>NC_083328.1:56205025-57405025 GCF_963455315.2 Globicephala melas | reverse complement strand
GGGGTTACTCTTCCATACAACAGGAAGAGAGCCCTTGGCTATGTTTTTAAGGGCTCTTGGGTTCTCTGAATGATAAACTAAGAGAGGCTTCAGGTTCACATCACCAGAGGCATTGCCACCAAACAACAGAGTTAGCCTATCCTTTGCTGCTTTATAACCTGGCATCAACTTTTCCTCCTTACTGATGCAACTTCGGTCTGACATCCCCTTCCAGTACAGTCCTGTCTCATCCACATTAAAAACCTACTCGGGTAAATATGTGCCTTCATCAATAATTTCTGGAAGTGTTTCAGGAAATTCCCAGGCAGCTACTGTATCTGCACTCGCTGCCTTGCCACTTACTTTTACGTTCTGAAGGTTGGCTCTAGCCTTGAAGCAATGAAACCAACCATGGCTGACATTAAAAGTTGCACCCTCTGATTCTTCGCTGTGTTTCTTCTTCAAGTCTTCATAAAGGCTTTTAGCTTTCTCTTAAATCAGCATTAAGCTGAGTGGGACTTGACACTGATGCTGATCCTGTATCCACACACTGAGAAGTTTCTCCACCTCTTCCATCACTTTTCCACGCTTCCTCGATATTATTGTTGACATAATTGGCACAGCAGACTTCACATGCCCCATGATCTTGTCCTTGTTCTTTAGAATCGTGCCAATGGTTGAATGATTCATGTTATAAGAATAAGAGACGTCTACCATCTTTTTGCCTCACTCCACTCTCTCAATTATTTTCACTTTTGTTTCCATCTTTATCACTTGGCGCTTCTTAGCAGTACCAGCTACATCACCACTGCTTTTACTCTTGCTTCTGTACATCCTGGGCTTGAAATAAAAATACTATACTACCGTACTCTATACAATGCTGTACAGTAAAGTACACAAAGCACAACCACTTGTGTAGAGGATGCACGCATGTGACGATGTACGCCAGATGCGTGAACTAACTTACATGATTGGACATGGGAACACACGTTCGCCTCTTTGGAAGTTTGCAACTTGAAGGTTCGTATGTAGTGGACTTACTGTATTCAAGAGCACACCTGACCTAGCTCTAACATTACATCTGGGTTTTACATGAAAGGGTGGCAGCAATCCCTTTGGGAAAAACTTTATTCCTCACTTCATCACCTGAAGCATAACTGCTAGCTCAATGGGACCCTCAGTTCACAGAGGGTCCCCTAAGTGCCTGCCTGGTTTTCAAGCACACCAGCAATGTCCATGTTCAACCTCAGCATCAGCTATGCAGAATCAGAAGCAGGCATGGTCATTCTGCTCAATGGGCAGAACTCAAGGCAGTGCTCATAGTCCTGGCCAATACCTCCCCTGAAGAAACTTAGGACATTTTTACTGACTTTTGTGCTGTTGCCAACGGCCTAGCTGTCTTGTCTGCAAGACTGGCAAATTAAAGGCATTCTTCTTTGGAGCTGCAAACTGTGGAAACAAATTCAGCTGCCAATCAGACAACCTGGGTCTCCCATGGAGATGCCTGTGGTAAGGGCCCTTCTCTAATAAGACCAACTTAAATCAAGCTGCTGAACCAGCCTGTACTGCCCATACAACCACCATCGCTGCCTGGATCCATCCTTGCACCAGACGCAGCAACACATCCACCATCATGGATGGGGCACAAAGTAAAGAACTGTATGTTTCTGATGCAGAAGCCACCACTACCTACCAGACTTGTGACACCTCCCAAAAGTTGAGCTGTTTGTCTTATAGTAAAGAGGCCACATTGCACAGGGCATTGCTCCCACCTACTCCTGGATGATTGACTACTCCAGACCTTTGACCCCTTCTTTGGACTATCGTTGGTGCCTCACTGCTCTGGGGCACATTTTCAAGTTACAGTGTTGCTGTTCTAGTCTGATCAGGAGACTCTGGCCACCACCATTGTGGCCCTTGTAACTAAGCCATGTCAAGTTTTTGGCTTTTCAGATCATCTACAGCCTGACAGTGATGCACCCTTCGTTGCAAAAGCCACTCAACCAGGGGCCAATAGTCAAGGTATCCAATGGCCGTGCCATACTCCCTACCACCTGCTGGCACCCTGTATTATTGAGCACTGGAATGGCCTCCTCAAAAATAAACACAAAAACTTCTGACTACTTCCCTCATCTCCTTTTGTCCACACACCTCAGTGAGGCAGTGTGGTCACTGAATGCAGCCATCCCCAGACAAGGATCATCTCCTCTCAGCCATTTCCTAGTTAATGATCAGGACAAAAAGCGTGGAGGAAGATTTGGGATTCTGACTATTCCTGGGCATGGTGCTTCTTTTTTCTCCCTAACAACAATCCCAGGCTAACCAAGGTGGTATAACCTCCAGGTGTCAGATTAGCAAAAGGGGGCCTAGGGGGTTCAAACTTAATTCTGGTTTAGCCACCTAGATTCTCTTGGTGGATTAACGTGATCCTGAATCATAAATGTAATGACCACTTGGTTGAATATACTGCTTGCCAAGTCCCCCTACAGTGGCGCACACAGTCCAAGGTGGGATATATCAATAGAAGGGGTCTCTGTATATTTTGCTCCCCTCACACCTGGCCCCTCCAATTAAAAGGTCAGGGTATGAGTAGGGGAATACTGGGGAAAAGGTGAAGATATGGGTACTGGCGTGGGATACACTGCTTCCGTGGCTATGGAGGACTGGCGAGAAGACATCTTAGGTGCCAGCAGGTACAGGGAGGGGGGATGATTAGTGTTCTCTTTGTCCCCTAGATGCAGCAGTGCAGCCTAGCAACACCATCACCTCATTCACATGAGCCAAGTTTCAGCTGGCAATCTGATCCCTTCCCTCTAGGTTTGTCATCCTGTCCACATGCTATGGAAACAGGAAACCCATGTGGGCATGGCTGGTCTGAAACAATTTGGCTGTGCCCTTTGCCATCAGTGGCAGCTCTTGAACATGGAACCTCCCCCCTTCCCTGTGCTGGTAGTACAAACACACCATCCAGCCATCCAGCACAACCTTGTTTCAATCCAACTGGTACAAATGCACATAATTTTCCTGTCACCTGAGTGGCCTTGCTTCCTACATGGCAACTAAGCTTGCAACTATTTGGTGACACTGCCCATGTGGCTTAACCACATGGTGATGCAAATCAGATTTAACAAGAAATCTTAAACTGGAATGACACGTAACCTATTGGGGTGTGTGTTTGTATGTGGGCCATGGAATGTCTCTCCATCAGGGATGGGGAGTACTTTTGGGCCCATCTAATGCCTCCTATAATTATTGGCAATGACACCAAAGATCAGCAGATTAGTCTAAAATTCACTTGTGAGAATTTTAGTGGATAATAACCTGGGTTTAGACTATATCCTGGCTGTCTGAAATAAGACCTACTGATCCCCTTGGGATTTACAGATGACTGAATCTGGGACCCTGGGTGGCATGGTTGAAGCCAACACTTCAGGTTAGCCTCATCTTCCTTCTTGAAGTTCTATTGATAGTAGCCTTAATTAAATTCTGTATGAGACAGATTGAGCAGATTTGGTCTCAGCCTCTATTTGATCAGACTAAACAGTGTGGCAAATGGAGTGGCATATTCATGTGAATTGTCAAGTTCAGCCAAGAACGTGTAGGGCCAATTGTTGAAAGAATTTGGACACCACAGGCCCTGTGCATCACTGCACGTTTTTACGTGGCATGCCAAGAATATAAGGTCCTGACCACTCTGCCTGCACTATTTCTCAGGGTTGTGTGTGCAGACAGCAACCTTAAGGAACAAAGTAATTTCTCTCTCCAGGACAAAGAGCTTGTTTATTGCCTTCTATAAAAGAGGTGGGTCCCCCATTCTCCTGTTGCTCAGATGCAACACAAACCCACTTGTATGCAGAGCACCCGCAGGGCTCCTTCACACTGCCCCTATGGGACTTGGGAGTGGGGGCAAGAGGAACTGATGCAAGCATGATGCTCTTGCTACTTGCTTTGCTTTGAGTAATAAAGTTCTCTGTCTCTGATCCAGGAATTTCATGTCTTCTGCCAGCAACCATGAACCAGTAACAGGTAAACCTATTAGCTTGAAAGTAGGGCAAAATCAAATTCCAAGTACTTACATGCCATGGGGTGAAAGAAAATAAACAATAACTGCTGGAAAGACCCTTAGGAGAAAGGGTGTCCTAGGGTGTTGCTTTAGTCTGCTCAGGCTGCCATAAGAAAATACCAAAGACTGGGTGGCTTACAAAGAGATTTATTTTCTTACAGTGCTGGAGGCTGGGAAGTCCAAGATCAAGGCGCTAGCCAATTCAGGTTCTGGTGAGTGAAACCGAGCAGAAGGCTGCAGAACCTTCCCAGTGGCAGACCCCTCTGGGTCCCCCATTTCTTGTTTGTAAAAAAAAAAAGGCTTTAGTATCCTAGGCCTTGACCACATTCCAAAGAGCAGACTCAAGCAGTTACTAATTAGAGAAGTGAGGGAATACAGAGAATAAAGGAAAATCAGTCAAGCAAGAAAAGTAATAATATCTTAAACAATAGTTCAGCCATAAAATAGAGTCACAGGACCCCTAGTTCCTCCTCAAGGGGTAAAAATGCAATCTGACACATATCTTTGAGTTGTTTTACAGAAATCAGGACCCCAATGGATAGAAAGTGCTGACCACAAACACAAAGACCTTAGACTGTTTGGAGCTAGAAGATTAATGATTAAGATTCCCAAAACACCACCCTGTTACCTCACCACCAACCAATAAGAAGACTGTCCGTGAGCTGATCATGCACCACACAACCCTTAACCCTAATGTTGCCTTCAAAAACACTTCCCTAAAAAACATTGAGGAGTTTGGGTCTTTTGAGCATTAACTACCCATTCTCCTTGCTTGGCGCCCTGCAAATAAAAGCTGTACTTTCCATCACCACAATCCAATGTCAGTAGATTTGCTTTGCTGCACATCAGGAGAGCAAATCCAAGTTCGATGTGGTAACATGAGGACTCTCTTCCTGGCTTGCAGATGGTTGCCTTCTTTCTGTGTCCTCACATGGTGGAGAGAGCTCTGGTATCTCTTCCTCTTCTAATGGCACAGCCCTATCAAATCAGGGCACCATCCTTATGACCTCATTTAACCTTTATCACCTCCTCACAGGCCCTGTCTCCAAATACAGTCACATTGGAAGTTAGGGCTCCAACATATGAATTTCAAAGGGACATAAACAGTCAGTCCATAACAGGTGTCATCCAGGTTTCAGTTAAGGCTAGAGATGAGAGAAACCTTTAAAATATATGTTGAGAATATGAGGAAGTTGGCTAATTAGGGAGAAGGGTTCTGAAGGGTGTGGCAGATGTTTTTTGGGGTGAAGAAATGGTGGCGGATGAGTCAGGCAGGGCCAAGGAGAAACAGAGTATTATGGGACTGAGTATGTAGCCTACCTAACTGTTCCTACCCAACTCCAGATCCTAAGGGAAGATTTAGGTTTGGGGGAGGGGTGGGGTGGGGCTTAAGCTTATACAATTGGAGGGTGGCCCTCTAAGAAGAAAAATACAACATTACAAATACACAATTATATATAAGCATGGGAACACATTGCAAGGAGTTTGTGAAGGGCCTTGGAAAGGGCCTGTGTGGATGAGCTTAAGCCTCCTGGAGAATCAGCCTCTGCCAGGTCTTCTCCCCACTTCACCCAGGACAAGGTGAACAATGGCCCCCTCCAACCTACCTACTCCATTCCCCTGACCCCTACCCACCCTGCTCCACTTCAGGGGTGATGGCTTCCTTTCTTGTTGACCCCAGAGCAATCAGAAAAGAAATTTGACCTTCCCCATGCCAAGTTATATATATATATAATTAAATCATGCACTAAATATAGCTGTTCACATTGTTCCACGAAGAAACAAAATGGCTAGGGCCATCCCAGAAGGCTTCCTGGTGGGCATGTTCCAGCTCTTAGCCTTCCTCCCTGCTGACTGAAGCTTACACAATTGGGGGTGGGGGCTGATGCTGTCATTTCAGACTTTCTGCCACTGCCTGTGGGTAGCTAAGGGGCAGCCCTCCAGGGATACTGCTGGTGCTGTTACAGATTTAGGTTAGAAACCTGCAGGTCCTGGACCCTCTCTGAAACCTGGAGGATGAACAAAGGGTCAGCCCTGTGCAGATCTTGCTCCACAAGGGAAATGGTTCCTTTCCTCTTCCTCAGCAGGGACTGAGATTGAGATTGGTTGTCTTTGAGATGGTTTGTGATTGGAAGGGGTGTGAACAACTTGGAATACTGAGGGGACACACAGCCTGTGCTCCAGCCCAGAGACTGAAGATGGGAGTACAACTCTCCTGACAAAAGTGTCCACCATTGTGGCTCCCATTGAGTTATTATATAAAATTTAATAACTCAGCCTCGATGCGGGGAATGGGATGGATCCTAAGGTCAAATAACACCTGTAGTGCAAGTTTTCCTGAAGCAGTTGAAAAGACCTCAGGAGGCAAAAGGGAGGAAGGCTAAGAGCTGGGGCATGCCCACCAGGAAGCCTTCTGGGATGGCCCTAGCCATTTCTGTTTCTTCACAGAACTATGCGAACAGCCATATTTAGTGCATGCTTTAATTGTTAAATTCTTCCTATATTTTAATTCCCATCAGGGAAGTTGACATGAAGTGGATCCGAGTGCTGGCTTAACACTTTGGGGCCTCCAGGGGGCTCTATGGCCCAACACACAGTCTGGTCAAGGGCACTTCTGCCTAATGTGCCACTTTGGATTTGTTTTCTACGGTGCTGCACCCCCCTTTGGTGGGGGGAGAGAGAGAGAGAGAGAGAGAGAGAGAGAGAGAGAGAGAGAGAGTTCTGTTGATTTTTTAAATATTGTTTTAAGGACCAGGCCTACAGGAAAAATTCCATGCTCCTCAGCATGGCATCCTAGGCACAAGCATGATGCTCCAGGTGCTAGAAGCTTCTACCTTGAAGCAAGTGCTGCAAACCCACTCATTCAGCTCTGCCAGTCGTTACAGATGCTGATCCTTCTGCCCAAGACCGCTTTCTCCCCTCTTAGGCTCAGGCCCTTCTTCTGTGCTGGTCCCAGTATTTGCACCTGCATCTTTATCAGACCAGGTCACTCTGGAGTGACACTGAGTGTTTACACATCTCCCACCACCACACTGTGGTACCCATAAAGACACAGCCTGTGTTTTAGGCTTTGCTTATTCTCTAGCACCAGGCACATGACAAGAACCCTTCCTGTGGTATGAGCACAAATGTCCATGATGGAGAAGGATGAGGTCAGAGGCTCTGGACTGGTGGCTTGGGGTGAGCCTCTGCCTGGGCCAGAAAGGATTGGCATTCTCTGTGGCCTTGGACCCAGCATCCTCTATCTGTCACTACCACCCCTCCAGCTCTCTGTGAACACAGCTACAGGAGGCCCCCAAATCCCTGTCTCATGAAGCTACAACGGTTTGAGAGGAGAACTTTGTCAAAGGAACTAAGATAAAAAATACAAAATAAAAACACACAAGGAGTTCCAAGAAACAGACTTCCTGGATCTAAAGCAGAGATACTTACCTCTGACTCCAAAAGCTGACTCAGAATTTGCCCTGCTGGGCCCAGTTGGTATTCTCATCACCCAGGGCCTTGCCCATTGGTTCAGCGGCTCTAACCCAGAAGACCTTCTCAGGGGCTGCAGGCCCTGGGAAGCCTCAAACACCATCCTGGTTGGTTTCTTTCTAGTCCATGTGGTTAATACAAGATAGAAACCCACACAAGTCAGGAGCCCATCTCTGGGTTGAGTGACTCCCCTTTCTGCCCAGGTTAATTCTGAGCACCTATCCCCCAAATCTACCTTAGGAAGAGGCTTCTAGAACCATGAAGACTTGCAACACCAAAGCCATTCAATCATCGTGAAAAGAATGTGGACCCCGTTGCCTCCCAGAGAAGAAAGGTGTTGTAAAAGTGAGGGCACTACAGCTGGAGGGCACAGCCAGAGTAGAGGCACGGAGTTGAGAGTGTGGGACCTGTGTCTGCATTTGGAAAACAGTAGATCTTCTGTGTCAGGCAAGCAAGGGACTCACACAGCAAGGGAATGGAGGGAAAGCTGGCAAGAACGTTTGGATCAGGCATCAGAGGGCCTAGAATGTCCCTAAACTAAGTCCCTAAATGTCTACTTGGGGAGCCAAGAGAGACACTTGGAAGTTTCTAAGCAGGTGATGGCTTGCTTTTTAAAACTGGCAGGAGGATGGAGGGTGGTTGCGGGTAGACAGGTGGGGGCAAGAAGATAGCTAAGGAGGCTGTCCTCAGACTGGGGCAGATTCCTCTTCCAAGCCAGGGTGGAGTCCAGTGGAGGGCAAGTAAATTCATTGTTAAAGATATTCACTGTGGGCCCTGGGGTAGAGAGAAGGACAAGGAGGGAGAATCCTTGAGACTTGACAAAGAGGTGGCTATTGGGCAGGCAAGGAAAGTATCAGAGATGAACTCCTGGGCCCCAAACCTGGTGGGCATCAGGAGGAGGTGTCATGGACAGACACAGGGGAGCCAGGAGGAAGAGCTGGTTTGTGGGGAATGGGCATGAACGTGGCTGGGCATGTGGAGATGAAGCAACCCCAGCCCCGGCTCAGGGGCAGAGCTACTTGGGAGAGGGCCGCTCCCTGGAAGCAGGTGCTCCCCTCCTCCCCAAGGGTCAAGGACAGCTCTGTCCTCACCAGTGGATGTTCAGGACTGACAGAAGCAGATGGAGGCCCACACTAGGACATCATTTCCCCAAAGATGTCCCCTGGGACTGTGGAAAAGCCTGAGTTCTCTAAGAGAAGAAAAGGAGAAGGGAGCAGGACACAGCAAGCTGGGGCGCACCCAGGGGTAAGAGGAGAGACGGTGTGCTCTGGTCATCAGGATGGCCTTCCCAGGTGTGTGGAGGAGGCAGGTGCGCCGAGCCCAGTGCTGCACGGGGGTCAGAGGGCCTGAGGCCGAGAGAGAGGAACAAACAGCGGCAGAACTGGAAGGGAGCCAGACCAACAGGGCTTCAAGAGTGGCTTGCTGGGGGCTGGCAAGGCAGCCTTGGCGGAGTGCGCCTGTGAACTTTCTCAGAAACAGGAGTGGCACAAGTAGGAGGAGGAGGAGGCAGGGACAAAGGGAGGGTTCTTTTAAGAATGGGGAGGTCTGAGCAGAGGAAAGGAGTGTCAACACACGAACAGATTGCATGGGACAACATCAGGAGGTGCAGAAGAAGGGACTGAGCAAAGAGGTCCCTGAGCCCACATGCTTCTCTGGGTGCAGGGGGAAAAAAGAATGGGTGAGAAGACTGAGAAAGGAGGAAAAATATGGACGGCTGAGAAGGCCAGCAGGATTCTGCCAAGATTCCCTGTAATCTCTCCAGTAAATAAGAGGTAGGCTGTCTGTTGGAAATTTTAGAGAGCCAGAGGTAGGTTTGAAGGTTGGAGAGAGGGGTGGAGCAAGTATGTAACAGCCTTGGGGGGTTTCTCTAGAGCACTGCTTCTCAAATGTAATGTGCATGCAAATCACATGGAATCATGGTACAAGGTCGGCTCTGATTTAGCAGGTCTGGGCAGGGCCTAAGATTCTGCATTTCTGACAAGCTCCCACTTAATGCTGAAGCTGCTGGTCCAGGGACCACACTGGGAGGAGCAAGGATTTAGGGTCAGATAAGGAGATGGAGAAAAAGACTGGTATAAGAATTCACCTTAAGGAGAGACTACCTTTGATAATCCCTGGGGTAAAAACTGAGACCTTGAGAAGTCTGGATGGGAGTGACAGCCCCCGCAGGTGATGGGGAGGGGGGCATAGGTCAGAAAAGGAGGTGGGGGTGCCTCTGGGGTAGTAGGAGGCCCAGTAGTGGCCCTGGGACCTTCATTTGGGTCCATGTGGGGTGGACCACTAACTGCACACTTGGAGGCCCCCCAAAAGAGGATGGGAGTCAGAGGATGGGATGGGGGCAGGAAAGTGATATTCCAGGGGTGTCTGAAAATGAAGCAGCAGGCTGGGTAGGCCACCCCCATGCTGTTCTGCAGGAAAGTGCTGGACTCATTCTGGGCTTGTTCAAAGCCTGGTCAGGACACACCAAGCCAGAATGTGGGGAGAGGGTCAGAAACGGCTCAGCCCTCGGGTCAAGGGCGAGATGATTTCTGGCCCGGGAACTAAGAGGAATGAAATCTGAGAGGGAAGATTCTCTGGCTGGGGAACAAGAGGAAGTGAGTCCTAACTCAGTATCCAACTTGCATCAAAAACCAAGAGGTGTCTGAAAGGCACAGGTTGGAAACGAAAATGCTTTAGTGTTTAGACAAGCCACGGACTGGACTAGGGATGGGGGATGCAGGGACGGCGCTCGGCGCGTCTGGGGCCCAGCCTAAGGGAGAAAGGTTTGAGTCCCAGGCTGAGGTTAAACCGAGGTCAGGGGAAGGCGGACAGGACCAATGGGGCGAGCAAAGAACATCAAGAGTAAAAGCCTGAAGGCGTCAAAATGAGCGGCAAGTGCAGGAACCGGGCGTCGGCGTGGAGAGTACGGCGGGTACTTGGGAGACGAAGATGAGTGGAGAAGAAGCCGGGACTTCGTCCAGTGGCGACCCGGAGGCGGTGGAGGTTTCTGAGTGCGGCCCTGCTCGCTCCTCCGGCTTCGCCCGGGCTCCCCCGCCTCGCAGCCCGGTCAGCTCTTTGCCCGGGCCTCCCGGGCCCACGCTGGTCCCTCCCGTTCCTTCCCGCGGCCTCGGGCAGGCCGCAGCCCCCAGCCCCGGCGACCGACTCGCCAGGGTCCGCCCCGCCGCGGCGGCCCGGGCCCGGCCGCTCCTCCCCCGATGATGTCACGTCCCTGGCCGCCCCTCGGCCGGCCGCGCCGCCCCGCCCCCGCCTCCCCCGGCCCCCAGTCCCCTGGGCCCGCCAGCTCCCGCCATCCCTCATCCCGCCCGCTCTCCCTGCCTTCGGCTCCCGCTCCCCCGGGAGCGGTGGCGGTGGCGGCGGCGGCGGGATGGCCCGGGCCCGCGGCCAGGCTCCGGGGAGCGGCGGGCGGCGGCGGCCGCGGCGGGGCGGCGCGGGAACCGGGCCCAGGGGGGAGTCGGCCGGGCTGCTGCTACTGCTGCTCCAGGTGCTGCCGCCCGGGGCTGCGGCAGGGCCGGGGCGCCGGAGCACGCGGGGCGCCGGCGGCGGAGGCGTCTGCTGGCCCGGCGCTGCCCCTGCCTTTCCTCGGGACGCACGGCTGCTGCTGCTCCTGCCGCCACTACCGCCGCAGTCGCCGCCGCCGCCGCCGCCGCCGCCGCCGCCGAGCTCCGCGCCCGCAGCCTCCTCCTCCTGGATGGTAATCAGCGTCCCGCGCCGGCGCCGCGGGCGGGTGGGCGGGAGGTGGGGGCGGCGAGGGGGAAAGGGCGGGCAGCCCCGCGCCCCCGCCTCGCCTGAGGCAGTTCAAGGGGTGCTCGGGCCCCCCCCTCCGACGACCGCGGCCCTGGGCAGCCGCCAGAGCGCGCCTCTAGGGCGCCTCTGCGCGGACCGGGTGCCGTCTCCGCTCCCCTCCCTCACCGCCCCGCGCTCAGTCAGCCCGCCGGCGCTCAGGCCGCGGGGAAATCCCTCCATCTCCCCGCCCCGCGCCCCGGGAGGGGAGGGGACAGCGCCGGCGCTCGCGGACCCGCTTTCTCCGAGGGAGCGCCCAGGAGGCTGGCGCGCACTGAGCGGCTGGGACTGGCGCTGCGCTGCGCTCCTGCAGGCGCCGGGTGCCGTCGGGCGGGCGGAGCTGAGACGCCCCGCAGCCTCGGCGGGACCGGATCCCCGGCTGTGGGAGCGCCCACCGATTGCGCGCCCTTATGTTTCCTGCGCAGGACGCTCTGCCCCGCGGCGGGCTGAACCTGAAGGAGGAGCCGCTGCTGCCCGCCGGCCTGGGCTCGGTGCGCTCCTGGATGCAGGGCGCGGGCATCCTGGACGCCAGCACCGCGGCGCAGAGGTAAGCGCTCGGACGCGACAGGGCGCGCTCGGGTTGGACGGCTCCGCGCCGCCTTCTGTCAGCTTGCTGAGCTGCTGGGGCGAGGGGTTGGAGGGAGCCCCAACTCTGCACTGTCCCGGCAAGCTCTTGTGCCCACCTCTCCCTGAGCGCCTCTGCTTCTTCCTGAGAATGTGGGGCGGGCCGGGGCGGGGCTTCTGCCTCCACTCCTGGATGTCCCGGCTCTGATTTCTGACTACCGCTCGCTGGCCCAGCAGTCCATGGCTCTAGAGGAGGAGGTCTCCCGGCTGCCCGCAGTCCCACAGCCACCAGCTGTTAAGGAACTGCTCACCCCTCCTTCTCAGGCAGTTAAGTGTCCCTCCTTGTCGAGTTCCATAGATCTCGGCCAGGAAAGGCACGAATCCCAGCCCCCTTTCTGCTTTCTCACATCCCTCAGAGTTGGAGGATGGGGACGTGTGGAGCTGGAGAAGCGGCTGGTGGGGAAGAGATGAGGTGGGCAGTCGGCTTGGTGGAATGATTGGGGCTGAGGATGGGTCAGGGCCGCTCAGGTCCCTCCAGGTGTTTTTCTGGTGGGTCCTACCCAAGGCAGGGGATCCCTGGGAACCCAGCACCCACACCCATCTCCTCTGACTCCTTTTCAGGAGTCTGGGCAGGGAGCCTGGGTGGGGGATGGACTCCTGGATTTGGAAAGGAAGCATAATGGTTCGTTGACCAGCCCCCCACAGCACCTGGGCTTTTTGTATCCCCAGTTGTGAGCAAGGGGAGGGGAGGTTAGACATCCTACCTGGAGTTCTCAGTGCCTGGGACTAGGGAGGTGCTGCCTCTGCAGACATATGGGACACTTGGGAGCTGGGCTTCCCAGAGGTCTGAGCAGCTGATTGTCCAGCAGCTGGAAGGGATTCTGCTGGGGGGTTTCCAGGGCAGACCAGACCTGGATGCCAGCCACACATTCACATCCCCAATCCTGTTCAGGGGATACCACCCCACCACCAACCCCAACCTCACCCCTTAACAGACACACACCTTGTTTCATGTTCAAACTGAATGGTGTTCCTGCATTCCTGTGCTTTCATGACTGTCCAGAGGGAGCACCAGGGCCTCTCTCTGGAGCTCACCTTTTTAGGAAGAGAAAGGGTCTTGCCTATGAATTAATATCCATATTTTTACTCATGATATAACTTTTCTAGAAAAAAAATGAAAACAAAACCCCATCTCTCTAAATAGCTACTGTCAATAATTTAGTGTATTTCCTTCCCATCTTCCCATTAACATATTTTTTTCCTGTGTTATACATATAATTCTGTATCCTGTTTGTTTTTCTTTTGGTTCTGGTTTTTCACTTAATTTGAGTTGGTCAATTTCTTTGTCTTTTTCTCCACCACCGCCTTTGTGATGAGAGCTCCTTGTAAGAGAGGACGAAGTTTTCCAGTGGGGCCTCATGGTTTAAGGTTCCTACTTCTCTCTGACACTCCCCTCTGTCCCTGTCAGCAGGTTTGATGAGCAGGAAGCCGATGGGAAGGAGGCAGTGCCCTTGTAGCCTGTGTGGGTGCAGGAAGTGTGGCGATGAGGCTCTTCCCATGAGATTGTTGTCTGCACCTGAGGAAGAGGTCTTGAGTGGGGTTGAGGTGTCCAGTCTGAGTCCCCAGGGCCACATCACCAGGACTCAGAAGGCCTCCCCAGTTTGAAGAGAGGAATTTCTTCAGGCCTGGGCTGCTCATCTCCAAGTCCAGAGGCTTCTCTGTCTCAGGACACAGATTGGGAGCCCCCACACGTTTGGTTGCCTCTGGGCACCTCCTGCCGATGGGAGCAGGTGGGAGGTACTTTTTTCTCATTCTTCCTGAGATGTCATCATCTCATCCGTTGGTTCTTGATCCTCCATCAGTCCTCTATTTGGGTCTTTTCATCCTAAAACAACAATGACAGGAATTCCTTTCCCTGCCCCGCCCCCCTCTTCCACCTCCGAAGGCTCCTCTCCCTCTGTCTCGGAGGAACTTGCCCTGGAACACTCCCTGCTAGGTTGCTTGGGGTCTGACAGCTGTCTTTGATGCCCTCTTTGCCTTCACCCCACAGCCGCCAGCTTGTCAAGGCTTCTGGACGGTGCCTCTGGGTCCTATTCCTAATCACAGTGCCCACGGCCAGCTTGTAACCATGACACACACTCTTGCCCTCCACGACTTTCCTCCCTGGCTTGAAGGTTAACCCCAGTGTATCACCTCAGCCTGCTAGCCCACTGTCCCAGCCTCCCACCTCGCCCCCGCCCCCGCAAACCGTCTGCCATGCACCAGGGGCCAAAGAAACATTTCCAAAGAACTCTTCTCTGATGGTGTCCCTCCCCAATTAAAAACTTCAGTGACCCACACACACACACTTCCTCCCAGATACTCAGCATTCGAGGCCCATCACAGTCTGATCCCAAGCTTCCTCTCAGCCTCTGTATGAATCTTGGCATCCAACAATGTCTCTTGAAACAGTTCCCCTGCTCCCAGCACCCACACACCCACTGAATAAAATCTTACAACCTCTGGAACCCTCCCCCCAGCACCTTCTCTCTCTGTGCCCTCCCATCCGGCCCAGGGGAGCAGTTCTTAGTGCTGTCTAAGGATGCTTCTCACAGGCCAGAGTCAGCTGTGCCCTGCCTGTCCTGGGCTTCCTTGCCCTGCCAGCCTACACCTTCCTTTAGGGCATGGATGGTGGCTCATTCATCCTCGTGTCCACAGCACCAGGCTCGAGCAGTCAATAGGGGGTAATGAGTATCTGCTGCAGGAAGCAGGAGTGCGTGTTAGAAGGTTACTAAGTTCGTTTTTGTTGGGCTCCGCTGTCCACGTTGGTGATCTACCTGACCCCAGGAACCAGGTACTGGAGCAGCTGCTGCTGCCCATCTTTACAGCGCCAGGGTTTTTCAGAAGGTGGAGAAGGAGGAGAAAGCCCAGAGCCTGCTAAGATCAGTGAGGGAGGGCCTGCCAACAGGAAGGAAAGTTCTGAGCGCAAGAGGGGTAGGGAGAAAAGAGAGGCTGCATACCATACACTGGAGGTAAGAGGAAAGGCTGGCAGGGTCTTCCTGGTGGGGAACTCTGCACAAGGATCCCTGGCCTACACTGGGCCAACAGGACTTTATCTCTCAGCACAGAAGCAGTTCTACTCTCCTTCTGATGTGACTCCCAGCCTGGGGAGACTCCTGGAGCACTCAGGCTAGCCCTCCCCCTTGAGCTGGTCCCAGAACACTAGCTGGGCCATGAGAGGGAAGCCAGCTGGGGCCGCATTTCCTGTAAGCAGCAGCAGGCTAGCATCCCTGCTAGGAAATGCTTTTGTTTGCTTTAATAATTAATAGCTCTTCCTCAGCCTGGGACCTGGCAGGCAGGCCTGTGGGTGGGTGGCGAGGGGGGTGGGCACAGAGAAGAGGGTGGACAGTCTTTGGGTAGAATTGAGAGCAAGAGGAAACATGGGAAAGCTGGCTAGTGAGATCCTCCCCTCCCCCCTCATCCAGGGACCTGATGGCTGAGATAATTTCCTGGGACAAGTGAGCAGAGCCCCTGCTGGGGCAGTGGGACAGGGAATATGAAGCAGCCCCAAAGCCTCATCTCTGGCAGGCCCTTCTAGACTCAGGTTCTGGGCAGCTGCCTCTAGGCACCAGGTCCTCCTGCCTGCACTGTCGCATTGTTGGGGTGGGTTCACCCCAGTGAGCCTCTGCTTTTATCTTCCCAGGCTCTGGGCTAGGCCAATAGATCTTGGCTGGAGTCAGGAATGCCAGGCCCAGCTTGATGATTATCAGCAGTCCCAGGGACCCAAAGGATGCCTGCAGGGAGAGCTACGGCCAGTAGGAGGCTTGGAGGAAGAGAGGATGCAGAGGAGAGGAAGGTGGGACATACGCAACCATGCTAGTATGGGGAAAAGAAGATCTAGATTTAGCAGAGACAGTAGGGAAATCTGAGACAAAGGATGAGATGCAGGAAATACACACTTTTACTCCTTCCACCTCCAGGGTGGAGGGGGGATCAAAAAGGAGCCTCCCCCAACTGCTGATAACAACAGGGCTTCTCCCCATTTCCCCAGCATCCCAGATTCCAAGATGGATCAGGCCCAAGCCAAGGCACTGCTCGGAACCTTGGGCTGCCAAGGCAGGCAAGAGTTAGCATTTAGTAGAGGGCAGAGGGGTGCAGGGGAGACAAAGGCCTGAAGGTGCCTCTGGGGGAAGGCCAAAGCTCCAGTCTCGGCCATTGTCCTCTGTGAGATTTGAGATGCTTGTTTTAAATTGCTAGCACTTATAATAAGTACCTAATCAAGGATGTTAAGAGTTATGAATGGCCTTCTGACCCGAGAGCCGAGACTGACTGTGAGGGAGGCGTCGTCTGTCCTAGACAGCTGTGGTGAGGTCCAGCTGCTGCAAGAAAGTTCCTGGGGCAACCTGCTCAGCCTCGAAAAGGAGCATCTCCAGGGACTCCTGGGTGGCCAAGCAATAGCAGCCAGACAACTCTGCAACCCCCAGATGCCCCC
This sequence comes from Globicephala melas, assembly GCF_963455315.2. NCBI lineage: Eukaryota > Metazoa > Chordata > Mammalia > Artiodactyla > Delphinidae > Globicephala > Globicephala melas. The sequence goes on along the minus strand of NC_083328.1, from coordinate 57,388,694 downwards.
ATATGCATCCCCCTGTACTCTGAAGCACAGGTTACCTGAATGACTCAGGCTGTGAAGGTCAGGTTGCCCTTGGTGTCACCTTCAACCTGGATTCCCAGCACAGTACTCAGGAAGCCCACACATACCCATGCTCGGATGTCCTCCAACCAAAAAAATAGCTGTGCACACCGAAGCTTTTCTGTCCCAGTCTCCTTTAATTTGGGGGCTATTTCAAAAGATGGGAAGGGGGTGAGTGGGCCCTGGTGGAAATATGAAGATGAGCACTTTCTCCTCCCACATCCGTGCTCTTTACAGGAGCACATGCCCCACCGCCTCAGCACACTCCGGAGTTGATAGGAAAGTGTTTTGAACATTTTGTTGAAAACAATCTTTTTAAGAAAGCAAGGAGATGTGTAAATCATTTGGGAGTCTCACAAAAGTGGTTAATGTGGCTGTTTTCATCACTCAGCTGCATTTACCTGGAAAAGGCGTGTATGTGGCACGCTTTGTGCACTAATCACGCTAAGTGAATGAGACGTTTCTGAATTATAGGCTCCAGCAATACACGCACCAGGTGAGGCAGTTCTCGTGCATATTGCCAGGCTGCACGCAGGCCCTTGGGCTGTAGCTTTGCTGGCTTCCATCACACCGCAGGCCTCTGGATGGCTGGGAGTTGCTACCCCACCCATGTCCCTGGGGACCCTTGGGAAAGGGTCTGCTTCCTCTGCCAGCAACTGCCTCCTAAGACTCTTAGATGGCCAGAGCCTGCTCCACCCACCTGCACAACAGGCCAGAAGCACCTGAGAGATGACGCCCCAGAAGCCCTCAGCCAGTGACTGACTGGAGTTGGACGATGAAGACCCCAGCTCCCTTGCTCAGCCCTCTGACTAGCTGAAGCACATGTTCTAGACTTGTTTCCAGAGCTCCCTGGCGGCTGAGCTGCAGCTGCCCACAGTGGTTACTCATGGATAATGCACCTGTTAGGGACTGCCTTTCCTTCTCTCTCTCACTCCCCATACCCGCCAAGGTTTCCTGGACACCTCCCACATAAAGTGTTCACATATGAATCCTTGTCTCAGGGTCTGCTTCTGGGGAAACCCAGATAAAACACTTGCCTCTCCAGACTTCTGGGGCTCTCCTCCTGCCTCTCTCCCTTCTTCTAGATAAAGGATTCCTATCAATAAACATCCTTGCAGTTTCTCTGCAAGGGCCACCCCACTTTGGAGACCACAGAATCAGAGACCTTGGCCTTCATCCACATCTCTGCCTCTAAGGTACTGTGGGAGCACATGTCTTCTCCCAGGGTGCCCCAGCAGGCCTCTCAGACCTCTCCACGGCCCAGGTCTATCTTCTGAGCTGTTTGAGCATATTTCTGTGTCTCTTTCTTTCTGTTCTTTAATCTTGGTTTGCTTTCTCATTACAAGAGCATCAGCTCTTCCCAAGGGGAGAAGAGCAGAAGTCTCCCCCTCCCGCTCTGCACCCTCTCCCTTTGCAGCTTGCAGCTCTGCTCAGGGATGCTGATTGGTCACCCACTGCACGGGCAGGTAGGCCATGGAGGTGCCTAGGGGAACCAGAAGTCCAGACAGACTTGCATCTGGCACTCTAGCTGCTGTTCTAATCCTCATGTCCTCTGTGTTCATAGGAAATATGAGGATTTCTTTATTTTATTTTATTTATTTATTTATTTGCGTTATGCGGGCCTCTCACTGTCGTGGCCTCTCTCGTTGCGGAGCACAGGCTCCGGACGTGCTGGCTCAGCAGCCATGGCTTATGGGCCTAGCCGCTCCGCGGCATGTGGGATCTTCCCGGACCGGGGCACGAACCCGTGTCCCCTGCATCGGCAGGTGGACTCTCAACCACTGCGCCACCAGGGAAGCCCTGAGAATTTCTTTAAACCAAAACCTTTTCCATTTCACCTTGGTCTTCTCACTTGTCTCACAGGGGTATGAACAGGGTAAACTGGAGACATTCGCAGACCAGGAGCAGTCCTGGGCATGCCTAGCAGGGGTCTTGCCTATTCTGCCATCCTCTCCTGGTCTGCTTGGGGTCATATTGTTCTGCTGTCATTCATGATAGTGATCCCTGTCCCAGAGCTATAAACTAGCCGCCTCTGTCCCATTGCTTTGCGTGGATGTGTGTGATTGTGCCTCAGACCCACTAAGCAAGGTGGAGGATGGAGGCTGATGCTGGGCTGCCTCGAGGGAAGTAGAACTGAGCCTGATCCCACTGTGGAGTAGGTCAGTGCAGCCCCTTGATGCCCTGCAGCTGGCAGCACTGGCTACTGGTCCACAGACCCCAGGCAGGGATACCTGCTCCCTTTCCCCTCCCCTGGTCCCCCCAACCACTCTCCCTAGGAATTCCCTCCTGCTGAGAGGGCAGGCCCTGTGAAGGGAGCTTGGCTTGGGGCTTAGGGCAGACTTCCCAGGTCTGGTCCTTAGGAGCCTGGTAGGAACCCCAGGCAGCCAGGACCCAGGACTGACGGGTATTTGCCAAGAGGGATGGATGGGAGAGGAAGGTCAGCATTATTGATTGACTCTTGGCCTGGGAAGTACAGGAGCGTCTGTGTAGATAGGGTATGTTGAGGGGTCCAGGGGATTGTGTGCTCGCTTAGCCTCCACCCCTCCTCTGTTAAGGCCTCTTTCTTTCTCTATAGCTCTTTCCTCACTGTCTGAGCGCCTTCCAGGCACCTTTCCTGGGCTAGATGACAGAGTAAAGGGCAGAGTGATCTGGGATGGCCCCACAGCCCATCTCCTTCTGACCTTATCTACCCCCAGGTGGTCCTGTCCCTGGGGAGCCTCACTGCCCCTAAGCTGGTCCTGGGGGCTGGAGGGAGGAGTCAGGGTTGCTGCCTCATTAGCATATTCATCAACAGTAATCAGGGACCTGCTGTGATCAAAGCTGTCTTCAGGCTTTCCTGCCTCTTGGCAAGTGGGAAGCGGGAGGGTCAAGGCCTGGACTTTGGACTGTAAGCCTGAGGCTGAGGAGAAGAGAGGGACACCGAGGAAGGAGGGAGGAGGATGATCCTGGAGCAAGGAACGTGTAGAAATAACCTTTGGTGGGGAAGAGAAGGTGTTGGTGGCCCCCTCCTCATCTTGATCAGGAACAAGCAAGACCGGTCACTTCTGCCTCCAAAATTAGCATTTTACATGGACGACTGAGGCTCCCGAGCAGGCTTTCAAGAGGAGGAACGGTTTTCATTTTATTGTTTATTTACTGTAATCTGTATGAGTAAAAACACAACAAGCTTCTGAAGCCCATGACATTTCAGATATTATGGCTTTGCAAGAAGCCAAGTAAGAGTAAGTTGATTTAAAATTATAAGAAGAAAAGTATTAAGTAGTGATGAGTATGGCAGATGCTGTCACAGTGGCATGTCCATGATGGGACTCTGGTCTAAATGGCTCTCAAGACAGTTCCACCATTCTCATCCTCACCTCTGCATCCCTGAAGCAGCCTCTCACTTTTCTACCACACTGTGCCCTCCTTGCTTACAGCATCTTCTAAGCCCTGCCTGACCAGAGCCTTCTGGTGGCCTTTAGTCATACTTCCCATACCACATCCCTGCACCAAAATGCTCTGTAGTCAAGTAAGCATGGCGTGTTAGTTACCTGTTGCCACATAAAAAAAAAATCACCCCCAAACTCAGCAACGTAAAACAACATTCATTATCTCACACAGTTTCTTAAAGTTAGAAATCAGGGAGCAGTGTAGCTGGGTAGTTCTGGCTCAGGGTTTCTTATGAGGCTTCAGTGATCTGAAGGCTTGACTGGGGCTGGTAGGCTTCACACAGCTGATCAGTTCATGCCGGCTGTTGGCAGGAGGGCTCAGTTCTTCTCCACGTGGACCTTCCATAGGGCTGCTTGAGTATCGTCACAACACAGCAGCCAGCTTCCCCCTGAGTGACTAATCCAAGAGAGTGAACAAGGCAGAAGCCACATGTCTTGTATGACCTAACCTTAGAAATTGTATGCTATCGCTTGTGCCATATTCTATTGGCCACACAGACCAATCCTGATACACTATGGGAGGAAACTATATAAGGACCTGACTACCAGGAGGCAGGGATCATGGGGAACCATCCTGGAGACTCGCTACCGCATGGGGACCACTGGCCTGAGCGGGTCAAGGAGGGTCCATTCCTGGAGGGTGTCCCAGGGCCCCCCACATACACTTGTGTATGCACTTCCCAGCAGTTGTGGGTATAGCACTCTTTCATAGAATGAGGATCTGGAGCCATGAGAGAGCTAAAGAACACACTTTGGAAGACCTTGGCCCAGAGAAGAAAGTCTAAACTCCATGGCCTGGTTTTTGTTTGCATGGATAGTCTGGCACTTCCAATAAAACCCTTTCTCTCCTCACTTCAGTCTTTGAAGTGGTCCAGTGATACTAACCCTCATACCTACAGCCATTTCTTATGCTGTTAGTTCTGCCCTTTTGCCTCCTGCCCCTGTTGAGCTCCTATTCATTCCTCAAAGACCAGGGGGAAGGCCACCATCACCGTGAAGTCTTCCCTTCATCACACACAGAAAGAATTAATCGTTTTTCCTTTGCTTTTACGGTTTTTTATATAGTGACATCTCTTAGGGGGCACCCACCACTCTGTCTTGTGTTGCAGCTCTCTGTATCTGTCTTCCCTCCCCTTCCAGGTGTTTCACTCTGGCCCCACGTGGTGCCATGTGGCCAGTGCTTGGTACATCATTGGGGTTCAGGAAATATTTGGTGAACAGGGCCTTGGTTCTTCTCCTCCTCCTGCTCTCACCCTGGCTTTGCTTCTGGGACTGGTTTCTGATGAGCCAGGAGAAAGCAAGGCCAGACCAGAAGATCCTTCTGCCCAAGGGAGCCAGTGGTGTCTTCCTCCAAGCATGGAGGCAGGTCCCCCTATACCTAGGGAGGACATTCCCACCTTCAGCCATAGCCCAGCATCCAGGCTGGCCAGACTAGTGGCCCTGAGCCAGTTCAATGTCTCTTGAGAGTCTGATGGACTTCATCATCTCCCAGGCAATACCGTAGGCTCATGCACATAGCCAGGAGCTGGGGTACAGTGGGATATTCATTCCAAAACCTCCCAGCTTCCCCTTGAGGCCCTAAAGGGCAGTCACAGGAGCCTGTGGTCAGTAAGATGGGTTGCTTGTTCATTTGGTTTTAGAGATCAGCCTTCCAAAATGTGAGGCCCAGGGAAAAGTCTGGGAAGGAGTCTGCCCGGGATGCCTCTGTTGTCACCTGTGCTTGTGCTGCTTATTCCCATGGGAGCAGGCTGGGGTAACCTCAGGGCTCGGAGGCCTGTTCTAGAACTGAGATGGCCCTGGCAAGGGTGGAATGGGCCCATCCAATTTCTTGCCCAAACTCTTGACACATCAGAGCCAAGTCTTGGCCAGCCCACCTACCTGGTCAGAGGTGACGGGGTCTTCCTCTCTGGAGGGCACTTCCAGTGGTTTCCCAGCAACTTTCCTCCCCACAGTGGCGTGGGCCTGGCACGAGCACATTTTGAGAAGCAGCCCCCCTCCAACCTCAGGAAATCCAACTTCTTCCACTTCGTGCTGGCCATGTATGACCGGCAGGGGCAGCCGGTGGAGGTGGAGCGTACAGCTTTCATCGACTTTGTGGAGAAGGACCGAGTGAGAGGCTCATGGGCTCGCTGGGAAGGAACAGGGTGGGGGGCTGGGGAGGGTTTCAGGGAACCCCCTCCCACTGGAGCAGATGATGGATAGGTGGTGGAGAAGTGGAGAAGGGGGTGGTGAATGGATGGGAGGGAGGGGGGTAGGGAGGAAGTTTGGGTGGGAAGGGAGTCGGGGGGAGGGCGGTGGCTGGAGGATCCCCGGGAGCACCATGCATCTTCCGTATCTTGTCCCTGCAGGAGCCCGGGGCTGAAAAGACAAACAACGGGATCCATTATCGCCTCCGGCTGGTATATAACAACGGTGAGTGAGGCCCACTGCCCACTGGGTACCGCAGCACCATGTGACACTTGGTGCCCCACTGTCAGGGTGGAGGGGGCCTGGCTTCAGCGGGGAAAGGTGTGGAGTGTGTTCAGTCATCAGAAGCCACAGGGGCTCCCCAAATAGCAAGCCCTCTCTGCCTTTCCACCCTTAGGACTTCGGACAGAACAGGACCTCTACGTGCGTCTCATCGACTCCGTGTCCAAGCAGGTGAGCCAGCCCAGGGGATGCTCAGGCCTGTCCAGCCCCTTCTCTGACCCCCATCTCCCTGTGGTCTGAGCAAGCATCCTTGTCCCTGCCCCCACTTCCCCTATGCCCTTCATCCCCACCAGTCTAGCTGTCCACAGTTCTCAGCACTGTCCACAGGAGGAGGACGTGTAGCTTTTGCCCTCTAGACAAGAAAAAGACAATATTTGTTCAACGACTTTGTCTTAGGTCCTGTTATCTAGAAGTTCAGCCTAGATGGGGATTCAGGTACATATGGTTTATAGGGGAGGAAGGAAGACGCTCTTAGAAGGGGAGGGAGGAGAAGCAGGACAGGGCAGGGGATGCTCAGCAAGGATGTGGTCTCAGCTGGAGTCTAGCCTCAGCCTGATCCACGAGGAGCCCTGGAGAAGGAATGGCACCAGAGTTGTTCCCCCTTGAGGCAAGGAGGCCAGGATTCTGTCCCCTGTATTGGTCAGTTACTGGCTGGGACCACTCCCAAGGGGAGAGTGTAACCTTCCAGACATTTCCAGGGGAAGCAAGCTCCTGTCTGCTGAGAGCAGTTCTCAAGAGAAAGCCCTTAGCAGCTAATGCTACCCACAGCTGGGGGATGGGTGCACTGGTCCAGGAGCGGGGACTGAGTGGGGCCCCAGAGCTTCCACTGCAGGCCCTCAGTACCTTGCTGACTTGAAAAGACAAGAGAAGGAGGCTCAGGGACCAGCATGAGGAGCTCGGGGCAACTGAAACCTGAGTCAGCCCTGACGGACTGTGCAGCCACAGGGCCCCAAGCCTCAGGCTTTTCAGAGAGGTTGTGTGCGCTGGTAAAGGAGCAGGGCTGAGTCTCAGATGTGAAAATCAGTGGCCTGCAACTTGAGGTGGAGACTTGGGCTTTCCCACACAGACAGTCTTCCAGCAGCCCCCACCCAATCCCAGGGCAGAGTAAGAAGTGGTGTGTTTCTAGGAAGCCTGTGGTCGCCATGGTGTGGGAGGCGGACCAGGCAGTGGCAAAGTGGGATTGCATGGTCAACAAGTGTGGAAGGGGTTGGAGAACGTCCGGAGAGAGAGGGACCCACAAATAAGGGATGGCTGCGTGGCACAGAGGTTATAAGGTGGAAGCCAAATGTGTGGTTTGGGCAGCTCACTCCTTGCTTCAGGGCGGAGGAGAGGCTGGGGGACTGGCTGGGGGTGGGGGGGTGGGGGGGGTGGCTGATCCAGCAGTCCAAGAGGGAGCCACTGGCCTGGCCTGCGGAGGTGATAGGGGTGGGGAGAGGGGCCAAGGAGCCAGCGGGACAGCCTGGAGGGACAATGCTTGTGAGAACCGCGGAGGTTGGAGTGTGTCTGCCCTCCCGGCAGCCTGACCTTGGTCATGGTGATCTGGGGACCTCCCTGCCCCTGAGCAGAGCTGGCTCCGGAAAGAGCTGCCTGTGGACAGACAGAATCTGTAGACCTCATGCCACTCTTGCCCATTCTGATAGTGGTACTGGTTTGGGAAGCCAGGTTCCCAGCTCCCTCTTTGCATTCCTGGGCTCCCAGAGAGAGTTGGAGGGCGTACTCTTCCCCGGGAGCGGGGGCCCAGCTGCCCTTCCACCTGGCCTTGAGAGGAGCCTCCTTCCCCTCCAGCCTGCGCACTTCCCCTTCCCCAGGCCATCATCTACGAGGGGCAGGACAAGAACCCCGAAATGTGCCGCGTGCTACTCACCCACGAGATCATGTGCAGGTGAGAAGGGCTAGGTCACCTGCCCCTGGCCTCTTGCCCCGACCCCTGCCACTGCCACCAACCCCCTCCCCACTGATCCCCAGGGAAGCCTGGGGTTGGGGGGTGATGAGGGAAGAGTGAGGCCCCTGGGCACAGTGCTGGCTGAGGAGAGGGTCCTTGAGGACCCATTAGCCGGGCCTGTTTATGTGGCTTCTCCGAGTGTTTTTGTAAGAGAGGCCTCCTGCTGCTACCGGGAAGCTTAACTAATAAAGCTCTGGGGAGGGCTCCCTGGGAGATGGGGGCAGGGCCTGGGCCTCCTGGGTTAGCTCAGAAGCTGGAGGAGGAAACTTTGCTGCCTCTTATGTGAACTTAAGGGCACCCCCTGGGCAGGCAGGATGGGGAAGAGGGAACACAGTGCTAGACTCCCCTTCCCCATTACCCCAGAGCTTGGCATTTCTAGGCAAGGGCTCACCAGGAGATGTCAGTCAGGAAGGGTCCTCCGAGGCAGCTCTTCATACATGGAAAAGAAAACAGTGTTCAAAAATCTGGTTGGGACAGTGGCTACCCTTGGGAAGGGCAGTGACCAGGAAGAGGCATGAGGGGGCTTCTGGGGCGCTAGTCACATGGTATTTCTTGGTATGGGTGCTGGTTACATGGGTGGGCTCACTTTGTGATAATTCATGAGGTTCATGCTTACAATTGGAGCTCTTTTCTACTTGTATAAAAAGTGTACAGAGAAAGTAGGTGGTCAGCAGCCTGCCCTTTCCTGGATCCTCCAGGAGCAGCATGCCTTTGGGACAAGGGTTTCTTGGCCATCCTTAACCCCAGGTATAAGGGCTCTCCAGGTCCCTGTGTAGGACCCTCACTGCCTGTCTCCCCCAGGCCCCTGAGAGTGAGCCCCTCTGGCCCAGGGATTCCATACTCAGAGACAGGACATCAGCATCCTCACCCCAGAGCCACACACACACACACACCACGTGCTGTAATCTCCCTCTCCTTCACCCCCTTCCTCCTTCCCTCCCTTCTCATCTTTCCTTCAGCCGGTGCTGTGACCGGAAGAGCTGTGGCAACCGGAATGAGACACCCTCAGACCCCGTCATCATTGACAGGTACAGACCAGGGGAAGAGGGCCTGGCAGCTGCAAGGCCAGGGTAGGCTGGGATCAGCCACAGAGCGCGGGGGCACCCACCACCCTGTTGGTGACTCTGAGCAAAGAGAAACAGTCCCCTGACTGAAGCCCCTGGTGGCAGACCTTCTTGGGGCTGGGCATAAGAGTTTTGTGTCCTGAGGGAAGGAGCTGGAGAGGGCAGGGGTGGAGGGTGGTAGAGGCTGCTGGGCTAGAGGAGCTGGGAGGGCCTGGCAGGGAAGCGGGCTCTAGTCCTGGTGCCTGGTGCCTCTGTGCTGTTTGACTTGACTTCTCTGATCGTCTGTTTCCTTTGTTTAAAAAATAGGGAAATACTTAGCAAGCTTCAATCATAGGATTGTCAAGGTGATGCATATGAAAAGGCATTCTCCCACCATGATTTTTTTAAATTATTTTATTTCTTTTTGAATAGGAAATGCATATATAAGGTACAAAATTCGAAAAGTATAAAAGAGTAAATAACGAGAAGTATGTCTGCCCCACCCCTATGTATAGCATACTGTACACAGTCTTTCGTACTTACCTTTTTATTTGTAACAATATATCTTAGAACTCATTCCATATTGGAACATAAACCCTGCCTTGTTCTCCTTTTAGTAAACCATTAAACCATTCACAATGTACTAAAATTCAAGTTTAGGAGGGTTGACAGCAAAGTCTCCTACCGCTGCTGCTGACTCATCCGTTGCCCTCCAAATAAGCAAGCATTATCACCAATTTCATGGGTATCCTTCCTGAGATAGTCTGTGCAAGAAAATGCAGACACAAGCAGTCTCCTTATTCTTTTTTCTACTGCAAAATATTCCATTGTATGGATGAACTATAATTTCTTTAGTCTCTATTGCTGGACATTTTGGCTGTTTTCATTCTTTTTCAGGGATAAAATATGCTGTCGTGAATTACTTTGTCCATGTGTCACTTAGCACATGTGTGAATTTATATAAAGGCAATTACTAGAAGCAGAATTTCTGGGTCAAAGGAGATGTGCATTTGTACTTTTGATAGTTACTGCCAGTTTGTCCTCTGTGGAGATTATACCAATTGATATTCGTACCAGCTATTTTGAGAATGCCTGTTGTCGTATTCTGGCCGATTAGTATGTTGTTTATTCATTCAACAAATAATTTTTTAACATCTATTGTTAAATGTTAACATCTACTGTTAATATGGACCCTGTGCCAGGGTCTCTTCTATATGCTGTGGATTAAGCAGTGACCAACGCAGACAAAAAGTCTTGTGTCGATGGGCTTACAATCTAGTAGGAGAGATAGACATAAACTAACTGAATAAAATGTACATCATGTTAGATGGTAATAACAGCTAAGGAGAAAAAGAAAGCCATCAGGAAAGATCAGAGAGTGCCCAGGAAGGGGCTACTGCAATTTTAGAGTATTTAAGGAAGACCTCACTGAAACTATGACATTTGAGCCAAGACCTGAAGGAAATAAAGGAGCGAGCCAAGTATGAATCTGGGAGAAGAATGTTCTTGGCAAGAGTGTACTTGTTAAAAAAAAAAAAAAAAAAGAGTGTACTTGTTGTGTTTTAGGAACAGCAAGAAGGCCCAGGTGACTGGAATGAGGGGGACAGTAGGAGATGAAGATGTCAGAGATACAATGGGTGGGGCAGGAGGAAGGCCAGACCATGCAGGGCCTTGTAGGTTGCATGTAGGCCATTCTTGTAAACCACTGTAAGGACTTTGACTTTTATTCTGGATGACATGGAAGCCAGTGGGGGTGTTTGAGAAGAATGATATGACCTGATTTATGTTTTGACAAGTTTTTAACTCTAGCTCCTGTGTTGAAGATGACCCGCAGGAAGCAAGGGTGGAGACAGGGAGATGAGTTAGGAAACCATGACAATAATCCAGGAGAGATGATGGAGGCTGCAACAGAAGGGATGTTATAGAGAAGTTTGTAAGAAGTGGTTGGATTCTGGATACACTTCATAGGCAGAACTGACAGGATTTGTTATGGAAGGAGAGACATATGACATTTAAGGTTCTTGCTAAACCTCCAGGTGGAGATGTTGAAAAAGAGCTGAACACATGAGTGTGGCTCTCGAGGGGAAGGTCCAGGCTACAGATGTAGATTTGAATGAATGAAATCATTGAGGGAACGAGTGTTGTAAGAAAACATGAGAGGTCCGAGAACTGCATTCTGAGGTGTCCAATGTTGAGAGGTCATGGAGATGTGTAACCAGCAAAGGAAAATGAGAAGCAGCTGCCAGTAAAGTAGAAGGAAAATCAGGGGAGTGGAGTCCCAGAAGTCTAGATAGAAAAATTATCCCAAAAGGAGGCAATAGTCAACTGCATCAAATGCTGCTCATGGATATGATAAAAAGACTAAGGGTTAATCATTAGATTTAGCAATGTGGGGGACATTGGTGACCTCAACAGGAGCCATTTCAGTGGCAAAAGGGGCAGAATTCTGATAGGAGTATGTCTAAGAGAGAATGGGAGAAGAGAGATTAGAGACAGTGACTAAAGGAACTCTGGACTTTCACCCTAAAGGGATCAAAGAAACAGGATGGAACAGGGTGGTGATAGGAGCACAGTGTAAGGCCAAGAAAAAGATATAGCTTGTTCAGATGCTGATGACAAAAACCCAGTAGGAAATGGAAAATTATGATGCAAGTGTTAGAAGGGAGAATGGCTGAAGCAATGTCCTCTAATCAGCGAAGGGCAGGGTTTCTCCTGCACACGTGGAGGACTGGCTTTAGCTGAGAGCACAGACGTTATCCATGGAGGCAGCAGGGAAGATAGAGAACCTGGACATGGGTAAATGGGAATATCCAACATAGGAGCTTACGGATGTTCTTTTCTGATTGCTTTGTTTTCTCAGTGAAATAGGAAGCAAGGTCAACAGTTGAGGATGAGGATGGAGAGGGAGACACTAGGGCATGAAACAGTTGTCCAAGAGAGTGAATGGACGATGGAAATGTTCTGTGATTGCCAAGTGGCACTAAGGGCCCACCTAAGATCTGTGGTCATAAATTTATTTATTTTTAAAATTTATGTTTTTGGGGCCACGCCACGTGGCTCGCGGGATCTTAGTTCCCCAACCAGAGATTGAACCTGGGGCCATGGCAGTGAAAGCACCGAGTCCTAACCACTGGACCATCAGGGAATTACCTGTGGTCATAAATTAAAAGTGAGCAATTTCCCCAGTCCTGCTGAGCTGTACAAGTGCAGGTGCAGAACAGCTGAGTGGTTGCATATAGCCAGAGTTAGGGGTTTGCTATGTGAATACGATGAAACATGAGAGGGCAAGAGAGTGAAAAGTGTAAGCAAGGGGTGTTTACAAAAATGGAACAAGGAATTTAAGCTCAGAAAGGAGAGGACTATGGGAGAGTGAAGAGAAGGCAGGATGAATGGAACATAGGTTTTGATGGGGCCAAGAATTACTAGAGTTGAGGTACTAGAAGGGGTTGGAGCTGGTGGTTAGGGAGTGGGTTGTCTGTAGGTAGGATTATTCGGAAATTCCGTTTATTGGTAATGTGTGGCCAAGGGAGGGTAGAGAGAAGGTCATTGGAGGAAAGATACTCAAGGAATGGAGAGAAGAATGTGTGGAAGAATTATCATCTATTTACATTGATACTGAAATCACCAGGAATTATAATTGATTTTAATGATTCTTTTTAGATCCTAGATACTGATCCTTTGTCAGGGAAGTGTATATCAAGTAACTCAGTGTAGTTGCATTTATCAATATTTTCCTCATGGATTTCATTCTGCATTTTGTTTAAGAAACCTTTCTCTATGCTGAGTCATAAAGATATTCTCCTATATTTTCTTCTAAAGATTTCACAGTTTTTCCTTGTACATTTAGGTTAGTAATCCATGTGGAGCTAATTTGGGGGCATGGTGTGAATTAAGGTATCAATGTAATTATTTTTGTTTATGAATCACTAATTATTCTAGTATCATTTATTAAATAACTCATCCTTTCTTACTGAGCTTCAGTGCCACCTATGTCCTAAATCAAGTTTCCTTCTATTTGTGTGTCCGATTCTAGACTCTTGTGTTTTATTCTCTTGATCTATTTGATAATCTCTGTGCTAACATGGCATTGTTTGAATCACTATATCTATATAAAAATAATACAGACAAGCGTGTAGGATAAGGTTCCCATCTTCTCTTGTTCTTCAGGGAAGAACTGACTATTTTGGCCTTTTGTGCTTCCATATAAATTTTAGAATCCATGTAGAAAGTTCCACACCAACACACACACACACACACACACACACATATATCTCTGGGGGTTTTGTACAGTTAACTTATACATCAATTTGGAGGAGAATTCACATCTTTATGCTACTGAGTCTTCCTATCCATGAATATGGTTTATCTCTCCATTTATATAGATCTTCTTTAAAGCCTTTCAATAAAGGTTTATAATTTTCTCAGTAAAGTCTACATACACTTATTGCTTTCATTCATTCACTCATTCAGTAAATATTTATTGAGCATCTACTATGTACCAGGCACTGTTCTAGGTTCTAGGAATACCACAGTAAACAAAGCAGAAAAAAATATCCATATTCATGGACAGAGAAGACATTGGGGAGATGGGCAATAAACAGTAATTATAAGTATGTTAGAAGGTGTTAGGTGGGAAAAAATAGAGAAAAATAAAACTGATCTGGAATTTGGGGGTGGGGGAGGTGTGGTTTTAAATGGAGTGGTCACAGTAGGCCAAATTAAGAAGATGGAGTTTGAGGAAGGACTTGAAGAGGTGAGGGAATGAACCATTCAGTTGTATGGGTAGCTTATTTCTAGGTACAATTTATATTTTGTTGTTATTGTAAATTATATCTTTTGCTATGTTTTCTAAGTCTTTGTTGATAGTATAAAGAAATACGATTGATATTTGCATGTAGATATTTGTCTTTAGATTTCTTTTGTTTTGTTTTTTCTATAGAGACAGACATGTAAGAAATGACTTGTTTTTCCTATCCAATTCTTTTGCATTTTATTTATTTTTCTTACATTACTGCACTGACTAGAACCTCAAGTACAACCTTGAAAAAATAAGGAGTGATAATGGGCAGTCTTGGCTTGTTTTTTATTTTAAAGAAAATGCTTCCAGTGTTTCACCATTTAAAATGTTGCTAATTGTAGCTATTTGGTAGCTATACTTGATCAAGTTAAAAATGGTTGGTATGAGAGTTTTTTAATTTTTGTTTTTTGGGTTTTTTTCATGAACAGATGTTGAATTTCATGTGTTGTTTTTCTCTACATGTATTGAATTGATCATATGGCTTTTCTTCTTTAAACTGTTAATGTACTGAATTTCATTAATGGATTTTCTGATACTGAACTACTCCTGGTATAAACCTAGCTTGATGATGATTTACTATCTTCTTTAAATGCTACAGGATTTGCTTTGTTAATAGTATTTAGGATTTTTGCATTTATGTTCAACACGATTGGCTTGTAATTTTCTTTTCTTACAATGTCCTAGTATGATTTTGACAGTCTGTGGTATAAGACCCTTAAATAATTAGACGGGGCATGTTCTTTCTTTTACTATTTGCTGAATGAATTTGTATTAGTTTGTAATGATTTGTTCCTTGAAAATTTGTTACAATTTGGTTTTAGTTTGTGGGGTTGAGGAGGAGAGGATTTTTAAGTCATTTATTCATATTTTAACGGTCATAGGACTATTTAGGCCTTTTATTTCTTTTTTACTCTATTTTCATGAGTTACATTTTTAAAGGAATTTGTAAAATGTGCCTAAGTTTTCAAATTTGTTTCCATGAAGTCGTTCATAATGTTCTCTTATCTTTTTGATCTCTGCTGTATCTTTTTAAAAAATATTTATTTATTTGGCTGCATCGGGTCTTAGTTGCAGCACGTGTGCTCTTCATTGTGGCTTGCTGGCTTCTCTCTAGTTATGCTGTGCAGGCTCACTAGTTGCGTTGTGCGGGCTTTCTAGTTGTGTTGCGTGGGCTCCAGAACACGTGGGCTCAGTAGTTGTGGCATGTGGGCTCTCTAGTTGTGGTGTGCGGGCTCCAGAGCACGTGGACTCAGTAGTTGCAGTGCGTGGGCTTAGTTGCCCTGAGGCAGATGGGATCCTAGTTCCCCAACCAGGGTTCGAACCTGCGTCCCCTGCATTGGAAGGTGGATTCTTAACCCCTAGATCACCAGGGAAGTCCCTCTGCTGTATCTTTAGCTGTGAACCTTTTCCATTTCTGATATTAATTGTTTGTATCATATCTTTCTCCTTGGTGAGTTTTGCTAGCAATTTTTACTTTTATTTGTGTCTTCTAAAAACTGACAGCTTTATCAATCTTTTTCTAATGTTTGTTTCACATTACGTTAATTTTACATTTATCTTTATCATCTCCCTTCTTAGTTCTTTGGGTTTATTTTGTTGTTCTTTTTTAATTTCTTAAGTTGGATGTTTAGCTCATTAATTGTTGACCTTCTTTACTAATATAGTCATTTAAGGCTATGACATTTCCTTAAAATACTGTGTTTCCTCTATGTCACATTATTTTTTATTTATTTTTTTGGCTGCGTTGAGTCTTAGTTGCAGCACGCAGGATCTTCGTTGAGGCATGCAGAATCTTTTTGTTGAAGCATGTGGGCTCTTCGTTGCAGCGCACGGGCTTCTCTCTAGTTGTGGCATGCGGGTTTTCTCTCTCTAGTTGTGGCAGGTGGGCTCCAGGGCTCAGGAGCTCTGTAGTTTGTGGCACGTGGGCTCTCTCCTTGAGGTGCACAAACTCAGTAGTTGTGTCGCGGGGGCTTAGTTGCCCCGCAGCATGTGGGATCTTAGTTCCCCGACCAGGGATCAAACCCTCATCCCCTGCATTGGAAAGCAGATTCTTTACCACTGGACCATCAGGCAAGTCCCTATGTCACATTATTATATCTCATATTTTCATTATCAGTTCCAAGGATTGTTAAATTTGTTATGATTTCTCTTTTAATACATGGGCTATTTAGAAGTATGTTTCCTTATTCTTTATTTTTAAATTAACTTTATGAGGTATAATTGATATTCAATAAAACAGGCATAAGACATACAATTTGAAAAGTTTTGACATATGTATACACTGATGAAACCATCACCACAGTTGAGATAGTGACCATATCCTTCATTCCCAAAAGTTTTCTCATGCCCCCCCGGAATCTCTCCCTCTCTCCCCTTACCTCCATCCTCAGGCAACAGTTGATCTGCTTTATGTCATCATAGATTTGTTTGCATTTTCTAGAGTTTTATATAAATGGGATGATACAGTATGCGCTTTTTCTTTTGTCTAGCTTCTTTTGCTCAGCATAATTTTTTTGTGTTATCCACTTGTTACATGTATTAATAGTTCATTTCTTTTTATTGCTGAGTCGTATTCCATTGTATGAATATAGCAAAATATGCCTTCATCTCTTGATAGACATTTGGGTTCTTTCCGGTTTTTGTCTATTATAAATAAAGCTTTATAAACATTTATGTACAAGTCCTTATATGGACAAGTGCTTTCATTTCTCTTGGCTAAAATAAGTAGGAGTAGAATGGTTGTATATGTATATGTGTATGTGTATGGTAAGTATATGTTTAACTTCATAAGTAGTCGCCTATTTTCCAAAGTGGTTGTACCATTTTATGTTTCCCACCAGCAGAGTGTGAGAGTTGTAATTCCTCTACATTCTCATCGGCATGAGAATGATCTCTGTTTTTAATGTTAGCCATTCTAATAGATGTGTAGTGATATCTCATTATGGTTTTAATTTGCATGTCCCTAATGACTAATGATGTTGAACAACTTTTCATGTGCTTATTTGCCATCTATATTTTTTTGGGGGGGAAGTGTTTGTTCACCCCTCCCTTTTTATAGGGTTGTTTTTTAATTTCTGAGTTGTGGGAGTTCTTTATATACTATGGATAAAAATCAGATAAATATTTTGCAGAAAATTTTTCCCAGTCCGTGGCTTGTCTTTTCATTCTCTTAAGAGTGTTTTTGAAGAGCATGAGTTTTTAATTTTGATAAAGTCCAAATTATAAATTTTTTCTTTTGTGTATTGTGTTTTTGTTGTCATAGCTAAAAAATCTTTACCTAACCCAAGGTCACAGAAAATTTCCCCCTTCCTCTATAAGTTTTGTAGTTCTAGGTTTAACGTTTAGGAGTAGGAACCATTTTGAGTTAATTTTTGTAGATGATGAGAGGTATAGATTCAAGACGTTTTGTTTTGTTTTGCAATATATATTTGTTTTGCAATATATATATATATATATATATGTTCCAGCACCATTTCTTGTAAACTTTGTAAAAAATCAATTGTTTATATATGTGTGGGGTTATTTCTGGCCTCTATTCTGTTCCATTGATTCCTTAGTCTAGCTTTTATGCCAATACCACACTGTTTTGATTACTGTTGCTTTATAACAATTCTTGAAATCAGGTAATATAGGTCTTCCAACTTTGTTTCTTCATTGCAACTCTTTTCTTTGCATTTCCATATGAATTTGGGCATCAACTTGTCAATTTCTACAAAAAATTCCATTGAGATATTGACTGGGACTCTGAATCTCTAGACTAATTTGGGAAAATTGATATCTTAACAATATTGAGCCTTCCAACCCATGAACAAGGCATATCTCTCCATTTATTTAGATCGTCCTCAATCTCTCTCATCAATATTTTGTAGTTTTTAGAATGCAGATCTTTCACATCGCTTGTTCAGATTTATCCTTTAGTATTTCTTTATTTTGATGCTATTGTAAATGCTGTTTTAAATTTCAATTTCCAATGGTTTATTTATGGTATATATAAATATGAATTTTTGTATAACTGATTCTGTAGTCTGCAGCCTTGCTAAACTCACTTATTAGTTCTAGTAACTTTTCAAAGAGTCCAACAGATTATCTTTATAGACAATCATGTCATCTGCAAATAAAGACACTTTTATTTATTCCTTTCCAATCTGGATGACTTTTATTTATCTTTCTTGCCTGATTGTACTGGCTAGACCTTCCAGTACAATGTTGATAGTAGCAGTGGTGAGGATGGACACTTATCTTGTTCCTGATCTTAGGTGGAAATTACTCAGTCTTTCACCATTATGTATGTTTTTAATGTATGTATGTATGTATGTGTGTGTGTGTGTGTGTGTGTGTGTAGCTATAGGTTTTTCATAGATGCCTTTATCAGGTTGAGAGAATTCTCTACTATTTTTTGTTACTGGAGTTTTTATCAGAAATTGGTATTAGATTTTTGTCAAGGGCTTTTCTGCATCTATTAAGATTATCATTTTTTTTAGTTTAATATGATGAATTACATCAGTTGGTTTTCCGATGTTAAACCAACCCTGCATTTCCCAGATGAGCTGCACTTGGTCATGGTGTATTATCTTTTTAATATATTGTTGGATTCAATTTAATAAAATTTTGTTTAGAGTTTTTGAATGTTCATGATGAATATTTGTCTTTAATTTTCTTATAACTTTTTTGTCTGGTTTTGGTATCAGGTGTGCTGATATACTGGCCTATAGATTTAGTTGGGAGGTATATCCAGCTCTTCAATTTTTTGGAACAGTTTGTGTAGAATTGGTATTACTTCTTCCTTAAGTGCTTGGTAGAATTCACCAGTGAAGCCATCTGAGCCTGGACTTTTCTTTGTGGCAAGTATTTTAACTATAATTTCAATGTCTCTAATAGAATAGGCTATCTACTTTTTCTACAATGAACTTTGGTAATTTGTATCTTTCAAGGAATTTGTCCATTTCTTATAAGTTGTTGAATTTGTTGGCACAAAATTGTTTATAATATTCCCTATCCAATATCTCTAGAATCTGCAGTGATGTCAGCACTCCCATTTCTGATACTGGCAAATTGTGTCTTCTTTTTTCCTGATCAGTCAGGCTACAGGTTTATCCATTTTATTGACCTTCTAAAAGAACCTTTTGGTTTCATTGATTTTCCCCATTGTTTATCTATTTCCTATTTTGATATTTATTAGTTCCTTTCTTCTGCTTATTTTGGGCTTAATTTCCTCTCCTTTTTCTGGTCTCCTAGAGTTAAAACTGAGGTCATTTATTTAAGACCTTTCCTTCTGTCTAAAACAGACTTTTAGTGCTATGCATTACTCTCTAAGTATTACCTTAGGGTCATACCACAAATCATGATATGTTATGTTTTCATTTCCATTTAATTAAAAGTACTTTCTGATTTCCCTTTTGAGTTTTGTTTTAACCCATGCGTTATTTAGTTTCAAAAAGTTTGGGGATTCTCTTAGGATATTTCCATTACTTGTTTCTAATTTAATTCAATTGTCAAGGAATATATATTTTATATAAATTGAATCCTTTTGAATCTTTTGAGATGCATTTTATGGCCCAGAATATAGCCTGCCTTGATAAATGTTTTGTGTGCACTTGGGAAGAATGTGTTTTCTGTTGTTGTTGGATGGAGTGTCCTATAAATATCAAATAGGCCACATTAGTTGATAAGTGTTGTTTGAGTCTACTATATCCTGACTGACTTTTTGCCTGTTTTATTTTTCTGTTATTGAGAGAAGGGTATTGGAATGACCAACTATTATTGTGGATTTGTCTATTTTTCCTTGAGGTTCTATCAGTCTTGTTTCATATAATTTGAAAAACTGTTATTAGGTACATAGATGTATAGGATTATTTTATGTCCTCTTGTTTAATTGACCCCTTTATTATGAATCCGTAAAATCTACTTTGATATAGTAATATAGCCATTCAAGCTTTCTTTTGACTAGTATTAGCATGATAAATCTTTTCCATTGTTTTATTTTTAATCTATTTGTGTCTTTATATTTAACATGCATTTCTTTTTTTTAAACTTTTTTTATTGCAGTATAACAAATACATACAGTTTGGGAAAAGAAAAATTGCTCATTTGTAATTTTTGTTAAATTAATGATGTAAATACTCTCTTAATGGTTAATTTTAAGCTACCAACAGTTTGACACTTGACTCACAAATTCCCGTTTAGCAATTGGCCCTCATGAACTAGGGTGAACCAGCTTTAGCACACCACTACAACATGTATACAGAAAAATGTACAAATCATTAGTTTATAGATCATTGTATATCAGCAAAGTGAACACACCTACCACCCTGGTCAGTAAATATAATTATACCTTTCTTTCTTCCTTAAAGGTGACCACTGTCCTAACTTCTAACACCATAGCTAACTTACTTTTGAGATTTATTTTATTTTATTTAAGGGTGATTTATTTTACTTAAGGGTGGCAGTGGGAATAGTCATAGATTTCTAATACAAACCAAATACAAAAATCAAACAACCATAAGAATAATGAAAATCTAAATATGAAAAGCTAATCTGGGAGAAAAATAAGGAGACTATCTTTTTTTTTGGCCAATGGTAATGGATATGTACGGATATTGACAACAACATTGGAATAGCAGAGGAATTGAAAATGCTATACATTGATCAATGGGAAACTAGCTAAATTAATTATATTGCATATACACAATAAAATACCATGAAGAAAGCAAACACATATATAGTCTTTGGTTGAACCATATACCATTCTAAGTGCTCTACATTACATATACTATCTCACATAATTTCCCAACAATACTACTACTATCCCATTTTACATATGAGACAAGAAGTTAAGTAACACACCCAAGGTGACACATATATATATTTTTTTCTGTCATAATATTGACATTCAGTCCAGTAATCCTCCACTGTAACAGCTCCTTTACTTTACAGTGAAAATTGATTTGTATATTTTTTTTGCCTGAGTCCTTAACATGCGTTTCTTATAGTCAGCATGTCATTCAGTTTTTCATCTGATCTGATAATCTCTGCCTTTTAATTGGTATGTGTAGACCATTTACATTTAATGTGATTATTGATATGATTAAGTTTGAGTCTGTCACCTTGATATTTGCTTTCTATGGTGTTCGGTCTCTTTTTTGTTCTTTTCCTTTTTCTTTACTCTTTTAGATTATTCAGGTATTTTTTATTATTCAACTTTATCTCCTTTGTTGGTTTATTAGCAAAATTCTTTATTTTGTTATTTTAGTAATTGATTTAGGGCTTAAAGTACACATCTTTAACTTATTGCAGTGTACCTTCAATTATACCACTTCGTGCTATTGTCTTAAATTTTATTTTTATATATGTTCTATAATCTACAGTACATTGATATTATGTTTGTTTCAACAGTCAATTATTTTTAAAGAGATTTAAATTATATGAAAAATATCATATATTTACCCATGTAACTATTTCTATTGCTCTTCATGCTTTTCCATAGATTCGTATTTCCATCTTGTATCATTTTTCTTATGCCTGAAGGGCATCCTTTAATATTTCTTGTAATTTTTTGAAAGATATTTTCACTGGGTATAGAATTATAGGTTGGCAGTAGTAGTAGTAGTTGTTGTTTTAAGATGTTGCTCCACTGTCTTTTCTCTTGCATTCCCAATAAGAAATCTGATACCATTATTATCTTTATTCCTGTGTACATATTTCTTTTATCTTTGGCTGCTTTAAATTTTTTTTCTTTATTATTCATTTTTAGCAACTTGATTATGATGTGCTTTGTTGTAGTTTTCTTCATGTTCCTTGTGCTTGGAGTTCATTGATCTTTTTGGATCTAGGAGTCTACCATTTTATATATGCCCATTTTTTCAAGATTATTAATTGTGTTGTTCAGGTCTGTATTTATTTATCTTTGTCTGCTTGACCTATTAAAAATTGAGAGATCAGGTTATAATCTTGCACATGAACTTTCAGCTTACCTTTGTGGGTTTCATCAATTATATCCCACAAAGATAAACTGAAATTTCTTGTGGAAGATTAATATAAAATTAATTAATTTTATATATATATATATAGAGAGAGAGAGAGAGAGACTATTTTGTTAAATGTGGACAGGTTTTAAAATCTTATAGCTTCCTTTTGGATTGAACCTTTTATCAGCATTGATCCTTTATTTCTAATAATAGTTTTGCTTTAAAGTCTATTTTATCTGATATTATTTATTTATTTATTTATTTATTTATTTTTGGCCATGCCCCGAGGCTTGTGGGATCTTATTCCCTGACCAGGGATTGAACCCAGGTCCCCAGCAGTGAAAGTGCCAAGTCCTAACCACTGGACTGCCAGGGAATTCCCTATCTGATATTATTTAAAGGATCTCTCAACTTTTGGTTATATTTGCCTCATATACCTTTTTCTGTCCTTTTATTTTCAGCCATTATGTGTCCTTATGTTTTAGATATTTTTCTTTCTTTTTTTTTTTTTTTTTGCGGTACGCGGGCCTCTCACTGTTGTGGCCTCTCCCGTTGCGGAGCATAGGCTCCGGACGCGCAGGCTCAGAGGCCATGGCTCACCGGCCCAGCCGCTCTGCGGCATGTGGGATCTTCCCAGACCGGGGCACGAACCCGCGTCCCCTGCATCGGCAGGCGGACTCTCAACCACTGCGCCACCAGGGAAGCCCCAGATATTTCTCTTTTAACAGTATATCACTGAGTTTATTTTTTTAATCTAGTCTATTTTTAACTGGCAAGTTTATCCATTTACCTTATTGAGATTATTGATTTATTTCAACTCTTTTCTACCATCTTGCTTTGAGCCTTCTATTTGTTCCACTTCCATGTTTCTTTGTTTTCCTTTCTTGCTATTTAAAAAAATAAATTGAATATTTTGTTTGATGTAGTGTATGTATTTCTTATTCAGTTTTTCCATTTACTGGTTTAGAAGTTTATTCACTTCATTTCTGTGCTTTTATTTATTACCCTTGACATTTACTATATACTCCTAACAAAATTGTAATTCCTTTCCTGACTAATACAAGGATTTTTGACAGTGGTGTGCTGGAGCTGGCTCATACTGGTCCATAGGAGCTAACTGTTAGCATCTCTTCTCAACTCCATATTTAATGACATCATATTGGTAGCTTGAAATCAGCCATGGGGGAAACATATATATTTATAACCATAGAAATCAACGAACATTATAAATCAGGGGTTTTCCCCCCCAGAAGTGGTTGTTAAACATTTATCAGCACACCACTGATCTTAGATTGTTTTATTACCCCTGTCACATTTATAAGCCATGTAGCACAGAAATTTAATTCTTTTAAAATTCCACACATTGTTATTATTCTTTTTGTTATAGATGAACAATTTTTCTTTAGATTTACCAAATTTTGTTGCTCTTCTTTTCCTCTGTGCATCTCACAACTTCCTCTGGGGTCATTTTCTCTCTTTCTGAAGTACATCTTTTAAGAAGTTTGTACTTTAGTGAAGGTCTGTGTTGGTAAACAGCACGCTCACTTTTGTTTTGCTATTAATGTCTTTATATCAGTCTCTTTCTTGAAAAATGGTTTTCCTGGGAATATAATTCTAGATTGATAGTTTTTGTGGTTTTTTTTTTACTTAGCAATTTGAAAATATTTCCATTGTTGCTGCTGAAAAGTACAGCACAAACTAACACAACGTTCTCTATTTGATAGTTCCAATATCTAAAGTCCTTGGGGTTCTAAATCTATTGTTCATTACTTCTGCTGACTCTCATTCATGAAGCTTGTTCCTTGGTTTGGTGCTTTTGTATTATTGTTGTAGTAGTGATAATTTTAGCTCATATTTTGTTGAACCAAATCAGGTCCAAAATGGGGTATGCTTTCTTCTGGAAGGATTTGTGTTTGATTCTAACAGGAACAGGGGGTGCTACCAACCTGGGACCTTTCTAGGTTCCTCAGAGGATCCAGGGCCCTCCTCTGAGGTGTCTCTGTTCTCCATCCCAGTGTTTATATTGGCATTTGCTACCACTACAACCCTAATATTTGTGTTAGCTTATAGTTCATGGTTTCCACTCAGATTTCAACTCACTTGTTTTTGATTTTTAATATCCTTGGAGATTTTCCTTACCTTTTAGATAAAAGCACAGGATCTAGTTATAATGGGAAGGCACTTCAAGATATGTAGTCTGCCATAATGCTGGAAGAGGAAATCATCCATTTGGAATTTACCCTGGTGAACGGTAGGAAATATGGGTCCATCTATATATTTTTTTCTGATAGCTGCTAGTTGTCCCAACAGCAATTACTGAATAATCCATTTTCTCCCACCAATTGTAAATATCACCCATGCTATAGTCTAAATGTAATTGCATGTATTTCTGAACTTTCCATCCTATTTTATTATACCTACTATCTATTTATTCATATGGAAATATGATGCTTTTTTACTTTTTGAAGATTTATAAAATGTTTTGGTAACTGGTAGATCTAGTACTCTTTCTTCATTACTCTATGTTTTCCCAACTATTCTTAATCATATTTTTCATATTAACCTTACAGTTAGATTGTCTATGTTACCAAAGAATTACTTCCTCATGTCATTTTTTAAATTATGGTAAAAAAAATAATCACATAATATAAAATTTGTCATCTTTACTATTTTTGAATGTACAATCCAGTATTATTAAGTATATTCACATCGTGGTGCAACAGATCTCCAGAACTTCTTGCAAAACAAAAACTCTATGCCCATTAAGCAACAACTCCCCATTTTCCCCTTCCCTAGTCCTCATAGCCACCATTCTACTTTCTTTTTCTATGAATTTGGCTACTTTATACATATATACTTATATACTTATACCTCATATAAGTGGAATCATGCAGTATTAGTCTTTTTGTAACTAGCATAGTGTCCTCAAGTTTCATCCGTGTTGTAGCATGTAATAGGATGCTACGTTATGTGTATTTCCTTCTTTTTTAAAGCTGAATAATATTCCATTTTATGTATATACCACATTCATCTATTGATAGACATTCATATGCTTCCATCTCTTGGCTACTATGAATATTAGTGTGAAAATATCTCTTTGAGACCCTGCTTTCAGTTTTTTTGGATATATATAACCAGAAGTGGGATTGCTGAATCATATGATTGTTTTTTAAATTCTTTGAGAAACACTATACTTTTTACCATGGCAGTTGCACCATTTTATAATCCCACCATCAGTGCACAGGTTTCTGATTTCTCCACTTCCTCACCAACACTTGTTACTTTCTGTGTTTTTTTACATTTTTATAGTAGCCACCCTAATATGTGTGAGATGATGTATCATTATAGTTTTGATTTGCATTTCTCTAAGGACAAGTGATGCTGAGCATCTTTTTAGATGCTTGTTGGCCATTTATACATCATCTTTGGAGAAATGTCTATTGAATTCCTTTGCCAATTTTTAATTGGGTTATTTGTTGTAGTGTTGTTGTTGAGTTGTAGGAGTTCTTTATATATTATGGATATTAACCCCTTATCAGATATATGATTTGCAAATCTTATCTCCCATATTGTAGGTTGCCTTTTTTTTTTTTTTTCTTTTGCGGTACACGTGCCTCTCCTGTGTGGCCTCTCCCGTTGCGGAGCACAGGATCCGGATGCACAGGCTCAGCGGCCATGGCTCACAGGCCCAGCCGCTCCACGACATGTGGGATCTTCCTGGACCGGGACACGAACCCGTGTCCCCCGCATCGGCAGGCAGACTCTCAAC
Source organism: Globicephala melas (assembly GCF_963455315.2). Lineage (NCBI taxonomy): Eukaryota > Metazoa > Chordata > Mammalia > Artiodactyla > Delphinidae > Globicephala > Globicephala melas. Next base: position 57,363,224 of record NC_083328.1, on the reverse strand, counting down.
CACTGTGCCACCAGGGAAGCCGTTGTAGGTTGCCTTTACACTCTGATTGTGTGTCATTTTTATGGAGACCATGTTTAATTTAGATCACCGTAGGTGGAAATGAAATCTTTATTATGCTAAGTCTTGAAGGTGCTATGTAAAATGTAATTCATTTATTGTGTGAGTTGCGATAAGGAGTGTTGTTCAAGTCTTCTATTTCCTTGTTGATCTTCTGTCTAGTCATTCTATCCATTATTGAAAGTAGGGCATTGAAATCTGCAACTATTATTGTTGAATTATCTATTTCTTCCTTTGGTTCTGTCATTTTTTGCTGCATGTATTTTGGAGCTCTATTATCAGGTGCACATATGTTTATAGTTGTTATTTCTGATAGATTGACATGTTTATAATTATAAAATGTCTGTCTTTGTCTTATGTAACAATTTTGTCTTAAAGTCTATTCTGTGTGATATTAATATAGCTGCTCCAGAAATTTTTGGTTAGAGCTTTCTTAACCCTTTTCCAAATCTTTTACAACCCTTTTATCATCAACTTATTTCTATCTTTGAATCTAAACTATATCTCACATAAACAGCATATAGATAATGTTTTCTAATCCATTCTTCCAACTTTTGCCTTTTAATTGGAGTGTTTAATCCATTTATATTTAATGTAATTACTGATGAAGTAGGATTTATGTCTGCCATTTGCTATGTTTTCTATCTGTCATATATATAGTTGCTCTATTCCTCCATTACTGCTTTTTTTCTTAGTGGTTGCCCTGGGAATTACATTCGGTGTGTTAATTTAGGACAATCTATTTCTTTTTTAATTTATTTATTCTTGGCTGCATTGGATCTTAGTTGCGGCACAGAGGATCTTCGTTGAGGCATGCAGGATCTTTCACTGCAGCATGTAAGCTCTTCATTGCAGCATGTGGGCTTCTCTCTAGTTGTGGCAGCAGGTTTTTCTCTTCTGTAGTTGTGGTGCTCAGGCTCCAGGGAACATGGGCTCTGTAGTTGTGGTGCGCGGGCTCCAGAGCATGTGGGCTCTGTGGTTTGTGGCACGTGGGCTCTCTCATTAAGGCACATGAGCTCGGTAGTTGTGGCACACAGGCTTAGTTGCCCTGCAGCATGTAGGATCTTAGTTCCCCGACTAGGGGTCGAACCCACATCCCCTGCATTGTAAGGCAGATCCTTTACCACTGAACCATCAGAGAAGTCCCTAAGACAATCTATTTTAGATGAATATAAACTTAATTTCAAAATTAAGTATACAAGTATATAAAATAATATATAATGGATTCCATATATAGCTCCAATATAGCTCCATTCCCCCTCCTCTCCTTGTCACATCCTTGTCAATCACATTATATCTTTACACATTATAAGCCCATCAACACAGTTTTATAATTACTGCTTTCTGATGTTTTCTTTAATAGATTTTATTTTTAGAGTAGTTTTAGGTTTACAGAAGATGTGAGTAAAAAGTACAGTGTTCCATGTACCCCCTGCCCCCACACATGTGCAGTTGTATTTTATTTTATTTTATTTTATTTTATTTTATTTTATTTTATTTTATTTTTTTGCGGTACGCGGGCCTCTCACTGTTGTGGCCTCTCCCATTGCGGAGCACAGGCTCCGGACATGCAGGCTCAGCGGCCATGGCTCAGGGGCCCAGCCGCTCCGCGGCATGTGGGATCTTCCCAGACCAGGACACGAACCCGTGTCCCCTGCATCAGCAGGCAGACTCTCAAAGCCCACAGTTGTATTTTAAATTAGGTAGGAAAACAAAATATTTACAGACAAAAATGCATTTATAATGTCTTTTATATTTACCTGAGTAGTTAACTTTTACCAGTATTATTTATTTCTTCATGGGGATTCGAATTACTGTCTTGTATCCTTTCATTTCACACTAAAGGACTCCCATTACTATTTCTTATAGGAAAGATCTGTTGGTGATGAATTTTTTCAGTCTTTGTTTATCTAGAAATGTCTTAATCTTTCATGTTTATTTAATTTTGTTTAATTTATCCTTCATGTTTGAAGGATAGTTTTGCTGGATATAGAATTTTTGGTTGACAGTCATTTTCTTTCAGCACTTTATATCATCCCACTGTCTTCTGACCTCCATGGTTTCTGGTAATAAGTCAGTTGTTAATCTTATTCAGGCTCCCTTGTACATGATGAGTTGCTTCTCTTCCTTACTGCTTCCCAGATTCCTTCTTTGTCTTTGTCTTTCAATAGTTTGATTATGATGCGTCTGTCTACATGTGGATCTTTTTGAGTTCATACTACTTGGAGTTCATTAAGCTTCTTGTATGTGTGGGATAAGGTTTTTCATCAAACTTGGGAAGTTTTTGGTCATTATTTCTTCATTGTTTCTGCCCCTTTTCCTTTCTTCTCTTCTGCTGAGACCCCCATTATGCATATGTTGGTATGTTTGATGGTGTCTCACAACATCATGGGCTCTGTTCAGTCTTCATTCTTTTTCCTTTCTGTTCCAGAACTGTATAATCTCAATTGACTTATCTTAAGTTCACTGACATTTGTCTTCTGTCAACTCATTTTTCTTCTGCTGTTGAGTTCTTCTAGAAAATTTTTATTTCAATTGTTTTTCTTTTCAACTCCAGAATTTAAATTTGGTTCTTTATAATAATTTGTATCTCCTTATTGATGTTCCCTATTTGGTGAGATATTATTCTCATACTTTTCTTCAGTTCTTTAGACATGGTTTCCTTTAGTTCTTTAAACGTATTTATAATAGCTGATTTAAAGTCTTTGTCTAGTAAGTCTAACATGTGGACTTGCTCAGGAACAGTTCCAATTGACTGCTTTATGTCTCACATTTGGACCATACTTTCCTGTTACTTTGCATGTTTCATGATTATTTGTTGAGAACTCAATATTTTAATAATATAATGTGGTAACTCTTGATATCATATCCCCCTTCCCAGTGTTTGTTGCTGTTGCTGTTTGTTTGTTTAGTGACTTTCCTGGACTGATTATATAGAGTCTATATTTTCTGTCATGTGTGGCCACAGAAGTTTCTGTTCAGTTAGGTTAGTGGTCAGCTCATGTTTGGACAGGCATTTCCTTAAATGCCTTGAACCAGTAAGTCTTCAACCCTTGCCAAAATGTTCTGTGTGTGTGTTGTGGCATGCCTTCAATGCCCCAGCAAGTTACAACTTTGCCTTAACCTTTACTTCCTGCTTGTGCAGAGTTTCAGGGTCAGCCAGAGATGAGAGACTAGGGCCTTTGGAGATCTTTCCTGACATGTTCTCTTCCCTGCACATACACATGGCCTTTTAGATATCCAGAAATATATAAGAGCTTTTCAGAGCCCCCTATGAACATCTCATTCCCACTTTTGCCTTTAAAGTTTTTTGGCCAGACTCTCGTTTGCCTCAACCAGTGTCATTGTCTCAAGCAACAGCAGTGTTCAACAATTGCTACAGGTTGTTTTCAACAAACACCCTGAGAGTAGGGTTTTTCCCACTAAGCAAGTTCTAAGTCAGGTCAAATAACAAGTCCTGAAAATAGGGCTGTCAGGAAACTGCCAGACAGATCAAATAGTGGCAATTGTCTGGGAATACAACTTGTTGAGAAGTTCCAAATCCAATCTGTCCCTTTTAGTGGCTACTAGGCTGCTAGTTTTTACAACTACCATGGTTGCAAGCCTGGGAATAGGGCAAATTAAAACACTACAGGGAATTCCCTGGCGGTCCAGTGGTTAGAACTCCACACTTCCACTGCAGGGGGAGCAGGTTCAATCCCTCGCTGGGGAAGTAAGATTCCACAAGCTGTGCAACATGGCCAAAAAACAAAACAAAACAAAAACCCCTGCAAAATTCTCTGTTTTTACTAAGATTCAGCCACTTTTCTTGAATAAACACCCCTTGGATTGTTGTAAACCTTTTGTTAATTTTCAGAGTTCTGAAAATTTTGATTTTGACAGTTTTTGCCTATGTTCCTGTTGCTTTATGGAGGAACAGATTTTCAAAGATCCTTGCTCTGCAATTCTCAAAGTTCTATTTGGGGGCTTTGATACAGCATTCATCCTGTCATAGTAATTATGAATCAATGAGTACCTGCTGTGGGGCAGGCACTATGATAGATGCTTGGGAAAAGATAGAGAAGTTTAAGCAATGATTCCTGCCCTCTGAAAGCTTACAGAGCAGTTGAAGAGACAAAACGTAATTACATAAGGCTTTACATAATGATAAGAGGAACTAGAGAACAATATAAGGCTTTAAGATGACACTATGGAAAAGAATTTCCTGCAATGATGGAAATGTGCTTCACTGACCAATATAGTAGTCAGTAGTCACATGTACCTATTGGGCATTTGAAATGTAGCTACTGTGGCTGAGAAATTGAATTTTAAATTTTAGTTAATTTTAATTAATTCAAACTTAAATAACTACATATGGCTACCTTACTGGATGCCACAGCTCTAAGACTAAATATTTACTTGATTGGCCAGGATGACTGTGATATAGGAGTGAATGGGGAAAATGTCATCCCATGGGAGGCCCACAGCTCTCCTTCTCTGACTCCTGCGGTTGGACAGGCACTGTGGGCTATGGATACTCCCTGGCATGTAGCTGTGTCTGGTGAACAGTGGATGTTGTACAGTGACACTGTTGAAACAGGTCATGTCTGAGCCACTTGGCAGAGGTAAGCTGTAGTCTACCCCATGGTGGGCAAACTTAGACCCCAATGCGTAGGTCAGGTACAACCTGACAAATGCAATTTGATGAGAAGGGTTGTGGGAGCTGTGAAAGAATCAGCCCCTCCTCCTAACCCAGTGGTCAATGTAACATTCATTCTTTTTCTCTGCAGCCACAAAACAAGCTCACAGTAGCATCTGTCTCCTTCTGTGCTTTCCAGTAGGGTCTCTTGGCTCCCATACTAATGCTGCAAACACAGCCTTGTGTCTAGGGCCCATTCTGGCAATTCCCCTTGGGGAAACTGAGGTCCTATAACCTCCCTGCTGGGTCAGTGCTGAAGTGGGACTGAGGTTTTCCCTCTTGCCTACAGAATGAACTGCACTTCCTTCCCTACTCCAGCCTTTTCAGAGCTAGGTGCATTTGATGGAAGGAGATGCAGAAGGGGTTAATAAGAAATTCCCCCATGTACCCTGGGAGTCATGTGGACTGGATGCCAGTCACAAGGACAAGGGTCCCCAAGCCACCCTTAATTCAGAGCAAGGACTTATGGGAGGACATCTGGGCAACTGGGGTCAGAGTGGCCCCCGTGCTGAGACAGGAGTAGAGCCGTGGTTAATGCCCCCAGAGGATATTGAAAGAGAGAGGGAGTGCAGGCATAAAGAGGCCTGGGGACTGTAATAGGTGGAGTGGGACATGGCTAGTGAGTGAACTGTCTGCAATTTGAATGATAAATTCTCTCTATAAAGGGCTAGTCAGTGCTGGGGACTCGTGCCAACCTGGACTGTCTCGTCCTATGACTCGGAGCAAGGTCTCACCTCCTTCAGCCTCAGTCTCCTCATTTGTCAAAAGAAGCTGACGTCAGATGGTAGGGGTGTTGTGAAGTTAGGTAAGATGTATTGATGCGGTGCCAGCATAGTGCCTGCCACAATATTATTTCATCCCCCATCCCACCCTCACCCCAACTGATCCTCTTTGAGGGTAAGTACAACTGAGCCTAGACAGTAGCAGGGAAGTTTAGTTAGAGCCAGAGAAGTACTTCCTGACTCTGACCACACAGATGAGCAGGAGAGGAATGTGAGCCTCTGCCAGGGGCCCTGGGAGGTCTAAGCTGGGAATGGGTCCTCCTCTAATAGGATAGGGGCAACATTCAACCTTCTGTCTATTCTCTCTGCCCTGGGTTGCTTGGCACATTGTGGAAGCTTGCCGACCCCCCACCTCTTTGTCACATGATTCACAAATAGGAAGTACCAGGATCTCTGGCTTTGGAGCCTGGCTCACCCACCCAAGGCCAGAGGAACACATGACTTCTTCCTCCCTTCAGTCTTGGGACCCCACCTTCCCCTTTACATCCCTAAATCACTCACAAGCACACCATCCTTCTCTGTGGCTTCCATCTGCCCATCCATCCCCTGTCGCCCAGCCCTCCTACTTTTTCTCAGTCCCTCCTCCTGTTCTGTTCTTCCCATGGAATCCAATATTCTGCATTCACAGAAGATTCCCCAGGCTGGGGGATGTGCAAGGGGTATATGTGTGTGTTTGTGTCCACACAGGAATAAACAGGCTTCATGCTCATGTGACCCATTGCTCCAGCCTGTCCCTGACACTCCACATGGGGTGCCCAGAGACCTCCCATTAACAGCCCCTTCACCCCTTCTTCCCTCCCCTCAGGCCCCATTAAGGGAAAGTAGAATCACCACCACTCTTCATGGGCAGCTGGGGGCCCCTTAGTAGTCTCTCCACCTCCTCTCCCCCTCTCCTCAGGCCCATGCCCAGCCCTGAGGTTTGGAGAGCCTAGTAAGTGCCCTATCAACATGTTAATCAAATTACTTAGGAGCTAAAATTGACGCTGTTCATTAATTATACAAGATTATGCTAATTGTGCATGCAAATGCATGCAGGGGAACAGAAGGTGTTCAGGCACATGGTGGGCCATTAGCATAGAGGATGGGGTGCGGGTGCATTGGCATGCTAATGTATGCGCCCCAGCTATTTATAGTCCCCCAGCCCATCTGCACTGCAGCCACCTCTGCCCCAAGTGGAGATCATGGTAGGGAGGCCAGGTCCAAGCCTGGCAGGGGTCTATGGCCCTAGGGATACTCAGCCTTAGCTGTTGCCCCAGGCCATGGCCAGGAAGTAGCATGTGCCACCGCCACTGTGACCACCCCCACTTGGGCTTAGACTATCACACCAACCTCCTCATTCACCATCCTTTCCCTGGCCTAGGCCCTTTGGTGCCTCGCTCTCCTTGGAAGCAAAATGACTCTTCCAAATGACACAGCCAATATAAGGCACCTCCTGCTGACTCTCCATCACCCACAGGGTCCAAATCCTGCATGTTTTAGTGCCAATCTCCCAAGAGCTCTGGTCCATAGCTGCCCTCCTCAGTCTTGTCAGGCACCACTGGGCACCATGCATACCACCTACCTCTTGGCAGGACTGTTTTTCCTTTTGCATGGAGGGCTCCTGCATCGTACTTCTCTTTAAGGAAAAAAGCCCCGAGTCCTCCAAGACCCAAAATGCCCAAGATCACATGCGACTTCTAGGACTTCTTCCACCTCTCCCAGCCAGAGTGGCTGCCGCAGACTGGCCAGTTATCCTGCTGTGCCCACCATTCTATCTTCCTGGTTGTACTTTGAGTTTTTCTCTTTCTTGCTGGATTGTCATTTCCTTAAGATCTTTTTCAGCTCTAGATTCTACTGCCTGACATAAAAGGTGTTTAATACACCTTTTTTAATGGATTTGTTGAGTGAGTGAATGGTCCAGCAATCTGTATCCTCCTCTGTCCTTGAGCCGGGGACAGAGAGCAGCAGACGATGAAAACAGTGGAGAGCACAGACCCTGTCCCAGATGTTCCATTTCCTCTGAGGCTCATGAGCCCAAAGGTGAGGCCCTTTGGGGTGAAAATTAGGAGGACCCCCCTCCCCATTTCCCCACCACAGGCTGCTTTGCCAACTTTGCACTTGGAAATAAATTTCTAGTTTGACTCTGCCCTTTGCTCTCAATCTGCTTTCTCTCCCAAAGCCTTCATAGGACACTTGCTTTGAACACCTGCTCCAACCCATGTATCTCTTGCAGCTCTTCCTCTTTCTAGGTCTATATTGTCTGATAGGGTGCCTATGAGCCACATGTGACTATTTAAGTTTAAATTAATTAAAATGAAATAAAATTGAGGGAGTTCCCTGGTGGTCTAGTGGTTAGGACTCTTTGCTTCCACTGCGGAGGGCCTGGGTTCGATCCCTGCTCAAGGAAATAAGATCCCACAAGCCGTGTGTCATGGCAAAAAAAAAAAAAAAAAGAAATTTTAGTTTCTCAGTCACACTAGCCACATTTCAAGTGCTCAAAAGCCACATGTGCACAGGGAACTCTGCTCAGTGCTTGTGGTGACCTAAATGGGAAAGGAATCTAAAAAAGAGTGGATATATGTATATGTAACTGATTCACTTTGCTGTACAACAGAAACTAACACAACATTGTAAATCTACTCCAATAAAAATTAATTTTAAAAAATAAACAATTTTTTAAAATAAAATAAAATGGAAAGAAAATCCACCTGTGGCTAGTGGATATCATTTTTGGAAAAGTTCTATCAGACCGCATTTGTGATCTAGATTTCCATTTCCCTGCTCCTGACAGGCCTGTAGCTGCAAGCATCCTTGGGCTCAGCCCAGCTCTTTCAGTTCCTAACAGCTTTCTCTTTGGAAGCGCAAACATAATTTTAGCTCTAAGTAAGTATCTCAGAGTGATGTAGGGAGGGAAAAGCTGGTGAAAGTTCTGTGCCTGATTTTTTAGGATGAGATTCCTAGAAACAGAGCTGGAGATGGGGATTCTTGTGAAAGTGATTTATTGGAGGAGAGCTCTAGGGAGAAAAGGAGTGAGGGAAGCAGGAGCGGGCAGGAGAAGCAGCTTAGCAAGGAGACAGTCTCAGCTGGAGTCTAGCTTCAGCCTGATCCTTTGGGGAGTTTGAGTATGAATAGTACTAAGAGTTGGTCCTCCTTGTGATGTCGGTCTTTCTTTGGTTGTGGGCTGCTGGTGAGGAGCATATGCTTCTGGCTGAGGATAATTCTCGAGTAGTGGGGGCAGCTGTGAGCCATTTATTTATGCATTTATTTAGCCACACCACACGGCCTGCAGGATCTTGGTTCCCCCCGACCAGGGACTGAAACCGGGCCCCCCCAGTGAAAGGGCAGAGTGCTAACCACTGGACAGCCAGGGAACTCCCCAGCTGTGAGCCCTTTAATAGCCAACACTCACAGGAGCTGCTAGTGGGGGAACCCAGGCAGGCACCAACCCACCATGATACCTGAGCACAGCCTTCCAAAGAGCAGCTCCATCCCACTCTGCTCTCCACCCCCTGAGAACCCAGAGTTTAACAGTGGACTCACATCAATCATCTCCACATTTTCCTTATGTATTGAGTGTCTCTTGAGTAAAGCGCTGTGCGAGGGGAGCTTTCCTTGTGCAATGGTGTCACACCTGAGAAGTTATGTGCAAGTCACATGTTTGCACTTGAGTCATATTCAATCCAGCATTTGCTTCTTTGGTATGGAATATTCCATTGACAAGGAAAGTCCATTTTAATTTCATCCTGAGTTGTGTTTACAGGGAGGAATAAAAAGCATTTATAGAAATGATTAGGAAGGCTAGACTAAGTTCAGGATGTGGCAAGGTAGGTGTGTGGGTGAACTGCTCTTATCTTTCACTTATATCATAGGCATCAGAGTCGTGATGCATAACTTCCACCTTTTACATGCTTTATTAGCTGGATGACCACTGTTCAGAGCTCTTCATCTGGTCTTTTATTTATTGAACTTTTTATTATACAGAATGTTGAACATATAGGCAGAATAGAATAATGAACCACATCTGTCCCTCACTGAATTTCAACAATGATCAACTCTTGACTCATGTTAAAGTCCTGATCTTTAATCCTGAAAATCTTCTCAGACTGAGGGCAGCTGTCACAATAGCCAAAGGCCCCAACTAGGACCTGAGTCTCTCCTTTGCACCCCTGATGAATTTGTAACCTCGAGGAAATCCCCATGAAATGGTTAATCTGGTCCCTGCACAGCCTGCCTCTCACGGCTGATTTTGAAGGAAGGCTTGCTGCACTGTCCTGCTTTGGCAGCCTCGTGGCTGGGGCAGGGTTGGACTCGAAAACCCCACTTACAGGGACTTTTCCATGACTCTTGTCAGTATCAGTGGTTCATAAAGTCCCGAGTTCGTATCCTGACTTTGGCATCTACTGTGACTTTGTAGCTTAGCCTTGCTGATCCTTGGTTTTCTTATCAGTAGAGTGGGAATGATTGCAGACCTACACCACACCACCTCGGGATTATGAGAGGATTAAATAAGATAATGCAAGTGGTAGGCTCAGCAGAGTTCCAGGCACTTGCTAAGTGCTCAATAGATTAGACTTGGATCACTTAAAAAAATTTTTTTGCATAGTTTTGCATTTTATTTGTAATTCATGCTTATATTTATGGTGGTTTCTTCTAGTAATTCTAATGGCAGCTTCTAGCACTTGACCTTTCTATGAGGCCCAGATGAGGAGTCTGTGCCCCCAGAGAACCTTAAGGCCACAATAGAGATGGCACTGGGCACAGGTCATTGCCCCAACCCAGGGGGCATCCTAAAATGCTCACCCTCAGGTCAGCCAACCCTGTGGGCTGTGGCCCATCACAGCCAGGGAAAAGGGGCTTCCCCAGGCTCTCTTCCAGCCCCTAGGTGGTGGGAGGGGAGATGCTCAAAAACACTGGCACTAGGGCTCATCCAGGTTTGGGGGGTGGGGGGTGCTTCCCTGGTGAAAAGCAGGATTTTACAGGCCCTCAACAAAGTGCACATCCCTTCCTGCCTTAGGTCCCTGTAGGGTGTCCTCCTACAGCTCCCCTTCCCACTGGGTTACCTGACCCTCTCCACTTCCCAGCCTCCACATCTATCCTCTGCACAGACATGGCTTGAAGGATCTTCTGTCCCTCCTTCCTTTTCCCGACACCATTCTCATCCTTCCCGGACTGCTCTGGGTTCTCCTCCACCCCCCAAGGTGGAACAAAGTGTCACCCTGTGGTGCCAGCCTGTGGAGAGGTTTCCTGGACTGTCCTCACGTTATTCCCACCCTGGCCTTCCAGCTTCCGGGGGTGTGGATGGTGTGTCTGTCTCCCAGTGGTGGGGAAAGAAGGGCCCAGAGCCCCCTTTCCAAGGCTGAGGATAGCCAGGCACTGTTGGGAGGAGTGAGAGGTCTGGGCACTACTTCCGGGCACTCCTAGACCTGAACGGAAATCCCCCAACTCCAGGCCATGTGCTGCAGAATTTCAAGACTAACCTTGGAAGACAGGACCCTTTGGGTGCTACTCACCCTTTTTAAAGCATAATATTCAAAATGTTAGAAGTATGATTCTCATACAAATTATTACTGAGCGTGTGTTGAGGTTTTCTGTAACTTATTAATGAAGGAACCAGCAGAATGACAAAGCTGGTTCAAAGAAGGCTAAGAGAAACTGATATAGACAGTTGAGGAAAGAGTTGAGAAGAGAGAGAAGGAGGGAGGGAGGGAGAGAAAACAGGATATGTGAAAAATACTTGAATAAGATTGCCAAGTTAGACACAAAGCTAGTTAATGTCCATAGGACAATAAAATTGTAAGCTTTAGGGCTCATTTCTCTACCAAACAGAAGTTATTTATTTCTCCCAACAAAAATCATTTGCACCTTATCAGTTTTCTGCAAATTAGCACCTAACTTTATAGAGTCTGGCCCCAATTAGTAGCAAATATTAGTCAAAAGTTTTTTCTCCTAGAGAATCAGCTAACTCTTAGGTGGCTTTGTCAGCGTAATACTCTGGAACAGTACTGTCCAATATAAATATGATGTAAGCCATTATACATTTGTCATTTAAAATTTTCTAGTAGCCACATTTTAAAAAACAAAATGAAACTGGTAAAATTAATTGTGATCATATATTTTATTTAACCCAAGATATCCAAAATATTATTTCAGCATGTAATCAACACCAAAAAATTACTAATGAGATATTTTTACATTCCTTTTTTCCTAAGTGTTTGAAATTCAGTATGTATTTTATACCTACAGCAATTCAGACTAACCAAATCTCAAGTGCTCAGTGCCACTCGGGGCTGGTGGCTGCCATATTGGATAGTGCAGCTGTAAAGCAGTGGTTCTCAAACCTCAGGGTGCATCGGAATTACCTGGAGGGCTTATGAAAACACAGATGGCTGAGTCTCACCCCAGGAGTTTCTGATTCAGTGGTCTGCAGTGGGGCCTGAGATTCTGCATTTCCAGCAAGTTCCCAGGTGATGCTGCTGCTGCTGGTCTGGACACCACACTTTGAAAACCACTGTTCCAGAATGACTTTGAAAGGACTCACTGTCATCTTTTTGCCTTATTTTCAAGTTGTAGGTGATTTTGCTTAACAACCCTGAGACTGGTGGTAGGGCTGCAGGCTGTCTGCAGTGTTAGCATCGGCTTGGCCTGTGACTGGGTGGGTGCCGGCTGGTCACAGCCTCACCGACTACCATCTGGTGGTGGGTGAGATTTCAGCCACCCTTCTTCCACCACTGATGGCATTGACTGTGTGCAGCTCTGAGCTAGAGGCTCAGGGAGAAAGAAAAAGGGGACTGACCGTCAGTATCCCCCACAGAAGGCCCAGGCCTTGTGTGGCTGCTTTTTACTCAACACCACTCTGCAGATAATGCCAACGAGGCTCAGAAACTGAAATGTCCCAGGACAGGCCTGCATAGATGGAGGTACCGGCAGGGCCCTGAGGTTCTCAGGGAGGGGTGGTCTCCAAAGCCTAGAAGGGCCAGAAGAGGTTGGCCAGACAGGGAGTGAGGATTGGTGTGGACCCAAAGGACAGATGCAACCTGTACTGGGAAGGGAGGGGGTAGGAGACCTGCCAGGCAAGGGCTGCAGGAGGGGATGACAAGGGGGACCCTCCAGGGGGAGCCCGGATCCTGCAGGAAACAGCAGCCTGAGGCTTTGGGAGGCTGAAATGAAGACAGGACCGGAAGGGACCTCAGCAAGCATCAATTGCTACTCTCCTGGTTCATGAATAAGGAAGGATCCCAGAGATGTGAAAGGATTTACCCCAGGCCACACAGTGAGGCAGTGCCTGGAAAGCCCTCATCTCCAGCCACATCCCAGGGTTCTGCAGGTTTGGGAGTGGGGTTGGGTACAGAGGGCACGTGTGTGGTGTCTACACGAGTGTGCACTTTTGGGGGTCACATGAGGTGTCTGCGCCTCCAAATGCTCTGCAGGGGTGTATGGAAGGTCTACACTACATGAAAATATTCTTTGGGTGGTGTCCACTATGGATGAAAATGCGTGCCGATGTAATGTCTCTATGGAAAGGGAACTAAAAATGGTTCCCAGAAGGGTGCCCATTGTGTGGGGGAATATGACAGGGGCTGAGGGGGTCACAGGCAGAGTGCAAGGGGAGATGCATCTCCAGGAAAGTGACTGCTGCCAGCTCCCAATGAGGGACGGCCCCCTTGGGACACCTCTGTCCAGGAGTGGTGCCCACCCCTCCCAGAACTTGGGGACCTCCTCTTTGGGGACTAAGCTTTCAGAGCTTGTAATAAATCTGATTTCATGTTCTTGGAGTTTGGAGGCAACTCTGATGAGTTAAATGGATATACATATCTGGAGTTCAAGACCAGGGGGCTGATAAACAGGCAGCTGCTGGAGGAGCTCATAGAGCGGCCCAGGAAGCTGTGCCATGTGCCAGGACCCCCACAGACTTTAGCCCAGTACACTACAGCTTTGCAAAGGGCATCTTCCCGGGTACTCACAGAGTCCTGTAGGGGTGAAGGCAGATTACTGATAGTATCCTGAGTTCATGAAGAGTACAAATCCAGAGTATTATCCATGGTTACCTCACGGCGGGGTGGCAGGGCCAAGGCCTCACCATCCGCATCAACTGCCCGGAAGGACTGGAGGATCAAGTTCTCATGTGTTTGTCTAAAAAGCAGTCACATCGCTGCATATACTGTGCTTTTTTCTAATTACCGTATGTGAAAAAGGAGGTATTCACCGTGTATCTGTACGGTGTGTCTGACAGGTATACCATGTGTGTATGATGGCTACACGCTCTGTGTGGTTAGGTTTTTGATATGTGTATAAGGGATATAGAATGTGTATGAGGGAGATCTGTTTGCGGGGGATGTGCCGGGGCAGGGAGTCTATTGTGTGTGAGAGGGATTTGTTGTAGGGGGGACCTCTACATACAGTACATTATATTTTACCGTAATGACGGTACAATATTTGTAATGACTATATTCTGGGTAATGATATACAACATAAAAATGGTGCACTAATGCATATACTCATATTCTTTCTGTGCATATACTATGTAGGATGGGCACACACTGTGCATGATGGTATAGAGTCTGTGTGATTAGCATACCACATGTGTGTGATGAGTCCAACCTGATGTGGAGTACATATTGTGTACGCCTCTGTGAAGGTATACCCTGAGTGTGGTAGGTCTCCATTATGTGTGATGGTTGTATCTTGTGAGTAGTAGTATATAAGGCATATACAGTGTGGATATAATGGGTATACTGTTGTAAGTAAACATCTTGGCTGATAGGTATACTCTGGGGGAAGGATACACTATGTGATATGGATGCCCTCTGTGTGTGATGGGCATATACTATGACAAACATACATGGTGTGGGTTAAGTTTACAAGTAAGTGGGAGTACCTGCTACATATGGTGTATATAATAATTCATGAGTACTAGGTATATATAGTATATATAATGGATGTATTCTCTAGGATGAATGTACTGTGTATAGATGTGATGAGTATATACTTTGTGAGATAATTAAGCACTGTGTGATCTGTACACTGTGAAGGTGGGGGATTTTCTGTATAGGGAAGTTGTCGTTGGGACAGGTCTACTGAATGTGTCACATGTACCCTGTGTGTATGCAGCTTAGGATGGGAATATGGGGTATGTGCCTCGTGTGAGCAGGCAGAGGGGAAGTTACCCTGCGGGGAGAGGGTGTGGCAGGAAGCAGTTGGATCTTGATCTGTTTCTAGAACCCCCAGACCCTTGAGCCCACCGACCACACTGTTTCAGGTTCTTCCTCAAGTTCTTCCTCAAATGCAACCAGAACTGCCTAAAGAATGCGGGGAATCCCCGAGACATGCGCCGCTTCCAGGTGGGTCTGAGGAGAGAGTTCTCCCCTGCAAACCTGCCCTATCCTGATGGGGCGGCCAGGGAGGCTGTGGCCCTGCCACCCTGAGAAATGCCCCAGGGACAGACCCCTGCACAGACCAGTGCTTTGGAGCCTGGTGCTTGCTGGGGGTGGGGCAGCTCTGTCTCAACTTAAGCTGGCTGCCAAGGGAGGCTTCATTAGAGTCCCACTTAAGGAGATGCTAATTGTGACATTTTTACATGATTAACAACCCAGCTAATTTGCATAGCGTGAAGCAGAGAGCAGCTGCCCTTAGCACATCCCCAACCTGCACACCCCGCCCAGTGAAGGGTAGCGGGGAGAAGGAGGTAGCCCCAATTTCCTCCCAAGAGCGGGGGCTCCTGCTGATGGGCTCTCAGGCCAATGCTCCCCCTCCATCAAAACACTCACTCCCATTCCTGCCTTGGAGCGCTAGGGATACAGCCTGTGGTACATGTGGGTGCAAAAACAGTAGCCACTCTGCCCAAGGAGTCAGAGATTTTCCTTCAGGGCTTTTGATTTTTCTAGCTCCTGGAGATCAGTTCCCCTGGGCAGCCAGAGATTGTGCATTTGAGGGTGTCACCTAACCCAGTTGGTCCCCCTCCCACCAACTCAGCTCCAGAGGGGCTGAAGCTCTTCCCCATGCCAGTGACCCTGAACTACAGTATCCAGCCACCGGCCTCAAGTTGCCAGTGCCCCCCAGCAGTCCCTTACTGGAAGCCCCAGCCAGGCTGGCCTTGGCTCTCCCCACAGGTGGTGGTATCCACAACGGTGAGCGTGGATGGACACGTGCTGGCCGTGTCCGACAACATGTTTGTGCACAACAACTCCAAGCATGGCCGCAGGGCACGCCGCCTGGACCCCTCCGAAGGTCAGGATCCCCAGGCCAGCCCCGGCTGCCGCGGGCCCAGCCAGCCCCAGTCCCCACCTTGGCATGGGCCCCTGACCTGGCTCCTCTCCTGCCTCCCAGCTGCCACCCCCTGCATCAAGGCCATCAGTCCTGGGGAGGGCTGGACCACGGGCGGCGCCACCGTCATTGTCATCGGCGACAACTTCTTCGACGGGTTGCAGGTCGTGTTTGGGAACGTGCTCGTGTGGAGTGAGGTGGGCCGCTCCCGCCGGTCTCCCTCCCAGCCTGGGGCTGGACCCTGCCCTCGCCGGGTCAGAACCCGCAGGCCTCCCCTCTCCCCTCGCAGCTCATCACGCCCCACGCCATACGGGTGCAGACGCCCCCACGGCACATCCCTGGGGTGGTGGAGGTGACCCTGTCCTACAAGTCCAAGCAATTTTGCAAGGGAGCCCCCGGCCGCTTTGTCTACACAGGTAAGGAGTCAGGGGGCTGAAGGGAGGCCCAGGGTTGTGGGATGGAGCCCCACGCCGCACACACCAGCCCTGGTGTAGGAGTCAGCGAATAGCCAGGCCCCCTAAGCCCCTGCTGGCATTCACCCCACATCCCAGGACACCTCCTCTCCGGACCTTCTTTCCCTGTGCTTCTGTTTCCTTCCCTGGCCTCCACGTCCTCAGATGCCCTGCCCGGACATTCTCTCTGCCTCCGGCATTCTCCAGAGCAACTCCCCCCACCCCCTTCACCTTCTGCACTCCCCAGTGTCTAGAACATCTCCACAGGGAGATTTATTTCAAAGATGCCCCCAAATAGCTTGCTGCTCCCCAAATCTTCCCGGTTGTCTTGGTTCCCCCAAGCCACCGCAGGCTTCACGTTGCATGCACATGAACACACATACACACACACCTTGCATGAAGCCAGGGCGAGAAGTTAACACGAGACAGGAGTGTAAGCTACTCCTGAAGATGTGGCTTCATCCCCCTTCCCAGGTCTATCTGACCACTGGCCCGTATCCTCTCCACCTCCACCATCTGGCACTTTTCCCCATTCCCCCACCCCACCTAACAGACATTCACCAAGCCCTTCAAGGGGCAGTGGACACTCAGTAGTGACCCTACTTACTGTCGGGGAGCTCCAGTATAAGAGTGAGGGGGGAACACAGGGAACACAGCATGAGGTGGGTAGAGTTACACAATAGAGGAGCTAGTGGTTGTCAGAGAAAACCTCCAGGCACGAGTGTGGACTAAACTGCTAAGCTGGAACCAGAGGGGTGAATAAGGAGGTAGAGATGAGGAGGAAAAGGCATCCCCGGAGAAGGAATGGCAAGTACGAAGACCGGTGAAGGAGTGCCTTACGTTTTAGGGGAAACTAAAGGAAATTCACTAAATCTAGAGTTGGAGGTGGAGAAGGTAGGTAGGGCTTTGAGGCTGGTCAGATAGGTCGGGGCCAGGCTACAGGAGGAGGTGAGGAGGAGGAGGAGGGCTTCGGGAGCCAGGTCAGGAGGCTGCAGCGTCCTCCCCAGAGCCCTGGGTGTGGGGCAGCCCACTCCTGGGACACAGGCATACCCTTAACGGTCAGGTGCCGCTGAGAGGCCACCAGAGCTGTGATACATGAAGACTGTTGGGTATTTTTTTTTCTTTTTTTATAATAAATAATTCACTCCTGATAAGACCAAATGCAGACAAAACTTTCCAGTCCTGCCCCTAGGAATACTGAAGCTAATATATACACAGTTGCCTTTTTTCTAATCACAAATGGGATCGTATAGTGCATGTGTGTTAATGCCAAGCAGCTGGCACAGGGCCTGGCTCAGTAAACATTTGTTGAATGAATGAGCAAGAAAGGAACTGAGGAAACTTCCCGAGCCTCGCTGACCCGAGTGCCCGGAGTTTTCCGAGAGGCTTGGGCTGGCCTTGGAGAAGGTCTGCAGCAAGGCTCCCGGACTGGTTGCTGGCGGGCTTGGCCCTGCTCTGGGGCCGTGCCTGGAGGGGCGTCCTCCAAACACCGCCCCTCTCCCCAGCCCTGAATGAGCCCACCATTGACTACGGATTCCAGAGGCTACAGAAAGTCATTCCCAGACACCCCGGAGACCCCGAGAGGCTGCCCAAGGTACTCAGAGGAGCGGGGCGGGGAGAAGGGTGTCCGGTGGCCGAGGGGAGAAGAGGCGGCTCCCGGCCCCTCTGCCGCCCCCGGGGCCGCCCCTCCGTCCGGCTGTTTTCCTCCTTGCCCCCAGGAAGTGCTGCTGAAGCGGGCGGCCGACTTGGCGGAGGCCCTGTACGGAGTGCCCGGCGGCAACCAGGTATGGCGCCTCCGCCCGCCTCCCCGCGCCGGGCCCGGGGCTGCCCGCTTCCCGGTGCCCGCGGCTGCCCCGGCCGTGCCCGCTCTTGTCTTCGCAGGAGCTCCTCCTGAAGCGCGCAGCAGACGTGGCCGAGGCTCTGTACAGCGCCCCCCGCGCGCCCGCGCCGCTCGGGCCCCTGGCCCCCAGCCACCCGCACCCCGCCGTCGTGGGCATCAACGCCTTCAGCAGCCCGCTGGCCATTGCCGTCGGGGATGCCACGCCAGGGCCGGAGCCGGGTGCGTCCCGCCGCCCTCGCCCTCCCGGCCGCCGGCGCAGCTCGGACTGCCCCTTCCCTGCCGGCGCGCGCCCCTGACGGCCGCTCTCCCGCAGGCTACGCGCGCAGCTGCGGCAGTGCGTCCCCCCGCGGGTTCGCGCCCAGCCCGGGCTCGCAGCAGAGTGGCTACGGCGGCGGCCTCGGAGCTGGCCTCGGCGGCTACGGGGCGCCGGGCGTGGCCGGCCTCGGTGTGCCCGCGTCCCCCAGCTTCCTCAATGGCTCCACGGCCACATCGCCCTTCGCCAGTGAGTGTCCCCTGCCTCCCGGGGAGTGGGGGAGGGACCAGGCCCCGGGGAGCAGAATGGGGTTCAGCCCAGCTCCATCCTAGCCTATGAGGGGTGGGGGGAGCTCCTGTCACCTGTCGCATGAGCACCGACCCTGGCCTTGCCCTCAGAGGCAAGGGCAGCCCTCTCTGTGTTCGACCTCTCTCTCTGTGCCTTTGGAGACCCAGCCCTCAACCCCGGAGCCGGGGCACTTCTTGCACTTTTAGTTCTCTTTGCTGACAGCAGTAGCGCACATCGCTTCTAGCCTTCCCCTCCTACTGAAACGAGCTTTAACACGGGGACATCCTGCTTAAACCTAGTGGACCGCCAACCTTTCCGATCTTATGCCAGGACTTCAGGAGGAGGGCTGGTGCCCCCTGCCGGAAGCCCAAGGGAACTCAGGGCCCAAGAAAAGTAGGCTTCCACCTGGCCCCACGCCCCCCAGGAGAGGCAGGGGCCTGAGGAGGGAAGACGTGGCTCCCAGCAGTCTGGTTGGGCAGAGCCAGAATTCTGTGTAGTCAGACACCTGGACTCACAGTTTGTCCAAATCAGGAGCTGTCTGACATTCAGTTTCCTCTCTGTAAAACCAGATCGGTACCACCTGTTGCCTAGGGTTGTTCTCAGACCTGAATGTGCCACTGTGCATAAAGGGCCCAGACGCAGTTCAGAAAGAGTGTGTGAATTTACATCCCAGCACTGGCTGTGGGCATTAACCGTCTTCTGTCTGGCTTCTTGGGGTGGGCAGCTCAGAGCTGGGTGGATGGGCGACAGGGCGTTTATGCTTTTACCATGCACTGCCCTCAAGTCCCTCCTTCCAACAGCAAATTCCAGAACAGCCTGTCTGCAGGTTCTTATAGCTTAGCTATTCAGCAGACATGTTTTTAAAGCACCCAGCTTGGGGGATAGCTCCACCCCTGCTCACCTACAAGGAGCCTCCCCCATCAATTGTAAGAGAGATTGCACCTTGAGTCCTGGGAGATGCTGTTGTGCCAGAGAAATGGGGAAGGCTGGCCAAGAAGGCTTTTCCTGCCATTCCTTCCCCTGTCCCCTGTCATATGTTTGCTATTGATGAAGACCAACATATCTGGCACCTGCCTAGCCTTCCTTCCCATGGCCTACATCCTGAGTACTGCTCTTTTTGGCTGTAGGTTTGAGTCTGGCTCTCTACCTCTGGCCTGGGCTCAGTGTTTGGGACCAGAAGCCCCATGTTGCTGGTGTCCACACAGACCATGACCCTCCGGTGTCCCCACCAAGACTCCCGTCTCCCCTTTGCTCAGGGCAGGCTCCACTGCTCCTACTTCCCTTCAGTTCTGGACAGTATTCTTACCACCTCTCTCAGGGTGCCCCCCAGGTCGAAGCTGGTGGAGTTTGGAACACCAGCCCCCCTTCTCCGCCGCACACACAGTGCAGTCAGCAGTGGAGGAACACACTGCCCCAGTGGGCAAAAGTCAGCCACCCGGGGTCTTCCCATTCAGCCAGGAGATCAAGAATTCTACAGCTGCTTAAGCCTCACTCCAGCATCAACTGGGGACACCCTGGGCTGGCCTAAGGGTCAGTCCCATCTGGTAGGATTGTCCTGTCCAGTCCCCATCCACTCCCCCTTGTGCACGACGCTTTGTGGTGAAGCTCCAGTGGGCATCATTCTCATTGAGTTTGCCAGGACGTGCCTGTAATGACCTCCGGAACTGTCCCTGCCAGAGGCTGTCTGCTCGGACCTCCCCTCTGTCTTCTGCTTCAGCCGCCAGCAGCCCTGGACTGAACCACATCTCCCAGTACTACCCAAGCTACAAAATGCGGCTGTGAGCTCTGGGCCTTGAGAGATACAGTACATTTTCTGGCATTTATTTCAAGCCCTCCATGGAGCTCCATGGGCCTCATGAGCTAGCAGTCAGCATTGTCTTAAAAGGAGACGGTGATCCATGGGGCCAAGTACATTTGGAACAGAGGCAGCTGTTGAAGGCATCACTGTTCCAAAGGGGGTGGGTGGGGGGTGTTCTGATACCAAAAGCATCTTTCTCAGGCTGCTGGTTTCTTTCAGGAAACCCCCACCCTCATCCCATTGCCCGCTGCCTGGACAACACTCAAATCACAGACTTATTGGTCTTTAGAAGAGAGAGGCAGGGAATTGTGTTCAGATGAGGTTGTAGAAAGGGGAATCCAGAGATGGCCTGGGCAGGAGCCCCCAGGAGAGGAGGTTGCAAGAAAGGGGCAGGCGAAGGCTGTGTGCAGGAGGCTCCCTGGCTGTTCCCAGGAGAGCAAGCCACAGCCATGGGGGCTAGGGGGTTAGGGAACAGGAAGATCTGAGGATTTGGATCTCTGTACCTTTCTTTAAAATTGACCTGCTGGAAGAGGGAGATACAGGAGGCCTCCAGGACCAGGGCTGAATGTGATGAGGACCTGCATTAAGCTGGAAGAGAACAAAGTGTTGGGGGTTGGGGGCAGTGTAATTGGTAAGGGGAACATATTTGTGGGGGGAGTAAGGGTTCTTGTGTGAGCTGTGATCCTGGACAGAGGGGCCTTATAACAAGAGCCTATGTGTACCCCCCAAACTTCGTCCCTGGCCACTTGCCCCAGCTCTGCTATGAACCCTGACCTTTGACTCTAACCTTGATGCCCCAGGGCCCGTCAGTGTTTCTTAGTGTCTCAGAATCCCAGTGGTTTTCAGCAGGAATCCTAACCTGTTCCATTTCTTGCTCATGCCTCATCTTTGCGGGCACCTCTCAGTATCTGGTTTTGTTGGATGTTCTGGTTTTGCTTTCGTTTTTTGGGTTTTGTTTGTTTGTTTGTTTGTTTTTAACTTCATCTGGCCCTATCATCTCCAATGCTAAGAAAGGGTCTCCAGAACCCCCAAAAGGGCAAATGCTAGCCTGCAACCCCAGAGGCTCCCAGCCTGCCTCCAGACTCTACCCTGTACTGGTCTCCCCAGGACCCTCACAGCCCCCAGTGTGGGCTGAGCCTGGCACCCAGATCAGCAGCCCACACAGGGCATACTTCTCATGCCAGGGCAGCAACCGAGCTGCTCACTCTGGTGCTGTCTCCCTGTTGTGTCTCCCACCGCCTTCCCTGCTGCGCCTGCCCCTCCCCGCCCTGGAGTCATGCCCTCTAGCCCCCCGCTGGCCACTGCCTCCTCTATGTCCCTCCCGGCGGCTGCCCCCACCACCAGCGTCTTCTCCTTCTCGCCTGTCAACATGATCTCCGCTGTCAAACAGAGGAGTGCTTTCGCCCCCGTGCTGCGCCCACCCAGCTCCCCACCCCAGGCCTGCCCCAGAGCCCATGGAGAGGGGCTTCCAGGTGAGTGCTCCGTGCTGCCTCGCTGGAACCTGGCAGAGCAGCTGGGCCTGCGCAGCCCACTCCATCCACATCTCACAAGAGCTTCAAGCCAGGTGACCAGTTCTCCCTGGGGGTTGCAGAGGAGGGAGCTCCACAGGGGTTCAAGGAGGTCCATCTGGACCCCACTTCCCTGGGCCTCATAGCTTGGTACGGTCTCACTCTGGACCATCAAGGAGACAAGAATACCAGTTGGAGAAGGTCTGGAAACCACTTCGAGGCCTCATCCAGTTGAGCCCAGAGTAAAGACCCAACATGCAGAGCTGGAAAAACCCCACCGTGGGCTGCGTGCCTTTGACATGTACCTCCCTATGTCCACTGGAGGATAGCATACACCACTGTGAGAGACCAGGTCACTTGCTGGATGGAGGGGGACTGACCTTAGATAAGGTTTAGCCCAGCTTCTCCTTCCCCATTTTACAGATAGGGAATTGAGACCAGGTCACCCCTCCTGCAGCCCATTAGTGAAATGATTGTTATTTGCCATTTATCAATCTCCTCAAAGTCAACATCCAACTTAAAGCCTGGGTTCTGACCAGTAGTGTATATAGCAAGTCAAAAAGAGTTGCATCCCTTAGAATAAGATGATTCTTGGGGTGGGCTTGTTAGGTGATGCTCTAGGATAACTCAAAGTGGAACACAGTTATATTTAGCCTTGTTTCCAAGTTTTGGATAATTTTTCTTAAACTAAGTGTGTCTGGATCTTAAAATGCAGGGAATAGGAAGGACAGAAGGCCACCAGTTTCTCCTGCAGCAAACCATGGGAAGGGGGTTAGAAAGAGGCAAGGGTGATGGAAGTGATGAATTTCGTGGGGGTGTGGGAGGAAGACATGCTGCTACCGCTGCATTAGGTATCTGTACTCCTGGAGGCTGACCTCTTCCCTTTGCTGTCCTGATACATGGCCGTCTGCTTCCTCACCTTGAGACAGGCCCTCTGAAGGAGACAGGCTGGGAAGAAGAGCCCAGAGTCATGTCTCTCGATTGAAGAAACTAGGGGGTCAAGGGCTTGGGGCTGTACCTCCTAAGAGGTCTGGGGGGCACACCTCACCTAACTGTCTGCAGTGCTGGGCCTAGGCTAGGACTGGGGGTGGCTGACTACCTTCAAGGCTCTTGATAGTTCTGCCCTCAAAAAGTGCCATATGTCCTGCATGCTGCCTCCAGTCGAGAGGGGCACAGGCTACACATGGCTTATGGCTCCCCTGCTTGGTTACTGCAGACCAGCCTTTTGAAGATTCTGACAAGTTCCACTCTCCAGCTCGGGGGCTTCAGGGCCTGGCGTACTCCTAATTATGGTAGGTCTCTGGCTGAGTCTTGCTTCCTTCCTGACCTTGGATGGGCTGTCTCCGAAAGACTTTAGCAGGGATGGGGAGTTGGGGTCCATGTCTCCCTCTCCAGGGCCCATCTAGACAGCTGTCTGGGCCACATAGCCCAGCCCAGTGGCCCAGGCTGATCAAGAGGCGAGAAGTGGCTTCCTGTCCCCTTGCAGCCAGCCTTCCTACAGGACCTTCGTCTTTTCCTCTCCCCACCAGGTCTACAGGTGTCCCCACTGAGCCCGGACTAGTGGTCCCTCCAGGATTCACGCCCATGCCCTGGATGGCAGCACAGATGCAGGGCCAGGGCTGCAGGCAGACTTCAACCCACAGGCCTGAACAGGGAGAGGCCTTCCTCCCTGTGCTCAAGGGCTCCTCAGTCCCACAGGTTTCTCTCACCTCCCTTGAGGCTGGTTGGAAGCCCCAGCACTGTGCTGATGCTCTTGTTAGGAGAGCATCCCGTGGAGGTGCTGGATGCCCGACCTCACTTGCTGGGTCGGTTCCTCTGGAAGAGATGGACCTTTTGCAGACCAAGGGCATCTGGTGACAGGAGCATGGGATGGGGAGTATGATAAGGAGCTCAGGGAGAGGTGGCCTGGGGATGTCCTGTTTGCGTCTGACCCATCTCAACCATCCCGGCATCCCAACTACTCTCCAGGACAAGGGGTGGTGCCCAGCAGCCTCAGGAGGCCTGCCTAGGCTCCCATGGAGCTTCTGACAGCCACTTGATTCTGTGGCTGCCCCACTTCCTTTGAGTCCTGAGCACTCACGCTTGCCACATCATGAATCCCAGTGGGGGCTTTGGGCATGAAGGGTGCAGAAGAGGAGGTGCCAGGCCCCCTGGTTGTGGATCTTGCCCTCAATGGATGTCTCATGGACTCTGGCCCCACACACAGATGACTGGCTGGCCCCATAGAACCATGGAACGAGTCCAGCTGCCCCTGGTCTCATACTCTGCTCTGCTGAGGTTGGAGAAAACAATAAACACAGGTGCAGGTGGCCACCCAGCCTCTCTTGTCTGCTTCCTTGGTGTGGGTCTGCCTTTCTCAGCAGCTCTGCAACTCTAAACCATGTCCCTGGGCAGCCTTCTTATACCTTGGACTTTTTCAACAGCATCAGAGTTCAACTGAGCAAGTATTCCCTGCCCCATATCTGCTCTTGGGTACTGAGTTGGGGGGTTTGGGGAGGGGTGGGAAGACCCAGGACACGGGCTCAGCCCTGAGAACTCTGGCTGGGAGCCCATTCTGGGCACTGAGGACTCAGTCCCCCAGCTGTCTGAGCAGGACCAAAGTTGGGGGTGTCAGAAGGACATTGCTGGGAACCAGAACAGAGCCAACTAAATACTACCCAGATGTACAGAGGCTCAGGAGTGAAATCCTTCTTGACTGGAGGCTGCTGGGTGGGGCAAATTTTGGCTCCTAGGATTGCGTGATTAAGTGACACCCCAAACCTCCTCCCTCCTTCCCAGGCCTAGGCACTTTCCATCTCTCCTGTCTCAGAGTTTGGGAGGATGGGTGGTAGAAAGGCAAGATTCCCAGGCTCATTTACCCAACTTCTAGGATGAATCCCAGTTGTCCCCCTGAAACGTGTTCCCTAGACCCCAAAGGTCTAGCTTTCTGACACTGGAAGCCACTTTTTTGATGCACTGTCCAGAGATCCCAGGGCCAACTCCAGGCCTCAAGCTTCCTTTTCTCTCCTCCCGACAGCAGTCCTTTGCTCTGACCTCTGGAAACCTGTCCTTCCCCAACCCATGAGCCCATGCCTTGCAGCCCTCTGGACAAATAATACTTGCCAAGGCAGATAGGCTGGCCCTGTCCTTTAGAGTCCTCCACTTTCCTCTCGTGTTCCTGCCAATACCTGGGATTCATCTCACCGGGGCCTGTGATAAGATAGCCTCCTACCTAAGAATCCTGCTTTATTCTCAGTGCTCGCCTGGCCTCCCCTCAGTTCCTGCCTTCAGCCTGTGTTGCAGAGCCCCAAAGCCTGCCAGCCATGCCCTGCTCCATTCAGGCTCCGAGCAGTTTCCACGGTCCAGGGCCCTCCCAGGTTGATAATCTGCTGAGCTCTAATCTGTACCAGATGCAGGTTATTACCGGTTCCTGGAATGGGTCAGGTGCCGTGGTTGGTATAAGTAAGGTCCTAGCCTAGTGACAGTCCTGAGGCCTTGTAGACAAGACAGGATTGATTGGTTCATGGGGACTGACTCCTGCAGGTGCTGGACATCCCAGGCCAGTGGTGGAGGTTCTAACCTTGCCCCAGTGCCTACGTTCATATCAGTCAGAGTGGCATCATGCACCCGGAATGGAGGTCGTCTTCGTGTGGATTCCCCCAGGAGCAGAGCCTGAGACAAAGATTTGTGCTCAGAGGGTTTATTTGGGAGGCAATCTCAGGAAGCACCAGTGAGGGAGGGGGGAAGGGAGGCAGGGAGAGTAAGGGAGCCCAATACAGTGTGCTTGCGAGCAAGTCGCTCCTGTGAGTTTTCTGGAGCTTAATCCCACCAGGGAACTCTGGGAAACTGTATAAAACACACGCCTCAGAGATTTCCCACCTGAGGGGCGAGGGAGCTTGTGTACTTACTTATACACCGACTTCTGTCAGTCAGTGATCAGAAGCTTCCGGGGGCAGCAGGAGGGGAGCACCACCTTCCTGGAACTTCTAGGTGGCGTCGCAGGTGGTAACAGGCCCCAGAAGCTAGAGAAAGCTCTCAGGGGAAGAGATGCAGTGCTGGCAGATGGGGTCAGACAGGTGTACACTGAAGAGGTAAAGATGAGGGGGTCTGGATGGGGCACAACAGTGTGTACTGGAGGTGGCCCCGGGCCGTCAGCCTGTGGAAGAGGAAGTTTTTCCTAGTTGAAGTAAGTATGAATTTTTCGTCATCTGTAGGTCCTGCCTTTCCTGGGACCAGGTGACAGAAATTCTGTTCAGACTGTTTCTAGTTGAGGTACCAAGATGCCAGGTGACAAAGGGGCCCTTCCCAGCATCAGCCTACTGCCAAGCTTTCTTTCCACAGGGCCGATGGGGTGGAAGTAAGATGGGGGTCAGATACTTGGTTGCTTGACCTTTAGAGAGAGAGCATCTCCCAGGAAATCCTCTGCTTCCTTCCCACATATGTTTCCCAGCAGAACCAGGCTGCTGTGCCCTGCATCCTCGAGCAGCCTCTGGGGCTGTACTTGGCTCAGACAGGACCCACTGTGGACAGGTCTCACTGACTCAAGGGAAGCCCAGCAGCAGCTTTGACCAGCCCTACTGCTGACTGTTTTGCAAAACGTCCTCATTCTTCCCATTCCTGCCCTTATTGGCAGGGCCCTTATTTTTTTCCAAAAAGAAAAATCTCCCAGGGAACTCTTTGGTGGTCCAGCTCTTTCACTGCCGTGGCCTGGGTTCCATCCCTGGTTGGGGAACTAAGATCCCACAAGCCACACGGTGCAGCCAAAAACAAAGAAAAAGAAAAATCTCCCAGAAAAATGGAAACTGATATGCAGTGCAGAAAGGATGGTCTTTTCAATAAATGGCATTAGGTCAACTGGATATTCATAAGACAAAATGAAACTTGACCTCTACCACATACCGTTCACAAAAATCAGTTAAGATGGATTGTGGACCTAAATGTGAAAGTTAAAAAAATAAAGCCTCATGCCCTTGAAGATAAACTAGTAGTTGTTTGCCAGAGTAACCTCTAAAGTCTATTTCCCCCGCCATATGGTCAACTTAGAATGAGGCAAGCATTAAACATGGTTGAGGTGGTTCAAGTGGACCCCCAAATCTCTTTTCTCTTCCCGAGGATGATTTCTCCAAATAGGAAAAAATTCACAGATCACACACAGTGTCTTTGTCCCCTAGAAGAGCCAGGCTCTTCAGTGATTCTCAGAAGCTCCTCGCTCTTGCACCTGGGCCGGCCACCCTCCCCTCCCTGTCCACACCTTTGCACGTATACCCACAAGCTTCCTTCCTCTGCTGCCATTCCAGTACACGGTAACAACACCCTTTGGGTGACCGAAGGGCATGAGCCACCTTGAAGCCACCAGCTTTGAAGTCTGGTGTTCATAAGAACACCACACCAGACAAGCTCTCTCTCACCAACCCCAACATGAGAGCCCTCCTATCACTTGTTTCACACTCCCTTGCTCTTCACTCTCATTAAGGGATTTTTTGATAACTAGAATTTCTTAGTTGAATGTAGTCTAAGTTATCAATCTTTTCTTTATGGTTAATGTTTCTTGTATCCTTTTTAGAAATCTTCACCTACCCCCAAATCAAGAAGATATTTTTTATGTAGCTATAATTTATTGCCACATTTAGTGTATTAAATTGTAACAGGTATTTCTGATTCTTACTCCCCACTTCTCCCTTAAAAAAAAGCATTTGTTAATTTAGCATACCTCCCTCTGTCTGTTCCATGAAACTAATTTCTTTTTTTTTTCATCTTTATTGGAGTATAATTGCTTTACAATGGTGTGTTAGCTTCTGCTTTATAACAAAGTGAATCAGTTATACATATACATATGTTCCCATATTTCTTCCCTCTTGCGTCTCCCTCCCTCCCACCCTCCCTATCCCACCCCTCTAGGTGGTCACAAACCACCAACCTGATCTCCCTGTGCTATGAGGCTACTTCCCACTAGCTATCTACCTTAAGTTTGGTAGTGTATATACGTCCATGCCTCTCTCTCGCTTTGTCACAGCTTACCCTTCCCCCTCCCCATATCCTCAAGTCCATTCTCTAGTAGGTCTGTGTCTTTATTCCTGTCTTACCAAGAAGATACTTTGATTTTTATATATGGTGTGAGCTAGGGGTCAAGTTTATTTATTTTTTGTATGGATAGTCAACTGGTTCATCACCATTTATTAAAATGACCATCTTTTCTCCACTGCAAGTCAGTGGCACCTTTATCATAAATTAAGTTTCCATATGTGTACGGGTCTTTTTGTCTACCTTTATACCAATTCCACACTATCTTAATTTCTTTAGATTTATAGTAAGTTTTGATATCCAGTACAGCAAATTGTCGAACTCAGTTCTTCATGATTATCTTAGCTACACTTGGTCCTTTGCATTTCCATTTGAATTTTATAATCAATTTATTAATTCTTTGTGTGTGTGTGTGTGTGGTACGCGGGTCTCTCATTGCTGTGGCCTCTCCCGTTGCGGAGCACAGGCTCCGGATGCGCAGGCCCAGCGGCCATGGCTCATGGGCCCAGCCGCTCCGCGGCATGTGGGGTCTTCCCGGACCGGGGCACGAGCCCGTGTCCCCTGCATCGGCAGGCGGACTCTCAACCACTGCGCCACTAGGGAAGCCCAATTTATTAATTCTTTAAAAGCCTCCTGCATTTTCATTGAGATTGTATTGAATTTATAGATCAGTTAATGGAGAATTGATATCTTTAAAATGTTGAATATTTCAATCTATGAATATTATGTATTGTTCCATTTATTTAAATCTTTTAAACTTCTCTTAACAGTATTTTATAGGCCTCTGTGTGGAAGTCTTACACATCGTTTATTTTTTCCTCAGTATCTGATTATTTTATGCTGTTATATATGATATCATTTTCTTAATTCCACTTCCTAGCTATTTGTTGTGGGTTTATAGAAATACAGTTGATTTTTGTACAATAACCTTGTATTCAGCAACCTTGCTTAGCTCACATATAGTAATACTTTATCCATAGATTATCTTGGATTTTTTTTTAATTTATTTTTTGGCTGCATTGGGTCTTCATTGCAGCACATGGACTTTCTCTAGTTGCAGCAAGCAGGGGCTACTCTTTATTGTGGTGCACGGGCTCTAGGCGCATGGGCTCAGTAGTTGTGCTCACGGGCTTAGTTGCTCCGTGGCATGTGGGATCTTCCTGGACCAGGGATCGAACCCGTGTCCCCTACGTTGGCAGGCGGATTCTTAACCACTGCGCCACCAGGGAAGTCCCATCTTCGATTTTCTTAAGTTGATAATTATGTCTTCTGTAAAGGACAGTCTTATTTCTTCATTTCCAATCCTTATTTCTTTTCTTTCCTTTTCTTGCCAAAATACATCACTGCTGCCTTCAATACAATGTTAATTAGAAGTAGAGTTAGTGAGTAATTTTATTTTGCTCCTGATCTCGAAAGGTAAACTTCTAACATTAAGTATCATGTTTGGTTTTAGAGCATCCTTCTATTCCTGAGTTTCTAAAAAAAAATTTAATTATGAATAGATGCCAAATTTTATGAAATGCTCCTGTGCATACATTGAGAGAATCGTGTGAATTTCTCCATTATTTTGTTAATGTGCTGAATTACATTCATTATATGTCTCATGTTAAACCACTGCATTAACTGCATTAATTGTATGCTTAATGGTACACTTCCATGTCTCCTTTACCCAGGGTATACCATTTGTTAACATATAGTTCCATTCTCTCTCTCTCTCTCTCTCTCTCTCTCTCTTTCCGTCTCTTTCTCTTTCTTTATCTCTATCTCTTTCTCTCTTTGTGCTACTCTCCCAGAATGTACCCATTGGTCCTCACCTTCCCCATTTCTCTTCAAGAAGCTAGGTTTCTAGGAAACAAAATGCAGAGATCTGAAGACCACTTCAGTACTTCACCCTGTCATGATACCTTCTGCTGCCTTCTGGGAGAGGGGGAGGGAAAAACACAAGAACAAAAGCAAATCAGTCTCTCACTAAGTCATTCTACCTCGATTCTAACCTGTCTGTCCTCAGCTGGACTCTGAGCTCTGGGTCTCCTCTTTTGGAGTTCCAGAAAGGTGCTCGTGGACCGTCTGTCCAAGAGCCCCTACCTCCACTCACTTCTCAAAGGGGAAGGTGTCCACCCCCACTCCCACCCCCTCCTTGCCTCAGTCCTGGCAGGGAGCACAGAGAGCCACCCCCGGGTAGATGGGGGTGAGGGGGGCAAGTGCTGGGATTAGAGCTGAGGGGACTGCCAAGGGGAAGGAGGGGTGTTCTGAGTCCATAGACACCCCCCACTGGAGACAGACTGGAAGAGACTTCATGATTCTAAAGATATAGAAGAGGCTTTCCACCAGGGCAATAACAGAAACTAGACTGTTTCTGCACGACGGAAAAAGAGCCAAGTGTTTAAAAGGGGAAGGAAAACACCGTCAACAGCAGGTCTGTTATTCCTTGGGGCCCAGCATCCTGGCATCTTGGTTCTCCAAAGCCTTTCCTTCCTCATTCCCTGCCAGCCTGGGAGTGAACGCTGCCCCTGAGAGACCCTTCGCTGTGCAGTGGTCCCCTCGAGCTGGGCTTCCAGGGTTCCCAGGGGAGGTGTAGGTGCCTCTCCATGGCTAGGGTGTAAGGGGCTATCCATCTAGCACCATGGCCAAGGGCCACGCTATAGTGGGCAGCCATCCTGTGAGTCCAGTTCCTGAAGGCCTGCCTTAGGGTGGAGGGTTGGGCAGGAAAGCCCTCTGGCCTGCGTCCCTGCCCCTGCTGCCTCTCTTGGGGTTCCCCCAACTGGGAGCCTAGCCCCCTCCACACATCCAACCCCTCAACCAGAGCCTGAGTCCACCTTCCGGTGGGTGGAGGAGGGTCTGGCCACTGAGGCTGGCACCGACTCAAGCCCAGCCAGCTTTGGCTTCTGTGGCGAAAGCGGGTTTGTCTGGGCTGCTCCCCAGGCCCTTCTTGGAGCCGGGCCCAGAGGGCCACCTCGCCAAGACAAACTGTGGCTGCCGCGTGGAATGTGGTCGAGTGGCTGCTCAGCAAGCCTGAACCCGGCAGGCCTGTCAGTGGTGCCCCCGCGGTTCTGCAGTGTGGAGCCCTACAGGGTCCCCAGGGTCAGGTCAGGCCAGGCCGGGAGCAGGTAACAAGAGGCTGCCAGTTGTAAAGCAACTATACTCCAGTAAAAATTAATTTAAAAAAAAAATTGGCTGCCAGGCATCGCTCTGTCCCTTTTTGAGTGAGGTGGGGCATCCCTTCTCTTGGTCTCATCTGAAAACCAAAAACTCATAATCAAGCCTCAAGGTTGACAGAATTCCTCCAAGCCCACTTCCCCGGGGGAGCAGCTCAGTAGCAGAAGGTGGGGGAGGAGGGGCTGCAGGGAGGCATATGTGCCTGTGTGTGTACGTGTGGAGTCGGGGCTGACAGAGCAGGAGAAAGAGAGGTAGCAAGGCCTCTTCTTCCCTCAACACTGCCCAGGAGGAGTGGCGACATTGACATTTAGACCCACAACTTATGCAGCACTTGCCGTAAGGGGATTCCCTGGAAGCAGAGCCTGAAATGGGGGCTGGGGTGCATGTGGAAGTGCTCTCTAGAAGAAAAGGGCTGAGGGAGGCAGGACAGGGCTGGGGTGGGGATGGGGGGATGCTAAGTAAGAATGTGGTATCAGCGGAGCCTAACCTGATGCCATAGGGAGCCCTGGAGCTTGAAGGGCATGACAGTTGGCAAGGAGATGGCTGTAATACCCCTGGGCGCATGGGCTTAATTGCTCAGTGGTATGTGGGATCTTCCCAGACCAGGGCTCGAACCTGTGTCCCCTGAATTGGCAGGCGGATTCTTAACCACTGCTCCACCAGGGAAGTCCCTCTGTAGGTTTACTTTCTGCCCCACATACCCCAGATTTGGAACAGAAGAAGCTGGCAACTCAGAAATGCCAGTGGGTGAAAAGAACAACAAAAGGCCCCAACAAAAACCTGCTGTCTCTCTAGTCAAGAGACCAAGAAAGGAGCAACCCGGTAAGACAGAAACTTTTAGACAAAAAAGTTTATACTCCAGTCAAATCCCCCAGAAGAAACTGTAGCCCCACCTACACTCACACCAGCAAAGGCCCAGTGGGGAGCCTAAACTTCCATCCTGTCCAGGCTGCAAGCAGGTACCCCAACACCCTGCCAGTGTGATGCCAGAGAAGACCAAGTAAAGGGCAGAGACTTTCATCCCCGCTGGCTGGCGATGAGGCCTCCCCTGGGGCCTCACTCGTGTTTCACCATGTTAGTGAAAAGCCTGCATTTCCACCCCACTCAGCAGTAACAAGGGGCTTCTCATTCTCCCTGCTGGGATGGTGTCACAAGAAACCTAATGAGTCAGGACTTTGACCATGGCCCAGAGGTAAAAAGTCTACCCCCAACCTGTGGTGTCAGTGGAGATCACACTTGGAGCCAGACCTCCCACCTCTGCCCATCAGTGAAAAGGAACACCACCCCCTGGGTGTCAACAGAGGTCAAGTGAGAAACTTAGACTCTCTACCTCTGCCTGGCAGCACCCCGCCTTGCCCTGGTAGCCTGGTGTCAGAAAAAGCCAGTTAAAATATAAAATTTCGGGGCTTCCCTGGTGGCACAGTGGTTGGGAATCCTCCTGCCAATGCAAGGGACACGGGTTCAAGCCCTGGCCCGGGAATATCTCACATGCCGCAGAGCAACTAAGCCTGCGAGCCACAACTACTGAAGCCTGTACGCCTAGAGCCCGTCCTCCACGACAAGAGAAGCCACTGCAATGAGAAGCCCGTGCACTGCAACGAAGAGTAGCCCCCACTCGCCGCAACTAGAGAAAGACCGCACGCAGCAACGAAGACCCAATGCAGCCAAAAATAAATAAATAAATAAAATATATATTTTTTTAAAAAAGTTAACATTAGTGTCAACCAAGTCCCAAAAGGAAAGATAAAAAAGTTAGGACTGAAAAAATACTTGAAGAAATAACTGAAAAATGTTCATTTCTCACTCAGGTCTTAAGGGCCCCAACCTCTGAGAAAGGCAATTCCATATTTTTGTGTTTCTTATACAGCTATAATTAAAAGAACATCTGTGGGTTTCCCTGGTGGTGCAGTGGTTGAGAGTCCGCCTGCCGATGCAGGGGATGTGGGTTTATGCCCCGGTCCAGGAAGATCCCACATGCCGCGGAGCAGCTAGGCCTATGAGCCATGTCCACTGAGCCTATGCATCCGGAGCCTGTGCTCCGCAACGGGAGAGGCCACAACAGTGAGAGGCCCACGTACCGAAAAAAAAAAAAGAACATCTGTAACTTCAAAGTTCCAAGAAACCTGAGGATTTGGGCCACTACATTGTTTCTGCAATTCCTCCTACACGCAGAGTTTCGTAAGCAATAGTTTGACATTCAATTTTAAGCCTTTGGCCTTTATTTCTTCCACACTTTCCAAGCTTTCACAGACTTGGGGGCATTTAGCTTGTGTCTTATCTCACAGGCTAGAACCACCGTTGTCTTCCTCTCCGTGGATATCAAACAGGTTTCATCTCAAGCACATTCTAGTACATATGGTGTCTTGGTTCAAATTAGAAAAAGACGTCCCTTTTTCAAGTAAAACAAACAAAAAAAGTATTATATTATATTATCTGTTTCTTAACAATAATAACTAAGACAAATATACAGGGACTTCCCTGGTGGTCCAGTGGTTAAGACTTCACCTTCCATTGCAGGGGGTGCAGGTTCATACCTGGTCGGGGAGCTAAGGTCCAACATGCCTTGCAGCCAAAAAACCAAAATATAAAACAGAAGCAGTACTGTAACAAATTCAGTAAACATTTTTTAAATGGTCCACATCAAAAAAAAAAATCTTAAAAAAAAAAAAAAGACAAATATACACGAGCACCTGATCCCTCCCAAAGCTGAGAGCATTTTGTGTCACCTGGTACCTGGGCTGGAGGAGTATTCCTAGATGAAGACTGTTTTGTCTCCAGGGACTTCTCTGGTGGCCCAGTGGTAAAGAATCCGCCTTCCAATGCAGGGGTTGTGGATTTGATCCCTAGTCAGGGAATTGAGATCTCACATGCCATGGGGCAACTAAGCCTGCATGCCACAACTACTGAGCTTGTGCGCCTCAACTAGAGCCAGTGTGCCACAACTACAGAGCCCACATGCTCTGGAACCGTGCGCCACAACTACAGGCCCACGCTCCCTGGAGCCTGTGTGCCACAACTAGAGAAGAAAAAAACCCGCACACCACAAGTAGAGAGAAGCCCATGCACCTCAATGAAGAGCCTGCGCACTGCAACGAAAGATCCCGCATGCCTCAGTGAAGATCCTGTGTGCCACATCTAACACCCAATACAGCCAAAAATAAATTAAATAAATAAATCTTTTTTTTAAAAAAAGAGAGAGCTTCCCTGGTGGCGCAGTGGTTGAGAGTCCACTTGCCGATGCAGGGGACGCGGGTTCGTGCCCCGGTCCAGGAAGATCCCACATGCAGCTGAGCGGCTGGGCCCGTGAGCCATGGCCGCTGAGCCTGCACGTCCGGAGCCTGTGCTCTGCGATGGGAGAGGCCACAACAGTGAGAGGCCCGTGGACCACAAAAAAAAAAAAAAAAGAATGTGTTGTCTCCAGAATCCAAAGAGACCACCAGTCACTGTGCTTTCTTCTTTGTGGTGGAGGATGCAAGATGCAGCAATTAGTCTTTTACTTTGGAGGAAATATCATGGCATGCCCTTGATGAATGGATCCCATAGGACCTTACCAAAGTGGCAGTTTCCTGAATCTTCATAGGGTTTATTTCCCACTATCTGGAGTGTGTGTGTCTTACCAAGGTCTCTAGTGTGCTAGCTGTGTCATGTTCATCCTGCCCAACCAGTATGATGTCAGCAATGTAAAGAACCATTGTAGCATTCTTCACAATGTACAAATGGTCCAGATATATTCAAACTATATTATGATAGAGACCGGGAGAGTTAACATCAGTGTGAAACTCCAAGTGATTATTTTCGATCATTCATTGTGAACTAGAACTGTTTCTGATCCTCTTTTCTAACTGGGATGGAATTCTAATATGGAATTCACCGTATTAACAAACTGAAAAAGAAAAATAGAAATGATCATCTCAATAGATGCAGAAAAAAGCATTTGACAAAATCTAACATTCATTCCTGATAAAAATTCTCAGCAAACTAGGATTAGAAGGGAACCTTCTCAACATGATAAGGGGCATCTATAAAAACCTAATAGCTAACGTCAAACTGAATGTTTCCCTCCTAAAATCCACTCTTACCACTCTTGTACTTCTTTGATCTACAGATTTATATCTTTCATCAAAGTTGGGGAGTTTTCAGCCATTGTTACTTAATTCCTATTTGATATAGTACTGGAAGTTCTAGCAAGTGCAATAAAGCAAGAAAAAGAAATAAAATGCTTAATACTGTAAAGGAATAAATAAAATTACCCCTATTGATAGATGGTATGATCATCTATGCAGAAAATTCTAGGGAATCTATATTTTTTTAAAGTCCTATATCTAATAAGCAAGTTTAGCAAGGTCACAAGACTTGAGATCAATATACAATATTCCATCATACTTCAATGTATTAGCAACAAGGGGCTTCCCTAGTGGCACAGTGGTTAAGAATCCGCCTGTCAATGCAGGGGACACGGGTTCGAGCCCTGGTCCGGGGGATCCCACATGCCGCAGAGCCATTTACAATAGCTCCAAAAAAATGAAATACTTGAATATATCTAACAAAACATATACAGGATCTGTATGCTAGAAACTACAAAATGCTAATGAAAGCAATCAAAGAAGAATTAATAAAAGGAAAAACATACCATATTATAGATTGGAAGACATAGTATATTTAAGATATATATTCTCCCCCAAATTGAACAATAAATTTAATGTAATTCCAATTAAAATTCCAGCAGGACTCTTTGTAGATAGAGACAAGCTAAATCTAAAATGTATATAGGGACTTCCCTCCTGGTCCAGTGGGTAAGACTCCACGCTCCCAATGAAGCGGGCCCGGGTTCCAACCCTGGTCAGGGAACTAGATCCCACATGCTGCAAATAAGATCCAGTGCAGCCTAAATAAATAAATAAACATTAAAAAAAAATTCAAATAAAGTGTATATAGAAAGGTAAAGAAACTAGAATAGCCAAAACAATTTTGAAAAAGAAAAACAGGGCTTCCCTGGTGACGCAGTGGTTGGGAATCCGCCTGCCAATGCAGGGGATGCAGGTTCGAGCCCTTGTCCGGGAGGATCCCACATGCCGTGGAGCAACTAGGCCCATGCACCACAACTACTGAGCCTGCACTCTAGAGACCACAAGCCACAGCTACTGAGCCTGCATGCAACAACTACTACTGAAGCCTGTGCTCCGCAACAGGAGAAGCCACCGCAGTGAGAAGCCCGTGCACCGCAAGGAAGAGTGGCCCCTGCTCACCGCAAGTAGAGAAAGCCCACATGCAGCAACAAAGACCCAACACAGCCAAAACTAAATAAATAAAATAAATATATTTTAAAAAGTAAATAAATTTTAAAAAGAACAAAAACAAAGATGTAGGATTCACATTAACCACTTTTTTGTAGGTTTGTTTTTTTTTTTAATCTTTTGGCCACGTCACACAGCATGTGGAATCTTAGTTCCCTGACCAGGGATTGAACCCGCGCCCCCTGCACTGGGGGCGTGGAGTCTTAACCACTGGACCACCAGGGAAGTCTCTGTAGGGTTTTTTTAATTTAGTTTTTTAATTGTGGTAAAATTTAGCATTGTAATCATTTTTAAGTGTACAATCAGTGACATCAAATACATTCACAACGTTGTAATGCTGGACGTGCTATCTATTTCTAGACCTTTTTCATCATCCCAAACAGAAACATGTACCCATTAAGTTATAACTCCCCATTCCCCTTACCCCCAATCCTTAGTAATCTCTACTCTTTTTTTCTTTAAAATGTCTTTAACTTTTATACAATTTTTAAAGGTTACTTTCCATTTACAGTTATTACAAAATATTGGCTGATTTCCCCATGTTGTACAGTACTTCCTTGAGCCTATCTTACACCCAATAGTTTGTACCTCTCACTCACCAACCCCTATAATGCCCCTCCCCCTCCCAGTGGTAACCACTAGTTTGTTCTCTGTATCTCTGAGTCTGCTTCTTTTATGCCATATTCACTAGTTTGTTATATTTTTTAGATTCCACATATAAGTGATATCATACAGTATTTATCTTTCTCTGACTTATCTCACTTAGCATAATGCCCTCCAAGTCCAACTATGTTGCTGCAAATGGCAAAATTTTGTTCTTTTTTATGGCTGAGTAGTATTCCATTGTATATATACATACCACATCTTTATCCATTCACTTAATTTGGTTTCATGTCTTGGCAATTGTAAATGCTGCTGCTATGAACATTGGGGTGCATGTGTCTTTTCAAATTAGTGTTTTTGTTTTTTTCAGATGTATACTCAAGAGTGGAAATGCTGGGTCATATGGTAGTTCTATTTTCAGTTTTTTGAGAAACCTCCATAATGTTTTCCACAGTGGCTGCACCAACTTACATTCCCACCAGCAGTGTACGAGGGTTCCCTTTTCTCCACATCCTCACCAACATTAGCTTTTTATGTTCTGTTTTTGTTTTTGTTTCTGTTTTGTTTTTGGGTTTTTTTTTCTTGCGTTACGCGGGCCTCTCACCGTTGTGGCCCCTCCCATTGCGGAGCACAGGCTCCGGACACGCAGGCTCAGCGGCCATGGCCCACGGGCCCAGCCGCTCTGCGGCATGCGGGACCCTCCCGGACCGGGGCACGAACCCGCGTCCCCTGCATCAGCAGGCGGACTCAACCACTGCGCCACCAGGGAAGCCCTATGTTCTTTTTTATGATAGCCATTCTGACAGGCGTGAGGTGATATCTCATCGTGGTTTTGATTTGTATTTCCCTGATGATTAGCAATGGTGAGCATCTTTTCATGTGCCTGTTGGCCATCTGCATTTCCTCTTTGGAAAAATGTCTATTCAGTTCTTCTGCCCATTTTTTAATCGGGTTGTTTGGGTTTTTTTGATATTGAGTTGTATGAAGTAACCTCTATTCCACTTTCTGTCTCTATGAATTTGCCTTTTCCGATACCTCATATAAGAATTATATGGAGGGCTTCCCTGGTGGCGCAGTGGTTGAGAGTCCACATGCCGAGTCCACATTCCCTACAGTTTATATTGTACACCCAGGAATAGGGGCATGTGTGCCTTCAGTTTTACTAGATGACGCTGAGTGTTCTTCATCTTGTCATATATGTCAAGCATAATGCAAAGACAAACACCTCTAATGACACATGGTACAGACACAAATAAGGGTTTATTGGAGGGAACTTCTCGGCAAAGAGCTGGGATCATGCATATAATGCCTCAAAGTCCCATTATCCAAAAGATGGCTTGCTAGGCCAGGAAGGGCTGATCTCGGTGTTAAAAGAGCAGGAGAGGGGCCTCATTTTCACTCCACTTTGCATATTTATGAGGAAAGTAGAAGGAACCTTGGAATCCCTTGACAACTATGTAACAGAGGGAGTTTGCTGGCCAGGGAAATGTCTTACTAGAAATGGGGGAAATTCAGAGCTTGAGTTCACATGTCATTTCAGTTATGCTGAACTAGCTGTTCCTAGGGTACCTAAGAGAGAAGGGAAAGATTCACTGGAAACTTCCAGCAGACAAGGCTGGCTGTGTTCAGTTATATCATTATATAATGTTCCTTTCTGTCTCTGGTAATTTTCTTTGCCCTGAAGTCAACTTTATCTGATATTAAGATAGCCACTCCTGCTTTCCTTTAATTAATGTTTGCATGATACATCTTTTTTTATTTTTTTACTTTCAAGGTGCCTGTATCTTAACACTTGGAGTTTGTTGTAATTACAGTTGAGTCATGTCTTCTAATTTACTGTGCCAATAAGCTGTGCACTTATGTGTACTTTTAATTATATATATTAAACTTCAATGAATAATTTTTTTTTTTTTTTTTGGAAAAAGTTTTGCTGTACAAGAAGCATTGGAGATGGGGAGAAAAGGAGCAGGGAGATGGGAGATGTGGTACTAATCCCTCATGGTGCTCTGAGATTGAAAATGAGAGACAGGCAGAGACAGAGACAATACAACAGCCCAGCACTAGGCAAAGCTTACATAATAGGCTACATGGATGTCTTTGTGCCATAGTTTGCCTGTTAGTATTTGCCACATTCCTGCCCTTGCAAGCTCTCCTCTGAATTGCAGGGGGCTTAAGGTGCCTGGAAACTACATTTTGTGGACTTCTTTGCAAACTAGGTTACAGTTAGATTTTGCCAGTGGACTTCATAGGTTGGAGATTAGAAAGTGGAAGGAAGGGAGAAATCTGATTCCAGCCACACCAGGCAACCACAAGTGATCACAGCTGGCTACTGGTGGCCACAGGTGACTGTGGGCTCCAGCACCAGCACCAACATCAGGCTTATAAACACCAGACCAGGATTTCCCTCGTGGCGCAGTGGTTAAGAATCCACCTGCCAATGCAGGGGACACGGGTTTGAGCCCTGGTCCAGGAAGATCCCACATGCCGCGGAGCAACTAAGCCTGCGCGCCACAACTACTGAAGCCCACACGCCTAGAGCCCATGCTCTGCAACGAGAAGCCACCACACTGAGAAGCCCATGCACCTCAAGAGTAGCCCCCACTCGCCACAACTAGAGAAAGCCCGCGCACAGCAACAAAGACCCAACACAGCCAAAAAATACTAACAAACAAAAAACCCAAACCAAGGGTGTTATCAGCTTCCTGACTTCTAAGTAAAACTCCCTTCTCCCTTTTTCTCATCTAGCTCTGCCAACATCTTTTTTTTTTAAAGACTGCATTTCCTTGCTTTATTTGCATATACAGACTTGATTTTTTTTTTAACAGTTTCCCCAAAGGAATGTGTCTTGCTTATTACTGACATTTGGTATGTTTCATTCATTGGAATATATATATTTTTTATTTTATTTATTTTTGTCTGCATTGGGTCTTCGTTGTTGCGTGCGGGCTTTCTCTAGCTGTGTCCTCCGGCTTCTCATTGCAGTGGCTTCTCTTGTTGTGGAGCATGGGCTCCAGGCGTGCAGGCTTCAGTAGTTGTCGTGCATTGGCTCAGTAGCTGTGGCTTGCAGGCCCTAGAGCACAGGCTCAGTAGTTGTAGCGCCCGGGCCTAGCTGCTCTGCGGCATGTGGGATCTTCCCAGACCAGGGCTTGAACCTGTGCCCCCTGCATTGGCAGGTGGATTCTCAACTGCTGCACCACCAGGGAAGCCCTCTTCCAACACCTTAATACCCAATGTCCAACATTAAATTCCCCTCTTCTTGAAATATCTAGAGTGGGTTATTTTCGTGGCAAGATACTGACGGACACATAACTTCCCCTTCAATCTGAAAGAAATGAATCGAATGCTGTCATTTACCAACACTCTCCAAAATGGCTGGTGAAGCAAACCCAAATGCTCTCAGCTGTTCTCTCTGGTTTTCTCCTTGGAGCTGTCCCTGTCCACACCCCGACACCATACCCACCTCCCACCTAAACTTCGAGAACCGTCACCTCTATTGCATCCGGACTGACCCGCAGCGCTGTATTTCACTCCCATGTGTACACCTCCCCGGTCTCTGCTCCCACAGCAGCCAGCCTCCACCTTGGCACGCTTGTCCCCTCTTGACTGGGAGCCCCAGGAGGTTGATGGGCACTGTTTATCCTTGACTCCTTGCATGCTTGGCACTGAGCAGGTGCTTACAGAATGTTTCACATCACCAAGTGGTGTCTGCCGCAGAAGTTGATGGGTTGAAGAGTTGCTCTGTCAAGCCCTGGTTCAGGAAGAACCCAGGTGGGATCCTCTTTCCACACTATTTTTCCAGAAGTCGACTGATGAGAGTATACAAGTGTGTGCAGAATAGGATCGGGGAAGCTGAGGCCTGGCCCAGCTGGAGGACCTGGGACATAGAGACCACAGGAATATTGGCTGAGGTGCCAAATAGCTTTAATGAGCCTGAGCATCTTTCCCCCTACTTTGTCCCTCCCTCCCAACTCTCCGTGCCCCCTCCTTCAGTTCTGGACAGGTCCAGCCTGCCCAAGGCTCTGGGGCTCTTCGGCTAGAGGTGTTAATTCTGTCCCCTCAGTCGCTCCAGCCGCCTCCGAAGGTCCGGGGGCACCTTGGCCCCAGCCGCCAGCAGCTCTCGAAGTCTCTGTTTGGGAGTCTTGGTGAGGTGGAAATTGCAGGGCACAGGGCCCTCTTCAAAGGTGACCCGGCAGTTCCGAGTCGCTGCGTGGTAGCCCTCAGCACTGGCAGTCACCACATAGTCCCCTGGGGTCAGCAGGCGCCAATAATCCCC
Organism: Globicephala melas; assembly: GCF_963455315.2. Taxonomy (NCBI): domain Eukaryota; kingdom Metazoa; phylum Chordata; class Mammalia; order Artiodactyla; family Delphinidae; genus Globicephala; species Globicephala melas. The sequence continues at coordinate 57,322,003 of NC_083328.1, read as the reverse complement.
GCCCCATGCTGAGAGGAGTGAAAGGCAAGATCAGAGTCCAGTGGTCCTCAGCTTCTGACCCAGCTAAAGCCTCCCACACCTCCCCCCATCCCCTCCCCCACACACCCACCCGTTGTTACATCATGGTTAATCCCATCCACAGCAATGACAGCATCAGCAATCCCAATCTCCGTGTCCTTGTCCCTCACAACTCCGGCAATGCCCATGCGCACCTGTGTGGGAAAAGGTTATCAAAACCCCTTTCCTTCTGTGTGAAAATGTGGACTTCAGTTCATTTTCTGGCTCTGTTTCCCACAAATTTGATAGAGGTGGTGCGTCTACTCTGTTTCTACGTGACAATACTCTGGTGAAAATATCTCCTTATTGACAAATTGCATCTGGAGTGGGAGAACTATAAACGCCTGGCAGGAGGGCATATCTATGGGCTTTCCCGAGTTCAGTGACTCTTGTTATTGGCCTTGTGTTTTAGAACTCTTGGAAACTATACTTACGGAGTCATTCCAAGGGACATGAGTTCTGTGAAAAGTGAAGTGTCTATGCCAGGGCATTTCCTGCACTTGCAAAATCGGACTGTTCTGAGAACAGCTCTGGGTCAGCTCTATGGACCGTTGCCTGGACTGCTGTCAGGTCTATTCCCACCTGCTAACAATGTCTTACGCCACCCCGCTGGCAAACCGTGATTCCTGTCCTGTATCCCTCCAAGTCAATCTGATGCTGAGTGAGTGTGACCCATGGCACCTGTGAGTCAGAATGCTCAGCCTGACCTTAGGCTCAGCTCCCTATTGGGAGTTGCATCAACATGGAGAAGAGACCAGTCAGGAGTGACTCGGGCAGGCTGGGCACAGGGGGGATTCAGGTCCGACCTGTTCCAGGTAGGTGAGAAGGGCATCTTTGTTGTTCTCCCACTCCTGGCGCAGCTCGTTCTCGTGAGGAAACTTGTCACAGGACAGCTCCACAGTGACCTCAAAGCAGTTGGTGTGTAGGTAGCTGAAGTCATTCATGCCTAGGGGTACCGCAGACACTGGAGCCTAAAGGGGCGGGATGGGAGCCCTGCCCTCCTGGTGCCCTCCTCTGGGACACATTCCTGGTGACAGTTGACACCAGTGGTTATGTGAGAGCAGACTGTCTTACTGGGCAGTTATGGGGACGGAGCTAACCCCACCCTTGGGCACATACTCCCAGGAACTGTGTGCCAGTCAGCCCCGTTGATGATGTTGCCATACGAGGAGAAGTCCTGGCTGTGGCAGGGTCGGCGATCTGGGTCCTGCATTGCCCAATTAGTGCCAGCATAGACAGTGCTGAGCCAGCGAAACACTGCCTCATCTGGGGTGGGCGTGAGTTCACGGGCGGCCCACGGAGTCCGAGTCATGTCGAAGGGGTAGGACACCACGAGCTCACCCCCGTGGAGGTTGGCACTTAGCACAAAAGGGATCCGTTCCATCCACTTGATCACTGCCCACGTTTCAGGAGCCACCTGGACAAGGGCAGGTCAGGGGGGTGGGAGACAGAGACAAAGGCCCCTAGGGTGGCCCTCCACCACTGCCCCCAGAATACTCACAGTGGCATTGGGCAGGGTGTAGTAAGTAGGCAGTGGCAGGTGATGGTTGGGGACAGTGTCAGGCACCAGCCCATCATCCTCTGCTTCCCACAGTGGTGTGTTGAGGTCAGCAAAATTATGGTTAAGGTCAATGCCCTGATGGTTCCAGCGGCCCTCTGCCCAGCCCACCAGCTCCGAGCCCTGCCAGGGACGAAGTCTGTTCAAGCCAAGCAGGCTCCAGGCACCACGACGGAAGGAGCAGGCTGGCCCTTGTGCCAAGTGGCCTACCCGGCGGAAGGCAGTCTCATAGCCGTCAGGGTTCATGGAGGGCAGCAGGTGAATGCGCGTCTCGGTGAGCAGCCGGGTCACCCGCGGGTCCCCTCTCAGGAACTCACGGCACAGGAACTGCATTAGGAGCAGGAGCAACTCCCGCCCCAGGGCCTCATTCCCATGCATGCCGGCCACGTAGCGCACCTCAGGCTCTCCTGGGAGCACATAGGTGCTCGCAACTGGCTCGTGCCCCTGTCCCTCCCCGCCACTGTGCCCACCTCTCCCACCCCACCTGCCAGTACCCAGCTCATGCTCCCCAGGCTGGTCTGACATTTCCATCACATACAGCTTCAGGCCCTGGTGGCTCTTCCCGATGCTGTAGACGCGGGTGATGTTGGGGCACTGCTCGTTCACCTGCTTCATCAGCTGGGGGGTGGAGTGCACCTCCCATGGTGCAGGGCATGGGAGGATCAGACCCAGGGGTCAGACCACATGTGGCCACGGAAGGACTTCAAAAGCTTGTGGTGGCCCATACAGATGGGGACACCATGGCACAGTACAGGAGTGGGCAGCAGCAGACCAGAAGGAAGGGTCAGAATAAGGGAGGCGCCATAACAAGGGAAATGGGGGCAGTTTAGGGGTCAACAGGAGGGTGAGATGAGGGTGGACATGAGGGCAATCATGTCCAGTTATGCCCTGGTAGGCGGAGGACCTGAGATGGGCAGATCCTCCCACCTGGGTCATAGTGGTTACCTTCCTCATGGCTTTATAATCATGATGCCGGAAGTCCAGTGTGTCGGAGGATCCCAGCACAGGGACCTCAGGGAACAGACCATTAGGATCTGGTAGAGGATGAGTTCGCAATAAAGGGGGAGTTCCCAGTGGAGGGTGCGCCCTGCCCATCCAACCCTTGTCTTACAGCCCACCTGAGACTGGGCAGGCCAGGATCTCTGCCCGGAGGCAGGATGCACCTCCCTGGAGCCAGGTCTGGGGCAGCAGGCGAATGAAACGGGCCACCTGCGGCTCAGGCAGGAGGTTCAGCACGGGTGTCTCTGGGTCCGAATTGGCAGGAAATACCTGGGGGCATCAAGTTCTTTGTAAGGGTGGCTTGAACCGCAGCAGCCAGCCTGGCGGAGGGCCCAGGGAAGGAGCTCAGGCCGCTGAGCTCACTGAAAAATCCACCCCGGTAGGCTCAGCTGGAGACTTGCCCACTATGTCAAACACAGACCGCTGCCCACAGCCTTTGCCAGCAGGCAGCCCTAGGCAGCCACGCTTTCCGTTTTGGTCACAGCTCATTAGACCAATATGGCCATGTGACTCAGGAGCAGCCAATCCTGGAGGTGGCCAGGACCCCACACTGTAGCCTGGGGTAAAAAGGGGTCATTGAGATGGGGAAGCCAGAGCTATGAGGAGGTGAGAAGTGATGCAAGGACCAGGGGCCCATCACCAGAAAGGGCGTTCCAGCAGGAGGCTGTGGCATGGAGGAAGGATTTGGGGAGGATACAGGCATCCAAAGCAGCCTGCCTCCCAAGGCTGTCTGCTGGGTGCCACCCATCCTGACAACAACCCCCCTTCTCCTGGGATGCCCAAGTGGACACTGTTCCTTGCCCTCAGAGGAGCCCCAGCCCAGCCCAGCACCCTACAGTGGGCCAGGAGCCCAACTCTCAGCATAGAGGGCCCCAGCCACCATGGGACCTCTCACCGCGTCCATCCCACTGCTGCGATTCTTACTCCCCCACCAGGTAAGGCTGTCATTGCTGAACTGGACCTTGTATGATGTGACCCAGTCATACCTGGCAGGAAAGATGGGTAGAGATGATGGGTGGCTCCCAGGACTCCCACCCCAGTCCTCCTGAGTCTGCCCATGACTTCCCTGGTCTGGAGATATCCTGCCTCACCTCCAGATGGAGTTCCTGCCCTGTGTGATAATGCCTGAGAAGCGGGTGGGGTGCCTAGCATCCACCTGAAGCCAGGGCTCGGCATCCTGCTGCTCGGCACACCAGGCACCATCAAAAAGGTCACCATCCTCGAGGCCTGACTGTGGGCACAGGACATAGTCATCAGAACCAGGTAGGCAGTATGGGGTAAGCCTTAACCGAAGGTGGGAGGGGCACGTAAGGAGGTCCTAGGGGTTGCCTTGCTGACCTGGATGTTGAGCCGTCCTCGGTGCGGTCCAAGACCAAAGGACTGGCTGCTAGATGCATCAAGCTGGTTATCTGAAACTCGCAGGGACTCCAGGCCCAAAGGGGGACAGTCTGGGACAGGGACAGAGCAGTAAAATGGGACCAGAGAAAGAGTGGTCAGGGCACACAGGAAGCTGAGCCTAAGCTTGCCAGTGTGTTGGACAGGCTGGGGGCATGTCTGTGCCCAGGAGACCAAGAGCTACATTAGTTTGTGCCCCAGAGACTGCAAGTCTGGGCAGGGCCCCTGGAACGGTGGTACCTGGTTCTTGCTTCTCGGGGAGGTCAAGGGTCCTTGCGGGACTGGTGGTCACTGAAGCCCTGGCAGTCACCGGGGGTCTGGGGGGAGTTAGCTTCTTTCGCTTCTTCATGATGATCTTTTTCTTCTTGATGACTCGAATCCGGACATGCTGTTCTGAGGTCCCTGGGGACCAAGGAGGCAGAGCACCAGGGAAGGAAAGGATGACACAAAACCCCAGATGGAGAGGTCTGCCAGCCCAAGAAAGCCTGCAAGTCCACAACAGGCCCCACCACACATATCCAAGAACCTTGGCATGGACTTAAAGGCCCACAGTCTGACCCCCAACCTACCTCTCCAGCCACTTCCTTGATTCCTTCTCCCCTCTGACGGCTTGGCCCTCACCAATAGAGAGCTACACTGCCACTAGGAACTATCTGCTTACTCCAAAGAGCTGAATTTGGTTTTTTAACTCCTTCTTTGCCCGGCTGTCCCTTTCCCTGTCATCCACCACCTTTGATTTTATTGCCTAATTCCCATTCTTCCTTTGCATCCCAGCCCAGATACACTTCAAGGAGCCTTCCTTAGCTCCAGACTCGGTCTCATGCCCCAAAGCCTCTGTACCACCTCCATCATTATGTTTGCCGTCTGAGCTGAGATGTCCTGTCCTCAAATCCATGTCTGCCCGGGTGCTCAGGCCTTCCAGAGCTGGACCCCTGCCCTGCCTGCCCTTCAGTACAAAGTATTCATTGCACAGGGCAGGTGCCACTAGTTCCCCACCCAGCCTAGCTCCACAGATGCCCCTAGAACATGCTGTACATTTTTGTGTTAGGTGCCCTGTGCCTTTGCACAGACTGTTTCCTTCTTGGCTGCCCTCCTCTTCAGCTCTTCCTAATTCAGAGATACCCTTCAGGACCAGTTCCACTTGCCTCTCCCAAGAAGCCCTCCTAGGCTGCCAATCTCCTTGCTTTCCTCCTCTCTTACTCCCACATCTGAAAAGGTGGGAAGTCAGGCAGCCTTCCCCCTCCCTTCCCCAGGCAGTGCCGCGTTCTTCCTGGCAGAGAGCTCTTCTTCCCTTCCTCAGTTCTTTCCTTCCAGGCCCTGCCCTCAGTCTTGCTCTGCACCCTCCTCCTTTGTCTGCACCTCTTTCTCCCCTCCTCCGGGCTCTGGCCTCAGTTTCCTCATCTGTGAAAAGGGAAAGTTTGGGGCTGGAAGAGATAGCATCCAACTGGTTCCTGTCCCAGGACTGCTGACTTGGTTTGGCAGGGAACTGGGGCTGCTGACTCAGCAGCCATTGTACCGGGCAGGGAGTGTGTGTGCGTGGGGAAGGGTCGCCACACAGGCGCTGGGCACGGAGTGTGGCGTGTGTGGCGTGTGTGTGGTGTGTGTGCGCGTGCTGGGGAGGGGTCGCCACACGGGGGGCAGAGGAGTGGGACAACCGGCCCGCGGAAGAAGCGGGCCGTGGGTCGGAAGCTCACCGTTCTTGTTCCCTGCGGACAGTTCTGCCTGGCTGCTACGCGGGGCCGGGGTCGAGACCGGGGCCTCGGTGGTCGCGGGCGACGCCAGGCCCAGCACCGAGGCGCCGGACGCCCCCAGACTCAACCCGACGGCAGGCGCGAAGGTGGCCAAGGCGAGCAGGAGACCCCACATGGCTGGGTCCAAAGCGAGGACACGCGCTGGGCCCGCGATGGCCGGTGGGTTCGCCTCTTCCTGCTGGGGCTCGGGAGCCCCCCGCCCCTTCCTGCCGCCGCCGCACGCCCCCTGCGGCCTTCGACACGCCCACAGCCCGCTAGTTGGCCTCGGACCCTGGAGCCGAGGGGTAGGCAGGGGAGGGGAGAGGAAGGAGCGGGGAGGGGCCAGGGCTGCAGCCCAGGGTCTCCGCACCCGCCGACCCTCCCCCTCCCTCTCTGCCCCGCGCCCCAGCCCCCTCTCTCGGCAAAGACCCTGCACCCTGGATTCCACGCGATCCTGTGCGCCTGTCCCACAGTGGGCACTTACTGTGTACCATGCCCCGTGCCAGGCGCTTTACCCGTGGCCTCTCAGACAAATCTCATCTTACAAACTGGTAAACTGAGGCTCAGGGCGGCTAACTGACTTAGCCTAGGTAGCGAAGCCGAGAACTTTGGGGAGGAAACTACAAACCGAGAGGGAAATCTATCCAGTCAGAACCCCCTGCCAGGACGGGTGGGACGGAAAGAAGGGTGAGAGGAAACTGAGGCGGCGGCTGGGGTACGGGGTTGGGGAGGGCTGGCTCTCCAGGAATTCTTCTGAAGGACACCCAAGGGGCCCAGCTAGAGGCGGTGCTTCCCACCCCCGCACCGCGGCGCCCCGCCTCTCCTCTCTCTTCCTTTCCCCAGCCTCCTCTCCTTTGCTCACCCGGCTGCCACGTTCCGGGGTTACATAATCCGAGTAGAGGCGTCCAAGCCTATGCCCAGCGGGCTGGGGCAGGGGGTGGAGGGCGAGGCTGATGCATGTCCTGCCCTCCCCCTCCTCACTCTCCTCTGGGAGCCGGCAGCCCTGGTCTGTGTCTTCGGAACCACCTCCGACCCCGGGATTCCAGGGCGCAGGACCCTCCCCATCCCCCTCCGAGGTCCCCTTTGGCTCCCCAAACCAGGGTCGCCTCCCCAGAAGGAAGGCATTCGTCCACTGTGCGCCTCTGGCCGGGGCTTTGCCTTTGCAAGGATCCCGCCAGGGAGACACTGCCATCCCCAAGTAAGAAGAGATGCCCAGAGGTGGCCGGGAATCCTCCGGAGTGCGCGGGGCCCCTGAGCAAATGTTTTCTGCAAGGTCACTACCCATATGAACAATTTGAATTACCCTAAATCAGCGTGTCAGCACCAATCTCGTCGGATCTCTCGAAAGGAATATGCGCTCCTGGAACTGAGACCCACCCCCAGAAAGAACGATCTCATAGACTCGAGTCCCGGAGCTCCTCAAGGCATTTGGTCCACGCCATGCGCTCTGGGTAGAGAACCCCCGAAAGGGAGAAACTGGGACAGGGCCCCCGCGGGTCCTGCTCCCGCCTTAGAGCGCCCCGCCTGGACACCACTGCCGGGACCCAGTCACCAGAGGAGGATCTAGAAAAATTCAAGGAAGGCATGCCGAAGCGGAGGGTCCCTGAAGCGCCGGGCCGAGTCAGCGGCAGAAAGACGGTACTGCGGCCCCAGGCTTCGCAGAGGTGGGAGGCAGGGAGAGGCTCTGTGGAGCTAGAAGCGGGTCTGTACAAGTCCTGAGGACTACTCCACCTCCCGCCAAAACCCAGTCTGCCCACTTCACGGGCCCCACCCTCATCCAAGTTTCACAGAGTGGTGCGAGAGGGTCGGGGCAGAACCTGGCTAGGACAGGTCAGCCTCCTGAGGCTCCCACCTCCTCCAAGCCCTTCCCTACACCGCAGCCAAATTGTCCTAGTGCGCTCACCTTCCAGGCTATTCCTGAAAATGTCCTTCCCCACCCACAGCTTTCCCACCTCATCTCCCTGTGTTCTCCCCCTGGCTCATATCTCTCCAGTCCCACAGGCATTCTAGCTGTTCCTCCAATGCACCAGCCCCATCCAGCCTCAGGGCCTTTGCACTGGTTCACCAAGTTTTTATCCTATCACTCAGATGGCCTTTCAATGTTACTTACTTCCCTGACCATTCTGACAAAAGTAAACTCCAGCCTCCACACGTACTATATCCTCTCACTCTGTTTTGTTATTGATTCAAGGTACTCAACCCTCTCTGAATATATCTTGTGTTATTTATTATGTGTTCTTTGTCTGGGTCCCCACTCCCACCCAGCAGAAGGTAAGCAACCCCACAAGAGCCTTTTGCACCCAAATGTTCACAGCTGTACCTCAGGGCCTAGAACAGTGCTTGGTCTCTAGTCAGTGCTCAAAAAGTATGTGTATAATATGTTCAAGGTTAGAGGGGACCCAGCAGGGCTGGAGGGAAGCTGGCCTCCTCAACAGTGCCAGGTTTTACAGGAGAGGAGTTGGCCAGCAATGAACTGGGAGACATGCCCCCAAAGAGACTGGTGGGACGGGGCATGCTGGCCATCTCCCACCAATCTCCCACCTCCTCACACCCCTTCTAACTTGCTCATCCCTTCTGTTCTCCCTGCTCAGCTGCTGCCTTTGGCCCTTGCCATTTGGTTGCCTAGAGCTGCAAAGGCACCAAGTCCGGAAGCAGGGTCTAGAGGTGGCGGCTTCCAGGGTGCAGGTACTTGCACAGCCAGATCTCTAGCCCTGGGAGCCAGGTGGAGGCTTTTTCGTGGCCCCCCGAGAGCAAGGCTATGTTGCAAAGCACAAATGAGCAAGACTGAGCTGGACTGGGTGGAGATACCTGCCCCAAAGGGATTTTGGCTTAAGGGATGGTCTGGGACTCTCCTGGTTGCTCCCCAGTGTGGTCAGGTGGCTGGAGGCAGAGACGATAGATGACTTTGGTGCCACACAGGCTTAATGTCACATCCTACTTCTGCTATTCATTTTGTTTGCGTATCCTTGGGCGGTAATTTTACCTCTCGGAGCCTCAATTTTCTCATCTGTAAAATGGGAACAATAATATCTTCCTCTTTGGGTTGCTGTGAAGTGAGATAATATGTGGTTCTTGGGGGCCACTACCAGATGAATTAAAGGTAGGGAAACAGCGTAACACAGTCCTCTTGCTCCCACATACGCAGATGGAATAAAACATTATCAAGAGAAGAGAGGAGGCTATGTGTCTGGCTGTACAAATTGAGAAGTAGGCAAATCTGCTGCCTCTCTGTGCCTCCTAATCTCCTGTCCCTGGTACTCACTCCCCACTAAGTGCTCTCCCTATGATGCAGGTGAGCTTTGATGGGCACTCCTGTGGCACCTAGAAGCATCTCCCCACGTGCCCGTCTCCCCTCACCACTACCTCCCCCAGCTATCTCTCTTTTGTACATCAACGTCTTCTAGAGCCTTATTCCTCAAAGTGTGGCCGAGGACCAACAGCATCAGCAACCCCTGGGAGCTTGTTAGAAATGCAGAATCCCTGCCAAGACCTACTATATCAGAATCTGCATTTTAAAAAGATCCCCAGAGGATTCAACCCCAGGAGATTCAGGTGGGCTGAGAAGCATTAGATGGAGGTTTAGAGCAACTCCATCTAAAATGCATGAGATTCACAGCTTTCTGAGGTTGATGGTGTCTGGAAATTTTATCTCAAGCCGTATGAGGACATCCACGTAACATTAGGAAATTGGTATTTCATTCATCCTGGGAGGGTATATTCCTGATCTCCACCAAAGGACCCTATATTGATTTGCTTGTTTTAAATGAAATCATTTTAATCGAAATACTACAGAATATAATTTTTAAGACCTTTTAAAAAATTATTTATTTATTTTGGGTACACCAGGTCTTAGTTGAGGCATGCAGGATCTTCAGCTGCAGCATGCAGACTTCTTAGTTGTGGCATGCATGCAGGATCTAGTTCCCCAACCAGGGATCGAACCTGGGTCCCCTGCATTGGGAGTGTGGAGTCTTACTCACTGGACCACCAGGGAAGTCCATGCAGAATATAATTTTAAAGGTAAATCACATATAGGCCTATAACAGAAGATTCTTCTCTATACTTCTCTATTCTCAAGTCAACCACTTTTAGTTCTGTTTGTTATTCCTTCTTGTATTTACCTTTATGCTTCTATTGCTATTTCTTGGATTTTTATGTTTAGATGTTATCTGTGGATTTCCTGCTATGGAATTAAGGATTTCGCTTTCCTACCACCCCTCTCCGCAACATACACCAGAATACACATACATCCTGCCATCCTCCCAAAAGAACTAAATCACTGGAGTCAATATTCAGTGCTTATATTATGACCATGTAAAGATTATTGTTCAACTTTTTTTGTTCCCTGGAGTTAGCAAGTACTTTGTTTTATCATTTGCTTGGTTTTCAAGGCACTAGTTGCTAATTCAATCCCAAAGCTTCCAACAGAACTAAACATTTTGCATATGTCTAAAAACAGCAGATAGGGACTTCCCTGGTGGCGCGGTGGTTAAGAATCTGCCTGCCAATGCAGGGGACATGGGTTCGAGCCCTGTTCTAGGAGAATCCCACATGCTGCAGAGTAGCTGAGCCCGTGTGCCACAACTACTGAAGCCCGCGCGCCTAGAGCCCGTGCTCTGCAACAGGAGAAGCCACTGCAATGAGAAGCCCTCATACAGCAACGAAGACCCAATGCAGCCAAAAATAAATAAATTAGAAAACAAACAAACAAAAAAAACCCAGCAGATAATCAGTTTCATTTTCTTCTGGAGACATCCCTCCTGGAGCATCTATCTTTTGATTCCAGGCTGGGTTGCTTGCTTTCTTCACCTGGAAACATAGCTGATGTCCCAGGTCTTTCTCATCACCACTCTCCTGTGTTTAGCCTCACTTCTTTCTTAGTTTAGTTCCTTATATTTCTGAAGCACATGCTCCAGTAGCTTCCTAAGAAAGAGTGTATGCAAGGTCAAGTTTTTGAAACCTTGTTTGGCTTAAAATGTCTTTATTCTACCCTCATACTTGATAATCGTTTAGACAGATATGTTACTAGGTTGTAAATCATTTTCCCTCAGAATTTTGTGGGCATTGCTTTATTGCTCTGGGAAGACTCAGAAAAAGGCGATCAATGAATGGTTCCAAGGGCTGGGGGCATTGGCTCTATGACTGTTGAGCTCACCACCACCAAAGATGTCAAGGTCACCAGGCTTGAATCTTTGAACAGAATCCCCTGGAGGCAGATATGCAGCCGGACCCTTGCTCTGTCTCCTCCTCTCCTAGGGCCTGCATGGTCACTGTCCCCCTACCCCTACCTCCATCAGTTTTCCTTCGAAGTATGATATGTGAACAAGGATTAAGTTCTCTCAGTTATGACCCATTTCCACTCTTGCCTCTCAAGTCACTAAACTGAGCCTCTGTAACCATTTACAGATTATTAGTGGAGATAGGTTTCTTTTCCAGGTGACCAATCCCTTCATACATGCTCATTTTCCATAATTTCATTCTTGGAGGGTGACCGTAATCTCCAATTTTGGGGTTACTATGTTGTAGCCCTCTTGCAGTCATTCTCTGTGCCATTTCTGGAATGCCAGTATCCAGAACACCTCCCACAAACAACAATGCTTCAAACAGCTAAACAGCCCCTTCCTGCCCCACCCCCATTTAGTAGGTCATGTGGGAGCCCTGCCCCAGAAAGCCTCTGGTTGCTTCCTGGCAGAGTCTATCTCTGCATTCCAGGACTGCAGTTCTGAAAAATCCCCCACAGGGGATTCCCCCACAGGAGCCCACAGGCCTCACCCTACTTTCAGGGGAGAGAGCTGGGGACAGACAGATTGAGTGACTTGCCCCTGGACACCCAGCCCCGGGAACCAGAGAGACAAGCAGCCCTTCATCCTGTGGTAAGCTGCCCAGGTGGTGATGGGGTTATAATGCCTTCCTGGCAACTCAAATCCCCACCGGAGGGCCCTAGGGCGGAGAATTAGCAAAGACAAGAGGATTAGTCTTAGCTCTCAAAAGTCAGACCTCCCTTTGGCTAAACTCTGCCTAAGCTACCCGCTACTTATGAGGCCAGAACCAGCATTAGCCTGCTCCTTACCCCAGGTCCCCACCTGGCAGTAGGTCACAATGCTCCAGCCGCCCAACCCACCAGAATGGCTGACTGAAGTGGGAGGGGGTGAGGAGGGTTTGGTGGGTGGGTGCGTGGGGAGGGGGAGATTTCTAAGGAGCCCAGCTCCCCACTGCCTGAGCTCACCCTTGAGTGTCTGCCAGGGCCCCACCCCTTCCCATGGTCCTCCCCCCAATACTCCTTCCCAGCCCTAGTCCTTCGTGTAACCTCCACCTCCCTCCATGACCCGCCTCTGCTTACCCAGGTCCGAAGCCCTTGCTTATCCTGTCCCAGTCCCTTCCAGGGGCGTGGGTGTGGGGAGGGATCGGGTAGCCCAGTGGGTCCATGTGTGTCCCCCTGGGGCCCTAGCCAGGCCCAGGTCCTGGACAGTGTCCTAGGGCTGGGGGCACTGGGGCTGACAGTTCGGGCAGTCTTTTCCACAGCTGCCTCAGCCTCGCTGCTGCTGCTACTGGTCAGCTTACTGGCCTTCGACCTGCTCCACCGGTAAGTGGACAGCAGCCTGGCAGGTTGGGCAGGTGAGCAAGGGGTCAACCTCCCAAAGCCCAGCTGCCACCCTTTCTCTCCACAGGCCTGCAGGTCCCACCTGGCCACAGCACACACATCTCACAGGGGGCCAGAGTCAGGGGGCCGGCGAGGGTCCAGGGCAGCAGGAGGCTCCACTCCTGCCCACAATGGCAGCCACAGGATGACTCAGCCTCCAGGAGGCTCTGCTGCTGCTGCTCCTGGGCCTGGGACTACTTCTGGGAGCCCACGGCATGCCCTTGGCACTGCTTGCCCTGGCTTTCTGCCTCCATCCTTGGGCCTGAATGCCCTCTGGAAATACACTGACCGTGCTGTTTCCTCAGGCCTCCTTTCCTCCACTCTGGTCTGGGAAGGTGGGAGGATACTCCTTTATCCCCCAGCCTGCACCTACATTGGGGGACCTCTGAGGTCTCCCCACAATGTGGACAGTAGATACCTAGGTCTGAGTCCGAGGGCATCAGTAAAAAGTGAGATAAGGGACGGGGAGCCCAGTGCAGGGAATGGAGCCATCTCAGAACCTCTAGGTTAGGGGTCACTATTCTGGCCTCCACTGTGGTTCTGGAGAATGAGGGTCCAGAGAGAAAGAACTGCAAGAGAGTGGAGTGGGACTGGATATCGGCCAGCAGGGAAAGGAGGATCCAGAGAGGTCTTTCCACAAGAAAACATGAGAAACTACATCTGTGGGCTCACCAGGCTCCCTGCCAGCCTGGAGGGTCCATGAAAGAGGCTCAGGTAAGCCTCACATCCTGCAGTGTTTCCTCTCTTGGCTGGACCCCACCCTAGTCCAGGTCACAATGGGGCTCCTTTGGGAAGGGTGGGGACAATGAGAGTGGGGGCTCCACTCTGGCTGGGCGCTGCAGGAAGCAACATGACCTAGGTGGCTCTGCCCAGAGGTAAGACCCATGCCCCAGCTCAAAGCCCCACCACACCCATGCTGGTACCCTCCTGACCCCTGCACCCTCACCCACCCTAAGGTGCCAGGCATCTCCAGGGCTGCTCCTGCAGCTGGCGTGGCTCTCTCCCCAGGTGCACCAGAGGTGATGCAGCAGCCGCGAGCGGAGACGCATGCCATCGGGGCTGGTGAGGGGCCACAGCGTGTGGTGCCCTGGTCGGCCTGGGTCACGCGGGAGGGCTGGGTGCGCTGGTGCGTGTGCCATGTGCCCCCAAGCTGGACACAGTGGTGGACCACATCAGGCTGGCGGCAACCGCTGCAGCGTGTGCTGTGGGGTCTGGAGGGGATCCTCTACCTGCTGCTGGTGCTGATGCTGTGCCACGCGCTCTTCACCACCGGCTCCCACCTGCTGAGCTCCTTGTGGCCCGTGGCAGCTGCAGCGTGGCTCCATCTGCTGCCGGCTGTCCTGCTGCTGGTGCTCAGTGCCCTCCCCGCCCTGCTTTTCACCGCCTCCTTCCTGCTGCTTTTCTCCACACTGTTGAGCCTCATGGGCCTCCTCACCTCCATGTCTCACCCAAGCCATGCTCAGGACTTGGACCAATAGAAGGGCAACCCCATCCTGCTGCTTGTGTCTGTTGAGCCCTGGCCTAGGGCCTGAAGCCCAGGGGAGAGGGAGGGCAGTTGGGACCAGGGCCTTCCTGCCTCAGCAGGCCCCAGACCTTCAGGCCTTAGTTGGGACTGGTCAGGGCATGCATGATGTTGCTGGAACTGGCAGGGTAGACTGTCCTGACCTCTGGGCACCTCCCTCAAGCTGATGCTGCAGGTACTTGGGGTGCGGTGGCAGGGACTTTGAGAAGAGACATTACGGCAGAAGGCTTAGCCAGGGGCAGAGCTTGACCAAGCCGTCAAGAGCTCCCACACGCATGTGGTGACACCACTGGGGCCCCCTTAGCAGCTGGCAGCATCTTTTTTTTGCAGCTGCTCAACTGTCTCAGCTTCAGACTTATAGAGAACTACTTGGGTACCTCTGTATTTGCCGTTCCCCCCACCAACCTCCTCTTTCCACTTCCCCAGGCTCTAGAAAGGGCCCACTGACAGAAACTTAGCTGGGAGAGGTCTAGCCAGAAGCCTCATGGGACCTCAGCCAACTCACCTTCCGGACCTTTCTGCCCAAGCATTCCCCACTCCCTAGACTTCCTACCTCCTGCCTCAGTCCACATCCCCACCTCTGGGAAATGGGCCAACCAGTGTAGTGAGGTTCCCAGAGAGCACCTACTCTTTAAGACTCCTGAGGTTTGCTATGGAAAAACAAACAAGAAGTCCCATTTCACCCACCTATGCAACGTGTGGCCTTGGCCAATTAGTTTCTTTGAGCTTTGGTATTAAGTGGGTCCTGTCATGGAGCTGTTGTGAGTCAAAGGCAATAATACCTATGTGTGAAGTACTTTGAAAAGACCAGAAAACTGCACGATATTGTATTGAACTCTAAATAGCAGATAGCTTCTCCAGGCCTTCAGAGAAATGTTCTGTCATGGATACAACTGGGGCCCTACCATGGTAAACAGCGGATGGACGAATGTGAACAAAATGTAAAAGGTTGTATGCCATGAAATCTCAAAATATGCAGGTGTTGAACTCTTCTGATTGTGAAATGCTTGGGGCTGGGGCTTGGTGCCAGGAAAAGTCTTGCACAGCTATGTGAGTGGGGAAAGCACAGCCCACGGGTTTCTAAAACCAACCCAACAAGCTGCTTACAGCACCAGGAGGGCCTTGGAAGGTGGCATCCCTTGATGCCCAGGATGCTGGCTGTTCACACATCAGCTAACCCTCCAAATAAAACAGTGAGTGATCAGTTACTACAGGTAAGACATTTGATAGATAAGACCCACCACCTGACCCCCACCTCACTCCAGACCTCCACCTAATCCCTGACCCTCCCCAATCTAGTCTTGACCCCACTATATACATAACCCTAAAATCCCTGTTCCTAAATCCCTCAACCAAAAGGCCCCTCTCCTGCCAGCTAAATACTCAAGCCCTGGTGACCAGCCCCTAGAACCCAGGTTCATTTTTGCTAAAACCCATTCGCTGCAGAGTTTCCTAACTCTGGTCATCTGGCCACTAGTCATCAACAGCAGCTCCTGAAACCCCAGACACAGTCCTCCTTTTTTCCTTTCAGTTCTCCCTGAAATATGACCTGGTAGCAAGGGCAAAGGGAGGACATGGAGGTGGAATAGGTTCATGGTTAGCACAGGCTCTGGTGTATTAGCTGAAGCTGGGTTTGAATCCCAGCATTGTCACTTTCTAGCTCCATGGCTTTGGTAAAAATTGCTAAGCCTTCTTGAACTTCATTTTCCTCTTGGTTAAAACAAAGGCAAGAACACCTGTCTTGGGGCCCCTGTGGGGCACTTGGTATGTGAGGCAAAGTTTCTGGACTGACTCCTCACACCACAAACTGTAGCTATGCTGTTACCATCCCATTTTAGAGATGAGAAGTCAGGCACAGGATAGCTACTTGCCAATGGCAAGGCCAGGTTGTTTGAGTCCTAGTCCAGCCTAACAGGCTACTAAAGGGAAAGCAATGGAGGAGATATAACCTAACTGAAGACCTCAGGGCTTCTCAATGCCTGTTCTTTAAGCTTCTGTCAGAGATGAAGCCAGGATGCCAATCTTGGGCCCATCATTGACTTGGCCGTGCATTGCTAGCCAGGGACATCACTCCAGAGCCTTGGGGCCACTCTGATTGAGAGAGGAGGTTTCAGCCCAGACCAGACACGCTGGGGGGCAGGATTTTGGCAGGAGCAAGGAGAAGGCCTTCTTCCCTTCCCCACACAAATATATATCTTCTACCCTCCTGCGTTGCTGGTGTGGGGTAGGGTGGCACAGCCAGACTGGAGAGCAGATAGGCAATACTTACCAAATTAGATCAACACATACCCTGTGACCCAGCAACCCAAAATGAATTCTCACAGAGGCCCATAATGGCCTTGTTCCTCAAAGTGTGGTCCCAGGGCTAGCAGTATAGGCATCACCTGTAAACTGGCTACAAATGTAGAGTCTCAGGCCTCGCCCCAGGTGTGATGAATCAGAACCTGCATTTTAACAAGACTCCCAAGGGATAACTTTGCACACTGTGAGAAGCGCTGCAGGTGAGGGGATATGTTGAGGGGATACGTCTGAGAATGATGATTGCACTCACTGGTGGTGGCAGGAAATGGAAAATGTGAAACACGGTGGATGAGCACTGTGGAGAGGAGGCAGCAGTTAGAAAGGGTGGAAGCTATATGGATTGATCTTGAAATCCTAGCGTTGAGTGAAAAGAAGCTGAATGAAAAATAATGCAATTTTTTTCACACAAACTTAAAATGCATGCCAACAAAACCAGACACTTTCTTCTTCTTCTTCTTCTTTTTTTTTTTTTTTTTGATAAGAACAAAAAATAGAATGGAATGGCGAACTCTAGAGCCAGCCAAATGGGATGGATGGAGTACACAGATAAAAGGAAATAAAGTGAGGGACCTTGCAGAGAGGGAAGAAAAACATAACTCCTGAAATTACTTTAAATGTAGACAAAGTCATCCATTTAGACTTAAAACGCTTAATAATGCAAGTCTGGGGAGAATGAACATGCTAGAATGAAGTTCTAAGCCCTTCCGTTTGGGCCAAGAAGGGAAAGCTGTCCCACTGGCCTCAGTGACCTGGGAGGCTGGGTGAGTTTTCTTTGCTGGCCCTACCCCATCCAACCCCGCAGCGGGCTCAGATGGGGTGGGGTTCCAGTAACGCTTGTGGCCTGGCCAGAAAAATAATCAGATCAGGCGGAGCATAAAGAACCGGAGTGGAGGAGGTGTCAGCCGCGAGGGGCCTTGCATGTGAGAAAGCGGAGAGAGGATCCACAGCGGCATACACGCACCCTGGGGGAGCGCCTAGGAGCAGGAGCGCCCGGTAGGACTTTCCTCTGCCCCAAGGACCGGGGAGCAATGAGTAGGAGCGGCCAGGATGCGGGAGGGTCAGAGAGGGCGGTGTCAAGGGGGATCATAAGGCTGGGGGCTCCACTTGAGCTAGAGTTGTCAGTGGCCACCCTAGAGGGAAGAAGAGGGGTCTCTGGAAGCAGGCGGTGCGGTGCCCAGGGAACCGCTCAGGACCAGCTACGGGGAGCCTGGAGGGGGCGCTCTCACCCAGACGCTTCTGTGCCGGGGAAAGGGGGCGGCCTCGCCCCCGCTAGCGGGTGAGGGGAGCAGCACTGCTCGCCGAGAGTCCGTGGTCACAGAGAAGGAGGGGGCCGACTGGATCCTTGGGGGAGGAGGAGGAGGAGAAGACCTGCGCTGCGCGGGGAGGTTGCCCCAGGGGCGACCTCTAGGCTCAGGTGCGCGGGAGAGGGGTCAGGGCGACGGCTGGAGAGCGCCGAGCTCGCGCGTTGACCGTGGAGGCACAGCTGGGTGCGCATGGGCCTTATGTTGGGAAGGAAATCCCTAGCCTTGCCAGGGATCAGAGGGCTGTGGGCACCCACATAGGGTAAGTGCTAGCCACCCCCGTAAATCAACACCTCCCCCCACCTCCACTCCACCCCCGGAATCGCAGCCCCTTGACTCGGTGCATGGCTTGCTCCCCTAGCGGAGACCTCCAGCTCTGGCTACGAAGAGTCGGGCTTGGCTGGGTGTGGGAAGGAAATGAGGAGGGGGAGAGGTATCTCCCGGGCCGGGCCGGCAGTGGCGGAGAGGGTAGATCTTGGGGCCAGGAAGGAGCATCTCCGGCCCACTGGCGGCTTCATTGACTCCTCAAAATCTCCTTAACCCAAAACTCTAGCCTGAGTTCCCCAGCCTGAAACCCAGAGGCATCGAGGGCAGAGCTCATGAGAATCCAGGAGAAGGAAGGGCCCAATCTAGCTGGCTTCACTGTCTCCGACTGCTGTCCCAACCCTAGTCTATTATTCCATCCTTCCGGGGGTAAAGACCTGTCTTTTGTAAGGTTCTGTCAGGATCTGGATGCAACCAACTTTGGACAAGTTATTTTCTGCTGAGCAAACATTTCTATTACCTTTCAAATATTTTCCATCTTCAAAATAAAAGAACTTAGGAGCTGTAGCTTTTATCATATTTTCTGGCCTGTGTCTTCAAATGTCTAAAACCAAAAAAGTTTTTAAAATTGATATGTGATACTGTATACTTGCAAAATATTTGTAACATATATGTAAGTTGTGAAGCCCTCTAAACCCAAGGATACCACATCCATCTAAAAGCCAGACGTTATGAGAATAGGTCCTCTTCCTTTGTGTTCATCTTCTGCCTATACAAGCTGGAATTCCCAGACAATGGTATATGGAATTGCTGTTCACAGGTAACTTTGACTTGATCCTGATTTTAAAAGAACCGCTTTTAAGTTTCCACCATTAAGAATTACTGTGGAGTTTTGATAGTTAACTTTTATCCAGTCAAGGAAATTCCTTTCTACTCCTAGTTTGCTAGTAGCAGTTTTGATCATGAGTGGATGTTGAATGTTAAAAAAAATTTTTTTTTCTTCATCTACTAAAAGGACTACTTATTCTGCTTTATGCTGTTTATATGGTGAATTAAATTTTTAGGTGTCTTTTTAATGTTAAACCACTCCTGGATATCCTGATTCTTTTTTTTTTTTTTTTTTGGCCAAACTGCACGACTTGTGGGATCTCAGCTCCTGACCAGGGATTGAACCAGGCCATGGCAGTGAATCCTAACCAGTAGGCCACCAGGGAACTCCACTGGTTCCCTTTTAATTGACATATAATACATACATTTCACATATGAATAAAATGCACAAATATCGAGGGTATGGCTCAATTAAAAAAATTTTTTTGCCCTCACTGCACGGCATGCAGGCTGACCTGGGATTGAACTCATACCCCTGCATTGGAAGGGCAGAGTCTTAATCACTGGACTGCCAGGGAGGTCTCTGGCTCAATAAACTTTAACATATTTGTGTGTCTTTGTGTGGCCATGTAACTACCAGCCAGATAGAACTTTTCCATCACCCCAGGTAGTTCCATCATGCCCTTTCCCAATCAATACCTCCCCCAAAAGGTAACCACAATTCTGATTTCTATCACCATAGATTAGCCTATTCTTGAAATCATGCAGAATAAAATCATATAAAATGTATTCTAGTTTCTGGCTTCTTTCAACATTATATCTGTGAGATTTATCCATGTCGTTGCATCTATCAGCATTTGTTTTCCTTTATTACTATCCCATTGTATGAGACGAATATCCACTCTCCTTTTTTAAAAAAAATTATTTGTTTTTGGCTGCATTGGGTCCTCGTTGCTGTGCGCAGGCTTTCTCTAGTCGCGGCGAGCAGGGGCTACTCTTCATTGCAGGCTTCTCATTGCGGTGGCTTCCCCCCGGCTGCGGAGCTCAGGCTCAAGGCACGTGGGCTTCACCAGCTGTGGCACACAGGCTCCGCAGTTGTGGCTCACAGGCTCCAGAGCGCAGGCTCAGCAGCTGTGGCACATGGGCCTAGTTGCTCCGTGGCATGTGGGATCCTCCCAGACCAGGGCTCAAACCAGTGTCCCCTGCATTGGCAGGCAGATTCCTAACCACTACGCCACCAGGGACGCCCCCACTCTCCTGTTGATGGACATTTGGCTTGTTTCCAAGTTTTGGCTACTATGAAAAAAACTTCTATGAATATTCTTGCACAGGTCTTTTGGTAAATCTGTCTAGATGTACTCATTTCTCTTGAAGTGAAATTGCTGAATCACAGAGTACATAAATGTTCAACTTTAGTAAATGCTGCCCAAGAATTTCCAAACTGATTTGTACCAAGCAGTGGTTCCACTGCGTTTTTCAGCCTATCCACCTAATTCACTGTTTGGAGTTTCTGCTCCTTCCTGGTCATCAGATATGGTATTTACATTTGTTTCTCATTTTCACTTTTGCTTGGGTGATTTCTGAGAGGAGGAGGGTTCTAATCAGTCTCCCACATGGGCTCGGGAGCTTTTTGTTTAGTTCCAACCACTTAATGAGTGTCTACCATGTGCCAAGAAATTGTGCAAGGTATGTATCTTGTATCTCCAGGAGCAGATGAGTGTTGAACATACACATGAATGTGTGAGACTGGTATAGGTGAGATCTAGCCAGATTCCAAACTGCATATAAAATATTGACAATTTCAACTCAGCCCTTGATATTGCCCAATCCCAAAGAGCTGCTGACAACAAAGAACCCCTCCAGGGTCTTTGTTAAGTACACGTGTGTTCTGGTGAGGGTGTAAACAAGTGTGTGAGACAGTAGGAAGGATGCATTCAATGATTTCTAAACAGCGTGGGTTAAAAGGTCCAAGGTCGCAGAGAGCCCAGAGGCAGCCTCCCCAGCTTTTAAGATCATGGCTGGGAGACCTACTCCCTTACACAAAAAGATGCTACTCTGTTCTTCCATGCCTTTATTGGTGACAGCAATGGACAACAACAATGCCAGGCATAGCAAGATACCCTGGCCCAGCACCTGGGGTGGGAAGCAGGCACTGCAGGGCCACTGGCACATTCAGCTCCAGCATAAGATCCACTCTACCCAGGCCACGTCCCCGAATGGGGAGGAGGCCATTTGTCCAGTTTGTATGTATGGATCAGCCTGTCTGAGTGTCTGGGACGCTGCCTGCAGGGTGCCCCTGTCCTTGGCATGTGGTAGGGGCTGGTGTGAATACAGCGTGGCATCCCCCGGTGGACGGCCAGGCCCCGGTGCTGACCATGGGGGATAGGGCTGGAGACTGGAGGAGGCAGGGGGCCAGGCACAAAGTTCACTGCGGGGCTACATCCTACAAAAGAACCAGCCATTATCAGAATGGGCTTCTGGCCAGGGTGAGCCCAGCTCTGCCTTCAGGCAGTTCTGGTCCTCCAGGGTGAGTTTCTCTGGGCTTCAATTTCCCCATTTGCAAAATGGCAATACTACTTCCCCTACTTCCAAGTCAGGAAATTGTGACAATCAATGAGCTAATTAATGAGTCTACGGATGCTGCTCCAGACTCAGCTGTGACTGAACCCAAGCCTGGGGGGCACAAGGGCTACCCAACTCCTCTCAGCCCACCTGGACACAGGAGGCTAGGATGGGGGAGGTTCAAGGGGATGCTGGGAAAGGTGTGCTGGGAGGTTGTAGAGGCACCTACCTAAGTGGGGTGGCATCGAGCAGTCTTCTGTTGGATTAAAGTTGAAGAATTCATGGGGTGGGAAGGGCTGGCCTGGGAAAAAAGGGGGATCCTGGGGCAGGAGTGGAAACAGAGGAGGTGGGGAGGGCTGAGGAAGAGGGTAGGGAAAATGCATGGGAAGGGGTAAAGGAGAGGGTGGGGGCAAGGCCAGCTGCTCCCTGAAGGCTGGGGTCTGCCCCTGGCTCCCCTGGAAGAGATGATCCGGCTCTGGCCAGTCCTCAATCCATGGGTCTAGGAATGGGATGGTTGTTTTAGGTAGGCCTGGGGAGCCAGGCCGCCCTGAACTGTGGCTGTCCACACTTCTAAACCTCTACTCCCTCCTCTTGGAGAACACAGCACCCTCTACTTCCTACACAGGTTTCCTCATCCCCTCTCATTTCAGGCCAAGCCCAAGCTGCACTCTTTCTTCCCTGCCTGTCTCAATAGTCAGTGGATTTGCCTTAGTTCTGACCTCATGCTCCCCTCCAGTCTCCTCCCTCTGTTGCCCAGCTCCTGTATCTTTAGCTTTTTCCTCTCCCAGCTCCTTGCCACAGACCAATAAATAAGCTTAGTAAACCTTCTCTCTTAAAAACAAAGATCCTGTCACTTCCTTCTCCCAGTAGGCCCTTGTTCCTTTCATATTTCCTCCCACAAAGAGTATTTTGCCCAGGTGCCATTCTCTCCATCAACTGCTCACTACCTCTTTTAACCCTACTCCACTCCTTCAACACTTATCCTATGAAATGTAACCACTTCCTCACTTCCTGACAAGTCACGTGGCCAAGAGCCTCTGTCCTCCCTGAAAGTGACTCTACCCTTGTCTCCTTTTGTTTCCTCCATCAGCCCCTCTTCCCTTCCAACTCCAAAACATGGCTATTGTTTTGCTCTTTCCGTCTGTTCACATTCATGCCCTCAGCTGCCATCTCCCTGCTGGGCATCACTGACTCGAAATCTACTCAACATCTTCACAGTACCTCAAAGAGATCTGCCCTAACCAAACTCACCAACTCATCCTCCCACCCAACTCTTCCCTTTGATGTTCCTATTTCTGTGGCTCCAAACTGGATTCAGAAGACCTGAGCCACGATAAACTAGCCTTACAACCTTTAGAGCAACCCTTCATTTGTTGGGGATCAGTTCTCCAACTGATTTAGATGAGATTTAGTTCTCACCTAAAAAAACAAAGAAATTGGACTATTATATAATCAAGATCCTAATTCACTTCCCTGATGCTCCAACTCCAGGCTAAAAGTGACATTCTTGACCTCTCTATGCCCTCACATCCCTTAATGCTACTACAGCCTTCTAACATGACTCGTGTCTCCAATTCAATAAACACTATCCTGTAGGTAGTATGTACACAGCAATTGTCCTAGACAAGTGGCTTAAAGGGATGAGTTGTCAACAAGTGAGGCAGGAACCTTAGCCTTGGAGGACACGATCCAGGGCAGAAGCAGACATGGAACAATCACCCACGACGTTCCCTTTATAAGCAGGCAGGAACTGAGGGGGTGACAGCACCAGCCAAGGGGCTTCGTTGTTTCTGCCACACTGTCTGGATTACCTTTCCTCTGTTTCTGCCTTTCCACCCCCCACATCTACTCCTGTCTAAAAGTATTCCCATTCCTTTTCCGTTTATCTGTAGCATAAGGGTCTCTGACATGCTGCCTTATGTGCTCAATGCTCACTCACATACACATAGATGACCACACGGCTAGACCATACAGAAACCCAGGGGAAGGAAGGAGCACTCAGGATCCACAACGGTCCTTCAAGGGGCCTCTACTCCCCTTGAGGATCTCTGTCCTGTTGTTTATGAGCCCTATGCTTTGAGGGCCCTCTTTGCATCACTACCGTCCCCACTTGTGGTAGGGCTCACCATGGGGATAGTCACGCTTTGGCAGCTCCACACCCCAGGCATCAGCCACGTGGGTCAGAAGCAAGTGTGAGAGGTGGCGGTGGGCATGCTGGTCCCAGTGGACACCGTCCCGGTGACGGTGCTGTACTGCATGCCGGAAATGAAAGTGGAGATCCAAGACATCGAAGCAGTGGTCCCCAGCCAGTGTAGCGCTGTAGAAGTTCCCTTCAACCACATCCCGCCGCAGAGAGCCTGCCAGGGGCTGGAGCTGAGTGATAAAGTGCAGCATCTAAGAGCCACAGAATGAAGCAGGTTTGGAAGGGAGGGTCCTCTATCTACCAGTCAGCTGCCCCGTCCTCTATCCTAAGGGGCTCTGGTCACTTGCCTCAGGCAGAAGGAAACCCCCAGTGACACGCTCTCCTAGGGGCATTGCCATGTTCCACACCAGCAGGCAGGAGTCTGGCAACACCTGGTCCATGCGCATGAACACCCGCTCCAGGTTCTCTCGGTAGCTCTCCATCGAGCAGCGGCCATACCTGTTGGGTAGCACAAAGGGTGGGCAAGAGCACAGGGGTGGGTGGCCTCTGAGCCATACCTCCACCCCTGGTTTCCCTCTCCCCCCGCCCCAACCTGGAGAGATCCCAGAGGCAGGAGTTGATGATCACCAGGTCCGGGGCAGGCCCATATGTCAGCTCCTCCAGGATTCCCTCGAGGTACTCGGAGTAAACGCGGGTGAGGAAGTAGAAGCGTACAAGGTGGTGGCCAGAACCCGAGCAGAACTGGCGGACCTCTCGGTACTGTGTCCCGTTGTGCAGCTCACCCAGCTGACCCCCAGCCATCAGCTGGTCCTGTTCAAAGCTCAGCTCCCCCTGCCCACCCCCCGACCCAGCTGGTCAGACCCATGCCAGGGAGGAGGACCCTACCAGGCCAGAGTCTGTGTCCACCCACCACTGGCATGGCCACCAAGCTTCCCTCACCTTGGCTTTCAGCTGGGCGGCTGTGAGCAGTGAGTCTTTCTGGAGCAGAAGCACCAGGTCTTTGTACACAGCCCGCTGGACTGCAGGGAGACAGAGATCCTGCGGCTGAGGCAGGCTGCACTCCACCCCAGCTCCTTCCAAATCCAGGCCTCCCATCTTCCCAGGGCTGGGGCTGCCCAACACCACCTTTGTGGAGTGTTGACTTAGAGACAGAAGAGAAGGTGAGGTTACAAAGTCCTGGCACTACCTCTGTTCCTTCTAGCTGTACATCACTTCTCAACTCAGTATATAGTGACCCAAGATCACCTGGCAGAAATAAGTCAGCCAAGTCACCCAAGAGACAGACAGCACAATCCACTGCTTCCATGAGGGACATTGTGGGGGACTGTCAGGAAGAAAAATGCTGAGCAAGGATGGGGTGAAAAGCTTGACAGGCTACATCTGTCAGGACACCTGTGTAAGGCGTTAGGGAAATAAAAAGAGAAAACCTACTGGACTGTTCCAGACTAGGTATCAGGAAGGAGATTTGAGATGGAGGCAGAGGGTTCAGATGCAGAAAACAGGCTGCAGGTGTGGGACCGGGAAGTGTGATTCTAGAAGGGCACTCACTTGAGTCCCCCAAGATAACCACGAACTTGTTGTGTAGCAGCTGCTGGACTTCAGAGGCCTGGAATTGGACCATGGTGCTTCCCAGCGGGCGGCGCGCTTCCTCGTTCTCCAGACAGAAGACCATGCCGCCGCCAACAACGACGGGCTGCAGGGTGGAGACTCAGGACAGGTTGGCTCCAGGGCCCACACGGAATAAACGAGACCAGCGGCGGCCCCTTCAGGGCTGCTCTGGGCTACAGGGACCAGGTGGCGTTAGCAGAGTGGGGCCCATGGTGGCGCCGGTCTCCATTACACTTGGCACATGAGGCAGGAGGTCGCCAGGCCCGCAGGGCTCCAGGACACCGAGGCGCTTCCCGCGCGGTGCAGCCCTGCGCCCCGCCACGTGCCCGCCGCCGCCCCGCGCATGCGCGCGCTCGCTCGCGCCAATTACCGAGTCCCGGGGCGCCGCGCCGTTCACCCGCGACCCGGGCAGGCCCGCACACCGCGCGCCACTCCCGCAGCGGGGTCCGGGCCTGGCCTCATGTTCCCGCGCCCGAAGAGGCCGGTCGCTTCAGCACAGCCTCTGCCCAGCAGAGCCCGTGCGTCCCGGTTAGCGGTCGGTCCGCAGCCCGACGCCCAGCACTCTCCATGCGTGAGTCGCGGAGGCCCGACAGCGCCTGGGCCCTCCCCGCCCCGGGCTGCGACACTCACAACTCCCACTTCCGGTCACCCATGTCCTGCTCTGCCCGACCCCCCAACGCCCGAGGGGACAGGAAGGCAGCAGGGGTGGCCGCCGTGGGGAGTAGGAGCCAGGGCCGGGCCCACCCAGGCGTGGGAGGGGCACGGCGGCGGCCAAGTGCAGCCGCCCACAGCGGTGACGGCCGTGGCCGCGGCCTCGCCACGTGACCCGAACGGGCGGAAGCGGAAGTGCCTGCCTGGAGCCCGCGCTAGGTGCGTGTCCCCTCGGCGCTGGCTGGCTGCCACCTGCACCAGCTATGGACTGCTACACCGCGAACTGGAACCCGCTTGGGGACTCTGCCTTTTACCGGTGAGCCGCCCCGCCCTGCCTCCCACGGTCTGGCTTATCCCGCTCGCCCGCCGGCTTGAGTCTCCGAGCGAAGCCGGACGCGCGCGTCGCGGTCTCTACGGCGCTGGGGTCCGCCCCTCGCCGGCTCTCCCGCGGCGTCTACCACTTAACACACAGCCACCTAGGGCCGGGCCTTCCCCTTCTCCGGAGAAGGAAACTGAGGCAACCGTAGTGGTCACACAGGTAGCGGCACAGCCCAACTGAAGCCCAGGGCTGTCAGCCTCTGGAAGGATGCTCAGATCACGTTGAGGGTGGCCGCCCACGGGTGACAGTGAGTGATCGGTCTCCTGCCGGGAAGTGCTGCTGAAGTCAGACCAGGGGTGCTCCTACGGGGGCCTGCTTGCACGGCGGGCGGGGTAACAGTGCTGACCAAGGCCGGGAGAAAGAGGCGAATCGCCACTAAATCCAGAGGCAGCACGAGTGAGGACCCCCTGCTAGGGGCAGCCCTCTTATGGGAGTCGTGGAGTCCTAAACCACTAATCTTTCTAAAGTGTAGACTGATCACATCATTACCCTAATTAGGATTTTTTCCAATGACTTCTCTTCTTTGAAAAACAAAGTACAAACTCCTCGTGTTATATCTATAAACGGGCCTTATTTGTCTTTTCAACTTCGACTTCAATTTCTTCAACTCCTACCCAAATCTGTGTTCCAGTTGCACAGAACAGGATCCCAACACATCATGACGTTTCAGGGCTCCCTGTGTTCACACCAGCCTGCAGTTCCTTCTGTGAGCACTGCCATTTCCCTCTTTACTTCACTGGAGAATTCTTACTCATCCTTCAGGACTTAGTTTAAGGGTTCATTCTGAAACCTTCCCTGATTTAAGCCCAACAGACTTGACTTTCAGCTGACTTTCCTTTGGGTCTCACAAGACCCAGTGCTAAGGTCTGTTATGTATGGCACAGTAGGGCAATGTTTGTATAGGTTTCTTCTGCTAAACCAAATTCCTTGAGGGCTGAGAGCATTTCTTGCATCTCTTTATCTCCAGTGCATATTTAGAACAGTGCCTGCTATGTAGTGGTTGCCTAATAAAGTTTAAAAAAATACTTTATTGATTGCAACTAAAGATCACAAAGGCATCTCGTTGGGGTCTTATTTCAATAGAAGACAACTGTTAATGCTAGTGAAACTATATACCATTGTTATTCACATGTTAAAACTTTTCACTGTAATCTTTAATACACAAAATGTCAGCCCTTAACACTTCTGAGGTGGACAAATGCCTTGATGCAATTTTTAGAGATCTGTTGCATTTGTTGTTTATTTCTGATTCTTATAAATGTGCCTGTACAATGTGAAAAAAGTTGCAAAAATAAAAATCAGGGAAGTCAGTAGGAAATAAGTGATTTAAACTTTTTGTGGAGAAGGGTTGTCAGTTGACATAGGTAGCGTGTAATTTGGTGTTTACGACACAGCATATACTTTTAAAAATATTAACTTGGGGCTTCCCTGGTGGCGCAGTGGTTAAGAATCTGCCTGCCAATGCAGGGGACACGGGTTCGAGCCCTGGTCCGGGAAGATCCCACATGCCACAGAGCAACTATGCCCGTGTGCCTGCAGCCCGTGCTCTGCAGTGGGAGAGGTCACTGCAATGAGAGGCCTGCGCACCTCAGTGAGGAGTGGCCCCCGCTCACTGCAACTAGAGAAAAGCCCGCGAACAGCAATGAAGACCCAACGCGGCAATCAATCAATAAAAAATTAATATGTATTACTTTTGAAAATATATGTTGCCTACACAGGCTTATTAAATAGAGTACTGAAAATGGTGACCTCATTGCCATAGAACTCCTGGTTATCATATGAAGTCTTAGCTTTGTTTATACACCAATAAAATTTTACTATCTTTTTTTTTTTTTTTTGCTGTATTGGGTCTTCATTGCTGTGCGGGGACTTTCTCTAGTTGCGGCAAGCAGGGGCTACTTTCATTGCAGTGCGTGGGCTTCTCACTGCAGTGGCTTCTCTTGCTGTGGAGCACAGGCTCTAGGCGCGTGGGCTTCAGTAGTTGTTGGCTCGTGGGCTCTAGAGTGCAGGCTCAGTAGTTGTGGCACACAGGCTTAGTTGCTCCGCGGCATGTGGGATATTCCCGGACCAGGGCTCGAACCCGTGTCTCCTGCATTGGCAGGCAGATTCTTAACCACTGGGCCACCAGGGAAGTCCCTCAATAAAGTTTTAAATTAGTGTAAATGTTGAGTACATGCTATAGACATGATCTGCATGGCTAGCCTACCCTTACCTGTACTGTACCGCCAGAAGGGAGTAGAGGTATAAGCCTTGCTGCAGACGATGTGTTGCTCTTGGTAATGGGTGTTGAGCCTTTCTATGTACTAGACGCCATGCTAAGTACTTTATGTGTATTAAATTGTCTAAGTCTCACAGCCCCATGAGGTAGGTATCATTATTTTAACCCCATCTTACTGATGAGGAAACCAAGGCACAGAGAAGTTAGGTGACCAGGTTACACAGATAGTGGAGCCAGGATTTGAGCTCGGTCTTCTTCTAGAACCTGTGTTAAAGCATAGGGTTTTTGTTTTTAAGTAGGAAAATAAAATAAGTAGAAAATATTTTAGGTGCAGATACTAGGTTTATTTGTATTTGTGCATAACCTTATGCCAAGACTTAATACATGTTCAAATAAGTGAATGAATGATAAACAGGGTGGCGGACATTTCAAGTCCTATCTACAGGATGGGATTCTTTTGCATTGGAAGTAATGTTCTGGAAAAATCACTAATTTGGGAGGGCAAGGAGAGGTAATGGTGATTAGTTCTTATGAGGCTCCAGAATTTTAACCATTTTTATTCTAAAAACCCAGTTTGAGATAATACCATTAAATAATTTTGCCCAACCCTTTGCCACACTGAATGTATATTGGGCCAATAAAAAGACATGGACCCTTTCTGCCCTCAGAACTTATAGCCAGCAGGGAGACAGTTGATAACCACTAATGACTCTGTATTTGTTTGATCATAAGCAGTGAGGTAAAGGAGAGTGTAGGGTCCTCAGAAAGCATATAACAGATTGGTAAGTCAGAAGAAAAGAAGACTTTCTGAAGGAAACAATACCCCATCCAGGAGATGAGTAGACCTAGGTGCAGGGAATGGGATCCAAGAAGAGCATATACAAAGGTCCTGAAGCGAGAGAGACAGGGACACTCTCAGTGACCTAAATAGAGAGAGCCAGTGTGGCTGGAGTGCCACAGACAAGGAGACAGGGTAAGAGACCACTTTATCTGAAGACCAGTGAGAAGCCTAAGTGAAAGGATTGATGTGATTGGATTTGCAGGATGTGTGTGTGTGTGTGTGTGTGTGTGTGTGTTTTAAGTTCCTCCTGGAGGCAATGGGGGGACAAGTTGGAAGGGGCAAGCAAGAATGGAGACTGGTTAGGAGGCTGGTGGAATAGACCAAGGAGAAGTTGATGGTGGTGAGCACTGGAGATGGAGAGAAGGGGACCAATAGGAGAGATATTAAGGGGGTAAAATTGAAGGACATTGTGATGAGTTGCATTTAGTAGGGAGGAGGAAGAGCAACAAATCGAGGATGACTTGGATTTTTGGCTTAACATAATGAGAAAGGAAGAGTGAGTTTGGTGGGGAAAAGGGTGAGCTTGGTGTTGAACACAGTGTTTCAGGTACTTTATTTTTTAATAAATTTATTTTTATTCATTTATGTATTTATTTATTTTTATTCTTGGTTGCATTGGGTGTCTGTTGCTGCACACGGGCCCTCTTTAGCTGTGGCGAGTGGGGGCCACTCTTCGCTGCAGTGTGCGGGCTTCCCATTGCCGTGGCTTCTCTTGCTGCAGAGCACCGGCTCTAGGCGTGGGGGCTTCAGTAGTTGTGGCTTGTGGGCTCCAGAGCGCAGGCTCAGCAGCTACAGTGCACGGGCTTAGTTGCTCCGCGGCATGTGGGATCCTCCCAGACTGGGGCTCGAACCCGTGTCCCCTGCATCGGCAGGCAGACTCCCAACCACTGCGCCACCAGGGAAGCCCTTAGAAACATCCTTTATGGTGAAGGAGACCGAAGATACATTTCGTACTTGTGGAACTCTTCGTAGAAGAGAGGTTGACTGTTTTAGTTGGTTTTATGGCTTTGTACGTTTGTCTGTTTTGCACGTATAAACGTGAACATTAAAAAAAACTGTGGTTAAATGCACATAATATAAAATTTACTATATTATTCATTATAAAGTACAATTCAGGAGTGTTAAGTATATTCACATTGTGCAGTCAATCTCCAGAACTTTTTCATCTTGCAAAATTGAATCTCTAGGGCTTTCCTGGTGGCGCAGTGGTTGAGAGTCCGCCTGCCGATGCAGGGGACACGGGTTTGTGCCCCGGTCCGGGAAGATCCCACATGCCGCGGAGCGACTAGGCCCGTGAGCCATGGCCGCTGAGCCTGCGCGTCCGGAGCCTGTGCTCCGCAACGGGAGAGGCCACAACAGTGAGAAGCCCGCGTACCGCAAAAAAAAAAAAAAAAAAAAATTTGAATCTCTATACCCATTAAATGATAACTCCTCATTCTCCCATTCCCCCAGCCCTGGCAACTACCATTCTACTTTCTGTCTCTATGAATTTGACTACTCTAGATAGCTCATACAAATGAAATCATACACTATTTGCTTTCTTGTGGCTGGCTTATTTCATTTAGCATACTGTCCTCAAGGTTCATCCATGTTGTAGAATGTATCAGAATTACCTTCCTTTTTAAGGCTGAATAATATTCTTTTGTATGTATATACCACATTTTATTTATGCATTCATCTGTCAGTGGACACTTGGGTTACTTCCACCTCGTGGCTATTGTGAATAATGCTGCTATAAACAATGGTGTACAAATATCTCTTCGAGACCCTGTTTTCACCCAGAAGTGGAATTTCCGGATCATATAGTAATTCTGTGTTTAATATTTTGAGGAATTATCCTACTGTTTTCCATGACAGCTGCACCGTTTTACATTTCCAGCACAAGGATACTTTAGTAGTATTTATTTTTAAGGCAGGCTGGAGTCAAGGGATTTCGGGGGTGATTGTGGTCTCTCTTCGGGGCCTGGGGATTTTGGAACTGATGGATTATTCCCCAAGGCTAGACCTGATGCGCTTCTTCCTCCACAGTGATCTGACAGCTCAGCCTGGACAGGCTGGAGATCATCTATTTTCACACAAGCTCTTCTCTTACTGCAGTGGACTGTGCTTTTCCAGCAGTTCAGCTGCACTGCAGCAGGGATTTTGTCACTGTTTCCCGGAGGGGGCTGGAATTGAGACTACCATACCTGCTAGATTTAGTGATTTTCTGGTATTAGACCCAGGGTCCATTTACTGCTGCTCTGGGGATTTCCACTTCCAGGACCTGCAGGTAGAGGAGAAATATGTAGCTGACCTTCCTCACGGAAGATATGGCCTAGCGTCACAGAGTTCTCACCTCTAGACTTTTCTGAGATGCTGCTCTCAGTCTGTCCATCCACGCCCCAGGCCAACCTCGAGGCATAGCTTGAGTCACCTCACTGTCCCTGAGAAGCCTTCTTTACCTTGAAGGCTTGAAGAGGTGGCCCATGCTTTGCTGCTCTTCGCTCCCTGACCCTTACTCCTGTACCCGTATGCTTCTTTCCCACCCCAGTCTGTGTCGATGCTAACCTCCTGGACTGCAGCGAAAGCCTCCTTGGGTCTCTCCTGCCAATCGCTGACTTCACCTTGTGCTTCCCAGAGAGCTGGAAGTCATTGCCTAGAAGAGTGTGGGGTTCCCCTGACGAAATCTGCCTGTTGTGTTGCCAACCTGCCGAGGAGGTGTGCCCCGTCTCCCTGCCTTCTCAGAAACCATGCGCCGTCCATCCACCCTCCCGCCACCATAGGTTTCTCCAGCTGTTGTTACGCAGGACCCCCTGCATCAAGGTCACCTGAGGTGCTGGCTGCACGCAGCTTCCTAGGCCAGATCTACTCCATTATCTCTGGGTTGGGTCCTAGGAATTTGATCTGTAGTTTAACAAGCAGCCAGGTGTTTCTTTGCTGCAGGAAAATTTGAAGACCTCTACATTGTTTTCCACGATCCTTACCCCCAAGGGCTCCCTTTCAGACCTCAACCTCTATATTCAAATCTCCCCATCCTAACAAAAAATAAACTTCCCTATTCAAAAAATAAACAAGTCCCTCCTCCTCACCTCACCAAAGGTCTGAAAACTGCCACCTATACTTGCTTCCATTTTCTCTCTTCCCACCTATCACTCACTATGGTCTGACCACCCTCTTCTCAGTGACATCCTGTTACTGCACTGGACACAGCTCAGGCCTCATTTGAGCTTGACTGCCTGGGGCATTGGATAGAGGTGACCTCCCTTTTTTCTTGGAATTTGTATATAACTTTTTACAGTGAAAAATTTTAAATGTACAACAGAGTAGGAATAGTAGAGTGAATACCCATAGCCATTGTTTAGGCTTAAAAATTGTTATTGTGTTGTAATACATTTGCTTCAACTACTTGTAAGTTTAAAAAAATTTAAGAAAAAGTTCAAATATACGTAAATGTTCTAAAAGTAGTGTAGTGGACATCCATGTGCTCATCATCACCCAGCTTCAACAAATGTCAGCACTTTGCCATTCACTTTTCATCTACCCGCCCCCCATCCCTCAACACACACACACTTTTTGGGACCATTTAAAAACAATATCCAGACATCTTTTCAATCAAATACATTTTCTGCTATATTTTAAAGTAAATTATAGGGCTTCCCTGGTGGCGCAGTGGTTGGGAGTCCGCCTGCCGATGCAGGGGACACGGGTTCGTGCCCTGGTCCGGGAGGATCCCGCGTGCCGCGGAGCGGCTGGGCCCGTGAGCCATGGCCGCTGGGCCTGCGCGTCCGGAGCCTGTGCTCCGCGACGGGAGAGGCCACAGCAGTGAGAGGCCCGCGTACCACAAAAAAAAAAAAAAAAAAAAAGAATATAAAGTAAATTATAGTCACACCTTAAATGTGTATTACTTTGAAAAAAAAAGACAGTTTCCTAGAAAACTATAGTGTTATTTCACACCAAACAAAATGAACATTTAATATCATCTAGCAACCAGTCCTTCTTCAGACTTCTCCAGTTGTCTTCAAAATGCCTTTTTATAACTGGTTTGTTCAAATTGAGACCCAAATAAGAATTATTCATTTGCTTACCCACCCCACCCCACGCCCGCACTGCGTGGCTTGCGGGGAATCTTAGTTCCCTGACTGGGGATCGAACCTGGGCCCCCGCGGTGAAAGTGCTGGGTCCTAACCACTGGACCACCAGGGAATTCCCTGCTTATCTCTCTTAATTAAGTCTCTTGTAAACTTGAACATTATCATCCTTACTCTCACCCCTACCCTTTGTTTTCATGACGTTGACTTGTTTTAGAGACCTAGTCGCTTTCTGGATTTGTCCCCTTGCTTCCTCGTGGTGCCTTTGAACTTTTTTCTCTATCATAGCCTGTATTTCCTGAAACTGTGTGTTAGATCTAAAGGCTTGATCAGATTCAGGTTGACATTTTTGGCAGAAACACCTTGTACAGTGATGTGTGTGTGGTGTTCATCTGGAGGCATCATTGTATCGGGTTGTCTGCTACGAGGGAAGTTGAGATTGACAGGTAGTTTGGAGGCTGATGGCCACATCCTCACCCGTTTTCCCTCCTGTGACAAGCAAGTGGTCTGTGGAATGTGACACAGTTAATATCACTGTGATTCTAATTAGGAGACAAACCATACAGTGATTAAATAGGGGAAGTTTAGTATAAAGAACTATTAAACAGTGATAACAAAGTAACTATAAGATAAAATAAAACTGTCCTTTCCTAGGGCTGAGGAGAAAGGAAGGACAAGTTGGGGGGCGGGGAATGCCCTTCTCAAGCTGGGGTTCCTACCTCGCTGGGGAAGGTATAGTTGCAGCCCACTGGATGGTGGGGGAGTTGCTGGTTTGCCTGGGCCAGAGCTGGTCCACAGTCACTGGACAAGCAGGAAGCAGCCCTCCTGGGCACAGATAGGGCACAGGTGAGCCATAGCTGGTGGCCAGGTTCATGGGCTTGCACAGGGGGCACCAGTATGAGCAGGAGACCTGGAGCATGCCGTGTCTTGTGGAGAGAACCACGGGAAGGTGGATGCCAGTCCAGGCCAATGCTGTGAGGTCACCAAGGGATTGTGTGTTCTGGGTGCATGGTATCACCAGATGTCCTCATACCCACACTGCTGACTGACCTTGCAGCTGCTGGAAACAGCCAGAGACACCCCTCCTCCTACAATATCCCTTTACTACAGGGCCCTCTACTGAGAAAGCTTAACATCTAGCTCTCTGTGGAGCATGTATTGAAGGATGAATTTGGAGCTGGGAGGCAATAATTTGATAACTGGCACAGTCCATTCTTTGGCTGATCAGCTTCCACAAGTGCCCTCTACACTTCAACTCCCTCACAACAACAAAACAACTTTATATTTCTGCTTAACAAGATACCATCCTTCTTACAAGTAAACTTCTTTTTCCCAAAGTGAGAAGACATACAGTCTTAACAGTCATTGTATCAATCACTATATTAGTTACTCCTCAAATTGAATTACAGTCCCACTGAATATTCTGTTACCTAAAAATTGAATTTTAAAGTTAACCTCTAATAATTTGTGTATAAAATAAAAATCGGAAGGAGAGAAGATAGTGGCTGGTATATATATATAAACGCATGCATACAACAAACACAGAGAAAATACACAAAGTGGCTATAGTCTTCATTTCTGTAACTGGTCACAAGATCATAGTATCTATGGCTTCCTTTTTCAACTACCCATCCCATATTTCCCTTGCTCTCAGCCAGAACCTTCACTGCTCTGCTCTTTACATAGTGAAGTGACCCAAACCTCAGTCATTCTGCTTTTTTTGATTGCTGAGGTTTTTCATTAACCTTTTTTGTTAGACACGGAAGTACTAAGTACTAAGTACTAAGATCCCCAGAGGATCCCTTGGGTTTCAGACAGTCCTCCTTGCCTCCATTGTGTAGCAGCAGCTTGATTTCCCCTTGGCCATCAGGATAATCACTTCAACCAGTAAATTAACCCCATTTTCTTGGCTGTTGTTTCAGTGGCATAAGGAGCCCCAAATAGCAAGGTAGCACCCTTTATATATATATATATATATAAATATAAATTTATTTATTTATTTTTTGGCTGCGTTGGGTCTTCGTTGCTGCCTGCGGGCTTTCTCTAGTTGCGGCGAGGGGGGCTACTCCTCATTGCAGTGCACGGGCTTCTTATTGCGGTGGCTTCTCTTGTTGCGGAGCACGGGCTCTAGGCGCGCCGGCTTCAGTAGCTGTGGCACTCAGGCTCAGTAGTTGCAGCACACGGGCTTAGTTGTTCCACAGCACGTGGGATCTTCCTGGACCAGAGCTTGAACCCGTGTCCCCTGCATTGGCAGGCGGATTCTTAACCACTGCGCCATCAGGGAAGTCCCCAAGGTAGCACTCTTATCTTCTAATTCAGTGAATCCATAGTTGTGTCCCCTGGTGGAAACATTCTCCCCTTGGAGACTAAGCTCTCCAAACCAATAGGTCTCAAAGTTAGTGAAACTGGAAGCAATATTTTAATGAGAGTCATTAGGTGTAATAGTGAGAGGAGCCACTCCCACTTCCACTCCTTGATTCCAGGTCCCCCATATTCTGACTGTGGAGGAGATAATACTATATAATGGTCTCTGATGCAAAGCATAAGCTTGCATCCTGTAAGACAGGGCCCCATACTTTTAGGATACTGTCTCCCAGTGGGTGCTTTAACTGAGTCGTCAGTACATTTAGACCAGCCACTTCTGGGTAATGGGATATATGGTAAGACTTGTTGATTCTATGGACCTGAGCCCACTGCTGCACTTCCTTTGCTGTGCAGTGAAGTCCTTGATTAGTCGCAAGGCTTTGCAGAATGCTACAACGGTAGATGAGACGTTCTGTTTATTTATTTATTTATTTATTTATTTATTTATTTATTTATTTATTTATTTTGCTTGTGGTGCATTTTAGTTGCGGCATGCGGGCTCTTAGTTGCATTATGAGGATTCTTAGTTGTGGCATGCACACGGAATCTAGTTCCCCGACCAGGGATCGAACCTGGGCCCCCTTCATTGGGAGCATGGAGTCTTACCCACTGGACCACCAAGGAAGTCCCATGGTACATGAGACATGCTGTAAGTCCACGATGGTAGGTGCTAGCAAAGGCATTACAGGTAAAGAAGACAAATCCACATCCAGAATATGTATTCCAGTGAGGACAAATCTTTGTCTCCTCCATGATGGAAGAGGTCCAGTGTAATCGACTTGCGGACTGCTCCCCCTGGGAATGGTGCCATACTGGGACCATGTATTGGTCTCTGCTCTTGGCCGATTAACCACTCAGCAGTAATGTTAGCCAGGTCAGCCTTGGAGAGGGAGGCTCCCAAGACATCTACCTCAAGTGAGAGCATAACAGGGTCTTCAAGTAGAGGAAGGCTAGTCTCCTCGGACACAGGAGGGCAAGCTACTTCCACTGGTAAGGAAGACTCAGAATGACTTGGGGGCTCAAGATTGTCAGTTTCATCTGGGTCTAACCAGTTATCTCCCTTCCAAGTTTCAGGATTCCTTTCTTTCCTAATTAGTGCCCTAACTTTCACATGTGCCAGAGAATTTAACTGTCATTGTTTAACAACCCATAAGATTAAACTCTGTCTTTGATTTTCAGCAGTAGCAGCTGTGTGACTACAAGAAATAAGAGATTCTTTTAGGCTGTTACAGAAGCTTTCTGCTTCTCAGACCGTGACTGCAGCTGAAAGTTAATGGACCTAACCTTGTCATTTTCTCTTTGTAAATGTTCAAGTACACTCAAAATAACCCATCCACACCACAGCCTTTATAATCATCGTTATTGCCATACAGTCAAGCACGTGTTTGACTTGGCATTTCACTACACTGAACTACAGGTTTGGTTAATTGTGATGCTGCTGCACGCAGTGGGTTACTAGCATCCGTTTTGCATTGTCAGGGAACACGGCACTGCACCCAAGCCCAAGCACATGACCAAACCAGTCCTCAAATCCCATCTTTAGGGGTCTGTCTCCTGGGGCCACTCCCTGCACCAATTAGTCTGGGTCCAGTCAAGAGATGTAGACTGGGCAAGTTTAATAAATGTAAGGAATTATTAAGCTGTCATAAAGAGTAACTATAAGATGTGAGAAATTTTTATATGGTAGCCTAGGGCTAAGGGAGAGTACTCAAGAAACGACAAACTTGGAAGGAGGGACCTTCCCCAGGCTGGGGTTCATTTCAGACCTCAGAGAAAATACAGTTGCAGCCCGCCGGATGGCAGTGAAGTTTACCGGTTTCCCTGGGCCAGAGCTGGTCCACAGTTGCTTGGCCAGCAAGAAGCAACCCTCTGGGGTTCAGCAGGTAGGGGCCACAGGTGAGCTGCAACTAGGGGTCAGTGGTGTGGGCGTGCAGAGGGAGTTGGGGAGCTGATGCCGGCAGCCTGGAGCACTTAGTGTCTGTAAGGCAAGCCACAGCCAGTGATTGGGTGCATGGTTGTGCAGAGGGGGTCAGTGGAAACAAGGCTACGGGCAGGGCAGTCAGTGGCCTGGCATCTTGGCATGCAGAGGGAGTAGGGCCTGGTGTAGGCAGGAGGCCAGGAATGCCATGTCTGTCCAGGGAGCCAGTCTGGGCAAGCCTTGGAGGTTGCTGCATGGCTGGTCAGAGCACCACCAGATGTCCTCACACCCTAGCTGCTGGGTGACTGCCCTGCTGGAAGCAGCAGGAGAAGCCTCTTCCTCGTGCAGTGTTCCTCCAGCGCCCTCTACTGAGGAGGCTTAACATCAGACTCACTGTGAAGGAGAAATTCTTAAAAGAATACTGTCTGTTATCATAAAACACATATGGAAGAGTGAATTTGGAGCTATGTGTCAGTGAATTGATAACTGGCATGCTAGGTCTGTTTGGATATCTATCTTCCCATCAGATCTAATCTAAGGATTTTAGTAACAAAAGGTCAAAAGAAATGTACATGGGGTTGAAAAATTCAAATAATGCAAAGGTATATAGCCTACAAATTGTCAGTCTCCCTATTCCCCTCCCCCATTCACCACCCTCTCCAAAGGTAACCACTGTCTCTCCACGCTGGCTCAGTGTGGAGGCCTATGAGAGTTCTTCTATGTATTTACACACATACGTGTGATTATATGTAAATATGCTTATAAAAATATGTGCTCAGTTTTTTATAGTGTAAGTGGATTCATATGGTTCATACTGCACTGCAGCTTGCCTTTTTTTTTACTTAACAATATATCTTAGAGGCCACTTCATGTCAACATACCCAGTCACTTTGTTAATAGGCACATAATATTCCCCAAAATGGGCATAAGTAGTTTATTTAACCAGTCTCATTTTAATGGGCATTTAAGGAGATTTTTCCAGGATTTTTAAAAACTATTTTAAACAGTGCTGCAGTGAATTCATACCTTTGTGTACTTGTGCAAGTAGTTTCATAGGTTAGACTCTTGGAAGGAAATTGCTAAGATAGAGTGCATACACATTTAAAAATTGGATACATAAGTGCTTCATTCTCTTCCATAAGGGTTGAACCATTTTACACTCCCACCAATATGTAGGAAAGTGTTCATTTTTCCACATCTTCAACAATATTCCATGTTATTTATTAACCTCTTAATTTTTTGCCATTCAGATAGCCAAAACATAAAAATAATTTTTAAATTCATATTTACTTAGTTGTTAAGTATGTCTGTTCATATCCTTTGACTATTTTTCTATTGTGTTGTCTCTACTGATTTGTAAAGGAGTTCTTTACGTGTTCTCCATGATAACCCTTTGTTACAAATGTTACAGATTTTTTCACAGTAGTCACTTGACTTTTATGTATTAATGTTTAACATACATATGTTAAGTTTTATGTGATAACGTCTATCAGTCTTTTCCTTTTTAATTTCTGGGTTTTGTGTCTTACTCTGAAAGACTTTTCCATAGTTCACATTATGAAAATATTAGCTTACATTTTTCTCAAGTTTTTTATGTTTCGTTTTAAAATATTTTCACAGTTATGATATAGCCCTTGACCATTTTTCTTTTACTTTTATTTTCATTTTTTTCACAATTAATTAGAGCTTTTTTAAAAAAGTATTTTTGTTTTTATTTATTTATTTTTGGCTGCATTGGGTCTCCGTTGCTGCGCGTGGGCTTTCGCTAGTTGCGGCGAGCAGGGGCTACTCTGTTGTGGTGCGCAGGCTTCTCATTGTGGTGGCATCTCGTTGCGGAGCACGGGCTCTAGGCACGCGGGCTTCAGTAGTTGCGGCACGCGGGCTCGGTAGTTGTGGCACATGGGCTTAGTTACTTCGTGGCATGTGGGATCTTCCCGAACCAGGGATCGAACCCATGTCCCCTGCATTGGCAGGCAGATTCTTAACCACTGTGCCACTAGGGAAGTCCTTAACTTTAGTTTTTAAGTGTATTCAATATCTGATATATATATCTGTTTTCATATTTTCAAATGTTCTTAAATATTATCCAGTATTTTCTCTTTCAGATGACATTTTTTTGCCCCCCCCAGATGAACTGTAGAATCAGTTTGTGCTTCCCTACCCACCAGAAAATTGGACTGATTTTTAATGGAATTCTCTTGCATTTATACATCCTTTAGAATATTTCTTCATGTCTTCTATATCCTTGAGTAAACTGATTTGATTTTGCAAAAAATGTTTATTAGGTTTATTCTTCGGTGTCATAGTTTTATTGCTATCAAGAGTTATATTTCTAATTAGTTCTTGCTATGGTATAGAAAACTAGTTGGTATAGAAAAAAATATATTGATTTTTGTTGATCACTTACTGAGCTCTTTCTTTCATTGTTCCATAGACTGCTTTGGATGTTCTAAGTAGACTATCTCGTTATTTGTAAATGAATAGTAGCAACCTCATTCCTTCTTCAAAATGGAAACCTCTGGGGGTTTTTTCTTAAATTATTTTGGCTAGAATGCCGAGAAGAATGTCAATAGAAAGAAATGATGGACATCTTCCTGATCTTTAACGGGAAGTTTCCTGAAATGATACTAGCCGAAACACCCTCCTTCTTGAACATTGTCTTCTCTTGGTATCCTGGTGTAGTGTCCACTTCTTCTCTGTCCCCTTTTCCTCACCTCCAGCCTTCAAATGATGGCATGCCTCAAGCCTCTTACTCTGTCTTCCCATGCAGCACGTCTCTTGGTGATCCATGCATATCTCAGATTGCAGTCATCTCGTGCCAGTTTGCCAGTTTGTAATTTCAGTTACCTCCTGTGAGTCAAGCATTCATATATTGGCATCTGCAACCCAGGACTCTCCCTAGCTCTAGGCTTACTAAAGAGCTCCTCTTGGATTTCTTTCAGGCACTGCTCACTCAGTACCTCTAAAACTGAGTTCATTATCAACAGGCGTTGAGCTGGACCCCTGGGTGTAAAGCCCATAACCAGATTCAGTGTTAAGAACCAGGAATAGAAGAAAGGCTGTCTATCCTGGGAGGCCCTCCTGGAGGGTCTTATTTCCTGCTAATGCAGGCTCAAGCCAACCACTCCACCCTAGTCCCACCTCACTTTGTGCCCTGGATATTGGCCACACAGCCTGCCCTCCAAACACCCTCTGCTCCCTCACCTGCTATCCCTAAGCATGCATGTGGTCAGCTGGCCTAGCTGTTTCTAGTCATCACCCCCCTCCCTGCCCCTTGGGGGGGAACAGATGGAGGCATTAGGGGCTCCTCTGGGGCTCAGCCCATTTGGATGCAGGATCATGACGAGTCTAATCTCTGTTTGTCACTGTGTGGGCAGGAAATATGAGCTGTATAGCATGGACTGGGACCTGAAGGAGGAACTGAGGGACTGCCTGGTGGCCGCTGCGCCCTATGGGGGCCCCATTGGTAAGTTTCCCCTCTGGCACTGCATGCTCTGGGACCGCGGGATGAACTTGGGGTCCTTGCTGTTGGGTGGTTCTTGCTGGCATATGCTACCCACCCCCACTCCACCCTACTGAGATGCTTTTAATCCTGGTTCTCGGGAGGCCTGCCACATGTGGGGCGGGGCTAAGGAGCTAGTTCATAAGGCCTGCTTCACATGGGGTGGGCCTGGGCAGCTAGGACAGAAGGTTTCTTCTCAAACCACAGCGCTGCTGAGGAACCCCGGGCGGAAGGAGAAGCCTGCCAGCGCACGGCCAGTTCTTGAGATCTACTCAGCTTCTGGTGTGCCTCTGGCCAGTCTGCTGGTGAGCACCCTGCCTGCCCTGCGGCTGGGGGCTGGACAGGGTTCTGCATCCCGAGGACAGCTTCCGGAACCTCCCTCTCCTCTGCAGTGGAAGAGTGGGCCCGTGGTGTCCCTGGGCTGGTCAGCTGAGGAGGAGCTGCTCTGTGTGCAGGAAGACGGGGTCGTGCTGGTTTATGGGCTTCATGGTGACTTCCGGAGACACTTCAGCATGGGCAATGTAGGGGCCCCAGGGGGCTGGGGAAAAGGGATGGAGTCTGGGAATCTGTGGCTCCCTCAACCCACGGCCCCTCTCTCCAGGAGGTGCTCCAGAACCGGGTTCTAGATGCCCGGATCTTCCATACTGAGTTTGGTTCTGGGGTGGCCATCCTCACAGGGGCCCACCGCTTCACCCTCAGTGCCAACGTGGGCGACCTCAAACTCCGCCGGATGCCAGAGGTGCCAGGTGAGCCCTGACACCCCTGAGGCAGCATTCACTGCCCACAAATGTGCCTCCAGTCCATGGGACCATCAGAGGCAGAAACTGTGGGCTCTGGTCAGCCTGAGGTTGTCCTCTTCCCTGGCCGCAGGTCTGCAGAGTGCACCATCATGCTGGACCACAATGTGCCAGGACCGAGTGGCACACATTCTTCTGGCTGTAGGACCTGATCTTTACCTCCTGGATCACGCAGCCTGCTCTGCAGTGGTGAGAGGCCTTGAGTGGGAGTGAACTGGAGGGACTGGGGGAGGCAGTGGGAGGCTCTGAGAAGTCAGTATCTTTGGTGTCCTCCCCGGCCCTGCCCCAGACACCCCCTGGCCTAGCCGCAGGAGTGAGCAGCTTCCTGCAGATGGCTGTCTCCTTCACCTACAGACACCTGGCGCTCTTCACAGACACAGGGTACATCTGGATGGGGACAGCGTCTCTCAAGGTGTGATCCTGGGACAACACAGGGGCACCATGCCTTGTCTAGGAAAGATCTCTTGTGGGTAGGGGAAGGGCTTTTGAACCAGACTGGTGACTGTTGAGACAGGACCATGACATTCCCTGCACCCTTTCAGGAGAAGCTGTGTGAGTTCAACTGCAACATCCGGGCTCCCCCGAAGCAGATGGTCTGGTGAGGATGAGGGTGTTATCCTGGGGGTAGAAGTGGACATAGCCTTGTCTCCTGGGACAAGTTGATTCATCCTGTCTACTGACCCAGCCAAGTGGAGCTTGAATGTTGTCTTCTCTGCCAGTGCATATTTGAGGGGCCAGTCCCCTGTGGGCCCCAGATACCCCTGGGAGTTGACAGCACAGGATGAGAGGGAAGCAGACCGGTCAGCCAGAGGAATGGGATAAGCGGCAGCAAGCCTATGTAGGGTTGTCCCAAGGCAGAGCGATGTGGGAGACATGGCTGTGGACCAGGCATCCCGTGTGTCCGTGTCCGTGTCCGTGTGTGTGTGTGTGTGTGTGTGTGTGTGTGTGTGTGTGTGTGTGTGTGGTGCTGTCCACAGGTGCAGCCGTCCTCGCAGCAAGGAGAGGGCCGTTGTGATAGCCTGGGAGAGGCGGCTAATGGTGGTGGGCGACGCACCTGAGGGCATCCAGTATCCTTGGAGGGCTGCTGGGGGTGAGGAGGGGGAAGGAGGGTCGCCTGCCCTGCGCCATCTCTGGGTGCTCTTAGGAACCTTGACCAAGCTCAGGTTCGTGCTGGATGAGGACTCCTACCTGGTGCCTGAGCTGGATGGGGTCCGCATCTTCTCCCGCAGTACCCATGAGTTCTTGCACGAGGTTCCAGGTGAGGCCCTCATAAGAGCACCGGGTGACCCAGGGCAGGGGCTCCTCGGCACCACAGCTGCCCTGGGCCGGTGCCCCGGAGTAGGATCAGGGTACTGAGGTAGGGATGAGGGTTTCCTGACCCCCTTCCCCACTTACCAATTTCCTCCCAGTGGCCAGCGAGGAGATCTTTAAAATTGCCTCAATGGCCCCCGGAGCGCTACTGTTGGAGGCCCAGAAGGAATATGAGGTAAAGCCTTGGGCTTCTCCTTGGGCCTCAGGATGCTGTCCTTCCCCTTCCCCTAATTGGCCCAGCCCATGCCCCTGCAGCCAAGTGCTACCTGTCAAGACAGGGGTCCAGACAGGACATTGGGCTGGGCTGGGCTAGAGAGAGCTGGCTCAGGTGGATTGAAGGGACATGGTGTCCTTCGTGTGGTGATAGGGAGAGGCAGGGAACCCCCAGTCTAGACACAAGTCAGGGCTCTATTGAGAGGTCTCAGGGCCCTCACAGGCAACTGTGGGCTGCTATGGGGGTGTGTGTGGGCACCTTGCGGGGAGGACTGAGTGGGCTGAGGGGATTTGGGGCCTGGCCTCTGCAGCCTTCCAAACCAGCCCATTTGAACCACAGCCCGGAGGGGTTAGGGGCCAGACATGGAGGTGTTCTCAGTCATGACGCACTGTCCCTGGCACCTTCCCCCCTCCCCAGAAAGAGAGCCAGAAGGCGGATGAGTACCTACGGGAGATCCAGGAGCTGGGGCAGCTGCCCCAGGCCGTGCAGCAGTGCATCGAGGCCGCGGGACATGAGCACTGGCCAGACATGCAGAAGAGTCTGCTCAGGGTTGGACTGGATGGCAGGGCTGGAGGGAGGGGGTGCTGGGCAAGGGTGGGCTGGCAGAGAGGGAAGCTCTCTCTTGCCCTCTGGCTCTTTTCAGGCGGCCTCCTTTGGAAAGTGTTTCCTGGACAGATTTCCACCCGACAGCTTTGTGCGCATGTGTCAGGACCTTCGTGTACTCAATGCCATTCGGGACTATCACATCGGGATTCCCCTCACCTATAGCCAGTATCCCCAAGTGTGCTGACAGGGTGTTTACTTCCAGGGGTGGAAGGGCAAGGGGATGGAGATGCCTCCTGAAGGTCCTTGGCAAATAGGACTTATCTCCCAACTGGATCCTTAACCAAATAAAATGCAGATACAAGCAGCTCACCATCCAGGTGCTGCTGGACAGGTACAGCAAGCCCAGGGTGCTGGGAGGAGGGCCGTAAGTGGGTGGGCATTACAGCCCCTGGTGTGCTCTTGTGGTCACTGCTCGTGATTCATTTCCTTGGGATCTGGGAGGCTGGAGTTACAGGCTGGGACCACTCTGCCCTCTTTCTACCCCACTTTATCCCTTGTGCCCTCCACCTCCCTTGTCTGCCAGGCTTGTGTTGCGGAGGCTTTACCCCCTGGCCATTCAGATATGTGAGTACCTGCGGCTTCCTGAAGTGCAGGGCGTCAGCAGAATCCTGGCCCACTGGGCCTGCTACAAGGTGAGGATATAGGACAGAGTTTAAGGGCATTTAGGGGCTTACAGGCCCTGGTGAGGTGTAGGAAATAAGTGTAGAGCTGAAAGGGTGGGTCCTGATCAAGGCAGTGGGGGTGGGGGTTAAGGGGTGAGAGCCAGGTTTGTGTGACACCCCCTTCGCTCTGCAGGTACAACAGAAGGACGTGTCTGACGAGGATGTTGCTCGTGCCATTAACCAGAAGCTGGGGGACACACCTGGTGTCTCTTACTCTGACATTGCTGCACGAGCCTATGGCTGTGGCCGCACGGAGCTGGCCATCAAGGTGCGGGTGCCTAGCCCTCCCTGGATGCTCTGATGTGGGTGTTAGAGGTCCCCAGGCCAGCTCCTTCTCTCTGTGCCTTCCTCCCCACCCCACAGCTGCTGGAATATGAGCCACGCTCTGGGGAACAGGTTCCCC
Organism: Globicephala melas; assembly: GCF_963455315.2. NCBI lineage: Eukaryota > Metazoa > Chordata > Mammalia > Artiodactyla > Delphinidae > Globicephala > Globicephala melas. The sequence goes on along the minus strand of NC_083328.1, from coordinate 57,277,162 downwards.
TTCTCCTAAAGATGAAGAGGAGCAAACTGGCGCTAAGCAAGGCCATCGAGAGTGGGGATACTGACCTGGGTGAGCAGGGTTTGGGTGAGGACAAGGCTGGGGACCCTGGGCTGAGGAAGGGGCTGGGCTGGACCCTCATCCCACCTTATTGTCCCATAGTGTTCACGGTGCTGCTGCACCTGAAGAATGAGCTGAACCGAGGAGACTTTTTCATGACGCTTCGGAACCAGCCCATGGCCTTAAGTTTGTACCGACAGGTGTGTGCAGGGGGCAGCGTGGGGTGGAGCCTCCTGAGCCCTTGAGTTGGCTTTGCTGACTGCCCACCTGCTGTGGCCCCAGTTCTGTAAGCATCAAGAGCTAGAGACGCTGAAGGACCTTTACAATCAGGATGACAACCACCAGGAGCTGGGCAGCTTCCACGTCCGAGCCAGCTACGCTGCAGAGGAGGTCTGAGGGCCGCAGGGCGGGTGGGGCCCACGGGCTGGGCCGGTGGTCTGGCTCCTTCTCCAGGAGTCTAGGCCTTGAATGCAGCACATACCCCATTTGGTCCTCACTGTGGGGGGAGAGCTTGAGAAGACATGAGGCCAGGCTGGGGATTGGTCCCAGGGGAGCTGGTCTTTCCATTAGGGACAGCAGAGCCGTGTGCCCAGTGGCCAAGGCTGGCAGTGGCAACCCTGGGCACAGCGATGGGGGAGAAAACCATAGCCTGGGTGGGAGGGCCGAGGTCCTTTGTGCTATGAACTCAGGTGTCCCTTCTTGCCCTTGCAGCGTATTGAGGGGCGAGTTGCAGCTCTGCAGGCGGCAGCCGATGCATTCTACAAGGCCAAGAATGAGTTCGCAGCCAAGGTTTGTCCCGTTCTTCTCTAACAACCTCCTCTCCTCCCCTCCCGGTCTTCCCTCCTTGTCCCTCTCATCCCTGACCTGCCTTATCCTTGTCCCCAGGCCACAGAGGATCAAATGCGGCTCCTACGGCTGCAGCGACGCCTAGAAGATGAGCTGGGGGGCCGGTTCTTAGACCTGTCTGTACACGACACGGTCACCACCCTCATCCTCAGCGGCCAAAACAAGCGTGCGGAGCAGCTGGCACGTGACTTCCGCATCCCTGACAAGAGGTAGATGAGGGCCCGGTGTGCCTATAGGTCCCAGGACCCCCTGCCCCTCCTGGAACACCTCCATCCCCAACTTTCCCACAGGCTCTGGTGGCTGAAGCTGACCGCCCTAGCAGATCTGGAAGACTGGGAGGAGCTAGAGAAGTTTTCTAAGAGCAAGAAATCACCCATCGGCTACCTGGTGAGATGGGGCCCTCCCTCTACCCCACCTCCAGTGAGGTAGTACTGGGGAGAGGGCCAGGCTCAGACAGTCTGTTCACACATCTGTTCAGCTCTCCCGCAGAGCTAGTGGGAGCTTCCTGGGCCAGGCACATGGGAGGATGGGCCTGAGTCTGCCTGCAAATGTTGAGGAGGAGGGAGAATGAGCTGCTTTCCCAAAGGAGGGCCACAAGGGACACCACGTGCCTGAAGGAAAGTCCTGTTTGGGAGGGAGGGGCACAGGGAGGGCACATATGTGAGGCAGTGGAGGATGTTGAGGGGTTTGTTTTCTGTGGCAGGTGGTTCAGAGGTGTGGTGGGTCGGTGGGATAAGGGCAGCCATGAGAGAAAACTCAGGCCCTGGGAGGGCAGGAAGGTGCCTGCTGTGAGTGAGTAGCAGTGGATGGTGGAGTGGACACATGGAAATAATTGGTCCCAAAGCTCTAACAGATCTTTGTGGTAGGTTGTTTCTGCCCAAAGAATGTTGAGATCACAACTGTCGTATGTGTATGTTGGGTGGGAATGGGCGGGCATTATACAGACTGAAGGGTATATAAAATACATTGGGATAATAAATCCACTGGACTTTGCTCATAAGAGAGAGAACAGGAGGTCTCTGCCTTATCTTCCCTCTCCACCCTCTCCCTCTCCTAAGCCCTTTGTGGAAATCTGCATGAAACAACACAACAAATATGAAGCCAAAAAGTATGCTTCCCGCGTGGGTCCCGAGCAGAAGGTCAAGGCCTTGCTTCTCGTTGGGTGCGTCTGCTGAGAGCCCTAAGGGTGCTGGGTGGCTGAGCCAGTGGGCTGATGAGAGGCATGGTTTGTGCCCTTGGGCAGCGCAATACCATCTCCCCTCCTGCTGAAACCCCAGGGACGTGGCTCAGGCTGCAGACGTTGCCATCGAGCACCGGAATGAGACAGAGATGAGCCTCGTATTGTCCCACTGCACTGGAGCCACAGATGGGGCCACGGCTGACAAGATTCAGCGGGCCCGGGCTCAAGCCCAGAAGAAGTGAGGGGCCTACCTGCTCATCTCCGCAAGCCCTGGGCCTGGCAGAAGTGTCACTGCTCATCTAGCTCTTACCCCAGAGCAAAGCCTGAAGAGCTGGGGTGAGAATGAGGGTTCTGGTTGTAAATAAAGTCGAAACATTTTAGAGTACTTGTCTATGGAAGTCCATTCTAAGCAAAAGCAAGCTGGAGGCAGAACCTTCCAGATACCTCAGCAGAACCATGTGTTTGATTGTGGGGTACTAGAGAGGGAGCTTCTCCAGTGATATTTACAGACCCCTCTCCACAGTTACCAAGGAAAGTCCTCTCAAGCCCACAGCCCCTAGGAAGATTATGGGGAAAGGTGGCACAAAACATAATAAGCACCAAGTCATCAAGAACCACACTGAAAAGCATTACACACACACACACACACACACACACACGAAACATGCTAAACACTTTACCATTGTTTTCATTTATTCCACAAGACAGCCCTGTGAGATAGTTAATATCACCCCATCTTACAGAAGAGGATCGAGGATGGGGGAGCAAGTATGTGGCAAGATGGGAATTGAAACCTTATTGGACATTTGGGAGTCTTAGAGCTTCTCCTTGGCTCTTGTGACAGAGGAGGGATGACTCAGCTGGACCTGAAATCAGGCCCTCTGAGCAGGGGATCCTGAAGGAAGGCCCCCCTGGTTTGCACTACAGTGAGAATTGGAGGACTAATGAGAGGCATGTGGCCATTGGATTGGAGGGATCAAGGAGGAGCCTTTGGAAGCCCTGCCCCTTGGATAGTGGTGAGCAATTCTGAGTGGTCTCTGGGCTGAAGAGAAAAGGAGAATGGAATTCTCCTTTTGGCAGTTCTGTCAAGGAAGAACTGCAAACTGGAGACCCCTGGCTCCCCACTCCCCTCAATGGAGGCTTTGCCCCTGGTCAGTGGGAATGCCTTCGTGGCCCTCCAGGCTCTCTGCCTCTAGCCTCTGTACTCCAGTGCACTTTGGCTTCATGCCCCAGCGCCCCTAACCAACACTGAGGGCATTACCTTTCTTTTTGTTGCCCCCGTTAAGTCTTGAAGGAAGACAAAGGAGGAAACCAAAGCCCAGAGAGAAGGTAGGCCTCCCTGGAACATCTGGCTTTCCCCTCTTTGACGCCCCTAGGGCTATGCTTAAAAAGAGTGAGACTCAAGCTTGCTAAGATGTTTCTGATTCTTTTTCTTCCTCCACCTGATTTGTAAATGTAAGTTTGTGAAAATCCTGCAAGGGGATATAAATCAAATTGTAAAATAATCATTTGTTATTCTCACCACTTAGAGAACTTGAACAGGATAAAACAGGGATGGTTTGTCTGCTCCACAATGTCTAGGACATCAGCTGGAAGACTCAAAGTTTGGGGGTGACTTGACAGCTAGGGACTAGAATCTGAGGGCTTGGCAACTCACATGTCTGGCAGTTGAAGCTGGTTGTTGACCGGAACCTTAGTTCTGTCAGCCATAACACCTGCCTCACGACATAGCATCTGGGTCCCAAGGGCAGCATCCCAGGAGAGCCACATAGAGCTGTACTGCCTTCCCTAACCTTGTTTTGGAAGTCACACAGTATCATACCTGCCATATTCTGTTTGTCAAGGCAGTTACATGGACCTACCCCATCCAATTCCAAGGGGAAATAGATGCCATCTTTTTTTTTTTTTTGCGGTGCGCGGGCCTCTCACTGCCGTGGCCTCTCCCGTTGCGGAGCACAGGCTCCGGACACGCAGGCTCAGCGGCCATGGCTCACGGGCCCAGCCGCTCCACGGCATATGGGATCTTCGCGGACCGGGGCACGAGCCCGTGTCCCCTGCATTGGCAGGCGGACTCTCAACCACTGTGCCACCATGGAAGCCCCGATGCCATCTTTTGATAGAGGAGTAGCAAGGCTCTGGAAGAGTGTGTAAAACTGGAAATTTGGCCAGTTTTTGGAATCACAGTCTGGCACAATCTACCAGCCTTCCCTCTTAGAATCAGCAGACACCTTCAGGGAAAGGAAAGGAGGTTCCCAATACTGGGGTCACTCTGGGATTTTTTTCCTCCTCAGTCTTGCCCCCACAGTTCTCCACTGCCCTGGTAGCTCTTCATTGCCTTTTTTTTTTCTTGGCCACGCTGTGTAGCATGTGGGATCTTAGTTCTCTGACCAGGGATCGAACCTGTGCCCCCGGCAGTGGAAGCGTGGAGTTCTAACCACGTGACCGCCAGGGAATTCCCTTCAGTGCTTTTAACAAATGCTTTCTCCAGCTTTTCTAACTAGAAAAAGGGTTTTAACCATCCAACCCAGTCCTCTTTCTCTGGAAGGGGGGCCCTGGGCAGTGCATTTAGAATGTACACAATAAAAGCCTGTGTCCTCAAACATACAGCATATTTACTCGTATGATATACAAACTCTAAGCACTGTACACGTAGGGACTTCCCTCGTGGTCCCGTGGTTAAGACTCGGCACTCCTAGTGCAGGGGGCCCAGGTTCAATCCCTGGTTGGGGAACTAAGATCCCACATGCTTTGACTAATCCTGCGGGCCACAACTACTGAGCCCAGCACGCTCTAGGACCCACATGCTGCAACTAGAGAAGCCCTTGTGTTGCAACGAAGACCCAGCGCAGCCATAATTAATTAATTAATTAATTTTAAAAAAGCACTGTACACGTGAAGTTTTAGAAATATGTGAGAACGATGACATACAAACAGTGATTACAACTTTATAAAAAGTGTGTATGCATGTGGAGAAGCACTGGAATTGTCCATGGGGAGACTTGTTTGAAAATTAAAAGCAGTTTTGTGTACCTTCTAGTAAAGATAAACTTTGATCTCCCCCCACCAACATTTTATCCTGAAAACTTAAAAACATACAGCTAAGTTGAAAGAATTTACAGTGAACACCTGTATACCCACCACCTGGATTCTACCATTAACATTTTACTATGCTTAATTTGCATACATCTCTCTATCCCTCTATCCATTTTATTAATCCATCTTATTTTTGATGCATTTCGAAGTAAGTTGCAGTCATTGGTATAGTACCTCCCTCTAAATACTTAAGAATGCATTTCATTAACCGGAGTTCATTATTTGTGTGCAATTTTTTCTTTTCAGGCAAAATATATATAATGCTCAGCTTTTAATTGTACGTTTGCTGAGTTTTGACAAACTCACTTATACACTTACAGTGATTTTATTTTATTTTATTTTTGACCATGCCATGTGGCATGTGGGATCTTACTTCCCTGACCAGGGATCGAACCCACAACCCCTGCATTGGAAGCCTGGAGTCTTAACCATTAGACTGCCAGGGAAGTCCCTAAATAGTGATATATTAAAAACAACTAGTTTGCTGCACAAAAAAATTAAAAAAAAAACAACTAAGATTTATTTTTCAAATCCTTGGTTGCTCAACTGTAATTAGTGTAAAATGCCTTCTCTACCCTGAGCGATTTGCACAGCAGGCCTGGGCCTACAGTCACAGGTAGGGTCATCGTGGCCAATGGAAGGAACTAGGATTGAGCCTTGGACCAGGATTTTGGGCCTGGGGGCAGAGAATTTGGAAACATTTCTTCTGGTTTAGGATATCCATGGATATCCCTGGAGTGAGAGTTGGGGCAAAGGCTCCTATAAGCCATCTTCTCAGGGTGAGGGGGCTGCAGTTTCTTCTAGGTACAAAACTCCGGCAAATGACCCTTGGGAATAGAACAGTGAATGGCCTGGGAAGTCACTTGGCTCTCATTTACTTCAACTTCGTATCATACTGCCTTGCTTTATTTTCATTAGAGCATTTAGGAAATTTTTTTGTTCACTTGTTTATTGTCTGTCTCCCCATCTAGACTGTAAGTTCCTGAGAGCAGAGACCTTTTCTGTCTTATTCCCTGCTGTGTCCAGCTCATGGTCGGCAGCACTTAATAAGTATTTGTTGAACAAATGACTCATTGGTCCATTTACTAGATGGGGAAAGGAGGCCCTGAAAGGGGAAGTGACTTGCCTAAAGAAACAGGAGTCCTTTACTCACACCCTCCAGTTCTCCTTCTAGTCTAATCCTTCTCTCATGAAACCTGTGACTTCTGGGGCACCTGTGGGGTGGCTGACAAGTGCCTACCGCTAGGTGTGTGCTCCTTTGGGCTGGGACTAAAGCAGGGTCTGGAGCAGAAGACTGCCTCCCCACCCTCTTTCAGTTCCTTTCCTCTCCTCTCCTCTCCTCTTGGAAGATAGCCCTTTGCCTTGTGGTGATGGGTGGAGCTGTGGACACCCTGGGCATCAGGTAGGATGGGGAGTTTGGGCAGGTCTCCACAGGTGGGCAGCTGAGGATGGGACTCTGTCCTCTCCCACTGCAAATAGGGTCTGTGTGGTCGCCAAACTGCAATTTCCTTCTCAGGGTCCCCAGGATGGAATATGCAAGGCCCTGTCTCTCCTTGGTGTGAGGTCCTGTCACCCCTGCACACACACCACAAATGCTCTGACCCCAATGCAGCTGTCTCATGGAGAGAAGGAACTGCATTTCCTGAGGATGGGTTACTTACCAAACTGCACATGCCTGTAATTCTCGGTACAGCCTTGGGAGGTTCCAGGAAGAGTAGCAGAGGGAGACTCGGGTCAAGCAGCCAGTGGTAAGGCTTGAACCCCAGGGCTCTCTGACTACCACACCCAACCACAGCATTTTCCCAAGTGTAGTCAGATCTGGTGGGGATCCTTCAGATGACCTCAAGGATGAATGCTTTTTATTTTAATATACATTTATATTAATGTAGGTTAGGAAATATAAGTAGCATGGGAAACCCTTTTATGGTAGTATAAGTAAAACTATAAATAAAAAAATAAACCAAAAGAAACATACTAAGAAATAGTAGTGTAGGTCAGATGTAGGTAGGGCAAGCCTGGTGGAGATTAGTTCTAGCCTACTGCTATCCTAGCTACCCAGGTATCTCCAGCACTCACAGTCATTATTTTTCAGGGTTTCCAAACCCTTGAGTTCAGGCTTTTTCACCTTGGCAGTTCAGTGTGTGGATAGAGGGAGTTTTTCTACTTTCTGGGTAACTAAGTGGTTGGTATATATAAGGACCTGCCCTCATTCGCCGCCCTTGGGGCTCTAACAGGAGACTGGGTGTGTGGCCTCTGGGTCTTTGGGCTGGAGTGTCTGTCGGGCAGAGGCGTCTAGGATTAGGTCATTTCACAACACTTTTGGGCCAGCCCTGCTGAGAGGGAGTGGGAGACACAATTCCTACTCAGGGAGGAACTTCCCTGCTGGGGAGGGGATGCCCCGAAGGACGCCCGCCGCACCCGGTATTCCCAGTCCGTGGCTCTGGTCAGCACACGCTTATTCCACAAATCGGGGCAGCGGGGTGCATAGAGTTCCAAATTGACGCCCCAACTGCAGGCGGTAGTGGGGAGTGGAGGTGGTCACTGATGTGGGCTTCTGCTCCTTCGCCTAAATGTCCCCGCCATGCAAATGGATTGCAACCAGCCACAGACCCTTCCCATGGGGCGCGTTGAACGTGGGACTGTCTTCCGGGCCACGGACGGGAGAGGGAGGCTCGCCACCGCCAACTCCAGGCAGCTCAGGCTGCGGGTCAGGAATGAAGGGTCTCCCAGCAAGCTCCGCTTGCACACTGCTGGACAATCTTTCTCCAGCCTACAGACTCCCCGCCACTCCCCCTGTGCGGGTCCCGGTGCGTCCGTGGGACCCTGCGTGGGGACTACAACCTGAGGAGTGTCTCACCCGGCACCCACCACGACTGTGTAATCGGCCTTCAGCGATTCCTGAAGTCCTGCAGCCTGGGACCCCGCTGTTGCCGGGCATACCAACCGATGGCTTTGAGGTGGCCACGTGCGGCGGGGTGAGCTGGGGAGGAGTTCCGCACCTCCCACCCGGTCCCCGGTCCCTGGCCTCAGGGGGAGACGCATCTCTCGGTCCTTTCGGCGCTTTGAACCTCCCCTTCCCCGCCAGGCCTATCGCAAACACCCCCACCGCAGGGCACCGTGTGTCGTGTTTCTACCCGGCTCGGTGCAAGCCAGGCCCGGATATGCGCATCTGGAAAGCTGGGGAGATTTCGCTGGGGCTCGAGTGGGGATGGCTAGGTTGACTTGATGGAAGACCACAGCCACGGTGCTAGGCCTCTTCTGGCGGTTTTGCAGGTTCCTCTCCCTCCCCACTGAGAGCCTCCGTCCTTTAAATACCTTGCACCAATTAGAAAAAGGGAGGGGGGAGTTCGAGGGAACCCGTTTGGAGACAGGAGTGGAAAGACGATTTTTGAGTTCCAGGCCGCCCTGATCGCTAGACATTGGTGTAACTTGTGTTTGGCCTCAGTTTCCGCATCTGTAAACTGGGAAGAAGGCCCACATCCAGGGAGGTGGGACAGTAGAGAGGCGGACGGTGTTGGTGCACGGTCGGCCGGTGCTCCCAGGGTCCATGTGCGCTGCCTTGGGGTGCACATCTCCCAGGCCATCAGTGAGACGGTGACAGTGAGACCCGGCCTTACGCCCCAGGCTGGCAGGCGAGAGAGCGCTCGGAGGCGCGCAAGGGCGGGACCCAGGAGGGCCAGGAGACGCCCGTTCTGTCTGGGCCAACCAGCGCCCGTCTCTGAACCACCAATGAGGAGGCTCTTTACAGCCAAGGCCGGGTCGGGAGCGAGGCTGCGGCGAGTGCGGCGCTGACAGAGACGCGCGCGCGCGTTCCAGCTCGGACCCGAGGCTGCTGCCGCCATCACCGCCGCCCGCCCGGTAGCTCCTCAGCCGCTGCCCCTCAGCCGCTTCCCCTCGCCATGGAGGCGAGGCCGCCGCCGCCGCCGCGGGGCTCCGAGCCGTGGGCCGGGCGGCGGCCCTGAGGGCGTGTGGCGGGCCGAGACGCCGCCGCGGCACAGAGGCGGAGCCGCCGTCCTCGTCCCCAGCGGTCCCGCCCAACGCCGGACTCGGTGAGTGTTCGCGGCTGCCGCCGCCCAGGCGGGCTCCGGAGGCGGGGGGGCGGCTCGCGGGAGCGGGTGGGAGGGGTCCCCGGCCCGATCCCAAATCCCTCTTTTCCGGGCCGGATCCATCCGGCTTTCCAGGGATCCCACATCCTTGCGCTGTCTGTGTGTGTGTGTGTGTGTGGTGGGGGGTGTCCCCGGAAACGCTGTCCGTCTGTGTGGGTGGGGTGGGGTGGGGGGTGTCCCCGGAAACGCGCCGGCCCGGGCGCCGACCCCTCTCTACTGCCCAGGAACTTTGCGTGTGTCCTCCTGGGGTCGGGCGGGGGCGCTGCCATAGTTCATTCTGAAAGAAGAAATTTGGACAGCGAGAACAGAATTTGCTCAGGTCCATTTAATGGGAAGAAAGAGGAAAACTCCTGGCACGAGAAAATTTGCTCTTACAGTGACCAACTTTTCTTCCCCGGGCCCCTCTCTTTACCGTCCACTCCCTACAGTTGAGGCCGCTTAGGAAGGGAAGCAGGGGCTCAGAGCTGCCCAGAATTTAAAATGAGCCAATTGGGAATGCAGGTCTCCTCCTTTTTTTTTTTTTTTTTTTTACTTTTGGTGAATAACACAAAGAATACCGTTTTTTGAAAAATTAGTTCCTAATTGTATTTCCTGAAGATAAAAATAATAATGGCAGAGCTGAGCCTAATGTTGAGGGTTTGTTTGTTTTTTTTTTGAGGTCAGTGAATGATGTTTGTAAGACAGGAAAATAGGAATGTTTAAGACCTCTCTAGGAGGGTGAATGCCTTCAGAAGCCTTTGCCCAGGGTAGGGATCCCTGCTCTAGAACCAGTCACATCTCCTGAAAGATCTCTTCTCTTGCCACCTGCTTGCCATTAAGGCAGCTCTAGAACCAGAAGATGGTGGGCAAGGAGAGGACTGGTGGTGGAAGATGGGTGAACATCTTCCTGCCTGGCCACTCCTTTACAAAACACAGATCTGATGCTGTCACTTGTTTACTTAAAACTCCCTCGCTTTCCTTTTCCCATAGGGTGAATGAAGCCCAAAATGCCTTAACAGGTCCTACAGGGCACTTGACAGTCTTGCTTCAACTTACTCTTTTACTTTTAGCTGAATCCTTCAATTCTCCTTCCTTTCATCCCCCTCTCTGGCCAATCAGAATTGCTTGACTGCCTCTTTTTTTGCTTGTGTGATCCTCTTTCCTCCCCACCTTTACCTACCAACCTCCACCTCTTCCTTTAAAGCCCTTCTCATTTGAGAAGCTTGATGAGGGCAGGAGCTGTGCCTTGTTCAATTGTTCATCTTCCATATTGAGAGGTTTCTTCCTCCCGATTGTCTTACAGGTCCTGTCCCATCTCTTCCACTTATGTTTACTTCCAGGTACCCACTTCCTGAGAAAATCTTTTTTTTTTTTAATTCAGTGGAATCTTTTTTTTTTTTGGCTGCGTTGGGTCTTCGTTGCTGTGCGTGGGCTTTCTTTGGTTGCAGCAGGTGGGGCTACTCTTTGTTGTGGTGCACGGGCTTCTCATTGCCGTGCCTTCTTGTTGTGGAGCATGGGCCCTAGAGTGCATGGGTTTCAGTAGTTGCGGCGTACGGGCTCAGCAGTTGTGGCTCGCGGGCTCTAGAGCGCAAGCTCAGTAGTTGTGGCGCACGGGCTTAGTTGCTCCGTGGCATGTGGGATGTTCCCGGACCAGGGATCGAAACTGTGTCCCCTGTATTGGCAGGCGGATTCTTAACCACTGCACCACCAGGGAAGTCCCCTGAGAGAATCTTTCCTGAGTGTTTCCTGCTTGGTGTGCACACCTATGACTTTTAGTATCTTGATTCCCCATCTCTTCATGTCCATCCCATCCAGCCCCCATAAGTAATCAACAGGCAGAAGCTGGCCGGTCTCATATGCCACTGGCCTTCAGTCTGCTTGACTGTCTCTGAAAGGCTAAAAGCCCCACCATCTCTTTTTCACCTCTGCCTGCCTGAAGTGGCCTGACTATGTGCGTACTGTAAGGCAGGGTACAATCTAGGAGGCTGTTCACTGGGTACCTTTTAGACACTAATTTACCACCTAGGTGAAATTCAGAAACCAGAAAAGCCAGTCCTCTGACTGAAGTACGTTCACATGTATTCTGTTTGCCAGGTGAAGTGCTTGGCATACAGAATAAAAGTGAGGAAGTCACATCTTTACCTTTGAGGGTAAAGCACCAAAACTGCTGAGCCTGTGCTCTACAGCCTACGAGCCACAACTACTGAGCCTGTGTGCCGCAACTACTGAAGTTGGCGCACCTAGAGCCCGTGCTCCACAGCAAGAGAAGCCACTGCAATGAGAAGCCCGCATACCACAACGAAGAGTAGCCCCCACTCGCCGCAACTAGAGAAATCCCGCACACAGCAACAAAGATCCAAGGCAGCCAAAAATAAAAATAAACAAAATAAAATAAATTAAAAAACTAAAAGATAAAGGAGGTCAGGGACTTGGGCACACCAGGCTTTTGAAAGGTCATTCAGGGGCAGTATGGGGCCAGATGTTAATACCCTTCCAATTTAGGAGGCAATGGTGAGGCTTCACAGAGGCAGAATCATAGCCTCTTAGACCCAGAGTGAGGCCTAAAGAGAATACTGCTGAGTTTTGGGCACAGGTCATACTTATGAGAAAAAATTCCAGCAGTATGAAAGCGTATGTATAGAGAAATGCCTCCCTTCTACCCTGACCTCCCCAGAGATGGTTGAAGTTTCCAGTTTCTGTGGCTTTACATAGACACTATTCCTGTATAAACATGTATCTGCCTATCCGTACTCCTACCCCATGGTACATACCAGTCACATCTTGCTCTTCTTTTTTTTCACTGCTGCTCGGCTTGGCTTGTAGGATCTTAGTTCCCTGACCAGGAATCAAACCTGGGCCCTCTGCAGTGAAAGCACGGAGTCCTTGCCACTGGACTGCCAGGGAATTCCCATATCTTGCTCTTTTTTACTTAACGTAGGAAAATCATTACTTAACTTAGGAAATCATTATATGTTAGTACATATAGAGCTATTTATTCTTTTTATTTTATTGATATTCTTTTACTTATTTCATTGTTTGGCTGCACTATTATTTGTAACTAGTTTTTGGATCAAACAACATTTAAGTTGTTTCCAGGTTTTTCTATTACAACATTATAATGAATATCCTTCTACATACTTTGTTAAGAGCTCATGTGTAAAATTACCTGAATTGTATATTTTTTATTTATTTATTTTTGGCTGTGTTGGGTCTTTGTTTCTGTGCGAGGGCTTTCTCTAGTTGTGGCAAGCGGGGGCCACTCTTCATCGCGGTGCGCGGGCCTCTCACTATCGCAGCCTCTCTTGTTGTGGAGCACAGGCTCCAGACGCGCAGGCTCAGTAGTTGTGGCTCACGGGCCTAGTTGCTCCGTGGCATGTGGGATCCTCCCAGACCAGGGCTCGAACCCGTGTCCCCTGCATTAGCAGGCAGATTCTCAACCACTGCGCCACCTGGGAAGCCCCTGAATTGTATAGTTTTAGAAGTGGAATTACTGGGTCAAAGGATACGTGTGCATTTTAAATTTGTAGACATGTAGCCAAATTACCACCCCTTGGAGGGGGTTGTACTAACTTATCCTCTTTGCAAAAATGTGAATGGACCTCAAACAGATCTTCATCAGAGTATTTATCAGGGTAGCCTGGGATGCTTTTTCAGATAGACTGCTTTTTCAGGTGCTTTTCCCTCACCTAACCTCCTCCCCTCATGTGATTCTAGCCTATTTCTTTCTATCTGCAGAAGGAGACATTGAGTCTCAGAAGGATAAAGTGACTTGTGCAAAACACTGGGTGGTGGTGATTTTTTTAAGCAGCTCTGATATTTGTATTTGCCCAGCATCTTTCATTGGAGGTTCTCAGAGTCAGTTTGTAAACATTGTTGCATTGTTTTTCTCCACCTTCATGTGGGAAAAATGAGGTGCAGGTGAAGCTTAAGTTATAAGCAGGAATCTGGCCAAATATACAATCTTGTCTTTTTACTTCTAATGTAATAACTAATATGTTCCCAAATGACAAATTTGAAGAAATTTTTTTAGTGAGTCTGAGTACAACAAAAATAGCAATAATATAACACTAACAATACAATTGAGCAACAAACCCTCAAATAACCCAGTGTTAAAATTTGTTTTAGTATATTCTCTGTGGAAAAGAGAATCCATTAAATGTGAAATTGTATTTACTTTAAATTCATATCCATTTGTGTCAGTGTATAGGCATAGTTTTTTTTTATAGTTAAAACCTTTTATATGTACATGGTGAGTAAAGTAAATACAGCATATGATTTTTGTTTTCTTGAATAACATCAAATATTTTATATTTACTCATTTTGTTTATTATTTTAAATCACAGAATAGTATTCTATGCATTGATAGCTGTAGTTTGTGCGATCGTTTTTTATTTTCCTTTTCTCTCTCCTTTTTACTATTATAAATGGTACTTCTGAGTACCCTTGTTCAAATACTTCTTTTGGATTATTTTCTTGCACTCTTACCCCTAAAATGGGTTCACTGCATCAGAATATGGTTTCAGTGCCGAATTGCTCTCTAGAAAGGTTGAACTAGTTTACAACATCATCAGCAATTTTTGTGGCCCTATTTCCTGACAATACAGCCAATGCTGTTACAAACAAAACTTAGTATTTGGGCTTCCCTGGTGGCGCAGTTGTTAAGAGTCTGCCTGCCAATGCAGGGGACACGGGTTCGAGCCCTGGTCCGGGAAGATCCCACATGCTGTGGAGCAACTAAGCCCGTGCACCATAACTACTGAGAGCCGTGTGCCACAACTACTGAAGCCTGCGCGCCTAGAGCCCATGCTCCGCAACAAGAGAAGCCACCGCAGTGAGAAGCCTGTGCACCGTAATGAAGAGTAGCCTCCGCTTGCTGCAACTAGAGAAAGCCCACACGCAGCAACGAAGACCCAACGCAGCCGAAAGTAAAATAAATTTAAAAAAACCTAATATTCGATTTTGTTAATTTAAAAGAAATGTAATGTAATAGTACTTTGAGTTAGGTTTAATTTACATTTCTTTAGAAAAACTTTAGAAAAAATCTAAATGAGCTACTAAATGAGTTTTAGTAGCTCATTTAGATTTTGAATGAAGAACGGTGCTGTGTTATATCATATCCAAGTGTTATGTAGCTAAAGTCAACTTTTTTATGAAGAAAGACATGGTTGATAGGCCAGAAATATTTTGGAAATTTAGGATAAGATCATACTGGTATGAAATAGAAAACTGGGTGCTGTTCAGTAGAAAATACCAGACATTGTGCTGGTAGTTAGGGATACTCCAGATAACTGGATACTCCAGTAACTTGGTTGTGATGTCTGTCCTTATGGGCTAATGCAGAAGGCAGACATTAATCACCTGATGGTAATTCTAGATGTGATCAAAGGGGAAGAATAAGATGTCTTGGGAGCACCAGAGAAGTTCAACAATGCTTGCAGTTTAAACAACACAGAGACCCTGAGCTAGGAAGGAATTGGTACCTTACGTATATATATATATATGTATATGTATGTTTTAATTCCCTGGGTGATTCTAATATGCAGCCAGGGTTGAGAACCACTGGACTAGAGAGAAGCAGGGGCCAGAGTTGAGGGCCCTATACACCACGTAAGGATTTTGGACTTTATCGTGAAGGCAGGGCTAAGCCATTGAAGGATTTAAAAGAGGAGTGAACTGATCTGATTTGCAGTTGTGAAAAGTTCACTGTGGCTGCAATCCAAAGCAGTAGTTTTCCAAGTGAGGTGGATAAGATGCTGGGATGCTGAACTTTTTATTGTTTTTATCTAAACAATGATAAAACGTTACATTTAGGGACTGTCACTGGCATCTTCTTGGGTCTGTAGGTCAAACAGTGTTTGGTTGTCCAGAAGTAAGAGGGGAGTCCTGCAGTAAGCAAGCAGAGCTGTATATATACATTTTGTATATATATTTAAAAATTTTTTTAAATTTATTTGTTTATTTGTCTGACCTGGGTCTTAGTTGTGGCACAAGAGATCTTTGTTGTGGCATGTGGGATCTTTAGTTGCGGCATGTGAACTCTTAGTTGCAGAATGTGGGATCTACCAGGGATCGAACCAGACCCCCTGCATTGGGAGCGCAGAGTCTTAGCCACTGGACCAGCAGGGAAATCCCTGTATATATACATTTACTTTCAGTGTATTGCAACATATTGATAACAGTCTATATTATTCAGCTTTCATTAAACTAACCTTCACAAAATGAACAAGTGGCTTAAAAAGATCCCTGCAAAGAAACCAGTGATTGAAGAAAATATTAATAACGCAAGCACAAGGAAACAAACAAAATGGCAGAGCTGACCCTTGTCTAGCTCCTATTATGAAGTTCTGGTGAGCAGTTTTTTTTTTTTTTTTAGTATTTATTTATTTATTTGGCTGCACCTAGTCTTATTTGCAGCATGCATGTGGGATCTAGTTCTGTGACCAGGGATCAGACCTGGGCTCCCTGCATTGGGAGCTTGGAGTCTTAACCACTGGACCACCAGGGAAGTCCCGCTCAGTGAGCTATTAAGTCAGATTAAATAAGTCAGCTCGTATTACATTGGAAGGTATCAAGAACTCTGTTTGAAACATAGACTTACATCCTCTGTCATTATAGGAATCTTGTTTTAAGATTATATAGAACCTGAGATATTAAATAGTAAAATATGAGGCTATCACTAACAACAAGACATTTGAAAACTAAGCATCTGGAGCATAAAGAGAAGCTCTGCATGTTTTTTTTCCCCCAATGATGTTTAAAGCCATAGCCTGGGGAGTTCCCTGGCAGTCCAGTGGTTAGGACTCAGCGCTTTCACTGCCGTGGCCCAGGTTCAATCCCTAGTGGGGGAACTAAGATCCCCCCAAGCCATGGGGTGCAGCCAAAAAGAAAAGAAAAAAAGACATAGGCTATTCAATCAGATGCTGTACATAATTTTACTAGCCTAATGATTAAAGTATCTATTTCAAGGTTTTCTGTTCTTATAAATGAACAAAAGGCACATACCATTGGCAGGTTCTCCTGTCCGCACTGCCTGCACCCACAAAAAGGTTGATATAGTGTATGGAAAATAATATATCAAGAAACTAAGACTAAATTTTGTTTGCAGATACTCTTGTAAGATGTAGTAAATGTTGCTGAAGATTTGAACAAGCAATATTAGAATAAATTTTTCAGTGTTGGAGGTTTGTTACATAGTTTTAAAAGTATAGAAGCTTCTAGCATGCCTTAGTATTTGCTAGATTCTCTTTATTAAAAGAAATCCAAGAAAAATCACTTCTTTTGTGAGCTACTGGAGAAAGTTATACTGGAGAAAACATTCTTAATAGTAAATGACTGCCTTCATAACAATGTTGTATGGAATAATTGTCTAAATGTAAACAGAACATACACTTGAATGAAAAATGAAATGCGTTCATTGCCTCTTCATGAACTATTGAGGCAGGTTATCTTGTTGGTTATCTTGTGGTGGAGTTGTTGATGTTATACATTTTACTTCTACCAAAAAAAAAAAAGCCTACTTTTTCTGTGATAAATGGCTATCTAGCTAATATTTGAGAAGTTAATATCCTTAATCTGTCTCTTCAAGTAAAGATGTTATTTTAACAGTGAATGAGAAAGTAATGTCTTTTTTCTTACAAGTATGCTATGGGATAACATTTTCCTTGTAATTTAAAAAAGAAGCTTTATCATGATATAATTTACATACTATAAAATTCAGCCTTTTAAAGTGTACAATCAGTGATTTTTAGTGTATTTGTGGAGTTGTGCAACCATCACCATTATCTAATTTCAGAACATTTTCATCACACCAAGGAGAAACCCTGCACCCATTACCTTCACTCCCCATTCCACCCTCCCTCCAGCCTCTGGCAGCCCCTACTCTTTCTATTTGCCTGTTCTGGACATTTTATATAAATGGAATCATATAAAATGTGGCCTTTGTTGACTGACTTCTTTTAATTAGCATAATGTTTTGGGGAGTTCATTCATGTTGTAGCATGAATTCATTCATTCCTTTTTATAGCTGAATAAATAATCCATTGTTTAGATATATTGTTTATCCATCAGTTAGTGAATTTTTGAGTTGTTTCCACTTTTTGGCTATTACGATTAATGCTGCTGTGAGCATTCATGCACAAGTACATGTGCGGGCATACGTTTTCATTTCTCTTGGATATAGAGCGGAATTGCTGGGTTAAATGGGTCTGTTTAACTTTAGAGGAATTGCCAAACTGTTTTGTAAAGCACCTGTGCCATTTTACATTCCCAGCAGCAATGCACAAGGGTTCCAGTTTCTTCACATCCTCACCAATATTTATGCTGTCTTTTTTTTTTTTAATTTATTTTATATATTTATTTTTGGCTACATTGGATCTTCTTTGCTGTGTGCGGGCTTTCTCTAGTTGCGGCGACTGGGGGCTACTCTTCCTTGCGGCGCGCGGGCTTCTCACTGCGGTGGCTTCTCTTGTTGTGGAGCACGGGCTCTAGGCACGTGGGCTTCAGTAGTTGCGGCATGTGGGCTCAGTAGTTGTGGCTCGCGGGCTCTAGAGCGCAGACTCAGTAGTTGTGGCTCACAGGCTTAGTTGCTCCGCGGCATGTGGGATCTTCCCGGACCAGGGCTTGAACCTGTGTCCCCTGCATTGGCAGGAGGATTCTTAACCCCTGTGCCACCAGGGAAGTCCCCTGTTATGCTGTCTTTTTGACTGTAGCTATCTTAGTGGTATGAAGTGATAGTTCATTGTAGTTTTGATTTGCATTTCCCCAGTGACTCATGGGCTCATTGTGATTTTGTTGCATCTATAAAAACTCTCATATTTTTACACATGAAAAACTTGGAAGCATAAATTTCTTACCTGATAAACATCTCCAAATGTATTTCTAAAAAAATTTCCAGATGATCTAATGAAATAAAAGACCTAGACATTGATCATCAGTTGCAATTAAAACCAGTAGGGAACTTTATAATAGAAGAATCAGAATGACAATCTTCTAATCAGTCATAACATCTCTAAAATGGGTACAACCAAACTTTATGTTCCTCTCATGTGGTACAATAGGAAAAATATAACACCATTCATGAAATAGTCTTTCCCTACCAAAATCAAATCAAACCTGACTCTAATTAAGCATCTAGATCTAACAATCAGCTTATAGAATGTAATTAGAAAATTCAGAATGTGAGAAATCCAGTAGGACAAATGAACCCAGTTACTTCAAATAAATGGCAAGGAAAAAAGTGGAGAAACTATTACAGGTTAGAAAAGACTTGAGACATATTAACTAAATGTAATGTGTGGACCTTGATTAGATCCTGTGTCATACAATTTAACTGTAAAAAGGTATTTATGAGACAATTGGGAGTAATTTGAATACCACTTAATATATTAAATGATTTTTAAACTATTGTTTTAAGTTTTTAAAGATATGATAATAGTATAGTTATATTAAAAGAAAAAACTCTTTTCCCTTGGAGATATGTACTGAAGTATTTATGGATGAGATGATAGGATGTCTGGAATTTGCTCTAAGATAATTCATTGTGTCTGAGGGTTGTAGGTTATTTACCATTACTGATAATCATTGAAGCTGGATAATAGGTATATAAGGGTTTATTATAGAGTTACTCTTGCTCTTAGTTTTAGTGGGTTTCACATCCATTTGTTAGAAATTTAAAAAGTAAAATCTTCTGACTAGTTTTCAAGAGTAATTTCAAGAGTCGTTTCCTTTTCAAGGGAAGATAGACATTTGCTAGCCAAATTTGAAGGGAAATGTTTGTATAATTGGATGGGGTTGGAAAAAGAAATACCACTCTTTAGTAAGCACAACCGTAGTGCTTCTTCCTTTTGGACCCATATTTCTTTTGGACTATGATAACCATTAAAACCAAGTATTGATTTGAAACCAGGCTTTCAGATTGCTTTGTCACAAAGTATTAAAATGAGATTTTTCAAGCATAATAAATATTTGATCATATGGATCACACTAAATATTTTTAAAACAAGGTTGATATTAACATCTTAGTGATAGCAGTAATGGTTTTTATATTTTCCCATATAAAAACCATTATTACAATCATTATTACATTTGGAAATGAATGACTGTTTTTTGTAGTATTTATATATATTAGTATCTTTATCATATTTATTGGTGAACACATGTTGGGGATGTGCGTGTTGATTGATTGACTGGTGTGCAGTCAAAAAATTTGATTGTCATTACTGTGGAGAATGAACTGGACAGAGCATAGAGACTAGTTTCATGATTGTTAGAGCATATTTGGCCAGGGTTGATGGTGTTCTGGACTGGCTAGGCATAGGGGAATGGAAATTTGTGGATAAGCATGATTTAAGCAGTAGAAGCATTAGTAGGGTTCCACATTTTTGGCTTTTTGAAAGTGAACTGAGCTTTTGTGTGTGGGGAGAAGTTAAAACCCGGCTGCTATAAATTGTTCAAGAGTTCTCAAATATTGATTGACAAATAACCATCAATTAGTTTTCAAACACTGGTTGACAGGTGGCTTAATGCAGTATTATAAACGCATTAGTAATACCCCATTAATAAAGAGAATGTCTTCCATTTGGTGTATCAGCAGTACATCAGTATATAGAATAGTTCCAGGACTTCCAGTGTTCCTCTAAAAGGAAAGGTGGGGAAGTGTGGGGGAGAGCTTTCACAGGAATGCTTCTGTTCTGGTGCCCCTTTCCATGCCTCAATTGATTTGAATGCTTTACCCACCTTTCAAGGAATGCGGCCAGTTCCTGAATCAGTGCTTCTGCTGCTGTCTGTGAGACCACTGCTCTCCAGCGCACCTTGCTTCCCACCTGGACCTGCTTGCTTTGTTAACAGGGGCTGAATATACAGTGACTTCCAACTGGTGTTTCTCTGTTTCTCCATTCTGGGGAGTTAGCCTTGCCCAGGATCTTGCTACTAGTTGGTGGAAGTGATAGAAGATCCTTTTCTTCCTATAGTTCATACCCAGTTAGCAATAGTGCTGTTGGTAGCAGTTGTGAAGCTCTGAGGCAGTGATTCTCAATAGTGGCTGACTGTGGTGGGAAGGAGAAGGTAAATTTGAGAAAGCATCTTTTTAGAAAATGGAAAAAATAATGGCTTTATGTTTTTTAATCAATGTGTATATTTTTATTTTATTTTTTATTTAAAAAATTTTTTTTTTTTGTGGTACGTGGGCCTCTCACTGTTGTGGCCTCTCCCGTTGTGGAGCACAGGCTCTGGACGCGCAGGTGCAGCGGCCATGGCTCACGGGCCTAGCCGCTCTTCGGCATGTGGGATCTTCCCGGACCAGGGCATGAACCCGTGTCCCCTGCATCGGCAGGCGGTCTCTCAACCACTGCGCCACCAGGGAAGCCCCAGTGTGTATATTTTTAAATTTGCTTCATTTAAAATCATGTATGCATTTGAATGATACATGTACATGTTAAAATATTCAGATGTTAGTACTAAAAATATACGTAAAAGGTAATTCTCTCTCCCTCATCTTCCAAGTTCCCCTTCTCAGAGGCATCCCTAGGCACTATGAACAGTACTTGTGAAACCTTCCAGAAAGCGTCATGCCCGTATACTGTGAGAGTTACTTAAGTTTGACATTTCAACTAACATTTCCTGCTTATTCACTTGCACTTAGCTTTCAGAAGTTCTACTTTGAAGAATGCTGTTGTAGAGCAAGTAGTGGTTAACAGAGCAGTTCAGTTATGTGTGTTTTGTAATGTCTGAGTGGGGCTTTTGTTCATGAAAAGGACTAAAAATTACTTGGGTTTCAAATTAATGTTCAATTTATTTAAGTGGCAAATTTAAAAACCTAGTTTTTCTTTAGTCTTGTTATTGTACTTGTAAGCATTGTAATTTATACATAGAAATAAGAACAGTAACTTTCACTTGCTCTTTAATTAATGTTAATTCAAGCTTAACTGATTAAATTCCTTCATACCCCTTTGTTAGTGAATTAAATTTTCTTAGATATTTAAAATACATTTATACTGTCAGTCTGTCAAACACTGCCAGTCCTTGAATCAGATTAGTTCCTCCCCCCTCCGCCCCCTGGCCACGTTGCATGGCATGTGGAAATCGTAGTTCCCCGACCAGGGATTCAACCCATACTGCCTGCACTGGAAGCATGGAGTCTTAACCGCTGGACTGCCAGGAAAGTCCCCAGATTGGATTTTGTATTTCTTTCGTATTTTCCTTGTCAGGCTTTATAGTTATTTTAATTTGGGGAGTTGGAAGTGACTAGAGTTCATATCCCATACCTGCCATGCTTTGTGAACATGGACAAAGTATTAATACTTAACCCTTCTGAGACTGTTTCCTCACCTAATAAATGGGTTCAACAGTAGTACTCTTTTACTGCATGTTTGTTTTAAGGATTAGATCGTTCACCCCAAGTGCTTAGCAGAGTTCTTAGCATGTAGTAAACTTTCAGTAAATGTTAGGAAATATTATAATGACCTTGATTTTGTTTTTCCTCTGTAGTAGTTGGTCAGGATACAGTGTAGCTGCATAATTGATCACAGAGTAACTTTTATCTTCCTGGGGTTTCAATGGGGGAAAATGTGGCAAGGATGGGAGAGGGAAGAGAGAGGGAGAAGAATTGAGTAAATGGGATAAACCGTACAACATTTGCTTCCTGAACCATCTTCCCCGGAGTTCTGTGACACACTTTCTTGGTTTTTCTCTACCTTTCTGGCCACTCCTCAGTTCCCTTAGGCCTCTCTTCGGTGACCACTCTTTGACTTACCAAAGAGTACATCCTTAGCCCTCTTGTGTTTCATCCTACGCATTGTTCCTGGAAGCATATGCCTATGCCCAGGGTTTCGGCTGCCAGCTCCTTGCTAAGTAGGAGAAAATTCGTCCTCGCGCTGGATGATAGCCAGCAACCTACTGGTAATCTTCACTGGACTGTTTCCCAGGCACCTGTAACAGGCTCAGAACTGACCTCATCTTCCCTTTAAATGTGTTACTTTTGTATTCTCTGTCTTGATGAATGACAAAACCCTGTAACCCAAACCAGAAATTTGGATGACACTGTTCTTCTGGTTGGTGTTGCATTCCCATCTGTTTTACCTTTAATATTTCTCAAATTTGCCTGCTTTCCCCCACCTCTTCTGTCCCTTAGTTCTGGTTTCTTCTCATTTAGATGACTGCTGCAGATTCCCTAGTTGTCTACCCATTATTATTTCCTTATTCTACGTCATGTATCACACTGCTGCCAAGAGTGATCTTTTTGACTTCCCTATCTAATCATAGCACTCCCCAGTTTAAAATCCTCTGGGTAAAATCCAGACTCCTTATCAGAGCAAGTTTTTGTGACCAACCCCTCTTAACCCTTTAGCCTTACCTTTTCCCCATATCCTTGACTGTGCTGTGCTCTTTCAGACCCTCTGTCTTTTGGACTGCCCATCTCCCTCTTTTTTACCTTGCATTATAATTTCTTAGGTAGGGATCAGTTCCTCCAATGAGCATTACCTTACTGACTGTCTCAATTCTGATCTAGGTATAGATCCTTGTGCTATTTCTATCAAGTCACTTAATCATATTATGTGATAATCCAGACACTTATATAATAATCCATACACTGACACATGCAGATTAATGGTTTTAGAAGGATCTTGGTGGTCCAGGATGTATAGTAATATGTAATTTTGCTGAGGCATGGATTCATATTACTTGCACTTTGAGTTTGGTGGCAGCAGGTGAGTTCCCTTAGTTCTTCAGTGAGCCTAACCTCACTCAGCATCTAAAGCTGTCTTTTTATTATTTCCTTCTTTTTCCTGTTCGTTTCCTAGTTTTGTAAGTTTTCTGATTCCAAAACTGGAAAATACCTTTAAACAAGAAACTGTAAGCCCATGTAATGGCTTGAAAACTCAGAAGGTTTTTAAGATGTCTTTTTCTTCTACTCTCTTCTTTCCATCTCCCTTATCTTTGGCATTAAGTTTGTCGGGGGATGCAAACTCAAATATGTCTTTGGAAGCTGGGCAGCTTATATGAATGAGAGAAGTAGATCTCTTGGGTCATATGTCATACTGGAGTTTCCATGGCCTATCTAAAGAGTTCATATTCAGTATTTTTATAACACAGTGTGCTACCAGTTTGCAACCTTCACTGTAATTGCCAAAGACTGTACCTATATGATTTAGTTTATCTTTCTCTTTGAAACTGAATTCATTAAATAAACAAAAACTTAAGTAACCGCACTACTACATAGTCTTCTAGACCCTGCTGAAGTATCACCCACTTATGGAAGTCTCCTGAATTCTCCTAGGAATTGTTTTTTCCTCCTTTTAGGGTTGGTATAACAAATACAGTATTGATCACAATGTTTTTTGGTTTTTTAAAAAAATATTTATTTACTTATTTGGTTGTACGGGGTCTTAGTTGCAGCACTTGGGCTCCTTAGTTTTGGCACGTGGGCTCCTTAGTTGTGGCATGTGAACTCTTAGTTGCAGCATGCGTGTGGGATCTAGTTCCCTAACCAGAGATCGAACCCGGGCGCCTTGCATTGCGAGTGCAGAGTGTTATCCACTGAGCCACCAGGGAAGTTCCGATCACAATGTATTTTAATTACTCATTTTCATGTCTTAATTTCCTGTTAGTTTATTGAGGACAATTATGTATTGAGCATGTCTATTAATTCCATTAGGTGTTCAATACATTGATGTTCAACATTGAGCCAAGTGCTAGGCATATAGTAAACAGACATGTTTGCTGATGAACAGGTATCGATACCAAAATCTGGGGGCTCTGTAATATAACATTTCTTTTTCTTTTGATGATTCAAAGGGCTGTGTAGCTACCCTAGATTTCAACTTTGTTTCTTGGAAATTACCAAGAATGTTAGGGATGATCGATTATTGGGTTGGCCGAAAAGTTCATTCGGTTTTTAAGTAAAAATAGAAGACACATTTTTTCATTTTCACCACGAACTTTATTGAACAGTAAAGTTGTTTACTTTTTATTCACTGTTTTGTTCCACTACCTTCTGCCATTTTTCAAGCAACGTCATAATTCCATCTTCCCAAAACATTTTATCTTTTTGAGCAAAGAACTGTTCCAGGTGCCTTTTACAGTCTTCCAGGGAACTGAAATTTTTTCCATTAAGAGAATTTTATAGATAACAAAATAAATGGAAATCTGAAGGTGCAATGTCTGGTGAATAAAGCGGTTGAATCAAAACTTCCCAGCCAAGCTGTAACAGTTTTTGCCTGGTCATCAAAGAAACATGCGGTCTTGCATTATCTTGATAGAAGATTATGCGTTTTCTGTTAACTAATTCCCGACACTTTTCATCAAGTGCTGCTTTCAGCTGGTCTAATTGGGAGCAGTACTTGTTGGAATTAATCGTTTGGTTTTCTGGAAGGAGCTCATAATAGACGACTCCCTTCCAATCTCACCGTATACACAACATCACCTTCTTTGGATGAAGACTGGCCTTTGGTGTGGTTGGTGGTGGTTCATTTCGCTTGCCCCACGATGTCTTCCGTTCCACTTTATTGTACAATATCTACGTTTCATCGCCCGTCACAATTTGTTTTAAAAACGGAACATTTTCATTACATTTCAGTAGAGAATCACCTGTGGAAATTGGGTCAAGAAGGTTTTTTTCCTTAACTTGTGTGGAACCCAAATATCAAAGCGATTCACATAACCAAGCTGGTGCAAATGGTTTTCAGCACTTGATTTGGATATTTTGAGTATGTCGGCTATCTCCCGCATGGTATAACATTGATTGTTCTCAATTAATGTCTCGATTTGATCGCTATCAACTTCAACTGGTCTACCTGACCGTGGAGCATCGTCCAGGGAGAAATCTCTAGCATGAAACTTCACAAACCACTTTTGATATGTTTGATCAGTCACAGCACCCTCTCCATATACTGAACAAACCTTTTTTTGCGTTTCAGTTACGTTTTTCCCTTTCTTGAAATAAGAAAGCATAATATGCCGAAAATGTTGCTTTTTTTCTTCCATCTTCAATACTAAAATGGCTACAGAGAAATCACCAATTTTGATAAGTTTTGTTTTTAAATGCATGCTGATATGATAGCTGTCACAATACAGTCTGACAAAATTGTTTCAATTGAAGTTAAAGACAACTAAGCCCTACCAGAGCCATCTGAGGGAAAAAAATTGAATGAAGTTTTTGGCCAACCCAATATGTTGCTGTGTTTGGTGCAGACAGATCTGTGTATCGATGGTGACTAAACAGACTTAATTGCAAATAATCAGTCGTTCATCCCCTGAGAAAAACTCTGTTACAAGGGGAACTTCTTGCTTCTAATTTCACACGGTTAAGACAAATTAATCACCTGATGACTGTGGAAAATGTAAAGAAATTTGAGTACACCTTGGATAAAGAAAGGGTTTGGAGTAAGCAGACCTGAGTTCTATTTCTGGTAGTACTAATTAGCCTTGAGACTTTAGGCAAGTCTTTCCCGGTCACAGTTTCTTCCTCTGTAAAGTGATAAGGGACTTGATGGTTTAACATCCTTCTATCCCTAAAATTATTTAATTCTAATACACTGTAATTTTGGGACTTCCCTGGTGGTCCAGTGGGTAAGACTCCGTGCTCCCAATGCAGGGGGCCTGGGTTTGATCCCTGGTCGGGGAACTAGATCCCACACGCATGCTGCAACTAAGAGTTTGCATGCTGCGACGAAGATCCCGAGTGCCACAACGAAGATCCTGCATGCCGCAACTAAGACCCAGCACAGCCAAAATCAATAAAAACAAAACAAAACAAAAAACAACTAAAAAAAACCAAACAAAAAACGAGTGTAATTTCTAAAATATTAGGACCAGTGAAGGAAATACTCATGGCCTAGCTCATTCTAAGGAGAATTTGAAGTAATTTACTGATACAAATATAATACCATTGTGTGTGTGTTTCTAGAGAGAGTGCATTTAGGAGTTCTCCAGAAAGACACCAAAGAAGCTGGTCAGTAATAATGATCACTGGGGAGTGGGGAACTGGATGCCTGGTGGGAAGGATACCTTCTATTCAGCGTATTTTCTTTTGTAATGTTTGATTTTTATAGTGTGTGCTTGATTATGGTAGCGCAGTCCATTAGATTCTATGCAGTTATTTAAAGAAGACTGTATACTGAGCTCTCAAGTTATATTAGCCGAAGGTTCCAAGAGATTCACTTGACTTACAAGATAGAAACCATCATCAGTAGTGAGAAACAGCCTTTCCTGGCACTGTGGTTTGAGGCATTTTCCTCTTAAATGGGATATTGTGTGATATGGTGAATGTTTTCAATAGAACCTCTACAGTCATACTGTAATGCAGTATCTCAAATGGGGGTCCTTGGATATATTTTGAAGAGAAATTTCTCTGAGTAGACTCTAATAGTTTTTAAAATTTCAGTAACCTGAACTATAAGCATATGAATGACTGCCCACCTTGTAACTGAGTATTGCCACACAATTTCAGTGCCCATGTTTGTGTGTGTGTTTAGGATCATTGGTTATCTATGTCTTTATTTGTAAGTAAGTAGTTTGTGGGACCAGTCAGTGGAAGGCCAAGTAGTGCTGGGCACGCTGGGCAACTTGTTTGCAGTTGTTTGAATGGGAGAGTGATGGGAGAATTAGTATTATATGACGTATGTGTTTAGGCATGCCAAGCTTAAAAAAAAAAGAAAACTGTTGTAGTAGGTGATGCAATAGCCATGTTGTGACTAGTGATTTAATTTCAGCATTAAATCGATTGTTATCTATTAATATTGTTAATTTGAATCTTACTGGTTTTATATTTTTATATAAGTTTGTTTTGGTTTTATAGCTGTATAATAGCACAGTGTTACGTTTATTCATTAATAAAAATTTTTTAATTAGCATTGAAGGTGTGTTAAAAATTTTGTTTCCTTTAAAAGGTAATTTGTATCTCTCAAATTTGAGAAATCCTGCAGTAGTGATTACAGCTTTGCTTATTCTAAGCTGAGTCCACAGTTGCCCAAATAAGAGGCAGTTTTCTACTCATCATTTCTCATAATTGAATTTTGTTGAATTAGGAAAATACTTTGAAATCACGAGTACAATTGCTGATTAGTGACACATCCAACTTACTTTGAAAATAAAGAAGGCTGAAGACAGCAGTGGTGCCTTGAATAGGTGGTGACTCCATCTCTGTTTACATGGAGCAACTGCAGGCAGGACTGAGATGGTTATCAGGAAAGAGTTCACCTGCTCTAAGGCACAAATGAATGGATAGACCAGGCTCCAACCTTCTCAGTTGAAGAGAACATGACTTGAATGAGTTTAGTCTGAAAAAAATGTCAAAGTTGTAGTACCTGGTTATTCATTTTAGCTATAGAAAGATATCACTAATCTGCCAAATTTCAAAGAGCGTAGTTTTCTGCTGAGTCCTCTAATAAGGACAACTCTTTTGGAAAAGGTTACTCTAGAAAACAGAATTGTACTATTTTAAAAAATTGTTGGATATTAACTTCCTGCTCAAAATGATTTTGATTTTATTTATTATTTAAAAATATATTTATTTATTTATTTGGCTGTGCCGGGTCTTAGTTGCGTCATGTGGGATCTAGTTCCCTGACCAGGGATCGAATCCGGGACCCCTGCATTGGGAACGTGGAGTCTTAGCCACTGGACCACCAGGGAAGTCCCTCATTTTGATTTTAAAGTTGTTGATCTGAAGCCATTTTTTGCTGTTAGTAGCTTAGAAGAATCGCTTTTCTGTTAAGGTAATTGTTCTTGACATCAAAACAATATTTATCAGCACAGAAGAGATAACTACTTTTTCTGTCTTTTACATTTCAAATAATTGTAGTAGAATTTTAAAAGAAGGGTGCAAGGTTTTATATTCTGTGCAGTGTTATCTGATCTGGCAGGAGTCTGTTGAATCCTACCGTGTGATCTTAGGGCTGTAGACACCATTTATCAGATTAAGGAAGTTCCCCTCCATTCCTTGTTGCAAAGAGTTTTTAATGAGCGAATGTTGAATTATATCCCATGCTTTTTCTGCATCTATTGGTATTCATATGCTATTTCTTTAATCTGTCAGTATAATAAATTACATTAATCAATTTCCATGAGAAAATGCTGTTTTATTCTTTTGGGCTCATTTTATATAATTTTTATTGTAAAATATACATAACAGGACTTCCCTGGTGGTGCAGTGGTTAAGAATCTGCCTGCCAATGCAGGGGACACGGGTTTGAGCGATGCTCCAGGAAGATCCCACATGCCGTGGAGCAACTAAGCCTGTGTGCCACAACTACTGCGCCTGCGCTCTAGAGCCCACGCGCCACAACTACTGAGCCCGTGTGCTGCAACTACTGAAGCCCGTGTGCCTAGAGCCTGTGCTCCATAACAAGAGAAGCCACCACAATAAGAAGCCTGTGCACCACAACGAAGAGTAACCCCCACTTACCACAACTAGAGAAAGCCTGTGTGCAGCAACAAAGACCCAATGCAGCCAAAAATGATGAATAAATGGATTTGCCTTTAAAAAATAAATAAATAAATAAATAATTTTAAAAAAATACGTAACAAAATTTACCATTTTTACTATTTTTAAGCATACAGTTCAGTGTACATTCATATTGATTGTTGTGATATCATCACCGCCATCCATCTCCAGGACTTTTTCACCATCCCCAAGTGGAACTCTTAAACAGGACGTTCCTGTTTCTACCTCCCTCTAGCCCCTGGCAACTACCTTTCATTAATTAGAAAGGTAGCTTTTAAATGAAACACAATTTGGTCATGGTGTGTACCATATTATCTTTTTATCTTATACATTGATGGCATCAGATTACTAATATTTTGGTTGGAATTTCTTCAGTAACAGTTCAGACTATTTCCTAATTTCCATTGTGGTTTTATTCTTTGATCCATGGGTTATTTATAAGTGTGTCTTTTAATTTTCAACTGTGAGGTTTTTTAATATTGGCTTATAGATTTAATTGCATTGTAGTTAAAGAATACGGGCTATATGATTTTAGTCCTTTGGAAATTAGTATTTATTTGCTGTTTGGCCAAGTATATTCTTCACTGAGATTACACATTGTTAATGGTAAATTGTTAACATTTTACCATAATTGCTTTATCTTTGTCACTATATCCATGTAGCTATACAGTTTTTCTGAATCATTTGAGAAGTAAATTGCAGACAGAAGGCTCTGTAACCTCTTAATCAGTATGTATATCCTCAAAACAAGGATACTCTTCTGTTGAACCACAGCACACTCATTAATATCAGGAAATAAATATTGATATAATATTGCTAATTCACAGACACCACTCAGATTTCGCTGATCTTCCAGTTATGTTCTTTACAGTAAAAACAAACAAACAAAAAACCCAAAAGATAACAAAAACCCACTCCCCCCTCCAAAAACAAAAGCAGAAAAACCTCTTCCTTTCCCTCATATTTCTAATTCAGAGACCATCCAGGACCATACATTGCATTTAGTTTTCGTGTCTCTTCAGTTAAAGTTAGTTCGGAAGTGTTTTGCACTTCCTAGTAAGTAAACGTTATACATTTTGTGAGATGATACTTTGAGGCTATATGAATAGTTCATTTCTCATCAACTTTTTACCTGCTAGTTGTAGCATCTATTGATGATTTGTGCCTGAGTCAGTTATTACTACAGTGGTTACCAGATGGTAAAATTTTTAAAATTTCATCATTCCTTCTGCATTCATCATTTGGCATTTCACTTAAGAAAAAGCTTTCTCTCCCCCTTTTTTTCTTTGTATTTATTTATGTATT
Source organism: Globicephala melas (assembly GCF_963455315.2). Lineage (NCBI taxonomy): Eukaryota > Metazoa > Chordata > Mammalia > Artiodactyla > Delphinidae > Globicephala > Globicephala melas. Next base: position 57,247,158 of record NC_083328.1, on the reverse strand, counting down.
TATTTATTTATATATTTGCCATGCCACGTGGCATGCAGGATGTTAGTTCCCTGACCAGGGATCGAACCCGTGCGCCCTGCAGTGGAAGTGTGGAGCCTGTTTTTTTTTTTTTTTTTTTTGTAATAAATTTGTTTATTTATTTTTGACTGCTTTGGGTCTTCACTGCTGCGCATGGGCTTTCTCTAGTTGCAGCGAGCTGGGGCTACTCTTCATTGAGGTGTGGTGGCTTCTCGTTGCGGTGACTTATTGCAGAGCACAAGCTCTAGGCGCATGGGCTTCAGTAGTTGTGCCACACAGGTTCAGTAGTTGTGGCTCGCAGGCTCTAGAGCTCAGCCTCAGTAGTTCTGGCACACGGGCTTAGTTGCTCTGCGGCATGTGGGATCTTCCCGGACCAGGGATTGAACCCATGTCCCCTGCACTGGCAGGCAGATTCTTAACCACTGCGCCACCTGGGAAGTCCCAAAGTGCGGAGTCTTAACCACTGGACCACCAAGTGGTCCCTTTTTTCTTTTTTAAAATCATTTAAACATATTAGCATGAACTCCTGGATTCCTGTGTTATTCATTTATCATTTATTTTGATGCTCGAATTGTCCCAAATTTGGCCATAGGCACTCTTTCAAGCTGGCTCCTGGGCCCTTTTTTCATGTCCCCATCATTCTTTGATCACTTACTTTTCTTAACTTTTTTGCACAGTGAGATTTTCCATGCTCATCTTGTACTTTCACTGCCCCAGTTGTGGAATCAACCATTTCATCAAGGAACTCTGGTTCAGACCTTTTATTAGGGGCTATATTTAGAAAACAAGATCTGAATACCAGATATGTTCTTTTCTTCTGGGGTATCATTGCTCTTAGGCTCTATTAGAGTCCAGAGGTAGGATATTGTTTTAAAATATACCTGGGATTTAATTTATAAGTACGACTGAGTGATGGCATGAAGAAGTCAATGCCACTGAAGGAAGTTTATTACTCATAGTTCCTCAGATGCAGGAGGCACCATGCTATGCAGGGCCACATGGGAGAAGCACTAGGGTCAGAAGGCAGAAGGCATGAGGGGAAAATATGGATGAGGGCCTTTATCATCGTGGTGGTGGGAAGTTGTTAGGTGGAAATTTTCCCTGTTGGGCAGGAAGTGAAACACAGATGCTGGGGTTTGTGGTTGGAGGGTTTGTAATAATTTATACATATACATACACATGTATATACAAAACATACACAAACATCGATATATGCCTATAAATATTGAAAGCCATGATTTCACTCTGATATGTTTAGTTCTGTTTCAGTACCACAGGATTTTTTCTAGTGTTTCCCCTTTCTGAATTTGTACCTCCTTTCTCTGACATTTAGAATCTAGCTTTCCGTCTTTTTTTACTCCAGCCCCATTGTGGGTAACAGTCTCGTGAGCATGAGGGCTATCTCATTGACCCCAGCCCCACTGAAAGTGCTGGCTGAGCACCCCCATCTAGTTCCATGAGTCACTTTTATATACAGAAAATTCTTACTTTGCATAGTTCCAATATGCATGAATTTCTAACATGGTTTAACGGAATGGCACTGGTCCCCAAATAACAGTAAATATAACTTGTGATCAGGAATAGCTTCTCCAAAAACTTTAAAATTTACTCTGACCCTGTAATAGCTGATTAATACCTCCCCTAGACAGTATTCAATTGAAGGTAGCCTTTTTTTATTTTTTAAAGGAAAATTACAGTCTCTGCATTGCTCTCAGCTTAACTTTACACAGCTCTGCATTTCCCTCTGTCAGTTCCTCTTGGAATGGTGGGTGGGTAGCAGAAGAGAGGATATGTACAAAAATGTATTTTTAGTTCTTTTGAACAGAGAGGTTGCTACAGCCATTGCTATTGATGACAGGAAGTATATTTATAGCTCCAGGGAAGTAGGGTCCTGGTTTAAGAAAACCTGGGAGGCTGTACTTAATATATTTCATTAAAGCTCATTTGCACTTCATAGAAAGTGAAGTTGAAATGAATGGACCTGTAACTTTTCTTATGAAGTATAGTTATTTTCATAAATATATTCAGTCTGCTCCTGAATTTGGAAAAACCTTCCATTTTGAAATTTCACAATTGGTAGCACCTAAAACAAAGGACACCTCTAGAGTATATGGGATGTGTGTGGACAGTTCAGATGGTGGCATGCAGTTGTACAGTTGAGGGGTTACCAAATACTGGTCCCAGTTAGACGTTATTTATGAAGTTCTACTGGTAGAGCTTCTGTTGTGATTTTCTTTTAAAGTCTGAAACGAAAATAATTGTTTATGGGTCATAAGATAATCTCTGTAAAACCAATTTGGGGTTTTCCACTAGGCACCATATAACTTTCTCACAAGTTTGATTGGGACAGGACTTTTGCCATTGATTATCATGTGCAGTGAACACATTAAACACAAGTTAAATTATTCTGAAGCCTTTGCTCTTTTTTTCCCCCACTCCTTTTCTTAATTGAGAGAAGCCAAGAGTTGGTTTCCAAGGATACGTCTTCTCTCTTACACGAGTCTCAGATTGATGTAGTCATGGAAACCAGGCAGTAAACTCATTTTTGGCAGCTGCCACCACTGGTCTGATCCTTTCTTTTAAAGGCATGAGATTCTTTAATAATTCATTTTGGGAAGGTTGGGGCCAGATGATTCCGGGTCATCCCAGAGGGGTGGTTGGGAATGTTGTTAAATAGATGTGATTCAGTTAAGTATTAAGAGCTTGCTAAACAAAACTGCGGTGATTTAACTAAAGATTTTATGCCTAATTTAAACTGGAATTTAAAATACAGAATTATTAATGTTTAGTTCTTTTTAAGAATATTTTAAAACATTCCTAAGTATAATTTGAAGATTTTATTTTTTGTTTTTAACTTTATGAATTTAAAATGTTAAGAATTGTAGATATGCTGACCTTTATTTAGCACAATGAAGGTTTTCAACTGGCCCACTAAAGGCTATCCACTGATGAAATAAAAATATGAAATAATGTGCTCTTTAAAATATTTTTTGTGGATTCTGAAGCTGACTGCCTTGGTTCAAATTCCATCTTAGATATGTAACCTTGGGCAAGTTACTTAACCTCTCTGTGCCTCAGTTTCCTCTCTGCAAAATGGGGCATAATAACATCCACTTCATAGGGTTGTGGTGAGGAGTAAATGAGCTAAATTATGTAACACATCTAACTCACCAGGAGCATTCAGCAAATGTTGGTCATTCCATTTATACATAAGGAATAGAATTATTGGTGAGGTTGTAAAGGCTGAAAAATAAATCCAGAGAAGGTTTGTACTGAGTTCGTTTATGAAAGACTTTCAAAGGAAGGAAGATATCTTTTTTTAAAAAAATTTATTTTATTTTTGGCTGCATTGGGTCTTCATTGCTGCCCGCGGGCTTTCTCTAGTTGCGGTGAGCGCCGGCTACTCTTCGTTGAGGTGCACGGGCTTCTCAGTGCGGTGGCTTCTCTTGTTGCGGAGCACTGGCTCTAGGTGTGCAGGCTGGGTAGTTGTGGCTCGTGGGCTCTAGAGCACAGACTCAGTACTTCTGGCATGCAGGCTTAGTTGCTCCGCGGCATGTGGGATCTTCCCAGACCAGGGCTCGAACCCGTGTCCCCTGCATTGGCAGGTGGATTCTTAACCACTGCGCCACCAGGGAAGCTCCCAAGATATCTTTTTTGACGTGTACTATTTTTTAGGTTAACAAGGGTGGTGGAGGATTTAGAATCTCCTCCGTATCCCAAATGAATAAACCATCTGTTTTTTTCTCCCTTTTAAAGATTTAGTATCGGGTTTACATAACTTAGCAAGATATTTGTCAGTTTGGGAAACAGTAATTGTTTGATTGATTGCTACATACTAGGCAGGTACTTAGATTTCAAAGGTGAATGAGGCACATCCTGTTTTGGAAGAGTATGAATGGAGAAGGGTAAAGAAGTGAGGATGACCTATTCTTACAAAACTTAATTCTTTATAAATTGTGTTAAATACTACACTAGCAGAATTTTAAATTAAAAAAAATGATACGGTGATAGGAGAGAACACAAATTAACTTAATAAGAAATATGCAAAACTAATATGAAAAAACTAAAGCTTTACTGAAGGATCTTTTAAAAGATATAAGTTCAATATTTATGCTCTGTTCCTCAATGTGAGAGACTTAAATATTATAAAGATATTATATAGATGTCAGTGCTCCCCAAGTTATTCTACAGATTTAATGCAAATTGTTGGTAAACCCAGTGATGTGAGCCTTTTCGAGATCTTGACAAATCACATATATAGTTCATTTGGAAGAGTAAATGCAGTAGTTGAAAAATTTTGAAAAACTTTGAAGAAGAACAATAATTGGAGGGCAGTAGAAGTGGGGAGGGTATGTGACCCTTGACCCTCCAGATAGTACCATATACCAGGAAGTTAAAGGTGTTTAAGACAGTTTGGCATTTGTGTTAGAATAGACAAAACAAGTATTTAGAGCATAATAGTAAGTTCAGAAACAGACCTGGATATGTGGGGAATTTAGAATGTGATAAAAATAACATATAAAAATCAGGGAGAGGACTTCCCTGGTAGCGCAGTGGTTGAGAATCCACCTGCCAATGCAGCAGACACAGGTTCGAGCCCTGGTCTCGGAGGATCCCACATGTGGTGGAGCAAGTAAGCCCATGCGCCACAACTACTGATCCTGCACTCTGGAGCCTGTGAGCCACAACTACTGAGCCCTCACACCACAACTACTGAAGCCCGCGCGCCTAGAGCCTTTGCTCTGCAACAAGAGAAGCCACTGCAGTGAGAGGCCCGTGCACCGCAATGATGAGTAGCCCCCTCTCACTGCAAGTAGAGAAAGCCTGCGTGCAGCAACGAGGACCCAACGCAGCCATAAATAAATAAATAAAATAAATCAGGGAGAAAAGGATGGAGTATTCAATAAATGGTCCTGCCACAGTAGGCTGTTTTGGGGGAAAATACATAAAGATTACTAATTTAGACTATGCTCAAATAATCACGAGATTACAGAGTATGCTTAACCAGATTACTGAATTAACCACGCTTTTTTTTTTTTTGGCCGTGCTGTGCACGGCATGCAGGGTCTTAATTCCCCAACGCCGGGGATTGAACCCGTGCTGCCTGTAGTGGAAGTGTAGAGTCCTAACCACTGGACCACCAGGGAATTCCACACCACACTTTGCATTCTTTAGAATGTACTGAATGATTCTTAAAGTGATCTGAACACTGATGGCTGACAGACTACTCTCGAGTATACCTTGCCTTCTGCAATCACTAGTTGAATTTTTACTTTCAGGAGTCAGTATGTTCTAAACCTGCTTTTATGCCAATTATACTTATTGTAATCTTGTAACCTAATTATATATTATTTAAACCAAGGAAATATGTAAAAATAGTTGTTTTTAAGAAAGTTAAGTTGAAGATCCTGGAAGGATTGGATAAATATAAGTCCCTCCCTTCCAGATTACTTTCTTACTAGTTTTGGGCATGAACACTTTAAAAGATTAAGGGAAAGAAACCATAAAAATCTTATTAAAGGTTCTGTGCTCATTTGTCTCACAGTTGTCTAAGTTTTTGTTCCACGCTAAGGAAACTGAAATTTGAAATCATCAATATGTATTATGGATATGATGATCTATGCAAGAAACATTAATTAGCATATCTGTACTTAAAGACGAGGCCTTGGTATTCTTCCAAAATATTGGCAGATGAATGTACATGTATTTTTTAAGTAAAAATCAAATATTTAATTTACATACATATATATATTTCTTGATTACCTGATTTACTGTATTTTTTCATGTAACCAACCAGGCCCAGATCCTATTTGTGTTGGGTAAAAGTTTTTACCATTCCCTGGAGGAAGTAAGAGGTGATACTTTTATGTGCTTAGGCTAAAGAAAACCCTTTCTCCAAAGCAAGGTAATTAGACAATTTCTGTAAAGGGCCAAAGAGTATGTATTTTAGACTTCACAGTCCAAAAAGCAAAATTGAGGCTCTTATGTAGGTACTTTATAACAAGAAAGAAAACACATTTCCCCAAATTTATTATTGATGAAATTCAAATATCATAATAGTAATAATAATTATTCTTATTACTGAGTACAACTTTTTGTAATACAGGTATACTAATGAGAAAAATGGACTTCTTTTTTAGGTGATACATTTTGCTTAATTGGGGTTCAGAGTTACTGTTTCCTGTCATCAAAATTGATTGCAAATGTTCATCTGTTAATGCTGATCTGTAATGAGATTTTACATATTTCATCTTTGGAAAGAAATATCTTCACACAGATGTACAGCCAAATATTGGTGTCAGCCCATAAGCATATGATTTTAATTGAACATATTAATCAATTGGGAAACATTTATAGAACTATATTAGGTTTTTCTTAGTATTTGCCTTTTAGCGTATCATTACATTGTAGATTAATTACTTCCAGTTGAAGTTTAGGTGTAAGTGCCATAATTGCACTGTTAAATAGATTTTGAAAGATGGAAATTTTCTTTGCACTTGCGTTGAAGTCCTAAAAATGCTTCCAGAATTATAGTTTGAGCTAAAAATATATATCCACTGCAAATTTGTTTGAGAACTGAGATCTCACTTTTTGTTTTAACTTTTGACAGCAAGTTGACATTACTAGCGTTTGTGTAAATGAACTAACTGCAGTTTAAGTTTCACATGTAAGTCCAGTGCTGCCCTATAAGGTTAGGTTGAATTTATTAAATAGTATAAAGTCTGCAGCAAAAGCTAAGTTTCATTTGTGATGATAGTGATAATAGTGACTGAAAACGGTCTTATTGTTCTGAAACTTCAATCTCAGCCCTGAGCTTTAAAAAATAGATATCACAGTAAAACTTTACAGCTGCTAAGCCATCAAACTGCTGCATGGGCAGGCAAGACAGGTTATTCTGTTTCTGCTGCTGACAGTGATTTAGCCCATGACAGTGAATGAAGTTCACCATTGACACTATTGGTTCAGTACCATGATAAATTCAAATATTTTCAGTACTTGCTGATGAAAAATAATAAACAACCACCTTATATCTTCACAAGCTTTGTAAGTTCCAACTAAGCCTTTTTCTACTCCATATATATTTTTTACAAACATCATCAATTATAACTCATCTTAGCAGATTCTACTTCAGGTTGTTCTAAATTAGTATTTTCTCAGCTTCTAGCCACACAGACTATTCATAAAGCTACTTCTTCAAATACTTTAAACTTGGCATTGACTTCTTTTGTAAACAACAGCAACTGAGCAGTATTGGTAACATCTGACTCATCAAGGGACAGGGGAATCAACTTGAAATCATTTGCCTTTTTTAAAAAAATAGATTATTAATTTTATTCCCATTGTCCTCAACTTTTGGAGCAGCTGGTTTTGCTGAAAGGCTAATAAGAGTCTTAAGTTTATTTTCTCTGAATACATTTCTTGAGCTCCTGCAGTCAAACATTATTTTATTTAATTTTAATTTTTGGCCACCCCACATGGCTTGCGGGATCTTAGTTCCCTGACCAGGGATCGAACCCAGGCCCCCAGCAGTAGAAGTACAGAGTCCTAACCATTGGACCGCCAGGGAACTCCCAGCATGATTTTATCAACTCACAATTGGCAAATTACTTTCCTTACTTGGCTAACAAATGAGCTTCTTGGAAACTTACTTTGGTTGCAGCCTCATTTTTTTTTCTTCTCTACCTCTCTTTCTTCCTTCCCTCCCTCTCTTTCTTCCTTCCAGAAATTCTGCTGTGATGAGATATTCCATTTCACATTTTCTATTTTTTCTGACCATTGCTTTCCTGTGAATTGGGAATATTGAGATGACTACTTAGTCTGGTAATGTTGATGTATATTGAATTTTTCTAGCACAGCTGTAGTGTCATTGCATAATAAACACAATGCTTTCCCATCTGACTTGATAACAAAATAATCCACACTTTCCACTGTGCCTTAAAAGCATGACAAAGTCCACTTTTCTCTTTTCTTGTTTTGACTTGATGGCTATGCACTGGTAAAAAAAACCCCAAAAAACTATCATAGTATGCCAGTATGCATGTGTAGCACTCAAAACGCTGTTGACTTGCAACTTTATCACTGCGATGTGTGGTACACTGAGCAGCAGTGCAAAGCTCTGTGAGTACCACATATACAAGGAGCCACTCGATTCTGCCATTGTAATGTTGAAGCCAGCCATACATAGCCAATACATCAATGAATGGGTACCATTGTGTCTGATAATTATTTGTGGACACTGGAGTTTGAATTTCATATAATTTTCGTATCATGAAATATTGTTCTTTTTATTTTTTCCAACCAATAAAAAATATAAAATTGTTTCTTAGCTTGCAGGTCTTACTAAAATCAGTTGATTTGCTCACCTCTATTTAGGGTAAAGCATTACACAAGGCCAGAATCAAGAAGGAAAAGATTGCATAAAATTTGACTGCTTAAAAGGTAATATAGGGCTTCCCTGGTGGCGCAGCGGTTGAGAGTCCGCCTGCTGATGCAGGGGACATGGGTTCGTGCCCGGGTCCAGGAAGATCCCACATTGCCGCGGAGCGGCTGGGCCCATGAGCCATAGCCGCTGAGCCTGCGCGTCCGGAGCCTGTGCTCCGCAACGGGAGAGGCCCGCATACTGGGGAAAAAAAAAAAAAAAGATAATATAAACAAAACTAAAATATAAACTGCAAATTGGGGAAAAATATTTGCAACCATATGTCAGGAAGAGGTTAATATCATCCTAATATGAGAGAGTACCTACAGATAAGAAACAGACCAATATCCTGTTAGAAAAATGGGCAAAGACAATTCACCAAATAAATACAAATGTCAGTAACTGTATGAACTATTGATCCAATACTGAACCAGGAAAGGCAAATGAAAACACGGGATGCTTTCACTTTTCACTTCATAAACTTGAGTATTGCTTGAGACTTTTACAGCAAGCAAATACTACATTTATCAGTGTTTAGAAACCAAAAAAATGTTTTTTCTTGTAATGTTTGAATTGCTGCTTTTTTTTCTGGTACCTAAGTTTTCTGTATTCCTGAACAGAGGTAGAAGAGGGTGAGTCCTGTCCCTTTCTTGCCTCTGCTGTACTATACATGTTGCTTCAGTTCAGAAGCCAGAGCATGTGGAGTTGAGGCCCCAGAAAATTCCCCCACCTCTGTCTTTTGTATCATCTCGGGTTTTACTGGGAAAGCATGACAAGCACTGCTTGCATTTGATACCTGTTGACCTTGAAGTCTAGAGTTTGATTTTTCAAACGAAGCTAGAACTTTGCTGGTTCCATTAAGCATTTTATAAATAACTTTGATGTTAAGAGTTTTGAATTGCTTTTTAATTCCATTTTTGTTGTTTTAAATAGTTATTAATAGAAGCAAGAGGGGGGAGAGAATTTTCTAAACCAACTCTTGTTTAAAATAGTTCTAATTTTGATAGGATTCTATATTCTCCTAGATTTGTTAAATATTTCTAAAGATGTTTGGCGTAGGTATTAACACTTCGTGGGCCTGTTGTATACAAACCATTTTTTTTTTCTTTTTCTAGTTCTGAATTAAGTCAGTCCCGAGCAATAACCGTACCTGCTAGGTGTGTGACTGCTACTGCATTTGCTCAAGGCATTAGGTTAGCAAGGTGAATCACAAGGAATGAAAATTCTACTTTGCATTTCTTTTCAAATCAGGATTTGTAGAATTTGATGTGTATGAAGCATGTTGTGTTATTCCTTTCCTATTTTCTATGTAGATGATTTCATTATAGGGACTTTGACTTTTAGATCTTGGTTTAAAACACTGATTGACTAAGTGATAATTAAGTATATTTCATGTGGAAAAGGAATAATATGCTTGTCCTGAAATAAGCTGATCTGATCAGGAGGAACCTTATCCTGAGCATGGCAGGAAATAAACTTGTAACACCAATTACATACAGTGTAGCAGCTATGATTGGGGGAAGATGAATATGAGAGAGAGTAAGTAAAAGTAAAGTATAAATTATAAGAAGTTTGAGAGAAAGTGACTTTGTGATCTAACTTTGTGAGAGACAGAGGTGAGAATATTGGATAGGCATGTACATGTCCCTAGATTTTTAGGAAGGCATTCTTCAAAAAGGTAGAGAAGACATGGGTATGAATCAATAGGAGTGGTATACCAAAAGGAACGTCAGTTTAGAAAAAAACAAAAACTGCTCTCAAACTAAAGATAGGTGGTTGCTTCTAATAACCATTCAGACTTGAATAAGAAATTAGAAGATAGGAGTACTGAAAAATATACAGGGTATATTAGTCTATCAGCAAATATAGAAAAAGTAAAGTAACTTAACTTCTCTTAAAATCTAATTAGTATTAAACTAATTTTTTATGAAAAAGCTTTTAAATCTTTTATGGCTTTTACTGCTGTTCTCTCGAACTGCACTGTTCAATATGATAGTCATCAGCCACGTGTGCTACTGTATTGGGTAGCACTATGTAGAACATTTCCAATGTCACAGAAATTTCTGTTGGGGAGTGCTTCAAAAATGAGATACATTATTAGAAAAGCTAGTAAAAAAGTAAGTTGGGGTATAAGGATACTTTTCTGTCCAGAAATTTTGCTAAGGAAGAATTAGATTTTTATAATACTAAGACATTGGTGTGTCCTTTATTGTTTTACTTGCATTTTGTCCTTTATTTTGAAATAATTTTAAATTTACAGATAAGTTGCAATAATAGTACAAAGAGCCTTTTCCTTTCCTTAACCATTTGTGAGTAAGATGCTCACTTGATGCCCCATCAGCCCTAATACTTTAGTGTGTATTTCCTACAAACAGGGATATTCTCCTGTATAACCTCAACATACCATGTAATCAGGACCTTAATATTGATATAGTAGTACCAGCTAATCCTTAGATTTCACTGATATCAGATATCCATAGATATCATTTGTCCTGATAAAAATATTGTATAGCAGGAGAATCCAGTTCAGAATCACATATCGCATTTAGTTGTCATGTCTGTCTTTGACTTGATCATCTTGATACTTTTGAAGAGTATAGGCTAGTTATTTTGAGGAATATTCCTCAATTTGGGCCTGATGTTTCTTCATGGTTTGATTCAGAATATGCATTTTGTCAGGAATACCACATAAAGGATGCTGTATTTTTATTCTAATCTTATTCACAATTTCCATTGTGTCCTGTTTCTCGTAATGTTAGCCTTGATGACTTGATACTAAGGTGGTGTCTACCAGTTTTCTCTACTGTAAATTTATTCACTTTTCCCTTTGTAGTTAATAAGTGTTTTGTGAGGAGGAGGTACTTTGAGACCATGTAAATTATCTCATTTCTTGTCAAACTTTCACCCACTGGTTTTAGCATCTATTGATAATTTTTGGCAGGATTATTACTATGATGGTTGCCAAATGACAGTTTTCTCATTTTATTATTCCTTCCACATTCATCAGTGGACATTCCATTGTAACAAAAAGCTTTCTTTTCTTCCATTCATTTACTAAATTGATATGGACTTATGGATTCCTATTTTATTCAGTGAGTTATTGTCTATTAATATAATTTGTTACTCTGAGCCTGAATTTGTCCCACATTTGGCCAGTGGAAACCCTTCAAGTTGGCTCCTATATCCTTTTGACATGTCCTATCATTCTTTAATCACTTCCCTTTTTACCTTCTAGCACAACAAGATGTTCCAATCTCTTGTATTATACTTTTCCTCCCTCAGCCCTAGAATCAGTCATTTCAACAAGCCCTGGTTCCTTTTACTGAAGAGCATATTTAAAAAGCAGGTCTAATGGGACTTCCCTGGTGGTGCAGTGGTTAAGAATCTGCCTGCCAATGCAGGGGCCATGGGTTCGATCCCTGGTCTGGGAAGATCCCACATGCTGCGGAGCAGCTAAGCCTGTGCGTCACAACTACTGAGCCTGAGCTCTAGAGCCTGCGAGCCACGACTACTGAAGCCCGCCCGCCTAGAGCCTGTGCTCCGCAACAAGGGAAGCCACTGCAATGAGAAGCCCGTGCACTGCAACGGAGAGTAGCCCCCACTGACCGCAACTAGAGAAAGCCCGTGTGCAGCAGTGAAGACCCAATGCAGCCAAAAATAAATAAATAAATTTTTTAAAAAAAGAAAAAGAAAAAAACAGGTCTGGGCTTCCCTGGTGGCCCAGTGGTTGAGAATCCGCCTGCCAGTGCAGGGGACACAGGTTCAAGCCCTGGTCCGGGAAGATCCCATATGCCACGGAGCAACTAAGCCCGTGACGAAGAGTAGCCCCCACTCGCCGCAACCAGGGAAAGCCCGCCCACAGCAACGAAGAACCAACGTAGCCAAAAATAAATAAAAAATTAAAATTAAAAAAAAAAGCAAGTCTGGGAATTCCCTGGTGGTTCAGTGGTTAGGATGCTGAGCTTCCATTGCAGGGAGCATGAGTTTGATCCCTGGTCAGGGAACTAAGATCCCACAAGCTGCACAGCACAGCCAAAAAAAAAAGCAGGTCTGGATGCTAGGTATGATTGTTCTACTGAGACATTGCTGCTTGTAAGCCTCTCTGGACAGACCTAGGGGATATACATATACATACACAAAATATACTCTTACATATGCATCCATATCTATATTTTCTCTCTGTATATATATGTATATATAAAATGCTGTGAGTTCCTCCAATTCCAGGCTAACACCTCAGAGTTCATTTTATTTTCTCCCTTTTTTATACTTGAAACACCCTTCTCTGACAGAGAATCTTGCTTGTATTAATATATTTATTTAATTGCTCAGACCGCTTTTAAAAATAAATTTATTTATTTATTTTTTTAATTTTTGGCTGCGTTGGGTCTTCGTTGCTGCATGCAGGCTTTCTCTGTTTCTGGTGAGCAGGGGCTACTCTGATGCAGTGCACAGGCTTCTCATTGCAGTGGCTTCTCGTTGTGGAGCACGGGCTCTAGGCGCACGGGCTTCAGTAGTTGCGGCACGTGGGCTTAGTAGTTGTGGCTCACGGGCTTAGTAGTTGTGGCTCGCGGGCTCTAGAGCGCAGGCTCAGTAGTTGCTGAGTAGGCTCACACGGGCTTAGTTGCTCTGCGGCATGTGGTATCTTCCCGGACCAGGGCTGGAACCCATGTCCCCTGCATTGGCAGGCAGATTCTTAACCACTGTGCCACTAGGGAAGTCCTTGCTCAGATCCTCCCTTTAATGTACCCAGTCTTTCTTTCCTTCTGAAACCAGGTGGATGCCAGCCTTGCTCAGCACCACCTAATGAGTTTTAGACTTAATTATTCAAGAAGGAAGGAAGTGCAATGGATCAAAATTATTTGTAGATTTATCTACTTGCTAAAATTTATTTGTGACCCCAGAATCAGTACTTGAGCTTTCACGGTTGTTTGGGGACATGTGCAGAGGGGTGCAAAATTTGCATCATCCAACACGTATATTCCCAGCTAAAGTCAAACAAGGTGACTCTCTGCCTTCTTGTTTCAGCTCTCATACTGTCAACAAGTGTTCTTTTTTACAGTCTATTTAGTGTTATGTTTTTTTACATTTTTGTGCTTTTATTGGTAATTGGCCTCCAAGTGTGCTGTCTAGTATTACTAAGTTTCAAGAAGGCTGTGATGTGCCTTATGGGGAAAATACATGTTTTAGGTAAACCTCATTCAGTCATATCTTATAGTTCTGTTGGCTGTAAATTCAGTGTTAATGAATCAACATCCAGAAAAAGGAAAGGAAATTTGCTGATCTATACATGAAAGTACTAAGGTAACATGTATAGTGCATGTGAATCTGTGGAAAAGAGGGGAAAGTAGGTAAATTTGTGGATTTGTGAGGTGATAAACATGAAAAAGGTATAGTGGACAGCACTGTTATAAGGCTGAAGGCCAAAGAAGTTTACAGTTACATTATCCAGGACAAAGAAAATATTAAACACTTCTTGGCTAGTGCTGGCTGGTTTACATTTCTAAAGGTGATACTGTGTGAAAAATGGTAAACTTGCAGGCAGTGCAGGTTCTACAGATCAGGAACCTTTGAAAAAAAATTTCTAAATACCTGCTAAGTGTCATTCAGGGAAAGGGTTATGTGGAAAAGTAGGTTTTCAATTCTGAGATTGGTTTGTTTTATAAAGACATTGACGAATGAACTTATATTAACACAAATGGCATTTTGGTTGACAAAATGTTGTGACCATGATAACATAACCCTGTATTTCTCCTTAGGAGCAGTAGTTCAGTATTTGCTAACTCAGTGTTCATGGCAACTTTACAGAACATAACTACCACGAATAACAAGCATTGGCTGTAGTTTTACTTTTTTTTTTTTAAGAAAACAGTTGATTTTCTTTTTTTTGTGGTACACGGGCCTCTCACTATTGTGGCCTCTCCTGTTGCGGAGCACAGGCTCCGGACGTGCAGGCTCAGCGGCCATGGCTCATGGGCCCAGCCGCTCCACGGCATGTGGGATCTTCCCGGACCAGGGCTTGAACCTGTGTCCCCTGCATTGGCAGTCAGATTATTAACGACTGCACCACCAGGGAAGTCCCAAAACAGTTGATTTTTATTCTCCACATAGAAGTAGCATCATTTATTATCTTTAGTCTTAGTATCACTTGAGAAAAACCTTGTTAAAAACTCAGTCTTAGCTTTTCTCCCAGTTTGTGATTGGTCCCATCCTTCCTCTCTACACACGCATTTGAGAATCTCAAAGTGAAGATTTCACTGTTCATGGTATACATGTGAAGAGGTATCACAGGCAGAAAAAGAGGTTATCTCAAATTCAGTTGGTGTAAAAACCTCACTTGTGCAGACTGTACCACCTTAATTGGTTTTGCTTGCATAGCTGAATTCTTAGTCATACTTTAAATTACATGGACTTTGCTAAAAATTGAGGCAAAATCCACATAACATAAAGTTAACCATTTTAGGGCTTCCCTGGTGGTGCAGTGGTTGAGAGTCGGCCTGCCCATGCAGGGGACACGGGTTTGTGCCCCGGTCCGGGAAGATCCCACATGCCGCGGAGCAGCTGGGCCCGTGAGCCATGCTCCACAACAGGAGAGGCCACAACAGTGAGAGGCCCATGTACTGCACAAAAAAAAAAAAAACGTTAACCATTTTAAAGTGTACAGTTCATTGGCATTCAGTATATTCACAATGCTGTGCAACCAAGACCTCTCTCTAGTTCCAAAACATTTTTATCAGCCCAGAAGGAAACCTTGTATCCATTAGGTACTCACTCCCCATTCCTCCCTATCCCCGGCAACCAACCACTAATCTGCTTTCTGTCTGTATGGATTTACATATTCCATTTCGTATAAATGAAATTATACAGTATGTGACCTGTTTTCTGGCTTCTTTCTTTTAGCGTAACATTTTCGAGGTCCATCCATGTTGGAGCATGTATCAGTACTTTATTCCTTTTTTTTAAACAATAATGTCTATCATTTATTTAGAATTTATATGGAATTTACAGAGGTTTAATAGCTTGCTTCAGATTACCAATGGTTAAATGGCAGAGCAAGAAATGGCAGAGCAAGAATTCAACCCTGTTCTTCTGAATCTGCATAAATTACTTTACCATAAATAATGCCATTATTATATTGGGAGAAAAAAATCTTATTCAAATTTTGGCTGGCAAATTTTAGGTATTTAATTTTGTTCTTTAGACATAAAATGCTCTAATTCAAGTGATAGTTTGCTAGCTTCACACTGTATTGAGACTACTGTTAGTTTATCCTCTAAAAACTAAACATTTCCTTTTGCTGCCCTTTAGAGGTTATTAAAAAAAAAGTGGTTTTTTTTTTTTTGCTTTATAAAAACTAAAATTTCAGAATGAATGTAATCATTTATATGCAACTCAACTGGATCAACTGACATAAGGTCGTTGTATTCTTTCAAATATTGCACTGGAAGATTGATCACCAGCTGTCACCTACATGAACTGTTTTGATGAAATCAAGATGGTCATATAGAAGAGTTTGGTTGCTTTCAGCATTTAGAAAATTAAAGTATTCTAGTAACCAGTAAATCAGATAGATTTTTCATACATCACACAGGTAAATATGCATTCCAGTAAGTTATCCCATTTTATTCTGAGGGCAAATACATCTTATTTCTTTATCCTGTGTCATGAAGTTTGTGCTCTATCATCTATGTATTGGGTCGGCCAAAAAGTTTGTTTGGGTTTCCCGTAAGATGGTATGGAAAAACCCGAATGAACTTTTTGGCCAACCCAATATATATCTATCTATTTACTTCTTTATATTTATCTATCATCTATCTATATTACTTAGAGTATCAGTCAGAGAAAATAACATAAAATTCAACTAACTCATTTAGTAATAAAGGCACTTTTTTGGCTAACTAGCTGAAAAGTTTAGAGCTAGAGAATAAATACTTTGTCTGATGGTATCTTTAAGGCTGCATATCCATTTGTTTATGATGCTTTCAGCTCTTTCTCACTATGTTGGTTTCATCCTTACCTTATTTTTCCTCACAGTACTTTATTACTTTTTAAGGCTCAATAATATTTTGTTGTATTTGTATACCACATTTTGTTTATCCATCCATCTAGCAATGGACATTTAGGTTGTTTTCACCTTTGGGCTAATGTGAATGATGCTGCTGTGAACTTTCATGTACAAAATTTTGTTCGAATACCTGTTTTCAACTTTTTTGGATATATACCTAGTTGTGGAATTGCTAAGTCATATAGTAATTCTCTGTTTAACATTTTGAGGAACCACCAATATGTTTTCCACAGTGGCCACATCATCTTACGTTACCACCAGCAATGTACAAGGTGTCTCAATGAAGTGGATCTCATTGTGGTTCTTACTTGCATTTTCATAACAACTAATGATGAACATTTTTCCATGTGCTTGGTGGCCATTTGTAGATCTTCTTTTTGGAGAAATGTCTAGGTGAGTCCTTTGCCCATTTTTTAATTGGGGGACGGGGTCTTTCTGTTGCTAGGTTGTGAGAGTTCTTTGTATATTCTGGTTACTAGACACTTAGATACGTGATTTAAATTTTTTTTGTTTTGTTTTGTTTTTGTTTTTTGGCAGTACACGGGCCTCTCACTGTTGTGGCCTATCCCGTTGCGGAGCACAGGCTCCGGACACGCAGGCTCAGCGGCCATGGCTCACGGGCCCAGCTGCTCCGCGGCATGTGGGATCTTCCTGGACCGGGACATAAACCCGTGTCCCCTGCATCGGCAGGCAGACTCTCAACCACTGTGCCACCAGGGAAGCCCGGTGATTTACAAATATTTTCTCTCATTCTATCTTTTCACTCTATTTTCAAAATTTTTTATTTATTTGTGGCTGCATTGGGTCTTTGTTGCTGCTTGCGGGCTTTCTCTAGTTGCAGCGAGCCAGGGCTTCTCGTTGTGGAGCATGGGCTCTAGGCACACGGGCTTCAGTAGTTGTGGCTCACGGGCTCTAGAGCACAGGCTCAGTAGCTGTGGCACATGGGCTTAGTTGCTCCGCGGCATGTGAGATCTTCCTGGACGAGGGCCTGAACCCGTGTCCCCTGCATTGGCAGGCGGATTCTTAACCACTGCGCCACCAGGGAACCCCTCTTTTCAGTTTCTTGATAGTGTTCTATGTTGTGCAAAATTTTAAATTTTGATGAAGTACACTTTATATTTTTATTTGTGCTTTTTAGTTTTTTCTTAAATCTAAATTGTGCCCTTAATGCTTAGGGTGTTTTTGTTTGTTTGGTTTGGTTTTTTAATTAGTTAATTAATTTTTATTTTTCGCTGCGTTGGGTCCTCGTTGCTGCATGCTGGCTTTCTCTAATTGCGGTGAGCGGGGGCTACTCTTCGTTGCGGTGCGTGGACCTCTCACTGCGGTGGCCTCTCGTTGCAGAGCCTGGACTCTAGGCACGCAGGCTTCAGTAGTTGTGGCACGCAGGTTCAGTAGTTGTGGCATGCGGGCTCAGTAGTTGTGGCTCGTGGGCTCTAGAGCACAGGCTCAGAGCTGTAGTGCGCGGGCTTAGTCGCTCCATGGCATGTGGGATCTTCCCGGACCAGGGCTCAAACCCATGTCCCCTGCATTGGCAGGCAGATTCTTAACCACTGCGCCTCCAGGGAAGCCCT
Organism: Globicephala melas; assembly: GCF_963455315.2. Lineage (NCBI taxonomy): Eukaryota > Metazoa > Chordata > Mammalia > Artiodactyla > Delphinidae > Globicephala > Globicephala melas. The sequence goes on along the minus strand of NC_083328.1, from coordinate 57,229,085 downwards.
TAGGGTGTTTTTTTGTTTGTTTAATTTTGGGTGCATGGGGTCTTAGTTGCGGCATGAGGGATCTTTAGTTGCGGCATGCAGACTTCTTAGTTTCAGCATGCTAACTCTTAGTTGAAGCACGCATGAAGGATCTAGTTCCCCAACCAGGGATTGAACTCGGGCCCCCTGCATTGGGAGCATGGCGTCATCCCCACTGGACCACCAGGGAAGTCCTTGTTGTTTGTGCTTTTGGTGTCACATTTAGATAAGATTTTTAGGACTCTATTTCCAAATCCAGTATCACGAAGACCTACCCCTTTGTTTTCTTCTATGAATTTTATCATTCTTTTCTTATATTTATGTCTTTGATTTGTTTTAATTTTTGTAAACAGTGTGAGGTAAGGGTTCAGCTTCATTTTTTTGTATGTGGATATCCAGTTTTCCCGGCACCATTTATCGAAGAGCCTGTTCCCCTCAACCTTGAATAATCTTAGCACTCATGTCAAAAAATCAGTTGATTAAATAAAGATGTATGTGTTTATCTCTGGATTTTCAGTACTATTCCTTTGATCTTTATCTCCTTATGCTACTACCACAGTTTTGATTTCCGCAGCTTTGTAGTAAGTTTTGAAATTGGGACGTATGAGTCCTCCATCTTTTTTATTTATTTTTTATTTTTTTGCGGTACGCAGGCCTCCCACCGCCGTGGCCTCTCCCGCCGCGGAGCACAGGCTCCGGACGCACAGGCTCAGCAGCCATGGCCCACGGGCCCAGCCGCTTCGCAGTATGCGGGATCCTCCCAGACCGGGACACAAACCCGCGTCCGCTGCATCAGCAGGCGGACCCTCAACCACTGCGCCACCAGGGAAGCCCCATTTTTTTATATTTTAAGACTGTTTTGGCTGTTTGGGATCCCTTGCAGTTCCATATTAATTTTAGGATCAACTTTTTTATTTCTGTTAAAAAAAAAGTACTGTTGGGATTTTGAAAGGGATTACATTGGCTCTGTAGGTTGATTTGGGGAGTGTTGCTATCTTAACAATATCAAGTCCTGGAATCCCTGAACACAGGATATGTTTCCATTTATTTAGGTCATGTTTAATTTATTTCAGCAGTGTTTTGTACTTTTCAGTTTACAAGTCTTGTACCTCCTTGGTTAAATTTACTCCTAAGTATTTTATTTTCTGATGCTATTTTAAATGAGATTTTTCTTAACTTTATTTTTGGATTGATCATTGCTAGTGTATAGAAATACAACTGATTTTTTTAAAGATGTATTTTATTTTATTTTTTGATTAATTTATTTTTGGCTGTGTTGGGTCTTTGTCGCTGCGAGCAGGCTTTATCTAGTTGCAGCAAGTAGGTGCGCGGGCTTCTCATTGTGGTGGCTTATCTTGCTGTGGAGCTCGGGCTCTATGTGCGCGGGCTTCAGTAGTTGTGGCGCACGGGCTTAGCTGCTCTGCAGCATGTGGTATCTTCCCGGACCAGGGCTCAAACCCATGTCCCCTGCGTTGGCAGGCAGATTCTTAACCACTGCACCACCAGGGAAGTCCCTACAACTGATTTTTTTAAAACATTAATTAATTAATTTATTTTGACTGTGTTGGGTCTTCATTGCTGCGCGCGGGCTTTCTCTAGTTGCGGCGAGCTGGAGCTACTCTTTGTTGCAGTGTGCGGGCTTCTCATTGTGGTGGCTTCTCTTGTTGTGGAGCATGGGCTCTAGGCACGCAGGCTTCAGTATTTGTGGCATATGGGCTCAGTAGTTGTGGTTCGTGGGCTCTAGAGCACAGGCTCAGTAGTTGTGGCACACAGGCTTAGTTGCTCCGTGGCATGTGAGATCTTCCTGGACGAGGGCTCAAACCTGTGTTCACTTGCATCGGCAGGCAGATTCTTAACCACTGTGCCACCAGGGAAGCCCCCTACAACTGATTTTTGTGTTGATCTTGCAGCTTTGCTGTATTTATTAGCTGTAACAGTTTGTGTGTGTTTTTTTTGGATTTTCTATATATGAAGAGAGATAGTTTTACTTCTTCCTTTCTATTTTGAATGCCTTTTATTTTTATTTTTCTTGCCTGATTGCTCTGGCAAAAACTCCCAGTACCTTGTTGAATGGAAGCAGCAAAAGTGGGCATTGGTGTTTATTCCTGCTATTAGGGGGAAAGCTTTCAATTTTCCCCCATTGAATATAGCTGTGGGTTTTTCGTAATTCCCTTTGTCATATTAGGGTAGTTCCCTTCTATTCCAAGTTTGTTGAGTGTTTTTGTCATGCAAGGGTGTTTGATTTTTGTTAAGTGATTATTTTCTGCATTAGTTGAGATGATGATGTATTTTTCCCTTTTATTAATATGATGTATGACATTGATATGTAGACTTTTAAGTAGTAATTAATTAGCTGTTATCTTGTGTTTTATCCTATCTTTTGCATTGTATGTAGGGTTTATTATGAATGACTGTTCTGCAAGATTGTATTGCAGGCATGTCTTCAGGATATCAAATACTAAATGATATTATCTTCTTAAAATCAACTTTATTGAGGTATAATCAATCTTCTTACAATAAAATGTGCCCATTTTCCGTATACAGTTGAATGAGTTTTGCCAAATTTATATACCTGAGTGACCGTCACCACAGTCAAGATATATAACATTTCCTTAAACCCAGAAAGTTCCCTGTGCCCTTCTCATTCTTCTCTCCCCTTACTTCCTGCACCCCAGGCAACTGTGGATTTGCTATCTGTCACTGTAGATTAGACTGTCTTTTCTAGAGTGCTGTATAACTAGAATCATACAGTAGTACTCTTCCGTCTGGATTCTTTCACTCGGCATGTTGTTTTTGACATTTATCCATGCTGTTAGGTATATTAGTAGTTAATTCCTTTTTTCTGAGCAGTTTTCCATTGTATGAATATACTATAGTCTATCTTCCATACGTTAATAAGCATTTAGGTTATTTCTAATTTGATTCCCTTATGAATAAAGCTGCTAGGATCATATGTGTACATGTCTTTTTGTAGATATATGTTTTTATGGAATTGCTGAGTTTTATGGTTTAAGTGTATGTTTGGCCTTACAAGAACCTGCCAAACTGTTTTTCATAGTTTTACACTTTATATTCCCATCAGCAATGTGCAAGAGTTGTAGTTCCTCCACATCCTCACCAACACTTGGTATTGACAGCTTTTAAATTTTAGTCATTGTAACGAGTTTGTGGTTGTGTCTCATTGTGGTTTTAATTTGCATTTTCCTAATAACTAATGATGTTGAACATCTGTTTATGTGTTTATTGGCCATATTTGCTTCTGTGAAGTATCATCTTAAATCTTTGGCCTTTTCTTTTGGATTATCATTTGTTAAAATTATCTTACACATGAGTTGTTAAGAGTCCTTTATATATTCTGGATACAGTTCATTAATCATATATATGTATATGTATATAATATTGGGTTGGCCAAAAAGTGCCTTTGGTTTTTAAGTAAAAATAAAAGACACATTTTTCATTTTCACCAAGAACTTCGTTGAACAACATGTTCACCATTTTGTTCCATTACCTTCTGCCATTTTTCAGGCAACGTCATAATTCCATCTTCCCAAAGCTTCTTATCTTTTTGAGCAAAGAACTGTTCCAGGTGCCTTTTACAGTCTCCCAGGGAATTGACATTTTTCCATTAGAGAATTTTGTAAAGACCGAAATAAATGGAAATCTGAAGGTGCAATGTCTGGTGAATATGACGATGAATCAGAACTTCCCAGCAAAGCTGTAACAGTTTTCGCCTGGTCATCAAAGAAACGTGCCGTCTTGCGTTATCCTGATGGAACATTATGTGTTTTCTGTTGACTAGTTCTGGACACTTTTCATCAAGTGCTGCTTTCAGTTGGTCTGACTGGGAGCAGTACTTGTTGGAATTAATTGTTTGGTTTTCCGGAAGGAGCTCATAATAGAGGACTCCCTTCCAATCCTACCATATACACAACATCACCTTTTTTTTTTTTTTTTTTGAGAGGCAATATCTACTTTAATATTTCCTTCATTATCAATTTAATGTCAGTTTTTCAAAAAAATATTTTAAGATGTACACGTCATTGATAACAGAAATGTGGTTAAAATGTGGTGGTATGGAAACTACATCTTTGATTCTAAGAAGCACTGTAGTTTTTCGGTTTCACAAACCCATTGTCATGAGACTCACATCTCAACATAGCATGAACCTCCATGGTGAAACAAGGATTGACCATTTCAGACCTTGATTTTATTCACTGTCATAAACCATAACCTGTCGGTGTGGGATAGTTTAAATTATTATTTCTATTTTACAGATGAGAGAAACAAAGAAAGATTGGAGTATCTTTTCCAGGGTCAGACATTTAATAAGAAAGAGGCAGGGCCAGGATTTCAACCCAGGTAGTCTTCATTCCAGAACCTTTGCCTCCTAAGCATTATGCTTCCAAGTTGCTAAATTTGATTTTGGACATGTTGAGTTCAAGGTGTTTGTGGGAGGGCCAATGGCAGATGTTCAGTATGGTGTATAAGTTTGGGGCTCAATAAGTAGTGAAATTGTTGTCGAACCCAAGTTCGTGTGCCGACCCACAGTGAGGCCAAACAAACCAAAACGTGGAATTGGGAGCGGAGAAAGGTTTATTGCAAGACATCACCTTCTTTGGATGAAGACCGGCCTTTGGTGTGGTTGGTGGTGGTTCATTTCGCTTGCCCTACGATCTCTTCTGTTCCACATTATTGTATAGCATCCACTTTTCATCGCCCGTCACAATTTGTTTTAAAAACGGAACATTTTCATTGTTTAAGTAGAGAATCACATGCGGAAATATGGTCAAGAAGGTTTTTTCGCTAAACTTATATGCACTGAAATATCAAAGCGATTCACATAATGAAGCTGGTGCAAATGATTTTCAGCGCTTGATTTGGATATTTTCAGTATGTCAGCTATCTTCCTCATGGTATAATGTTGATTGTTCTCAATTTATGTCTTGATTTGATTGCTGTGAACTTCAAGTCGTCTGCCTGACCATGGAGCATTGTCCAGGGAGAAATCTCTAGCACTAAACTTCGCAAACCGCTTTTGACATGTTTGATCAGTCACAGCACCTTCTCCATACACTGCACAAACCTCTTTTTGCATTTCAGTTGTGTTTTTACCTTTCTTGAAATAAGAAAGCATAATACAGGCTTCCCTGGTGGCGCAGTGGTTGAGAGTCCACCTGCCGATGCAGGGGACACGAGTTCGTGCCCCAGTCCGGGAAGATCCCACATGCCGCGGAGTGGCTAGGCCTGTGAGCCATGGCTGCTTAGCCTGCACGTCCAGAGCCTGTGCTCCGCAACGGGAGAGGCCCACAACAGTGAGAGGCCCAGGTACCGCAAAAAAAAAAAAAAAAAAAAAAAAAAAAGCATAATATGCCGAAAATGTTGCTTCTTTTCTTCCATCTTCAATATTAAAATGGCTACACAAAAATTCACCAATTTTGATATGAAAATTTAATTTTATTTAATTAATTTATTTTTAAAATTAATTAATTAATTTAAATATTTTTTACCGCATTGGGTCTTTGTTGCTGTGTGCGGGCTTTCTCTAGTTGCGTCAAGCAGGGGTACTCTTTGTTGCAGTGCGAGGGCTTCTCTGAATGAGGTGGCTTCTCTTGTTGAAGAGCACGGGCTTCAGTAGTTGTGGCATGTGGGCTCTAGAGCACAGGCTCAGTAGTTGTGGCACACAGGTTTAGTTGCTCTGTGGCATGTGGGATCTTCTCGGACCAGGGCTCGAACCCGTGTCCCCTGCATTGGTAGGCAGATTCTTAACCACTGTGCCAGCAGGGAAGTCCCTGATAAGTCTTTTTAAATGCACGCTGATATGACAGTTGTCACATACAGTCGAACAAAATTGTTTCAAATGAAGTTAAAGACAACTAAGTGTCACTAGAGCCATGTTATGGAAAAAACTGAATGAACTTTTTAGCCAACTATATAAATAAAATAAATGTTGTCTCCCAGCCTGTGAGTTGCTTTTTCAGTTTTTAATGGTGTTTCTCAAAGAGCAAAAAGTTGTAATTTGGGGGTCCAGAGTCAGCAAGGAAGAGTCAGATGATTTAAAACATGAGAAGGATTGAACAAGAGGGAGATTTTTCCATTGCTGGCTTTGAAGATGGAAGAGTCCATATGCAAGGATTGCAGATGGCCTCTAGCAGCTGACAATGGCCCTTGTGAGACAGGAGGGAAGGGGACAGGGCACAACCATTGAAAGAGTGACACAGCCATTGAGAATATGATAAAAACTAGTTAGAACCAACTAGGCGCAAGGTGTCGCAAGATGACTTCCAGCATACCTTGAGCCTCATTATGCACTCAGTGTAATATATTATCATGCTAAATGACACACCCACCAGCGCCATGACAGTTCCGAGGCTGGCCAGAAAAGGCCAAAAAGTGGGTGGTGGCCCAATTCCTGGAAATCCCTGCCCCTTCCCCAAAATAATTGGAATTACCCAGCCCATAAAAACTAATCACCCTCACAGCCCGGGGCCACTCTCACCCTCTGAGATGGTCCACCTTCTGTCTATGGAATGTGTATCTCCTAGGGCTCTTTCACCTTCTGATACAGCCCGTACTCTGTCTATGGAGTGTGTATCTCCCTGAATAAATCTGCTTTCACTCTACTTCTGGCTTACTCTTGAATTCTTCCCTGTGAGAAGCCAAGGACCCTCACTTGGCGGCCTATCCCAGGGACTTGCCCGAGACGTGGGATGTGACCATTCTCTCATGCCCCCCTCTTCTGCAACCGTTGAATGAGAAGTAGCAAAGAAGCAGGGACCATTGTCCTACAACTGCACGGAACTGAATTCTGCCACACCATGTGAACTTGGAAGAGAATCTTGAGCTCCAGATGAGAACACAGAATGGCATAAATCTTGAGTTTATCCTGATGAGATCCTGAGCAGAAAATCTAGCCATGGTGTGCCTGGACTTCTGACCTCTAACCTTGTGGTAACTTGTTATGCCTTTAGCAGTTTCCTCTACTTTCTTCAGAACTTAGCTAAACTTTTCAAAGCGTGTAAGCATTTATCCAGTATCTTTAGATTTTTGTGGCTGGAGAGTTGTAGCAGATTTTCTAGACTCCTGTATTTGAAGATTAAAAAGATAAGACCGTGTGCTTTAAAGATTGAGTTTAATGTACAGAAATATTGGGTGTCAGCCAAAATATAAAATTACTTTTACATATTCATTTATTAATTTCCAGTTTTAAACGACAGCTTTCCCTTTAAAGAAAGAGATCAGGAGCCTGATTTTCTTGTCTGTTTCCTGAGGAAGCAAAAAGGCAGAAACTTTGTGAATAGCAAGACCAGTGGTTGCTATAGTAAGCATGGGACTTCCTGACAATGGCTCTATTAACAGTAGGAAATGGAACCATGGCAGTGTTCTAATTTGCCATAAGATTTTGTTTCCCATCTTTAGAGTAAGAGGTTCCACTATATCAAGGAATTGGCTCTTCCAGTTTATTTTATTCATTTAGTTAGACAGTGATTAGAAAGCCTCACTGGTTGTGTATGTGGCACCATACTCAGGAGTTTTGTAATTATATGACAGTTATGATACATTTCAAACAGGGCTTTGAAACTTTCCTTCTGGAGGAAGCCCTTCTCCTCCAGTGGCTATTGACCTACCTTGGTTATAGGCCCTATTCAACCAGTGGGGAGACCATAGATTTTGGAATCATATATACCTGGGTTTGAGTCTCAGTCTTGTCACCTACCAATTGTTTGACTGTGGACAAGTTATTTAACTACTCTGTGCCACAGTTTCTGCATGTGCAAAATGAAGCATCTGTTTTCTGTGCTTGTTTTGAAGATATGTTAAATTCTGAACATTATACACTTTGACACAGTGCCTGACACTTACTAAGCATTAACAAATGGTTATTATTCTGATCCTTGTTGAGCTGCTGATTTTTGATGTTTCTGGTTATGTCTTTAAATTTTTTTTTTCTTAGTATGCCTGGTTTTTCCTTCTTTATTGAATGACTTTCAAGATGTGATTATAGTTGAAGGTGCCACTTAGAAAGGAAATGTGTGTAGAAGGCATAAAGGCTGCTTATAGACCCAGCTCTCGTGGTGATAGCAACAGTATTGGCATCTCAAGTTGATTGTTTCAAAGATCCATACAACATTTCATGGCCTTGAAAAGCAGAAAACACCCAGAAAACAGAAATCGAGCAGTTATTGAAGCATTGAATAGCAAAGATCATTATTAATTGTACTTGATAAGGAATATCCTTCATGTTTGCCTGAGCCTTTATTTAATGCATTTTAACATTTGTTGTGTTTTTCTTTTCCCTTTAAACCTTACTGTTAAGTTCAAAAATGAGCTGAACTAAAAAGAAACCAATGTCTTAGAACAGACATGTTTCTTACCTTCAAGGATCTTACTGTCAGTTGAAGGAGGCCATAAACACTTATAATAGTTTGTAACAAGTACTTTACTAGAGGTAATGATTGATTCTTGTGGCTAAAGGAGAGGAAGGAATTGGGACATCTAGGATCTCTGGCTTGGGTAAGGGGGAAGACCAGAGTTGGCAAACTGACCTGCTTGACAGTTTTTTGCACAGCCCACAAACTAAGAATTGTTTTAACATCTTTAAATGGTTGGAAAAAGTCAAATCAAAAGAAGAATGATATTTAATGACTTGTGGAAATTATATAAAATTCAAATTTCAGTGTTCATAAATAAAGTTTTATTGGACTATAGCTCCACTCAAACTTTACCTGTTGTCTTTTGTTGCTTTTGTGCTACAACAGCAGAGCTGAATAATTGTGACAGAGGCTGTATGACCTACAAAGCCAAATGTTTACTGTGTGGCTCTTCACAGAAAAGGTTTGCTGATTCCTGGAATAGATGGTGATTTTTATCCACTGAGATAAGCAATTAAGGAGGAATAGATATAGGAGAAAATAACATATTTCTATGAATGTTGGTTATTTGAATCAGAGGTGCTTGAGCTATGCAGGTCTAGAAGGCAAGGGCATATATAGATATGGGATTCTGAAGAGAATTTGAGGCTGGAGATACATGGGGGGAGAAAAGATGAGATCCAGAAAGCCTGATGGAGGAGTGGTTCTCAGCCCTGGCTGCACATTGGAATCACCCTGGGTACTTAATTAAAAACAACCCAAAAAACCCAAACACACACTGCCAGGGTTACTTCCTACCCCCACCCTCTGAGATTGTGATGTCCTTGAGTTGGGGGCGGTGGGGAGGTGGTTTAAAGAATTCCCCAGCCTTCTAATGTGCAGCCAGCTTTGGGAACTGCTGGGATAGAGTGAGAAGGTTGGGCATGGAACCAGTATTTAAGGGGCAGTTCTATATTTACTGAGATGAAGTGCTGATTGAGTAATGATGGGACTTGTGGCAATGGTCAGATTCACAGTTTGGTGGTGTAACTAAGGATTGTGAAGTCTTCTTTGGAGATCGCTGTTGACTCTTATCAAGAGGAGTTCCTGTGGAGACCAAGTGAGAGTGTATGTCAAAGGGTTTGAGGTAGAGCAGGAGAGAAACTGAGTGTACTATTGAGAGAAACTGAGTGTACTATTGAGGGAAGGAAAGGGGAGAAATTGATAGCTGGGAAGGGGAGGCATTGGAGATTTGGTTTGAGAAGTTCTTTAAGATGATAAATGCTTGTGTCTATTCATGTACTGAGGGAGTCAGCACTTGGCAAGGAAACTGCTTGGAATGGCAATATCAGATGCCACCATTCAGTTTTTCATAGAAAGAGATAGATTTTGAATAGTTCTTGGAATAATCTTATTTTATCCTTTTTGGAATTGTATCTTTAATGTTTTTCCTACATTTGGACACAGTATCTGTATAGCTGGAAAGAGAAATGGACATAGGCATTGAGAAACAAGGCCAACAACTGTTCTTCCCTTATCCTGTCTGGGGCATTGATCTCATCCATGAGAATAGGAGGGTGAACTGAACAGGCTCCATTATCTCTTCTGAAAATCTTTCATTTAAATGAGTACAAATTTTAATTACATGAATGAGGAACCCTATGAAATGTCTATGAAAAGCCTGTGAAATGTCTGTGAAGCCCACTGCCTGATCTTTTAGTTCCTTAGTACCTGGGCATGTGCTTTTTTTGAAGAACACCAGCAGTTTATGACACACCCCTCAGTGAATATTTGGGCACATTGTGTACAAAATATACCAATTTATCCTACCCTTAGAATATTTCCTCAGGAGCAAAATTTAGTATAGAGTCTTCTTTTAATGTTTTTTATTATGTACAAGCAATAGATGTTGGTTAAGGAATACTTGGATAGTACCCACCATTGTTGTTAATATTTTAGTTTATCTATTGGGAGTCTTATTTTTCCCCACTGGTTTTTGTTTCTCAATCAGAGTACATTTAATATATGTGCCAGTTGGGTTCTTCAGGAATCAGATTGAGATGGAGTAGGAGGGCAAAGGGCTTATTGAGGAGTAATGCCTGTGAAGAAAAAGAGAAAGGATTAGGTTGGGCATGGGAAGCCATCAGACTGCAGTTCACACCTGACAAAATCTCTGCCAGCCCAGATTGCCAGATTGCCTCACTGGTTGGAAAGGGCTAGGCCATTGTACCACCACATTGCCCAGTCATTGGCTGGGGGCAGTCCTGAGGAAAGTGTGCCCTCTGTTTGAAAGCTAAGGTGGATTCTAAAGGGGTTAACAGCAGGAAGCTGTCAGCTAACCACAGTCCTTGCAACTAGACAGGAATTCCCTTATCGAAGAGGGATCTGAGCAGTATATCTTTGTGTCTGCTAGGACATAAAATGTACTGTCCTGCTCACATTAATTAGGATGGCTACTATCCAAAAAACAAACCAGAAAACAAGTGTTGGTGAGGATGTGGGGAAATTAGAACCCTGTGCACTGTTGGTGGGAATGTAAAGTGGTGTAAAAGCTGTGGAATACAGTGTGGAGATTCTTTAAAAAATTAAACATAGTATTACCATATGATCTGGCAATTCTGATTCTGGTATATGCCCCAGAGCATTTAAGCAAGGTCTTTAAGAGATATTTGTACACCAGCATTCATAGCAGCATTATTCACAGTAGCTAAAATATGGAAACAACCCAACTGTCCATCAGCAGATGAATGAATAAGCAAAATGTGGCATATACATACAGAGGAGTAAAATTCAGCCTTGGGAAATTCTTCGGTATGCTACAACGTGGATGAACCTTGAGGACATTATGCTAAGTGAAATAAGCCAGTAACAAATACTGTGTGATTTCACTTATATGAGGTACTTGGAGTGGTTAAAATCATAGAGACAGACAGAAGAATGGTGGTTGCCAGGGGCTTTTAGGGAGGGGAGTATGGGGAGTTATTGTTTAATAGGTATATAGAGTTTCAGTTTTACAAGATCAAAAGAATTTTGGAGCTAGATGGTGATGATGGCTGCATAACAATGCTAGTGTAGTTAACACCACTGAATTGTGCATTTAAAAATGGTTACGGTGGTAAATTTTATGTAACGTGTTTTAACATAATAAAAAAATGAAAAAAAAGTTTCCCGTTTTTCCTATTTACATAAGTGGGTTATTTTGTAATTTTTCTAAACTTTTTAAATGGATACATAATATTCTAACAAGTTTATATATCCATTCCCTAAGTTTCTAAATTTTCTATATTAATAAAAATAGAGCAATGAGCATCTTTCTGTGAAGTTCTTTACTGTACTTAGGATTGTTTTCTTTGAATAGACTCCAAGAAGTAAAGTAGATTGAAGAGTGAATATTCTTATGGCTCTTCATGTTGAAAGTTCTTTTACAGTGTCAGTGCAAGGTATAAGCAGCCTATAGCATCAGATCCTCAACAGTTTCAGATTTTGTTTCTTAATCTTGTCTAATTTGTAGCTTAAAAATAGTGTCTCTTTGTTTCTGACCTGCAGTCTGTATGGTCTTTACTGGGCTGTGAATTGAGGGATTTGGTTAACTCAGTCCTCTGTCCAAAGGTCCAAAAGGATGGAGAAGATAATGTTAAGAATGAGGGCTCCAGAATCAGATTGATCAGGTTCAAATCCTGGCTCTGCTGCTTACCACTTTGTGACCTTAGGCAAGTCTCTGTGCATCAGTTTATTCATCTGAATAAGAAGAATAGTGGTAGCATCTGCCTTATAGGGCTATGTTGAAGGTTAAATGAGGTAGAACACATAAAAACATTTAGTATGATGTCTGGCCCATTGCATATGCTTAAGTGTTAGGTATTATTTCAATATAAATTTGATTATTTTAGTATCTTAACATTTAGAATGGGAGAGAATATTAAATTCAGACTCTAGTCTTTTTCCAAGGGAGAAAACTGAGGCTTAGAGAGGTTAATAAATTTGGCCTGGGTCACTTAGCTAATGGGTTGCAGAGCTTGGACCTGAAGGTGAGTTTTTGACCAATGCTGGGGTTTTCAACTTTGGCCTTTGGGATAATTCTTTGTCATGGAAGGGCTGTCCTGTGATTTGTTAGACAATCAAAACTATCTTCAGACATTGCCAGATGTCCCCTGGGGGGGACCTTATGGTACATAAACAACCCTACAGTGGAATAGTCTAGGTTTGGGGATTAGGGAGGAAGGTCCTCCACAGGAAGGACCTAATATATTGTTGAATACCGTTCTCATGAGTTCTTCAGTGATCTGAATTAACTGTTTAAGATGGAGCTTTGTCCTGTGGCTACTGAAATGTTCAGCACAGCTCTATGAGACATCTTGTTAGAGTGTACTCCTCCCCCCTGGAACAACCAGTGGTATTTAAATAGGGCTGGTTTATCTTTCTAAAGGTTTTTTCCTGTAATTGCAGGTGGCACAACTGAAAAAAGTTATTTATGGAATTCCAATGAGTGTTGATGGATGATGCAGTTCAAGTAACTAAAGTAAGAGAAATAAAACCTGAGCTGCAAGGAAACTTTGTCACCCAACTTATTGTCCTCACAAAATATAGCTAAAATCAGATTCTCTCCCACTCCATTTTATTTCCAAGCTATAAGAGTAGTGTATTTTTTATGATTAAAAATGTTATAATTGGGGCTTCCCTGGTGGCGCAGTGGCTGAGAGTCCGCCTGCCGATGCAGGGGACACGGGTTCGTGCCCCGGTCCGGGAAGATCCCACATGCCGCGGAGCGGCTGGGCCCGTGAGCCATGGCCGCTGAGCCTGCGCGTCGGGAGCCTGTGCTCCGTAACAGGAGAGGCCACAACAGTGAGAGGCCTGCGTACCGCAAAAAAAAAAAAAAAAAGTTATAATTATCATCCTTTAAGACAGTGGTTCTCAACCTGGTCATGTATCAGAATCACTTAAAGAGCTTTAAGAAATAAAAAACCAAAGTCTGTGGCCTGCTGTCCTGCCCTTGTTGAATTAAAGTTTCTGTGGGTAGAGCAAAAGTTTCTGTGGGTAGAGCACAGGTGATCCTGACGTCAGCTACAAATTGGCACTTGCCATCTGCCTCTACAAGGATCAAATCACAAGCTGCAGCGACCGCTGACCTTCAACACACCCTGAAAGGAGTTCAGGTTGGAGATCAGGAATGAGGCATTCTGTGCTCTGGGAAAAACTGGCAGAACAGCCCTTCAGATAGATATTTTCAGGAGAAGATTTTATGAGCCCAATTCTTGCATCTCCTTGTATCTAGAAAAGCACTAAAATCTTTCATGGTGACATCTGCTCCTTGTGACTGGCAGTAACCTTCACGAGACTAGCAGCAACCTTCTGCAAAAATGCGTGCTTGATTGCGTGTACTCCACCTTCACCAATCGCATATATACTGACCTTCCCCCCTAACTCTTCGGAGCAGTTTCTCAGAGCTATCTGAAATGCTGACTCCCGGGCTGTAGTCCTCATTCTGCCCCACATAAAACTTAACTCACAACTCTCAAGTTGTGCAGTTTTTTAGTAGACACCGAATATGGATCCTTGTTGAAAAACTGATGCACTGAGAGATTCAAAGCATTCAGTACTTAGTTTGTGTAGCATTAAACAACTTGTATTAAAAAAGGAAAAACAGGTTTTCATTATTCAACTTTGCCATCACTCTAAGTTTGAAATGGCAGTGTAAACCAGCACTACAGTTTTGGAAGACTGTTGAATATTTTCTACAAAGCTAAACATACATGTATCCAATGACTCAGAAATTCCACTCCTAGGTATTTACCCTTGAGAAATGAAAACATATGTCTACATAAAGACGTGCATGGGAACATTCACTATAGCTTTATTTATAAAATAGCAAAAAAAAAAGAGGAAATAATCAAATGTCTAAAAACAGGTGAAAAGAGGTACAAATTGTGATATATTCATACAGTGGAATTCTACTCAGCAATAGAAAGGAATGAACTACTGTACAACAACGTGGATGAATCTCACAGATATAAGTTTGAGTGAAAGAAGCCAGACGGAAAAAAAGTAGATATAGTTCAGTTGCCAGAAGATATGATGATAGAAATCAGACTAGTGGTTCCTCTGGCCGGAGGTGGGAGAAGGAGGAGGTATGAGACAGCGGCATTGTAAAGGTTTTACACGTTAATATATTCATATAAATATTTTTCTTTGTTGTGCAAAATAAAGATTGTGTTGTCCATAACATAAAAATTACCGTTTTAATCAGTTTTATGCGTACAAATCATTGACATTAAGTACATTTACATTGTTGTGCAGCCATCACCACCAACAATCTCCAGAACTTAATCTTCCCCAACTGAAATTCTGTACCCATTATACACTACCTCCCCATTTCCCCTTCCCCTGGGCTCCTGGCAACCACATTCTACTTTGTTTCTGTGAATTTGAGTACCCTAGGTACACATGTAAGTGGAATCGTACAGTATTTGTCCTTTTGTGGCTATTTCACTTAGTATAATGTCTTCAAGGTTTATTCATGTTGTAGCATGGATCAGAATTTCCTTCCTTTTTGAGGCCGGATGATTTTCTAGTGTGTGTATATGCCACATTTTGTTTATCTATTCATCCTTCAATGCACATTTGGGTTGTCTATACCTTTAGGCTCTTATGAATAATGCTACTATGAATATTGGTGTACAAATACCTGTTCAGGTCTCTGCTTTCAATTCTTTTGGATACATACCTAGAAGTGGAATTACTGGATCAGATGGTAATTCTATGTTTAATTTTTTGAGGAACCACCGTAGTATTTTCTATACTGGCTGTACCATTTTACATTTCTACTAGCAATGCACAGTGGTTCCAGTTTTTCTTCCTCACCAACACTAATTTCTGTTTTTTTGTTTGATAATAGCCATTCTAATGGGTGTCAAATGGTATTTCATTGTGGGATTTTGTGGGTTTTTTGAATTTTATTTATTTTTTTTATACAGCAGGTTCTTATTAGTTATCCATTTTATACACATTAGTGTATATATGTCAATCCCAATCTCCCAATTCATCACATCACCACGCCCCCCCGCCGCTTTCCCCCCCGGTGTCCTTATGTTTGTTCTCTACATCGGTGACTCAATTTCTGCCCTGCAAACCAGTTCATCTGTACCATTTTTCTAGGTTCCACATATATGCGTTAATATACGATATTTGTTTTTCTCTTTCTGACTTACTTCACTCTGTATGACAGTCTGTAGATTGATCATCGTCTCTACAAATGACCCACTTTCGTTCCTTTTTATGGCTGAGTAATATTCCATTGTATATATGTACCGCATCTTCCTCATCCATTCGTCTGTTGAGGGGCATTTAGGTTGCTTCCAAGACCTGGCTATTGTAGATACTGCTGCATTGAACATTGGAGTGCACATGTCTTTTTGAATTATGGTTTTCTCTGGGTATATGCCCAGTAGTGAGATTGCTGGGTCATATGGTAATTCTATTTTTAGCTTTTTAAGGAACCTCCATACTGTTCTCCATAGTGGCTGTATCAATTTACATTCCCACCAACAGTGCAAGAGGATTCCCTTTTCTCTACACCCTCTACACCATTTGTGGTTTGTAGATTTTCTGATGATGCCCATTCTACCTGGTGTGAGGTGATACCTCACTGTAGTTTTGAATTGCATTTCTCTAATAATTAGTGATGTTGAGCAGCTTTTCATGTGTTTCTTGGCCATCTGTATGTCTTCTTTGGAGAAATGTCTATTTAGATCTTCTGCCCATTTTTTGATTGGGTTGTTTTTTTTTTAATATTAAACTACATGAGCTGTTTATATATTTTGGAGATTAATCCTTTGTCTGTTGATTCGTTTGCACATATTTTCTCCCATTCTGAGGGTTGTCTTTTCATCTTGTTTGTAGTTTCCTTTGCTGTGCAAAAGCTTTTAAGTTTCATTAGGTCCCATTTGTTTATTTTCGTTTTTATTTCCATTACTCTAGGAGGTGGATCAAAAAACATCTTGCTGTGATTTATGTCAAAGAGTGTTCTGCCTATGTTTTCCTCTAAGAGTTTTACAGTGTCCAGTCAAATATTTAGGTCTCGAATCCATTTTGAGTTTATTTTTGTGTATGGTGTTAGGGAGTGTTTTAATTTCACTCTTTTACATGTAGCTGTCCAGTTTTCCCAGGACCACTTATTGAAGAGGCTGCCTTTTCTCCATTGTATATCCTTGCCTCCTTTGTCATAGATTAGTTGACCACAGGTGCATGGGTTTATCTCTGGACTTCCTATCCTGTTCCATTGATCCAATTTCTGTTTTTGTGCCAGTACCATATTGTCTTAATTACTGTAGCTTTGTAGTATTGTCTGAAGTCAGGGAGTCTGATTCCTCCAGCTCCGTTTTTTTCCCTCAAGACTGTTTTGGCTATTCGGCGTCTTTTGTGTCTCCATACAAATTTTAAGATTTTTTTGTTCTAGTTCTGTAAAAAATGCCATTGGTAATTTGATAGGGATTGCATTGAATCTGTAGATTGCTTTCGGTAGTATAGTCATTTTCACAATATTGATTCTTCCAATCCAAGAACATGGTATATCTCTCCATCTGTTTGAATCATCTTTAATTTCTTTCATCAGTGTCCTATAGTTTTCTGCATACAGATCTTTTGTCTCCCTAGGTAGGTTTAACTAGGTATTTTATTCCTTTTTTTGCAATGGTAAATGGGAGTGTTTCCTTAATTTCTCTTTCAGATAGTTCATCATTATTGTATAGGAATGCAAGAGATTTCTGTGCATTAATTTTGTATCTGCTACTTTACCAAATTTGTTGATTAGCTCTAGTAGTTTTCTGGTGGCATCTGTAGGATTCTCTATGTATAGTATCATGTCATCTGCAAACAGTGGCAGTTTTACTTCTTCTTTTCCAATTTGTATTCCTTTCATTTCTTTCTCTTCTCTGATTTCTGTGGCTCGGACTTCCAAAAGTATGTTGAATAATAGTGGTGAGAGTGGACATCCTTGTCTTGTTCCTGATGTTAGAGGAAATGCTTTCAGGTTTTCACCATTGAGAGAGATGTTTGCTGTGGGTTTTGTTGTATATGGCCTTTATTATGTTGAGGTAGGTTCCCTGTATGCCCACTTTCTGGAGAGGTTTTATCATAAATCGGTGTTGAATTTTGTCAAAAGCTTTTTCTGCATCTATTGAGATGATCATATGGTTCTTATTCTTCAGTTTGTTAATATGGTGTATCCCATTAATTGATTTGTGTATACTGAAGAATCCATGCATCCCTGGGATAAATCCCACTTCAGCATGGTGTATGATCCTTTTAATGTATTGCTGGATTCTGTTTGCTAGTATTTTGTTGAGGATTTTTGCATCTATATTCATTGGTGATATTGGTCTGTAATTTTCTTTTTTTGTAGTATCTTCATCTGGTTTTGCTATCAGGGTGATGGCGGTCTCATACAATGACTTTGGGAGTGTTCCTTGCTCTGCAATTTTTGCGAAGAGTTTGAGAAGAATGGGTGTTAGCTCTTCTCTAAACGTTTGATAGAATTCACCTGTGAAGCCATCTGGTCCTGGACTTTTGTTTGTTGGAAGATTTTTAATCACAGTTTCAATTTCATTACTTGTGATTGGTCTGTTCACATTTTCTATTTCTTCCTGGTTCAGTCTTGGAAGGTTATACCTTTCTGAGAATTTCTCCATTTCTTCCAGGTTGTCCATTTTATTGGCATAGAGTTGCTTGTAGTAGTCTCTTAGGATGTTTTGTGTTTTTGCGGTGTCTGTTGTAACTTCTCCTTTTATTTTGTTGATTTGAGTCCTCTCCCTCTTTTTCTTGAGGAGTCTGGCTAATGGTTTATCAATTCTGTTTATCTTCTCAAAGAACCAGCGTTTAGTTTTATTGATCTTTGCTATTGTTTTGTTTCTTCTTCATTTATTTCTGCTCTGATTTTTATGATTTCTTTCCTTCTGCTAACTTTGGGTTATGTTTCTTCTTCTTTCTCTAGTTCCTTTAGGTGTAAGGTTAAATTGTTTATTTGAGACTTTTCTTGTTTCTCGAGGTAGGTTTGTGTTGCTTTAAACTTCCCTCTTAGAACTGCTTTTGCTGCATCCCATAGGTTTTGGATCGTCGTGTTTTCATTGTCACTTATCTCTAGGTATTTTTTGATTTCCTCTTTGATTTCTTCAGTGATCTCTTGGTTATTTAGTAACGTATTGTTCAACCTCCATGTGTTTGTGTTTTTTACGTTTTCTTCCCTGTAATGATTTCTAATCTCATAACGTGTGGTCAGAAAAGATGCTTGATATGATTTCAATTTTCTTAAATTTACTGAGGCTTGGTTTGTGGTCCAAGATGTGATCTATCCTGGAGAATGTTCCGTGTGCGCTTGAGAAGAAAGTGTAATCTGCTGTTTTTGGATGGATGTCCTATAAATATCAATTAAGTCTAATTGGTCTATTGTGTCATTTAAAGCTTGGGTTTCCTTATTAATTTTCTGTTTGGATCATCTGTCCATTGGTGTAAGTGAGGTGTTAAAGTCCCCCACTATTATTGTGTTCCTGTCGATTTCCTCTTTTATAGCTGTTAGCAGTTGCCTTATGTATTGAGGTGCTCCTGTGTTGGGTGCATATATATTTATTGTTGCATGTATAAGATACTGTATATCTTCTTCTTGGATTGATCCCTTGATCATTATGTAGTGTCCTTCCTTGTCTCTTGTAACATCTTTATTTTGAAGTCTATTTCATCTGATATGAGTATTGCTACTCCAGCTTTCTTTTGATTTCCATTAGCGTGGAATATCTTTTTCCACCCTCTCACTTTCAGTCTGTATTTGTCCCTAGGTCTGAAGTGGGTCCATTGTAGACAGCATATATATGAGTTTTGTTTTTGTATCCATTCAGCAAGCCTGTGTCTTTTGGTTGGAGCATTTAATCCATTCACGTTTAATGTAATTATTGACATGTATGTTCCTTCGACTATTTTTTTAATTGTTTTGGGTTTGTTTTTGTAGGTCCTTTTCTCCTCTTGTGTTTCCCACTTAGAGAAGTTCCTTTAGCATTTGTTGTAGAGTTGGTTTGGTGGTGCTGAATTCATCTTAGCTTTTGCTTGTCTGTAAAGCTTTTGATTTCTCCATCGAATCTGAATGAGATGCTTGCTGGGTAGAGTAATATTGGTTTTAAATTCTTCCCTTTCATCACTTTAAAAATATGTCATGCCACTCCCTTCTGGCTTGTAGAGTTTCTGCTGAGAAATCAGCTGTTAACCTTATGGGAGTTCCCTTGTATGTTATTTGTCATTTTTCCCTTGCTGCTTTCAATAATTTTTCTTTGTTTTTAATTTTTGTCAATTTGATTACTATGTGTCTCAGCGTGTTTCTCCTTGGGTTTATCTTGAATGGTACTCTCTGCGCTTCCTGGACTTGCATGGCTATTTCCTTTCTCATGTTAGGGAAGTTTTCGACTATAATCTCATCAGATGTTTTCTCAGGTCCTTTCTATCTCTCTTCCCCTTCTGGGACCCTTATAATGTGAATGTTGTTGTGTTTAATGTTGTCCCAGAGGTTCTTAGGCTGTCTTCATTTATTTCCATTCTTTTTTCTTTATTCTGTTCCACAGCAGTGAATCCCACCATTCTGTCTTCCAGGTCACTTATCCGTTCTTCTGCCTTAGTTATTCTGCTATTGATTCCTTCTAGTGTATTTTTCATTTCAGTTATTGTATTGTGCATCTCTGTTTGTTTGTTCTTTAATTCTTCTAGGTCTTTGTTAAACATTTCTTGCATCTTCTTGATCTTTGCCTCCATTGTTTTTCCGAGGTCCTGGATCATTTTCACTGTCATTACTCTGAATTCTTTTTCTGGAAGGTTGCCTATCTCCACTTCATTTAGTTGTTTTTCTGGAGTTTTATCTTGTTCCTTCATCTGGTACCTATCTTTCTGCCTTTTCATCTTTTCTGTCTTTCTGTGAATGTGTTTTTTGTTCCACAGGCTGCAGGATTGTATTTCTTTTTGTTTCTCTCATAGGTTCTTAATAAGCCTTCACCAGGCGGACAAGAAGAACAGTAATTCAAAGGGCTCAGGTGCATCTCACCAGTGCGTTTGTTGTCAGGCTCCTAGCAGTCAGCTTCAGAGCCCACTCCTCATCAACAGAAACTTTTGTAGCGTTTTGTAAGCTTTGCCCTTACTGTGGGTGCCAGCCCGTCTGACAGTTGTTTCCTGAAGAGCAGGGAAGGGTGTTTTACAGCTTGGTTGCTGGGAAGCACAGACGTTGCAGGCTGTGCTGTGGCGAGGTGGTCAAGGCTCTTGCTGTTATGATTCTGTGATTCCTGCACAATCCAAATTAGGTACTTTGGGCAAGTTACTTGACCGCTCTGAACGTTCAATTTCTCATACTTCAAAAAATGTGTGCTGAGGCTCCGTGGCAACAGAACTGTACTGCTGGCTTCCTGTGTTACTTTCCGTTTAACAGTTTGTTGTTTGGGGGACTGCTAGTGTTAGAAGGTGGCTAACACTAGCCAGTGGCTGTGGCTCACCATGAGAACAAGCACACTGGCAGCAGAAGTCTGGGAAGTACTCCTTGGCGTGAGCCCTCTCAGAGTCCACCATTAGACCCCCCAAAGAGCCGGGTAGGCCCTCATTGTGGTTTTGATTTGTATTTCCGTAATGATTAGTGATGTTGAGCATCTTTTCATATGCTTATTGGCCACTCGTATATCTTCTTTGGAGAAATGTCTGTTCAAGTCCTTAGGTCATTTAAAAAATTGCATTGTCATATTTCTTCTTCAAAAGTGAGATTATTCATGTTTTAATAACTTGTTTTTAAAATTCTAATTTTTATTATACTACGCACACATGAATGATCTGCAGCACACATGAAAGAAGTGAAAGAGCCTGAAATAAACATGTTCTTCAGCTCCCCATCCCGCTCTGCTGAGACAGTCTTTAATTGTTTGAGACTTTTTCATGACCTCCATAATTCTAGATTATATATTTATATTGCTGTTTAACCTTAAAAGAAATCAGCACAATTTTCTGCTCCTCCAGTATGAAAGAAGAGGGTTACCGCACATCACCACCCCTCGTTTGATATTTTTCATTGTTTTTTGTTCTTCTGTTATGTATTAGTTTCCTGGGGCTGCTGTTAATAAAGTACCACAAAACTGTGTGCCTTAAACAACAGAAATTTATTGCTTTACAGTTCCAGAGGCTAGAGGTCCAAAAGCAAGGTGTCGCTATGGTTGCTTCATTCTGAGAGCTGTGAGGGGGAATCTGTTCTTTGCCTCTCTCCGAGCTTTTGGTAGCCTCAGGCATTCCTTGACTTGTAGATGGCATTTCCCCCCATATCTTCACATAGTCTTCCCTCTATGCATGTCTATCTCTGTGTCTGAATTTGCGCTTTTTATAACAGTCCATTGGACTAAAGCCCACGTTAATGATCTCATCTTAACTTAGTCATCTGCAAAGACCCTATTTCCAAATAAGGTCCCATTCACAAGTACTGGGTGTTAAGACTTCTGGGAGGATACAAATCAACCCATAACAAGTTGGTTACCTTTCCAGTTATCAGAAGTGTTCTTGAACTTCTGTTTTTTGTTGTGTTAATTTTGAGCAGTATTACTTGACTTCCACTTTGTCAGATGTGGAGGTTAGTACCCCTGCCTTTCTGTCAGGTATAGTTTTCATTTTAAGCTGTCAGAATTGTTAATCTCTGCATACTGTCCTGTAAACACTGCAAAGCCTTTCGTGGTCTGTCCATAGGTTCTCTTTAAACTGGAAAGCCAGCAATCAGCATTTATATTATTATAGCTTTGTAAATATCGCTCATTGTCAAGCCAAGCATTGTTTTCTGGGTTTATATTTCTTTCTCTGTGGGTTTTATGTCATGGACCCTGCGCTGTTCAAAGGAGAAAATGAAGAAAAAGTTAATTCCCTTTGAAACTATCAGTTGCTTCCAGTCATATCTTTATTTCTTGTTTGGACTATAACTTTCTCATATAATTTTCTCCCTGGAGTTTTTTTTATCTGTCTGTCTTTATTATTATCCTACTTTCCCCCAAGCTCTCAATCACACACATTCTAGTCTATCAAGACCCTGCTCCAATTTGTACTAATTGTTCTTTAGGTCATCTGAACAGCTTGTTTTCTTGGGATTTTCCTTATTGCATGTTTGAGTTGGATCCATCCCGCTGATCTTAGATCTCAGTCTTCTTTTTTAAATTAAAACAAAATTTTTTAAAATTTTTGCTGGAGTTCATTCTCAAGTGACTTTTTTTGGGGGGGGGTATAGTTGTTTTACAATGCTGTGTTAGTTTCTACTGTACAGCGAAGTGAAGTAGAGTTTCCTGTGCTATACAGCAGGTTCTTATTAGTTATCTATTTTATACATATTAGTGTACACATGTCAATCCCAATCTCCCAATTCATCCCAACCCCCACCCCCCACTCCCTGCTTTCCCCCCTTGGTGCCCATACGTTTGTTCTCTACATCTGTGTCCGGTAACTTCCTGAGAGAAAGAGTACCTGCAGATAAACTGACTCTTTCTGATGTATGTTCTTCCCTCATGTTTGAGTGATGGTTTGGTTGGGTTTAGAATTCTAGATTGCAGGTTATTTTCCCTCTGAACTTTGAAGTCATTGCTCGGTTTCCTCTGGCATCCATTGTTCCTCATGAGAGGTGAAATTTAGTCTCATTTTGTTTCCTGTAGGAAATTTATTTTCTCCCTTCTCTGGAAGCTTCTCTTTTTTCCATATATTTGACCCTGAATAACACAGGTCCACTTATACACAGATTTATTTCAATAAATAACAGGCATACTTCAAGGATATTGTGGGTTTGGTTCCACACCACCGCAGTAAAGTAAATATTGCAATAAAGTGAGTCTCACAAATTTTTTTGGTGTCTCAGTGCGTATAAAAGTTATGTTTAGGGGGAATTCCCTGGCAGCCCTGTGGCTAGGCACATTCACTGCCGAGGGCCCGGGTTCAGTCCCTAGTCAGGGAACTAAGATCCCCCAAGCCACACAGCGCAGCCAAAAAAAAAAAGTTTATACTATATTAAGTGTGCAATCACATTATGTCTAAAAAAAATATAAGTACCTTAATTAAGAAATAGTTTATTGATGAAAAATGCTAACCATCATTTGAGCCTTCAGTGAATCGTAATCTTTTTGCAGTAGTAACATCAAAGATCACTGATCACAGATCACCATAACACATATAATAATAATGAAAACATTCAGAATATTGCGAGAACTACCAAAACGTGGTGCAGAGACACGGAGTGAGCAAATGCTATTGGACAATGGTGCCGACGGAGTTGCTGATGCAGGATTGCCACAGACCTTCAATTTGTAGGAAACACAATTTCTGCAAAGCACAGTAAAGTGAAGTGCAATAAAAGGAAGCATGGGTGAATGTACTATAGCACCACATGATGGTTTAATCTGGGGATGCCAAACCTGGGATGAGGAGGGCGGACTATAAAGTTATACATGGATTTTTGATTGTGTGTGGGGGCAGTGGAGGGGGTCCTAGTCGACACCTCTAACCCCCAAGTTGTTCGAGGATCAGCTGTATTCTAGAATTCCATAGTGGTGTACTTGATGGGCCCCCTTAATCTGAAGACCCATATTTTTCATATTTAATGATTGTCTTATGTTTTTTCTTAGATAATATTCTCCCCTCCATTTTCTTGTTTCTTTCTGTCAGAAACTCTTTGATATTGGGCCTCCTGGATTGATCTTATACTGTTCTTATCTATTCTCTCCTGTTTTCGAACTCTTTGCCTTTGGTTTCCTTTTTTAGGTTCTCTCTTCTGGGAGATTGTCATGACTTTATCTTTCAATCTTTCTATTGAATATTTTTCAGTTTATTTAAAAATTTTCTAGAACTGTTTCTTGTTTTATCATTTTTAAAAATTGCATTCTGTTTTTGTTTTCTCTGTGAAGATAGTTTTTTAAGTTTTTTTTTTTTTTTCTGGAATTATTCCTCTTTGCTCCAGTCATTTTCTTTTCATGCTTGTTTATCTTTGGTGATCCTTGCCTGTTCTTTCATTTTTAAGAATGAAAGATTAGAAAAGTTGAGTAAGAGCTTTGAGTACATAGGCAGGGCTTGTCAGCTGGCAGAGTTAAGTGGGCATTAGCTGGCTGTTAAACTTTGAAGAATGCAGAGGGCTTGACCACAGCATTAGCTCTCTTTATTCTTCTTATTTCTCCAACTTTACTTTAGCCCTTGCTGTGTGTTTACACACATTCTTTCTTATTTATTTAATGTACATCCCTGCTTTTGAACACTGTGTCTTCATTAATGAGTGAGGTAAGATTGTAGGTATTGACATCAAAAAATGACCATAAAATAGTGTAGGACAAAAAAAAGAAAAATCAAGTTGCAGACTTCTGGTTCATGTTGCCAGATTAAAGACATTTATTCATTCTTTCTTCCTGATAACACCTCACTGAAACGATAGTGGAGGAATAATAAAAGAAGTTTAACAATGAGAAATTTGGAATAGGGCCCATAGTAGGTGAAAGAAAGGGAATTGGAAGAGAAGAACTAAATGGAGGAAGCCACAGCCCAGAGAACTCATGGGATGGACTCTGGATCAGGAAGGATCTGTAGTAGGAAAGGCCCAGAACCTGGAAATGTTGGCAGTGAGGCAGGCACTGACTGAAGAAAATTTACTTAAAGGTTTGTGGATACTCCAAACCCCACCTAAAGCCAGGCTGCCTGGAGTCAGAAGATTTCTAGTTTATGGTAGAAGGAACCCCAGAGTAAGCTCCCAGCCTCTAATCACATCCCAGAGTGGCTGTAGAAATGAGGAACAGAGTGAGCTGTTACTACCAACATAAATGCATTACTGTTTTCATTCTCATCACTACATGTGCAAATTTTGAGGTTCAAGGAACCTGTAGAATGCTTCTTAGGGAAAAAGTTTGTGTAAAGTCTTACAAATTTGGGTGTTATGAAATTGAGTTATATGGAATTTGAGTTCCTCATCTCGAAAGTGTACACCATAAAAATCAAGGCAAAGAAATGTATAATTTGAATACAAATGGTCATTTAATCATAGTGAAGGATTAGTGAATAAGGAACATGTGTAGGGGAAAACTTGGATAGTGCCTGCTGTATACTAGACTTTATAATGTGGATTTACAGTATTACATGTAGATATATTTACATTTATATTACGTTTTTTTTTTTTTGGCTGAGCTGTGCAGCATACCTGACCAGGGCGTGAACCCATGCCCCCTGCAGTGAACTCATGGAGTCCTAACCACTGGACCGCCAGGGAATTCCCTGTATTGCATTTTTTATAGTACTCACAGCAGTCCTCTGTCATCAGTGGGAGACATTGCTATTTTAAAGATGAGGAGATGAAAACTCAAAACTTAAATACCAA
Source organism: Globicephala melas (assembly GCF_963455315.2). Classification (NCBI taxonomy): domain Eukaryota; kingdom Metazoa; phylum Chordata; class Mammalia; order Artiodactyla; family Delphinidae; genus Globicephala; species Globicephala melas. Next base: position 57,203,342 of record NC_083328.1, on the reverse strand, counting down.
GAGCTTTTCTAATCTGTAGTAGTGACAGAGCTAAGATTCATATACAGTTTTGTGTGACTTCACATTTCATGCTTTTTTCACTCCATCCTGTCGCCTCTCTAAGGAAAATAATTGCTTTCTCAATTTCTCATGTATTGGGCATTTGCTGAGTGAAGTAGACTTAGATTCTGCTTTCAAGGAGTGTATAGTGTAAGTTAGGGGCACAAAAAAGAAGTTTGCCTGTGGGCCATGAGCTCATTGAAGACAAGGACTGGTTTGAATTGGCTTTCTGACCCAGCACTATACTACTATGAAATTTTATCAAATTGTATAACCACTGCCACAATCAGGATACACAGTACTGCTCCATCACCACAAAGAAAAAAAAAATCCCTCATGCTGCCCCTTTATATCAGAACTTCTCCCCAACCTAAACCTTGGCAGCCTAATCACTGTAATTTTTTCATTTCAAGAGTGGTATATGAATGGAATGTATGTAACCTTTTGAGATTGGCTTTTTCACTCAGCATGATGCCTTTGAGATCTATCCAAGTTTTTGTGTGTATCAATAATTTGTTCTCAAAAAAAGTAATAATAATTTGTTCTTTTTGGATCTCGGTAGTATTACATTGTGTGGATGTACCACAGTTTATTCATCTGCTTGTTGAAGGACACTTGTATTATTTCCAGTTTGGTGGTATACAAAAAACTGTTATGAACATTCATGTACACATTTTATGTGTGGACACGTTTTCCATTTCTCTGGGATAAATGCCCAGAAGTGCCATTGCTGGGTCGTGTGGTAAGTGTACGTTTAGTTTTTAAAGAAACTGCCAAGCTATTTTGCAAACAGGTTATAACAATTTTATATTTCCACTAGCATTATATGAGAGATGAAGTTTCTCTGTATCCTCACTAGCATTTGGCATTGTCACCTTTATAAAAATTTGGTCATTCTGATAGTTGTATAATAATATCTCATCATGGCTTTAATTTGCATTTCCCTGATGTCTGATGACGGTGAACATCTTCATGTCCTTATTTGCCATCTGAATATATTCTTCAGTGAAATGTCTCTTCATGTGTTTTGCCCATTTCTAATGAGATTCTTTGTTTTCTTACTGTTGTGTTTAGAGAGTTAGTTATACTTTCTGGAGAAATGTTCTTTATTAGATATGTGTTTTCCCCCCATCTGTGTCATGTCTTTTTATCTCCCTAACAGGGTCTTTGAGAAACTTGATTTTTAATTGTGATGAAGTCCAATTTATGATTTCTTCTCTTATAGGTCTTGCTTTGGTGTCATGTCTAAGAACTCTTTGCTCAACCCTAGGTCACAGAGGTTTTCTCCTGTGTTTTCTTGTAACATTTTTATAGTTTTACCATAAAACGTAAAAAATTTACATCTAGGATCCATTTTGAGTTAATTTTTACATAAATTTTGTATCTCTGTTTTTTTCTCTGCCTGTGGAAGTCCATTTACTCCAACCCCATTTATTGAAAACACTATTCTTCCTTCATTGGATTGCTTTTATATCTTTGCAAAAAATCAGTTTAGGCATACTTGTAAGTATATTTCTGAATTCTCTATCCTGGTCTACTGATCTCCATGTCTGTCCCTTCTTCAATACCATACACTCTTCTTTTTATTTATTTATTTTTTTGCGGTACGCGGGCCTCTCACTCTTGTGGCCTCTCCCGTTGCGGAGCACAGGCTCCGGACGCACAGGCACAGCGGCCATGGCTCACGGGCCCAGCCACTCCGCGGCATGTGGGATCTTCCTGGACCAGGGCACGAACCTGTGTCCCCTGCATCGGCAGGCGGACTCTCAACCACTGTGCCACCAGGGAAGCCCCACTCTTCTTTTTAACTAGATTTTATTGATTAATTGATTGGCTGCGTTGGGTCTTCGTTGCTGCGCACGGGCTTTCTCTAGTTGCGGCAAGCAGGGGATACTCTTCATGGTGGTGTGCGGGCTTCTCATTGCGGTGGTTTCTCTTGTTGCAGAGCACAGGCTCTAGGTACACAGGCTTCAGTAGTTGTGGCATGAGGGCTTCAGCAGTTGTGGCTTGTGAGCTTTAGCAGTTGTGGCTCACGAGCTTTAGAGCGCAGGCTCAGTAGTTGTGGCACACGGGCTTAGTTGCTCCGTGGCATGTGGGATCTTCCTGGACCATGGCTTGAACCCGTGTCCCCTGCATTGGCAGTTGGATTCTTAACCACTGTGCCACCAGAGAAGTCCAGTACTGTACACTCTTGATTACTATAGCTATATAGTAAGTCTTAAATTGGGTAATATGGTTCCTCCAAGTTTATTTTTCAGTATTGTTTTATTCTAAATTCTTTGTCTTTGCATATAAACATTACAATCAACTTATCCATATCTACTAAAAAAAAAGCTGCTGTGGGACTTCCTGGGTGGTTCAGTGGTTAAGACTCTGCACTTCCACTGCAGAGGGCATGGTTTCAATCCCTGGTTGGGGAAGATCCTGCACGCCACATGATGTGCCCCCCCCCACCCAGAAAAAAAGCTGCTTTGATTTTTGATAGGATTTGTGTTAAACCTGTAGTTCATTTAGGGGAGAGTTGACAGCTATACTAATGTTGAGTTGTCCAAAACATGAACACAGTATGTCTTTCCATTTATTTAGGCCTTATTTCATTAGTGTTTTGTAATTTCCAGCATACAGGATCCTAAACATGTTTTCTTAGATTTATACTTACATATTTTCTATTTGGGGGAGTGATTGTAAATGGTGTTATGTGTAAGTTTGTTTTTCATTTAGTCATTGCTAGTATATTGAAACATTACTGATTTTTCTGTGTTGATCTTAATATTTTGTAACATTGTTAAACTCAGTAGTTTCAAGAATTTTTAAATTGATTCCTTGGGATTTTCTATGAAGATGTTCATGTCCTCTACAAATGGGGGCAGTTTTAGTTCTACTTTACAATCTGTGGAACTTCTTATTTCCTTTTCTTGCCTTACTGCACTGGCTAGGGCTTCTGGTACTATGCTGAATAGGAGTGGTGAGAGCAGATATCCTAGCCTTGTTCATAATTTTAGGAGAAAGTATTCAGACTAGAGTTTTTGTTTCTTTAGATACCTTTTATCAGGTAGGGGGAAGAATCCTTAAATTTCTAGTTTGCCAGGAGTTTTTCTCATGAGTGGTGGTTGGATTGTTTCAAATATTTCTTCTGCATCAGTTGATAGGATCTGTTGACTCACATATATAAAAAAAAATTTTGGTGGAGGAACCAAGATGGTGGAGTAGAAGGATGTGCTCTTCCTCCCTCTTCTGAGAACACCAGAATCACAACTAGCTGCTGGACAGTCATCAACAGGAATATATTGGAACTCACCAGAAAAGATACCCCACATCCAAAGACAAAGGAGAAGCCACAATGAGGCGGTAGGAGGGGTGCAATCACAGTAAAATCAAATCCCGTAACTTCTGGGTGGGTGACTCACAGACTGGAGAACACTTATACCACAGAAGTCCACCCACTGGAGTGAAGGTTCTGAGCCCCACGTCAGGCTTCCCAACCTGGGGGTCTGGCAACGGGAGGAGGAATTCCTAGAGAATCAGACTTTGAAGCCTACTGGGATTTGATTGCAGGACTTGACAGGACTGGGGGAAACAGAGACTCCACTCTTGGAGGGCACACACAAAGTAGTGTGTGCATCAGGACCCAGGGGAAGGAGCAGTGACCCCAGGGGAAACCAAACCAGACCTACCTGCTAGTGTTGGAGGGTCTCCTGCAGAGGTGGGGGTGGCTGTGGTTCACCATGGGGACCAGGACGCTGGCAGCAGAAGCTCTGGGAAATACTCCTTGGCGTGAGCCCTCCCAGAGTCTGTCATTAGCCCCACCAAAGAACCAGGTAGGCGCCAGTGTTGGGTTGCCTCAGGCCAAACAACCAGCAGGGAGGGAACCCAGCTCCACCCACCAGCAGTCAAGCGGATTAAAGTTTTACTGAGCTCTGCCCACCAGAGGAACAGTCAGCTACTTTAACCACCAACAGTCCCTCCCATCAGGAAACTTACACGAGCCTCTTAGATAGCCTCATCCACCAGAGGGCAGACAGGAGAAGCAAGTAGAAGTACAGTCCTGCAGCGTGTGGAACAAAAGCCACGTTCACAGAAAGATAGACAAGATGAAAAGGCAGAGGGCTATGTACCAGATAAAGGAACAAGATAAAACTCCAGAAAAACAACTAAATGAAGTGGAGATAGGCAACCTTCCAGAAAAAGAATTCAGAGTAATGACAGTGAAGATGATCCAGGACCTCGGGAAAACAATGGAGGCAAAGATCAAGAAGATGCAAGAAATGTTTAACAAAGACCTAGGAGAATCAAAGAACAAACAAACAGAGATGCACAATACAATAATTGAAATGAAAAATACACTAGAAGGAATCAATAGCAGAATAACTAAGGCAGAAGAACGGATAAGTGACCTGGAAGACAGAATGGTGGGATTCACTGCTGTGGAACAGAATAAAGAAAAAAGAATGAAAACAAATGAAGACAGCCTAAGAGACCTCTGGGACAACATTAAACGCAACAACATTCGCATTATAGGGGTCCCAGAAGGAGAAGAGAGACAGAAAGGACCAGAGAAAATATTTGAAGAGATTATAGTTGAAAACTTCCCTAACATGGGAAAGGAAATAGCCACCCAAGTCCAGGAAGCGCAGCGAGTGCCATACAGGATAAACCCAAGGAGAAACATGCCAAGACACATAGTAATCAAATTGGCAAAAATTAAAGACAAAGAAAAATTATTGAAAGCAGCAAGGGAAAAATGACAAATAACATACAAGGGAACTCCCATAAGGTTAACAGCTGATTTCTCAGCAGAAACTCTACAAGCCAGAAGGGAGTGGCATGATATACTTAAAGTGATGAAAGGGAAGACCTACAACCAAGATTACTCTAACTGGTAAGGATCTCATTCAGATTTGATGGAGAAATGAAAAGGTTTGCAGACAAGCAGAAGCTAAGAGAATTCAGCACCACCAATCCAACTCTGCAACAAATGGTAAAGGAACTTCTCTAAGTGGGAAACACAAGAGGAGAAAAGGACCTACAAAAACAAACCCTAAACAATTAAGAAAATGGTCGAAGGAACATACATATCGATAATTACCTTAAACATGAATGCATTAAATGCTCCAACCAAAAGACACAGGCTTGCTGAATGGATACAAAAGCAAGACCCATATATATGCTGTCTACAAGAGACCCACTTCAGATCTAGGGACATATACAGACTGAAAGTGAGGGAATGGAAAAGGATATTCCATGCCAATGGAAATCAAAAGAAAGCTGGAGTAGCAATACTCATATCAGATGAAATAGACTTCAAAATAAAGAATGTTACAAGAGACAAGGAAGGACACTACATAATGATCAAGGGATCAATCCAAGAAGAAGATATAACTATTATAAATATATATGCACCCAACATAGGAGCACCTCAATAAATAAGGCAACTGCTAATAGCTATAAAAGAGGAAATTGACAGTAACACAATAGTAGTGGGGGACTTTTAACACCTCACTTCCACCAATGGACAGATGATCCAAACAGAAAATTAATAAGGAAACCCAAGCTTTAAATGATACAATAGACCAGATAGATTTAATTGATATTTATAGGACATTCCATCCAAAAACAGCAGATTACACTTTCTTCTCAAGCGCACACGGAACATTCTACAGGAGAGATCACATCTTGGGTCACAAATCAAGCCTCAGTAAATTTAAGAAAACTGAAATCATATCAAGCATCTTTTTTGACCACAACACTATGAGATAAGAAATCAATTACAAGGAAAAAAATGTAAAAAACACAAACACATGGAGGTTGAACAATCCGTTACTAAATAACCAAGAGATCACTGAAGAAATCAAAGAGGAAATCAAAAAATACCTAGAGATAAGTGACAATGAAAACACGAGGATCCAAAACCTATGGAATGAAGCAAAAGCAGTTCTAAGAGGGAAGTTTATAGCTATACAAGCCTACCTCAAGAAACAAGAAAACTGTCAAATAAACAATCTAACCTTACACCTAAAGGAACTAGAGAAAGAAAAAAAGACAAAACCCAAAGTTAGCAGAAGGAAAGAAATCATAAAGATCAGAACAGAAATTAATGAAATAGAAACAAAGAAAACAATAGCAAAGATCAATAAAACTAAACGCTGGTTCTTTGAGAAGATAAACAGAATTGATAAACCATTAGCCAGACTCCTCAAGAAAAAGAGGGAGAGGACTCAAATCAATAAAATTAGAAATGAAAAAGGAGAAGTTACAACAGACACTGCAGAAATACAAAGCATCCTAAGAGACTACTACAGGCAGCTCTTTGCCAATAAAATGGACAACCTGGAAGAAATGGAGAAATTCTTAGAAAGATATACCTTCCAAGACTGAACCAGGAAGAAATAGAAAATGTGAACAGACCAATCACAAGTAATGAAATTGAAACTGTGATTAAAAATCTTCCAACAAACAAAAGTCCAGGACCAGATGGCTTCACAGGTGAATTCTATCAAACGTTTAGAGAAGAGCTAACACCCATTCTTCTCAAACTCTTTGAAAAAATTGCAGAGCAAGGAACACTCCCAAAGTCATTGTATGAGACCGCCATCACTCTGATAGCAAAACCAGACGAAGATACTACAAAAAAAGAAAATTACAGACAAATATCACTGATGAATATAGATGCAAAAATCCTCAACAAAATACTAGCAAACAGAATCCAACAACACATTAAAAGGATCATACACCATGCTGAAGTGGGATTTATCCCAGGGATGCAAGGATTCTTCAATATACGCAAATCAATCTATGTGAATCACCATATTAACAAATTGAAGAATAAGAACCATATGATCATCTCAATAGATGCAGAAAAAGCTTTTGACAAAATTCAACACCGATTTATGATAAAACCTCTCCAGAAAGTGGGCATAGCGGACACCTACCTCAACATAATGAAGGCCATATACAGCAAACCCACAGCAAACATCATTCTCAATGGTGAAAAACTGGAAGCATTTCCTCTAAGATCAGGAACAAGACAAGGATGTCCACTCTCACCACTATTATTCAACATAGTTTTGGAAGTCCTAGCCACGGCAATCAGAGAAGAAAAAGAAATAAAAAGAATACAAATTGGAAAATAAGTAAAACTGTCCCTGTTTGCAGATGACATGATACTATACATAGAGAATTCTAAAAATTTCACCTGAAAACTACTAGAGCTAATCAATGAATTTGGTAAAGTTGAAGGAGACAAAATTAATGCACAGAAATCTCTTGCATTTCTATACACTAATGATGAACTATCTGAAAGAGAAATTAAGGAAACACTCTCATTTACCATTGCAACAAAAAGAATAAAATACCTAGGAATAAACCTACCTAGGGGGATAAAAGACCTGTATGCAGGAAACTATGAGACAGTGATGAAAGAAATTTAGGATGATACCAACAGATGGAGAGATACACCATGTTCTTGGATTGGAAGAATCAATATTGTGAAAACAACTATACTATCCAAAGCAATCTACAGATTCAATGCAATCCCTATCAAATTACCAATGGCATTTTTTACAGAACTAGAACAAAATATCTTAAAATTTGTTTGGAGACACAATAGACCCAGAATAGCCGAAACAGTCTTGAGGGAAAAAAACGGAGCTGGAGGAACCAGACTCCCTGACTTCAGACTATACTACAGAGCTACAGTAATCAAGACAGTATGGTACTGACACAAAAACAGAAACATCGGTCAATGGAACAATATAGAAAGCCCAGAGATAAACCCATGCACCTATGGTCAACTAACCTTTGACAAAAGAGGCAAGGATATACAATGGAGAAAAGACAGCCTCTTCAATAAGTGGTGCTGGGAAAACTGGACAGCTACATGTAAAAGAATGAAATTAGAACACTCCCTAACACCATACACAAAAATAAACTCAAAATGGATTCGAGACCTAAAGTTCGGACCGGACACTATAAAACTCTTAGAGGAAAACATAGGCAGAACACTCTATATAAATCACAGAAAGATCTTTTTTGATCCATCTCCTTGAGTAATGGAAATAGAAACAAAAATAAACAAATGGGACCTAATGAAACTTAAAAGCTTTTGCACAGCAAAGGAAACTACAAACAAGATGAAAAGACAACTCTCAGAATGGAAGAAAATATGTGCAAACGAATCAATGGACAAAGGATTAATCTCCAAAATATTTAAACAGCTCATGTAGTTCAAAATTAAAAGAACAAACAACCCAATCAAAAAATGGGCAGAAGACCTAAATAGACATTTCTCCAAAGAAGACATACAGATGGCCAAGAAACACATGAAAAGCTGCTCAACATCACTAATAATTAGAGAAATGCAATTCACAACTACAGTGAGGTATCACCTCACACCAGGTGGAATAGGCATCATCAGAAAATCTACAAACAACAAATGCTGGAGAGGGTGTGGAAAAAACAGAACCCTTTTCCACTTTTGGTGGGAATGTAAATTGATACAGTCAGTATGGAGATCAGTATGGAGGTCTGTTATAAAACTAAAAATAGAATTATCATATGATCAAGCAGTTCCACAACTGGGCATATACCCAGAGAAAACCATAATTCAGAAAGACACATGCACCCCAGTGTTCATTGCAGCACTATTTACAATAGCCAGGTCATGGAAGCAACCTAAATGCCCTTTGACAGACGAATGGATAAAGAAGTTGTGGTATATATATATATAATGGAATATTACTCAGCCATAAAAAAGAACGAAATTGGGTCATTTGTTGAGACATGGATGGATCTAGAGACTGTCATACAGAGTGAAGTAAGTCAGAAAGAGAAAAACAAATATCATATATTAACCCACGTATGTGGAACCTGGAAAAATGGTAGAGATGAACCAGTTTGCAGGATAGAAGTTGAGATGTAGAGTACAAACGTATGGACACCAAGGGGGGAAAGCCATGGGGGTGGGGGTGGGGATGGTGTTGTGATGAATTGGGTGATTGGGATTGACATGTGTACACTGATGTGTATAAAATTGATGACTAATAAGAACCTGCTGTATAAAAAAATAAATAAAATTAATATAAAAATTGAAAAGAAAAATTTTTTTGAACCAGCCTTCAATTCCTGGGATAAACCCCACTTGTTTATGGGATATTGTTCTCTTTATGTATTGCTACATTTGATTTAGTAGTATTCTGCTGAGGATTGTTGTTTCTGTGTTCATAAGGGAAATTGGTCTGGAATTTTGGTTTACTGTCTGTTGTTTATCAGGATAATGCCAGTATAAAAATAAGAATTGGGAAGTGTTCCCTCCTCTTCTGTTTTTTGGAAGAAATTGTGTAGAATTGGTGTTATTTCCTTCTTAAATATTTGTGGGATTTGCCAGTGAAGCCATCTGGGCCTGAAGATTTATTTTTCTGAAGTTAAATGTTTAATAGTTATAGGAGTTAGTGATTTTCAAGGAATTCATCCATTTTGTCTGAGTTGTCGGATTTCTGTATATCGAGTTGTTCTTAGTATTCCCTTATCCTTTTGATGTATGTGGTTTCTATAGTGATATCCCTTCTTTAACAGTTGTGAAGGTTTGTTTTATGAACCAGCATATGGTCTGTCTTGGGGAATATTCCATAGGAGCTTGAAAAAACGTCTAGTCTGCTGTTGTTGGATGGAGTGTCCTATAAATGTCAATTAGGTCTTGTTGGTTGATGGTATTGTTCAGTTCTTCTGTATCCCTGCTGATTTTCAATCAGGGGTTTTGTCAGTTACTGAGAGGGGGTTATTGATTTGTCTGTCTCTCCTTTCAGTTCTGCTAGTTTTTGCTTCATGTATTTTGAAGCTGTTTTTTGTTGCCTACATATTTAGAATCTTATGTCTATTTAGAATTGGCCCTTGTATCATTATGTATTATTCCTTTTTGTCCTTGATAATTTTCCTTGCTCTGAAGAATACTTTATCCAATATTAATATGGCTACTTCAGCTTTCTTTGGTACTTCAATGGTGTGTCTTTCCTCATCCATTTTTAAAAAATTAATAGAAAAACAGTTTAAAGTAGAAAATGCAGAGTTCCCATATACCCTCTTCTCACCACCCCCCACCAGTTTCCCTTATTAACATTTTGCATTAATGTGGTCAGTTTGTTACAGTTGATGAGCCAATATTGATACAGTATTATTAACTAAAGTCCATAGATTACATTAGGGTTCATTCTTTGTATTGTACATTTTATGAATTTTAACAAATATATAATGACATGTATCCATTATAGTATCGTACCAAATAGTTTCACTACCCTGAAATCCTTCTGTGCTCTACTTTTTTATCCTTCCTTCCCTCCCCTGAAAACATGGAATCCATTTATTTCTAACCTGTCTGTATCGTTATATTATATTTGAAGTAAATTTCTTATAGACAGCATATAGTTGGGTCTTTTTCCTTTTTTAACCAATTCTGCTCATCCTTGTGTTTTACGTGGTGTATTTAGACCATTTATATTTAATGTAATTTTCAGTATTTTTTCTATTTAAGTTTGCCATTTTATGAATTGTTTTGTTTTTTCATATTTTTCTTCTTCTGCTTTCTCTTTCTTGTTTTCTTGTGGGTTATTTGAATTTTTTTTTTTTTTTTTTTCCTGGCTGTGTTGGGTCTTCGTTGCTGCATGCAAGCTTTCTAGTTGTGGCAGGCAGGGGCTACTCTTCATTGCAGTGTGTAGGCTTATCATTGCAGTGGCTCCTCTTGTTGCAGAGCACAGGCTCTAGGTGCACGGGCTTCAGTAGTTGTGGCATGTAGGCTCAGTAGTTGTGGCACATGGGAGTTGTGCCGCAGCATGTGGGATCTTCCTGCACCAGGGATCAAACCCATGTCCCCAGCATTGGCAGGCGGATTCTTATCCACTGCACCACGAGGGAAGTTCCGAACATTTTTTTAGCACTCCATTTTGGTTTTTCTAGTGTTTTGAGTGTATCTCTTTGTATAGTTTTTTTATATGATTACTCTAGGGATTAAAATATATGTACATAATTTATCACTGTCTACTAATAATCGACCTTTTTACCACTTTAAGTGGAAACCTTACTACATTTTAGGGCCTTTTACCCTACCCTCTTTATGATACAGTTGTCTTAAGTATTACCTTTATATACATTGAGAACCACAAGGCAATGTTAAAATTTTTACTTTCAACCATCAAACATAATTTTAAAAACTCAAGAAGGGAAAAATTGTTTAATTAGTGTATATGTATTTATGTATATGTACAGTGTGTGCACACTTTATACTGCTCACTATTGCTGATGTTTGCGGTTTCCTTCTGTTATCATTTATTTCCTATTTGAAGAAATTCCTTTAGCCATTCTTTTAGAGCTGTTTTGCTGATGACACATTGTTTCCCTCATCTGCCAATGTCTTTCTTTCATCTTCACTCCTGAAGGATATTTTTACTGTAATGTATTTTGGCTTGATCCTTTCTTTTAGCATTTGAAAAATACTGTACACTTCCTTGTGGCTTCCATAGTTCCTGATGGAAAATACGCTGTCATTCAAATTGTTATTCTCTTAGAAATAGTGTATCAGTTCTCTCTAGCTGCTTTCAGGACTTTTTCACTAGTTTTCAGCAGTTTGAAGGTTTATATCCTTAACTAAATTTGGGACGTTTTCAGCCATTATTTTTCAAATAATTTTTTCTATCTCTGCATTCTTTTTCTTCTCATTTTTTAGGACTCTGGTGGCACAAATGTTAGGTCTTTATTATTGTCCCACAGGACTCTGAGGCTCTGTCCATTTCTATTGAATCTCTTTGCTCTCAGTAGTGCAGATTGGACATTTTCTATTGATTTGTTTTTTTTGTTTTTTTGGGTTTTTTTTCGGTACGCGGGCCTCTCACTGTTGTGGCCTCTCCCATTGCGGAGCACAGGCTCCGGACGCACAAGGCTCAGCAGCCGTGGCTCACGGGCCCAACCGCTCCGCGGCACATGGGATCTTCCCAGACTGGGGCACGAACCCGTGTCCCCTGCATCGGCAGGTGGACTCTCAACCACTGAGCCACCAGGGAAGCCCTATTGATTTGTTTTTAAGTTCATTGTTTCCTCTGTCATTTCCATTCTGCTATTGAGCCTATCCAGTGTTTTTATGCTTTTTGGTTTTTTTCAGTTTCAGCTATTGTACTTTTTAATTCTAAAATTTCCATCTGATACTCTATATCTTCTGTTTGCTGAGTTTTTACAAGTTCTTTTTGGAGAGTTTTTAGGATATCTGCTTTAAAATCATTTCCAAATAATTTAAAATCTGTATTATCTTGGTGTTGGCATCTATCAATTGCCTTTTCTTCATTCAGGTTGAGATTTTCATGGTTCCTGGTGTGACAAGTAATTTTGGATTGCATCCTAGACATTTTGAGTATTCTGATTCCTATTTAAATCTTTTTATTTAACAGGCAGTCAACCTGCATAGGTTTAGAGCACACACCCTGGCCTACTTTTGTTGGCTGTGGTTCAAAAGTCAGTTTAATTTTCGAAGTCTTGCTATGCTATTCTGGTCTGCCCTACTTGTGTGCTACCAAGAGACCAATCTGAAACCTGGGCATTATTTCAGACCAGTATTTTGTACTGAAACCTTTTACTGTGTTGCTTCTGGTCACTTTTACAAATAGGTCGCTCAGAGGTAGTCTAGGATTTTGTACTGATATTTAGAGGATTCATTTCTCTAGCTCCCTCCTCATCATAATCTTCCCCCCATTCTCTAGGTGGGCTGGGGTTGGAGCTCCACCTTATGGAAAATGGAAATTTTTCATAATGGAATGGAAATGGAAAACAGGGCTCTACCCACATTCTCCAAAACTGCAGCCTGATGGAGATGGGGGAGGTGCTGCCTCATTAATACAGGACAAGATTGGGAAACAGTGCCTGCTGAGGAGAAAGAGGGGTGCCAGTTTTTTTATTGCTGTTTGCCTGGAGTATGTATGTCGAAATGTTTCTGTCTTGCTGTGCCTTTCCCTGGTCCTTTGTCTAGAGAAAGCAGGCTTTTCTTGGTACTTTTTTGTTTGTGCTCGTTGTTTTCAGGTTGTAGACCTCTCCAGAGCTGAGGACAGGACATATTAGAAGTCAAACCAAGCAAAAAATAGGAAACTTCCTACGGGGTCAGTCCTTGTGTCCCATGGTCTCTAGCCAGTCCATCTTCTTTTTTCTCCTTTTTGGAATCATCTGTTAGTTGCTTCATGAATTTTATGTGGGCTTTTTGTTGGTGGTGGTGTTGTAAATTAATGGGAGGAATAGGGTGAAGTATGCTTATTCTACCTTGTCCTGAACTGAAAGTCCCTGTTTCAGTTTTAAATTATAAACATTAATTTATGAATACTAGTTTTCACCTATGTACTTTTTTTTCTAAGTACACAGTCATGCATCTACAGATAACTTGGGGGGGGTTCCCCAGTAATTATACCTCATTCTGTTTTCTCACTCCATTAATTAGAACTTGTAAAACAGGTCAGCAATCTATGGCCCATCTCCCATACTCAGCCTACTACCTTTTTTTTTTTTTTTGGTACAACATACAAGCTCAAAATGGGTTTTACATTTTTAAGTGGATGGAAAAAGACTCAAAAGGAGAATACTGTATGAACATTACATGAAATTTTAAGTGTTCATGAATAAAGTCTTTTTGGAATGCAGCTGTGCTCATTCATTTACATATTGTCCATGGCTGCTTTTATGGTACAGCAACAGAGTTGAGTCTTTACAGAGACTGTGTGCCAGCCCCTGTTGTAGAAAATTACAAAATCATTATGGTGATAGCCAACATGCTTTTTTTTGTCCTGGTTTAGTGATAAATGATTTCAGTGTTTTGCTTTTCAGTATATTGTTGGCCATTATTTTGAGATAATTTTCTCAGTTGAAAGATTCTTTTGTTTCTGGTTTTTAAGGATTCCTGAGAATTTTCCTCACATATGTGATTCTTTTCCTTTGTTCTCTGACTCACTGAATGGCACAAACTAGGTAAACCAGAAACCCAAGAGGAGTAGCATTTGACACCTCCTCTCCCTCAGCTCGAGCAAATCCACTATCAAGTCTTATGCATTTTACCTCGAAATGTCTTCCTACTTGTAATACTTTACATCTTTGCCAGTAGCCTGGCCTCCTAACTGGGCTATCCACGTCCTGTACACTGTCCTCTGTACCCAGCTAGAGTGTTCATTCCAAAATGCCTGGCAGGTAAATCAGTCTCTGGTAGAAATAGAAGTCATGCTTCTACTGTTCAAAGGCTTCTTAATGCTCTTAGGACAAAGAAAAATCCCCCTTATGTGGTCCTGACCTGCATACATCCCCACCCTTCTCTGGTACCGTGATCTTCCTTGTTCTCTGTGCTCTAGATACAACGGCTGCTTTCAGGCCTTGTTCCCACCATTTCTGAGACTATTGGCTAGAATAGAGTTCCCTATACTCCTTGTCTGCTTAACTCCTAGTCATCCTTGACATCCCAGTTCAGGAGTCAGGAGTTCTCAAGGAGCTTTACTGAGCTCCCAGACTAGGTCAGATTTTCTTCTTATAGGCTCTTAAAGTCTTGTAATTCTCCTCTCACGTTTATCTCTGAGGTGGGTTGTTTAATGTCAGGGTTTTTTTGCTCCTGACTGTTAAGTTTCATGAAGGCAGAGATTCAGTTAGGTTTTGCTTACTGTTTCATTTCTAGTACCAGGAATAGGACCTAGCACAAAATGAGTGCTTGGTAAATCGTTTTGTCTAATGAATGCCTTTTTTAAAAATCAAGAGTTTACAAGCAGGTTTTCTGGCAACCATCAGGGTAATCATGAGGCTTTTTATATTTTGAATTATTTTTGTGAGGATTTTTATTAATATGTTTCCTAGTAAGAGACCATTGCTAAATTTCTGAAGTAAGCTTTACTTGGTCATGTTGTAGTATAATTATAACACATGCTGCATTTTCTTGGTTAGAATTTTAAGATCTTTACAGTTACTGTGTGTGTGTGTGTGTGTGTGTGTGTGTGTGTGTGTGTGTGCGCTTTGTCAGATATTGATATCAGAGTTATCCTGTTATTTTCATGTTTTATTTTATTCTGTTTTTTTATTTTCAACTTTCTATATACTTATGTTTTAAACGTCTTACAGCAGTTGGGTTTTTTTGTTATTAGGTCTTACAATTTTCATATTTTAATTGGAACATTTAGTTCATTTAATGTAATTAATTGAATTTAAATCTGCCATCTTACTCCTTGTTTTTTTTAAAAATAAATTTATTTATGTATTTATTTATTTATTTCTGGCTATGTTGGGTCTTCATTGCTGTGTTTGGGCTTTCTCTAGTTGCGGCGAGCTGGGGCTACTCTTTGTTGTGGTGTGTGGGCTTCTCATTGTGGTGGCTTCTCTTGTTGCGGAGCAGGCTGTAGGGCGTGCAGGCTTCAGTAATTGTGGTGCATGGGCTTCAGCAGTTGTGGCTCATGGGCTCTAGAGTGCAGGCTCAGTAGTTGTGGCGCACAGGCTTAGTTACTCCGCGGCATGTGGGATCTTCCTGGACCAGGGCTCAAACCCGTGTGCCCTGCATTGGCAGGCGGATTCTTAACCACTGTGCCACCAGGGAAGCCCTTACTCCTTGCTTTCTATTTGACCCATCTATTCTAGGTTCCTTTTTCTCTCTTTTCTTGCTTTTGGATTGATTGGCTTTTTTACTATTGCATTTTTTTCCCTCTTATCTTTGAAGTTATAGACTCTATATTGTTTAGTGGTTATTTTAGAGATTACAACAAGCAACTTAGACTATCAGATTAATGTTAACAATATATTGGTTCTTAAACAATACAAAGATCTTGGAACACTTGATTTCTTCAATCTCCCTCCCCATAAATATCTACTTTTGTTGTGTATTTTTTTTTATTATTATTATTTTTTTTGCGGTACGCAGGCCTCTCACTGCTGTTGCCTCTCCCGTTGCAGAGCACAGGCTTCGGACGCGCAGGCTCAGTGGCCATGGCTCACAGGCCTAGCCGCTCCGCGGCATGTGGGATCTTCCCACACCAGGGCACGAACCTGTGTCCCCTGCATCGGCAGGTGGACTCTCAACCACTGCACCACCAGGGAAGCCCCTTTTGTTGTGTATTTTAATCGTATGTGTTTTAAACCCCAAAAGACATTATTATTGTTTTATATGGTTGGCATACACTTAGATCTACCCACGTATTACCATTTTCATTTTTTGGAAATATTTATTTATTTATTTATTTATTCATTTATTTAGGATGTGCCAGGCCTTAGTTGCGGCATGTGGGATCTTTAGTTACGGCATGTGGGCTTCTTAATTGTGGCATGCAGGCTTCTTAGTTGCGGTATGTGGACTCTTAGTTGCAGCATGCATTGCAGGATCTAGTTCCCTGACCAGAGATCACACCCGGGCCCCCTGCATTGGAAGCGCAGAACCTTACCCACTGGACCACCAGGGAAGTCCCACCATTTTCATTTTTCTCCACTCCTTTCTGGATCTTTTTGAAATTGTTTTTCTTCGGCTTGAAAAATGTCCTTTTGTAATTTCTTACTGTAGTTTTGCCAGTGATGAATTTTGTTTCCTTTTCTTAGTCTGAAAATTTTTACATTTCACCTCAGGATTCTTATAAGATATTTGTGCTGGGTACAGAATCCTAGGTTGGCAATTTTTGCCCTTTGAAGATATCACTACATTGTCTTCTGGCTTCTGTCTGTAGTAGTCAGGATTCTCCATAGAAACAGAACCAGTAGGTTGTATGTGCATGTATATATAAAAAGATTCATTTTAAGGAAATGGCTCACCCAATAGTGGTGGCTTGGCAAATACAAAATCTGATGAGGGGTTGGGCAATATGCTGGAGACTCAAAGTTGAAGTTTGAAGGCAGTTTGCTGGAGAATTCCCTCTTACTCAGGGAATCAGCCTTTTGTTCTGTTCAGGCTTTCAACTGATAAGATATAGCCCACCCTCATTATGAAGAACAATCTGCTTTCCTCACAGTCTACCAGTTTAAATGTAAATCTCATCCAGAAACACCTGCACAGAAACATCAGACTGTTTGAGCAAATATTTGGGAACTGTGGTCCAGCCAAATTGACACATAAAATTAACCATCACAGGTCTATCCCTTGCTAACTTGGCACCCACACACATCTTCGTAAACCATATTTAGTCTCCAAATAAAGACAATAGCAAGGCCATACTTATACCTAACATGATATAATTATCCTGCATACAACCAGAAGCTCACTAAACCTTTCCCAGAAGAGGATGCAAAGCCTGGATGATGTTTACTTTTCTCCTTGATATCTTATAACTTAAATACTGAGATATAAAGTTAACACTATGTAAATACTATGATCAGCTGTTTAGTCTGATTGCTTTTTCTTTAAGAAAATATTTCTGTATTTTCTACTGCTGCAAACCTAAGATCCCCAAACCTAGTGGTTTAAAACAACAGCCATCTACAAACAGTCCCCAGCTTACAATGGTTTGACTTATGATTTTTTTCAACTTTATGGTAGTGTGAAAGAAATATGCATTCAGTAGAAACCATACTTTGAATTTTTTCCTCCAGGTTAGTGATACATGGCACAATACTCTCTTGTGATGCTAGACAGCTGTAGTGAGCCACACCTCCCAAGTCAGCCATGCGATCACAAGGGTAAACAACCAATACTCTTATAACCATCTGTTCCCATACAACCATTTTGTTTTTCACTTCCAGTACAGTATTCAATAAATTATATGAGATATTCAACACTTTATTATAAAATTTTGCTCAACTGTAGGCTAATGTAAGCATTCTGAGCATGTTTAAGGTAGACCAAGCTAAGCTATTATGTTTGGTATAGGTTAGATTATTAAATGCATTAAAAAAAAATTTTAATGCATTTTTGACTTGGGCTTTTTTCAGCTTACAATACGTTTATCAGGACATAACCCCACCCTAAGTTGAGGAAAATCTGTAATTAGCTTGTGATTCTGTGAATCAGCAATCTGTGCTGGGTTTGCTGTTTGATTCCTCTGTAGTTTTGACTGGAGTCATTCGTGCAGCTGTAGTCAGCTAGGACTGAGATTGGGACTGAGAGTGCCTCAAGTACATGTCTGGCAGTTGGTGTTAACCTGTCTGCTGGAGCTCTTTATGTAAAGAGGTCAGCAAGGGCTACTTCACCTTATGGCAGCAGTGTTCCCAGAGAGCAAAATGGAAGCTGTAAGATCTCTTTAGGTCTCAACTTAGAAATTATGCCGTCACTTCTGCTGCATTTTATTGTTTCAGTCAAGTCACAAGGCCAGCTCAAATTCAAGAGATGGGGAAATAAATTTCACCTTTTGGTAGGAAGAGTACCAAAGTTTCATTATAAAAGGTATATGGGGCTTCCCTGGTGGCGCAGTGGTTGAGAGTCCGCCTGCCGATGCAGGGGACGTGGGTTTGTGCCCCGGTCCGGGAAGATCCCACATGCCACGGAGCGGCTAGGCCCGTGAGCCATGGCTGCTGAGCCTGTGCATCCGGAACCTGTGCTCCACAACAGGAGAGGCCACAACAGTGAGAGGCCCACGTACTGCAAAAAAAAAAAAAGGTATATGTACCGAAATGAGAGGAATGTTTATAGCCATCTTTGCAGTCTGCCACAGTGTCTTTTTTTCCCTTTTGAACGCTTAATTTTTTAAAAAAAAAACAAAATTGTTTTTCAGAAGTATTACTTTAGTGTATCTAGACACAGATTTCATTTTTATTTATCTGTTTGGGGTTCTTGGAACACCTTAAATCTGTGGCTTGATGTCCTCTGTCAGTTTTGGAGA
The DNA here is from genome assembly GCF_963455315.2 of Globicephala melas. Classification (NCBI taxonomy): domain Eukaryota; kingdom Metazoa; phylum Chordata; class Mammalia; order Artiodactyla; family Delphinidae; genus Globicephala; species Globicephala melas. The sequence continues at coordinate 57,184,524 of NC_083328.1, read as the reverse complement.
ATTTTTAGCCTTTGTCTCTTCAAATATTTCTTCCGTTTCATTTCCCTCTTTCCTCTTATCTGGGACTCACATTACATGTAGGTTAGATCATCTCACTCATATTCTGTCTACCTCTTATCCTCTCTTGTGTATTTTTTATCTTCTTGCCTCCCTCTGCTTTATTCTAGATAAATCCTTTTGACCTATCTTCCATTTCATGAATTCTCTCTTCAGCTGTATTTTATCTGTTCTTAAATACTTCTATTGAGATCTTTGTTTCAACTATTGTATTTTCTCAGTTCTAGAATTTCTGTTTGTTCTTTTTTGAGTTCTGCCATTACCTTTTTTAATAGCACTGACTCTTGGCTGAAATTCTCAATGTTGTAGTAGTTGTCTGTTTTCTACTTATTTGCATGTTATTTCTTCATGGACCAGACATTGTATTTTTAAAATTGTTTATAGAAATAATATGAGACACAGGATGATATCTTTTTCTAGAGGATTTATGTTTGTTTCTGGCCTTTCATAGGGGTCTTGGATCGTTTTAATCCAGTTTTGGGGATTCAGTTGTTTTTAAGCAGGGGCAGGTCGACTTCAGTCCACTACCTAGGCTACCTGTTATGTGTGGGGAACTTTGCTAGGTGCTGGGTAGGTCCTGTGAGCAGAGTAGTCATAGTCTTTGATTCACATGCAGCACAGAGTATTGATTACAATTGACAGGTAAATGTATATACAATTAAGTTTTGGGAAAGCAATGAATAGGCTGTTATGGTAGTGAATATTTGGGGTGGGGACGGAGTGAAAATGATCCTATTGTAACTAAAATGGGGCAGGTTTTGTTTAAGCCAAGATCTGGCTGATATGAGAAGACTGGGAGCAGAAGCATTCAAACAGCAGCAGTGCCAATGTAAAGGATGGATGGCAACAAAAAAAGTGGGTAAGGGGAGAGGTGGGGGGAGAGAGTTGGGATTGATTTAGAACCATAATAATGAGCCTTGGAGACAACACCCCTCTCCCCTGCTGCCACCGCCATTTTTGTTTCATTTTCCTTCAGAAAGATTAGTGAATTGGGAATTGACAAATCTAGGTACTAGATCTAGTTCTGTGATCTTAGACTAGTTACCTAATTCTTCATTCAGAGCAAAATGGAGGGAGGGAGGGAAGGAGGGGACAAATGTGGAGGTGGGATAGGAAGTAATGAAAGGAGCACATGAGGAGAGAGACTGTCAAGTTTCCTTGTATTCCTCACAAGTGTTTGCACTGTTTGGCGTGTATAGTAGGCATCATACACCTGTTGATTTAGCAAAATGAGAACAGATCAAATCATATTTTTAATGGGGAATTAATCATGGAAGAGAAGAATAAGAATTTTCTATCTTATTCCTCTACTACTTAAAGGAAAGAGAGTAAATGAATCAAAATGAAGAATAGTCATATTTATCTACCTCCTGGATGACAAGGATTTTATTGACTACCCTAAAATATTTCGGGTAACATGAGAATGGTAGATGATAGAACACTTGAGAGAAACAGGAACTTCTCTCTCCTTTGCAGCCCCACTTGGCACAAGACAATTGCCTGAACAAGTTAGCAAATGAGTGTTTCCCTGATTTGAAGCAACTTTGGCTGTCCTTACCTTATCAGACAGTTTACCATCCATTTGCTTTGTATAAGTTCCAGGGAGGGATTAAGAAACTATTTCCTCTTATAATATTATTAGCCCAAACTTCTGAACTGATTGATGGATTATAGAACTTAAATTTCTTCATAGCCAGCAGTCAGAGAACACATTGTTACACTGAGGTAAACAAGGTCATACCTCACAGATCCTTATAAAGTATTCTGTCTCTGGCCACAGACCGTAGGGCTTGAGCTGATATTTGAGAGGGAAAGATTGGAACTTAGTAGAGTTACACTCCCTGTTTCTTAATTTTCCAACCATTATGTAAGGTTTTTTTTTTCTCGAAAGAGACTAAACTGGAATGAGAATGAATTCTCATCAGTAAAAGCAAAGCTTTAAGTAGGTCACCTGACTTTGCTTTTGTGCTCCACATTCACTCTGGTTATAAAAGGGCCTTTCATGAATTTTCTATGCTTTCATCACTGCCAGACTCTCTGCAGGCATTATAAAAGAATTAAACACCCCCCCCATGCCTGTCTCATTGACTCTTTCATAGAGTACACACTGCACTATGTTTAGCTCAGCGGGAACTCTTTGCAGACACTGAATATATGAAGAATCCTCCTTCTAAATAAGAGAATTCAATATTGATTAGTGTCATAGCTACAAAAGTTAGTGTCTGCTAGAATCTAATACATATAGTGACTTGCAGCCTAATTTTTGCCAAATTATTAGGTCAAAGCTTAATAAGTATTTATATTAAAGTTATTATATGTAAAATTGGCCTATAGATAGTTTGTCTAATCAGTTGGGTAGGAGATTGATGAATGCTTCAAACAATCTACATACTCATAATTAACTTTTCTAAAAAATATTTATTTATTTATTTGGTTGCGCCGGGTCTTAGTTGCGGCAGACGGGCTCCTTAGTTGCAGCTCGCCTACTCCTTAGTTGCGGCACGTGTGCTTCTTAGTTGTGGCTGGCGGGCTCCTTAATTGCGGCTCACCAGCTCCTTAGTTGTGGCATGCGAACTCTTAGTTGTGGCATGCATGTGGGATCTAGTTACCTGACCAGGGATCGAACCCAGGTCCCCTGTATTGGGAGCTTGGAGTCTGAACCAGTGTACCACCAGGGAAGTCCCTCATAATTAACTTTTTAAAAGAAGACAGTCAGCACTGAAATTGTTTGTTTCACCTGCGAGAGTAGAGGAGGAAAGTAAACATGGAATTTTGAAGGGATATAAAGCAAGCTGCTTGTGGCATTATCTGGTAGTAAAGGATTTGCATTTTATTGGCACCCTGTATATCTCAAGGAAACTATAACTGCAGTTGACTGTTGAACAACATGGGTTTGAACTGCGTGGGTCCATTTATATGCTGACTTTTTTCAGTAGTAAATACTACAGTACTACATGATCCACAGTTGGTTGAATTCCGAGGGTAAGGAACCATGTATACAGAAGGCTGAGTATAAGTTATATGCGGATTTTCAACTGCATGGAGGGTTGTTGCTCCTAACCCCCATATTTTTCAAGGGTCAACTGTATATAAAGTTAACCACAACCACATTTATTGATTTTTCAAGGACTACAGCCTATCATTTACAATGAATTCCAAACAATTCTGGTGAAATTAGTTTCTTGGAGCATGGGGGGCTTCCAGTTTATTTACTCTGTTCTTCCCACTATAAAATATTCTCCAACAGCTTTTGAGTTTGTAGTCACTTAAAGTCTTTATTTTCTCTAATCATCTTTAATATCTACCTTCCTCTCCTACCAAGGTTAGATTGGTTCTGCAATTCAGCTGTTCTCTTGCTAGTACTCAACTCTGTTGGTTATATTTCTATTACATTCATCCAGCAAAACCTTAATTCTGTATGTTCTCCAAACCATTATTACTTAGAGCATTTTTCCAAAAAAGAGTTCTTGAAAAATGGATTTCATCTCACTTGAGCCCTCAGGGCTGTCCAGTGTCAACACACTGCCATTTTCTGTAGCAGCACTATTAGTCGGATCACTTCTTAAAGCTTTATCCCACTATCTCCTGCTCCTTTTTAGCTTTTAATTTTGCTTTGTACTTCACAGGAAATCTTGAAGATGAAAGCTCCCTCACTTTTCTACTAGTTCTCTTATCTCTTCCTATCTTTCTTATATACCTTCCTTTCCTTCCCTTCTGATTCCTTCTTACCAGCATTTACACATGATTCATTCTCTTCACCTAACAAACCAACCCTCTCTTGAGTGCAAATCAGTGGCTATTTTTGCAGGGTATAAAAACCTATATCTCGGGCTTCCCTGGTGGCGCAGTGGTTGAGAGTCCGCCTGCCGATGCAGGGGACACGGGTTCGTGCCCCGGTCCGGGAAGATCCCACATGCCACGGAGCGGCTAGGCCCGTGAGCCATGGCTGCTGACCCTGTGCGTCCGGAGCCTATGCTCCGCAACTGGAGAGGCCACAACAGTGAGAGGGCCGTGTACTGCAAAAAAAAAAAACCTATATCTAGTCACCTTGGTAACCCCCTGGTAATTTGCCTATATGTTCTTGTGGATTTTCTGTGTAAATGATAATATTTCCTGCAAATATGTAACTTTAATGATTAATTTTTATGATTTTGATTTTATGGTTCTGATTTTTTCTTACTGCAAAGGCTGGGACCTTTCATACATTACTGAATAGAAGTAATAGTGCATAACCATGTCTTATTCTTCCTTTTTAAAGAGAATGCTTTCAATGATTCCCTATTGAAGATGATAATTGCAAAGTTTTGTTGTTGTTTTAAAATAGCTGTTTTATCAGGTTAGGAAATTTTATTCAATTCCTAATTAAGAGAGTTTTTTTTTTAATCGTGAGTTCATGTGTTTTAATTCAGTGCTTTTTCTACATTTATTGAAATGATTATATGATCTTTCTTCTTTAATATGGGTGAATTATATTTATAGATCTTATATTAAAACATCCTTGGGGCTTCCCTGGTGGCGCAATAGTTAAGAACCCAGCTGCCAGTTCAGGGGACACGGGTCCTGGTCCTGGACACGGGTTCGTGCCCTGGTCCAGGAAGATCCCACATGCTGCCAAGCAACTAAGCCTGTGCACCACAACTACTGAGCCTGCACTCTAGAGCCCAGGAGCCACAACTACTGAGCCTACACACCACAACTACTGAAGCCTGCACGCCAAGAGCCCATGCTCCGCACAGCAAGAGAAGACACCACAGTGAGAAGCCCGTGCACCGCAACGAAGAGTGGCCCCCGCTTGCCGCAACTAGAGAAAACCCGCGCACAGCAACGAAGACCCAACGCAGCCAGAAATAAATAAATTTCAAAAAAAGAAAAGAGAAGAAAACAACATCCTTGCACTTCCCTGGTGGTGCAGTGGTTAAGAATCCGCCTGCCAATGCAGGGGACATGGGTTCGAGCCGTGGTCCGGGAAGATCCCACATACCATGGAGCAACTAAACCTGTGTGCCACAACTACTGAAGCCTGCACACCTGGAGCCCATGCTCCACAACAAGAGAAGCCACAACAATAAGAAGCCTGCGCACCACAATGACGAGTAGCCCCTGCTTGCCGCAACTAGAGAAAGCCTGAGCGCAGCAACGAAGACCCAACACAGCCAAAAGTAAATAAATAAATAAATAATTTTTTAAAATCCTTGTACACCTTGGATAAACTCAGTTTGATCGTGGGTTATCTTTTTCGTGTACTGAATTCAGTTTGTTAATATTTTGTTTAGGATTTTTGAATCTATATTACTGAGTGGAAGTGGTCTTATAATTTCCTTTCTTCTAATGTTTTTGTCAGGTTTTACTCACCTCTTAGAATGAGTTGGGAATTAGTTCCTCTTTCTTCTCACTTATCATCTGGGCCGAGTGTTTTCTTTGTGGGAAAATTTTAAACTGCGGGTTCACCTTGAAGTTTTCAAAATTATTTGCCTATAGTTATTGAAAACAGTATTGATTTTCATATGCTGTAGTTGTAGTTATTTCCACTTTTTACTCATAATATTTTGTTCCTTCTCTTTATTTTTTTGTTTATCAAAGAACCATCCTTTCACTTTATTTCATTTTTATTGTATATATATATAGATATATTTTTTTTTTGGTTAGTTTCTGCTTTATAACAAAATGAATCAGTTATACATATACGTATATTCCCCTATCTCTTCCCTCTTGCGTCTCTCTCCCTCCCACCCTTCCTATCCCACCCCTCTAGGTGGTCACAAAGCACTGAGCTGATGCCCCTGTGCCATGCGGCTGCTTCCCACTAGCTATCTATTTTACGTCTGGTAGTGTATATATGTCCATGCCACTCTCTCACTTTGTCACAGCTTCCCCTTCCCCTTCCCTATATCCTCAAGTCCATTCTCTAGTAGGTCTGTGTCTTTATTCCCGTCTTACCCCTAGGTTCTTCATGACATTTTTTTTTTAGATTCCATATAAATGTGGTAGCATACGGTATTTGTCTTTATTGTATATTTTATGTACTTTTATTTTGTCTATTATTTCTGTAATTTTTAAACAACTTTATAATTGACATACAGTAAACTGTACACATTTAAAGTTTAAGATTTAGTAGGTTTTGACATATCTATACAGCGGTGAAACTCACCACAGTCAAGAGAGTGTGAACATATCCATCACCCCTCAAAGTTTTCTTATGTCCCTTTGTAATCCCTCCTTCTTGCCCCTGCCTACTCCTCCATCCCCAAGCAATCAGTGACCTATTTTCTGTCACTATAGGTGTTTGTATTTTCTAGGTTTTTTTAAAAAATAAATTCATTTATTTAGTTAGTTATTTGGGCTGCGTTGGGTCTTCATTGCTGCACGTGGGCTTTCTCTAGTTGTGGTGAGGAGGGGCTACTCTTCGTTGCAGTGCATAGGCTTCTCATTGCTGTGGCTTCTCTTGTTGCAGAGCACAGGCTCTAGGTGCGCGGACTTCAGTAGTTGTGGCAGATGGGCTTCAGTAGTTGTGGCTCGCAGGCTCTAGAGCGCAGGCTCCGTAGTTGTGGCACACGGGTTTAGGTGCTCTGTGTCATGTGGGATCTTCCTGGACCAGGGCTTGAACCCGTGTCCCCTGCATTGGCAGGCGGATTCTTAACCACTGAACCACCAGGGAAGTCCTCTAAGTTTTTATCTAAGTGAAGTCATGTGTTATTGTATTAATCATGTGTTTATGATGCTTTGACATCTAGAACCTTGCTGACCTTGGAGAGACTTCACCTCCTGGGTTAGCCGGTTTCTGTAGATAGTAAACAACTCACCTGCTAGAGTGCCTTTCATATGCAAACCAACCAATCCAGAGCCCACACCCTAAATACCTCCTTTATTGGGCTGTCATACTCTGGGTCACTGTTGACGTGCTCAATTCACCCTAGGGCCATGTACCAGGTGACTAAGGACAACCTTTAAGCCCCAGAGCTATTTTTTTTTTTTTTTTTGCTTTTCGCGGGCCTCTCACTGTTGTGGCCTCTCCCATTGCGGAGCACGGGCCGGACGCGCAGGCTCTGCGGCCATGGCCCATGGGCCCAGCTGCTCCGCGGCATGTGGGATCTTCCCAGACCGGGGCACGAACCCGTGTCCCCTGCATCGGCAGGCGGACTCTCAACCACTCTGCCACCAGGGAAGCCCCCCAGAGCTAATTTTAAAACTTTACCTTGTCCATTGCCCATTCCTTCCTGAAGAAGCCACAATAATGGCTCTTACTCAAGTTTTCCCCTCACTCCCTCTCCTCTTGTGCCACCTCCTTTTGGGAACTGTGAGTAACAAACTAACAAACTATCTTTTCAGGAACAGTCATCTGATTTGTTGGTCTCACCATGCCTGAATAATAATAAAACCTACATTTTAAAACAAGTATGTACTCTTGTCTTGCTCCTTTTACTCAGCATAATTTTTTTTTTTTTTTTTTTGCGGTATGCGAGCCTCTCACTGTTGTGGCCTCTCCTGTCTCGGAGCACAGGCTCCAGACGCGCAGGCTCAGCAGCCATGGCTCACGGGCCCAGCCGCTCTGCGGCACATGGGATCCTCCCGGACCGGGGCACGAACCCGTGTCCCCTGCATTGGCAGACGGACTCTCAACCACTGCGCCACCAGGGAAGCCCCAGCATAATTATTTTGAGATTCATCCATCTTGTGTGTATCAACAGTTAATTCATTCTTATTGCTGAGTAGTATTTCATTATATGTCTATACCAAAATTTGCTTATGCATTCATTTATTAATGGGCACATGGGTTATTTCCAGATTTTGGCTATTACAAATAAAGCTTCTGTGAACAATAATAAACAAATTTTTATATGGACATACCTTTCCTTTTCTCTTGGATGAATACCCAAGAGTAGAATGGCTGGATCATAGTATATGTTTAGCTTTTTAAAGAAACTGCCAAATGATTTTCCAAAGTGGTTATACCATTTTACATTACGACCAGCAGTGTGAGGGTTCTGATTTTTTTATATATCCTTGATAACACTTGGTATTATTGATCTTTTAATCTTAGCCACTTCAGTGAGCAGATAGGGGTATCTTGCATTTCACTTTGCATTTCCCTGATGACTGATGATTTGTAGCCTTTTCCATGTTCTGGTTTCCCTTTACATATATCTTCTTTGGTGAAAATTTGTTCAAATCTTTTGCCCATTATTTTGTTGGGATGCTTCTTATTGTTGAAGGTTGAGAGTTTTTGTGGATACCAATTCTTTATCAGATAAATGCTTTCTAAGATTTTCTCTGGCTTGCCTTTTTAAAAAGTTTTGGAGAGATGTATATATAAATATATGATAAAATGTACTGTTTTAACCATTTTTTAGTGTATGTTCTTGTGGCTTTAATTTTATTCACATTGTTGGGTAGCCATTACCACTGTCCATCTCCAAAACTTTTTCATCTTCCCCAACTGAAACTCTGTACCCATTAAATAATAACTTCCCATTTCCCCCTTCTTCAGCCCCTACGACCACCTTTCTACTTTCTGTCTTTATGAATATGACTCCTCTACATACTTCATATGAATGAAATCATACAATAGTTGTCCTTTTGTGATTGGCTTATTTCACTTGTATGATGTCTTCAAGGATTATCCATGTGGTGGTATGTGTCAGTTTCCTGTGTAAGGCTCCATTGTATGAATATACATTTTGTTGATCCATTTATTTTTCGATGGACACTTGGGTCACCTTTTGGCTGTTGTGAATAATGCTGCTATGAACATTGGTATACAAGTATGTGTTTGAATTCCTGCTTTCAGTTCCTTTGAGTATATACCCAGAAGTAGTGATCTTGTATCCTATGATAATTCTGTATAATTTTTTGAGGAATCAAAAAGTTTGATGGTTTCCACAGTGGGTACACCATTTTACATTCCCATTAGCAATGTACAAGTGTTCCAGTTTCTCTACATCCTTGCCAAAACTTGTTCTTTTCTTTCATTTTTCTTTTCTTTCTCTCTTTTCTTTTTTTTTTTTTAAATAATTATAGCTATCCTAGTGGATGTGAAATGGTATCTCCATATGGTTTTGATTTGACTTCCCTAATGATTAGTGATGTTGAGCATTTTTCATGGGCTTATTGGCAACTTGTGTGTCTTTGGAGAAATGTCTATTCAAGTCCTTTGCCCATTTTTTTTAACCAGGTTGTCTTTTTGGTTGTTGAGTTGTAGGAGTTCTTTATGTATTCTAGTTTTCAGTCCCTTATCAGATAGGTGGTTTGCACATATTTTCTCTCATCCCTGAGTGTTCTTTTCATTCTGTTGATAGTGTCCTTTGATGCACAGAAGTTTTTAATTTTGATAATTTAGCTATTTTTTTATTTTGTTGCCTGTGTTTTTGGTGTTATATTTTAAAAAGTCATTGCCAGATCCAATGTCATGAAGCTTTTCCCTTATATTCTAAGAGTTTTATAGTGTTAGCTTTGATGTTTAGGTCTTTGATCTATTTTGAGTTAATTTTTGTATATGATGTAAGTTGGGGGTCCAACCTTATTCTTTGGCATGTGGATATCCAGTTGTCCCAGCACAATTTGTTGAAAAGGCTGTCTTTCCTCCATTGAATTGCCTTTGTACCTTTGTCAAAAATTATTTGGGCATATTTGTGTGGGTCTTTTTCTGGCTCTTAATTTTATTTCATAGATCTGTACATTATAGCCTTAACACTGGGTAAATGGATTCCTCACATTTTATTCTTTTCAAAATTGTCCCTGGTTTTTGTTTTTGTTTTTTAATTGAGATACAGTTGACTTACAGCATTATATTAGTTTCAGGTATATAGCATAGTGACTCAAATTTGTATAGATTACACTTCACTTAAAGATATTATAAAAAGGGGCTTCCCTGGTGGCGCAGTGGTTGAGAGTCCGCCTGCTGATGCAGGGGACGCGGGTTCGTGCCCCGGTCCGGGAAGATCCCACATGCCGCGGAGCGGCTGGGCCCGTGAGCCATGGCCGCTGAGCCTGCGCGTCCGAGCCTGTGCCCCGCAGCAGGAGAGGCCGCAACGGTGAGAGGCCCGCGTACCACAAACAAACAAAAAAAGATATTATAAAAATACTCACTGTAATTCCCTTTACGGTATAATATATCCTTGTAGCTTACTTATTTTATACATAGTAGTTTGTACTTCTTAATCTCCTACCCCTATCTTGCCCCTCCCCCCTTCCTTCTCCACACTAGTAGCCACTAGTTGTTCTCTATGTCTGTAAGTCTGTTTCTGTTTTGTTATATTCATTTGCTTGTTTAGTTTTTATTTTTATTTTATTTTATTTATTCTATTCTATTCTATTCTATTCTATTTCCTTCTTTCCTTACTCCCTCCCTTCCTCTCTCCCTCCCTTCCTCTCTTCCTGTGCAGCATGCAGGATCTTAGTTCCTCAACCAGGGATCCCATGCCCCCTGCAATGGAAGCACAGAGTCCCAATCACTGGACTGCCAGGGAAGTCCGTGTTTATTTTTTACATTCCACATATAAGTGATAACATACAGTATTTGTCTTTCTCTGTCTGACTTATTTTACTAAGCATAATACCCTCCAGGTTCATCCATATTGTGGAAATGACAATTTTTCATTCTTTTTTATGGCTTAGTAGTATTCCTGTGTGTGTGTGTATGTGTTTGTACACACCACATCCTGTTTATCCATTCATCTGTTGATGGACACTTAGGTTGCTTCCATATCTTGACTATTGTGAATAATGCTCCTGTGAACATTGGGGTGCATGTATCTTTTCAAAGTAGTGTTTTTGTTTTCTTCGGGTATATACCCAAGAGTGGAATTGTATCATATGGTAGTTATATTTTTAGTTTTTTGAGGAACCTCCATACTGTCCTTCTTTGTTTTGTGTTAGTCTTAGTTTTAAAGTCTAAGTTGTCTGATATAAGTGTTTGTACCTCAGCTTTCTTTTGATTTCCATTTGCATAAAATACCTTTTTGCATCCCATTACTTTCAGTCTATGTGTGTGTCTTTAGATCTGAAGTGAGTCTCTCATAGGCAGCATATATATGGGTCTTATTTTTGTATCCATTCAGCCACTTGGTCTTTTGATTGGAGTATTTAGTCCATTTACATTTAAAGTAATTATCGATAGGAATGTACTTACTGCCATTTTGTTAATTGATTTGGGTGGGGTTTTTTTGGTAGTTCTTTTTTGCTCTTTTTGTTCTCTTGTGATTTGATGACTATCTTTAATGCTGTGTTTGGAATCCTTTCTCTTTTTTGTGTGTGTATCTATTATAGATTTTAAGTTGCTGATCTCTTAATTTCAAATGCATTTTAACAACCCTGCATTATTTTTTAACTCCCTCCTCCCATGATTACTGTTTCTGACATCATGTTTTTCATCTCTTTGTTTTGGGTATCCTTTACCTACTTACTGTAGATGTAGATGATTTTATTACTTTTGTCTTTTAACTTTCCTACTAGCTTTTGTATGTGGTTTATTTAATACTTTACTGTTTATTTGCCTTTATTGATGAGCCTTTTCCTTTTGTCGTTTTTATGTTTCTAGTTGTAGCCTTTTTTTTTAAGAGAAGTCTAAAAAAACATTTAATGTTAATATTTCTTTTTTATTGATTGATTGGCTGCGTCAGGTCTTGGTTGCAGTACATGGGATCTTTCGTTGTAGCATGCAGGCTCTTTGTTGTGGCGCACGGGTTCTAGAGTGCATGGTCTCAGTAGTTGCAGCATGCGGGCTCTCTAGTTGTGGTACGTGGGCTTAGTTGCCCCGTGCAGCATGCATGTGGGATCCTAGTTCCCTGACCAGGGATCAAACCTGTGTCCTCTGCATTGGAAGGCCGATTCTTAACCACTGGACCACCAGGGAATCCCCCCTTTAACATTTCTTGTAAAGCAGTTTGATGGTGCTGAATTCTTAGCTTTTGCTTGTCTGTAAAACTTTTGATCTCTCCATCAAATCTGAATGAAAGCCTTGCCAGGTAGAGTATTCTTGATTGTAGGTTTCCCCTTTCATCACTTTAAATATATCATGCTACTCTCTTCTGGCCTACAGAGTTTCTTCTGAAAAGTCAGCTGATAGCCTTATGGAAGTCCCCTAGTACATAGCTTGTTGCTTTTGCCTTGCTGCTTTTAATATTGTCTCTTTATCTTTTTTTTTTGCCATTTTAATTACAGTGTATCTTGGTGTGGTCCTCTTTGGATTGATCCTGGTTGGAATTCTCTGTGCTTCCTAGACCTGGATGTCTGTTTCCTCTCCCAGGTTAAGGAAGTTTTCAGCTGTTACATCTCCATATATGTTCTCTGCCACTTTCTCTCTTCTTCTGGGACCCCTGTAATGCTAATGTTTTGGCTGCTCTGGGTCTTAGTTGCAGCACACTGGCTCTTCGTTGCAGCATACAGGATCTTTGTTGCAGCATGCAGGGTCTTTTTAGTTGCGGCATATGGGATCTAATTCCCTGACCAGGGATCGAACCCAGGCTCCCTTCATTGGGAGGGTGGAGTTTTAGCCACTGGACCACCAGGAAAGTCCCAAATGTTAGTACTCTTGATGTTGTTCTCGCAGTCTCTTAAACTGTCCTCATTTCTTTTTGTTGTTGTTGTTCAGCTTCAGTGATTTCTACTACTTTGTCTTCCAGCTTGCTGATCTGTTCTTCTTTATCATTTAATATACTGATGATTCTTTCTAGTGCATTTTTCATTTCATTTATTGTATTCTTCATCTCTGGTTCTTCTTTATATTTTCCAACTCTTTGTTTAAAACTGCTAAGTTCTCACTCTGTTCATCCATTCTTCTCTCAAGTTCTTTGGTCATTTTTACAATCATTACCTTGAACTCTTTATCGGATAGACTGCCTGTCTCCACTTTACTTAGTTCTTCTTCTCGGGTTTTATCTTGTTCATTCATTTGGAACATGTTCGTTTGTCACCTCATTATACCTAATTTGCTGTTTTTATTTCTGTGTATCTGGTAGGTTACATTTCCTGAGCTTGGAGAAATGGCCTTTTGTAGGACACGTCCTATGCATCCCAGCAGTGCACTCCCCTCTAGCCACCAGACCTGTATGCTCTAGGGGTACCCGCTATATGAATTGCATGGGTCCTTCTGTTGTGGTGGTCTGGTAGGTGTGGCTGGCCCCTGGTCCATTTGGTTGCCAGGCCCTACCTTGCGTGGAGGCTGCTGGCCACTGGTTGGCTGGGCCAGGTCATGAGGCAGCTGGCTGTGGAACCCCGAGGGAGTCCCAGGGCTAGTGCTGGATCACTGGTGGGCAGAGCCGGATTGGGGGGAGGCAGGTTGCAGGGCCAGGGTTCCTGGATGTAGTGTAGCCTGCTGGTGAGTGGGCCCAATTCCTGACATGGCTGGCTGCAGGTTCCAGGATGTTACAAAGCTGGTGCTACTCCACTGGTGAGTGGGGCTGGACCCTGGGGCACCTGGCTGAGGAGTCCAAGGCATCTCAGAGATGGTGTTGGCCTGTTGGTATGTGGGGCCATGGCTGGTGTTGACCAGCTAGTGGGCGGGGCCAGGACCCAGGGGGTCCTGGGGCTAGTGCCAGCTTGCTGCTAGGAGGAGCTGGGTCCTGGGGTCTCTGGGTGCAGGGCCCCAAGGTCCCAAAGCTGGTTCAACCTGCTTTTGGGTGGGGCTGCTGGCTGAGGGGCCCAGGGTGTCCCAGAGCTGGTGTTGACCTGCTAGTGGGCAGAACTGGGTCCTGGGTGAGGGGGTCCCAGGGCTGGTGCCAGCCTGCTGGCTTGTTATCTGGGTCCTGACAGGGCAGACTGCAGGGCTGCAGTGGCCCTGGGGTTGGTATCCACCAGCTGGTGGGTGGGATTGGGGTACAAGGGATCCCAGGACTGGTACCTGCCCATCAGTGAGTGAAGCCAGGTCCCCGGGTCTCTGGCTGCAGGGCTAAGTGGTCCCAGAGCTGGTATTGAACCTCTGGTGAATGGAGCCAAGGTCTTAGAGGTTCTGGGGCTAGTGCTGGCTCACTGATGGGCATAGCTGGGTCCTGTGATTTCTGCTGTAGAGCCCTGGTAGTCCTGGAGCTGATGTTGGCCCTCTGGTGAGTGGAGCCAGTTCCCAACACAGTTGGCTGTTCTCTCTAGGGTGTCCCGAAGCTTGTACCCGCCCACTAGTGCATGGGACCAGATACCAGGCTGACTTGCTGAGGGGCCCAAGGTGTCTTGGAGTCGGCGTTGGCTTGCTGGTGGGTGGAGCTGGGGCCCAGGGGGTCCTGTGGCTAGTGCCTGCCCACTGTTGTCTGAGTCTGGCCCCTGGGCTAGTGCCAACTCATAGGTGGGCAGAACCAGGGCCCAGGGTCTCTGGCTGCAGGGCCCTGGGGGTCCTGGAGTTGGTGTGTTGGCTCACTGGTATGCCTGCCCACTGGAGGGTGGAGCTGGGCCCTAGGGTCTCTGGCTGCAGGTCCCCGGAGGTTCCAGGGCTAGTGCCTGCCCACTGTTGTATAGGGCCAGGTCCTAGGCCCTGTGGTGGACAGGGCCATGTCCCAAGTTGGCTGTGGGCTCAGGAGGTATTAAGGTAGCCTACCTGCTGGTGAGTGGGGCTGTGTCCCTGCCTGGCTAGTTGCTTGGCCTGAGGCGACCCAGTACTGGTGCTGACAGACTGGTGGGCGGAGCAATGTCCCAGTGCTAATAAGCTAGAGGGAGGATTCCAAAATGCTGCTTGCTAGCACCAATGTGCACGTGGTAGAACAAGCTCCCCAAAATGGCTGCCACCAGTGTTTATGTCCCCAGAGTGAGCTCCAGTTGCCTCCTGCCTCTCTGGGAGACTCTCCAAGATTAGCAGGTGGGTCTGACCCAGCCTCCTTTCAAATTACTGCTTCTGCTCTGGATCCCGAAGCATGTGAGATTTTGTATGTGCCCTTTAAGAGGCTATTTCCCACAGCTCTCTGGGACTCCCACAGGTAAGCCCCCTTGGCCTTCAAAGCCAAGTATTCTGGGGGTTTGTCTTCCTGGTGCAGGACCCCAATGTGGAGGTAAAACCTGTTGCTGCTTGGGGAGAACCTCTGCAATAAAAATTATCCTCCTGTTGCGTTTTGCCCTCCTGGGGCTATGGGTCTTGACTATATCGAGACTCCATCCCTCCTGCCCATCTGGTTGTGGTTTCCTTCTTTATATCTTTGTAGATCTTTTCTGCTAGATTCCAGTCTTTCTCATCAATAGTTGCTCTGCAGATAATTCTGATTTTGGTGTGCCTGCGAGAGGAGGTGAGCTCAGGGTCATCCTACTCTACCATCTTGGCCAGGCTCCGTCTCTGGCTTGTTTTTCAATTTTATTTTATGCACATAACCTGTACTATATTTTGGTTTTATATCTCCAGTAGTTTATTCCAGTATGTGCTTTAAGCAGAACAAATACTTTTCCATATTGCTCTTTGTCTTAATTAATCTGCAGTATAAGTTTAGTATAAACTGTTTTGTTTATTGAAGTAAGCTGATTTCATTGTCTCCAGGCTCATCTGTCTCCAGGCCCCAAATTGAATCTTGCCTTAGGTGTAACTCAAAGACAATAGAATTTAACAATCTATTTCTGAGCCTTAGTGGGCCTTTTTCATTCTCTGCATAAGCTCATCTTTGGAAATGAGCTGCTCTTGAGAACTTCAGACTCCTATTAATTTTAGGGGTTCCTCTCCCCTTTATTTGGGACCTGTATCACGTTGTCTTTCTCCATTGAAGACCTATAATGAAAGTTGATTTCTGGTGTTCCAGGACTTCTTCAGGAGCCCTTCAGCAGTTTTTCAGGTTCTTTTTTCTCACTAGCAAGTATTCAGCGTGTGTGTGCCATTCCTACTCCACCCTCCCTTAGTGGCATGTGTCAATTTTTTTTTTTTAAGTTGAGAATTATATTTTGTTGTTAGCTTGTTTGATTATTTATTTATTTATTTGGCTGTGCCAGGTCTTAGTTGCAGCATGTGGGATCTTTTGAGTTGCTGCGTGCAAACTCTTAGTTGCGGCATGTGGGATCTAGTTCCCTGACCAGGGATCGAACCCAGGCCCCTGCACTGGGAACGTGGAGTCTTAGCTACTGGACCATCAGGGAAGTCCCAGGCATGTGTCAGTTTTTTACTCATCAGCACCCACCTACTCCTGCCTCCTGTGTTTGTCAGATGTCTCCTGCCTGGCTTGCTCATTGCTGCTTTTGTCAATCTCTACAGCTGTCTTCTTTTCTTTGGCTTACTGCCTGACTTCCATGGCAGTTGCTCTGTCATTGCCTGTCTGCCATTCTGCCCCTTCTCCAACCCTTCACCCCCATTCCATCCCCTGTAGGTACAACATGTACTGTAGTACTGTACTCTTCTCAATGTTCAGAACTAAGCTCATCACCTTCCCTATGGTATGTCTCAAAGCAATCATTCTTCTGCATATAGCATTGAGATTCATCTAAGTCAGCGACCTGGGCCTTCCTTACCTCTGACATCTCATTGTTAAGTTTTCAGTTCTGTCCCTATACACTTATCAGCCCTGCTCTGAGGTCCTCCTGGTTCATTGGCTAGATTATTTCAGAAAGCTTCAGTCAGCAGCCCTTCTAACCTCAAACCACACCAGTTGATCCTCTACCCTACTATTAGTCATTGTTTGAAAATCCATATTGTTATGGTCAACCTCCCTGTGTTAAAGCCTCTGGTGGTTCCTCAGTGTGTTCAGTGGAAAGTCAAAACTTTTTATTGTGGCCTAACAAGCCCCTTTGTGATCTGTTCGCTGCTTCTTCTAGCCTCATCTCCTGCATTTCCTCCACATATCCTCACAGTCCCCAGTCTTTCATGTCTGCCATTTTCACATTCATTTAGCAAATGTTTATCGAGGTCCTGCTTGATGCCCTTACCTAGCTCTTTGCCATTCCTGGAACCAGGTAGATCTTTTCAAGCTTCAAAGTCCTCTTTGCTTTAAAGACTTTTTCTTGTTTCTGACCCTTCTCCTGGCTAACTGCTCTTTTTCCTTCCAAGTTCATCTCAAGCATTATCTCCCCTGAAAATCCTTCTGTGGTGTGCAGTTTTACTACCTCGCCTTAGTGTTAATTGACTAACATTTTGCCAGGTGATAATTCAGGGTTTGAAATAAATAGCTTATTTGTGCCTCACTGCTGGTTAGTGAACTACTTGATGGCAGTCTATACTTAGTCCATATCTAATCTGTCTGTGTATTCCCATTATCTGGTTGGAGGTTTTTTGTTTTTTTGTTTTTTTAAAATTTATTTATTTATTTGTTTTTTTGGCTGCTTGGGTCTTCGTTGCTGCGTGCGGGCTTTCTCTAGTTGCGGTGAGCAGAGGCTATTCTTCGTTGCGGTGTGGAGGCTTCTCATTGCGGTGGCTTCTCTTGTTGTGGAGCACAGGCTCTAGGCATGCGGGCTTCAGTAGTCGTGGCTTGAAGGCTCTAGAACGCAGGCTCATTAGTTGTGGCGCACGAGCTTAGTTGCTCCACAGCATGTGGGATCTTCCTGGGCCAGGACACGAACCCGTGTCCCCTGCATTGGCAGGCGGGAACTTTGGAGTTTTAAAAGCCCTGAGTTTGAATCCTAGTAGGCACTTACTAGGTATGTGGCTTGGACAAATTCCTTAACCTCTGTGATCTTTATTCATTTGTAGAATGGAAAAACAGTACCTAACTCAAAAGGTGGTTGTGGGAATTAATTAGGTTAAAGTATATAGAATGCCTCATACAAATGCCTAGCACATAGCAGGCAACCAAGGATTATAGTTGTAAAAATAGTTTTTGATCTTAATAATAAATAACATAATGTTAATGAGTGAACAGTTAGCTGAAGGAACTGAACTCTCCATCTAGGTGCCTTTTTCTCAAATCAGAGAATCTGAAAAGCTCTAGAAGAAGGCTCAGGCAGAGCATAACACTCCTGGCTGCCACTTTGTTTCTTCCACACCTGGGAGACATCTTTCAACAGTCTTTAAACTTTTGAAGGGTCAGTGATATGTGAAGAAAAGTCCGGTAGACCTGGATTTGAATTCTACTTCTACAACTCCCAGCTATGTGACCATCTCTCAGTTTCTTTATCTTCAAAATGGGAATATGAAGAATCTCTCTCATGTAGAGTTGCTCTGAGATTTAACTGAGATAAAAGGCCAAATATTGAGATAAATTGTACCTGATACTTGATCATATTTTATCAATGTATTGAATATTGAGATAAATTGTACCTGATACTTGATCATATTTTATCAATGTATTGAATATTGAATGCTTAGCTTTGTATAGATGGACTCTTAATGGAAGCTATCACAGCCAGAGTCTCTACTCTGGAGAATGTGCAGATTGGCTGAGCTCTCCTTTGCTAGTGGGAACGTCATAATATTAATTCCTTGTAACATTTTTTCTTTAGCAAATGTATGCCACATTGTGCTTCCTAGCAAGAGCACCAAGGAAAATGCATTTCAGAGCACCCTCATCGTTTCCATTCCTTATCCATAGCAAGTCATAATGTTAGGAGTTGGTCTTCTTATTCTTTATAACTATCTGTATCAGGATTGGGGTTGGTTGCATATATCAGAAAATAGGTTTATTTCTTTCTTGTATATATGAAATCTGAAAGTAAGCAGGACTGGTATGGCAGTTCAACAGTGTCATCAGAGAACTTGGTCTCTTTCTAGCTCTCTATTCTATTATCTTGAAAGTCACTTCAGGGCCCATAATGGCTGCTGGGGCTCTAATCATCACATCTGAATTCTAGATTACAGGAGAGAGAGAACAGGGAAAAAAGACTCCCTACCTCCCTCCCTGTTAAACCACCTTCCTAGAGATCTCATAATATACTTTAGCTTATATCTCCTTGGCCAGAATTTAGTCACTTGTCTACACCTAACTGAGGAATGGGCGTGTTCTCCTTAGTACTAGCATCCAGTTTTCTTTCTTTCTTCCTCTCCTTGTTCTTAGGTGAGGGTGGCATGTCTCTCCAGACCGCAGGGTTCATTGACAGGGAGTGTACATCTGGGCAAGGAGTGTTTGTCTTTGGCCAGAAGCTCAAAAATTCTTTCTTTACTAGATACTCAATATGCCTGTGATGGTTCCTTAATCTTGGGTGCAGTATATATATTTAAAATAATTTACCCCTGAAATGTGTGTAAGCATGTATAATTGATTGCAATTCAAGAGAGACTCCCTCCCCCACAAGGTACACAGCATGGTAAGTTGTAATAACACCAATATCAGCATCATACGATTGTGAAGGATTAAGCGAGAGGAAGCATACCAAGTGCTCAGTGCAGACTGGGATTTGAGATGGGAGGGCAAGTGTGAGTGATTTAACAGCCAATGAACAATGCCCACCATCCATGTCCCCACTGCAGAATTCAGCCTCCACATGATTTCCTGGGGAACGTCTCAGATCTGCTATGCTGAATTTGAATTTTAAGAACATTTAGGAAATGTTCTTAGACACTAAAATATTAGGAAAACAATAGCTATAATTTTTCAGAACTTGCTTTGTTGTTTGTCCTAAGGCTTTTAAGTATCGCTAATGGCATCTTGGTTTTCCTTTGTTATTTGAATGTTAAACTTTCCTGGTTTATCTCCCTAATGTATGTGCAGTGGAAACAAATTTTTTTAAGTAAGAAATGTTTTTGTAATGAAAAAAGAACTGTATATTAGCCTTTTGTCTGGGTGTGGTGGGGTAGGAGAAAGGATACAGTGTGTATGCCATTGTGTCCAATAAATTAGGGAACTGCCCAGACCTTCATGACTCATCTCCCAAAGCCTCCCTGCTCATTTATTCTATACTCACATAACCAAAGGCTTATTATTCACAAGCGTGTTTGAAAAAAATGAAAAATGTATAAGCTTGAGTTTCTTCCATTATTTGGCTTTCCTGGAGTATATAATTCAGTCTTTACTCAGGCCACTGTTGCCCAATCAAAAATAACGTGTAAGGACCTCCTGGTGGCGCAGTGGTTAATAATCCGCCTGCCAGTGCAGGAGACACAGGTTCAAGCCCTGGTCTGGGAAGATCCCACATGTCGCGGAGCAACTAAGCCCGTGGGCCACAACTACCAAGCCTGCGCTCTAGAGCCCGCGAGCCAGAACTACTGAAGCCCGCGTGCCTAGAGGCCGTGCTCCACAACAAAGGGAAACCACCACAATGAGAAGCCCGCGCACCGCAACAAAGAGTAGCCCCCACTCACCGCAACAAGAGAAAGCCTGCACGCAGCGATGAAGACCCAACGCAGCCAAAAAATAATTAATTAATTAATTAATTAATATTAAAAATGTGTAAGATAGAGGAGGAAATCATATACAGTTAACTCCTACCTAACAAAAGCAAACAGAAAGACTGGTTAAAATGATTGTGGTATATCCATATGATAAAGCACTTATGCAGCTACTGAAAAGAAAAGTAGCTGGAAAGTATTGATGTGGAAGATGTCCAGAATTTATTATTTAAGTAAAAATGCAAACTGTAGACAGCAGATCTACTATCCTGTTTATTTATTTATTTTTTATGTGTAGGTATATAATTTTATAGTATAGGAAATCTCTAAAGTATATGAAAGAAAGTGTTTAGTGATCACTTTTGGGAAATGGGACAGGCAGGAGGTGAATGAGACTTAGATTTTTCTTTATATCCATCGGTTCTGTTTGTATGTCTTTTGTTGTTGTTGTTTGGCTGTGCCATGCCTAGCTTGCAGGATCTTAGTTCCCTGACCAGGGACTGAACCCGGGCCCCGGCAGTGAAAGCACTGAGTCCTAACCACTAGACCACCAGGGAATTCCCTGTTTGTATGTCTTGTAATGAGCATGCTTTATTTATTTATTTTAATAGCTTATAATTTCAGTGAAGGGGAGGAGGACCAATGTCTTTCCTATATAAGAAAAGTAATCTATTAATAAATAACATTAAAAGATTCCACTCATTTCAGTTAGAAGATGAATAAGGTCTAAGGATCTAACATAAAAGATGGTAACTATATTTGACAATACTCTATTGTATAATTGAAATTTGCTAAGAGATTAGAACTTAAATTTTCTCTGCCCCCAAAAAAGATAAACAGGTGAGGTGATGAATATATTAATTAATTAGATGGGGGAAATTCTTTCACAGTGTATATGTATATAGTATCACCACAATGTACACTTTAAATATCTTATAATTTTATATGTCAGTTTTACCTTAGTGAAGCTGAAATTTTAAAAAACAAAGATTCCATTCATAATGGTAACATAATATAAAAAAACCAGGAAGAAATGAATAGGACAAAAAATACAGTAACACTTTGAACATAAAAACTTGAATAAATGGGCAAAATACTAAAAACTTGATTAAATGGGCAAAATACTATGTCCCAAGATTATGCAATGCAATACCATGAAAATACCAGTTCTCTCAGAACTGATTTTTGTAATCAGCCTTTTATTCTAAACATTTCAAATGTAGAGAAGAGTTGAGAGAATTTTATATCCACCCAGCAAAATTCTACAATTAACATTTTACTCTACTGTATCTGTCTATCCATCCCCTGTATTCATCAATCCATATTGTTTTTATGTATTTCAAAGTAAGTTGTGTATATCAGTATACTTCTTCCCAGTTATTTAAGCATACATATCATTTACAACATGTGTTTATGGGTGGAATCTTTTTAGAGATAAAATTTATGTACAGTGAAATGCACAAATCTTAAGTTATCATTCAGTGAGTTCTGAAAAATTCATACACCCACACAACCCATTTCCTTGTCAAGATATAGAATATTACTGTTGTCCAGGAAGTACCCTCATGTTCCTTTTCAGTAAATCCTCCATCTCTTTCCCAGGCAACCATTGTTCTGATTTTTCCACCACAGATTAGTTTTGCTTTTTCTAGAACTTCATCTGTATGGAGTCATATGTTATGTAAGGCTTTTTTCACTCAGCATGATGTTTTTTAGATTCATCCATGTTTTTGTGTATATCAGTAGTTCTTTCCTTTTTATTACTGAGTAATATTCCATTGTAAGAAAAAAACCACTTTCCGTTTATATATTCTGTTAGCGATAGTTACTTGGATTATTTTCAGCTTTTTGTTATGAACATTCTTGTACTAGTCTTTTCTTGGACATATGTTCTTATTTCTCTTGTGTAAATATGTAGAAATGGAATTATTGGGTCATAAAGTTAGGTGTATATTTAGTTTTAAAAGAAGTTGTCAGACAAACTAATTTTTAAAATAAAATAAAAGTATCACAAATAGCTCATCTAAAAATCATCCTGTGACAAGGCAGAACCATTCCTACTATTAGAATTTGTGCACAGGCTTCCTGGCATCATGCAGACTATAGCTGAAAGGGAGGGCTGGTTTCCTTCTGACGTTTGATAGTGCATATTTCCCTCAGATTCAAACTATTTACCTGTTCATCTGTGTCAAGACTAGGCCTTCGTCATAGAACCAGCTTTCAAAATCCTCAATTCAGAGAGAGGTATGGGGAAGAGATAAATTTGGGAGAGTATGGGATGTCAATAAATCAGATGTGACAGAGAGGTTGAGGGATTTAACAACAAAGAAGTCGTGTGTGTGTGTGTGTGTGTGTGTGTGTGAGAGAGAGAGAGAGAGAGAGAGAGAGAGAGAGAGAGAGAGAGACAGACACACACAGAGAAGGGTGGGGAAGAGAGGAAGAGAAAGGGGGATGGGCGAAGGAGAAAGAAATACCAGTGGGCTTTTCCTCTTGTGAATTTTTAAAAATATATTTATTTATTTATGGCTGCATTGGGTCTTAGTTGCAGCATGCAGGATCTTTCGTTGAGTCATGCAGGCTCTTTGTTGCGGTGCACAGGCTTCTCTCTAGTTGCAGTGCGCAGGCTCTCTAGTTGTGGCATGCAGGATACAGAGCACGTGGGCTCTGTAGTTGTGGTACATGGGCTCTCTAGTCGTGGTGCACAGGCTTAGTAGTTGGAGCGCATGGGCTTAGTTACCCCACGTCATGTGGGATCTTAGTTCCCCAACCAGGGATGGAACCCACGTCCCCTGCATTGGAAGGCGGATTCTTAACCACCAGACCACTAGGGAAGTCCCTCCTCTCATGAATTTTGAGTTTTTTGCAAAAGTTATTATTATTGTTTTTTTGGCTGTGTGGGGTCTTCATTGCTGCACGCGGGCTTTCTCTAGTTGCGGAGAGCGGGGGCTACTCTTTGTTGCAGTGTGTGGGCTTCTCATTTCAGTAGCTTCTCTTGTTGCGGAGCACGGGCTCTCTAGGTGCACGGTCTTCAGTAGTTGTGGCACGTGGGCTCGGTAGTTGTGGCTCGCAGGCTCTAGAGTGCAGGCTCCGTAGTTGTGACACACGGGCTTAGTTGCTCTGCGGCATGTGGGATCTTCCCGGACCAGGGATGGAACCCATGTCCCCTGCACTGGCAGGCGGATTCTTAACCACTGCGCCACCAGGGAAGTCCCGCAAAAGTTATTTTTAAGATGGTTCAAAATTTTTAAAAAAGGCTTGTATGCTGAAATAAAATGATCTCCAAAGAGCCTCATTTTGTTTAACAGCTGCATAGTATTCCATTTTATGAATATGCCATAATTTATTTAAACACGTCTCCCTCTCCCACTGATAAACATTTAGGTTATTTTCAGTCTCTTTCTATTGCAGACTATGTTTCATTGAATAACCTGTATATTGGTCACTTTAAAAGTATGGGTATATCTGTAAAATTCTCAAGTAGAATTGTGTCAAAGTGTTTGTGCTTTTGTAATTCTGATAAATATTTACAGATCATATGAGAGTACTTGTTTACACAAACCCTTGCCCCAACGCAGTGTTGTTAAAGTTTTTTTATATTTGCCTATCTGACATGTGAAAAATGATATCACAGTATGGCTTTAATTTGGCTTTCTTTGATCATGAGTGAGTTTAAGCATTTTTTCTTATTAAGAGAACTGTTCAGTTTTCTGTGAATTGTCTGTTTCGTCTCTTTTACTCTTTTGCCATCTCTTAATCTGTAGGAGTCCTTTATATATCAAGGAAAATAGACCTTTGTGAATGAGTTGGAAATATTTTTAAAGAGCTCATTCTTTAAAAATATGGAGGTAGCTGTTTTAGTGGAATGGTGGAAAAAGAAGCCAGATTGCCATGGAGACAACTCTTTCTAGAAATTTGGCTGTGAAGTGGAGTAGAGAGAATGCTAGCTGGAGGATTGATATAGATTAAAAGGAGTTCTTTTCTTTGAGAAATTCTTAATTGTGTTTAAATGCTGTTATGAAAGGGCGTTAAACCTAGGAGATGGTGTTAGAGGATCTACAGGACAAGGTTCCTAAGGGACTGAGATTCTTGGGAGGAATTGCAGAGAAGGAAGAAATTTGTAAATAAGGTGACTGGTAGGTAAGGGTATCCCAGTCTAGTAGTTTCTCTTATCTCTGAAGTGAAGGCAAGGCCAACAGCCAAGGATGTGAGAGGAGATGGTTGGAGAGGAGAGGAGGTTCTTTGAAATCACTGGAGCATTAGAGAGAGAGCTGAGTAGGGAAATATAGAAAGATTGCAGAAAGTGTTCAGAGTTCCACTGAGGCAGAAACAGTGATCTTAACCTATGGGTTGTTTGATTTTCTTAAGGAACATTTGGCAGTCCAGGTGTAGGGCTGACAGTTGGATTAGTTCAGGGTTGGGGACTATTTCCCCCATGTAGGTGTAATAGAAGAACAACGTAGCAAAAGAATTTAGGATATTAGCAAGGTAGTGATTGAGCTAACACCAAGTTTTCTTGGTTGAGTAGAGAAGGAAATAAGACAGAACAGAGATATTGGAAGGAAAATTAGAGGTTCAAGGGACTGAAATCCTGGGTGAGGTCAAAGTGCAGGTATAGTAGACAGGAGTGTGAACTGCAAGGGTAAGGGAGTATGGTTGGAGAGTGGGAAAGTAAGATTCAGTATGAGAGCTTTTCCTGGTGCTGACAAAATCTAGAGTGCAGGGCTTCCCTGGTGGCGCAGTGGTTGAGAGTCCACCTGCCGATGCAGGGGACATGGGTTCGTGCCCCGGTCTGGGAGGATCCCACATGCCACGGAGCGGCTGGGCCCGTGAGCCATGGCTGCTGAGCCTGCGCGTCTGGAGCCTGTGCTCTGCAACGGGAGAGGCCACAGCAGTGAGAGGCCCTCATACTGCAAAAAAAAAAAAAAAAAAAAAATCTAGAGTGCAGCCATTGTCATGACAAGCCCCAGTGGAGTGGAGGTATAAGGTCATTGGAGGTGAGGAAGTCAGGGAACTCAGAGACTTGTCTGGATGTGAATTGTGGCTGTCATCTGTAAAGATGTTGAAACAAAATCTTCCAGGAGAATATCAGGACTTTGGAATGGGAAGAAAACTGTGAGCCACAATGCAGTGTCTTCAGTGACAAGTGAGTGCCAGGAAATCATAAGGCAAAAAAGCCCTCAAGAACAGGGCGTATTAGAGCAGACTCCAGGAAAAATGGTTTGTATATGGCATCCTAGAGGACTGAGGAAACCTCAACTGTACTTCCTGACTTTGCAGCTTTGGAATACTTGGAATGAAAGACTTGGAGACTGGAGGAGGGAAAGTTAAGCATAGGTGTGGTTGCAGTTTAGTCAGGGTGTCAGAACTCACAGGAATTTACCTGAGGGTCTTTATATCCTCTGGGAAGAATGAGGCCTTTACGATGGTTTTCCTGGTTGTGGTCCATGGATCTACCTTGTTACTGACATGGCTCTTCTTAAATTCTGACATGCCTCTCACTCCCTAGTTTATGCATACAAATCCTCTCCAACTTGCCATCCAGTATGCATTTGTTCTTTTCCTTGAATTCTTTCACTTCACTTTCCTCTGCAGTTTCCTTCCTTTAGTTTTGCTTCTTATATTCATGCTTTGTAGTGAAATCTATTTTCTTTTTAACTTACTTTTATTGATTATTTTTATTTATAAAAATATCATGCTCCTTATTTGAAAAATCTTGGAAATAAAATACAATATAAAGAAAATAAAAATCAAAAATGCTGTGCTAAAATGTTTATAGATTTTTCCTTCCAGGCTTACTTTCATGCATATACATTCATATACATACATAAATTTAGTTGAGATCAAATGGTATATTCAGAGTTTTTTTAGTATTTATTTACTTATTTTATTATTATTTATTTGGTTGTGCCAGGTCTTAGTTGCAGCTCTCAGGCTCCTTAGTTGCTGCTCTCAGGCTCCTTAGTTGCAGCTCTGAGGCTCCTTAATTGTGGTGTGTGAACTCAGTTGCAGCATGCATGTGAGATCTAGTTCCCTGACCAGGGATCAAACCTAGGCCTCCTGCATTCGGAGCATGGAGTCTTAACCACTGCACCACCAGGGAAGTCCCTATATTCAGTTTTGATCTGACGGGGTTTTTTAAGCTTAAAAATGATGGGCTTGTTCCATTTTCTTAAATTCTTCGAATATAGCATATCGAGTAGCAACAATTATTGTCTTGAAGAGCAGCGTAATACTACTGACTTTTCCCTATTTTCCCTATTTTTGGGTATTTGGATTGTTTGTATTTTTCCACTTAATGAATAGCTCCATATCATTTTAATCTGAGTTTCAGATTATTTACATATACTCAAGAATAGAACCTTGGAAATGGGTCAGAAAACAATGTGGGCACCTTTAAGATTCTTGTATAATCTTTCTGGAAAGGAGTTTGTTATTATAGGCTAATTGGTATTACCATCAGTAGTTTGAGTTCTGTTTTGAGTACCAAGGAGCACAATTGCTTGTGTCATATGGTAAGAATATGTTTAGTTTTGTAAGAAACCACCAAACTGCCTTCCAAAGTGGCTACACCATTTTGAATTCCCACAATGAATGAGAGTTTATGCTGCTCTGCAGAAGCTCCGGGATTTGATGTCAGTGTTTTGGATTTTGGGCATTCTGATAGGTGTGTAGTGGTGTCTCATTGTTTTAATTTGCAATTCCCTAATGACATATGTTGCTGAACATCTTTTCATATGCTTTTTTGCCATTTGTGTATCTTCTTTGGTGAGGTGTCTGTTCAGGTCTATTTTTTAATTGGGTTGATAGTTTTTTTATTGTTGAGTTTTAAGAGTTCTTGATTTTGGATAGCAGTCCTTTACCTGATGTGTGTTTGGCAAATATTTTCTCGCAGTCTGTGGCTTGTGGCTTGTCTTCTCATTCTCTTGACATTGTCTTTTGTAGAGCAGAAGTTTTTAATTTTGATGAAGTACAGCTTATTATTTTTTTATGGCTCTGCCTTTGGTGTTGTATCTTAAAAGTCATTGCTAAACCCAAGGTCATGTAGATTTTCTCCTATGTTATCTTCCAGGAGTCTTTTGCATTTACATCTAGGTCTGTGATTCATTTTGAGTTAATTTTTGTGAAGGGTATAAGGTCTGTGTCTAGATTTTTTTTCTTTCTTTTTTTTGTATATGTATGCCGAGCTATTCCAGCACCATTGTTTGAAAAGACTATCTTTGCTCCATTGTATTGCCTTTGCTCCTTTGTAAAAGATCCATTGACTATATTTATGTGGGTCTGTATCTGGGTTCTCTCTCATGTTCCATTGGTCTATTTGTCTGTTCTTTCACCAATACCACACTGCCTTGATTACTATTTGCTTTTTTATATTACTATTTGCTTTTACAGTAATCCTCCAACTTTGCTTCAGTATTGAGCTACCTATTCTCAGTCTTTTGCATCTCTATATAAACTTAACCAGTTCTTGATATCCACAAAATAGCTTGGTAGGATTTTGATTGAGATTGCACTGAATCTGTAAACCAAGTTGGGAAGAACTGACGTCTTGACAATATTGAGTCCTCCTATCCATGAACATTGTTTGTGATTGATTTCTTTTATATTTTGTAGCTTTTATTTTTTTCTATTGTCAGATATTCCATTTTTACCTTTGTGATTTATTCCTTTGTGATTTCTTACAATGCATTTATGTTTAGAAAATCCTTCCTCACTCTGCACTCACATTTGCATTTATTCCCTCTTAAAATGTGTTTGTAAGCATTTAATTTTTCAGCCCATCTGGATCTTATTTTGATATATGGAATGCAGTGATGGTCTAACCCCCTCCCCGCAAATACATTGTTATTTTTCCTAAAACCATGTCCTATTGGTTTATCAAAAATAGACATGGATACATACATAATAATCAGCCTTCCAATCTGTTTTCTAACCCTTATGGAGGGAATTGTATGCTTTCCCAATTTTGGATAATGATCGGGGGGAGGAGGGGAACTGGTCAAATCTTGTATGGCTGTACCTTGGGAAGGCCACTGGCTGAACCCAATTCCCTGCTAGGCATGGTTATTGGTACCAGAGGCAAACTCCTGGGATGTGCATAAACCACCTGCATTTCTTCACGCTTCCTCAGAGATTGTCATGTGCCCCATGGAGAGGCATGTGCTGATTCCCTTGGAGAGTCACTACCATATTAAATTACCTCTAAGCTGTGAGTCTCATGAAAATGGGACCTCTGAGGGTATTGCTCCCTAGTTGTTTCCCTAGTACCTAGCTTAGTATAGGGCATAGACATCTGAATGGATGAATGAGCCACTACTACCAATGGGAATGTGCCATAGCCCTCTGATATGGTTTGAAGTGAAATAAAAGGTTGAGAACAGCTGTATAACGTCTGCTTTGGAGGGCAGTACATTCATGCAGTCAACCTACCTTCTCCATACTTCTCATTCTGAAGACACTAAAGCTGCACATAGCAATTAACTGGGAAGCTTTTAAACGGATTGCTACCTGCCTCTCACCCCCAGAGATGTAGTCTGGCGCAGGGATTTGTTGTTGTTGTTGTTAAGTTCTTTGAGTGATTCTAAAGTACAGCCAAGGTGGAGAACCACTGCTCTTACTTACAGTTGTGTAAAGATTCAATTAAGTAGCTGGATTCCTGGGGAATTGTGCTTACCAGACTCGCAAAAGATCATTGGTCCTGTGTGTGCACTTTAATAGCTAGGAAGAGTTTGCCCAATATACTCCTTTGGTGAATAGTTTGGACATAGTTACAGTATAACGGGACCTTATCTAAAATGGCTCTCTATTTTCCAGGTCAACATGGATTCCTGGTTCCTTCTTGTTCTGCTTGGCAGTGGTCTGATACATGTTGGTGCCAACAACACTACCATAGGTAAAGTGCCATTTGATAAGACTGGTATTAGGAATAGAATTTTGGTTTTATGTTTAATGACCCAAATTTGAAGGCCTCGGTGATACTGAAGAAAGAAAAAATATTAAAGTTGTACTTAAAAGTGATAGTAAAATGTCTTTGCACATCTCTGGGTTATAGTGTATGCTATGCTCAGCATTGTTCTATATACCATATACTACTTTAAATAAAGAGATTATGTATTCATTCCTGAAAAGTTAAAAAAAAGAAAAGAAAACGGTTGCTATTTAAGACTCATATATTGATTCTGAGGAACTAAGTAAAGAATCCCGTTTCTCCCTCCATTAGACAGTAATCCTTTGGAAGTGAGGGAAGGATTCAGCATTAAAAGAAGAGTATGTGCTGCTTGGCATATACCCAGAGAAAACTGTAATTCAAAAAGATACATGCACCCCTATGTTCATAGCCGCACTGTTCACAATAGCCAAAACATGGAAACAACCTAAATGTCGATCAACAGATAAAGATGTGGTACATATATACAATGGACTACTACTCAGCCATAAAAAAGAATGGAAAAAAAAGGAACGAAATAATGCCATTTGTAGCTACTTGGATACAACTAGAGATTATCATACTAAGTGAAGTAAGAAAGATCCCATATGATACCACTTATATGTGGAATCTAAAATATGGCACAAATGGACCTATCTACGAAACAGAAATAGAGTCACAGACATAGAGGACAGACTTGTTGTTCCAAGGGGGAGAGGGGGAGGGAGAGGGAGGGACTGGGAGTTTGGGGTTGGTAGATGCAAACTATTACATTTAGAATGGATAAAGAACAGGGTCCTACTATATAGCACAGGGAACTATATCCAATCTCCTGGAACAAACGATAATGGAAAAGAATATTAAAAAAGAATGTATATATATGTGTAACTGAGTCACTTTGCTATACAGCAGAGATTGACAGAACATTGTAAGTCAATTATACTTCAATTTTTTTAAAAGATAATAAAATAAAAGAGGGTGAGTGTGTGTGTGTGTGTGTGTGTGTATCTGCTCATTGGTCTCCAAGTGTTTGAGAGTGTAGTAAGGGCTTGCTGCTTTGTGCCTCATACCTGTTGAGCGCTCAAATTCTTTGTGTGATGTTTTCTTGCTTTTTTTGTGTTTGTAGTTTCACCTTCAGTAGGCGTTACAACATCTATTAAAGCATCTACAGCAGAATCACTTAAAGAAGAGACCAAAACTTCAAATCCTACTTCTTCAGTAACTTCTCCTTCCTTGGCACCAACATCCAGCCCAAGCCTAACTCTGGGACCCACCTATGTAACCACTGTCAATTCTTCAGACTCTGACAATGGGACCACAAGAACAGTAAGCACCAATTCTGTAGTCACTGCAGTTTCACCAAATGGAACATGGCTTCCAGATAACCAGTTCACAGATACCAGAACAGAACCTTGGGAGGGAAATGCCAGCACTGCAGCAACCACTCCAGAAACCTTTCCTCCTTCAGGTACTAGAGGTGGTTTCTATTTGTTCTTTCTTTTCCTCTTTGAGTTTGTTCACCCTTTTATTTTTTTTGTTTGTGTTTTCTAGCAATAAAATTTCTTGAAATAAGTAAAATCGCCCAAGCACAAAGTAATGAAACCTAGATACAGGGGATTCTCAGGAATATCTGGTTAACATAGTTAAGAGGAAGGAAGATAGGGGACTTCCCCTGTGGTCCAGTGGTTAAGACTCTGCACTTCCAATGCAGGGGGCCCAGGTTCAATCCCTGGTCAGGGAACTGAGATCCTGCGTGCCGTGTGGCCAAAATAAAAAGGAGGTAAGAAGAGAGATTCTGGAGGTTATCCTGCTTTGCATGGGATCCTGGTTAGACTGGGGAGACTTAATCATGTTTAATGGTAGAGAAGAAGATTGAAAATATAAGAGAAAGAGGAGAGCTAATTGATGATGTGAGAGACTGAAGATGAAAGGATAGTGAAACTGAGTAATAGTATTAGCCTTGAAAAGGAAGGAATCCATGGAGACCATGGGAAGGAGAAGGGGTCTGGGTGTCTATAACAATTAGATAAGAGTGGAAGGCCTGTGGCCAGGAGTAGAGTTAGGAAGAAGAATTCAGGGAAACAGTTAAGTTACACTGCCAGTTTGTTCAGGGCCTCAGCCCAGCCCACTTCTCTTCTTGGATCAATCACTGGTTGAAGTGGAAGTGGCTTTGAAGATAGAATCAGAGACCTAAATCTGAGACCAGGTGGGGTAGGGCAAATTTCCGAGGACTGGAGGGGGTTCCTCTAAGGGCTTCTGTGAGTAGTAAAAGAAATAATTGTTCCCCGACAGCTATATAATTGTCATTCCTTTTCTAGCAAAAATCACTGTTACTCTTTGGTCTTATCCCCTTGGCTCATATTTTTTCCTTGTTAGAAGGTCAGTGCCCCATATGGAATCACATATGGCTCCTGGGGGGCATATTTACTGAATTGAATCTCATTTGCTGATGACATCTTTTAGCTAGACCTTACAACTCAGACCCTGCACCTGCCAGCTTTAATCCCATATGTTCTACTATAAAGGTTATGCAGCATTTGCGGTTAAGAGCACAATCTGCTGAGCCACACTACTTGATTTTGAATCCTAACTCTGCCATACACTAGCTGTGTGAGAATAGGCAAGTCTATTTAACCACTTTACCTCAGTTTCTTCATCAGTATATAAGAATGAATGATGATGATAGTACTTACTTCATAAAGGAGCTGTTAGGATTAAACAAGTTAATATGGGTAAAATATTTATAATGGGGCCTACGTATGGTAAACACTAATTTTAAGTGTTAGGCATCGTACTACGAGTTTTATAGAAGTAATTCCTGTAAAGTATCCTATGGATCCTATTAAGTAGGTTCTATTTTATGTTTTATAGGTGAAGGAGTTTTACAGTGTTTTTCAAAGCACAGGTCATGACCGATTCTTGAAATCAGTTTAGTGAGCCACCACAAATTTGTGTGTGTGTGGATGGTCCTCTTCCATTTTTATTCTTCTCATGTTACATATATTATTTTGTAAAACTTTTGTTTCAAAAAAACAAAACACATACTGAGTAATGGTGTAAAAATTTATTTCTTTCTGTAAATTATGGCCATTGCTTAGAGAGGAAAAGCAAAATAACTTATACAAGCTGAAGTAGTAAATGGAAAAGGTGAGACTGTCACTGACTGTCTTCACGGCCTATGTTCTTCTGTACTGTCTTTCATTTAACAATTCTGTGAGATGACCAGGAGTAATTATCTCTTTTTAGTAGTTGCTTGACGTAAGACCTTAGAGGTTAAATAATTTGCCTTAGATCTGAAGGCTGTCAAGTAGCAAGTAAGACCTATTTCTCACTTCTGTGGTCTCTCCACACTGCTGTTAGGGAACCGAGTTTTCTATAATCTGCTGTAGGTCCAAATTATGCCATAGCTGAGAA
Organism: Globicephala melas; assembly: GCF_963455315.2. Taxonomy (NCBI): domain Eukaryota; kingdom Metazoa; phylum Chordata; class Mammalia; order Artiodactyla; family Delphinidae; genus Globicephala; species Globicephala melas. Next base: position 57,151,987 of record NC_083328.1, on the reverse strand, counting down.
ACCAGTTACTATACAGTTAAAACATTTCATGTCTCAGAGGAGGCTGAGACTGCCTTTCACTGGTGGCTCTTATTCAAGATCAGTAGAAGGAAAACTTTATGGTACATCAGGTGTTACAGCCTGAAACCCCACATCTGCCGTGTCACCACCATTTTATCAATCCTCCCATAATTGTTACATCATAACTTTTGGTAAAATCAGTATTTGATGTTTTATATTACTATGACTATATAATACTATTCCATGCTGAGCTGTGATGTGATTATTTTCTCTTTCTTGTACAACTTTTTTCTGGATTTCATAATTACCTTTTTTTTTTTGCTATTGGAAGCCGCTTCTTCCCAAACTTTCCATAGGTTTGTAATACGGTTAGTTTTCCACAAAGTCAGACCTATTAGATAATCTGTTTATTTCTTTTTTACCTAGAGATCGTCCTCCTGAGTCCTCCATTGTCATTGTCTTATTGAAGCCTAGGTTTTTTCTGATCACTAGGGCTGCTACTCAAATGTCAGCCTGGGATTTCCCTTCTCTATCATTCTGGGAATTTCCTTTGCTGCTTCCTGGCTTCCATATTGTCTTCTTTCATGGATTACCCCATCACTTGATAGAACGTATCCTCCAGTAGCTTCCTGAGAAAGGGGTCCATGGGAGGTAAATTGCATGAGGAATTACATGTCTAAAAATATCTTTAGGGGTGTGTATAGAATTTGAGGACATATTTTTTTTCCCTGGAATTTTTAAAGCATTGTCCTAACTGACTTCTAATTCCCAGGCTTGGAGAATTCTACTGCTATCCTGATTCCTAATTGTTTGTGTGTCTTTAAAGATCTTCTCTTCATCATTGGTGCCCTGAAATTTCATAGTAATGGGTCTTGATGTGTGTCTTTTTCTTTCATTAATTATTTTGGGATAGGAGCTTTGGAGCTTTCGTCCTTCAGTTCTGGAAATTTTTCTTGTATTTGTTCAAAAATGTTCTTCCCTCTTCCATTTTCTCTGTTCTGTTTGTCTAAAATCCTTATTATTTGGATGTTGGACATATCCTGAATTAATTCTTTAATCTTAATTTTTCTTTTCTATTGACCTTTGCTTTGAGTTTTTTTTTCACTTTTCTAAAATAGCAACTGTGTGTGTGTATATATATATATACACACACACACATACATACCTTTTTTCTTCCATTTATAACACAGATAATAAATGTACTGTGTACATTTCTACACATTACTTTTTTCAGTTAGCCTATCATACTTTTTCTATATTATAGTAAGGGGCTATCTCATTGTATGGCTTTACCTTGATGTATTTATCCAGTCTGCCCTATTAGCCAATGTTAAGGTTGGTTTTTCTTTTCAATTAATCAATCTATTTATTTATTTTGGGCTGCATTGGGTCTTCGTTGCTGCGTGCGGGCTTTCTTTAGTTGCTGTGAGCAGGGCCTACTCTTCATTGTGCTGCAAGGGCTTTTCATTGCGGGGGTTTCTCTTGTTGCAGAGCATGGGCTGTAGGCGCACGGGCTTTAGTAGTTGTGGCTCGTGGGCTTTAGGGCGCAGGCTCAGTAGTTGTGGCGGATGGGCTTAGTTGCTCCGTGGCATGGGGGGGATCTTCCTGGACGAGGGATCGAACCCGTGTCCCCTGCATTGGCAGGTGGATTCTTAACCACTGTGCCACCAGGGAAGTCCCCCCACTGTTTTAATGACTGTAACTTTATAAAATACTTAATGTTTGATAAGATGAGTTATCCCTTGTTAATCTTATTTTTCAGAATTTTGCTAGCATTTCTTGATTGTTTTTCTCCATAAGTGTTATAATCAACTTGTATAGCTGGAAAAAAGTTTTTATAGATCATGTTAAGTTTATAGATTAACAGGGACAATTGATATTTTTAATTCTTCCTATCCAAGAATGCTGTATATTCCATTTGCTGAAGTCTTTTATTTTGTATTTCTTGGAAGTGTTTTAAAATTTTCACCGCTCATGTTGCACGTGCTTTGTTCAGCTTATTTCTACATATTTCAAAGGTTTTTCTTTTTGTTTTGTTTTTTGTTAGTATAGGTGGAATATGGTATCTTCTAACTGGTTGCTGTTGGGGCTATGAAACCTATTTTTTTAAATCGAGATACAATTGACATATAATACTGTTTTAGTTTTAGCTGTACAACATAAGGCCATTGATTTTTGTACATACAATATATTTTATACTGATCATCTTAATTAATTTCCTTTGTGTTTGACATAATTTTCTTCAATTATCATAAGTTTTCAAATCATCTCATTTGCAAATATCTCTTTTTATTATTATTATTATTATTATTATTTTCTTTTGCGGTACACGGGCCTCTCACTGTTGTGGCCTCTCCCGCCGCTGAGCACAGGCTCCGGATGCACAGGGTCAGTGGCCATGGCTCACAGGCCCAGCCGCTCCGCGGCATGTGGAATCTTCCCGGACCAGGGCACGAACCCACGTCCCCTGCATCAGCAGGCGGACTCTCAACCACTGTGCCACCAAGGAAGCCTGAAATATCTCTTTTTAAATTTCCAAATATTTAGATCTCTTTCCTTCTGTTTAAATGAATTGGTGAATACCTCTAGAACAAAGTTAGGAAATAATAGTAAAAGTAGATAGCCTTGTTTTGTACTTGATTCTAAGGAGGATGATCTCAGTCGTTTTTCATTAAACATGGTGTTGACTTTTGCGTTGAGATAAACATATTTATTGTGTTCAGGATTTATTGACTCATTACTGTTTTAAAGAGTATTTATATCAAGAAGCAGTGTTAAATTTTGCCAGTTGCCAGCTGAGCATCATTGAGCAAGATCTGTATGGGTCTTTTTCTTTTTTTTATCATATGCTTCAGTGAATCATATTAATTGATTTTCTAATTTTGAACTATTTACATTCCAGCAAAAATAGCTCCACTTGGTCTTGTATTTTTCTTGAATAACTGTTGCAATTTATTTGATATTATTTTATTTCGAATTTTTTCATTGATATTTCTGAGTTTTCTTTTTTTGTTAAAGATTTAATTTTTAATTTATTTTTGGCTGCGTTGGGTCTTTGTTGCTGTACTTGGGCTTTCTCTAGTTATGGAGAGCAGGGGCTCCTCTTCGTTGCGGTGCACGGGCTTCTCCTCATGGCGGCTTCTCTTGATGCAGAGCACAGGCTCTAGGTGTGCGAGCTTCAGTAGTTGTGGCATGTGGGCTATAGAGCGCAGGCTCAGTAGTTGTGGCGCGCGGGCTTAGTTGCTCCACGTCATGCAGGATCTTCCCGAACCAGGGATCGAACCCGTGTCCCCTGCATTGGCAGGTGGATTCTTATCCACTGTACCACCAGGGAAGTCCCTGTAAGTTATTTCTAAATGAGATTGGTATATGTGTTTCCTTTGTATGTATGCTATTTTTGATAAGTTTTGTTTGTCAGTGTTTTGTTTTGCTTCATAGAAAGAATTGAAGTATACCTAGAAAATTTTGCATTTCATTTAGATTTTCAAAATTATTCAAATAGATTTGAGGAAAAGTCATCCCTTAGGGTTAATTTCTTACATAGCTGTGACTATTTCTTATTTTATATATTTAAGTCCTTTTTCCTGTTTAGGTTGACTAACCATTTATCTATTTCATGGTTTGTTGCTTTTTTCTTCTAAAGAACCTGCTATTGTATATTTATTAGTTCTGTCATTTTTCAGTTTTTTATTTCATTAATTTCTTTTATTCTTATTTTTTCTGCTTTTCTTAGTTTTATTTTGTGCTTTTTCTATCTTCCTGGATTGAATGCTTCATTTGCTTATTTTTATTCTTAATTAATATGTATTTAATGCTATGAATTTTTTATAAGCACAGCTTTAGGCGTATCCTATAAGTGTTCCTGTAGGTAGTTATATTAGTTAGGGAGTGGTCTAAGCTACTCTGACAAAGATATACCGAAATTCATTGACCACTTAAGTCACTTAAGACACAGATGTGTCTTTCTCTCCCCTTTCACATTCCAGAAGTAGACAGGGGGGCTTTACCTCATCAGAGACCAAATTCCTTTTTTCTTGTGCCTTTGGCATCCTGACAGTTGCCCTCATCTGCTTGCTCAAGAGATGGCTCTCATCACTGGGTTCTGGTTCCAGCCCCCGGGAAGGAGCAACAGAGGAAATAGTTACAAACAATTTCTTTTCCAAAGGGTGTGACCCAGAAGTTACTCTCATTGGTTTTGTTCACATCCCATTGACTGGAATTCTTCATATGATTACACCTAGAGTCTCAGAAATGTAGTCTCTAAATGGACAGGTTTGTGCTCAGCTAAAAGTGGGGGATGTTCTGTACTAAAGGCAAGAAGAGGAAGAGACTGATATTGGGGGAGTGTCAGTAGATTCTGCCACAAGTGTGATTTGTTATTTGTTTAGGCATTTTGCAGTTCGGTTTTGATTTTAATTTTCAAGTGTTTTCTTACTTTGTTAATTTCTAGTTTTATTGCATCATGATAAAAGAATATTGTCTGTACTATTTCTACTACGAGGAATTTATAGGGGCTTGTGGATATTTCATAAGCCTTTGAAAAGGTTTTCTCTGTTAGTATACAGAGTTTGGTCTATGCCATTTAGATTTTATTATCTATTATCATTTAAGGTCTTTTATATTTTTAACTAAAATTTTGCCCTGTTGCATTTTAATGGCTTAAAAAGACATAAAGACCTCAAGTACTATTGTGTTTATATTTCTCTTGGCATTCTTGTATTTTTTATGAATGTTGACGCTGCATTGTTTTTGTACTCAGGGAGAAGGACAAACCATCGATAAAAGTTTAGTGAATCTGTGCAGTCTTATTTCCCAGTTGTTGGAGGGTGCCTCATTGTAGCTCCAGCATATACAAAGGGAAAAGTATCCATATTCCTAGAGCTTATTTTGTTTTACATTAGATTGAATAATAATGTTTGTTTTTAATCTGAGTGAATGTTTCTATTTTTTTTACTTATTACACAGGTAATTCTGACTCCAAGGACAGAAGAGGTGAGCCATTCACCTTATGTTTCTTGTCCTTTTTACAGTGTACAATATTTGTTGCATTTCCTCTGCTCAGTCTGTGGTAACCTTGTGCATCTCTGACTGTTACTTGTTTATTTTTCCTTAAGTTGTTTCCATATTAACCTCATGGAGAAGAGTAACAAATAAGTATTCATTACGTTTTTAAATGTAGATGTTGTTTTTTCCCCTAGTCTATAAAATGTTGACCTCTTGTCACTTTATATGGATTTTATGGATTTTCAGCCCTCTGGTGTAACGTCCCTATGACTGGAGATGTTATGTCAGTGGTCTAAGCAGGACTGCAGAATCCCTGTTCACCAGAGAATAGAATACATGGGGACTCTTGTAGAAGTGGCATATTTCTCTTAGGACAACAGTAAGGCTACCATCAAAGAGCGTAAGATAGATTATCCAATGGTCTAAGAAATGATCATTGCATTTGAATTTGGAAAATGTTAATCTGCGAGGCAATTTTTCCCATCTTGATTTCCTATTTTATCAAATCAGGCTTGTGTTTTGTTTTCTTTTTTCTGATTCCATTATTTAAACATGCACAATTTTTCCTGCATAAGTAATGGAACACTTGAAGGCTTATGAAGTCCCATTAAGTAGGGAGCATTTGAATCAGAAAAGTACATACTCTGTACAGCAACTATAATTTAAGAAAGGAAAGAAAAGTAGATACTCTAACCCAAAGTGTTGCCCATCTGCCACTGTGTTTGGTGAGGAACAGTGAGGTGTTATCACACTGTGTACAGATTTCCCTTGATTTTCCAGCTCTCGCTTTCTTAAACTCAGGAACTGGATTTGATTAATGTAGTGCCCTTGCTATTCACTTTCACTTACCAGATTCTCACTGTCAAATGTAGAACCTAATAGATTTATGTAGCAATAGATACTTATATTTGCTCCCTAAAACGGCTCTTTTAACCAATCTTATAATAAAATCCGAAGTCAAAGTGGTAGGCTTCAAAATTAAACATAAGATCTCTGATTCCTTCCTCTACTTAGTGTGTATTTTCTTACTCTTCAGCCTTTTTCTTGCCCCAGATATTATCCCTGTTTTACCTAGCTGACTAATATAGATGTGAGTAGTTTCAGTATTATGATTAAAAAGAAATAAATTACCTTAATTATCTAGATTATTGCTAATTGTGACATACTAATATAATAAATCTTTTTAAGTTTAAAAAATAATTTTGTATAATTGCCTTTGACCAAACAGGAAAATGAAGAGGCATACATAGTCTCAGCCCCATATGTTATGATGATTTTACCAGAGCAAATCCTTAGAAGTGTTGCTATAAATTTTGATATCACATTCTAATTTTAAAGCCAAGTGCTTTTTGAGAAATGAGGCTATTGTTTTGAAACATTTGCATTATAATGGGTTTGCTAAGCAAATGATGTCTTATGCAGATGATTAAGGGTTTAAATTTTTATGCATTGGCCTTTGATATGCTTTTTTTTTTTTTTTTTTTGCGGTATGCGGGCCTCTCACTGTTGTGGCCTCTCCCTTTGTGGAGCACAGGCTCCGGACGCGCAGGCTCAGTGGCCATGGCTCACGGGCCCAGCTGCTCCGCGGCATGTGGGATCTTCCCGGACCGGGGCATGAACCCGCGTCCCCTGCGTCGGCAGGCGGACTCTCAACCACTGCGCCACCAAGGAAACCCCTTTGATATGCTTTTGAACAGCAATAGCTGGTGTTTTAATTGCCAGCCCATATAAGCATAAAAAAGAGAGGACGGGAGGCAAGCAACTTTGCTTCTTTTCTTTCAAAGTTGAAGAAACTACTTATTTTCTCATGTGTATTATTTTTTAAATGTATTCCAAGTTATTTTGGTAGAGCCAGCCTTTTCCCAATTTTGAAAAATATAAATCATATAAGATTTACCATTTTAACCGCACAGTTCAGTGGCATTAAGTACATTTACATTGTTGTGCAATCATCACCACCATCTGTCTCCAGAATTTTTCATTTTATTTTTTTAATATCATCCCAGACTAAAACTCTGTAACCCATTGAACAATAACTCCTCATTTCTCCTTCCCCCAGCCCCTGGTAACCACTAATCTACTTTCTGTCTCTGTAAATTTGTCTGTTCTGTGTACCTCATTTAAATGGAGTCATACAGTATTTGTTCTTTTGTAACCAGCTTTTCTTTTAAAACATTTTCACTGGTGTTAATTTGGATGATTTGTGTACTATATAGTAATGTATTAAATCCAGTTCTGGCATTATCTACCAGGTACCTCTTCACCATGAAGTCAGTGGTCATGAGTATACTTTCCAGTTGTTATTTAGTCTTTGCTAGTTTTAAATCTCAGTTTCATTAGTTTTGTTCTAGGGGAAACAGACTCTGAGATAAAGATTCTCATGCAGCCCCTGTGAGACAGTGATGGCAGTAGTATTGGGTAGAGGGAGGAAATGAGATACCATGGGGTCAGAGCAGAGGCAGCAAAAGCATTAGTATATGTGGTTAAAACATGGGCTCTGGGGCTTCCCTGGTGGTGCAGTGGTTGAGGGTCCGCCTGCCGATGCAGGGGACATGGGTTCGTGCCCCGGTCCGGGAGAATCCTGCATGCCGCGGAGCGGCTGGGCCCGTGGGCCGTGGCCACTGAGCCTGTGCGTCAGGAGCCTGTGCTCCGCAACAGGAGAGGCCACAGCAGTGAGAGGCCCGCGTACCGCAAAAAAAATAAATAAATAAAATAAAGGGCTCTGGAGCTAGACCACCTGAGTTTGTGTGTTGACTCTCTACCACTTAACCGGCAGGGTGGGGTAGGTACTTAACTCCTGTGCCTCCTTTTGCCATTGGCAAAATAGGATGGGAACAGAATTTCCTTCATAGGGTTGTTGTGAGGAATGAACTAACGTTGAACTAGTGCTTGGCCTACTGCTGGGTCAGCATATAGCAGTTGCTCAGCAACTCTTACCACCACCACCACTCTGTTACTATTACTGTTAATTAGATGGGAGCCTAAGGGGATCAGGAATCTCAGCCAGCCAGTCAGAATTTGTGGAAACAAGGGTGCGCTCTAAGGCAGGGTCACACTGCAGTTTACTACCACAACTGTAGACATCAGCTTATCCTCTGCCCTGTACCTTTTAAACAAAGTTCTGCATAAACCTGTCTCATCTTACTTTTTATTTTAATAGTTTTTTAACTTAGGGTTTTCACATGAAGACTTTATAACTGATATTTGTTAAATAGCAAGAATACAGGATAAAACTAGTCTAACCATACTTTACATTATTTTAGATGTAATCATTTCTATAACTGGATTTTTTCAAAAAATCTGGACTAGTACCCTGTTAGTATTTGTGAAGGAGTCCTTGAGCTACAGAGTTCTAGAACCAGGCAGGGTAAACATTCTGTTGCACCCCAGAGGCTCCTTAAAGTTTCTCAGCTCTCAAATCAGATCACCTGCTCCCCCTGGGTTTCTCTTTCAATACTTTGCTAGAGTTGAAGTCTAGAAGGGGGTTGGCATTCTTGTTAGAGAGGTATTTTGGGGGCTTCCCTTGTGGCACAGTGGTTAAGAATCCTCCTGCCAATGCAGGGGACACAGGTTCAAGCTCTGGTCCAGGAAGATCCCACATGCCGCGTAGCAACTAAGCCCGTGCACCACAACTAGTGAGCCTGTGCTCTAGAACCCGCAGGCCACGACTACTGAGCCCACGTGCTGCAACTACTGAAGCCCGCGTGCCTAGAGCCCGTGCTCTCCAACAAGAGAAGCCACCGCAATGAGAAGCCCATGTACCACAACGAAGAGTAGCCCCGGCTCATCGCAACTAGAGAAAGCCTGTGTGCAGCAGCGAAGACCCAACACAGCCAAAATATAAAAATAAATAATTTTTTTTAAAAAAATAGGTATTTTGGGATTATCACAGCAAGTGACATTATTAAGTGAACTTCATTTATGATGGCTTTCCCTAAGCACCTTTAATAATATATTCATTCAGCACCTATGAGGTGCTGAGGATTCTAGAAAGAAAAAAAAAGTTCCCTGTCTGATGGAAGAAACGTGTGAACACCAAGAATCAGAGCCCACTCAACTACATGCTATTGGATATATACCATACAAAGTGCTATGAGGGGAGCTTAAAAGGCTCACTATACCTGGGGAGTGGGAGGAGGCATGAAGGTGAATTTTGGGCAGTTTAATATAGTAACTGAGGGGGCTTCCCTGGTGGCGCAGTGGTTGAGAGTCCGCCTGCCGATGCAGGGGACACGGGTTCGTGCCCCAGTCCGGGAAGATCCCACATGCCGTGGAGCGGCTAGGCCCATGAGCCATGGCCGCTGAGCCTGCGCGTCCGGAGCCTGTGCTCCTCAATGGGAGAGGCCACAACAGTAAGAGGCCCGCGTACCGCAAAAAAAAAAAAAAAAAAAAAAAAAAAATATATATATATATATATATATATATATATATATAAGGAAAATGAGGATGCACGAGACAGGGTAAAAGCAAGGAGACGTGAAAGAGCCAGTCATGTGTTTGAGGAGCTGTGCATGGTTGACGTGCATGAAGTGGGAAGTGGTCAGAGGTAGCCTCAACAGCAGTACATTGAGCTCAGGGTGTCTCCTGGTGATGTTAAGGAAGGAAGTGACATGGTCAGATATTTGTTTTAGAAAGATAACTCCAGAGGCCCTAGGGAAGATGGATGGGCAATAGAAATTAAGGTTTCTAAATGGTAATTTGGCCCAAGACAACAGTGATTGGGTTCATCCCAGATGTTTGGGCACTTGAGGCAACTTTTGATGACTTTTGCTGTTTTTAGAGCACTTAACAACCTATAAGAAGCACTTAAAACAACTTTGCCTTTGAGTGTTGATAAATATTTCTACCAAAAAGTGTGAAGACGACAAAAAAAATGGGCCTTAGGAAGTGAGGCTAGAGGAGTATGGCTTTTACTTCACTGATTTTTTTTTTTTTTTTTTGGCTGCACTGGGTCTTCATTGCTATGCGCGGGCTTTCTCTAGTTGCGACAAGCAGCCGTTGCGGTGTGCGGGCTTCTCATTGCGGTGGCTTCTCTTGTTGCAGAGCATGGGCTCTAGGTGCACGGGCTTCAGTAGTTGCAGCACACGGGCTCAGTAGTTGTGGCACACAGGCCCTAGAGCATGCGGGCTTCAGTAGTTGCAGCGCATGGGCTCAGTAGTTGCGGTGTGTGGGCTCTAGGGCACGTGAGCTTTAGTAGTTGTGGTGCATGGGCTTAGTTGCTCCGTGGCATGTGGGATCTTCCTGGACCAGGGATGGAACCCGTGTCCCCTGCATTGGCAGGCGGATTCTTTATTTTTTTTATTTTTATTTTTTTGCGGTATGCGGGCCTCTCACTGTTGTGGCCTCTCCCGTTGCGGAGCACAGGCTCTGGACGCACAGGCTCAGCGGCCATGGCTCACGGGCCTAGCCCAGACCGGGGCATGAACCCATGTCCCGTGCATTGGCAGGCGGACTCTCAACCACTGCGCCACCAGGGAAGCCCCAGCAGGCGGATTCTTAACCACTGTGCCACCAAGGAAGTCCCTTCACTGAGTATTTTTGCGGTTGACCAACGTGTGTCTTAAGTCCTTGAGTGATTCACCTGTCTACATGTGAGCCCTTAAAATAACATGACCCTTTGTTTTCTTGGAAAGGGGATATAAGCAAATAGACAAGTCTTGTCCCAGAACACCATTTTAGTATTTTTAAAATGCTGTCCTCTGGTCTGAGTCTAGGGAGTGAACTTCTGGTAGAATGGGTGGTTGGGGAGTGGGGCGTAGGGGTGGGAGTGGCAGGGAATGGACCACTGTTCCTGCCTTGCCTGCATCATGCAAGGCCACATCTCCAGAGGGCCCAGATCAGGACAAGGCTAAGCACAATGATATGATGAGTCCGTCCATTTTGGGAGGAGCCCTAGGAGGGTGACTGGATTCTGAGCCTGTCTCCAAGTCTGAGATTTGACACAGGGAGCTGTAAATTCTCTCCTACTTTATTAATAGATCTGAGTCTCCTTCCCTCACACAGGCCTGGGAACATCTTTACTATCTGTATTGTCTTTAACTGTATTAAGCACATGGGTGTAATTCAGCTGTCAAGAGGTAAAATCTGACTTTTATGATAGAGGACTCTTCTGGCCTGAAAGCTTGGGAGAGTTAAAATGTTTTTCCGACCAACCAACCAACCAACCAACTCACAGAGAAAGAGATCAGATTTATGGTCACCAGAGGCAGGGGGTAGCAGTAGGGGGAATTGGATAAAGGCAGTCAGAAGATACAAACCTCCAGTTATAAGATAAATAAGTACTAGGGATGTAATGAACAACATGATAAACATAATTAACACTGCTGTATGTTAAATACGAAAGTTGTTAAGAGTAAATCGTAAGAGTTATCATCACAAGAGAAAAAATTTTTCTATTTAATTTTGTATCTGTATCAGATCACCGATGTTCACTAAATTTATTTTGATAATCATTTCATGATGTATGTAAGTCAGATCATCATACTATATACCTTAAACTTTCTGTGAATTTCACTGCTCTGGGTACCTCATATAAATGGAATCATACAGTGTTTGTCTTTTTGTGACTGGCTTATTCGCTTAGTATATTGTCTTCAAGGTTCATCCTTATATTGTAGCATATGTTTCCTTCCTTTTTAAGACTAAAAATATTTCATTGTACACGTATACCACATTTTGCTTATCCATGCATCTGTCAAAGGACATTTGGTTGCTTCTGCATTTTAGCTGTTGTGACTAAACCCATGTTTAGTTATGAAAATGGATATTCTTTTGGGCATATACCCAGAAGTGGAATTGCTGGATCATATGATAATTCTATTTTTAATTTTTTGTGGAACCGCCATACTGTTTTCCACAGCAGCTACACCATTTTACATTTCCACCAACAGTGCACAGGGTTCCAATTTCTCCACATCCTGGCCAGCATCTGTTATTTTCTGGGACTTTTTTTTTCCTGATAGGTATGAGATTGCTCCTCATTTTATAGTGGCTTTTTTTTTAATCGATGCAGGGTCCTCTTGCATAAATTGCAGTATATTTTTAAAGATTTATTCTATTTCTTATACTGCCTCTGCTGTCGTTGGTATTTGTGAAGGTCTCCTGTAGGGCTCTGATTGAGCTTTGCTCTGGAGCACTGAGTTGATTGGAATGTACTCACAGTAGGTGTCCCTTCAGGAAGACAAACAGGAACATATCCTAAACTAGGGGTTCAGTCATTGTTTAGGAAGTTGGACACAGTTATCCTCTAGGCGGAACTGCCTTTCTTTTCCCCTCCTTCGTGTCTTGTGGCCTAGAATTACCTCAGGTACCACTCTTGTTCTTCCTCTGTCTTTAGGGCCCACCCAGGAAACCCTCTGTGGACCTAGTGTGGCAGTCATGAGCATCCTCTCTGGATGCCAATTTTAACCAAAGCAAAACAAGCATTTATGAGACTATCAGGAATACTTAAACAGTAACTGAATATTAGAATATTAGATTATATCAAGGAATTAGTGTTGCTTTTTTTGGGGTGGGGGGCAGCTGTTGGGTCTTTGTTGCTGCACAGGGGCTTTCTCTAGTTGCCGGTAGCAGGGGCTACAGTGTTGCTTTTTAAATAAGGTAAAGGTATTGTGATTATGTTAAGAATCCTTATCTCTTAGTGCCACATACTGAAGTAAATACAGTTGAAATGATATGTCTCAGATTTGCCTTAATATAATCCAGTGGTTCTCAGCTCAGGGTGATTCCCCCCCCAAGAAGACATTTGGCAACGTCTGAAGGTGATTTTGGTCATCACAGTTAAGGGTTTGCTACTGGCATCTAGTAGCTAGAGACCAGAGATGATGTTAAACATCCTACAGTGCACACGAGAGCCCCCACAGCAGAGAATTACCTATCCCAAAATGTTATTAGTGTGTGGCTGAGAAACCCAACCCTGGTATAGATGAAAACACTGGCATCTGGTAATATTGTCAAAGTGAAATGGTCAGTGCATAGGGATTTACTGTAGTGTTCTTTTACTCCTGTGTAAGTTTGAAAGTTTTCCATAATAACAAGTTAAAAAATGTATATGCAGCTTATATTTTTTATATATATTTTTTAGTAAAGAAGCCATCAGCACACCCCCACTCTGTATAGAATGCTGTTTTTCAAACTGAGCCCAGATGAGACACCACAGCTTGTTGCTCATCCTGTGGGTGTACGGACTGCGTTGGCAAGCCTTTGGTTAAATACCCTACTACCCCAAGACCTACTTTCATCCCCAGTTCTGGTTTGACGCTGAACTTGAGGTGTTTCTAGGCTCAGATTGATGGAACTACTACTTACCTTTTAACTTGGAGGCTCTTCAGCTGTGATTGATCTCTTCAGCAGTCCAATCCCATCTGCTTTGTTGTCCACAAATCCCTCAAAGTTTCTGGTCTGCTGATGCCACTCTTTGCTGCCTTCCAGATGTGCTTTTTTTTTTTAAGATTTTTTTCTTTTTTAATAAATTTATTTATTTTTGGCTACATTGGGTCTTCATTGCTGCATGAGGGCTTTCTCTAGTTGCAGCAAGCAGGGGCTACTCTTCATTGTGGTGCGGTGGCTTCTCTTGTTGTGGAGCATAGGCTCTAGGTGCACGGGCTTCAATAGCTGTGGCACGTGGGCTCAGTAGTTGTGGCTCGTGGGCTCTAGAGCGCAGACTCACTAGTTGTGGTGCACAGGCTTAGTTGCTCCACGACATGTGGGATCTTCCCAGACCAGGGCTCGAACCTGTGTCCCCTGCATTGGCAGGCGGATTCTTAACCACCGTGCCACCAGGGAAGCCCCAGATGCAATTTTTATTTCATTCGTATTTTTATGTTTCTTCTATCATTTCAGCGTCCTTTTGGGAAGAGAAAGAAATAAAATTATGGATTCAGCCCCCTGTCTTGAGCCAGATGTCTCTAATTACCTTCTTTTTTTTTTTTTCCTTCGGTACACAGGCCTCTCACTGCTGTGGCCTCTCCCGTTGTGGAGCACAGGCTCCAGACACATAGGCCCAGCGGCCGTGGCTCACGGGCCCAGCCGCTCCGCGGCATGCGGAATCCTCCCAGACGGGGGCACGAACCCATGTCCCCTGCATCGGCAGGCGGACTCTCAACCACTGCGCCACCAGGGAAGCCCTAATTACCTTCTTTTAATACCTGGTATACAGCCCTCTGTGAGTGGCATTGAACAAAGACATATTTAGTGATAAATCATTAATTATTTTATTCATTCGCTCAGTGTAGTCCATCCAGTATTTGTTTAGTGCCCACTGTGTGTGAAATTCTGTGCTAGGTGTTAGGTATATGGTGAGAAGCAAAGCAGGTATATAATCCTTGCCTTTGTGGAATTTATGGTGTAAAGGAAGGACACTCGTAATCAGCTATACTCAAATAAATATATAATTACGAAGTGTGAGGGTATTATCAAGAGAAATAACAGAGTGCTCTGTGAGACTAATAAAAAACAATAAATCTTTAGAATAACTGATTTTACAAATAAGGAAACTAAGGCTTACCTAATTTAATGTTAAGTCAGAAAAGACCTCTCTGGTAAAAGTAACACTTGAAATGAGAACTGGATGACTAGGAGTTAGCCAGGCAAAGAACAGAGGGAGGCTATGTACAGCAGAAGGAATAACATGTTCAAAGGCCCAAGGAAAGAGTGAACCCAGCATGGAAGGATGCCAGTGGCTCAAGTTCAGTGAGCAAGGAAAGAGTGGGAGGAGATAGAGAAAGCAGGGGCTAAATGGGGGAGGTTGTTATTGGCCAGGGTAAGGATATTAGATTTCATTCTAAAGGCTTGGGAAACCATTGAAAGGTTTTTACATAAGAGGGGAACGTGATCTGATTTGCTTTCTTCGAGATCACTCTCCCTGCTTTCTGGAAAATGGACTGGCAGGGGATAGCAGCTTACCGTGATTCAGTTGAGAGAGGACAGAGATTTAGACTAGAGTGATGGCAACAGAGTAGAAAAAAGGCAGACAAATTTGAGGTGTTGGTTTTAGTGCTACAACATTACTTGCAGCTGGGTTGGATATAGAAGCTAAGCATGGGGAAGAAACTAAGGGGATTTCCACATTTCTTGCTTGAGCAACAGGGTGGATGGGTGGCAGTACTAGCTACTGAATCACCAGTGAGGGAAATTTTTTTAGACCCAGGAAGTTTGCATTGCCTGTGAAATTTAAAGTAGAGGTGACATTATAGTTTCAGAAGAGTTCGAAGAGAGGTCTGACCAAGCAGTGCAAATGTGGGAATTGCTAGCATATCACTTGAGCTTCCAGCCTGATCTGATCGACTAGATAGCATATAGAGAAGAGCGCCAAGAACAGAGCCCTGAGGAAATCAGACGTTTAGAGATCTGTGTTAGAAGAGCAACAACTGACAAGGGAAAATAATTTGAAGGAGACAAGACATAAAATCAGAAGAGTGCTTTGTTGTAGAAACCAAGAGAGGAAAGTTCTTCAAAGAGGAGGGAGGGACTTCCCTGGTGGTGCAGTGGTTAAGAATCTGCCTGCCAGTGCAGGGGACATGGGTTCGAGACCTGGTCCAGGAAGATCCCACATGCTGCGGAGCAGCTAAGCCCGTCTGCCACAACTAGTGAGCCTGCGCTCTAGAGCCCGCGAGCCACAACTGCTGAGCCCGCCTGCCACAGCTGCTGAAGCCCGTGCACCTAAAGCCCGTGCTTTACAACAAGAGAAGCCACAGCAATGAGAAGCCCATGCACTGCAACGAAGAGTAGCCCCCGCTCGCCGCAGCTAGAGAAGGCCTGCGCGCACCAGCGAAAACCCAACGCAGCCAAAAATAAATAAATTTTTTAAAAAGAGAGGAGGGCGTAGTCAGCCCGTTTGAATGCTCATTTTAGTATGAGATCCACATACCAGGGTATGTTTGAAAATTGCCATCAACAAAGAAGCATTGTATAATATCTCCCATCTCTTTAAAAACAAACTTTCTACCCCACTTCTCCCTCCAGCTGCTGCTTTTCTCTGAATCTCTTTACGATAAAAGTCCTCACCTCAAATAAGGGGTCAGTATCTCACTGTCTCTTCTTTCCATCTTTATTTCACTTCATTTGGTCTTCCTCAACAGCTGCTTAACTGAAACCACTCTTGAGAAGGTCACCAATAACTGCCCTCTTGTTAAATCCAATTTCACATCTCTGTTTTCATCCTACTGAATCTGTTGATTATTTGATTGAGTTGACTACTCCCTCCTTCTTGAAAAATTCTCTTCTTGGCTTGCATGACATCACGTTCTGCTGGATTACCTCCTACCTCATGACTGCTGCTTATGAGTCAATTTAACTAGCTGATCTTTTAAAAGAATGTAAATCCATTTATATCTCTCTCCTATTCAAACCCTTCCAGTCACATAGTGTTTCTCATCACATTCAGAACTAAATCCACACTCATTACCATGGCCTGCAAAGCCCTAAGTCTTCTGGCTTCTGCCCACATCTCCAGCCACATCTTGTATGAAAACTGGTCTTTGTGCTATTTCTTGAACTCACCAAATTCCCGAGGGCTCTTATGCTTTGCTGTTCCCTGTGCCTAGAAAGCTCTTTGCACAGATCTTTTTGTGGTTCACTTATTCACATTATTTAGACCACTCTAAGTAATGGCTCAGTATAACCACTTCAGACCTTCCCAAACTACTCTAACATAGCCAACCAATTCCCCCTCCCCAAAACCCATCACTCTCTATCCCTTTACCCTTCTTTTCTTCATATGTCTTGCCCCTGTCTGAAATTGTTTATGAACAGTTTTCTCCCACTTCCCCCAGAATGTCAGCTGTCTGTCGCTTGTCTGTTTAATCAATTCTCTATTCCCAGTGTCTGGAACAGTGCCTGGCATACAGTTGCTGGTCCATAAATTTTTTTTTTTTTTTTTTTTTTTGCGGTTCACAGGCCTCTCACTGTTGTGGCCTCTCTCATTGCGGAGCACAGGCTCCGGACGCGCAGGCTCAGCGGCCATGGCTCACGGGCCCAGCTGCTCTGCGGCATGTGGGATCTTCCCAGACTGGGGCACGAACCCGTGTCCCCTGCATCGGCAGGCAGACTCTCAACCACTGCACCACCAGGGAAGCCCCATAAATTTTTTTGTAAATTTATTTATTTTTGGCTGCATTGGGTCTCCATTGCTGCGCATGGGCTTTCTCTAGTTGCGGGGGCTGCTCTTGTTGCAGAGCACAGGCTCTAGGCACGCGGGCTTCAGTAGTTGTGGTGCGTGAGCTCAATAGTTGTGGCTCGCGGGCTCTAGAGCACAGACTCAGTAGTTGTGGCACACGGGCCTAGTCGCTCTGAGGCATGTGGGATCTCCCGGACCAGAGATCGAACCCATGTCCCCTGTACCAGCAGGCGGATTCTCAACCTCTGTGCCAACAGGAAAGTCCCCATAAATATTTTTTGAATGAATGCTGCTAAGAAGTTGAATTAGATGAGGATGGGAATGTTTCCATTGGATTTGACAATATACCATTTGTTGGTGTCCTTGATGAGCAATTTAAATGGCTCACTGAGGGTAGGAGTCAGAGCAAAATAGATTAAGGAGTACCCAGAGGTAAGGGGTTGGAGAAAACAACTGTTAAATAAGACAACCGTTGTGAGAAGTTAACTGTGAAGAGAGACATGGGGCTGGCTGTTTGTGGTTTGAGGAGGGTAAATGAGGTCAGGAAGACAGGTCTTTGAGGTGACAGTAATAGATGTAATACAGAACATATGTGACAGGATTGACCTTTACATGGGGGGATCTGCTAAAGAGGATGAAAAGTGGTGCTGCTAGGAAAGATGGAAAAAGGAGAAGATAGTTACAAATTCAGGCTGGTTGTGTAGTTCGTGATGGGGGCTTGAGAGTGCAGGAAGAGGATGAGGTGGCACCTGGTCAGCTGCCATGAGGTTCAGTGTCGGGTGGAAAGGAACCCAGGCCCTATGGAATGGAGGGCAGAGTTGCTGTATCTCCAAGCCAGATGTCACTGTAGTTGGGGTCCCGGTAAAAGGTAGCTGTGGAAAGAGGGAGAAAAGAGTACCCAGCGTTTTTTGACACTGGGTACTTAAGGATCTAATAATGTGTCCTTGCTTTAATCAGGAACAGTATTCTCTGTGCCAGGAAACCATTTGGATTTATGATAGGAAAATTGTCATTTTTCCTTTCTCTACCATCTTCCTCTAGATGGAGCGCACTGAGCCTGGGAGAAAGTACATTGTTGGCCCTGCACACCCAGCTTGCAATTAGGAATGATGAATACTCTATGAAATATTTGAGTATTTCTTATGTGCTGAGCACTGATTTTGTTTTAGGCTCTATAGCAATGAAAGAAACAGTCTCTACCTTCAAAGAGCTTTCATTGTAATGCAGGGAGACACAAAATAAACATATGTATGATAAGTCAGACATGGGGTGGGCATGTCACCCTGGGCTCTTACCCTACTGTACCCTCCTCTTCACCCAATAGCCCTGGGCTGGCAGTGGAAGGTGTCTCTTTTCTCCCTCCCTCCCTCCCTCCCTCCCTCCCTCTCTCTCTCTCTCTCTCTCTCTCTCTCTCTCTCCCCCCCCTCCCTCTCCCCCCTCTCCCTCTCCCTCTCCCTCTCCCTCTCCCTCTCCCTCTCCCTCTCCCTCTCCCTCTCCCTCTCCCCCCCACCCCCCTCCTTCTCTCCCTCTCTCCCTCTCCATGCCCAGCCATCTACATAAGCATTTGGAGGAGCCCTTCTTCCTCATTTGGGTGTTTCCCTGAGCAGCCAACTTGAGCCCTCCATTACATACAATGATAATAACATGTTTTGTTCTCTTGATTTCAGATGAGACGCCAATTATTGCAGTGATGGTGGCCCTGTCCTCTCTGCTAGTGATCGTGTTTATTATCATAGTTTTGTACATGTTAAGGTGAGCGTGCTAATGCTTCTGCATTCTCTTGGACTCTGTTTCAATACCCCAGGGTCTCAATAAGCCCACACAGTCTGGTTTAGAGGTTGAGGGAAGAAGTCACAGTCTGTTGTTACTAATAGGCGTTTTAAGATCTTCAGATCTAGCCCTATTGAAACAACCCCTGAAAGCACCCCAGTGAAGATTATGTGTTCAGTAAAGGTCTACTTTATTTCTAGTTGGGGCTTTGTCCCCAAACCCTTCTAGGGCCCCTGACTCAGGCATGCTGAACTGAACCATGTGAGCTACAGAGTTTCTCTTTCTGACTTTCTTCCAGGGTCTTGTAGGTATTACTCTTCAAACAGGTACCAAAGCCAGGAAGGGAAACCCAAGGGAGGGAAAAAGAAGGTGCATTTGTTCTCCTCCTGCTGAAGTCTCCACCCTGACTAATTGGGTTTAACTCTACCCTTATTTTTGGCTTAAGCTACTCTGGGCTCCCTCTCTTCTTCTGCAGGGATAAAGAGAGGGAAACCTTGTACACCCCTACAGTTTGTTGTGTGTCTCCACCTTTCTGCAGGAGACTTGTGGCCAGACCTGTGCCAACCCAGTCTGAAGCTCTGGGCTTCTCCCTGGTTACACCAGGGAAGTACCAGGATTTTTGTTTGATACTCTTATCTCCCCCCACTGTATTCTACCCACGCATCCTACTTCCACCTGGTGTGGCTATGATCTGCAGCTAATCCTGGAACTGGAGCTGCACAGAGGAGCCATTCAAGCCAGAACATACTGTGGGGTTCTCTGGGTTGGATTCTAGTGTGCTGAGGGTGAGCAAGAGCACAATGAGGTGCTCAAGTCACCACTGGAGCTGCTTCCGTGTGTGCAGAACCTGTCTCTAAAAGAGCCTGTTTTTTGGTAAAGGATATTTTAAAAGGCTGAATCAGTAAGTGGAGCTACAAAGCCAATGATTGGTCTCTCCTGACTCTGTGCTTAGTGTTTCACTATGAACATTTTCTTATTAGGTTTAAGAAATACAAGCAAGCTGGGAGCCACTCCAATTCGTTCCGCTTATCCAATGGCCGCACTGAGGATGTGGGTAAGACACCCCTAAATTACATGGGGAACCTTCACAGAGAAGAAAAATCAAGAAAATAGGAGTTTCCCCATCCTGAAAGGAAAGGAAAAAAGAGACTTGAAAGCAGCCCTAGTTTTTGGATGCCTGACCAATGAGATAGAACCCCTAATTTAGTCTCCAGAGAAGGGCTGTGTCCCCAGGGCACCTGACCAACCTTCCCCCTTATGCACTGCAGAACCCCAGAGCGTACCACTTCTGGCCAGGTCCCCAAGCACCAACAGGAAGTATCCACCCCTGCCCGTGGACAAGCTGGAAGAGGAGATTAACCGGAGAATGGCTGATGACAATAAGCTCTTCAGAGAGGAATTCAACGTGAGTTCTTTGCTGAGGCTGGTGTGTCAGCAGGGAGGAAGGCAGACCTAAGGTCAAACCTTTTGAATCATGGGGTAGAAAACAGGTTTCTAATGGGTTAAGAGGTGAGAAATTTTTTACCAGGTTCATCTGACTCCTTTCCTATGTGACCATGGATAGGAAATGCAAAAAGATTTGCCATACCTCCCTCTTCTACCCATCTATCCATTCATTCATCATTGCATCTGTTACTTTTGTTTAATAAATACTTATCAAGCATCTGATATGTGCAAGGTGCCAGGGATTTGCTGGGGAGCAAAAGCAGATCTAGTCCCTACACTCAGGGAACTTGCTGTGTAAGTTCAAACAACAATATAGAACATGAAGAACTGGTGCAGAGGCATAGGAACCTATATTAAGAGGTGGCCTTTTAGAGTCTAGAGCCAGGGGTCACAGGGTATCTTAAGTAGACATTAGGAATAGGTCATTGTGGAAAATGAGGACCATGGCAGACTGCAGAGCGCAGGCCTCATCTTCGGTAGTATTTACATTTGCATGTTTTATAACTCTCTCAAGGAAGCAGAACATGTTTGTGAATCTACCAGTTGATTATTCCAGTCCACCAGTTCAGAACTTCCTTTAAAAATGATATTTTAATTGAGACCTAATCATAGGCAAGGGCATTGGGGAAAGGGGGATGGGGAACATTCCAGGCACTGGGAATATCAGGAACAATCTGTCAGTAGTGAGGGTGGGTGAGGGAAGGGCACATTCAAAAAATAATGAAGGACTGTGAGTGGCTGAAGGGCAGAGACTTAAGGGAGTAGTAAGAGATGAAAATGTAGAAGACTGGGCCAGACTGTAGATCTTGTAGAACGTCATGAGAGAAGTGGGAAGCCACAGACCAACCAGATTTGTAATTTGGAAAAAATGACTCAGACTACTGGTTAGAGAATAGCCCATGGGGAGACCAGGATAGAAGCAGGAAATACAGTTAGGGGCTGCAGCAGTTAAGACCAGAGTCGCTGATAGATTGATGTAAAGTGGTAATGATTAGGGAAAGGGGAATGGATTTAAGGACACAGGAACAGTTCCAGAGTTGGCTAATTCATCAACTTGGGCATTGTTAAACTCTGTCTCCTTCATATCTTTCCACTCAGCCATGTGTCAGTCCTGTCTCTTAGGCTGGCTTTCCTCATGTTGCCAAAATGACTGCCCAGGGAATTCCCTGGCGGTCCAGTGGTTAGGACTTCGTGCTTTCACTGCTGAGGACCCGGGTTCAATCCCTGGTTGGGGTACTAAGATCCCATAAGCCATGCAGCGTGACCCCCCCCCCAAAAAAATAATGGCTGTCCCAGTTCTAGGCACCACATGGGGGTAAACAAGGTCCAGTGGGAAGAGAATGACTGTTTCTTCCTGTATGTCTCCTTTTATTCGTGAGGAAAACTTTCCCAAAAGCTTCTGGAGACTTCCCTGGTCACATATTCCTTCTTAAACTAGTCATAAGCAAGGGAGAAATAGCCTTACTGCAACTGGCTGAGACCAATCCAGATTATTCCAGTGTCATGTAGAGGATAGGCGGTTAACCCACAGAATGGGAGCTCTAGTAGCAAGGAGGAATGTTTATTGGGTGGGTGGGTTACCACTCATATCTGCTCCGCCTCTGAAGGGCTTGGGGGAGTGGAGAGTGATGTGGTCAGATTTGTACTCTGAGAAAATCACTAGCTACAATGTGGAGAATAGATGGGAGGGAAGCAAGAGGTGAAGCAGAAGACCATTTACCAGGCAAGAGTTAAGGTAATAACTTGGACTCTTTTTTCTGGCTGTTAGAAAAACACCATTTAATGCTCATTATTGATTATGAACATTCACCTCATCCCACAGGATAGCACCTCAGCCTCAACACTATAGCTAGGTCTCCAGTAGGCACTCTGCTGTTTTTTAAATATGATGCAGGCTACTTCTGGGTGATGGGTGGTGACGGGTATGTGACCTGGTGGCTGTACTTTTTTCTGTGAAATGAGTTCTTTGTTTAGAGGTGATTCCCTGAGATCCCATGATAAGGCATTCCAGTGAATACCTGGATAGGGGTGGTGTTCCTAAGAGGCATGGTAGGCAAATTCAGATAGGTATTGTGACAATCAATTGCCGTGGTATCATGGCCACTATGTTCATGGGCTCATTGGGCCAGCACTGGGGTGGTGAGGGAAAGGGCCGATCAACATCTCCTGGGTTCTTGCAGTGAGTGCCATTCAGTGAGCATACACATGGAGCATAAATATTTTCTGTCTTTTTTGTCCCAGTTATCTACTACCCAGGGATCAGCTTAGATCCTAACATCCAGTGAAGTGGATGGTGTGATACCTTGCTTGAAGTTCTGTTCACCAGACGGATTTCTCTTTTATACTCATTCAGAGCCATACCTTAAGTAGATTATCCCATAGCAATCTGCTTCCAGAATAAGCTAGCATGTCTCACAGAGCCATTTGTACACTAGGCTGGACTTTTTTCTCCTTTAGTCAACTGTTTATATCATCAGGAAGTTAGAGGAATCTATTGAAGGAGTGGGTGTGTGGCACGCGTTCTGTACACATCAGTTTCAGCTGAATTCTGGACATGTCCCAATTTATAGCTTATTGAATCACATAATACTTAGTTTATGACGGGCAGTTGACGTCATATGGATATCTAGTGTCCCATGGTCAGGCTTACAGTCTCTACCAGACCCCAGTGCTAAGCTAGGAACATAATCTTGCTGACAGGATCATGGTCTTGTCCCCAAATCCTAAGGTTTTTCATCATGATTCTCCTGCTCAGCCTGAACCACAGACACTTAGGGCCCCGTAGAATCTACCAGAGCTAATTTCTCTATGGCCTGGATCAGCTAGAGAGCCTTCTCTTTTCAGATCACTCAATAAATGAGTCAGAATAGGACACCAGCATGTGGTATACGCATGCTGTCTCCAAAATCCATAATGACCCAGCAAGCATCACTCCTCCTCTTTGAAGTGGGCGGTGGGGAGGGCGTGGGGGCAAGGAGTGGCAACTTACCCTTTACGTTGGAGGGGATATCCTGACGTGCTGCTGGCTTTTGACTTTCAGAAAACTTGGCCAAGGTGGCAGGCCACTATATAGTTGTGAGGGTGATGTCCTGTGAAACAGTGAGACAAAATCCCAATGAACCAGTTCACAGCAGAGAGAGGTCAAGATGATTTATCACTGAAACTGCTCCTGCCATGAGAAAGGGAAACTGCTTCATGTAGTCCTTGTGCATCATAAAGGAAAAAATAAGCGTACTTGCCTCATTAATAGCAAAATTCCAGGTACCACGGGTTATATTAATCTGTAGGAAATGTAACATCTGGAAAAGCAACTGCAAATCTGCAGCTCCACATGGTTCATGTATGACATTATACTGACATTCTTAAAAACTGTCAGCTTATCTGTTTGGTAACTTGCATGGAGAGTAATAGGAAGCATCAGAATAGCTAATATTAGTAGTTATTGAGCACTTGCTTCATGCCATCACTAAACTCACACATCTAAATGGATTATCTCATCATTATCCCACAACTTTTAAGTCTCCTGTAGCACTTAGGAGCTCTGTGACTCATCTAGGGACCTAGCCTTTTGGTAAAGGGAGATGACTGCTCCAGCAGCTTGCATTTGCTCTAGCTACTGGAATGGTATCTATCCAAAGGGTTAGGGGACCAATGTGGTTATTCCTACTCGTTGCTGTAGAATTCCATTCCAGCCATACATTGGGAAAATAGGTAGCTCCTAACATGAGACCACTTCAAGCCAAAAATCTTTCCATCTCCTGGGCTACAAAGGCTCCATTCAAACTAGCATGAAATTATAGCATTCTGGGTTCCCAGGAATTAGTTATCTGAAGGCCAGAACCCAGTAGACCCCAAAAGATGTATTTGCCTTTACCCAGTGGTTACCGTGGTAAATGCCTGCAGATTCTTAAGGGAAAATGAGGAGAAAGGTTCATGGTATAGGAGTGTTGATGTGCTGTGGCAGTGTTCTTTCTTACATGTGCCCATCATTGAAGGGTTCTAGGTCTGTGAACTGACTCAGGCCTGAGAGTTGGATGAGAAGGAGCCCTTCTCCAGCATGAGAGTCTAGTCAGGCCCCCTCAACTGACCTGAGCTGGCTGCCTCCCATTTCCATTATTGGGAGCTTCACAACAAATTATCCACCTTAGAGAAGTCTGAGCCCTGGTGAACTGTGGCCTCTGAGGCTTTTTTCTTCCCACTAAGATCAAGAATCCCTTTTTGAAGTCAGTTCCTTCTTCTAAAAGATGCGGGTGCTTTCCTCACCCATGTACACCCTCTAGTGAGGCATGCATCAAGGACATGATGAAGGTGTCAGTGAGAAGGTTGAGGCTGTTGGATCCCCTGTAACACTGATTTCCTCTACTTTGTGCCAAGGGCTTTCTGGCTTTTCTTTGTTACCTAGCTGAACCCAGCATTCTGTCCAGGTTCCTACTGGCCACCCCACCATTAGAACCGTGGCCAGTTTCCTGAGCGGTTATGCTAACTGCAGAAGTTCAGATAACCGTACCATAACTAGAAATCTAGCCGTATTCAAAAATTAGAATTAGACCCCTCCTTGGTCTAACATCCTCAAAATGTATATCAACAGCTATTCCTATGGTTTTTGGTGATCCAACTCAGTGAATTCCTGCAGTTTCTTCTGGGTATTAGTTCTTTGCTTTTCTACCTTCTTTATGTATTTTACCCTCCAGATCGTGTTATGCTTGCATCCTGATTATCCATGAGCAATGAGAGCTGGGTTGTGAGGCAGTTTTCATCATGAAAGCAGGATGCAGTAGAGAGCACAATAGAGATTTTTAGAAGTTGGCTTTCCCCAACTCCTCTGTTTCCTTTCTGCATCATTTCAGTTATCTCACTTTAAAGCCGTGTCTTTCACATGACCAGCCAAGGAAAGATGTGAATTCCATTGGCATTAACATTTAACAACCAGCAAAATTCTGAAACTTTAACTTTTGGTTCAGCAAAATACATATAGCACAGTCATAGAAGGGCCCTGAATTTTGTGCTGTCTTTGGAGATAAGTATTTGATTTTGGAGCTGGGCTTTTTCTTGTTTTACTATCTAAAATTGTCAGAAATAATCCTATTCCTTGGTTTCAGCATTTCTCATGTCCTTTTAATTGGCACTCCCCCTCCCCCAACTCCTTTACCATCAGCTAGAGCATGTCCCAGGTGATTGCAAGCCAATATGAAGTAACTGTTTTACAGTTGTGAGGTATGAGTGGCTTGCGCTTTCCCATAATGCAAGTTGGTTGACAGTTCCTTTGCCTTCATCTGAACTCGGTAATCAGGTTCACATCACCCGTATTTTCCCCATCAGTATCTCATCTACAACCCCACTCTCTGTTACTAACTGCTAAGTGAGTTAAGGTCTTTTACTTAAAAACAAGAGAAGTCAACTCAAGCAAAGAAGTGGGGAAGCTGGCAGAATCAAAAGATGAGATAGACTACCAGCCTTTGGACAGAGCAGGTCCTATTCTGGTGGGTCTGGGCCCTCTAGGGAAGCCTCTGCTTCTTCCTGGGTTTCAAAATCCTGGAAAAGAGAACTAGTTGGTAGCAAATGTAGGTCAGGTGTGACTGTGCTTGCATCGGTCAGCCCTGGCAGGAAAGAGGAGAGTTAACACATAGGACAAATACACTAATTTGTGTCCACTATCATAGAATAATATTCTTGTAATCATGGGGTGAGGAAGGCCTTTCTAAGCAAAACACAAGATTCAGAAGCTAGAATAGAATAGATTGAAAGATAATAAATATATTAAGATGTTAAGCATCTCTGAAAAATAACACCATAAGGAAGTGGCCAACTGGGAGAAACTATTTGCCACAGGTAGACAGAGAATTTTCCATAATATATAGAGCTTCTCCAAACCTGTGAGAAAAAAGTAAACATTGCAGGAGAAAAATTGGCAGTTCAGAGGTGAAAAACAAATGGTCTATAATCATAGGAAAAGAAGCTCAACTATATTTAGTAATCCGGATATCCAGATTAAAACTAACCATTATTTTGGGCCTGTTAGATTTTAAAATTTTATAAGATTGATATCAAGTATGGGCAGGGGTATGGGGATAAAGAAACTCTTACACACAGGTAGGGGAAGTTTAAATTGATACAGCATTGGAAGGATGATTTGGCAGTATCAACCAAATTTTAAATGCTTATGCTCTCTGACCTAACTTATGGGACTCTATCAGAAAACAAAATATATATTTGTACAAGGATGTTCATTGTAGCATTACTTATAATAGCAAAGAAAATAAAGTGGAAAATATTTATCTATCAAATAGCAGAATGGCTAAATAATTTCTTGCATCTATTATGAAATTCTGTACTGTCATTAAAATAAATGTGTTGACATAGAAAAATATGGGAAAAAACATATTCCAGGGGACTTTACATGGTATAATCCCCTTTTTTAAAAAAAATCTATGTATGTCTGCATTTGAGTGTGTTAATGCCTTTTTTTTTTTTTTTTTTTTAAGTCTGGAGGAATACTGTGAACTGAGCAGTGGTTGCCTACAAGGACGGGTAAAAGACAGGAGAGACATGATAGGGAACTTCCACTTTCTACTGAATTGTTTGACTTTCTTTTACAACAAGCATATTTTTAAATAACATTTTTAAAAGCAGACATTAAAAACTTAAAAGGGGCTTCCCTGGTGGTCCAGTGGTTAACACTCCATGCTTCCACTGCAGGGGGTGCAGGTTTGATCCCTGTTTGGGGAGCTGAGATCTGCGTGCCTCGCAGTGCAGCCAAAAAGAAGAAGAGAAAAAAACTTCTAAAAGTTTTTTTAATATAGTAAACAAAGCTATTCAAGCTTATTAGCTTTAGCGTAGTATCCATTATGCTTTAATGTATAGATGGCATATAGAATAGAGTTGGTGTCCCCAGCTTGAACTGTGCCAAGAGTCTTGTGGTCAGGTCTCTGTGAAAAGGAATATCATTAAATGGGAAGTTGTTTTGGAGGAAAAACTGGACTGTGGGGGTGAACAGCTGAAGAAACAATAAGCATAGGAAATGACAGCTGTTTTCGGATATCTGACAGACTAAATGGGGAGTGTGTAACATTTCTATGAAACCCCACTGGTTGAAAGTTGTGGGTAATGGAACTTTTGTCCTAAAGTTATAAGCTGGAACATTTTACTGACCAGCATTTGTCTCAGAAGGAAGCACTGAATTTGTTTAAAAGAAACACTTTGAAAAGCCACTTATTGAGGTCCCTAAAACATGTTTAAGGTTTAATAAATAGACTTTAGTTAGCTTCTGAGATGAAGGGGATAGGAGACAGCTAGGGAAAGAACTAGAGGCTGTGAGGCGGTCATAATCTGTGAATTGTGAAATGTGAAACCCCTTAACCCACGCAGGACCCTGCATCTTTAGTAGAGACAGCTTAATTCTTGGATTTCCAGGTAAAGAAGCATTTATGTGTAATTTGGTGACAGAACTGTGTGGCATCTGAGTGAATCAGAGGCAGAATAGTCTCTGCATTGATGAGTTGTCTCCAAATAAATATATCAGAGCCAAAGGCCTATGGGAATTATCAGTACCTATGTCAAGGGCTTTAGAATTCAACAGTCCAGGGAATTGGGAGTTCAGGATTTCCAAGGGGCAGAGAAGGTACCAGCTGACCTCCTGGGTTTTACACTAGTCAGTACAAGGGGAAAACAAATTGTGTATCTGGGTTTTAAGTCCTTCTAAACAGAACTGTTCCAAGATCAGGGGAACTGCCTTGGAAAGTAGTAGGCTCCCCATCACAGCAGAGTGTTCAGGCACTGGTGACTGTGGCCAAAGTATTTGGAAGGGGATTCAAACTTTAAAGTGAATGAGATTCAGTACTATACTGGAGACGTTAACACAGTAAGGCAAGAAAAGAAACGAAAGGTATTACGGATTGGAAAGGAAGAGACAAAAATCAGTTTTTTTCACAGAGGAGATTATTGTCCCAGAGAAATCCAAAGACTCATCAAATAAATTATTAGAATTAATGTTATTTTAACAGGGTTGATAAATACAAAAACAGCATAAAAATGAATGCATTTTCTGTTTATAAGCCACAATCAGAAAATCTAATAATTTTTAAAAGATGCCATTTACAATAGCATCCAAAATGTGAAGTACCTAGGAATAAATTTAGTAAAATATTTACAAACTCTTTGGAGAAAAATTATAAAAATGGTTGAAAACATTAAAGAAAAAAACCTAAATTAGTGAAAGAAATAGGATCAATGGATTAGAAGGCTCAGTATTGTAAAGTTGTCAATTCTCCCCAAACTGATATATAGATTCAATGCAATTCCAATAAAAATCCCAACAGGTTTTTTGTGGAACTTGACAAGCTGATTCTAAAATTAATATGGAGGAGAAAAGATTCAAGAATAGCCAAGACATTCCTGAAGAAGAAGAACAAGGTGAGGAGACCCGCCTTACCAGTATAAAGAGTCATTATAAAGTTTAGTAATTAAGACAGTTTTGTATTGGCACTGGAATAGATTGACCAGCGGAATAAAATAGAGAACCCAGAAGCAGATTCATATGTAAAGGGAAACCTATTTGTGACAAATGCTGTTGTAGTTTTGCTGGGGTAGAAGATGGTCTTTACAATAAATAGAGCTCAGACAATTGGGTAACCCCATGGGAATAAATGAAATTGAATTCCTGTCTCATACCAAAAATCAGTCCCAGTTGATGTAAACACTGAAATTTAAAGGAAAAAATGTAGAGACAATAATGTAGGAAAATATACTATGATCTCACATAAGAAGGTATTCTTAAGACTTAAAATGTTTATAAAGGGAAAGATTGATCAACTTGACTACATTAAAATGCAAAACTTCTGTTCATAAATAAATACTATAAAGAAAATGAAGGGGCAGGGCAAAAACTTGGTAAAAAATACTTGTAACACTTACAACTGATAAAGAATGAGTTTCCGGAACACATAAAGAACTTCTACAAAGTAGTAAGAAGATAAATAATCCAGTAGAAAGATGGGGAAACACTCAACTAGGTTCTTCACAGAAGAGGAAACCCTGTTGACCAGTAAACTATGAAATGATGGTGAACCTCATTAATAATCAGAGAAATATAAATTAAACCTACATTTGATACATTTAAAGTCTGACCGTAGCAAATGTTGACAAGGATACGGAATAACTGGAATACTTTACATTGCTGGTGGGAGTGTAAATTGGTACAGCTACTATGAAAAACAATTTGGCCTCATCTGGTAAGGTTAAAGATAGTCATACCTGAAACTCTTGCAAATGTGCATGAGGAAACACATACAGTTAGTGCTCAAAGCGGGACGGTTAACTGTAAACAACCCAAATATTCACCAGTAGTAGAATGGATAAATAAATGTTGGTATGGTCTAAAAATGGAGGACTACAAAGTAGTTAAAATGAATGAACTTTGGCTACATGGAACAACCTGAGTGGAATCTTCAGAACATAATGTTGGGCAACAAAAGCAAGTCACCATTTATCATTGCATTTTTATCAAAAAATAGACTGAACAATAAAAATATTTTTTTAAGGATACAGAATATATGGATACAAATAAGGGGATAATAAATACAAAATTCCAAGTTTACTTGTGAGAGGAGAAGGAAAAGGACATGATGAGGAAGGGCCCAAAGAGAACTTACAGGTTAAACTTATAAGAACTTACTTTTTAAAAAAATAATTGTAAAAATTGAAAAAAAAATTTTTTTAGCTGACACTTTTTAAAAAATGACAGTCTTGCTTCCAGTAAAGGCCTAAGCAAGGGATGAAGTGGTCTTTGATGCCACCTACTGTTTGTGGAGAATTTAACATCTTAGAGCCTTCTGGTTCAGCTGCTTCTGCCCAGCTCTCAAGGCTGGGTTTTTCAGAGTAGAAGCTAAAAGTAGGATTCCCCTTGTTTTCATCCTTGACCTAAGCTCTTTAATCTGATATTTTGCATCTAGTACAGTGTTCTCTAAAGCAAATCTTTTATTTTCTCTTGTCAAACAGTGACTCCTGTTTCTTCCTAACTTTCCTTTTAGGAGCCTCAGCCTACCTGGAGACCTAATTTTTCTTCATCATGACTGGGGGAGCTAGGGGTGCTGACAGGACTTTGAGATGTGGTCATTGTCATTACTGACCCTGAGGACTGTTTTCAAGAATCTTGTTATCACTACATCTGTTCTACATCATTTTAGACAAGGGATGTAGAGGAAAAGTAATGCCTCAGGATTAGTCTTGAGGGCTTTTAAAAACTTGTATCTCATCCTGCCCTGCATCAAGGTGGAAATCTAGCCTATCTGGGTGAAGAGACGGCAAACTGTGGGTGAACTGGGAAATTCCAATCTTCCGGTCCAGGAAACTCCTTTTTCCCCTTTATGTATTGACAGCAGTGGGTCTAAAGAAATTGGCTTTCTTAGTAAAATAACAGGCAGAACCTCCAGGGTTTTAACTCTGAAAAGAAAATCTCTTGAATAAGTGAAGGTAGATGGACTATGAGACCTTGACTCCGGTTATCTTGGGGTATTTCACTTTAATTTCTCCTACCACTATCTTGCTGGTTCCTAGGAAGTATATTTGCTCCTTCTTAAAACTTGTTTCTTTCTGGCGAAATTGGTTCCTTTTAGGCTGGCATTTCCTTTACTTAATCTTTTTTATTATTTTTATCCAAGCTAGAAACCTGAGAGTCATCCTTCATTCCTGTCTCTTTCTCTCCCCAACTTTTGTCCATTCCATCTCTAAATCTAGTCATTCTGACTTCATAATATATCTCAAAGGCATCTATTTCCTTGTACCATCATCTTTCCACATTCTGTACTTGCCTTCCTCCCAGCCCATTTTCCATGTAGCAGCCAGAGTGATTCTTTAACAGGTAAAGTGGATTGCAGTTTATAAAAACCTTGAATGGTTTCCTCGTGCACTTAAAGTAAAATTCAAACTTCCTATTCAAGGACCTATGTAGAAATATGTGATCAACCTTGTCAAAAAACTCATCTCCTCCCACTTCCTCTTGCCATCTCCACCAGCAACATTTTATACATAACACCCTCACTGACACTTTATTTCCTCACACAAACCAAGCCTTCTCCTGCCTCTGGGTCATCATACATGCTGTTCTTTGCCTGGAATACTCTTTTCCATACTCATCCTTCCTCATAGAGACCTACCCTTAATCTGTATTGGGGTATTCCTTGGGCTTTCTGATACTTTCTCTAATAACCTGTTCTCTCATTGCATTTATCATGGTATGTAATTTTATATTTACTTGTTTTATTTATTTAATATCTGTCTTTCACCCACAAGTTTGCATTGTTCATGAGAGCAAGAACTGTGTATATGATTTGATTCACCACTGTTTGCTCTGTACCTAACTCAGTACCTAATAGGTACACATTATATGTTTGTTGAAGGAATGAATGAAAAGTAATACATGAACCATAATTTACTTAACTGTTCTCCTACTGCTGAATACTAAGGTTGTTTTCAGTTTGGGGTCATTCTAAATAATGATGAAGTAAATAATTTGAACATAGAGATTTTTATTTATTTAGGCTAGAATCCAGATTTCCTAGGTCAAAGGGTATGAATATTTTTAAAGCTTTAAGACATATTTCCAAATCACTTATCAGGAAGGTTGTCTAGGTTGTAATTCTAAACTATTTCTCTTTTTGCTTTCTTAGTTTTGAATATATAGAACACAGAAGAAAACAATTCAAATAATAAAGTTTAGCTTCCTACTCCTATAAAACGAATTTATTGAATGCTTATTCTATGCCAAACATGAGATTATCTTATTTACTCCTTATGTAGCAGGTATTATTTTCCCAATTTTATGGGAAACTTTGGCCGATTTGCTCAAGTTCATACAATCCAGACTATCTCATGTCAAACCATTTATACTTACCCACATAGCTCCCAGTGCTAGCTGATTTACATTTGCTCCAAAACTGCTGCAGATTCAGTGTTACCTCATCCAAGTCCTCTGCTTCCTAACTGCTGCATCCATGTGAATGCCCTCTCACCCACTCACCTGTCCTTGCTTCCTTACCACATGATGCTAGAGGCTGGGCTGCCATACCCCCTTGTCAGGCTCCTAACTCAATTGACCATCCAGACCCCTCCTGTGTGGTTTACTCTGAGATACATCTCCAGCTTTGCATGGTGGTCAGCATGGGGATAAATGGCCCATCCTTTCAGTTGTGTCCCCAGTCCCATATACTGGGGTGGTCCATTTTGACCCAGCATTGTAACATGCTCCTAACCACATAGTAATCATATAAAGAGCATGCTGTGCTTACAGTAACAGGAAAGGCATTCTGCCCTCTGGGCATTCAAACTCTAAAGAGCTTAGAAGCTATTTAGAAGAGAGGTGCACTCTCTGTATTAGGTGCAAGTATTCACCTGGGCACATCTTTTCCCCCCTAAGAAAAGGTAGAACTTGCTGCCAGGTCAGAGTATGGTGCAGCAGTTTACATGTTTGGTGTTTATCCCTTTTAATAACTTCTGTAATTTCTCTTAACCTTTCAGGCTCTCCCTGCTTGTCCTATCCAGGCCACCTGTGAAGCTGCCTCCAAGGAGGAGAACAAGGAAAAAAATCGATATGTAAACATCTTGCCTTGTGAGTGTTTGTAGGGTTTCTTGGGATGTAACCTGAAACTGCATCTGTAGCCAGATTTTCTGAGGATGGAAAGAATCTTGTAATTGATCATAGGAAGGCTGGTAATAAGAATAGAGTCAAGCCTTTGGACTGAAAGAGCCTTTATGGCTCCCCAGGCAACCCCAGGTGCTCATAAAGTCAGTAGGGGTGCTTGACCAGGTTTTTTAAGGCAGGCCTAAAGTTTCTGGGAAGTTAAGGAGAGCAGTTTCACTAAGACCAGACAGCAAGTGCATGGTTGTTGTGGGGGTTTTTTGTTGCTCATTGCAAAGAAATTCCAATTCAGAGTTCTCTTCGTAACTCCTTCCCAGAGTTAGCCATTGCTAATCAGTTTATCTATAACCTAACAGACATTTTTCTAGGTTAGTGGTCTCCAGAATGGAATATGCATAATCTAGTGGGATGTGAGAGCAAAATGTTTGAACTTTGCTTTTTTTTTTTTTTGCGGTACGCGGGCCTCTCACTGTTGTGGCCTCTCCCGTTGCGGAGCACAGGCTCCGGACGCGCAGGCCCAGCGGCCATGGCTCACGGGCGCAGCCGCTCCGCAGCATGTGAGATCTTCACCGGGGCACGATCCCGTGTGCCCTGCGTCGGCAGGCGGACTCTCAGCCACTGCGCCACCAGGGAAGCCCTGCTTTATCTTTTATAATTGCTTTTTTTAAAAACTCATCCTTTAAATAATTCCTGGTGCAGTTTTGGGTGCATAATATATTAAAGACCACTGTACTAGGCATTTACAGATACTTATGTCTTATTTGTGTATAAATGCATGTATATATATTATATATTTTTAGTATAACTGGTATGCTGTATACATTGCTCTTTTTTCTTTTTTTCCCCAATGTATATTGGAAAATAAGTCAGATGGAGAAAGATAAATACCATATGATTTCACTCATGTGGAATCTAAAAAAACAAAACAAAACAACAAAACAAACACAAACTCATAGATACAGAGAACAGATTGTTGGTTACCAGAGGGGAAGGGGGTTGGAGGTGGGTGAAATGGATTGGTGGGGGGGTCCTACTGTATGGTGGTGGATGGTAGCTAGACTTGTGGTGGTGATCACTATAGTTATTACAGATGTTGAACTATAATGCTATATACCTGAAATGACTATAATATAGAGAAATGTATTGGTGTATTGGTATATATATATACCGATATATGTACTGGTAATTGTCAAGAAACAGAAGTGTTCACTTTCCTTTTTATCAACTGCTTACTATTCCATATTATGGATATATCTTAATTTATTTAACTTAGTCCCCTAATGATGGTTGAGATGTGTCTGAATTTTTGCTGTTATAAATAGTGCTGCAGTGACAACTTTATACTTGTGTGTCTCTCTACACATAGTCATAGATGTCACAACTGGCCTGGTTGCATTGGGACCAGTGAAAAATAAAATTGAATTTAATTGAAAAAAAAAATTTTTTTTTCTAGATGACCATTCTAGAGTCCATCTGACACCAGTTGAAGGAGTTCCAGATTCTGATTACATCAATGCTTCATTCATCAATGTAAGGAACTTGAGCTTTTCTCATTATTTCCTTGATTCCTTCTCAGCTGCATGTTAGAAGGAATATTTGTCATTTCAGTTTTTCCCGGAGGAGTCTGATTTTTTTAAAAGACTGAAAAAATTTTTTTAAAGATCAGACAGTTTAAAATGTATTCTTATGTTTACCTGTCATCATTCCCAAAATTTTCCCATGCAGAAATCTGAACCTAAATGTATACTTTTCTGTAAGAGTCAGTGAATCCTTTATTGAGCTTATTCAGATAACTAAGAACAAAAGCACACCTTGTCCTCCAAACAGGACTAGAATATCTGACTCCGGGTAAGTCTGGTTAGTCATGTCTACTATGAATTGAGAGAAGAGCTGAAACTGAAAGGTTTTTAGGGGTGATTTAGAGAATGTTTATAGAGATGGTGTGCGAGACTTGAGTATGTTTTATAGGCTGACGGGAGGGAACCAGTAAAGAGAGAGTTTGAAAGGAAGAGAGAGAGCAAGCAAGGAGCTAGAGAGAGCAAGCCTGACTACTGAAGCATGAAGAGAATACTGATGGAATTTGTACACCCATGATCATAGCAGCATTAATCACAATAGCCAAAAGGTGGTAGCAACCCAGGTTCCATCAGTGGAAGAATGAATAGGTAAAATGTGGCATATACATGCAATGGAATATTATTTAGCCTTAAAAGGGGAAGAAATTCTGACACATGCTATAACATGGATGAATTTCGAAGACATTATGGTAAGTGAAATAAGCCAGTCACAAAACAATAAATATTGTATAATTCCACTTATATGAGGTACCTAGAGTAGTCAAATATATTAAAACAGAAGGTAGAACGGTGGTTGCCAGGGGCTAGAGGGAGGGAGGAGAAGGGAATTATCATTTAATGGGTACAGAGTTTTAGCTGAGGAAGATGCAGAAGTTTTAGAGATGGATGGTGGTGATGGTTGCCCAACAATGTGAATAAACTTAATGCCACAGACCTGTACACTTAAAAATGGCTGAAATGATCAGTTTTATGTTACGTATATTTTACCACAATTTTTTTTTTTTTTTTTTGGCTGCATCGGATCTTAGTTGCGGCATGTGGGAAACTTCGTTATGGTGCGAGGGCTTCTCTCTAGTTGTGGCGCACAGGCTTCTCTCTAGTTGTGGCACACAGACTTCTCTCTAGTTGTGGCGCGCAGGCTCCAGAGCACATGGGCTCTATAGTTTGCAGCACGCAGGCTGTCTAGTTGAGGTGTGCGGGCTTAGTTGGCCCACAGCATGTGGGATCTTAGTTCCCCAACCAGGGATCAAACCCACGTCCCCTGCATTGGAAGGTGGATTCTTAACCACTGGACCGCCAGGGAAGTCCCTTACCACAATTTTTTTTAAAAGAATACTCATGGAGAGATTAGCGTTGAACATAAGAAAGGATGTTTTTTCCTCTGAGACTGATGGTAAAGGAATATAGAATAGATAGAGGTGGTTTGTAGGTGTGAATAAATCAAGCTGAGGGAACTCGTCTGTTTTTTCTAAGAAGTAAAGTCAAGGTTATCTGCTGAAAAGGGAGGATGGGACTGTGACATGAGAGTACTGAAGTCAGTAAGAAAGAATACTGAAAAGGGCATGAAAAAAGCATGTTTAGCTGCACCGAGGAACTACCTAAGATGGAAATCTTTGATATATAGGGGCCTCAGTTGTGTGATTTTCTCCAGTTGTACCCTAGGATTGGTGATATGCAGAAAACATGTGGTACTCAGACAAAAGGGCTAGGGAAGTCAGTTGTTGCTTCAAGTAGTCAGCCGAGGGCTTCAGGTTCAGTAGAGAAAGGAAGGGATCAAGGACTAGGTCTCAAGAAATTGAAAGAGCAGTCTTGGGATAGGAAAAGGAGAAAGATGGAAGAACAAGGGGCCGTGGCTAAAAAATAGGCTATCAGATGGACTTCAGAAATGGAGTAGTGCAGGCACCCTCACGAGTATGGATTTGCTGAAATTCCTGTATATGTTTCTTAGTGATGGTCATATGTTTATAGTTAGAAGGAAAGGAACCCTGGTAGAAATGATTGATGTAGTAGATAAGGAAAATGGAAAAAGGTTAGTAACCAGCTAAGAGTCCCAGGATTTAGATCAAAGATTATGATGAAGTGGTTGGGAGGAACAGGTTGAGTTTAACATTATATGGAAGAGTATAGCAATATCAGAATGTTTCCATCTGCAGGTAACAGAATACTCAGCTAGAAGTGGTCTACACAGGAACATTTACTTCTCATTTAATCCGAAGGCAGGTGTATAGCAGTTCTGGGGTGGGCTGAGTCTGTGACTCAGTGACATCCTTAAGAAACCAGGTGTTTCCATCTTTCTACTCATATCTTCAGCCTATTGGCATTGTCTCTTGCTCACAAGACGGCTACAGCAGTTCCAAACGTTTCTTATAAACACAACATAGAGGAGGAGGAGGAGGTGGAGAATTTCTGCATATGCTTTTCTTTTTTTTTTTTTTTTTTTTTTGTGGTACGCGGGCCTCTCACTGCTGTGGCCTCTCTCGTTGCGGAGCACAGGCTCCGGACGCGCAGGCTCAGCGGCCATGGCTCACGGGTGCAGCCGCTCCACGGCATGTGGGATCTTCCCGGACCGGGGCACGAACCCACGTCCCCTGCATCAGCAGGTGGACTCTCAACCACTGCGCCACCAGGGAAGCCCTATGCTTTTCTTTTTATTAGGGGCATGACCTTTCTCAGAAGCCTCTCCGGTACAGTGCCCTTCAGAGCCCGCAGGCCAGGATTGGATCACATGCTTACACCCTCTCTCCAGTCACTGGCTAGGGTGCTGAGAATTATCATGATTTACCCTTCTGGGGCTGAGGAATGACCACCTTCCAAGCCAATGAAAGGTAAATGTCTGAACAAAAGCATGGTTTTGATGGCAAGAAAGAAAGGGAAGGAATAGCTTTTCAGTTAGTGACCAGCAGTGTCTGTCACCGTAACCAGTTTGGCTCCTTCCCACATTGAAGGTGAAGACAGACAAAAGTAAGTTGGATGTTAAGGCTGGTAAGCAAGTAAGATGGGTCTATTCATGGTCATGATAAGCAAGGCACTAGAAGGAAACAAGCCTTCTCCTTTGGCCATGCTTAGTTGGAGCTCACAATAGGGCATCCTATAAAGGCTTGATGGTTAGGTAATATGAAAGTTTAGATGAAGAGGGTTAAATTGGAGGTACTTATGAACTCAGTGAAAATAGAAAAGCAGGAAAAAGCTTATGGTTAACCATTAGTAAGAGTCAGGGATTAAAGAAGATTTAGGTTTATTAAATTCAGTCAAAATTTTTTGATCACCTGCTGTGTGGTAAGCACTGGGGGTACGCTCCAAGGTTACAGAGATAAGATATGGTCCCTAGTGTGATCTACCTACAGGTAGATCATAACCTTTAGTGTGCAACATGTGTGAAGGAGGTATTCCCAGAGTCTTTGGGACTTAGAGAAAGAAACATTCAGCCAACCTGATGAGCCAGTAGAGCTGAATATTGAAGGGTAGGTCTGAATTCAAGAGAAGAAAGATGGGCAGAAACTTCAAAGCAAAAAGAGAAGTATGAACAAAGTCAGAGACTGGAAACAGTAGTCTTAGTTATAAGATATAAGATGGAAAGTCATGGGAGATGAGTCTTCGGGGATTGGTAGGAACTCGATCTTAGAAGGCATTGAATGTCAAGTGTGTCTGTTGGGGTTCTTGGTTGAAGATGACAAGAGTCCACTTTCTGTCTATTCTTTTCAACAGGAAGGGGTTTATTATAAGATAGTGGGTGACTTACAGAATCTGTGGGAGAGTCACCAGGAACAGAGCAGCCGTAGATGTACCCAACTACCCCGTATGACTCTCGTAGTGAAACCCCTGCAGAGGTGCTACAGAAGAACTCAATGCTTCCGCTGCCATGCTTGCCCAAAGACCAGATCTTCCTAGCACAGTCACCATCTCACATTGCTCACTTCTATCCCAAGTCTTATGTGGGACTGCTAGGAAGAAACTGGGTTCTTAGGCAGAACTGAGCTGCAAGAGAGTCTAGTGAATTTAGCTTTTAGTTTTTCAGCCTCTATAGAAAGAAAGTCAAGCTAGAAGTGGGTGGGGCTGGGTGCTGATTGAGTCACCTTACAGTATCTACAAATTTTCAGTACAGCTTAGAGTTTTTGTTTTTGTTTTTTATTTATTTTTGGCTGCGTTGGGTCTTCGTTGCTGCGCGTGGACTTTTTCTAGTTGTGGCAAGCAGGGGCTACTCTTTGTTGTGATGCGTGGGCTTCTCATCGCGGTGGCTTCTCTTGTTGCAGAGCACGGGCTCTAGGTGCGCAGGCTTCAGCAGTTGTGGCACACAGGCTCAGCCGCTGTGGCTTGTGGGCTCTAGAGCACAGGCTCAGTAGTTGTGGCACACAGGTTTAGTTGCTCCGCAGCATGTGGGATCTTCCCAGACCAGGGCTTGAACCCGTGTCCCCTGCATTGGCAGGCAGATTCTTAACCACTGCGCCACCAGGGAAGTCCCCAGCTAAGAGTTTTGATTTCTAGGCAATGGGATAACATTGAAAGGTGTTAAAGACAAGGAGCGATATAGCCACATTTGTATATTGATCACTCGGGTTACCGTGTGCAACATGGATTTAGGAAGGGCAGATTGAGGGCTGTTACAGTAGCATGCTACAAATGGTGAGGGTAGAAGGGTTGGAGAAGATGCATCAAAGTAAAAACCACTTTGGAGGTAGAATTTAGCAGGATATGGTGATTGACTAATATATGAGAGAGTATAGGGTGATACTCTGTAGAGTGTATTTAGGGTGGAGTTTCCTTCTTTCTCCATTTCTGGGCTGGAGGAAACACCCGAACATGTGGAAACCCAGTTCTGGGCAGCCAGGGCCATATCCACAGCCCTCTAACGTCGGGTACCCTGGAGGTTGCAATCCTGCTCATCTACCACCTGCCAACCCGACCTTTCCTCCAGACCCCTTTCCCACTCCCCCAGGAGCACCCCAGGGGAATCCAGCTTTTCCCCCTGGTGGGCCTTGTCATCTATGCCACAGCTAGGGTATCCAGGATGCCAACCCTCAGGTCCCTACCCCGCTCCATACCCACCACCTGACCCTGGCGTTGGCTCCTGGCATGGTAGGACCAGGAATGGTAATGGACAAGAAGATGCAGAAGAAAATGAAGAACGCTCATAAAAAGAAGCAGAAACACCATAAGCATGGCAAGCATTCCTCCTCTTCCAGCAGTGACTCTGACTGAATACAGGGCCTGGACCCTTTCCTCCAGTCTCTCCAGTTCTTCTCTCCCATCAAGCTTTAGATGCCATCTTGTACTGGGGAAAATTAGCCCTTGTGTCCCTCCCTACCTCACGTCCGCAATCTGAGCCTCACTCTGCTATTCAGCCCTAACTCGCGAGGGAAAATGGGAGAAGGATTGCCATGGGCTAGCAAAGGCCATCTTCGCAGTGCTTTGATAGAACTTTTAGCTGATGAGTTTTGCAAGAGATCTAGTTTTTGAAGATGGTGAGATTTGAGCTAAATGCTGAAGACATGTGATTTTTTTATACACATTGTGTAAATGTGTAAAATGTGATTTTTTACATTCTTTTGTAATACTTATGCTTGGGGAGATGCTGTGCAAATTTAATTATGGGGGAAAAAAACAACCTATACCTTTCTTGTTTTAAAAAAAAAAAAAAAAAGAGTATAGGGTAATCCATGTGGATATATCCAGCATAGTTGGGCATCATTAATCTGAGCTCAGGGGAGAGATTCCAAAGCCATGGCCTTTGAAGTCATTAGAGAAAGAGTGGGCCCTGGAGCCCACAAACCTCAGCCAAGGCACACTGGGCAAGAGGTGCTCATTAGTGAGACAGAAGGAGACCAGGAGAGAAGAGCACCTCAGAGGGCAAAGAGTAGAGCATGGAGAAGTGTTAGGTGGTCAACGGGGTTGAGTGCAGATGAGAGATCCAGTGGGAAAGAAGGAGCAGATGTCCTTAGGGCTTGGAGTATAGGGGCAGGCAATAACCTTTGCTGAAACAAATTGTGGCCATTTGTTGTGAGCTGCCAGTTACACTTACGAAACCCTTTTTTCCTCCCAACATGATTGAGGTACAGTTTATATAACAGAAATTCAAACATTTAAAATGTAGAATTCAGTGATTTTTAGTAAGTTTACCAAGTTATGCTGTCATCACTATAATTGTTTTAGAACTTTGTTAGTGGCTTTATTGATGCAATTTACATACCATAATTTTCACCCACTTAAAATTTACAATTCAGTGGTTTTCAGTATATTCACAGATACGTGCAACTATGACCAATTTTAGAACATTTTCATCACCTCAGAAGAGAAACGCTGTACCTTTTAGCTATTGCCTCTTAGTTTTAGAACTTTTTGCTCACCCCAGAAAGAAGCTTCTTGTCCATATACAGTTACTCCCCATTCCCACCCCCTGACAATCATTTACCAAGCCCTTTTTGCACACAGAACCAAGATCACACATGTATCTTGAAGAGAGGTGGTGTCAGGCACCACAGAGTGGTGGCAGTAGGCACGGGGGATGGGTTCTGTGGTTTGGAGAATACAAAGGTCTGAAAGTGAACCTGACATTGGTAACAGGAGAAGATGAAATAGACAGTACAGATGCCAACTGGGCTTCCCTCCTGGAGTCTTAGGAGGACCAGCTTCCTCTCTCACCTTGAGGTGTCTAAGGGTATAGAGGGGCTTTGGAAGTGTTTTGTTTTTGTTTTTAAACTGGTAGGAATGTAGGTGCCACCTAGAGCCAACTTGGCATTTGACTTTCAGAATCCAAAGATGTCTCAGGAACCAGGGAGCCACATTTCATCTTTCCCTTGAACATAACACAAGGAATCAGTAGTTTTGCCTCATTCTAGTTATTCCTGATTGGTTGAGCAATGTCAGCATATCACTATGTAGGCATGTTTTCATGGGGGATATATAACACACTACTGGTAAAGATGGAGCGGGAAGCACTTTGGGGCTGGGCCTTCCAACAGTGCTTTTAAGCTATTCATGACCCACATGCTCCAGTGAGAACTTGGCCGCAGCTTCTCCTGAAGCAAGCGTATTATACGGCGTAACATACTCTAAGAGCTTCTCAGTTTTAATTACAAGTTTAGTGCTATAGGCAGAATGCAGCATCCTGAATTAAGGCTTTATCAGTTTCCATCTTCTAGTGGTTAAAAACTTTTGGAGAATTCCTCTTAATAAAAATTTTAACAAGCTGCTTATTGTTAACTCTAAACATGTCCATATTGAGGCCTAAAGCTTTCTCCAGTGCTGGGAAGCAACCCTGCCCTGCCCTTGTTTGAGCTGGAATAGGAAGCGGCTTCTCAGACTCGGCCCCCTCCTTTATTCTGCCACTGCCTTGCAGACTAGTATTTCACATCATCACCTTGGTATGGTATCCCATCCATGAAGTTGCCTCCCTCATTGCCCATCTTAGTGCTGTCTGAGAGAGGCAGAAGGTGATTTACAATCCTTAAGTCAAATGATTTTTCACTTACCTGGGACGTCTCAAGTGAACACTATATTTAAACAATGAGGTTGAAAAGATGTATGACTAAACAGTAAAGAAAGTTACTGCCAGTGTCAGTTTTTCAGAGACTCCTTATCTATTAAGTGACGTCCCCAGGCTCCTTGACTTCTTTGTCTCCCACTTCCTGTAATGGAGAACCCTCTTGTCAAACACTGGGAGCTGTTACACCATACCCATGGGCTATTCCCCGAAAACTTTTGCACCTGGGTACAGCATCAGCAAGAAAATAACCCTTTTTCCTTCCTCGTGTGGGCCCAGCCTCATATGCTTCTGACTTGGAGGGTTCCTACCCAGTAACACCAAGACCCAGATTGTCAGCAACTAAGAGAGCATCAGAACAGGGTCTAGCCTAGGAGTTGTTATTTGGATGTTCTTATACTAATGTTTGCTAATAATTCACTTTAAGAAGACTGCCTAGACCATGTAATCTTTGCTTCCTGCTATCCAAAGCTAATCCCATTAAAATTTCTAGAATGGAAATCCTTGTTAATTGCCTGGACCTTTTCACAAGGAAGGCTTTGTAAACTGGTTGGGAGTCTGGAGAATTTCATTCCTATCCATTTTTGGGTTTTCACTTTCTGTTTCTCCTCTACTCTCCCACCCCACCCCCAGGGCTACCAAGAAAAGAACAAATTCATTGCTGCACAAGGTAAAGTAAGATAATTTTTTACTCTTAGGCTTAACCATGAATGGATTTGGGATTTTTCTTCCAAATGCTAATAGATTACTCAGATATATTAGCTTTTCTGTAATTATTACCACCTGAAAAAAATATAATCTACCTTGCAGGTTTATAACTAAGGGCCTTCATCTTGATGACTTAGTGTCCAGGGATCCTTTGAAAGAAATTCTTTTATATATGTGCATAAAAAATACTGGAGAAGGCTATACACACACATACAACACAGTCTAATGAGGTTCTCTGTCTTGGGGTCATTTGGCAAACTTAAGTTCAAACCAGGCTGCTCAGAATTTGAATTTGGATTTAGTCTCCAAAGAGGATTGGCCACCTCACTGGTCCAGGCTGACTCATCTCCTCCTCCCACTCATGGGCCTGAGCTCCACTATTATACACAGATAAGTGGTCTAAGAACCCTCAGAGCAGGGACCCAATGCCATGGTCCTATACATGCTCTGCACACGTTTCCATAGCCTGAAGTTCTAACAAGTGTCCTCACCTTTGGGATCCTAGCAAAATAAAAATCTTGATGTTTGCAGCACTAAAAAGTAATTGATGTTATTATGGTCCATCAAAGCCCATTTATTTAATCACTCAACAAATATTTATTGACCATTTATTAATATTATGTGCCAGGCACTGGCCTAGGTGATGGGGATATGTAGGGGAATAAAACAGAATATGGTCTCTGCCTTTTTGGAGCCTTTAGTTGGTAGAGGATAATTTATAGCAAAATAAACAGGAACTTTGGTAAGTGTCTATCGTGTTCAATACGGTAGCCACTGACCACATGTGGCTATTTAAAATAAAATTTGGGGGAGCTCCCTGGTGGTCCAGTGGTTAGGACTCTGTGCTTTCACTGCTGAGGGCCCAGGGCTCAATCCCTGGGTGTGGAACTAAGACCCCGCAAGCCATGTGGCGAGGCCAAAAAATAATAAAATAAAATTTTAAATCCAGTTCTTCAATCACACTAGTCACTTTTTTTTTTTTTTGGTACGCGGGCCTCTCACTGTTGTGGCCTCTCCCGTTGCGGAGCACAGTCTCCAGACACGCAGGCTCAACGGCCATGGCTCATGGGCCCAGCCGCTCCACGGCATGTGGGATCTTCCCGGACTGGGGCACAAACCCGTTCCCCTGCATCGGCAGGCAGACTCTCAACCACTGCGCCACCAGGGAAGCCTGC
Organism: Globicephala melas; assembly: GCF_963455315.2. Lineage (NCBI taxonomy): Eukaryota > Metazoa > Chordata > Mammalia > Artiodactyla > Delphinidae > Globicephala > Globicephala melas. The sequence continues at coordinate 57,108,084 of NC_083328.1, read as the reverse complement.
ACGCTAGTCACATTTTAAGGCTCAATAGCTACATGTGGCTAGAGGCTACCATATTAGTGCAGATATGAAACATTTCCATCATCACAGAAAGTTCTGTTGGACAGTACTGTGATCGTGATAAAATAGGGATAGAGGTAACATGAGGCAGAGGTGGTCAGAAGTCTTAGATCTTCCTTGCCCTTGTAGTCTCCCATCAGGACCTGGCCCTTGCCTAACTGGACCCCACTTTCCCTCCCTCTGTAGCCATCTGTCAGTTCAGGTCCACCCTTCAAGGCCCACCTCAGCTACCACCTACTCAGTGATGATTTTGGCACCAACAACCACATATAATCTCATCCTCTCTTTGTTTGTCATGGGGCCTTGTTGATGCTAAAATAGTTCTTAAATTAGGTTCACCTTTGATTTCCCTGTTAGCCTTTTCTCAGACTCCCTCCCTCTTGAACTTCTCCACAGTACTTCACACTCCTTGAAACCCTCCTGTTATTTCCTGCCATTCAGTTCTCTTGATTTTTCTCACTTTTCAAAATATTGTTTCTCTAGCTCTTATTCTTCTTTCTGCCCCTTAAGTACAGTTTCTCTTCAATACTGTGGATGACTACTTCCCTTGAAACTCCATTCTTGTCTTTCATGGCACATTTCTGTCCATCCTTCTGCCTCCTGGGCTTTTTGTTCTGTCTGAACTTGAATAATGCTTGAAGATCCCCAGCGTTCTGTGTTTGACCCCTTCTTTGCTCCTCCCCCTCTGTATCCTCTTTGAGAGACCTCATCTAATACCCACCTCTGTTTGACTGGCTGCTGCCTCTCTTGAGCTCCAGAGCCACATTTTTTTGTTCTCTTCCGCTTGAATACCCCCACAGACTCTAGATTCAACATCAGGAACTGAAACGTGACTCTTCCTCGCCCCAAAGCTGCTTTTTCTCCTCTGTTCTTAAGAGACTGGAATGTAATCTATATTCATGGTGACTGGAATGTAATCTACCTAATCAACCAAACCAGATTTGGGGTCATCCAGATCTCCTACCTGTCCCTTGCTTTACATATGACTAGTCCTCTTGTTTCTCTCTCCAAAATCTGCCTTCTCTGACACACTTCCTTACTCTCATCTCTTCTTCCAGCTCTGTTGCAGCAGCCTACTGACTGATCCCTCTGGATCCTAGCTTTGCTCCTTGGATTCCTTCCACCAGAATGGCCTTTCTTAATGCAAAATTTTTGTCAGCCTCTCATGAAAATCCTAGAATGATTTTTCATTATCTGTAAAACAAGCCTTCCTTAGCCTGGCCTCCATCCCTTTAGATCCTGGTACCTCACCTATCTTTCTAGCTTCATCTTCTACCTTCTACACACCCTACACAGTGACCTCACTGAACTCCTTACAGTCCCTGGATGTCTCATGCTCTTACTTGCTGCTAGCCCCCTGCACCTCTGCCTGGAGTACCTCTTCTCCCTATGCCTCCTTTCTAGACTCCCATCTACTTTATCTGTCCTAACATATGGCTCAAATGTCATCTCCTCCAGGAGATATTTCCTGACCTTGCCAGGCAGTGAAATAATTCCACCTCTGTACATCTTTCCGCTATGTGTCCACTTCTGTCATTATTTGTTTTTCTTTTTAATATTTTTCTTTTTACCAAAGGGAATACAAATTTTAAGAAAGTCAAAAGGTATTACAAGGTCTATAAAAACAAAGTTCTCCCCCCTTTCGTCTAAACTTTTTTAGTCTAAAGCAGCCATTTTTATCTGTTGACTTTTTCTTATTATAGATAACTTATTTAATCCTCTTACAAACTACCTCACACTCAGACAGACATGTCCCTTTTCCCCATTCTCCTAGTGGAGTTAAATCACAATTTGTGGTGAAGATAATACTTGTTATTTACATTCTTATTACTATGCCAATATTATTCACAGCTTAAGCACATAATATTATATAATTTTTTGGTACAGTTTTTGGTTTCCCTCTTTCCCAAGAGTTAATAATTGCCTTTTTTCCTTATTCACTTAGTTCTTTATATACCTAGCACTGATTTTTTTTCTTTTAAACTCTTTGCTAGAAGTATATATTTCCTCTCAGTACCCTCAGATACATGAGGTTTAATTTTTTTAGTTTAATTTTTTATCTTGGGGTCCTTCTAGAACCTTTTTCCTTCAGTTCCATTCTGGATTGATCTAGCCTCTGGCAGAGAAATTATCCTGAGCCTTCCCTTTACCAACACCCTGGAAATTCTGTTAGTCTCTCTCCTGTGTTAGATCCCACTTTTTTCTTATTCTTTGTGCCCTTCTAGTGACTTTCTGGAAAAGGCTGTGTGGGATGTAAATTTTAAATTTCAGCCTAAGCAATTTACCCAACCTCTCTGGTTAATGACACCCACCTCAGAGCATGGTAAGAAGGAGTAAATGAGATATAAAGCACATAGCTCACTATCTCGCCCATAACATAGGTATTCTGTAGGGGTCGTGATTTCTAATCCTCAACTATAGCATCCTTGGGAAACATTGTTCATGTGTTCTCTTTTTATTTTAAGAACCTCACATCCCCACTTCACTCCCTAGTGAAGTGCCTGGCACATACATGGTGGATACACAGGAAATGTTCAGTTAGTAGGTAGGTGGATGGGTAGATGGATGATATATTTAGCTGGGGGCATGTGGGCACAGGCTTCCAAAAGTCAGGAATGAACGTTCCCAGTTTCCCAGCATCTTTCTTCCTCTTGGTGTGTGTTCTCATCTTTGCTACTATAGGACCAAAAGAAGAAACGGTGAATGATTTCTGGAGGATGATCTGGGAACAAAACACAGCCACCATTGTCATGGTGACCAATCTGAAGGAGAGAAAGGAGGTGAGTGGAGAAATTAGATAGAATGGCCCCTGATACAGGCATGACCAACAGAGGGACTGCTTTGCTGGAGTTCTGTGTTTGAGCCTAGGCTTTCCACCCTTTGTGGCTTCTGTGCCTGTCATTCATCCAGACAGGACCCAGGCCAATGTGCCTACTACACTTTCCTGTGGCCTGGAAGCCTCCGATGAACTCAGAGGTATACCTAGGGCACACCCTGTGTTGGTGACCAAACAGCTCACCTAAGATCCAAAACATCATGGAAGAAAGACTTGGGCCATTAGACAAGGAAAAGTCACAGTGGGGCTTTTCTCCCCTGGCTTCTCTAGTCCCTCACTCCCCTGGTTTTTTTGTTTTTGTTTTTGTTTTGTTCCTCCTCCTGAGATAGCAGAGGGAGCCGTATGAACTGAGACCCTGCAGGGCACAAGGAAATGTGAGCCCCTGAACTGATCCTTCAGGCAGCCTTCTGACTGGTTCTTTTCTTTCTGTGACTGCCAAGTCCATGCCTGGTCAGCTCCATCACTGGGCCACAGCCAACACCAGTCCTGAGTCCTGGATCAGGCCCCAGAGAGGAATCCCAATTCGGGATAGTCTCTCTCCAGGATGGCCCTAGAGTCAAACTGATACCCACACTGGGCTGTTGGATGTATTGATTGGCTTAGGAGGGATAGCTTTAGGGCTGGGCTTTAGGTTCTTTTTCTCCAACCCTACCTCTGGCTCTTGGGAGCTGTCCAAGGCCTAGTCAACCAGAGAAGGCCTTGGGCCTCTCGTGGCAGGTTTTACAGTCTGCATCAATCCACCCTGGTGAACTCCCTCATAGCAGGTTGCTCATTCCAGGGGATCAGACAGACTTACCCCTAGAGCATGACCTAGGATATTGTGGAAGTACAGATTTTGTAGGTAAAATGGCTTCCGATTTGCCCTGAACTGAGAGACTAGAGGTGGGAAAGAGTGAGAAGTATAGGGCTGCTGGGGCTCTGCATAAGTTAAGAGATTGTGCTAAACAGGATAGAAGCTGAGGAACTTAAAAAAAGAACAGTTAGGGAGTTCCTTGGTGGCCTGGTGGTTAGGATTCTGGGCACTGCTGCGGCCTGGGTTCAGTCTCTGGTCAGGGAGCTGAGATCCTGCAAGCCGCATGGCATGGCAAAAAAAAAGGAACAGTTAAATAAGTCTGTAGCTGACTGAGGTGAGAGAAGAGGCCATAGGGCTTTCTGAGGATTTTAGTCTGGGCTTTTGTGGTCCTTTTCTTTAGGGCCCTTTGCACCTGTTGTGGGCGGGAGGTCTCAGGTCAGGGGGGTGCATGTCTGTTTCTTTCCAGTGTAAGTGCGCCCAGTACTGGCCAGACCAAGGCTGCTGGACCTATGGGAATATCCGTGTGTCAGTAGAGGATGTGACCGTACTGGTGGACTACACAGTGCGGAAGTTCTGCATTCAACAGGTACTGTCTCCTACCTCCTTTCTTGGTTCTCATTTAGAATCTGCTGACCATTAAGAGGGCAGAACAGGCCGAGTCATCCCCGTCTTACTCAGAGTGGTCAGGAATTGCTGAGTGTGCAAAATGTTCGAACTCTGAAATCAGAGTTCTGGGCTCCCAGGGGATTTTTCTTTTTTTTTTTTTCTTGTTTTTTTCTTTCCATCAAAGCTAAGGGGGGAACATTTTCATGACTTCATGGCTGGGAGAAAAAGTATTACTGAGATGGAGTTTGGTCATCTTAGGTATGAACCAAGTGCATCAGGAGGTATTGCACCAGTATCTTCTGGTACTTGACTTACCTCTCCTTTCTTACCCCAAAGGCTCCTGACATCAAGGATGTGGTGGGCCCTGCTCCTGACCCTCCAGGGTGACCCTGGAGGCTTGAGCAAAGGTTGCCTTTAGCTGAGGGCACTGTGGTGCTATGAAAAGAGGGCTTACCAAGACTCAGGAGACCTGCATTTTAGTTCTGACCTTGCCTTTTACTAATCCTGGGACCTAGACCAGGTCATTTAACTTTTCTGAGTTTCACATTTCACATCTGTAGGCTGTGAGTAATAGTAACAGCCTGCCTACCCCATGGGGTTTCTGGGAAGGTTCTCTGTCCATGGTTAAAACTTGCTTGGGAAGTTTAATCCTCTCACTTTCCCATTGTCAGTGATAGCCACAGCTGGCCCTGGCCCCTAAGCCTCACCCTCCTTCCCCTGGTGCTGCCCTACCCCAGGGTATCAGGGCCAACACACAGGGATCTCTTCAATTCACAGGTGGGCGACGTGACCAACAGAAAGCCACAGCGCCTCATCACTCAGTTCCACTTTACCAGCTGGCCAGACTTTGGGGTGCCTTTCACCCCGATTGGTATGCTCAAGTTCCTCAAGAAGGTGAAGGCCTGTAACCCGCAGTATGCAGGGGCCATTGTGGTACACTGCAGGTCAGTGTGGCCTGACCCTTGGCTCCCCACTCATGTCACATTCTGCTCCCATGCTGAGAGCAGGGAAGGCACAGGGGCCCTGGCTGAGGAGGCTGGCACAGAGCAGATGAGCTCTTGGGGCGCCAGGGCAGCATCCAGAGAGACTCCTCAAGAAAACTAGGTGCTGGGTGGGAAAGCACTTGAGGAAAGAGGGAAGGGCAATCCTCCAAGATTGGGGGTGGGGTGACCACTGCTATGAAGCCAAGAAGCTAGGTTGAGTGCTGCCTTGTGTACTTGGAATCTTCAGACCATTCTAAGTGTCAGGGTTCTCTGGTCCTGATAACTAGAGGTAGGGAGTTCAGGGTACAGTGGAGTTGTTGGCTCCGTGAGAGTCCATACAGAATTAGCTCTACCCCATACAGAATTAGAATTTAAAGCCTTGAAGAAAGAGCCCTACCCTGTGCTGCCCCCTCCCTGGGTGTTCCCACAAGACATGCTAGCCATCCCAGTAATACTCCTGCTCTCTGGCTACAGTGCGGGTGTAGGGCGTACAGGAACCTTTGTCGTCATTGATGCCATGCTGGACATGATGCATACAGAGCGGAAGGTGGACGTTTATGGCTTTGTAAGCCGGATCCGGGCACAGCGCTGCCAGATGGTGCAAACAGATGTGAGTGGTTTGTGGGTAGGGGGCATTCCAGGACCAAAACATTCCAGGACCAAAACAGCCTCATGGATTACTCAGCCTCCCAGGTTATTGTAAATGGTCATCATACAGTGTGATGAAGGGCGCTTATAAATTACGTATTAAAAGAACTATGGAGCACAGAGGAGGCTGTGCCTAGGGGAATCTGGAAGGTGGGGCAGATGTCATTTGCACTAGACTGTAAGGATATGGAACAGGTCCTGAGGGAAGTAGGTATGTGGGCAGCCAAGGGAGCCATTGCCACAGAGTTGTGATGCAGCTTAGCCAGGTCCAGGAGCAGCAGTGAGATCAGCTCTGTGGTTAGGGCATGGAGTTCAAAGGGCACAGCACTGGGAGGGGAGGGGGGCTGGCACAGGTTTTGTGTGTCACCAGAATTTGACAACCCCTCAGTCTATGTAGTCTGTGCTCTCTGAATGAGCAGGAGTTGGAATTGTCCTTCTCTCCAGGAGGGTACCAGAATAGGACCCTCCCTCCCAAGTTTAAGCACCCCCAGAGGGACTCATGCCTTTTGAGTCCTGCCTCCCTGAATTGGGACAAGAGTGAATCATTTTATCTCTGCTAGGATTGAAGAAGTGGACTGAAGTGAAATGGGAGTGGGAGGGAGTGCTCTGGCACCACCAGGACCATGTGTATAACTGGGAACTCGGGCATCATCTGCATTTCAGATGCAGTACGTCTTCATATACCAAGCCCTTCTGGAGCATTATCTCTATGGAGATACAGAACTGGAAGTCACCTCTCTAGAAACACATCTGCAGAAAATTTACAACAAAATCCCAGGGTCCAGCAACAATGGATTAGAGGAGGAGTTTAAGGTAAGTTGGAGCTGAGCTCTTTCAGGATGAAGGATCTATGTGACCTACAGAATACAGGATGCTTGACTCCTTGTGGATTTACCAACAAATGGTTAATCCCCTTGCAAAGCATGTGGGTGGTTAAGGAGGTGGGTCTCTGGCCCTTTACTCGTACCCTAGTCATTCTCAACCCATCCTGCATGTTAGAGTCACTTGGGTTGTGTTTAGGGGGGAAAAAAAACAAAAACAGGCAATGGTATTTTTTTTAAGTCCCCCAGCTCGCCCTCCCAGGTAATTATAATGTACAGCAAGAGCAAACATTCTCTGCAAAGTAAATATTTTTGGCTTTGCATGCCATAGGGTCTCTATTTGCAACTACTTAGCACTGCTGTTATAGCACAAAAGCAGCCATAAACACCCCATAAGCAAATGAGCATGGCAGTGTTTCCGTAAAACCTCATTTGCAATCAGCAGACCAGATTGGCTCATGGACCGTAGATTGCTGACCCCTGCTGTATGCCATTAGACAGTGGTTCTCAACTCACCTAAGGGACATGTCACACTCTCATCAATAAAAGTGCTCCCAGAAGCAAGAGATTCTGGATTGGGATGGGGAAGACCAGCTGCCTTAAAGCACTCCTGAAGCTATAATGTACACATGAATTACCTCGGGATCCTATTATGATGCAGGTTCTGTTTCAGCTGGTCTGAGTTGGGGCCTGAGATTCTGCATATATAACAAGACGAGGCTGATGCTGGTTTATGGGCTACACTTTGAGTAGCAAAAATCAAGAAGGAACCTTGGAATAAGGAGAAGGGAGCATATATATTTGAATAAGGTTTTCTAAAGAATCTAAGACAGCCTCTGGGAGTAGAACAGCAGGGAGAGAGGGAGAAAGGGCACATTGTCTCCTATAAGAGTAGATTACTTGTTCCAGGATCATAAAATTTCAGTCTAAGGGAATCACAGGAACCGGGAAAACAGTGTTTCCCAAACACTCTTGGCTTATTAAAGACAGAAAAACAGTGTTCTGATAAGAACATGTGAAAATGTTGGAGGTCAGGGCTCTGCTGAAAAGAGCAGTATGCCAGTGTGCCCTGGATGCAGGTCCAGTGACAGACATAATCTTGTCAAGTCCAGTTACTGAGATCAGTAATGCTTCCCCTCCCCTTCCCAATTCAGAAATTAACATCAATCAAAATCCAGAATGACAAGATGCGGACCGGAAACCTTCCAGCCAACATGAAGAAGAACCGGGTTTTACAGATCATTCCATGTAAGAGCCCTTTCCCCACCCAAAGCCTTAATGCCCCATCCCCCTTTCCCTTCACCCTTTGAACTTCTTGGGTACTAGTTAATGATCAGCTTGGAGACAAGAATTATGGCATTGTCTCTTATTGTTCCCAGTTCTTCAGTGGCTTCTGGAAAGAGCATGAAGCCCAAAGGTTTTCTGCCTCCTGGGCTAGGAACAGGCATGTTGTTGCCCAGCTGGAATTATATCTTCTCAGAGCTGAGGTTGGGGGGGATAGATGGAAAGAGAGGGAGAAGACGACAGGTGATGCTGGGGAGCCACAGGCTGCTGTCCTTCTTGCAGATGAATTCAACAGAGTGATCATTCCAGTTAAGAGGGGTGAGGAGAACACAGACTACGTGAACGCATCCTTCATTGATGTAAGTGGTGGCTGTGTCCCCGGAGCTCCCAACACTCCATGGAGATTCAGCTGGGCCTTGCAGTGCTCCCCTCCCAATGCTTGGAAGGGTGGTCTTTGAGTCAGTCATCAAATACAGAACTGATACCCTTCCTGTACACTAGGTCTGTCAGGGCCCCAGTTTGGAAGGGAAAGTTCACAGCACAGACCAAAGGCTAAAAACACTAACCTCTGGTCCTTCCCATTCCTGCTGTCTCCATCCTAGCCCCAGCCCCCACTTCCCTCATCTTCTTACAAAGAGACCAGCATGCCAGCCAGGGTTTGGTCCTTGGCCAGAGGGGAGCTCTGCCTGGGATGTGTTTGTCTCCAGGCAGCCCCTGTCCCATCCCAGTGGCCTGTCTTCTCCACTAGCCCCTCCCTGATCAAACCATTTCACTCCTGCCATTGACCTGGATTGTATAGGGCTACCGGCAGAAGGACTCCTACATCGCCAGCCAGGGCCCTCTTCTCCACACAATTGAGGACTTCTGGCGAATGATCTGGGAGTGGAAATCCTGCTCTATCGTGATGCTAACAGAACTGGAGGAGAGAGGCCAGGTGAGCTCAGAAAGGTCCTGGGCTGTAGGAGACAAGAGACACATGAAAAAAAGCGGGGGTGCGGGGGTGGTGCTAAGAGGGTATTTGGACTTTTTCTTTGACTTAAACTAATCAAAGAGCCATTGCCCAGCTGCTTGGTATCTGAATAGTCAGCTTCTCTCAGGACTGGTCAGAGCCTCCATTCGGTTCCCAGACAGTTCACACCCTCTCATTTCTCTCCTGAATACGGTCTCCCCAAGCGTAGCTTTGTGCACACCCTCTGCACCCCACCTCCACGGGCAGGGCAGAACTAGTGAGAGGAGGGATACAGGGCCAGACTGAGGCTCCGACATGGAGCTTGTGTGAGTGTCTCTAAGGAGAGAGTGCCTTCCAAGCCAGAGAAATTAACTAGAAGACTGGTGGGAAGATGGGTCACTTCTTTGCTGACTAAACAAAAGAAAACAATAGAATTTGAGAAATAACTTTTGTTAACATTCAATAACAAGGAAATCTTCTAAAGAAAAAAGCCGTTGAGAATTGTCAGCGTACTCAGAATATAAAGGGACCTTAGAGGCCCCCTAGGCCAGCTCCCATTCAGTGTAGGAAATCTCTTAACACTATTTCTGGATCAGAACCTTGCAGCCTCTACTGAGCATTTTAAATCTCAGCGGTCACTCTTTCTCTGCCCACCTCCCACCCCACCCCTCTCAGTATTACTTGTGGCTCAGTCTGTGTTCAGATAGTGCTTATTATCTTCAGACTCTTTCTGCTGTGGTGCACAGTGTAGTAAATGGGTGCTTCATGATGCCTGGTGCGCAGCTTAACAGGGGTCAGAATCGAGAGAAAGAGCGGGAGAGGCTAGCAAGGGCCCAGGGGAAAAGGTCCTTCTAAGCCATAGTGAAGAGTTTGAATTTTGTAAAGCAGTTGAAGAACTCTTGACAATATCAGATTTGTAGTTTTTTTAAAATCCATCTGGCTATGGTGAGGAGGACAGATTAGAAATGAGCAGGCAAGCCAGAAGCAGAGAGGAAACTGCAGCAGTAATGCTGGTGGCCTGGACTCAGCAGGGGTGGTGAGAAGGGATCTGCCCCAAGAGATGGTGCAGAGGTGGGGTGGACTGGACTGGGGGAAGGGGGGAGAGGAAGAATTAAATACGTTTTTTACATTGGTTTTTCCAAGCCACATCTTTCCCATTCTGTACTTGGGCAGTTTGTTTATTTTAACCTTGATACAGCCTTGATATTTGCTCACCCTGATGTACTGTTATGTCAAGATTTTTTTCAGATTTAATCGTTTAACTCATTAGTTGTTCTTCTCGGATTTGTATCATGTATCTAATCAACAGACATACATTATAGGTCTTCACCTATCATTAATAACAGTACTGATGAGGTGAGAGATTTGGAGGAAGCGTACACCTGAGTGACAAAGTTGTCACTTTGTCACCCCCAGTTGGGGGATGAGCTACTTTGTTATCAGGAATTAGGTGCATGTCTCTTGACCGTCTCTGATAAGCTGTGATGGAACGTACATATAGACCAGGGACCTACATGAGGTTCCCTCCACACTTCCACCCTCTGGATCTATGGTGGGCAGGTCCAAAGAGCAGGCAGAAAAAGCTGGAATGGCGAGCACATTCTCAGTCCACTGCCCTGTAATAAAAAGCAGCCCAGTGAATACCTCAGACTCTGTCTAGTCAGATTGTCAGGCTTTTCCATCCTTGAAGTAGACCTAGTGAGAGTACAGGGCAGAAGGGCAGGAAGCATTTCTCACCTGTAGAGGTGGGGAGAGAGAGGACACGCACACACAAGTTTTCCTGCCTGTTGGCCAGGCCTGCAGTCAGTTGGATGAGGCCCATTCCCCTCTACCTACTAACACTGTGCCTATGCTTCTGTCTTAGGACCAGTGAAACAGAAGCTTCTGAAGTGGAACAGAACAGGTTATAGTAACATTCTTTACCAGCCTCACCAGCCTCTAAGATAAAATTTTACTTTCTGTTCCACCTCCCATTCATCTTATCAAGTGTAGCTCCCAGAGATATTAACACAGTAAGCCTAAGTGAGACAATGAAGAGTGTCTCCATTTATACATTCTGACACCACTCCCTACCCCCAATTTAAATTCCAAGAAAAAGTCTGATCCAAAAATGTAAATTCTGTATACATTAAAATTCCAAAGGAATTAAAACCTAAAATTCTCTTCTCCCTGGTTTATTTTTCTGCACCATTTAAACCGGGGGGTGCACCAAGAGGCTTGGTAAGGCCTGAGTTCCTCTCATCAGCTGCAGCTTGATGCATCCACCATCATCATCAGAGTGGGCAGAGCAGCTCTAGCAGTTTCTGCATGGTGTCACCTCAACCCAAGGCCACATTCTACTTCTCCAGAGAGACAATAAAACATGATAGACCCTTGTTAGACCCTTGCCCACAAAGCTCTGTATCACCATCACTGTTTTCAGCCCCAGACCATAGCAAGAAACTTAGTGCTATCTAGGGGAAAGAGGGGTAAACAAAGACAGCAAGAGAAAAGACTGAAAAGCTTCTCTGTTTCAGCTTCTTTAGGGATACCAATATCTAGAGTCCATAACCTGAAGATATAAATATTAGATTAAACCCCAGTTCCCAAGCATTCTTCTACTAGACTTGAACACCAACTCCTCATCTCCGATCACCCACAGATGACTCCAACACCTGGCTTGCTGCCCCTTTTTTGATTCCTATTTCTGTTTCTATTCTTGGAAGCAAAAGTATGTATGTGGGTGATCCATCTACTCTTGTCTTTCAGCTTCTCAGCCTCCTTAGCCATCCAGTTCCATGGTCAAACCACAACCTTGTCATCCCCCCATATCTGCACTGCCTTTGGAATATCAACATTAGGCATCCCGCCCTGTTTACCATCTCCTGTCCTTTCACCTCACTACTTCTCTTTTCTTACTCCAGTAATTCTTTGTCCTCATCAGGTCCTTAGAGCCATTGGCTTCTCCATTTTTCAATCTCAATCACCCCAGTAATGTCCCCACCTTCCTTCTTACTCTGTTAAGAGTTTTTGTGACTTGCCATGATTATAATCCCTCCCTTCTTAACATGCACTATTCCCTCGTGGTCTCTTACTTTCATGGCAAGGTCTCTACCCTGTTAAACTCAATTATATGCCTGCATCTGGTATCAAACATTACTGGGAGAAAACGCAAAATGGTGCTGCGTGGTCTCACATTGAATTCGTGACCACAAATCTAATATGGGTAATTAGTGTCACCTACCAATCCTACTTCCCTTCCTTCTCTTTCCTCAGACCTTCAGCATTCCCTCTTGCCTATCCCATCACACTCACACCTTATCTTTTGATCTCATTCTTCTCCAAGAAAGCAGACAAGAATGCTCTCATCTTCTTACCCCCAAGCAGCCAGCCTGGGGCTGGATGAATCTGTATCCATTCGTCCATTCTCTTGTCTTCTCTCTGGTTGCAGTAGAAAAGTGTTCCTACATTTCTCAGTCCAACTATCCACTGTGCCCTGATCCCTTCCTCTCCTGTCTTCTCAAGAATGTTGCTGCTCTCATTATCTTCTCTCACCTCCATCCGTAAATAGTTCCCCTCTCTCCTCTATACTCTTATCAGCCTATTGTTACTTTCCTATCTTTAAAAAACAAAGATCTCCTAACCCCACATTTCCTTCCATGTGCCATCCCATTTCTCTCTACCCCTTCCTAGCAAAACTCCTTTAAAAAGCGTTGGCTTTCTCCCCTCACATTCTCTCATCCTGTTCCTTCTAGCCTTGACTCCTTGGACTGCTTCAGTCAAGATCACCGGTGACCGCCGTCTGCCCAATGCAAAAGTTATTTCTCTTTTCTTGTCTTTCTTGTACCTTTGTAGCAGCGTGTGAAACCGTCAACACACACTTCTTCCTCCCCAAGACATTTTCTTCCCTTGACTTCCATGATGTCACCCCCTCCCCGCTCACTGGCCTGGCAACTCCTTTGTTATTTCTTTTGTGACCTCCTCCTCCTCTGCATGACCTCTAATCATTGGAGTGTCCAACACTCAGGTCTTAACCCACTTTTGTTCTCTTTTGATACACTATTCCTTGAGGATCTCATCCAACTCTGTGGCTTTAAATACTATATGTCAGGGACTCTCACATCTATGTCTCTAGCCCAGTTACCCCCCACCTTCCCAGTTGTGGACCGGTGTATCCACATAGCTACTTGATATCTTCTCATGGATGTCTGTTAAGAATCTCAAACTTCATATGGCCCAAATAAAATTTGGTTTCCTCCTTTCCCTCATACTGGTTCATCCCACCCTACCCATCTCAGTAAATTGTACCACCTTCCACCCAGATGCTCGTATCAGAAGTCTAGGAGTTACCTTTATTCCTCTCCTTTTCTCACTCTCCACAGCCAGTCTGTCACTGAGTCCTGATGTATGCTGAGCATATCCACTTCTCTTCAGTGTAACTCCTGTCACCCGCATGCAAACCATCATCTCTCACCTGCATCACTGAAGTAGTCTGGCAGCCAGTCTGCCTGCTTCCATTCCCATCCCCTTTTAGCCACTTCTCTACATGGAGGCCAGTGATCCTTTTGAAAATATAAATCTAATTATATCACTCCTTGTCTTAAAATCCTCTTTGGGCTTCCTCATCTTGAGGGAAAATCTACCCATGCATTCAAAATTTAGGGCTTTCCTGGTGGCGCGGTGGTTGAGAGTCCGCCTGCCGATGCAGGGGACACGGGTTCGTGCCCCGGTCTGGGAAGATCCCACATGCCGCGGAGTGGCTGCGCCCGTGAGCCATGGCTGCTGAGCCTGCACATCCGGAGCCTGTGCTCCGCAACAGGAGAGGCCACAACAGTGAGAGGCCCGCGTACCGAAAAAAAAAAGAAAAAAACAACAAAATTTAGAAACCTTTTCCTGTTAATATCCAGTCCCAAGACTTGAATTGGGTCCTTCTTCCTCTCCTGTTTCTATTGCTTATTTTAAGTCTCCTAGTTTCCATTTTCCCTCATCCCCATCTGCCCTCCACATACAGAGTGGAGCATAGATTCTGAGATGAGCCACAGCCTCTACTCCCTGAGGGTTGTGTCGCACATTTGTCACAGCCTTGCATTCCCCACAGGCCTAGTCTCCAGCTCTGTGCTCTCACGTCTCCATCCTCAGCAGGATACCAAGGCATTTTTAGCCCTGGGCGACAGTGGGTACAGCCACTGCTGGCCCCTGCTCTGGATTCTGTTACAGCTCTTTTTGCCATATCCCTCCCCACAGCCATGAGAGGCACCTCAGGAGTCAAGTCCCATTTAAGCCCAACCTGATTTTTCTGTTTGTGTTGTTGGGCCCACACAGAGGGCTAAATTAAATAAGCCTTCACCTGGCTGAATAGGGTAATTTCCTGCCGTCGGTCCAACATCTGCGATCATCTTATGTGGCTTCTCTTTATTTCATGTAGTCCCTTAAATCCTATCCCCATAAGTTTACCAGGCTTGCTTTCTCTCAGCACACCATACCTGCTTCCCTACAATAGCTGTGTCACCTTGAAATGTACCCTACAACAGCACTGATCTAACTTCTTGGTCCTACCACAGGTAATCATTTTGGCTGGTTAGGCAGCCAGAGCAGACATGCTTTCACTGTTGACCAACTCCTTGTCCAGAGTTTGAAGAGGGGATTTTTTTTTTTTTTTTTTGCCAAACCGCGTGGCTTGCGGGATCTCAGTTCCCGACCAGGAATCAAACCCATGGCCCCTGCAGTAGGAGTGCAGAGTCCCAGCCACTGGACCACTGGGGAATTCCCTAAAGAGGGGAATCTTTTTTTTTTTTTAATTTGTCTTTATTCTATTTACTTTTTATTTTTGGCTGCGTTGGGTCTTCTGTGCTGTGCGCTGGCTTTCTCTAGTTGTGGTGAGCGAGGGCTACTCTTGCGGTGCGCGGGCTTCTCATTGCAGTGGCTTCTCTTGTTGTGGAGCACAGGCTCTAGACGCACGGGCTTCAGTAGTTGTGGCACACAGGCTCAGTAGTTGTGGCGCACGGGCTTAGTTGCTCTGCGGCATGTGGGATCTTCCCGGAACAGGGATTGAACCCGTTTCCACTGCATTGGCAGGCGGATTCTTAACTACTGCACCACCAGGGAAGCCAAGAGGGGACTCTTAATGGTTCAACTCTGCATCCCTGGGAGTCCTCCTTGCAATCTGCCCCTTTTCTTCTCTGTTATGCCTCTTTTCCTAAACTAAGGAGATCTAAAATGTCTGAAGGCTGTTAAGTGTGGGACCATTAATATTTCCTTTTCTTGCCATAGTGTGATTCTAGCTCCTACATGCTGTTGCTGTAAAGCTCTTTGTATCTTAGCAGTTCTAATGGTTTTAAAGCCCCAGTCTTTAGTTCTGACTGATAAAACTGCATAAAGGCAGTGTTGGGAAGGAACTGTGGTAACAAAACTCACTCCACCCACCAAACCCTGAAAACCAATGTAGTCTCTGTTTAAGATGAGCCTTAATTAGATTTTTCTAAAGCTGTTCTGGTTGAAGAGAGGGCCCAGAGCTCTGACCCTCAGGGTATCCCCAGGGCTCCTAGTGGGCACACATTGAAAAGCAGTGGTCTGTGACATTTCCTTGATCTACCACTTTAATAATCCCGTATTTTAAAATGAGCTCAGTGTCATTTATAAAGGGGGTAATGAATGATCACACATGAAAAGCAAGAAAAGTCATTAAAAGGGACTTATAATACTGATTTTATTTGGACTGAGAGACTATCAGTGATTTTTATTTTTGTATTTAATTTCCCCAAATCTTTTCTAATGAACATAGAGTACATTTATGGTTGAGTATATTTATTTATTTATTTATTTATATTTTTGGCTGCATCAGGTCTTCATTTCTGCGCATGGGCTTTCTCTCTAGTTGCAGCAAGCAGGGGCTACTCTTTGTTGCAGTGTGCGGGCTTCTCGTTGTGGTGGCTTCTCTTGTTGCGGAGCGTGGGCTCTAGGCGCGCGGGCTTCAGTAGTTGTGGCTCACGGGCTCTAGAGCACAGGCTCAGTAGTTGTGGCGCACAGGCTTAGTTGCTCCGCGGCATGTGGGACCTTCCCAGACCAGGGCTCAAACCCGTGTCCCCTGCATTGGCAGGCAGATTCTTAACCACTGCACCACCAGGGAAGTCCCATACGGTTGAGTGTCTTTAAATTGCCAACAGTGAAGTATCTAAGATCTCCCCTAAAATGATCTAAAGAAAGGACAGCATAACCGTATTTTGTTTTGTTTATGTATTTATACCCTGGCTTGTTCTGCAGACATTAAACACATTCATTTACCAGATACTTACTGAGAGCCTACCAGATGCAGGCAGTGTGCAAGGTGCTGGGAAAACAAAGATGAAAAGAGGCAGCCCCTGCCCACAAGGAGCTGTAGAAGGAACTGAGCCAGGTGCAAGCAGAGACAACAGTAAACCATCTTGTGCTCACTAATAAGGACAAAAACACAAGAGCTAGCAACTATAAGGTGCCACTGCAGATTAAAGAGTTAAAGAGGAGGGACTTCCCTGGTGGCGCAGTGGTTAAGAATCCGCCTGCCAATGCAGCGGACACGGGTTCAAGTCCTGGTCTGGGAAGATCCCACATGCCGTGGAGCAACTAAGCCCCTGCACCACAACTACTGAGCCTGTTCTCTAGAGCCAGTGAGCCACAACTACTGAGCCCTGCGTGCCACAACTACTGAAGCCTTCGCACCTAGAGCCCATGCTCCACAACAAGAGAAACCCACGCACTGCAACAAAGACCCAATGCAGCCAAAAATAAAATTAATTAATTAAAACAAACAGAAAAAAAAGAAGTTACACATTTTTTTAAAAAAAAGTGTTAAAGAGGAAAGGAATGAAAGCATACTGTGGACTGGGCTTTGGTGAAGCACCATGGCTGGGTGAGAATGTAATTGGGTTCAGTTTTTCTGGATTAGCAGTCTGATATACATAAGTAACTACAAATGTGGGAACACCTCAAAGGAGCAGAGAAAAAGGAATTGGAACAAAGACACTGATTCCTCCTCTCACTCCACCCTGCCATTGAGTGTTAGATGCAGCTATGAGCTGATGGTCAGAGTTCTTCACAGACCCTGTCAGTGTTGCAAATTAGACTATAAATAATAACAAAAGGTTAAGTGATTAGTGGACTTAAGTTGTTAAATATGGATGTCCTGCTGAGGATCAGAAGTTAAACTGGACTGATGTTAAGTAGTAGAAGGACCCTCTGAGTTTTTGATACCTTGGGGAAGAAGTGTGTCGGTGTAAGAAGTGGCTGTGTTGAAAGGAGCAGTCTGCTCACAGGGCAGCCCTGCTTTTACCACACATGGTATTCTGAGCCCCTCACCTCTCCCATTTGTCCCCCAGGAGAAGTGTGCCCAGTACTGGCCCTCTGATGGACTGGTGTCCTATGGAGACATCACAGTGGAGCTGAAGAAGGAGGAGGAATGTGAGAGCTATACCGTCAGAGACCTCCTGGTCACCAACACCAGGGTAAGATGCCTGGTGGGTGGCCTTCTCTCACAGGGAAAGCAGGGTTGCACCTACCTCTCTGATCCTCCTTCCTCCAAAGGAGAACAAGAGCCGGCAGATCCGGCAGTTCCACTTCCATGGCTGGCCTGAAGTGGGCATCCCCAGTGATGGAAAGGGCATGATCAGCATCATTGCAGCTGTGCAGAAGCAGCAGCAGCAGTCAGGGAACCACCCCATCACCGTGCACTGCAGGTATGCCCACCCCAACCCTCAGGGGGAAGAGAGAGAAAGGCATGGGAGGCAGGCAGAGGGGTGTGATGGGAGCCTGTATCAGACAGTGAGGAAAGCCAGACAAGAGTGGGATGTTGGCGAGCACGTGGCAATCAAGTTTAATGACCAGGACAGGCCCAGATGATAAGAACTTCATACTTTAAGTGCTAGGGAACAGCAGTCCCTAATGTTAAGATATTGGCCAGGGGAGGTGATGCAGAAGGGGAACAGCAGGGGAGACTGACAGTGGAGAAGACCAGTTGGGCAACATGGGAATGAGGGCTGTTTCCCTAAGAAACACAGGAAAAGAGAAAAGGGCAACTATTTTGAAAACAGTTAGAAGAAAAATGAACAAGACTATAAACATAGCTGTGAAAAAGAGGAGTCTCCTAAGTTCGAGGCTGGGTAATGGCTGGTGTCACTGACAGAAGGAAGATAGCAAGGGGACCCATGGAGCAGGGGGTGGATTTTGTTTGGGGCACATTGTATGAGATTGCATTTTAGAAAAAATTTTACCTTAAGTTTGTATTGCTTTTATAATTGGGGGAGGGAATCTCTTTTAAAAGGGAAGGAAGAATATATTTTAAATTCCTACAAATTGGTTTTGAAGATAGAAAAATGAGCAAAGGAACTTCTAGAAATGTATCTAGTAAATGTTCTTCAAATGGTCAAAATGAAATATGTAATTACAAGAATCGAAGTACCGTTTATAATAGTAAAAGATGGTAGGGACTTCCTTGGCGGTCCAGTGGTTAAGACTCTGGGCTTCCACTGCAGGGGGCATGGGTTCAATCCCTGGTTGGGGAACTAAGATCTGGCATGCCATGCGGTGCAGCCAAAAAAAATTGAAAAAAAGATGGTAAATAATCTAAGCATGTATTAATAGGGGACTGGTTCAGTAAGCTCTGATATATCTCATACTACAGAGCTTCAGATAATTAATTAGAAATCTGTTTATGTACTGGTATTCAGTAATCCTCAAGATTTATTGCTTAGTGAGAAAAGCAGTGGGAGACAGGGAAAGAATATGTTCATGTCGGTATATGCATAAATTATCTCTAGAAGGACACACAAGGACCTGATGACGTTGGTTGTTTCCCAGGAAGAAACTAAAAGGATGAAGAAGTAGAGTAGGAAGGAGACTTTCCACTGTTTCTGACCTTTTTGAAATTTGAACTATGCTAATTTGTTACCCGTACAAAAATAACTCATTTGAAAAAATGTTTTTAAGAAGAAAAAGTGGCAAAGTCCATCATCTAATACAAGTGTACAGTAAACATGAAAAGATGCTAATCCTTATTAGCAATATGAGAAATGGGGATGAAAACAGTACAACATGGCTTTTTGTCCATTGGATTGGCAAATTAAAAGGATTCCTTGAACTACAAAAATAAACACTTCCTTGCCCACACTTTTAAATCTCCCATGCTGCTCTCTCCCTTAGTCACCCTCTCTTGACAAACCCCAGATTCTCTAGCTACCCTGCACCATGCAGCTGAATATGGCTAAAGGAAAGCACCATGTTACAAGCCTCATTTTACATTTCTGATGACTTCATGGTTGGCGATTAGTACTGCCCTGCAGTCCTTCTGCATCTCCCACTGTTCTAGACCAGGGCTAAGCAAACTAGGGCCCAGTGCCAGAGCTGGCCTGCCACATGGTTTTGTGGGGCCTGCAAGGTAAGACTTGTGTTTACATTAAAAAAATTTTTTTTAATCAAAAGAAGAATATTTCATAACGTGAAAATTACATGAAATTTACATTTGTGTTCATACATAAGGTTTTATTGGAACACGGCTATGCTTATATATTATCTGTGGCTGCTGTCCTGCTCCAGCAGCAGTATTGAGACCATTCGTGTTACTCTTACTACCTCACACTGCTGCTCAGCACACAAGAAGCACAGTTGTGCAGTTGTAACTTGACTTTCTCTCTTCCCAGCAAAACCTAAGATACTTACTATTTGGCCCTTTATAGAAAAGCCTGCCAGCCTTTGTCCTGGATGATCATTTCATCCTCCTCTCAAACCTCAGACCTCCAGTACCTCTCCCATCCTCATATTTAAGAAATGACCATGTTTTCTATTTGCCTAGGAAAAAAGAAGCAATCAGAGAATTTCCACTTGCTCTTAACCACCACAGCTCCCCATCTACCTGCATTAGTGCTGTGGACCCTGCATCCCTCCTGTTCAGTGGATGAGTTGTCTGAACTCTCTCTGAAGTCAGCTACATTAGTCCTCTATTGCTGTGTAATAATATTACCACACACTTAGCATCTCAAAACAACACACATTTATCTTGCAGTCTTTGTGGTTAGGAATCTGAGCACATCTTAGCTGAGTCCTGTGCTTCAGGGTCTCAAAAGGCTGCAGTCAAGGTGTTGACCAGATGGGCTGTGGTCCCATCTGAGGCTTGCCTGGGGAAGGATCCACTCTGAGCTCACTTGGTTGTTGGTAGCATTCAGTTCCTTGTGAAATTTTGTATTTTGAAGTTCCTTGCCACGTGGTGGACCTTCCCAGCATGGGTGCTTGCTTCTTCCAAACCAACAAAGGAGAGAGTATTTCCTTACAAGACAGACATTATGATCCACGTAACATAATCACATACATGTAATTGTATACGCTCCATCACCCTTGCTACATTCTGTTGGTTAGAAGTACATCACAAGTCCTGCCCACACTCAAGGGGAGGGGAATCACACAAGTATGTGAACACCAGGAGGCAGGGATCTTGGGAGTCAAGCTAAAGTCTGCCACACCCACCCTCCACTTGGATACCAATTCCATCCTCTTTTGTCTCTTCAGGGACCTGACTTCACTATCTTACATCATCAGGTTTTCTTCTGGATACCTACTGTCTTCATAAAAATGTGCTATAATTTCTCCCATTTTAATATTTTTTAAAAACTTTTGCCTCCAGTTCCCCTCCAGCTATCCTCTATTTCTCTGTTTTCCTTAATTGTAAAATTCCTCAAAATATTTGTTCATACTAACTCTCCAGTTCCTCTCCTCCCAGCCTCTCTTGAGCCCATTTCAGTTAACCCCCCACATACTCCCTTGCAACTGCCCTGTGAGGGCCGCCTGTGACCTTCACATTGCTGAGTCCAGTGATCACTTCCTAATCTCATTATCCTTGACTTTCATCAGCATTAGACACAGTTGGTCATTTGGTTCTCTGTGGAATGCTTTTAGCATAGCTTCTCTCCAGGGTTTTTGTCCTCATTGGCTGTTCCTTCTCTGTCTCCTTTGCTAATTCCTCCCCATCTGTGGTCAAGGGCCAAGTCCTTGGACCTCTGTCAACTGACAGTCGTTCTCCTAGGTGAACTCATCCAATCTCCTGGCTTTAATACCAACTCCCAAATCTTTATCACCAGTTCCCCTAAACTCCAGATTTATATATCCAGTTACCTACTCAACATTTCCACTTGGGCCTCTTCAGTTTTAAAGGGTTATTTCAGAACTCCCTATCTTTCTTTCCAAGCCTGCTGTTTCACAGCCTTCCCCACATCAAGAAGTGGTATTTCACTTAACTCAGATAAGAAGCCTGGAACAATTCGTTTTCTCACACATGTACATTTGTTCTACCTGCAAAATAATTTCAGAATCAAGTGTTTATCACTCCCCCCACCATGGCCCTCTGTCCAAGCCACCATGCCCTCTCCTCAGTAACTATACTGGCCTCACTGGTTTCCCTGCTCCCACCCTTCCTCCTGTAGTTTGTTCTCAACACAGCAGCGTGAGAGCTCCTTCTAAAACTTCAGTCAGACCACATCACTCCTTTACTCAGAATCCAGACACTGGCTCACGAGGTACAACATGTCTGAGGGCTCCTTGCTCAGGCTAGGCAGGGAGTGAACCGGGGCTCTAACCTTCTCCCTGAGGGCCCGGACCTTATCCCGCCCACTTCCCTCCCTCCCTCAGATGCAGCTACAGTGGCTTCAGCACCTAGACACACTCCTGTGTCATTCCTGAGATGCTCATTTCCAAGGGCCTTGTCCTCACCTTCTCAGGGTCTCTGCTCACATTCCCTGACCACCCTGTTCACAATAGCACTTCCCACACTGACTAGAACTGCTGTTCTCTTTTTCCTGCTCATACTGCATATCTTATTGTCTGGGGGTACTGCCACCCACCTCAGCCCCTACCACACAGCAGGCACTCAGTAAGGGTCTGGTGATGACACATTGAACAGGTGGACAGTGTCAAGGTGAGAGTCTGGATTCCTGGGATTTCGGAAGAAAATGAGCAGCATGGAAAAGCATCAGCAACCATATACCAGTGCAGAGGGGCAGGAAAGAGGGGGCCAGAACTCTTGACATGAATGAGCAGCAGGCCAGGGCCCCGCAGGGCTGTTTTTGTTTTTTGTGTGTTTTGTTTGTTTGTTGGCTGCGCCACGCAGCATGTGGGATCTTAGTTCCTCAACCAGGGATCGAACCCGTGCCCTTGGCATTGGTAGTGCGGGGTCCTAACCACTGGACCGCCAGGGGATTCCCCCCACCCCCACCCCAACCCCAGCTTGTTTGTAGGTGGACAGCGAAGCCTCAGTGCTGGGGGTGGGGGTGAGGTTCTTCACCACTGCCCAATGAGTGAGCCCCTCAGCAAGCAGAATGGGTCGTACAAGAAGGGCAGCAGGGGTGCACCCGCCTCCCCAGAGCTGTGTGAGCTCCTGTGCCCACTCCCAGCAGTTTCACTGGATGACTGACCTTCCCAGGAGCACCAGCCTCGGCCTTTATCTGCTCATTGTCATTGTCACTCGCCTTCTTGGCACAGGGAGTCATTGCAGGTGTGATAAGTGTATCTGCTTTGTTACAGTGCGGGGGCAGGACGGACAGGGACCTTCTGTGCCCTAAGCACAGTCCTGGAACGGGTGAAAGCAGAGGGGATTTTGGATGTCTTCCAGACCGTCAAGAGCCTGCGGCTGCAGAGGCCACACATGGTCCAGACACTGGTATGCTGCCCTGCGTATTTATCCATGCCACCACACCATCTGCAGCTCCTCTGCCAAAGCCAGCTCAGGGGGGAGGCTCTTTTGAGGGGCCCATCTGATAGTCAGAAGACTGTGTAACCACAGACTCATCCTTCCTCAAGGTGCCTCAGGCAAACAGAATGAGCTTTGGGAGGCAGGAGAGCAGTGGGGGCATAGCCTAGCCCCACACCAGTAAGAGATGGAAGTGGCCTCTGTGAAGGCTACAAGAGGGTGCCCAGGTGCTCCATGGGGCTCTTCACTTCTCCATGGGTCCAAGGTGGGGAAGACTCAGAAGTACCTCCTCTCCTCTCCTCAGGCTCCCTTTCAGCAGGTCTCCTGACAGTCTAGATGACCAGTAACCACTGAGTGTGTGGACAGACTTGAGCTCGTGTCTGACCTCTGCAGGCCTAGGAGTGCCATCTGCATGTCTAGTCACTTCTATCTGTAGAAGATAGCTGCACTCAGCCCAGAGGGGAATGCTGTCAGAACTCTGGCAGGCAGCTCAGGGCTCAGGTGGAAATCCAAAAACATTCATCTCCTGTGAATTTTCCATTTTTTAAAAAATGGGTTTGTCAGGAGCTGCAGGTACATTTTTCTCTTCCGTAACTACCCTGGCCTTTTCCCCCACCTTTCACTCTGCAGGAACAGTATGAGTTCTGCTACAAGGTGGTGCAGGAATATATTGATGCATTCTCAGATTACGCCAACTTCAAGTGAGAAGCAATGAGGCCCCGTGGACAGGAGAATTGCCTTTAATATTTTGTAATATTCTGTTTTGTTAATATACCCAAAATTGTGTATATATCTTACAACTGTTTTAGAAATTGGTACATAGGCTTCTATTACCTATTAGGTGGAGATTTTATATGTAAATGTGTTAGCACTGATAGTCCTTTTTCCAATGTTTTATTGGGGAATTAAATAGTGTGATGTTTGGATTGATATCATGAAATCCTCTGCCTGGAAATTGGGCTCTATTGTTCTTTGGTTTATACATCTTTTCCTAAAGAAGAAACACAAAACTCATTCCAGGTAGCTAGGCATTAACTAAGAAAAAAAGCACAAAGTTATCAGAGCTCTTGAGGAAATTGGTTGTCCCAGTGCCCCCAGTTCAGACCGCTCTCCCCTCCCTGCTCTGTAAATAATCTCTCCCCTTTCCACCCTTGCCCACCTTCTCGTACCACCTACATCCCACCATGGCGAGTAGAGGGACCAGAGTGTTATCTCTGGCACCACACTAGGGATTATCAGGTAATAAAAGCTTTGACTCCCTGAGGAAATGTCTCTCCCTTTGTCTGGGTTGGGGCAGTCATACCAGGGCTGGGGTTCT
This sequence comes from Globicephala melas, assembly GCF_963455315.2. NCBI lineage: Eukaryota > Metazoa > Chordata > Mammalia > Artiodactyla > Delphinidae > Globicephala > Globicephala melas. The sequence goes on along the minus strand of NC_083328.1, from coordinate 57,084,108 downwards.
CCTGGGCCACTCCCGTCCCTGCCGTTACTGTTCTGTCTTAGCTGGCTGCAGAGAGGGCACAGTCTCCCTAGCTCCTTCTTTCCAACAAACACAGCCCCTCTAGCCCTTAGGTAGTTATCAGGACTATTCTTTCACTCCCAGCATATCTTTGGTGCAGTGGTCCTAGCCAGCCTTGCTCCCTGGGGAAGATGGCCAGGGTCCTCACTGCTTCCCTAAGTACAGAGGCATGGAGGAGAGAGGGGTGGCTTGGCTTTCGGGTTTGAGTCAGTTTGACCTCTCCAGTCCTTGGTGCTTTGCTGCAAAACTATCTGGATCATGTCGCTCTGTCCAGAGCAAGTGTTTATATCTACATTTATTGTGTTAAACCGCTTCCATTTCCTTTCATATCTGTCCTCATTTCCAGGACTTTTATGTGGAAGTGCCTCAGATCCAGAGGCCAGGATGGTGGGAGTCTTAGATCCCAACTCGAATTTGAGCCTAACATGTTAGACAAAGTGTCTTAAATAAGGTGGATGTTCATTTATGTTTCATGTTAACAGTCTGCCCAGTCCAGAGACCCAGTATCCTCCATCTCATGGTCCCAGTGTCCCTTAGGATGTTGTTCTCATCCTCATGGTTGAGGTCGCTGTCTTTTCCCATGGAGAAGCAAAAAGAGCATGGGCAAACAAATTCATTTTTAAAGACATGAAGCAAAAGTTGCACTTTTCACTTCCACTCATACCCCATTGGCTAAAACCTAGTCATAAGACCACACTGAGCTACAAAGTGTGCTGGGAAATGTGGTCTTTAGTTGAGGGCACAGCTGGGAGGGTGTGTCTGTTCATGGCCTCCTTTCTTCATGATCAGCCCAACACAGGAACAGGAGAGGAAACCGGTTGCCATGACTGTCAGTTCAGGGCTGAGAGAACCTTGCAGCCCTTGGGGCCTTTCTTAAGGATCAGGGGCCAGGGGCACCTCGGGGCTGTCAGGAGTGAGAGGTGGCACCCCTGTCTGGCCCATGGAGGAATGCACAGAGATCACCACTGCCGTGCTTGCTGGAGGAGGTAGGACTTGAACTGGACCTGCAGGATATTGGAAGTTTAGATGAGCGAAAGGAGGAAAGATCAGCGGAGCAGCATCACAGAGGGCCTCAGATTCCAGGCAAGCAAAGACGCAGTGGCTCCAAGATAGAAGCCAAGTTCTGCACCACATATTCAGGGTGTATGCACGAAGCCCGGGTGGCACGACAGACCACCTTCTGGAAGGTTGCAAGGGGTGAAGTCGTGTAAGTCAGTAGGTGTACTGTGGTCCTTCTGTAGGAACCAAGGAACTGTAAGGGGCGATAAACTCAAAAAGTCAGTAGGTTTAAAAGAAGCATGGATAAATTAAGCAAAGACAGAATCTAAAGAATTTCGGGTGAGGGCTGCCATGCTTGGGAAGGAAACCCTGTCTCTTTGCAAGCTACCTATTGGCGCCTCTGTGTAACCATGTCCAGGCAGATGGAGGAGGGCAAGCCTTGGGTCAGCAAGCCGTGCAACGAACATATCCCCTGGTTGCTAAACAGACATCTTCAAGCAGGAATTACCCCAGCTCTTTGCTCCCTTCTCTCCCTCAGCTTATAGGTATGGCTCATCACTCCCTCTTCACCTCTTTCTTTTCCTGTATTATTCAGAGCTTACATGGTGTCAAGCGACATAGGCTCAAAGGGAAGTGTGTTGAAGCTCACGTGGCACAATTGTGTGGGAAGGGCAGAGGAGATTGCTTCATCTAGTGCCCACTCCTCAGTCAGTCAGCTGTGACTGTGCCCACTGCACACCCAAACTTCTGGGGCCTGCCACACTTGCAGAGACCTCACTTCATCAAATTGTCTCTGTCCTGGGTTTTCCTTCATCCTCTACCCCCACCTGCCCAATATGCTCATCTTTCATTTAAAAGAAGAGAAAAAAAGCACTTCCCCCATGCCTAAGTTCTTCCATTCCCGCATATTCCTTCCTTACCCTTTCATCCTCAGTGCTGAGCCCGAGGGATCCACTGTCTCCCTGTCCACTGGCACCCGCTTGGTGTAATGACTGCCTCCTGACTTTTATCCTCACTCTGTAGCTTTTCCTCCACAGCCCCCTTCCTCAGAGGTCAGGCATTCCTGCAGTCTGTGTGGTGTGGACCCTCAGCCCTCCTCCAGCCCTGAGCTCCTGGTCCACACACCCCACTTCCTACTGTGACTCCACAGAGTGGCCCAGAGGCACCAGTCTCAGGCTCCACACACCCAGCAGTTTGCCCAGTCTCTAAAGCCCACTGCCCTTTCGTGCAGCCTCCAGCATTCTCTGCCCCCACCCACCCCGTCCCAGCCCTACTCCCACTGAGCACCAAACCCACAGGCCTGCCCCCCCCCCACAGATCCCCCCCGTAGTTCCTGTGTTAGCTCTTCTCCATTTTGTCTCTTACCCTAGAGCACCCACTGCAGCCCTATTGCCGAGACTAGCTAACTCTCCATCCTTCACCCAGACCACCTGCTCAGGGGGTGTGCCCCTCTGTGCTCCTACAGCACCTGAGCATTCAACTCAAAACCTCTGCTTTCCCAACTGATTACAGCAGCCCCCAGACTGGAATAATGTGGCCTCAGGGCTGAGTGTGAGCTAGAGCTCAGTGGTGAACAAATGGCTTTCTGTGTCCTGCTGAGAGGGATACAAGGATGAATTCCAGAGTTTATAATCTGGAAGGGGAAAGCAAATATTCCTAAAAGGCAAACTATGTGGCCAGAAAGAAAGGGAAGCTTTCCCCAGGGAAGCTTGTTCTTGTTTGGAATTTTCAGGAAAAACCACAATCAAATTACAGAAAAAATAAAGGCACCCCATTCCTTTTTTAAAATAAACACCAGGGCCTTTGAATAAAACATTCTGTAAACCCAAACCAGAACTAAGCTAGTTTATTGAACTCAGTTGTTTTCACTAAACCACAAAGCAAATGTTTTCCTAAAATTTACTTGGTTAACCGGTACATAAAGGGACAAAACCTGTTTCCCAAAACAGTTTAACTGATCATACAGTCCAAATATTCATTTCAGGTAAGTCAGTTTGGAAATTCAGCCATGCCCTTCTGCCTGGGCAGCTGAAGTCGAGGTGCCCATGATGTCATCTCCCCCATCTCTGCCACAGAATTTGACACACTTGCTCTCCCAGTGACCAGACACTGCGATGCCCAGCCTGACCCTGCCCTTGCACTTGCTGTTCAAATTGCTGTCCAAAGGCGGAGATTGGCTAACCCTATAAATTGGCCTCTGCCCCCCAGAGGCTGGTGGCTGGCAGCGGAAAGCTGAGCTGATGCAGACTAAGGCGGGAGCCTTTTCTGGCATTCCAGGGGCTGTGCCCAAATCCATGAATGGTCCTGGGCCAAGTACAGGATGAGGAGGGGTTGGAACCTTGAGGGACAAAATTATTCCTACCACCTTCGGATAGGCCCACAAAGGCTGCACTGCCCCCTTAACTGGGGCCCCTGTCAGGGACCTGCTTGGAGGAGAGAGAGGCCACCTGTGGGGTAACTATGCCCCACCCAAACCTACTTCCACATGGAGTGACCCAGTCCTGGTGCCCAAGTGTGTGGTTAAGGACATCCCACCCAACCCATTTTACAAGTGGGCAAACAAGCCCTCAGGAAGAGTGGTCATAGCTCTCCCCAGACTTCTTAACAGGCTGCTGGACTCCTCACTCTTAGGCCCCCACTTTTCTACCAGGGAAAGCCCTGAGCTGGGTGGGACTCAGGAAGACCCCAGGCATTGCCTCTCTTAGGGCCATAATTTGCTGTGTCAGAGAGGGCTGTGAGGGCTTTCTAGACCTAAGGGCAGGAGCTTGAGAATGCAGCTAGGGAAGTGGCTAGATGAGACTTCAGGGGCACAGGCCAGGCTTGTGACTTCAGATCCCTGGGAAGGTGGAAGGAGGAGGCATCTGTCTGGTGACCCCAGCGCCAGCAGCTGAACATACACTGCGAAGGGAAGAGAGTTGGTGGCGAGCTGCCACCCGTCCCCTCTTTGAGACGTCATTGGAGTCTGTGGGCCCAGAGCAGTGGGTGGAACTACCTGAGCAATAAATCTTGGGTCTGGCTGCCTGGGTTCCACTGCTGCCTGGAGGAGCCACTTCATCCACAGCTCTCCCTCGGTGAGTGAAAAGGCTGCCCTCCCCAGGGCTGGGGCTCCGGGATGGAGCTCTATTCTGGGTACACTGCTACTCTTCCCCCTCCCAAGTCCCTCTACCCCTGACCCATGCCCAGAAAAGCCCCCTTTCCCTCATCTTTCCCCAACAACACTATTCCTGTGCCTGCTGCCCCTAGCGTGGGAGGGACAAGGGGTAGAAACCCTTGCCCCTGTAACCACCACACATCCCCAACTGCCATGGAAGAGAGATAGCAACCCACAGGGAAAAGGAGCTGAGGGCCTGCCAATAACGTCCCCCAGCACTGGGTGCCCCAGATTCCCCCACACTGCTGCCTGTCTTTTGAACAACTCCCCTGTTCCCCTCTCCAACCTTCTCTCACTTCTGGGATCCCTGAGGGAAGAAAGGGTAGTCCTGCCCTACTGGGGAAGGCCCTCAACTGGCAAAGCGGGGAGCCTCTGTGCCCCAGGGGTTCTGAGAGGTGGCTAGTTGCCAGGAGCCCTCAGGGTCCAGACCCCTGTAGTCCTGGTATAGGGAGCAATAGCAGAAGAGAGAAGAACATTAGGAGACACTGAAGCTGCCCCTGAAACGCCAGTTGTCCAAGGGGATCCCGGAGGAAGAGGAAGGGGGTATGGATGGGAGCACTCCCTGAGTGCTGTCCACTGTCCATGGGAGCAGCCCTGCCATGGCCAGCCTTGGGCTAGGCCTCCTGGTGCTGCTGCTGACCACCCACCCTGAGCCCTCGAAGGCTCAACACTGCTCCCACAGCTGGCACCCTGAAGGAAAGCAAGCCTCCAGCTCACTCCATGACCCCCAACATACTCCTGGGCCCCCAGGTGAGTTGAAGGGTCTCCCCAGCCTAAGTGAGAAGAAGGTGCTGGCTGGGGCTCTTTCATCTACCTCAAGCCTTGGGTGGAGGTGGGGAGGGCAGGCTGCAGCCTCAGTTCCCTTCTAAGGAAGGGTTCTGGGCACTGCAGCTCACAGCCCAGGCCAAATTGTCCCCAACCTCCCAAGCTATGTTCTGGCTCCCCCTGAGGACAGTGTGCCCTGGGAGAGTAGGACCATGGCCCGGTGGCTCCTCCACAGGAAGCAGCACCTGGTGCAGACACTGCTGGTAAGTAAGCTAAGAACTGGCTGGGGGTGAGGGGGAATGATACACCACTGAGTTATTTATTTTTGGTTGCCTTGGGTCTTTTTTGCTGTGTGCGGGATTTCTCTAGTTGCGGCGAGGGGGGGGGGCTACTCTTAGTTGCGGTGCGCAGGCTTCTCATTGTGGTGTCTTCTCGTTGCGGAGCACGGGCTCTAGGCGCACGGGCTTCAGTAGTTGTGGCACATGGGCTCAGTAGTTGTGGCTCGCAGGCTTAGCTGCTTCTCAGCATGTGGGATCTTCCCGGACCAGGGCTCAAACCCGTGTCCCCTGCACTGGCAGGCGGATTCTTAACCACTGCACCACCAGGGAAGCCCCAATCCTAGACAATTTATGATGAAATACTATGTTAGATTAAAGTAAAAGATTAGAAGTCACTAGTGGAGTAGAAGGAGGTACTACAAACCTCCATAAATAGGACAGTGGCGGCTGTGAAGTCCCCTAGGCTTCTAGATAGCCAAGGGAAGCCAGTGTGGCTCAAGGTGGGCAGGCCCACAGCCAGTGGAAAGAGGTGAGGGGTGCGACCTCACACTCTACAGTACGGCCCCGATAACCAGGTGGTCATTGATACGTGCACTGGGAATGACTCAGTGATTGCAGAGCTCCCCAAGGCCAATAGCGGAAGACAGGTGTAGGGAGATGGTTTATTATTTTGCAAATTGTATTTTAAAGTGCACCACGGGAGCACAATAACTAAAGGAGAAAGTGTAAATTCCTATAAGGCAAGACCTTATCGCCTAATTTCAGTCGGTGTGAGCTCGGGTTTTTAGATATCAGGTGGGCAACGCCCGTTAAGCCCAATGAGCTAGAGAACCCACAGGCTGGGTCTTCTAGGAGGCTAGGGGGCGTCCGCAGGACGTGGGAGCCACAATACTGGCCGTCGGCCAATCCTAAGCAGCGAGGCCAAGCCGGGAGGCGAGGGAAGAGGAGGATAGGAGAGGAGGGGGCGGGTAAGGCCGCAGCTCTGCGGTCAGGTGACCAGAGCGTCCGGGGGAATGATCGCGCCCTCCTCCCGCAAACCCGACCCCGAGCGCCGCGCCCCGCTGCCCTCCAGTAAAGGGGTCCCTGAAGTTGTTGCATCCTTTGTCCCCTCTCTCTCCATTGAGACCCTTCCCCGGGTGGGGGCTGGAGGGATGCAGGTCGGAACCCGGTCCCCCAGGGGGGACACAGCCAGGTTCCGGGGGGCGGGGCGGACGCAAATGTCAGCGGGCAACAGAGGGTGGGGTCGGAGCCCGCGGACTACGCGTCCCGTGGTGCCCCGCGGCCACTTCCGGGCCCCAGTGATGCCCTGCGGCGCGCCGGACGCTAGGTGGTCCGGCCATGTTTCGCGCGCTGAGCGCCCTGGGCGCGCGGCCCATGGGCCGGCCCCCAGCCCCGTTTCTGCTCCCCGCGCGCTGCCGCAAGACCCGCCACGACCCGCCGGCCAAGTCCAAGGTTGGGCGCGTGGCGACCCCACCCGCTGTGGATCCTGCGGAATTCTTCGTGCTGACGGAGCGTTACCGGCAGTACCGCCAGACGGTGCGCGCCCTCAGGTGTGTGTGACGGAGGGGGAAGCGGTGCCGTCCGGCGTGTGTGTTAGGGCGGGCGGGCGAAGAGAGTGCCGACCTTGGGCGCGTCTCCGTCCAGGCTGGAGTTCGTGTCCGAGGTGCGCAAGAAGGTGCACGAGGCCCGGACCGGTGTCTTGGCAGAGCGCAAGGCACTGGAGGACGCCGCTGAGCACCGCGAGCTGATGGCCTGGAACCAGGCGGAGAACCAGCGGCTGCGCGAGCTGCGGTGAGTGGGGCGGGAGGCGGGGCGGGGACGCCTTGCCGGCCCGGAGACACCCAGCCACGCTCAACCTCGTCCTCTCACTCCTCCCAGGATGGCCAGGCTGCGGCAGGAGGCGCGGGAGCAGGAGCGGCGGCAGGCGGAGGAGGAGGCCCGGCAGGCCCGAGAGGCGCAGGCTTGGGTGCAGCTCAAGGAGCGTGAAGTGCTGCAGCTGCAGGTGGGCCGTGTCTCCAGAGGGTGGGGCTGCAGGCCGCGAACTCTGCCGGTGCCGCGAGTCCTGCGCGCAGCCAGGTGGGGGAGGTGGGGCCGCGGCTACAGGCAGAGTTGGAAGAGAGTAGCCTTGAGTCTTGACACGGGGTTAGCAGGTGAGGATTTGGAAGAGGAGGCGTGCAGGGAGAGTGTCTGTCAGGCGCGAAGACCCGGAGGTGAGAGTTGACAATGCAGTAGTGTTCACGTGGCTAGCCACTTGGCTAGCCACTGTCTGTGAGACTGGCCCCCACGTTCCCCAAGGAGTTTATATTTTGCTGTGAGAGTGGGAAAGTCACCGAAGGGTTTAAACATTTTGGCCTGGGATGCCAGGTGTGAGACTTAAAAGCAGGGAGATCAGTTAGAAGTGATCCAGCGAGAATGGGTGAGGCTTGAGTTAAAGTAATAGAGGGAGGACAGTTTGAGAGAGGTTGAGTGATCTAGGCAATATTGAGAGACTGATTCCACCCAGTGAATTGTCACAGCTGGTGTGTCCGGGTTTTGGCCGAAATGTCCAGGGGATGATTATCTAAGAGAACTGAATGTGGCAAAGCTGCCTGATATTCTTCCACTGGAAGGTCAGCGGGGTGCTCAGAGAAGACCTGGGCTGCAGACATCTTTCCCATAGGAGAGCTGGAGCCCCTCCCTCAGTGGGCTAAAGGCTAGCAGGCATGTTCTGAGGGCTTCCATTCAGTTGGCCTTCTCTCTTCCAATAGGAGGAGGCAAAAAACTTCATCACCCGAGAGAACCTGGAGGCGCGGGTGGAAGAAGCGTTGGACTCCCCCAAGAGCTACAATTGGGCCATCACCAGAGAGGGGCTGGTGGTCAGGCCACAGCACAAGGGCTCCTGAGGGCCCAGTAAGGACAGTGGCCACCCAGGGACCGTGGGGGTAGGGGGGTTGGGCCTGATCTGGAATAAAGCAGTTGTTTCTTATGAAGGAGGAGGCTCTACCTATTCCAATGCAGCCTTCACTTTTGGGCCTCAGCACCCACCACTTGGTCAGAAACTCCACACACACAGTGCCCTGTTCTGCACCCATGTACAACTCTTAGCAAAGCACCAGACCTTAGAAGTTTCCATCTCACAGAGGAGCATAGTCCCCTCGGCAGCCAGGTCATCTCCTGAGTATCCTCAGGGTCCAGTGGTTGGCATATTGCAGTCCTTGGGCCAAATCTGGCCTATTGCTTCTTTTTGTAAATAAAGTGTATTGGAACACAGCCACAGTTATTCATTGACTGCTCTCATACTACAATGGCAGAGATGAGCAGGTGCAACAGAGACCTTATGAGTTGCAAAGTCTAAAATATTGTTATATGCCTTTTTAAATTGAAATATAGTTGATTTACAATGTTTTGTTAGTTTCAGGTGTACGGAAGAGTGATTGAGTTATACATCTATTCTTTTTTAGATTCCTTTCCGTTATAAGTTATTACAAGATAATATAGTTCCCTGTGCTGTACAGTAGGTCCTTGCTGGTTATCTGTTTTATATATAGTAATGTGTATATTTTAATCCTAAACTCCTAATTTAGCTGCCCCACCCCAATTATATGACTTTTTTTGGGGGGGCGCACCATGCGGCATGCAGAGCTTCCCCTACCAGGGATCAGACCTGTGCCTCCTGCAGTGGAAGTGCAGAGTCTTAACCACTGGACCACCAGGGAAGTCCTAGATGACTTTTTACAGAAAAAGTTTGTTGACCCCTGATCTAGGGCTTTCAGGCTCCAGCAAGGAGCAGATATCACCCAGTAACTGAGCCACAAAGTAGCCATTGGCCAAAGATACGCTTCTGCTTGACCCTGAGTTTTACTGGCCAGGGTCTGGTGTGCCCAAGACACAGAAGGCAGGAAGACCCCATTTCTTCTGGTGGCCCTCTCCACCCTTGGCCTCAGTGACCCACATTTACCCTGGCAGTGCAGCTTCCTTGGACCACACACCAGATTGGTGCTGGCAGAGGCTTGATTGACCTTTATAAGCTCAGTGTGGCTTGTCAAGCACTTGGAGCAAACCAGAAATACTTGTGATTAAAGTTCACAAGCTTAGGGACTTGCCTGGTGGTCCAGTGGGTAAGACTCCGTGCTCCCAATGGAGGGGGCCCGGGTTCAATCACTGGTTGGGAATCTAGATCCTGCATGCATGCCGCAGCTACGAGTCCGCATGCCACAACTAAAAGATCCCGCAGGCCTCAACTAAGACCCGGCGCAGCCTAAATAAATAAATATTAAAATAAAGTTCACGAGGTTGAATAAGTGAGCATACAGATCCACAGCCTCTACTCAGGTGCAGGCCCTCCAAGAGCATCCAGGGTGAGAAAGAGACATGTTTCTCTGAGCCAGAGCTTATGTCCCTTTGCGACCATTCACTGAACTTTGCCTAGATACCAGCAGAGGAAAAAACAAAACAGAATCCTTGCTTCTTTCCCTAATTCCCATGTTGTAGATAGGACCTGAGACCCTCAAGAAATGAAAACCTTTTAGGGAATATGGGCAATCCCTCACGTTCAGGTAAGGAAGCAGGTAATAGAGATGCAAGCAAAGGGCCATGGTTATCATAGTGCCTAGGACACAGTCCCCATCAGGGTATCGCATCCCTGAGAGCAGTGGCCTCCCTCCTTAGGCTAGTAATAGCTCTTCTCTTCCCTGGCACTGAGCCCAGGCACAGTGGAGTCCTGGATTTCAGGTGCTCAGCGTAATTTCTAGGGTGAGAGAATAGGCACACATTGTGGGCCATGGTTTATGCCCACAGCCTTGGGCTTTGTTATGGTGAGGAGTGGGCCATCTGGTCTCCTGCAGAGGAAGCCTTTGGTGAGCTTTCACATGGGACATTGAGCCTGTTTGGGGAAGTCCCTGCTCGTCTATCAGGATCCAGACAAGCCATCTGTCTTCAGGTACAGGAGACAGTGTCATACCTTCTTGAAACTCTGTCTTTGGGCTGTTTTTCCTTCACTGGTGTCCTGCATGGGGCTATAATTCCTTAGCATTCACTGCTGATGGCAGCAGGTCATGCAGAGCTACCTGTAAACCAAGCTTGAACATTTTTGTTCTCCACCCACGGCCATCTTACTGGTTTCGGCACAAATAGGCAGTTTAGTAACTTCAGGGTTAATTCAAGCCTAATGCCATCTGTACCTGCATTTAATGGATTGTAAGGTGCTGCTAGGTGCACAGGTAAGCTGTCAGATCATACCCAGTCCAGGTTGCAGAGTTATGTGGTGTCCCATGGAAGAATGCTTAATCTCCAGTAGAACCCTAGTAGTTAACCTGATGGGCAGTCTTGCTCAGAAACACCAGGATCTCTTCTGATTCTTACCTCAAGTTCCAAATACGGTTTGGATCTGCTACAGACAACGTGAGCTTGTACCTCCTAGAGAGAATCTTCTCTTGCTCAAGGCCCCACTTAGTAGTAGATTTGAGGGCTACCCAATAAATGCATTTGGAGCACAATACCCAAATGTAAATGCTTTCACCAAAATTTGAAGAGGCCTACTGTGCTTTGTGCACAATAGGATAGAGAGGATAGGGGACAAGTGGAATTTGTGTTTCACTTGTTGGGAGAGGTATGCTGACCCCCAAAAACTTGGTTGAGTGAGCACTTTTTTCCCAGGATTTATGTCCCCAATCAAGCATAGGTGTTTTGGGAAGTTCCGTGGTGGTCCAGTAGTTAGGACTTGGTGCTTTCACTGCTGTGGCACGGGTTCAATCCCTGGTCAGGCAACTAAGATCCCGCAAGCACCTGCAAGCCTCGCGATATGGCCAGAAAAAAAAAGCATAGGTGTTTTACCAAAACACGCAGGATTCTTGCCGCTTCCAATTCTCTAGGAAAAGCAGCATGATGTCAGCAAAGTGGACCACCATTGTGTCCTTGGGTTGGGTGGTCAGGGTCTTGAGGATTAGGTTGTGCAGAGTTATTCACCTCTTAGACTGGGTTGTGGTGATACACTGCTGCCAGGGCAAGGCATACTGCTAGTAGTAGTCCAAGTGGACAGAAAAGAATGTATTTGCCACATGAATGGGTGCCGGGTGCCTCCTCAGTCTGTTCCGTCAAGGAGACCACCTAGACCTCAGTAAGCCTAAACTCATTCCCCATATTTTTGCAGTATACTCCAAATTTTCTGTGTGTATACAGTGTTCCCTGAAATCTTTGGGAAATTTCCCCCTGAACTTACCCTGTGTTTATTTTCCTGACGCAAGTACAGAAGTGAAATGGATACCTAGGAAACAAGCCTAGTTAACTGCTAAAATGAGGGCAATTCTGAATTCTGGTAGGAAGAGTCAAGCTTGGAACTCTTTTTCCTTCCCAAATAGGAGATCAGAAGCGATATTTGCAATCCCAAATCCTGAGACAAACAGGCATTTCTCCCAAGGGGTGCTCCAATGATTATTTCCTCAATGCAGGTAAATGCATAAGCCATGAATGTGAACATCCATGTCTGGGTAAATTCATAGTGCAGTTTACAAAGCCTTGAGATCAAGAACCTGTAAGGAAGAACACCATACTGCCATGGGGCCCAATAACGTGACATAAAGAAAGGCAGAGCTGCATAAACCCCACCCTCACCAGTACTCTACAGTGGCTCTGTGGGTCACTGATATCTAATAATCTTCCACCATTCTTTGGGCATTTTCCCTCGCTGAGGGAAGTGTTATATTCACACTCTTTTTTAATGCTGGCTCATGCGGGAGAAAATGGTCTGAGAGTGGGACTTTGTGTCTGGGAAACCCATAACTGAGGTATAAACGTCAACCATGACTATTGCACCTTTGCCTGACACTGCCAGAGCCAAGCCCGCAAGTGCTGGTGCTGGCTGACCCGTTGCTGCTGCTGGAACTGCAGTGCCTATGCAGGAAGGAACCCAGGAGCCACGCTTAACTGCCGCCATTGCTGCTGCAGCTGCCAGAAGTACCAGAAGCTGAGGGGAAATGTGGATTTGCCCTTCCTCTGGCTTTAAAAACAAATCTTTTGTCAGTGACTCCTATGTTACTGTCATAATGGAAGCCAGCTGGCAAGGAAGGCCTCCAGCCTCCTGTGGAACTGAGAGCTATGGATGAATAACCGGTACAAACCAATTTTTTTAGAAGCACTGTTTCTCACAACTTACAGTATTTAGAATGGGATAGGCAGAATTGTTTTGTGGGGACTTCTTTAAAATAAGGCGAAATGAAATTTGAGACAGTCATATATTTTGGCAATCAGGGATTCACACTTTCTGAAATTCTGCAAAAATTATCAATAGCAACAAACAGCATATCACTAGCTTGTTTTTTAATCTGAAAAATGTGATACTTTCAAATATAATTTTGTCTAAAAACATAGTTTAATTCTAACTTTTAATAGTAGACAAATTTAATTTGTCAAGAAGAGTTTCATGTAAAATATCTTCAAATTATTGTTTGGCAAAGGTCATTAAAATACATATTTTTGAAAACAGCAGTTTGTAAGCAGCTGTTCTATATACGTCTCTTTTATCATCATTTATCAGGATTGTCACTTCTTTGTGTGAGACACATGGTTTTTTCCCTCTGAATATTTTATTGCTGCCTGTGACATTCAGCACTTCGGAAATTTTTTTAAATGACAAATTTCCCAGACAACATATGGACTGGAAGAAAATATTTGCAAACGATGTGACCAACAAAGACTTAATTTCCAAAATATACAAACAGCTCATACAACTCAATATCAAAAAAAAAGACAACCCCACCAAAAAATGGGCAGAAAACTTAAGTGTACATTTCTCCAAAGAAGACATACAGAAGACCAACAGGCACATGAAAAGATGTTCAGCATTGCTAATTATTAGAGAAATGTAAATCAAAACTACAATGAGGGATCACCTCATATGGTCAGAATGGCCATCATCAAAAAGTCTACAAATAAATCACTCGGCCCATAGTAGGCCTTCAATAAATCATCATTCCCCCACATTTAAAAAAAAAAGTCTACAAACAATAAATGCTGGAGAGCGTGTGGAGAAAAGGGAATCCTCCTACGCTGTTGGTGGGAATGTAAATTGGTGTAGCCACTATGGAGAACAGTATGGAGATTCCTTAAAAAACTAAAAATATAGTTGCCGTATGATCCAGCAATCCCACTCCTGGGCAAATATCTGCAAAAGACGAGAACTCTAATGAGAAAAGATACATGCACCCCAATGTTCATAGCACTATTTACGATCTCCAAGACACGGAAGCGATCTAAGTGTCCATCAACAGATGAGTGGATAAAGAAGATGTGGTGTACATACACAATGGACTATTACTCAGCCATAAAAAAGAATGAAATAATGCCATTTGCAGCAATATGGATGTACCTACAGATTATCATTCTAGGTGAAGTAAATCAGACAAAGACAAATATATGATATCACTTATATGTGGAATCTAAAAAAATGATGCAACTGAACTTATTTACAGAATGGAAACAGACTCAGACATAGAAAGCAATCTTATGGTTACCAAAGGGGAAAGGTCAGGGGGAGAGATAAATTGGGAGTTTGGGATTAACAGGTACACACTACTCTACATAAAATAACCAACAAGGACCTACTATATAGCACAGGGAACTATATTCAATATCTTGTAAAAAACCTGTAATGAAAAAGAATTTGTATGTATGTGTGTGTATATATATATATATATACACATATATATATCTGAATCACTTTGCTGTACACCTGAAACTAACAACATTGTAAATCAACTATACTTCAATAAAAAAATAAAATTATATAGCCAATAATAACAAACAATTTCCAGTATTTCAGTTATTTCCTGACCTGGCAAAATTTAAGTTTTTGTTTTTGGATGATCTTTGCAAGTAGAATATCTGCTCCAGAAAACTAATTTGGGGATGACTTAAGCTGATTGAGTCACACTTGTGGCTTCCGGGACCCTTTTGTGAGTTTATAGTAGAAATTAAAAATCTCCAAGAGATATGGGAGTGTTTGCATGATTTTCCTGCTCACTGCTTCAATCCAGAAATCCATATGAATAAGTTAAAAATAGAGAAAGCATGGTGAGAGGCTACGTAGCTTAGTGGTTACAAACCTGGTGCAATCTGCCTGGGTTTGAATCCCAGCTCCCCTTCATACTACTTTGTTCCCAATGTCTTTGGGAACATTTCTTAGTCTCTCTATGCCTCAGTTTCCTCAAAAGTAAAATAGGAATAATAGTGATATCTACCTATAAGATTATTATAATTAAATGAGACATTCATGTAAAGCTAAAGTTCAGTGCTTGGGACTTAGTAGGTGCTCAATACATGTTAAATGCTATTTTTTAATGAAACTACAGAATGGCCTTAAACTCATACCACGAACTAAAACAATATGGTGATTCCTCAAAAGAATTACATGCCAAATACAGTAAAATAGGGAATCAATTGCCGGAGGAAGAAAAGATCCACTCTGCAGCTTCCCCTACCTCCAGCAGAGGGCAGCCTCACCAAGACAGTGACAGGGCCTTCAAAAGTTGGTAAATTTGACATTTTTACAAAGAAATGAAAGAAGGAAAGGCAGCAGGAACCTAGGTAGTTCTCTCAGTCTGTTTCCTCTAACATCACTCTGTCTCTTAAATCTGTTGCTCTCTGTACATTTGCAGTCTGCCTCTCTCTGTCTCTCATTTGAAAGTAAGTTGCAGCCATCACAACACTTTATTTAAACATATATCATTTAAACATATATCATTTCATATATCATTTATATATATCATATATCATATATATCATATATCAAACATATATCATTTCAGAAAAAGGTCATTTTCCAAAGTAACTCTAATGTTATTATCTACCCAAGAAATCAACTCCCTATTTCCCCCTCCTTCGAGCCTCTGACAACTACCATTCTACTTTCTGTCTCTATGAATTTGACTATTCTAGATATCTCATATAAGTGAAATCATACAGTATTTGTCTTTTTTGTGACTGGGTTATTCACTTAGCATGATGTCTTCAAGGTTTATCCATGTTGCATCATGTGTCAGAATTTCCTTTTTTTGGGGGGTGGGGGGCATGCCACACACCTTGTGGGATCTTAGTTCCCTGACCAGGGATTGAACCCAGGCCCAGCAGTAAAAGCACCAAGTCCTAACCACTGGACTGCGGGGGAATTCCTTCCTTCCTTTTTAAAAAAGTCACATTGATCATTGAAATACAATGGTATCCCTTTGTATGTATATACCACATTTTGTTTACCCATTCATCCACCCATGGACACTTAGGTTGCTTCCACATTTTGGCTGTTGTGAATAATGTTGCTATGGACATGGGTATACAAATATCTCAAGACCATGCTTTCAATTCTTTTGGATATATACCCCGAAGTAGAATTGCTGGATCATATGGGAATTTTATTTTTAATTTTTTGAGGAATCACCATACTATTTTCCATGGCAGCTGTACCATTTTACATTCCCACCAATAGTGCACAAAGGTTCGTTTGTCTACATCCTTGCCAACACGTTATTTTCTGTTTCTGTTTTTGTTTGTTTGGTTGATTTTGATAGATCCCAGTGGGTGTCTCATTGTGATTTTTATTTGAATTTTTTAGTTTTGATGAAGCCTAGATTATCGATTTTTTTTCTTTCATGGATCATGCTTTTGGTGTCATATCTAAGACTCATTACCTAATCACAGGTAATAAACATTTTTTCCTACTATTCTAAAAGTTTGATAGTCTTCAGTTTTACATTTAGATCTATAATCCATGTCAGTTAATATTTGTATAAGGTGTGAAGTTTAAGTCAACTTTCATTATTTTACATATGATACCTAGTAGTTCTTGAACCACTTGTTGTAAAGACTAGCTTTTCTCCTTTGAATTGCCTTTGAACGTTTGTCAAAAATCAACTGACTTGGGACTTCCCTGGTGGCGCAGTGGTTAAGAATCCGCCTGCCAATGCAGGGGAGATGGGTTCGAGCCCTGGGCCAGGAGGTCTCACATGCCACGGAGCAACTAAGCCCGTGCACCACAACTACTGAGCCTGCACTCTAGAGCCCGCGAACCACAACTACTGAGCCCATGAGCCACAACTACTGAGCCCACGTGCCACAACTGCTGAAGACCACATGCCTAGAGCCCATGCTGTGCAACAAAGAGAATCCACCACAATGAGAAGCCCACGCACCACATCGAAGAGTAGCCCCCGCTCACTGCACCTAGAGAAAGCCCACGCACAACAACGAAGACCCAACGCAGCCATAAATAAATAAATAAATAAATAAACTGACTTTGTCAGTTTCCTGGTTTTGGGTTATGTAAAACACTATCAATGGGGGATCTTGAGGGAAGCTGTGTAAAAGGTATAGGTTAAATCTCTGTATTATTCTTTGCAACTTTTTGTGAGTCTTTAAATATTTTAAAATACAGTATTTTAAAAAATCAGTTGGCCATATTTGTGTGGACCTATATTTAGATTCTCTATTATGTCCCCCTGGTCTACGTGTCTTGATTATCGTAACTTTATGGTAATTCTTAAAATCAGGTAGTATGATTCCCCCACCTTTATTCTTCTTTTACCAAATTGTTTTGGCTATTCCAGTTCCTTTGCTTTCCATTTGAATTTTAGATTCAGCTTGTCTGTATTTACAAAAATTCCTGCTGGAATTTTGATTAAAGTTGTGATATTGTTTTATCAATTAGATATTATTTTATAACCCACAGTATAGTCTGTTGGTCAATGTGTTCCATGTGCTTTTGTAAAGAATGTATATTTTAAACAAGTTATGACACAAATGACCCTATCTACGAAACAGAGACAGACTCACAGACAGAGAACAGACTTGTGGTTGCCAAGGGAAAAGGGGTTAGAGGAGGGATGGAGTGGGAGTTTGGGGCTAGCAGATATAAGCTATTATATATAGAATGGATAAACAACAAGGTCTTACTATATAGCACAGAGAACTGTATTCAATATCCTGTGATAAACCATAATGGAAAAGAATATTAAAAAAAGAATGTATATATATGGATAACTGAATCACTTTGCTGTATAGCAGAAATTAACACATTGTAAATCAACTATACTTCAATAAAAAGCAACAAAAACAAGGACCTACTGTATAGCACAGGGAACTATATTCAATGTCTTGTAAAAATCTGAAAAAGTGTGTGTGTGTATATATATATATATATATATATATATATATGAATCACTTTGCTGTACACCTGAAGCTAACACAACATTGTAACTTAACTATACTTCAATATTTTTAAATGGTTAAAAATAAAATCCCAACAGGAATAAAAACAAAAAGAAAGAATGTATATTTTGTTTTTGAGTGACGTGTATATTGTTTTTGAGTGAAGTATTGTATAAATGTCAATTAGATCCAGCTGGTTGGTGGTGGAGTTCAGTTCTGTATCCTTGTTGATTTTCTGTCTACTACTATCAATTACTGAGAGTGGAATATTAAAGTCTTTGATTATAATTGTGGATTTGTCTATTTCTCCTTTTGGTTCTGTTAGTTTTTGCTTCGTGTATTGTTACTGAGTCCAAGCTTGCTCTGCTTGCAGCACGACAAGCCAATAAATTGGGAGACGAGGTGTTGAGGCAAGGAATAGCATCTTCATTCAGAAAGCTGGCAGACCGAAAAGATAGCAGACTAGTGTACCCCAAAAACGTCTTATCAGGGTCTGGATGCCAGTTTCTCTTATAGAACAGAGAGGGGGGAGAGGTGAGGAAGTAAAGTAAAAAGACCATTTGTCTTGCAAAATCTCCTCCCTCAGCCCACATGGGAAGGGGATGTGTTAATTTCTTCTTTTCTGCAGCCCATTCACAGGTGGGCAGGGTCAGAATATCTCTCTGTGAGCTGAATAAAGGCCTTCTAGTCAGGCAGAGGGGCAGGGTTCCCTGTGGCAGGCCATTTTGTATGCTTACAGCTATAGACAGTGATTATAATAATAACAAAAGCAACGAAAAGCAAAGGTTAAAGTAAAGGAAACAGAACCAACATGGAGTCAGAATTTGCTCTTTCCTGTTACAGTTCCCCACTGTCAATGTCCATTCCACAGTCTTGTGGAAAAAGGGGCGATGACCGTTGTAACTGCTTCTTGTTGTGTCTCGTCAAATGGATCTTTCTGGGAATGTCCACCATCAGTGCCAGTGTTCCAAATGTTGCTTCTCTTGTTCCTCTTTGGAAAGTGTCTACTTTACACCTGTAGACTTAAAGAATATTCACAGCCTAAAAGTTGAGAGTTATGTTTTATTCAACGGGAATTTTGAGGACTTCAAGCCCAGGAGGCAACATCTCAAGTTAAGGAATTTAGTGCTTTTCTATGTATGGGAAGATGCAAGAGCCTGGGCTCACTAAAGTCATTCCTTTGATATGCACCTCAGCTATCTGGGGCCTGTATCCTGTATTTTCAAATCCTGAGTTTCCTCGGGGCTCACCATAGGGAGTGGCTGCAGTCTAATGGCTGATATGGCAGGAAACATTCCATTTCTTAGATCTTCTCCTCTTGGTCAGGAATTTGACCAATATTTGGGAGACACTTCATGATCAAACTTTGTCCCACAGCACTGGGAGGCTCATCCCAGATCAGGCAAAAATTCTTAAAATGCAACTCCAGGTGCTAATTGTTGGATTAGGCCCTATCAATAATTAAAGATTCTCTGGATCCTCTGTCAATTATGATCCAGGAGACATTTTCCCTTGTTGCTTCTTCCCATACTTAGAATCACATTATTACAATTATTTTATGTTATAAATGTGATGTTTCCTCAAGATGTTTAGCCATAAAAGTTTTGTTGGAGACCTTGTTTCACACTGGGTACTGTAAGAGACAACAATCTTATAAAATAGGATATAAGTAATGCAGTTAGTAACATTGACAAAGTACAAAGCACAAACAATCTGGAAACAAAGAACAAATTAATACAATGATTGGTATAACTAGTTGTAATCCAGTTGCAATAATGAGTGACCAAAGGAACCATAACTGATTTAATGAGCCATCTGCAGATTCACTGTACCAGCCATGCATACTTAGACATACATGGCTTAATCTTTGAGACAAGCATATACTACTAGCAGGATCAACCAGGTAGAGAGAAGAAGATAAATGTTTTCTCTTTGTTTACAAAGGCATACTTTATCAACCTGTTGTAGGTAATAGCCTAAGAGAAAAGTTTTTTTCTGAAAAACTAAGATTAAAGCTAGTATATTTCCCAAAGTCATAAAGTTATAAATCATATTTACCAGTCCCTTCAGTCCATGTAATTAATTCCTGTTGATCTGAATGAAGTAATCAGGCTTTCCATTAGTTTTTTTTTTTTTTGAATTTTTGAATTTCACTTTATTTTTTTATACAGCAGGTTCTTATTAGTTATCCATTTTATACATATTAGTGTATATATGTCAATCCCAATCTCCCAATTCATCACACCACCACCATCCCCCCCAGCCACTTTCCCCTCTTGGTGTCCATACGTTTGTTCTCTACATCTGTGTCTCATTTTCTGCCCTGTAAACCAGTTCATCTGTACCATTTTTCTAGGTTCCACATATATGCATTAATATACAATATTTGTTTTTCTCTTTCTGACTTACTTCACTCTGTATGACAGTCTCTAGATCCATCCACGTCTCTACAAATGACCCACTTTCGTTCCTTTTTATGGCTGAGTAATATTCCATTGTATATATGTACCAGAACTTATTTATCCATTTGTCTGTTGATGGGCATTTAGGTTGCTTCCATGACCTGGCTGTTGTAAATAGTGCTGCAATGAACATTGGGGTGCATGTGTCTTTTTGTTTGTTTGTTTATTTGTTTTTTGCGGTATGCGGGCCTCTCACTGTTGTGGCCTCTCCTGTTGCGGAGCACAGGCTCTGGACACGCAGGCTCAGCGGCCGTGGCTCACGGGCCCAGCCGTTCCGCGGCATGTGGGATCGTCCTGGACCAGGGCACGAACCTGCGTCCCCTGCATCAGCAGGCGGACTCTCAACCACTGCGCCACCAGGGAAGCCCGCATGTGTCTTTTTGAATTATGGTTTTCTCTGGTTATATGCCCAGTAGTGGGATTGCTGGGTCATATGGTAATTCGATGTTTAGTTTTTGGTGGTTTTTTTTTTACAAAATGTATTGCGTCCATTTATTCTGTCAGGCAAAGTTGGGTTCCTCTCATTTAGGACAGACTGCATGGTAGCATACCAACAGAGTATATATTTTATAGGTAGCAATAAAGTCTTATTAGTATAAAATCTCATTACAACTAATGATACTTAAATCCCTTTTGAAGTAGGTGAGGTTATCTGGCTTTAGAGGGAGTTGGCAGGTAGATGGATTGATAGTGAAAAGAACTCAAAAAGGTAAATCATGTCATCAGGGCCTGCATGGTTCCTAGTCTCTGCACCCACTCTCCTCACAGCTGCAGCCACTTGACCTTCAGCCTCAGGTCCTCTCTCTCTCTGGCCTTGAAGTCAATGATTCTCAAAGTGTGGCCCCAAACAGGAGCCTCAGCAGCATCTAGGAATTTGTTAGAAATGCACATGCTCAGGGGGGAAGACCATGGACCTAAGATGGAGCCGACAAAATAGAGTCAGTGTGGTCCAGCCACACAATAATAAATTCCCTCTTTCCACATTCTCTTATTTTATTATTGTTGTTCTTTTATAATTTCTTTAGATCCTGAATTCCTTGTTTTTTAGTCTTTCTTCTTTAATACTAAACATTATTGAGATTATATGCATTTTTTCTGAGTTTGGCTGTATTCCAAAGACTTGGGGTTCATTGTTATCCTTTTCATTGTTTTTCCTATGGTCTGTAGTCTATAATTAGGGGCTTGTTTAACTTAATTTTCTTTTTTTTTTCTTTTTTAACATCTTTATTGGAGTATAATTGCTTCACAATGGTGTGTTAGTTTCTGCTTTATAACAAAGTGAATCAGTCATACATATACACATGTTCCCACATCTCCTCCCTCTTGCATCTGCCTCCCTCCTACCCTCCCCATCCCACCCCCCCAGGTGATCACAAAGCACCTAGCTGATCTCCCTGTGCTATGCGGCTGCTTCCCACCAGCTATCTATTCTACGTTTGGTAGTGTATATATGTCCACGCCACTCTCTCACTTTGTCACAGCCTACCCTTCCCCCTCCCCACATCCTCAAGTCCATTCTCTAGCAGGTCTGCTTCTCCATTCCCATCTTACCCCTAGGTTCTTCATGACCTTTTTTTTTCCCCTAGATTCCATATATATGTGTTAGCCTACAGTATTTGTTTTTCCCTTTCTGACTTACTTCACTCTGTATGACAGACTCTAGCTCCATCCACCTCACTACAAATAACTCAATTTCATTTCTTTTTATGGCTGAGTAGTATTCCATTGTATATATGTGCCACATCTTCTTTATCCATTCATCCGATGATGGACACTTAGGTTGCTTCCATCTCCTGGCTATTGTAAATAGAGCTGCAATGAACATTTTGGTACATGACTCTTTTTGAATTATGGTTTTCTCAGGGTATATGCCCAGTAGTGGGATTGCTGGGTCGTATGGTAGTTCTATTTGTAGTTTTTTAAGGAACCTCCATACTGTTCTCCATAGTGGCTGTATCAATTTACATTCCCACCAGCAGTGCAAGAGTGTTCCCTTTTCTCCACACCCTCTCCAGAATTTATTGTTTCTAGATTTTTTGATGATGGCCATTCTGACTGGTGTGAGATGATATCTCATTGTAGTTTTGATTTGCATTTCTCTAATTATTAATGATGTTGAGCATTCTTTCAAGTGTTTGTTGGCAATCTGTATATCTTCTTTGGAGAAATGTCTATTTAGGTCTTCTGCCCATTTTTGGATTGGGTTGTTTGTTTTTTTGATATTGAGCTTGTAAATTTTGGAGATTAATCCTTTATCAGTTGCTTCATTTGCAAATATTTTCACCCATTCTGAGGGTTGTCTTTTGGTCTTGTTTATGGTTTCCTTTGCTGTGCAAAAGCTTTTAAGTTTCATTAGGTCCCATTTGTTTATTTTTGTTTTTATTTCCATTTCTCTAGGAGGTGGGTCAAAAAGGATCTTGCTGTGATTTATGTCATAGAGTGTTCTGCCTGTGCTTTCCTCTAAGAGTTTGATAGTTTCTGGCCTTACATTTAGGTCTTTAATCCATTTTGAGCTTATTTTTGTGTATGGTGTTAGGGAGTGTTCTAATCTCATACTTCTAGATGTACCTGTCCAGTTTTCCCAGCACTACTTATTGAAGAGGCTGTCCTTTCTCCACTGTACATTCCTGCCTCCTTTATCAAAGATAAGGTGACCATAAGTGTGTGGGTTTATCTCTGGGCTTTCTATCCTGTTCCATTGATCTATCTTTCTGTTTTTGTGCCAGTACCATACTGTCTTGATTACTGTAGCCTTGTAGTATAGTCTGAAGTCAGGGAGCCTGATTCCTCCATCTCCATTTTTCGTTCTCAAGATTGCTTTGGCTATTCGGGGTCTTTTGTGTTTCCATACAAATTGTGAAATTTTTTGTTCTAGTTCTGTGAAAAATGCCAGTGGTAATTTGATAGGATTGCATTGAATCTGTAGATTGCTTTGGGTGGTAGAGTCATTTTCACAATGTTGATTCTTCCAATCCAAGAACTTGGTATATCTCTCCATCTATTTGTATAATCTTTAATTTCTTTCATCAGTGTTTTATAATTTTCTGCATACAGGTCTTTTGTCTCCTTAGGTAGGTTTATTCCTAGATATTTTATTCTTTTTGTTGCAATGGTAAATGGGAGTGTTTTCTTAATTTCACTTTCAGATTTTTCATCATTAGTGTATAGGAATGCCAGAGATTTCTGTGCATTAATTTTGTATCCTGCTACTTTACCAAATTCATTGATGAGCTCTAGTAGTTTTCTAGTAGCATCTTTAGGATACTCTATGTATAGTATCATGTCATCTGCAAACAGTGACAGCTTTACTTCTTCTTTTTGGATTTGGATTCCTTTTATTTCTTTTTCTTCTCTGATTGCTGTGGCTAAAACTTCCAAAACAATGTTGAATAATAGTGGTGAGAGTGGGCAACCTTTTCTTGTTCCTGATCTTAGTGGAAATGGTTTCAGTTTTTCACCATTGAGGACGATGTTGGCTGTGGGTTTGTCATATATGGCCTTTATTATGTTGAGGAAAGCTCCCTCTATGCCTACTTTCTGCAGGGTTTTTATCATAATTGGGTGTTGAATTTTGTCAAAAGCGTTCTCTGCATCTATTGAGATGATCATATGGTTTTTCTCCTTCAATTTGTGAATATAGTGAATCACGTTGATTGATTTGCGTATATTGAAGAATCCTTGCATTCCTGGAATAAACCCCACTTGATCATGGTGTATGATCCTTTTAATGTGCTGCTGGATTCTGTTTGCTAGTATTTTGTTGAGGATTTTTGCATCTATATTCATCAGTGATATTGGCCCGTAGTTTTCTTTCTTTGTGACATCTTTGTCTGGTTTTGGTATCAGGGTGATGATGGCCTTGTAGAATGAGTTTGGGAGTGTCCCTCCTTCTGCTATATTTTGGAAGAGTTTGAGAAGGATAGGTGTTAGCTCTTCCCTAAATGTTTGATAGAATTCGCCTGTGGAGCCATCTGGTCCTGGGCTTTTGTTTGTTGGAAGATTTTTAATCTCAGCTTCAATTTCAGTGCTTGTGATTGGTCTGTTCATATTTTCTAATTCTTCCTGATTTGGTCTTGGCAGGTTGTGCATTTCTAAGAATTTTTCCATTTCTTCCAGGTTTTCCATTTTATTGGCATAGAGTTGCTTGTAGTAATCTCTCATGATCTTTTGTATTTCTGAAGTGTCAGTTGTTACTTTTCCTTTTTCATTTCTAATTCTGTTGATTTGAGTCTTCTCCCTTTTTTTCCTGATGAGTCTGGCTAATGGTTTATCAATTTTGTTTATCTTCTCAAAGAACCAGCTTTTAGTTTTATTGATTTTTGCTATCATTTCCTTCATTTCTTTTTATTTCTGATCTGATCGTTATGATTTCTTTCCTTCTGCTAACTTTGGGGTTTCTTTGTTCTTCTTTCTCTAATTGCTTTAGGTGCAAGGTTAGGTTGTTTATTCGAGATGTTTCCTGTTTCTTAAGGTAGGATTGTATTGCTATAAACTTCCCTCTTAGAACTGCTTTTGCTGCATCCCATAGATTTTGGGTCGTCGTGGCTCCATTGTCATTTGTTTCTAGGTATTTTTTGATTTCCTCTTTGATTTCTTCAGTGATCACTTCGTTATTAAGTAATGTATTGTTTCGCCTCCATGTGTTTGTATTTTTTACAGATCTTTTCCTGTAATTGATATCTAGTCTCATAGCATTGTGGTCAGAAAAGATACTTGATACAATTTCAATTTTCTTAAATTTACCAAGGCTTGATTTGTGACCCAAGATATGATCTATCCTGGAGAATGTTCCATGAGCACTTGAGAAAAATGTGTATTCTGTTGTTTTTGGATGGAATGTCCTATAAATATCAATTAAGTTCATCTCGTTTAATGTATCATTTAAAGCTTGTGTTTCCTTAATCTATTTTCATTTTGGATGATCTGTCCATTGGTGAAAGTGGGGTATTAAAGTCCCCTACTATGAATGTGTTACTGTCGATTTCCCCTTTTATGGCTGTTAGTATTTGCCTTATGTATTGAGGTGCTCCTATGTTGGGTGCCTAAATATTTACAATTGTTATATCTTCTTCTTGGATCGACCCCTTAATCATTATGTAGTGTCCTTCTTTGTCTCTTGTAATAGTCTTTATTTTAAAGTCTATTTTGTCTTATATGAGAATTGCTACTCCAACTTTCTTTTGATTTCCATTTGCATGGAATATCTTTTTCCATGCCCTCACTTTCAGTCTGTATGTGTCTCTAGGTCTGAAGTGGGTCTCTTGTAGACAGCATATATATGGGTCTTGTTTTTGTATCCATTCAGCCAGTCTGTGTCTTTTGGTGGGAGCATTTAATCCATTTACATTTAAGGTAATTATCGATATGTATGTTCCTATTCCCATTTTCTTAATTGTTTTGCATTTGTTATTGTAGGTCTTTTCCTTCTCTTGTGTTTCTTGCCTAGAGAAGTTCCTTTAGCGTTTGTTGTAAAGCTGGTTTAGTGGTGCTGAATTCTCTTAACTCTTGCTTGTCTGTAAAGGTTTTAATTTCTCCATCAAATCTGAATGAGATCCTTGCTCAGTACAGTAATCTTTGTTGGAGGTTCTTCCCTTTCATCACTTTAAATATGTCCTGCCAGTGTCTTCTGGCTTGCAGAGTTTCTGCTGAAAGATCAGCTGTTAACCTTATGGGGATTGCCTTGTGTATTATTTGTTGCTTTTCCCTTGCTGCTTTTAATATGTTTTCCTTGTATTTAATTTTTGACAGTTTGATTAGTATGTGTCTTGGCGTGTTTCTCCTTGGATTTATCCTGTATGGGACTCTCTGTGCTTCCTGGACTTGATAACTATTTCCTTTCCCATATTAGGGAAGTTTTCAACTATAATCTCTTCAAATATTTTCTCAGTCCCTTTCTTTTTCTCTTCTTCTTCTGGGACCCCTATAATTCGAATGTTGGTGCGTTTAGTGTTGTCCCAGAAGTCTCTGATACTGTCCTCGGTTCTTTTCATTCTTTTTTCTTTATTCTGCTCTGCAGTAGTTATTTCCACTATTTATCTTCCAGGTCACTTACCTGTTCTTCTGCCTCAGTTATTCTGCTATTGATCCCTTCTAGAATATTTTTAATTTCATTTATTGTGTTGTTCATCATTGCTTGTTTCCTCTTTAGCTCTTCTAGGTCCTTGTTAAATGTTTCTTTCATTTTCTCTATTCTATTTCCAAGATTTTGGATCATCTTTACTATCATTATTCTGAATTCTTTTTCAGGTAGACTGCCTATTTCCTCTTCATTTGTTAGGTCTGGTGGGTTTTTATCTTGCTCCTTCATCTGCTGTGTGTTTTTCTGTCTTCTCATTTTGCTTATCTTACTGTGTTTGGGGTCTCCTTTTTGCAGGCTGCATGTTCGTAGTTCCCGTTGTTTTTGGTGTCTGTCCCCAGTGGCTAAAGTTGCTTCAGTGGGTTGCATAGGCTTCCTGGTGGAGGGGACTAGTGCCTGTGTTCTGGTGGATGAGGCTGGATCTTGTCTTTCTGGTGGGCAGGTCCACGTCTGGTGGTGTGTTTTGGGGTGTCTGTGGCCTTATTATGATTTTAGGCAGCCTCTTTGCTAATGGGTGGGGTTGTGTTCCTGTCTTGCTAGTTGTTTGGCATAGGGTGTCCAGCACTGTAGCTTGCTGGTCCTTGAGTGAAGCTGGGTGTTGGTGTTGAGATGGAGATCTCTGGGAGATTTTCGCCGTTTGATATTACGTGGAGCTGGGATGTCTCTTGTGGACCAGTGTCCTGAAGTTGGCTCTCCCACCTCAGAGGCACAACACTGACTCCTGGCTGGAGCACCAAGAGCCTTTCATCCACATGGCTCAGAATAAAAGGGAGAAAAAGAAGAAAGAAAGAAAGAGGATAAAATAAAGTAAGATAAAGTTATTAAAATAAAAAATAATTATTAAGACAAAAAATTTTAAGTAAAAGAAAAACAAAAACGGATGGACAGAACCCTAGGACAAATGGTGAAAGCAAAGCTATACAGACGAAATCTCACACAGAAGCATACACATACACACTCACAAAACGAGGAAAAGGGGAAAAAATATATCTTGCTCTCAAAGTCCACCTCCTCAATTTGGGATGATTCGTTGTCTATTTAGGTTTTCCACCAATGCAGGGTACATCAAGTTAATTGTGGAGATTTAATCCGCTGCTCCTGAGGCTGCTGGGAGAAATTTCCCTTTCTCTTCTTTGTTCGCACAGCTTCTGGAGTTCAGCTTTGGATTTGGCCCTGCCTCTGCATATAGGTCGCCGGAGAGTGTCTGTTCTTCGCTCAGACAGGACGGGGTTAAAGGAGCAGCTGATTCGGGGGTTCTGGCTCCCTCAGGCCTGGGGGGAGGGAGGGGCACGGAGTGCGGGGCGAGCCTGCGGCGGCAGAGGCCAGCGTGACATTGCACCATCCTGAGGCGCGCCGTGTGTTCTCCCAGGGAAGTTGTCCCTGGATCCCGGGACCCTGGCAGTGGCGTGCTGCACAGGCTCCCGGGAGGAGAGTTGTGGAGAGTGACCTGTGCTCGCACACAGACTTCTTGGTGGCAGCAGCAGCGGCCTTAGCGTCTCATGCCCATCTCTGGGGTCCGTGCTGATAGCCGCGGCTCGAGACCGTCTCTGGACCTCCTTTAAGCAGCGCTCTTAATCCCCTCTCCTCGCGCACCAGGAAACGAAGAGGGAAGAAAAAGTCTCTTGCGTCTTCAGCAGGTCCAGACTTTTCCCCGGACTCCCGCCCGGCTAGCCGTGGTGCACTAACCCCTTCAGGCTGTGTTCGCGCTGCCAGTCCTCTCCCTACGATCCTACCGAAGCCCGAGCCTCAGCTCCTAGCCCCCACCCATCCTGGCGGGTGAGCAGACAAGCCTCTCAGGCTGGTGAGTCCCGGTCGGCACCGATCCTCTGTGCGGGAATCTCTCCACTTTGCCCTCTGCACCCCTGTTGCTGCGCTCTCCTCCACGGCTCTGAAGCTTCCCCTCTCCGCCACCCGCAGTCTCCGCCTGCGAAGGGGCTTCCTAGTGTGTGGAAACCTTTCCTCCTTCACAGCTCCCTCCCACTGGTGCAGGTCCCCTCCCTATTCTTTTGTCTCTTTTTTCTTTTGCCCTACCCAGGTACGTGGGGGAGTTTCTTGCCTTTTGGGAGGTCTGAGGACTTCTGCCAGTGTTCAGTGGGTGTTCTGTAGGAGTTGTTCCACGTGCAGATGTATTTCTGATGTATCTTTTTCTTTTTCCTTTGTGCTTGGTCTAGATGCACTTGCTCATAGGGGGCTGCGTGCAGAGGCCTCGCGCCCAGCCCTTCACACTGGAGTTCCTAGTGCGAACTGGCTTCAGCGAACACTGTAGATTCAAGGGCCATGTGCAGACGCATGTGCAGAGCCACGTGCAGACACGCTGAGCACCTCACAGCAGTTCAAGATGGCGGCGGCGGGCCGTGTGTCGATTTTTAGTTTTTTAAGGAACCTCCATACTGTTCTCCATAGTGGCTGTATCACTTTACATTCCCACCAACTGTGCAAGAGGATTCCCTTTTCTCCACACCCTCTGCAGCATTTGTTGTTTGTAGATTTTCTGATGATGCCCATTCTAACTGATGTGAGGTGATACCTCATTGTAGTTTTGATTTGCATTTCTCTAATAATTAGTGATGTTGAGCATCTTTTCATGTGCTTCTTGGCCATCTATGTCTTCTTCGGAGAAATGTCTGTTTAGGCCTTCTGCCCATTTTTTGATTGGGCTGTTTGTTTTTTTAATATTGAGCTGCATGAGCTGTTTATATATTTTGGAGATTATTCCTTTGTCCATTGATTCATTTGCAAATATTTTCTCCCATTCTGAGAGTTGTCCTTTCGCCTTGTTTATAGTTTCCTTTGCTTTGCAAAAGCTTTGAAGTTTCACTAGGTCCCATTTGTTTATTTTTCTTTTTATTTCCATTACTCTAGGAGGTGGATCAAAGAAGATCTGTCTGTGATTTATGTCAAAGAGTGTTCTTCCTATGTTTTCCTCTGAGTTTTATAGCGTCCAGTCTTACATTTAGGTCTCTGATCCATTTTGAGTTTATTTTTGTGTATGGTGTTAGAGAGTGTTCTAATTTCATTCATTTACATGTAGCTGTCCAGTTGTCCCAGCACCACTTATTGAAGAGACTGTGTTTTCTCCATTGTATATCCTTGCATCCTTTGTCATAGATTAGTTGACCATAGATGCGTGGGTTTATCTCTGGACTTTCTATCCTGTTCCATTGATCTATATTTCTGTTTTGGGGCCAGTACCATACTGTCTTGATTACTGTAGCTTTGTAGTATAGTCTGAAGTCAGGGAGCCTGATTCCTCTAGCTCTGTTTTTTTCCCTCAAGACTGCTTTGGCTATTCGGGGTCTTTTTTGTCTCCATACAAATTTTAAGATTTTTTTTGTTCTAGTTCTGTAAAAAATGCCGTTGGTAATTTGATAGGGATTGCATTGAATCTGTAGATTGCTTTGGGTAGTATAGTCATTTTCACAATATTGATTCTTCCAATCCAAGAACACGGTATATCTCTTCATCTGTTGGTATCATCTTTAATTTCTTTCAACAGTGTCTTATAGTTTTCTGCATACAGGTCTTTTTTTCTCCTTAGGTACGTTTATTCCTAGGTATTTTATTCTTTTTGTTGCAGTGGTAAATGGGAGTGTTTCCTTAACTTCTCTTTCAGATTTTTCATCATTAGTGTATTAGTAGTGCAAGAGATTTCTGTGCATTAATTTTGTATCCTGCAACTTTACCAAATTCATTGATTAGCTCTAGTAGTTTTCTGGTGGCATCTTTAGGATTCTCCATGTATAGTATCATGTCTTCTGCAAACAGTGACAGTTTTACTTCTTCTTTTCCAAATTGGATTCCTTTTATTTCTTTTTCTTCTCTGATTGCCATGGCTAGGACTTCCAAAACTATGTTGAATAATAGTGGCGAGAGTGGACATCCTTGTCTTGTTCCTGATCTTAGAGGAAATGCTTTCAGTTTTTCACCATTGAGAATGATGTTTGCTGTGGGTTTGTTGTATATGGCCTTTATTATGTTGAGGTAAGTTCCCTCTATGCCCACTTTCTGGAGAATTTTTATAATAAATGGATGTTGAATTTTGTCAAAAGCTTTTTCTGCATCTATTGAGATGATCATATGGTTTTTATTCTTCAATTTGTTAATATGGTGTATCACGTTGATTGATTTGCGTATATTGAAGAATCCTTGCATACCTGGGATAAATCCCACTTCATCATGGTGTATGATCCTTTTAATGTGTTGTTGGATTCTGTTTGCTAGTATTTTGTTGAGGATTTTTGCATCTATATTCATCAGTGATATTTGTCTGTAATTTTCTTTTTTTGTAGTATCTTCATCTGGTTTTGGTATCAGGGTGATGGTGGTCTCATAGAATGAATTTGGGAGTATTCCTTCCTCCACAATTTTTTGGAAGAGTTTGCGAAGGATGGTGTTAGCTCTTCTCTAAATGTTTGATAGAATTCACTTGTGAAGCCATCTGGTCCTGGACTTTGGTTTGTTGGAAAATTTTTAATCACAGTTTCCACTTCATTACTTGTGATTGGTCTGATCATATTTTCTATTTCTTCCTGGTTCAGTCTTGGAAGGTTATACCTTTCTAGGAATTTGTCCATTTCTTCCCAGTTGTCCATTTTATTGGCATAGAGTTGCTTGTAGTAGTCTCTTAGGATGCTTTGTATTTCTGTGGTGTCTGTTGTAACTTCTCCTTTTTCATTTCTAATTTTATTGATTTGAGTCCTCTCCCTCTTTTTCTTCAGGAGTCTGGCTAATGGTTTATCAATTTTGTTTATCTTCTCAAAGAACCAGGTTTTAGTTTTATTGATCTTTGCAATTGTTTTCTTTCTTTCTATTTCATTTATTTCTGCTCTGATCTTTATGATTTCTTTCCTTCTGCTAACTTTGGAGTTTTTTGGTTCTTCTTTCTCTAGTTCCTTTAGGTGTAAGGTTAGA
Organism: Globicephala melas; assembly: GCF_963455315.2. NCBI lineage: Eukaryota > Metazoa > Chordata > Mammalia > Artiodactyla > Delphinidae > Globicephala > Globicephala melas. The sequence continues at coordinate 57,053,238 of NC_083328.1, read as the reverse complement.
TTGTTTATTTGAGATTTTTCTTGTTTCTTGAGGTAGGCTTGTATAGCTATAAACTTCCCTCTTAGAACTGCTTTTGCTGCATCCCATAGGTTTTCATTGTCGTGTTTTCATTGTCATTTTTCTCTAGGTATTTTTTTATTTCCTTTTTGATTTCTTCAGTGATCTCTTGGTTATTTAGTAACGTAGTGGTTAGCCTCCATGTGTTTGTGTTTTTTACGTTTTTTCCCCTGTAATTCATTTCTAATCTCATAGCATTGTGGTCAGAAAAGATGCTTGATATGATTGCAATTTTCTTAAATTTACTGAGGCTTGATTTGTGACCCAAGATGTGATCTATCCTGGAGAATGTTCCATGCGCACTTGAGAAGAAAGTGTAATTTGCTGTTTTTGGATGGAATGTCCTATAAATACCAATTAAATCTATCTGGTCTATTGTGTCATTTAAAGCTTCTGTTTCCTTATTTATTTTCATTTTGTATGATCTGTCCCTTGGTGTAAGTGAGGTGTTAAAGTCCCCCACTATTATTGTGTTTCTGTCGGTTTCCTCTTTTATAGCAGTTAGCGGTTGCCTTATGTATTGAGGTGCACCTATGTTGGGTGCATATATATTTATAATTGTTATATCTTCTTCTTGTATTGATCCCCTGATCATTATGTAGTGTCCTTCCTTGTCTCTTGTAACATTCTTTATTTTAAAGTCTGTTTTATCTGGTATTAGTATTGCTGCTCCAGCTTTCTTTTGATTTCCATTTGCATGGAATATGTTTTTCCATCCCCTCACTTTCAGTCTGAATGTGTCCCTAGGTCTGAAGTGGGTCTCTTGTAGACAGCATATATATGGGTCTTGTTTTTGTATCCATTCAGCAAGCCGTGTCTTTTGGTTGGAGCATTTATCCATTCACGTTTAGAATAATTATCGATATTTATGTTCCTATTACCACTTTCTTAATTGTTTTGGGTTTGTTTCTGTAAGTTCTTTCTTCTCTTTTGTTTCCCACTTAGAGAAGTTCCTTTAGCATTTGTTGTAGAGCTGGTTTGGTCGTGCTAAATTCTCTTACCTTTTGCTTGTCTGTAAAGCTTTTGATTTCTCAATCGAATCTAAATGAGATCCTTGCTGGGTAGAGTAATCTTGGTTGTAGGTTCTTCCCTGTCATCACTTTAAGTATGTCATGCCACTCCCTTCTGGCTTGTAGAGTTTCTGCTGAGAAATCAGCTGTTAACCTTATGGGAGTTCCCTTGTATGTTATTGGTTGTTTTTCCCTTGCTGCTTTCAATAATTTTTCTTTGTTTTTAATTTTTGCCAATTTGATTACTGTATGTCTCGATGTGTTTCTCCTTGGGTTTATCCTTATGGGACTCTCTGCGCTTCCTGGACTTGGTGGCTATTTCCTTTCCTATGTTGGGAAAGTTTTTGACTATAATCTCTTCAAATATTTTCTTGGGTCTGTCCTCTCTCTCCTCTACTTCTGGTACCCCTATAATGCGAGTGTTTTTCCAGAGGTCTCTTAGGCTGTCTTCATTTCTTTTCATTCTTTTTTCTTTATTCTGTTCCACAGCAGTGAATTCCACCATTCTGTCTTCCAGGTCACTTATCCTTTCTTCTTCCTCAGTTGTTCTGCTATTGATTCCTTCTGGTGTCGTTTTCATTTCAGTTATTGTGTTGTTCATCTCTGTTAGTTTGTTCTTTAATTCTTCTAGGTCTTTGTTAAACATGTCTTGCATCTTCTTGATCTTTGCCTCCATTGTTTTCCTGAGGTCCTGGATCATCATTATTCTGAATTCTTTTCCTGGAAGGTTGCCTATCTTCACTTCATTTAGTTGTTTTTCTGGGGTTTTATCTTTTTCCTTCATCTGGTATATAGACCGCTGCCTTTTCATCTTGTCTGTTTTTCTGTGAATGTGGTTTTTATTCCACAGGCTGCAGGATTGTAGTTCTTCTTGCTTCTGCTGTCTGCCCTCTGGTGGATGAGGCTATCTAAGAGGCTTATGCACTTTTCCTGATGGGAGGGACTGGTGGTGGGTAGAGCTCAGTAGAGCTTGCTTTGGTGGGTGGAGCTCAGTAAAACTTTAATCCGCTTGACTGCTGATGGGTGGGGCTGGGTTCCCTCCCTGTTGGTTGTTTGGCCTGAGGTATCCCAACATTGGACCCTACCTGGGCTCTTTGGTGGGGCTATGGCGGACTCTGGGGGGGCTCACGCCAAGGAGTACTTCCCAGAACTTCTGCTGCCAGTGTCCTTGTCCTCATGGTGATCCACAGCCACCCCCTGCCTCTGCAGGAGACCCTCCAACACTAGCAGGTAGGTCTGGTTTGGTCTCCCCTGGGGTCACTGCTCCTTCCCCTGGGTCCCGATGCCCACACTACTTTGTGTGTGCCCTCCAAGAGTGGAATCTCTGTTTCCCCCACTTCTGTCAAAGTCCTGCAATCAAATTCCAGTAGACTTCAAAGTTTGATTCTCTAGGAATTCCTCCTCCCGTTGCTGGACCCCCAGGTTGGGAAGCCTGACGTGGGGCTCAGAATCTTCACTCCAGTGGGTTGACTTCTGTGGTATAAGTGTTCTCCAGTCTGTGAGTCACCCACCCACCAGTTATGGTATTTGATTTTACTGTCATTGTGCCCCTCCTACCGACTCATTTTGTCTTCTCCTTTGTCTTTGGATGTGGGGTATCTTTTTTGGTGAGTTTCAGTGTCTTCCTGTCGATGATTGTCCAGCAGCTAGTTGTGATTCTGGTGTTCTTGCAAGAGGGAGTGAGAGCATATCCTTCTACTCGGCCATCTTGGTTCCAATCTAAAGATTTGTGTACAATGCAATTAGCAGGAAACTTGGATATTTGTGTGACATATAACATTTTAGACTAACTGGGATTATGATTGATAACATATCAGGACATATCAGATGTTAAGGATTCCATATAAATTTTGGAATATCTATATTAATAACATTTATCCATACACTGTAAACTAAGGTTCATCTGCAATCACTTGACAATGTTTTTGAAGTAATTTAACATACCAAATAAACTTAGTTTGACATTCCTCTCTGAGATGTCTCAGGGATGTTCTTTCCAAGTAACCCAGAGTCATCTGGAGGCTTAAAAACTTTTGTCAGATTTTGATATTTGGGAATTTTGTTAAAAATATCAAAAATGCTTTAAAACAAAACAGGATCATAGGTCACTGTGAAACAATACTGATTCATTTAACCAAAGTCACAAAACAATTAAAAGAAAGTAAATACGGATCACCTAAGGGCACAGAAACTCATACAATCTGTTATCAAAAAGGAGCACTTCTAACAGAGAGATCAAATTCCAGTCTTGTATTAGCTTACTTAACAAAATGCATTTATTTAGTTAAATTCAATCTAAATTTAGTTAATCCTGACCATGTATAAAACTTTCTCAGTAAAATGTAATTCCATCCCTCATACCTTCTTATCTGGAAGCACACATTTTACTATACTGAAATGTTTTATTATTTTCAGTAGCTTTAATTATATATTTAAATTAAAATCCCCAACTCTTAAAAATCTTAATTTCTAGTGAAAACCAAGAGGCAAGTAATAGTTACCAAAATCTGGAGAGACTATTTTAGATAATCTTCAGAACATTATTATTCATATAGAGTTTACCTAGGGCTCTTATCTCATTTACATTTACTTTTTTTTTTTTTTTTTTTGCGGTATGTGGGCCTCTCACCGTCGTGGCCTCTCCCGTTGCGGAGCACAGGCTCCAGACGCGCAGGCTCAGCGGCCATGGCTCACAGGCCCAGCCGCTCCGCGGCATATGGGATCCTCCCAGACCAGGGCACGAACCCGCGTCCCCTGCATCGGCAGGCGGACTCTCATCCACCGCGCCACCAGGGAAGCCCTACATTTACTTTAAGGTTTCATCATATCAAGTTATTTTTCTTGCTGACAAATTTGCAACAGGTATAACAAGATTTCATTTAACTTCTATTAAACCTAGGTGCAGTGAAAGTATTATACTTAATGTTGATGACCCTAAAGACATGTCTATATTAATTAGATCAACAAAAACATTAATTTAATACTATTTTCCAGTTCACATGAACCTGAAACTCATTTATCTCAATTTCTCTTGTGTTTAGAATTGTTTGGTTTGTAAGCACTTACTTTTCTTTAAGCCAGTTAAACAGAGCTCATCCAGCCACTTCCTAGATAAGGAGGTGAAACTCATCAAGAAGATGGGTGACCACCTGACCAACCTCTGCAGGCTGGCTGGTCCCCAGGATGGGCTGGGCGAGTACCTCTTTTGAGAGGCTCATGCTCAAGCATGACTAGGAGCCTCTGGAGCCCAGCGGCCTTTGAGGACCCCCTCTGGTGTCAGGGCCTCTACCTGAAGCCCCCCTCTGCAGCCAGTAGGCAACTTCTTAACCATCCTGGAGCCTTCTCCCAAGCCTTGGACCAAATGGAAACAATAAAGCTTTTTGCAGGAAAAAAACACAGAGCTCATCCACAAATAACCTCAGCAATGTTATCCAAAGACAAAGATACATACAAACACACAAACAGAGAGACCTCATAGTTCTCATTTCAAAGTTTCAGCCCTGAGTTGGGTACAGCACTGTAAAACCCATCAGTTTACAAAAGAGGTTGGATTAAAATTAAGTTTTTGGCAGATGGAAAAAATCAAGCTCACTTGTCTAGATGGCTAAATATTTATAGAAAAGACACTTAGGATTTCTATTTACCTTTGACGAGTCAATTTCTAAATTACTTTACCCTCTTTTCAAAATTTACATTTTATTTATTTTATTTTTGGCTGCGTTGTGTCTTCATTGCTGTGCACGGGCTTTTCTCTGGTTGTGGTGAGCAGGGGCTACTCTTCATTGTGGTGCACGGGCTTCTCATGGCGGTGGCTTCTCTTGTTGTGCAGCACAGGCTCTAGGTGCATGGGCTTCAGTAGTTGTGGCACACGGGCTCAGTAGTTGTGGCTCATGGGCTTAGTTTCTCGGCAGGATGTGGGATCTTCCCAGGCCAGGGCTCAAACCCGTGTCTCCTGCATTGGCAGGCGGATTCTTAACCACTGCACCACCAGGGGAGCCCCCAAAATTTGCATTTTAAAAAGATGGCAGAGATGAGGGTTCCTGAGAGGACCAGATAGGACATTTGCATCTCAATACAGGCAAGTTTCTCCTAGGATGACTTTGTTTCCCCTTTGTTTAATACTTCTCAAGATAAATAGGGAGGGTTTGGGGAGCAGTATCTATTAGAAAGTCAATCAACTTGTTCCCCACTGTGAAAGTTACCCAGGGCTCCTGTGGGGAAATTAGAATTGGATGCCTCAAGTCCAAGGGAGTCCACTGGCCTTTTGCAGGATACCAGCACAAGGGAAATTGCCCTGCAGAAGAAGTGGCTCCCAGTCCAAATTGGGTGCCCTGTAGGGTCTTAGATGGTGATACTAAGCCAGGTCCCTGTGCTCCAGGAGTTAACATAGAAACTTCTATTCGATCCCCATGGATAGGGGAAACAGGAGGCAGTAAAAGGAGTGACTATGTTGGCGGCATGGAGGGGCAGTTGGAACAACTGCTGGTGCGGCCTGCTCAGCCAGTGGGGGAGCTGGATATGCCGGGGTGGGGGGGGTTAAATTTTGAAGTAACATGTACCCACTCTCATTTTCTCCCTCTTCCCCTTGTAGAATAGGTTCCCCCCTTGGTTTTCCTTTCAGACCACTGCACCATAAGGTGGCAGTCCTCTGACTCCTTTTCCTCCTGGTGCAGTAGCATAAATGCTTCTACATATGGAATCTCATCTCTTTTCCCTGCTCTTTTGCAAAACACCTCTAATTGCGAGATTGTATAATAATTGAGTGAGCCATTCGGGGCCATTGCTCTTCTGATCCTAACATATATTGGGTCCACACCCTATTACAATAGTATATCATATCTTTCTTAGTTATAGGCTCACAGCTATGTTTTGCCCATTTATCTAATACACTCCCCAAAGGGCTCTCCTTCGGGATAGATGGAGTATTTCCCATTTTTATAAGTTTGATAACACCAAAACATAAAAGATACAAACAAATTCCAACACAAAAGGCCCAAACAAATTCCAACATTGATGCACACAAAACCAAAACCAAAACCAACACCAACTAACCGGTTCCCAAATTAGGTAGAGTCCAACAACAATTCCCTCTCCAACAAGGTCCCCAATCAAACAAATTGGCTTGTCCCATAAAGGAAAAGCCCAAATTGAGGGGAGAACATGTTCCCAGTGTGCACACCTGAGAGACTCACCCTACAAAATCGAGGCCTTCAACTTTCAGAAGTTTGTCGTTTCCTTATTTCAACTGCCAAGCACTGGGGTAGCCAATGACGCTTCAGGGAATTATGAAGGGAAGATCCTCAGGACAAATTGTCCCAGCAGCTGCTAGGGCTGCCCAAATATTCCCTGACCAGGGCCTGCTAGCCACGAGCAGCAAGGCTCCTGGTTGGCTCGCCAAATTGTTACCAAGTCCAGGCTCACTCTGCTCACCAAACAACAGGCCAGTGAATCGGGAGAAGGGGTGCTGAGGCAAGGAATAGTGACTTTATTCGGAAACCTGGCAGACTGAGAAGATGGCAGACTAGTGTACCCAAAAAAACTCATCTTATCAGGGTCTGGATGTCAATTTCTTTTATAGAAACAGAGATGGGGAGGAGGTGAGAAAGTAAAGTAAAAAGGCCATTTGTCTTGCAAAATCTCCTCGCTCTGCCTACATCAGGGAGGGGATGAGTTAATTTCTTCTTTTCTGCAGCCATTCACAGGTGGACAGGGTCAGAATGTCTCTCTGTGAGCTGAACAAAGGCCTTTTATTTTAACAGTCAGGCAGACGCAGGGTCCCTGTGGCAGGCCATTATGTATGCTTACATCTATAGACAGTGATTATAACAATAACAAAAGCAATGAAAAGCAAAGGTTAAATTAAAAGAAACAGAACCAACACGGAGTCAGAATTTGCTCTTCCCTGTTACAGTATTTTGAAACTCTGTTGCTTGGCACATACACATTTTTTTTTTAAATAAATAAATTTATTTATTTATTTATGGCTGTGTTGGGTCTTCGTTGCTGTGCTCGGGCTTTCTCTAGTTGTGGCGAGCGGGGGCTACTCTTCATTGTGGTGCATGGGCTTCTCATTGCAGTGGCTTCTCTTGTTGCGGAGCACAGGCTCTAGGCACGCAGGCTTTAGTAATTGTGGTTCATGGGCTCAGTAGTGTGGCTCGTGGGCTCTAGAGTGCAGGCTCAGTAGTTGTGGCACACAGGCTTAGCTGCTTCATAGCTTGTAGGATCTTCTCAGACCAGGTCTTGAACCTGTGTCCCCTGCATTGGCAGGTGGATTCTTAACCACTGCGCCACCAAAGAAGTCCCACATACACATTTAGAATTGTTGTCTTCCTGATGAATTAACCACTTTATCATTATATAATGAATTTCTTTATCCCTGGTAATTTTCTTTGCTCTGAAATCTACTTTGATACTGATTTAGCCACTCCAGCTTTCTTTTATGTTTTCATGTCAAATCCTTTTCTATCCATTTACTTTTGAAAGCTGGACATAATATGTCTGGTAATAGAAACGGAGGTAACCAGGCTTTTAGTATGAGGTTTTTTATGTTAATCTGGTTAGAATCTGGGCTGTGTGTAGATCTTTGCTGTAGCTGTAGGTTCCCAGGGCATATGTTTTCTCTAGGTTCAATGTTTTGTTTTGCTTTTCTCCCCTGTTATCTTTGCTTTTCTTTAAGGATTTCTTCTTACATAGAGTTGGTGTCTTGCAGCTTTCTCCATCAATTGTAATCCACTGTATTATACTGGAGCCCTATTGATGTAGTGGTAAAGTGTGGAGAAGAGAGGCATTCTACAGTCTTATGATTTAATCTCAGGTTTTTGTTGTTTTTTTAATGGGCGTATATCCCTAGGCTGTGATCTTCAGAAGCCTATTTTAGCCTTTCTTTTTTTCCTCCCCTTAACTGAGGCAGGAAGGCTATAGGGGGCTGGAAGTGTCTAATTGTTCTTCCCGCAGGTCAGATAAGGCTTTGATAAAGTAGTTTCCCTTGAGGGCAGGCCTTTGTTATATACAGTGCTCTGGGTGTATTTCAAAATCTTTACAGGATTTTTCTCCAATCTTCACTTTGAGAATTGATGGCTTTCCTGAAGGCAAAACCAACAGAACTCTAAGGGTCTTTCCTAAGACTGGTCACTTAGGAGTTAACTCTCAAGTTGGTGTGGACAGAAATAATTAATAACCAATCTATAAAAAGAATAGAAGAGTTTTATTTGAGCCAAACTGAAGACTATAGCCCAGGAGACACAGATTCAAGAAGCACTTGTGTTCCGCTGGACTATAAAATGGGGGAGGCTTACAAAGATGAAATTACATAAATTGTTTGTCAAGAATTAGGATTGGAGCTGGCAAGAAGTAAGGGTGCTTGTTAAGCAAGGATTGCTTGGGGTCTGAAATTGTTGCATAGTTACAAGTGATAGCTCAGCTTCACTGTACACTGGTGCCAAATTGAATCTCGGAGACAGAGTTTTGGGTGAAGCAGAAAAGGATAGCTTTACTGCTTTGCTAGGCAAAGGGGGACACAGTGGGCTCCTGCCTCAAAAAACTGGGAGGATTTGATGAGGGATTTTATAGCAATACTTCAAGTGTGGTGTTGCTGACAAGATTAGGGTATGTGCAGGGCTTGCACTCCCTTAATCTTGTCTGAAGTGGTTTCTTGGCTGTTTCTCCCTTGATTAGCAACTGTTCGAGTCTGCCCTTTGGAACTCAGGGAAGGTCATGGAGGCTGGAGTCTTTCCTCCAAGAAATGGGGAACAAAAAGGCCTCCGTGCCTGAGAGTCCCACAGGGCCCCACTCAGTTTCACAAGGGGAGACCTTGAGACTGATACCGACCAGGGTTCTTGGCCTTCCCCAATCAATAGAAACTGACTAGAGGCTCGACAAGAAATTCAGGCAAGGCTTTATTGGGACCCCTGCTATAGCAGGGGGTAGCAAGAACAAACAACAGGTTCCCTGCTTGCTCGCTCCCTGAGTGGGGGCAAGCTTGTTCCTTACATGGGGTGAGGGTAGGGATGTGTCCAGTGGTCAGGCCAGAGGGGTAGCTTAGGTGTTTTGCTCACCCACTAGGTGGTGTTGTGTGCAGGGGGGCATGCTCAGTACCCTGCTTTTGCTCCCAACACCCTGTTTATGCTCTGGGCTCTTCCAAAGTGGCAGTACGGGTTTTTTTGGTCTTTTGTATCTTTTTGTCCATAATTTGCCCCAACTGTGCATGCATGCAGTTATTTTCTGTTTCTTTGTATTTTGTTGCTTGAGGAGAGGTGTGTCCAGGTGCAAGCATTGCAGCACTGCTGCAAAGGGTCCCAGGTCTCAGCCTGTCTCAAGACTTATAAGGCTGCAGCTGGCAGCTGCTAGCAGATATTGTTTTGAGAATGGCTGGTGGTGTCCTTGAGTCTGATACAGTTCAGAAAATTCAACCTCTCAATAGTACTGGAACGTCTGAAACCATATCCACAATGGCCACCCAGCTCCATTTTGAATGCCTGAACCACAATTACTCCGTTTTGATTTTTAAATGCATTCTTTTCTCTAATGGTTAAAGCAGATGTATAATTCATGTTTGACAGGCCACAAAACAGGCTGTTCTAGTTAACATAAAGTTCAAGTTAAATCATTTGTAAGCCAAAATGACTTCCCCATACCTCAATATGTGAAAATTTCTTCTATCACTAGTCCATACTCCACCTCTAGGATTAGTCAATTACCATTTGAGTGTTCCTAAAAATTGCTGGCTTCAGGGGCTTCTGCCCCCCAATAAGCTGATTTTGGCTCTGATTATCTATATTCATGAGTCTTTCTAATTTTTAAGGTGGCAGTTTGCCCTGTGACCTCAAGTCTCTGATGGATCTAAGAAAAGTCATTAATTTTCAGTTTATTCAACAGTTTTATTGTTGTGAGGATGGGAGTGATATTTCCTAGCTCTTTACAAATCAGAGATAAATCCAGAAGTCCATCCATTTACTTTTCATCTACATAAATCATTATATTTCGAGTGAGTTTCTTGTAGAAAGCATATAGTTGGGGCATGGTTTTTTAAAATCCATTCTGAAAATTTTTGTCTTTTAATTGGTGTGCTTAAACCATTTACATTTAATGCATTTTTTGATATTTTGGATTTAGGGCTACCATTTCCCCACTTCTGCCTTCTTTGAGTTATTTGGATTTTTTTTCATATTTCATTTTAATTAGTCTATTGTGATTTGCTTATATCTTTATATTGTTTCCTTTACTGTTCACTCTAGGGATTACTTAATAATTTTTCACAGTTGTCTTAGAATCAACATTTTACCACTTCAAGTGGAAACCTTACTACAGTAAATGTCCCTTTACCCTCCTTTATATTGTAGTTGTCTTGTTATTACATCTACATACGTTAGAACTCCATTAGACAATGTTATACTGTGGCTTTTCCTTCAATCCTAATGTTCCGATTTTCCCTTTGGTATCATTTTCGCTATCTGCAAAATGTCCTTTAGCAATTATTTTAGAGCAGGTAATGCATTCTCTTGGTTTTCCTTCACTGAGAATATCTTTCTTTTTTCTTGACTCCTGAATGATATTTTAACTGGAATACAATTCAGAGTTAACAGCTCTTTTGTTTCAGTACTTTAAAAAGCTGTACCTCCTTCTGGCCTCCATAGTTTCTGATGAGAAATCCACGGTCATGTAATTTTTTCCCCAATTAAGTAATAGATTGTTTTTCTTTGGCAGCTTTCAAAATTTTTTGCTTGCATTTAGTATTCAGCACTATTGTTATGACTTGTCTGGGCATGAATTTCTTTGACATGATCCTATTTGAGTTTCACTGAAATTCTTGAATATGTGAGTTTATGTCCTTCACTAAATTTAGGAAATTTTCAGCTATTATTTCTTCAAATATTTTCTTCTGCTTCATGCTTCTTCTCCTCTCCTTCTGGGACTCTGATGAAACAAATGCTAATCTCTTCAGATTATACCACAGGTCCCTGAGGCTCTATAAACATTTTTAAAAATCTGTTTTCTCTCTGTTGTTCAGATTATATAATTTCTGTTGCTCTATCTTCAAGCTTATTTACTTATTCCTCTGCTATCTCCATTCTGTTACTGAGTTGTTGGGCTGCACCCTGCAGGCCAGCAAGCCCTGTACTTGCCCAGCCTCAAGACTGAAGAAAGAGCCCAGAGTCAGTGACAGAGACATCAATGGTTTAATGGATAGAGGGATCTTACATGTCTGAAGCAAAGCCCTGAAGTGACACCCCACCGTGTGTGGCAGATGGTGGGCAGGACATGGCAGCAGTCTTCACTACGCAGGGGAGAGGAGGGGGGAATTGACATCAGGTTGGCTCATCAGTTACCAGGGAAACCAGCAGAGCAGCATGCCCCTCACTGCCCCTTTGAGAAGCTATCATGGTGTAGATGTTCTGATCTAAAGATTAGAACAATCAGTAGCTGGGGCTAGAGGCAAGTATGTAGGCATTTACAGATTAGGCTCTATGATTAAAAGGGAAGGTCAATCATGTGAGTAATGTGTAGGTGAAGCAGAGACTGGTCAAACAGAGGATATACAGAAAGCAAGAGAACAGCCATCTTGGGTGGCCTGATCATACATGAGCCCATAGGGTTTTGTTGTTGTTACTGTGTTTTTCAGTTCTAAATTTTCCATTTCCTTCTCCTTTATGTCTTCTATTTCTTTGCTGAGACTATCTTTCCATTCATTTCAAGTGATTTCACCTTTATTTCATAGAACATGGTTATAACAGCTGTTTTAGTGTCTTCTTCTGATAATTCCAGCATTTATGTCATTTCATTGTTGGTATCTGTTGATTGTCTTTTCCTTTGTCAGTCAAGATTTTCTTGATTCTTCATAAGCCAAATAATTTTGGATTGTATCTTGATTTTTTTTAATGCTTTGTTATCATCATTTACTTTATTTATTTATTTATTTATTTATTTGGCTGAGTCGGGTCTTAGTTGCAGCATGTGCGATCTTCGTTGAGGCATGTGGGGTCTTTTGTTGTGGTGTGCAGGCTCTTCGTTGCATTGCGGTGCATGGGTTTCTCTCTAGTTGCGGCATGCGTGCTCCAGAACGTGTGGGCTCTGTAGTTGCGGGACACCGGCTCTCTCATTGAGGCATATGAGCTCAGAAGTTGTGGCATGCGGGCTTAGTTGCCCCAGGCATGTGGGATCTTAGTTCCCCGACCGACCGGGGATTGAACCCGCGTCCCCTGCATTGGAAGGCAGATTCTTTACCACTGGACCACCAGGGAAGTTCCTATCTTGATGTTTTTAATATTATGATGAGACTCTAGGTCTAGTTTCAATCCTAAGAATTTGTTTGTTTGTTTGTTTTAGCAAACAGTTGACTGGGTTAGGTTCAGGTCACAATTTCTGACCTGCCTTTTGTGGGCTGTGGTTCTAATGTTTGTTCAGTTTTCAAAGCATTTGCAATACTATTTGGATCAGACCCTCACGTGTGCCACTCAGTGACCGGTCTCAAATTTGCACTATGGTCTAGCTGAATTCTAAAGCCTGTGGTGTAGTGTATAGCGTCAGATCTGCTTATGCAGCTTGAAGATGGGCTCAGGAGTTCATACCCAACTTTACGCATTTGCTCTCTTCACTCTCAACAGTCTCCCTGATACTTTCCAGCTTCTAAGGGCCTTCCTTCCTGGTCCTCTGGTCAGAAAGCTGGAGTTTTACATTCCCTGTTAGGCCACACCCTTCATGTGACTATATCTGTGTCCAGAGCCAAGTGGTAGAAAGATAGAGAAAGATGAAAAGCAATGGAGAGTGACCCCATGCTCTTTGGTCAGAGAGGAAGCATTTCCCTCCCTCAGAGGTTTGGGTGCCTGTCTGGATGTCACTGCTTTTGCTTTGCTGCCACCTTTGCCACCATTTCTGTGGCCATAGCAGCATTGCCTGGTGGCTGCACTGTGATAAGGGGGGATGGGAGGGGTAGAAAAAGGGGAAATTACTCTCTCTGAGCTTTAGGAGATACCTTCCACTCCTCAGATCAGGAAGAGAGGAGAAATTCTCTTGGAATAATTTCTTTTCAACATCTGATGCACTCTTTGAGTTCTAGCTAGGCAATACTAGAGGAGAAAAATAATAAACCCACCGCCAGTTCTGGGAACTTTGAATGCTAGTCTACTTATGTGCCTGCTACCATGTACATTTCAGAGTCCTCATGTAGCCACTCTGTGTCCAAAATTTATACTTACATTCAACGAGAGAGACCAGGTGGAGTATGCTTGTTCCATCTTCTGCAGAACAAGAAACTTTTTTTATTTAAAACTGTTATTTATTTGTTTGTTTGTTTTTTGGCTGCACTGCGCAGCAGATCCCTTAGATCCCCAACCAGGGATCGAACCCATGCCCCCTGCAGTGGAAGCTCCAAGTCTTAACTTCTGGACTGCCAGGGAAGTCCCTTAAACTTTTAAATTAAAGTATAACATACATACATAAAAGTGCACAAATCTTCAGTGTTTACCTAATTTTCACAAAGTAAACATACTGTGAAGTCAACATCAGATCAAGAAATAGAAGCACCTCTCATGCCCTTCCCAATCACTACCTACTGCTAGTGGCCACTCTCCTCTTACTTCCAGCTCAGTAGATTGAGTATGCCTCTTTTTGAACCTTATATAAATGAAATCATACATTTCTATTCATACACATTCTTTCATTTGACATAAAGTCTGTGAGATGTTTTCATATGTAATAGTAGTTTCTGCATTTTTCATTGCTTTATGGTATTCTGTTGTATAACTTTACTTATTCCATTTTACTGGTGATGGACATTTGGGTTGTATCCAGGGGGGGCTATTACAAATAGTGCCACTATGGTAAACATTCTTGGACATGTCTTTTGATGCTCGCTCACATGTATGTATTTCTGGAGCATAATTGTGGGACCACATGGTATGTACATGTGCAGCTTGCGTAATACTGCGAACCAGGTTTCCCAAGTAGTTGTACCAACTTACACTCCTTCCAGCAGTGTATGAAGGTTCCCATTGTTCTATATTCCCTTGGTAATACCAGCCTTTTTTGTTTTTTTAACATCTTTATTGGAGTATAATTGCTTTACAATCGTGTGTTAGTTTCTGCTATATAACAAAGTGAATCAACTATACATATACATATATCCCCATATCTCCTCCCTCTTGCGTCTCCCTCTCACCCTCCCTACCCCACCCCTCTAGGTGGTCACAAACCACTGAGCTGATCTCCCTGTGCTATGCGAATACCAGCCTTTTTTAATTTTAGCTATTCCAGTGGGTGCATATCTCATGATGGTTTTAATTTTAATTTCCCCAATAACCAATGGGATAAGTACCTTTTCATTCTTATTGGACAATTGTATAGCTTTTTTCGTGTTTGTTTTTTTTTTTTTCTGGTTCATGTGTCTTTTTTTTTCTGGCCAGGCCACACGGCTTGTGGGATCTTCGTTCCCTGATCAGGGATTTAAACCCAGGCCCTCAGCAGTGAAAATGCTTAGTCCTAACCACTGGACTGCCAGGGAATTCCCTGTAGGCATTTATTTTAGATTTTGACTACAAACCCTTTGTTGAGTATATATGCTGGGTAATAAAAATGGTTTGATCCACAGGGATCTTTGGGAGGCACTAAGTGGTCATGAGTCTCCTAAGGACTGAGATAATCAGGAAGCCCATTGAGGTCCCACTTGTTCTATATGACCAAAAGTACTCTATCTGTGGTGAATAAGGGCCTAACCTAAGCCACCACAACATAGCATCCTAGTCCTTTATCCAGTTGCCAGACCTCTGTTTTGGTTACAGACCCAGAGCCACTTGGATGAAGGAAAGACCAGATGAAGGAAGAACCCTGCAATAACGTTACATATTTGTACTATAAATCTTCCTCCTGGCATTTGCCAAGGAGACCTGTGACCTGTGTAACTGGAGTGGGGAAAAAATACCAAGACCTTCCTAGAACGTAGACTAATCCCCAGGGACCCAGAGTTCCACTGTGGTCCAGTGATCAGAGCCAAAGCTTGTGGTAGTCAGGAGGTAAGTAGGATGTAGGTATCAGGAAGTAACATCATACCTTTATAAAATGTATGTGTGTTAGAGGGCAGGAGATAAATCTCATGAAAATACAAAGGCTTGCATGTCAATGAAGTTTCTAGAAATGCAGTGGCCTGGGCCATGTTGGGATATCCTGTCAAAAGTGAAAGAGAATTTCCACACTGTGCTGATAGGAAAAGCTAAACGTAAAAAATTTCTTGAATCTAGCAATTCCACTTGTAGGTATATACCCAAGAGAAGTGATGTTTGTGTTTGCGCATGTAGGAGAATGTTCACAGAAGCTTTATTCACAATAGCTAACAACTGAAAATAATCCAAAAGTCCATCAACAGAATAATAGATAAATATGTTAGTATATTCTTACAACTGAATACTACTCAGCAATGAAAAAGAATCAAACCACTGCTACATGCATTATTGCATATGCATGGATGAACCTCAATGAGAGTATATACAGCAAAGTAAGCCAGATATATAATTACATCTATATGAAGTTCAAAAACAGGCAAAACTAATCTATTGTGATACGCATTAGAGTAGAGGTCGTCTCTGAGAGGATACTGACTAGGAGAGAGCATGTGGGAGTCTTCTAGGGTGCTGATCATTGTAGTGTTTTACAAAGTATAAACGGGTAAGAATCCACTGAGCTGCACATTTAAGATTTATGCACTTTATGCAAATTTTACTCTGATAAGTAAAAGTGAAGGAGAAATATTTCCCATCATGAGACAAGGTGACATAGCTAGAAATGACTGCATAAATTTGTTGGCCAAGAAAACAGAGAGCGCATCATATGAATACCCTCTCCTATGCAGATAAGTGTGTTGCTCTTATAGTAACAGCAAAACAGATGTCTTTCTACCCCTAAAAAAACAATGGACAAGTTGCTATACCTTGAGCCCTTTATCCCTGAAAAAGAGATGCATTGAACAGTGGACCTCCAGATACTGGAATCCACATTGGCCACATTTGAATGTACTACTCTGACCCATTTAGCAGAACCAGAAGGGCTGTGGGCTTTGAGGTCATCCAGGGCAAGAGGACACCACAGGAGATCCAGCTGTAAGGCAGGCAGCTCTGCCTTTTAGGCCTTAGGACCCAGCCGACCCCCCATGCTCAAGATGCCCACGGGTGACCAGAATGCTGGGGAAGCCTGTGGCAAGCCCCAGTGGGGTCTCACATCAGAAGTTCCTAGGGTTTTAGAACAAAGCTATGACCCTTTCTGACAAGTCACTAGCTCCTTGTCGGAGACTACCTGATGCTGAGACTCCAGGGAGTATCAGTTAGCTTATTCTGTACACAAACCACCCAAACATTATTGGCCTGAAACAATAAATACTTATTACTGCTCATGAGTCCCTAAGTCTTATGGATGATTCTTCTGTTCTTGGCCAGGCTCATTCACGGTGTGTGGTCAGCTGTGGGTCAGATTAGCTTCATGGACAGATGGACTCTTCCTGAGCTCATGTTCCCTCCCCAGCCCATACATGTGATCTCATGGGGAGTCTTATATGTCCAGTTGACCAAAGAGGAAAAAATGAAGTCCAGTTTTCAGACAGCTCATGTCCAGGTGGCAGATGGCTACAGTGTTGCTGTCTTGCTTAAGTGGCCCTGAAAGACAGTAAGGAGATGAATTTTCTCCAATTGGCTGTACTTGATAAATTACATCACAACCACTTAACCTGGAGCTAGAGAGAGCCTTAGGGACAGATAAGTAGCTAATGTTTTGGCTGCATGATAAGGGACTTGGGACTTAGAAGGAATATGATGGGAGGTTGGTAACGTGGAGGCCTGTGGAAAAGTATGTGGATGGACCTCTCAGAATGGATCTGAAGTTGGAGAATATTTGTGGAATATCTGTTGAATCTCACCAAAGGGACCTACTGCAGAGGTGGCTGTCAGGAATCAGGTGAACAAGGTGACTTGTGCATGTCAGACATCCTCAATCCCATCCACCCCAATTCTTGCTCAGTGGACTCATGAACAAAGTGGTCATGGTGGCGGGGGTTGAGACTGTGCGTGGGCTCAACCGCGAAGGCTGACCTGGCTACCAGCACCACTGAGAATCTAACCCACCAACAGCAGAGACCAAGTTGGGCACCATCCCCTGGGGCTCAGCCAGTCACTGCTAGCACCAACATTTATAGACACACTGAAATACAGCATGATGGATATTCCACCAAATTGCTTTTGACCAAAGAGCTCCCTTTATAGGAAAAGAAAGAGGGCAGTGGATTTTCCTGGTCTTACCATGCACCTATTCATCAGAAGCAGCTGGCCTTGGAGAACACCAGAACAGCCTATTGAAGATGGAGTTACGGTATCAGCTCAGAGAAAACAATCTAATCTAATGCGTATCACATCTAACCTGGGGTTAGATTGTTTTCTGAATCTACAATCAGTGTGTGGGACTGTCTCCACATAGGCAGTGGTGTGGGAAAAAATAGCTGACTCAACAAAGGAAAATAA
Organism: Globicephala melas; assembly: GCF_963455315.2. NCBI lineage: Eukaryota > Metazoa > Chordata > Mammalia > Artiodactyla > Delphinidae > Globicephala > Globicephala melas. The sequence goes on along the minus strand of NC_083328.1, from coordinate 57,035,681 downwards.
TTCGTGAACAGTACTGAGAGACTAGTTGAAATTAGAAACTGCTCACTCTTTGTAGCTGTGAGATTCCCATTAGCAGTACTCAGTCACTCTGACATAAGAATAGAGAAGGAAGCTGCAGCATTGAAGATCAAGGTTGTGTGGGACACCATTATGCACCAAAATTCTCTCAGCCCTACTCTCCATCCAGCTGCTGCTGGGGGACCACTTCATGTGGGCTTTGACTGGCTCTGCACCAGGACCATCAGGCAGCACTTCCACTTAGGTGGAGGTGATACTGCTCACCTCTTTTTTTTTTAAATTAATTTATTTATTTCTGTCTGCATTTGGTCTTCATTGTTGCACACGGGCTTTCTTTAGTTGCAGCGAGTGGGGGCTACTCTTCATTGCGGTGCATGGGCTTCTCATTGCAATTGCTTCTTTTGTTGCAGAGCACAGGCTCTAGGCATGCAGGCTTCAGTAGTTGCGGCACATGGGCTCAGTAGTTGTGGCTCGCGGGCTCTAGAGCGCAGGCTCAGTAGTTGTGGTGCATGGGCTTAGTTGCTCCACGGCATGTGGAATCTTCTCGGACCAGGGCTTGAACCTGTGTCCCCTGCAGTAGCAGGCGGATTCGTAACCTCTGCGCCACCAGGGAAGCCCACTGCTCACCTCTTAAATAGTTCATCGAACACTTACTATAGGACCCAGCAATTCTATTCCTCGGTAACTAACCAAGAGAAATGAAGCATATGCCCATGCAAAGACTTGTACATAAATATTCATAGCAAGATTATTGTAATAGCCAAAACTAGAAACAATGTCCATCAACTGATGAATGGATAAACAAAATGTGGTCCATCCATGGACTACTTCTCAGCAATACAGAGGAACAAACTGCTGACACATAATCACTTGGATGAACCTCAACAGCACTATGGCAAGTGAAAGAAACAAGACACAAAAGATTACGTACTGTGTGTGGTTCCATTTATAGGAACTTTCTAGAAAAGGTGAATCTATATCAGTGGTTTCCTGGGGCTGACGATGGGAACAAGGAGTAATGGCGGACAAGCACGAAGGACTTTTCCTAGGATGGAAGCGTCCTACAATTGGATTGTGCTGATGGTTGCACAACTGTTTACTAAAAATCATCAAACTGTGCTCTTACAATGGGTGAATTTTATGCCATATAAATTATACCTTATTGAAATTGTTTAAATAAAGAATTTCAACTTTTATGTCAAGCAGCATTTGGCACAACTGATCATTTCCTCCTCCTTGAAATCCCGTCTTCATACTCTTGTTTTCTCTGACCTTACTCAGGGTTCAATTCACTCCCCCTAAGTGACCTCCTTCAGGTCTGTGCCTTTACATATTGGCACTGATGATGTCCACATTTACATATCTGCAGCCCAGCCCTCTCTCCTGAACTCCAGACTCTAAAACCCAAATGCCTGCTCACAGTCTCCTTGGATATGTGATGCACACCTCAAATGTCATATGTCCACACTGAGCTCCTGCCCTTCCCAACCCCGATCTGAGCCACCCTCAGGGTCCCCATCCCAGCTGATGGCAGCTCCTTTCTTCCCACTTGTGAGGCCAAAAGCCTTGGAGTTGTCTTTGACTCCTCTTTTTCTCTCCCACCCATATCCAACCCATCAGCAAACCTCAACTGGCGCTTCCTTCTAAATATACCCAGAAATGGGTCACTTCTGCCCACCACCTTGGTCCAGCCCATTGTCATTCCTCGCAGGCATTGCTGCAGTAGCCTCCTCTTCCCTGCTTCCACCTTTTTCCCACAGCCTTTTCACAACAAGATATCCAAAGTTGTGCTAATAACATGTAAACCCAATCACATCATGCCTCTGCTCTGGTTCCCCATTTCATTTGGGCCTAATGTGACCCAGTCCCATGTGACCATTCTGACCTCAGGACTCGGTCACTCTGCTCCAGTCCCACTGGCTTCCTTGCTATTCCTTGAACATGTCAAACATTCCCACCTCAGGACCTTTGCACTTGCTCTTTCTCCTGCCTAGAATAGTGTCCCTCCAGAATTCTAAAACAGTCTTGTGATTCCCACCCCTGGTATCCATACCTTTGTGTAATCTCCTCCAGTTGCATGTGGGTAGGACCTGTAACTTTCTTCTAACCAATAGAAGAATATGGCAAAAGTGTTGGGGGATCACCCCCATGATTATACTATAAGCTAAAGATGAAGGGATTTTGCAGATGTAATTAAGGGCCTAATTATCCAAATTAATCACTTTGATTTTGAGTTAGAAGATGACCCTGGTGGACCTGGCCTAATTAGGTGAGCCCTTTTAAAAGAGGGTTGGGGACTTTCCTGGTGGCGCAGTGGTTAAGAATCCGCCTGCCAATGCAGGGGACATGGGTTCAAGCCCTGGTCTGGGAAAATACCACATGCCGCGGAGAAACTAAGCCCATGCACCACAACTACTGAGCCTGCACTCTAGAGCCTGAGAGCCACAACTACTGAGCCCGCGTGCCACAGCTACTGAAGCCCACTCACCTAGAGCCCGTGCTGCACAACAAGAGAAGCCACCGCAATGAGAAGCCTGCGCACCGCAACGAAAAGTAGCCCTTGCTTGCAGCAACTAGAGAAAGACCGCACACAGCTACGAAGACCCAACACAGCCAAAAATAAATAAATTTACATTTTAAAAAAGAAAACATACATAAAGTTTAAAAAGTTATTAAAAAAATAAAATAAAATAAAAGAGGGTTGCCTGCACTTAGAGACTTGAAGTACCAAAGACTCTTTCTCTCTGTTGCTGGCCTTGAAGATGCAAATCACATGAGTTCTACAGCTGCAAGGCAATGCATTCTGCCAACAATATCCCAGGCTCCAGAAACGAATGCTGCCTGGCTGATATCTTGACTGCAGCCCTGTGAGACACTGAGCAGAGGACCCAGCTGAGCCGTGCCCAGACCCACAGAAACTGTGGGGTAATAAGTAGATGTTGTTTTAAGCTGCTAAATTTGTGGTAACTTATGACATAGCAATAGAAAACCAGTCCACCCTCAGATATCCACATGGCTTCTTTCCTCACCTCCTTCAAATGTCAGATGTCACCTTCACAAGCAGACCTAGACTGAGCACCTCAGGAAAACTGCAACAAGCCCCACCTTTTCCTCCATAGCACTTACTGCTTCCTAACCCACTGAAATATGTTTCTTGCTTCTCCCCCTCCACTACAATATAAGCGCCTGAGGGCTGGGATTTTTGTCTGTTTGTATCACTGATGTTTCCAAGCATCTGTACTGGGACCTGGTGCATCTTCAGATGACAGTTGTTGAACAGCTGAAGGAAAACTGTCCTGTGGGGGACACTATGCTAAAATAATCTATGTGCATGTGTTAACTTGGGTGAGGTCACTGTGCTCACAGGGCAGGCGGGAGGCCTTTCTGGGGCTGCCTCCAGGGTCAAGCCCTTGGCCTTCTAGCCCGGCAATGCCAATGAGCTGATTTGGGTGAGAAACAAGACCAGCTGCTGACTGGTAATCCAGGTCAGCCTGATCTGCTCAGCCTGGCAGCCTCAGCACCCACCTTGAGGGGGTCAACAAGAGTGCAGAGGAGGCTGTCTCCTCTCCCAGGGATGACAATGACCTCATTTTTTCCTATTGCACGTCGGGATCCCCAGAGAGCAGACTGAGATGGAGTTTAACATGCAGGATGCTTATTACCAAGGGCCCTTGGGACCCACACTTGTGGGAGGGAGGAGGTGGAAACAAGGCTAGGCGGAGGGAGAACTTCCATGCAAGTCTCAATTGACCCCACAGGGATGTCCTGAGCTGAAATAATCCTTCAGAGTTGTCCGGCATTAGGCCAAAATGGACCAGTCATTGGATGTGGGCCGCCGGGGGAGGATGTGACTATGACCTTGGCACAGGCGGCTCTCTGTAGCTGAGGCAGGCCTTGGATGGGCTGTCAGCCAAAGGCTATCTGATGACCACTCTCCCAGCAGCTGGGTGGCAAGTCCCTTCTTGAAGGAGGATCCATGCTGAGCACCTCCCTGGTCATGACAACACTGATCAACACCCTTTCCACTGAGGCAGTCTGTCTTTCTTTTATTTTTAATGATTTTCATTTTAAGATACTGTACATTAAAAATGCAAAAAAAATCAGTTGTTTTTCAATTTTATTTTTGGCTGTGTTGGGTCTTAGTTGCGGCACGTGGGATCTTCATGCGGCATGCTGGATCTCTAGTTGTGGCGAGCAGGTTTCTCTCTCTAGTAGTGGCCCGCAGGCTCAGTACTTTCAGTGCACAGGCTTCATTGCCCCGCAGCATGTGGGATCTTAGTTCCCTGCATTGGAAGGCGGATTCTTAACCACTGGACCACCAGGGAAGTCTCCCCAAATCACTGTTTTTAAATGCATAACTAAAAACATAGAATTACAAATGAAACCAGTTATATTTATGAGCAGGTATCAAAATATTAAAAACATTTGAGATACAGTCACAAATGTGCTTCTTTATTTAAAGCATTAGATAACAAGATCTAGTGGCAGGTCCAATAACTGCCATAATTTCAAAGGGATGATGAGTCTGATGTTTAGAGACATTTGCGATAGCTGTCGTAATGGGATAGGAGGACATCTGCCATTTTGATTTGCAACAAAGCCACAGGTATTGCAAATTCCACTGTGGTTTGTTGTCTACCTCACAGCTGAGGAAAGGCTGAATTTCAGTTAGAAGTGAGAGAAAATAAAATCTTTTCCGATCTCAGTTCCGGGTGCAGGGAAATGGTTGCTGGTGTGGGGAGTGGGGCTGGGGTTCCAGGAAATCTGTGTTCAGGAGGAGGAGGACTTCTTTGTAGAGGGGAGCTAGGCTGCGTGTGTGGTTGGCCGAGAGGGCAGAGGGGGAGTCCTGCCGGAGTTTCTTCTGGCCTGGAGGAGCCCGAGGGTCCAGCCTGACCCCCACCCCAAGGTATTGGGAATGGGGGAGGGGGCTGCAGGGCGTCCCCCCACCCCCCACCAAACCCTGTCCCACCCTAGGGCCCAGGCCACGGCACTGGCTCCCCTCCCAGAGCTGCTTCCTTCCCCTAGCGGCATTCGGCATTCGCTATCATTGCCAGGTCCATTAGCCATTAGCCGATGCGGTGACCTTGACCCGGCCTGGGCCCTGCAAATGAGGGGGCACGCCGGGGGCGCAGGGCCTGAACCGCAGCGGCCTGCTGTGACCAGTCATGCGGCGGCCCTCTTAGACACTGCTCCGCCTACGCGGCCCCTGGGCATAAAAAGCCGGGCCAGAGAGACAGCGCAGCCGCCGGACCCCGGACCCAGCCCTCCCGCACCATGGCCGCCCCCAGCCTCGCCTGCTGCCTGCTCGGCCTCCTGGCGCTGACCTCCGCCTGCTATATCCAGAACTGCCCCCTGGGCGGCAAGCGGGCCGTGCTGGACCTCGACGTACGCAAGGTGAGCGCCCAGCCCTAGTCCCGCGGCACTTGAGGCTGGGCAACCCGCAGCCACAGGGTCGCCCCTGCCGCTCCCTTTCCCGCGCTGACCCCGCGCCGGCCTCGCCTGGCCTAGGAACCAAGGCAGCCGAGTAGCTTTTGAGTCCCCTCCTTCGACCGCTTCTGGGGGCCAAAGAGCGCCAGGGAGACCCCGAACCTCCGGCGCTCCTCTGCTCAGCCGGCTCAGCCCCCCGCCCCGCAGGCTCTCCCTCCCGGGCCCCTCCCCGCCCCCGGCTCACCCCCGCCCTCCCGCCAGTGTCTCCCCTGCGGCCCCGGGGGCAAAGGCCGCTGCTTCGGGCCCAGCATCTGCTGCGGGGACGAGCTGGGCTGCCTCGTGGGCACGGCCGAGACGCTGCGCTGCCAGGAGGAGAACTACCTGCCGTCGCCCTGCCAGTCGGGCCAAAAGCCGTGCGGGAGCGGGGGCCGCTGCGCCGCCGCCGGCATCTGCTGCAGCCCGGGTGAGTCAGGCTGGAGCCGGGGCGGGACCGGGACACCGGGACCAGGCGGGGCGGGCCGTGGCGGGCCCTGACCCGGCGTCTCTTCATGCAGACGGCTGCCGCGGCGACCCCGCCTGCGACCCCGAGGCCGCCTTCTCCCAGCTCTGAGACCCGCCGGCCCCCGACACCGTCGGAGCGCAGCCCTCGCTCCCTCCGTAGCCACCCCCAGGAACTATGACTATTAAATAAAGCAGATTTTTTTCCCCTCCAGCCCGACTCGCGTCTAAGTGTCAGAACTGGGAAGGGAGGGCGTTGGGGGAGTCGAAGATCGCCGGCTCTCGGCGCTTCATAGGGAATTAAAGCCGCCACCCCGAGGGGAGAAGGGTGCTGTTCCGCGGTGACGTCCTGTAGGGGTGGATGGAGGAAGGAGGGGGACGACACGGCTGGCTCCCAGGGAGATGGAAACAGTCCCCTGCTTCCCCCTCCAACAGAGCTGGGGGCCTACAGCAGGCTGGACATGAGAGGAACTTTCTAAGGTCCAAAGCGACAGAGTGGGGCCTGCAGAGATAAGAGTCTGACGGGGCACCAGAGGAAGGGTAGGAGGTTGGTCGTAGAGAGTGAAAGACTTCCTGACATCTGGAAGCAGGCTTGGGTCACACATGAGGGCTGGCCTGGGGGAGGGGAGCTTGGCTGGGGCAGCTGAAGGGGCTTCACGTTTCCAAGGAGCTGGACTCTCAGACCGCAGGAGGCCACCTGTACTCTCAGAAGGGGTGGCCAAGCTGGGGAGGCTGGGCGGGAGGGCCAGCACAGCCACCCTGTGGCTTGTTGTCCCACCCAGGAGGCCCTGGGTTCCCAGTGTTGCATGGAAGCCAGGAGCCCTGCTCCTGACTGCAGTAAAGAAATGTGACAGCACTGGGGACCCTGCAGAACAGGGGTTCCTGAGAGCCCATAGCCACAGAAATGACCACAAAATGCAGAGGACACTAACAGAGAGACTCCTGCAACCTACACTTCTCATCTGTTCCTGGATCAAAGACCATTTTGGAGCAGTTATAAAAGCCTAACCCCTCTCCCCCAGAATGTGCCACCATTCACTTACTCGTGCTGTGGGACAAAAGCGATTTCAGAAGGTGCATGCCCACACACCCACTCCAAATAAAACAAGAGCGCATCACTATCTGTTAGTAATTTTTATATGTTATTTCTGTGGCTTTCTCACACACTGAAGCAATGAGGATTCACTCAGAGGCCTCCCACCCACCACAGGCAGTGTGTCGTCTCAGAGTGGAGAGAGAAAAAGTATACTAAAGAGGACTGTAAGGTTTTCTTTGTATAAATTACAAAACCAGGCAAAACTAAGCTATGGTGCTAGAGGTCTTGGGTGTGGTGGTGACAGGAAGGGGTATAAGGGGGCTTCTGGGGTGCTGGTCATATTCTGTTTCTTGGCCTGGGAGCTGGTAAAACAAGTGTGTTCAGTTTATTAAAATTCATTCAGATTGCACACATGTGATTTGTTCACTTTTGTATGTATATTATACTAGAATAAAAGTTTTTTAATGAAAAAATTATCATTATTACTGAGATGTATGAAGAGAAGAGAGATGAAGCTTTTGAAAGCCCCAGTGGTTCCTGACAAGGCTGTGAGAGCAGGTCCCTCCTCTTACCCCCCATATCTGGAACAAGAAATGACTGAGAGCTGAGTCCTGTTCAAATCAACCATGGGGAAGTATGTGATTCTCATAAATTGGTGTTTGAGAACCATGTCAAAGTTCTGTGGTCCCTCAGAAACCACACAGATGAAGAGGGAAGCAACCAGAAGGAACCACACTACTCAACTAGAGAGACACAAGGTTAGGGATTTGTGCTTTTCCAAGCTTGGGCATCCACCGGCCACATCAGCAGGAAGCCTGGGATCTCCCTCTGGGACATCAGTCTCTGAGTGCCCTGCATACCCTTCAAACCCCAGAGGATTCCATAGAGCAGAGCCATGTCAGCCCAGGTCTCCCCACCTGGAGAGAGAGTTCAGGGTCCCCTCACCCCTCCAGTGTTTCCTTTTCTGGTCTCAATAACACAGGGGCAGATTGACACCTCTTTTTCAGGGGATGATGCAGAGGTGGCATCACCCTGGGCCTGGTGAGGAAGAGGAGCTGGGAGAGTTGCCACGTGTGCCAAGTGAAGTGGTTCAGTGGCCAGACGGTGCAGAAGCCATTCTTCACTCTTCCTCCTCGCTCAGACCCATGGCCTTTGTCCTCCTTGGAATGACTCCTTCAAACTACCAAAGTGCTTGGGGCTTGTGCAGGGTGGTGGTTCCCAACCACTGCTTTGTATAACTAGTACTTTGTGAACCCATTTAACTACCTGGGAATGAAATTCCTAGATAACATGCCCACCCACACACAATTTCAAAAACATATAATTAGTCCTAGCAGTAATATAAAGTAGAGAAAAGGAAAGTAATTTAGTACAAAATAACACTATTTTAATATGTAGCTAAACATGTCAGGCTACACTGGGTGACATATACACAATAAGGTCATCTCATGATTATATCTGCTTATATCAAATACAGTAAAAAGAGATTGGAAGCCAATCTCTACAGGACATTCAGGAAAATAAGATGGTCAAAGCACCATGAGGATCAATAGTCTTTTTTGTACCTAAAGAAAAGATGGACTCAGATATCAATGAATCACAAAGAATGTATTCATGGGACACCTGGGGAAATTTGAACAGTATATATTTGATGATAATATATATTGTTGAGTTTTGGCTTGGGGCTTGCATGTGTGTGGTAACAGTCTGTGGTCATATCTTTAACAAAAGTTCCTCTCATTTGAGATGCACACTGGAACGTTTACAGATGACATGGGATGACTACTGGGATGACTTGGGGGTGGGAAGAGGGAGTGGAGGTAGAGATGAAAGAAGGATCATGTGTTGATAATTGTGGGAGTGAAGGAGGGGGTAGGTACCCAAGGGGTCTTTGTTTAGTGGCTCTACTTTTTTGTATATTTGAAATTTCTCTTAATAAAAACTAAAAAACCAAAAAGATTGTGGTAGAGGTAAATATTCTGATATGAAGAGATGCCCCAAATTTACTTTGTTAAAAAAAGATGTGAATTACTTTGTTAAAAAAGATGTGAGTAGTATCTGTACATTATGAAATAATACTAATTTGTAAAATAAAAATTCATATGTGTGCATACCAGAACACTGTGGGCAACCTCAGAGATGAGCTCTTCACAGCTGTGAGAAGCTTTAGGACACAGCATTCCAGTCTGAAAGCTGTAATCATTGACTGCATCACTGAGCATTTATTGCTGTGATTTATTTTTATGTCACTCTGTACTATCCAGCTCCTCCAGTACAACCCTGAAGGACAGCAATTTCAGTTTTCTGTAGGGTCTATGTGGACAATAAGTTTGCCCTGCTTCCATACCTACTAAATTTCGTGTAGTTTAGTTTTTAAATCTGGAATGGTTTGAAATTATACCAGAAGTTTTTCCCAGCGTCATAAGAGGTGATTGTCCATGGGGCAGAGGTCAGAAATATTTTTTCCCTTTCCCGATATTTTCTTCCATGTAGAGGGGTTTCCCTGAGATAACACTCCTCCCAGGGAGTAGCTGACTTGAGGGGCAGGGTGAGAGGAAAGGAGCAGGTATAATGCCACCCCTTCCTCTCCGATCCCTCTTGGGATGAGGCTGCCATCCCAGGAAGCATGTGCTGTCACAGTGCAAATGCAGGAGCTCAGCGGTAAGCCCTATGAAGTTCCAGCTCCTTGTGTCTGGGACAGTAAACAGCTCTAGCTTGTTACTCAGCTTTGTGAAGCCTCCTTGCCAGCAGGTCCAAATTGCATTGTTTAATATCAGTTCTATCAATAATAAAGGTAGTCTTCTGGCCTCCAAATGTCACATTCTTTTATTTCATTTTTTAATTGTTTCAGAATTCAGGGGTTATAGTTAGTTAAAGTTAGGCTGCCATTATAAAAACACCCAAACCGTAAGGAGAACTTAGGGAGGTAGAGAAGGTCACTGTTTAATTCCCTCTGTCCTATCAGTCCTCAGTGAACATCCTCAGCTCTGTTCCACTTTATCACTTAGGGACCCAGGTTTCTTCTCTCATATAGTTCTGTCATCCCCTAGGCCTCATCTCTGCCTGCATATTTGAGACCAGGACGTTGTGGATTCCACTGGGTGGGAAGGGAAAGAGTGTGGAGGAGGCTCACACTGTCGTTAAGACCCCAAGTTCACTATTCCTTTCACTCACATTTTATTGACAAGAACATGGTCATATGGACACACAGTGCAAATGAAGCTGGAAAATGTAGCTACAATTCTATTACTACACAGTGCCAATCAAATTCCCAGAAGGATTTTTTTGGTACGAATTGCAAAGGAACTAAAATAGCTAAATCAGTTTTGAAGAAGAAAGTTGAAAGAGTCTCACTACCTAATTTCCAGACTTACTGTAAAGCTACCACACTCAGGACAGGGTGGGAGTGGAGAAAAGATAGGCCTATTGATCAATGCAACAGATCAGAGAGGCCAGAAATAGACTTACGTGTGTATGGTCAAATGATTTTTGAGAAAGTTACAAAGACAATTGAATAGAGAAAGAATAGTCATTACAACAAATAGCGCTGGAGGGAATTCCCTGGCGGTCCAGTGGTTAGGACTCCATGCTTTCACTGCTAAGGACCCAGGTTCAATCCCTAGTCGGGGAACTAAGATCCTGCAAGCCCCATGGCCAAAAAAAAATGAAAGAAAGAAAAGAAAAATAATTAAAACAAACAAATAGAGCTGGAACAAATGAATATCCAGATGCAAACAGTGAACTTCAATGCACAACTTGTACCCTATACAAAAATTAACTCAAAATGGATCATAGTTCAAATTCTAATCTGTTTAAAACTTATAAACTTTTGGTGATTACAATAGAGCCACTATAAACATTCACATACAGCTTTTTGTGTGAATATAGATATTCATTTCACTTGGATCACTACCTGTTAATGGGACTGGTGGGTTAAATGGTAATTGTAAGTTTAACTTTACAAGAAGCTATAGAACAGTTTTCCAGAGTGGGTGAATGATTTTGTATCCACATCCACAATATATGAGGGTTACGATTGCTCCATATCCCTGTCAGCACATGATATTCTCAGCGTCCCCCTTTTTCTTAAGACATTGAAGTGGTTTCTCACTATGGCTTTAATTTGCCTTTCCCTAATGACTAATGATGCTGAACATCTTTACATGTGTTTATTTGCCATCTATGTATCTTATGTGGTAAAGTACCTGCTTAAATTGTTTAGCCATTTTAAAAGTTGAGTCATTTTCTTATTATTGAGTTTTGAGAGGGCAGTCTTTATATATTCTGGGTATAAGTCCTTTATAAGTTGTGTGATTTGTGAATCTTTTCTCCCAGTCTGTGGCTTGTCTTTGCATTCTCTTAACAGTGTACTTTAAAGAGCAGAAGCTCTCTCCTGCTCTTATGACCACGTCCACACTCCTACAGTCCAGCCTCCCTCTGCCTCTTTCTCTCTCATAAGAACACTGAGATTGCATGGAGGGACCGCCCGGATACTCCAGAGCCATTTTCCATCTCAAGATCCTTAACTTCGTTCCATGTGTAAAGTATCTTTTCCCACATAATAGAATGGGTCATGGGTCACAAGGATTAGACTCAGGGTACCTTTGGGGTAGTACTCTAACAAAGTATGGTAAGAACTTCAGAATGTTCTGTTTTCATATAAAGAAAGCTTTGAAAACTGTCCTGTTCCTGTCCTGTGTACCTGATTGTGATAAAGTGTTGTCCTCACAATTGTACCTCCTCACACTCCCCAGTCTTGTGGGACGGTCCCATTGCTTCTCACACCCCCTTAGACATTTATTTGCATGGTTAGCTGTCCTTCCCCCAATCTGGTTGGAGGATGGTGACATTGGAATGAAAATGGGGCTGGGGGTCAGTGCACTTGTTCCTTGTACAGGAGCACTTCCTCTGGAGGTACAGCAAGCTCAGGTCAGATCTGGACTCTCTAAGAGGCAGACTTTCCAGGTTCTAAGCCACTCCTGGGACTGAAGCTAACACATGCTCATCGTGTCTTCCAAGGATTCAGTTATTTCATGTATGAAAGACAAAACTTCAAAATTTCTGCAAGGTAATACGATTACACGTTCATGGATAATGTATGAATATTTCTGACAGACAAATTAGTGACATGTCCAATAATCCAGCCATCAGTATTCTTAAAGCAGATGTCTATTCTTTGATTGAAGACTTTTTAAAATATATTTAGTGGGCAAAATTGTTCCAGTTGTACACAACCAAATCGTCATTCCGCTGTATTGTCTTAACATTATATATTATATATATATTATATATATGTCTTAACATATATATATTATATAAGACAACATTATATATTGTCTTAAATATGATATATCATGAACCAAAATTAATTAATTAATTAATTAAATAAAATGAGCAGAAGTTTTTAATTTTGGTGAATTCCAAATGTATCAAATTTCTTCTTTTATGGATCTTGCTTTTGGTGTCAGAGCTAGGAAACTTTTGTATAACTTGAGGTCCTAAAGAATTTCCCCTATATTTTCTTCAAGAAGTTTTATAATTTTAGGGACTTCCCTGGTGGTCCAGTGATTAAGACTCTGTTCTCCCAATTCAAGGGGCCTGGGTTCAATTCCTGGTCGGGAACTAAGATCCCATGTACCACAACTAAGCCCACATGCCTCAACTACTGAGCCCGGCGTGCTCTAGAGTGTGCATGCCGCAACTAGAGAAGCCGGTGCGCCACAGTGAAGACCCAGCGCAGCCAAAATAAATAAATAATAATAAATAAATTTTTTAAAAAGTAAGTTTTATAATTTTAGATTTTATATTTAAGTCTATGATCCATTTTTTTAATTGAAATATAGTTGATTTACAATGTTGTGTTAGTTTTTGGTGTACAACAAAGTGATTCAGTTATACATATATACGAATATATATATTCTCTTTTTTCTTTTTCTTTTCTATACATTCTTTTTCAGATTCTTTTTCACTATAGTTCATTACAAGATATTGAATATAGTTCCCTGTGCAACAGCAGGTCTTTGTTGTTTACCTATTTTATATATAGTACTGTGTATATTTTAATCCCAAACTCCTAATTTATCCCCCCTCCTTCCCCTTTGGTAAACATAAGATTGCTTTCTATGTCTGTGAGTCTGCTTCTGTTTTGTAAATAAGTTCATTTGTATCACTTTTTTAGATTCCACGTATGTGGTATCAAATGATAGTTGTGTTTGTCTGACTTACTTCACTTAGAATGATAGTCTCTAGGTCCATCCATATTGCTGCAAATGGCATTATTTCATTCTTTCTTATGGCTGAGTAATATTCCATTGTATATGTATATACCACATCTTTTTCATTCATCTGTCGATGGACACTTAGGTTGCTTACATGTCTTGGTGATTGTGAATAGTGCTGCTATGAACATTGGGGTGCATGTATCTTTTTCGAATTATAGGTTTTGTCTTTTCTGGATACATGCCCAGGAGTGGGGTTGCTGGATCATATGGCAACTCTATTTTTAGGGTTTTTTTTTGTTTTTTTGGGGGGGGGCACTGCGGTGGGTCTTCATTGTTGCACGCGGGCTTTCTTTAGTTGCGGCGAGTAGGGGCTACTCTTCATTGCAGTGCACGGGCTTCTCATTGCGATGGCTTCTCTTGTTTTTGTTTTTTAAAGAGATTTTTAAAAATTTATTTATTTTATTTTTGGCTGTGTTGAGTCTTCATTGCTGCGCGCGGGCTTTAGTTGCGGTGAATGGGGGCTACTCTTCATTGTGGTGTGCGGGCTTCTCATTGTGGTGGCTTTTCTTGTTGCAGAGCACGAGCTCTAGGAGCACAGGCTTCAGTAGTTGTGGCACGTGGGCTCAGTAATTGTGGCGCATGGGCTTAGTTGCTCCGCGGCCTGAGAGATCTTCCCGGACCAGGACTGGAACCCGTGTCCCCTGCATTGGCAGGCAGATTCTTAACCCCTGCGCCACTAGGGAAGTCCCACGATGGCTTCTCTTGTTGCGGAGCACGGGCTCTAGGCACGCGGGGTTCAGTAGTTGTGGCACTCGGGCTTCAGCAGTTGTGGCTTGCAGGGTCTAGAGCGCAAGCTCAGTAGTTGTGGCTCACGGGCTTAGTTGCTCCACAGCATGTGGGATCTTCCCGGACCAGGACTGGAACCCATTTCTCCTGCATTTGTAGGCAGATTCTTAACCACTGTGCAACCCAGGAAGCCCTATTTTTAGTTTTTTAAGGAATCTCTCCATACTGTTCTCCATAGTGGCTGCACCAATTTATATTCCCACCAACAGTGTAGGAGGGTTCCCTTTTCTCCACACCCTCTCCAGCACTTATTATTTGTAGGTCTTTTGATGATGGCCATTCTGACTGGTGTGAGGTGATACCTCACTGCAGTTTTGATTTGCTGGTCTGTAATAATTAGCGATGTTGAGCATATGATCCTTTTTTAAAAACCAAGCTGCCTCTTCCCACTGCCCTCTGTCTGGATGGGTTACTAAATTCCTATTAGGTCTGGTCCTGCCCCACGTCTTCCCAGACCTGGGGACTGGTCCTGAGTGTGCCACACTAGGGTAGAGGCGGGAGGCCATGGCAGGGAGAGAAGCCAGTGTGGGCCCTGCCCCGGCCAGACTTAATCACGCTGGACACTGAGCTGGGTCAGGATGATGGCAGAGCAGAGCTCTAAGACCAGAAGAGAGCTTGCGGCTGACTGAGACTGAGTCACTAGGCTCCGCCCCAAGGCAGGGTGTTGGGGTCAGGGCTCAGAGTGACTTCTCTCTGCCTGCGCTCCCTCCTGGCCTCCAAGTGTGGGAGGATTCCAGAGGAGATGCAGCCCCTGTGGTCCCAAGACCTGGAGCAAGAAATCCCAAGGAGAGGATGCAGAGAAGAGAGGGGGTAGAGAGAGAAGGATGGGAGGTAACGGAGGGGAAAGTTGGGACAGAAGAGGCAAGGAAGGGATGAAGAGGGATAAGGAGAGAAGCAAGAGGAACGAGAGGTCAGGGGGTGGACAGGGGAAAAGAAACCAGTGAGGGGAAAGGGGATAAAGGGGTGGATGGGATAGAGGGGACAAAGAGGGACAGAGGGCCATAGAAAAGGATCTGCCAAATGCTAGCAGACTTCTACCCTGAAGCTGCATTGTCGAGGCTGGAAGGTCCTAATGTGAGTGTGTGTGTGTGTGTGTGTGTGTGTGTGTGTGTGTGTGTGTACATGTGCCTGTCTATGGTCCAGTCAGCTGGGTCTGCATTTCCCTGGGTGTGTCTGTGCTTCCCAATGTGTGTCTCAGGGTCTGTATCTCTGACTGTGGGCAAAGATCACCGGGCATGTCCCAAACAATTTTTTTCTTGTCTGTTTGTCTGGCTGTGTGTGTGGTTGGTGTGGCTGTTTTGGGGGGGAGGGGTATGTACCTAGGGTTTCCGTGGGCTCTGTCTCTCATGCTGGCTGAGTGGCCCGAATGGGGATGCTTAGTCTCCTCCTGGACCGACAGTACCTGGCCCCCCTCTCTGCTGGGTCTGGGGTGATGTCCCCTCCACACGGGCACATAAAGCACAGCCTTGGATGAGATAGGCTGGGAATTCCTGAAGCTGTTTGTGCCTCAGCTTCCCAGGATGTAAACGGGGACGAGAACTGCGGTCACCCTTGGTGCATCTCCTTGCCTCTCTCTCTCACTCTTCTCTCCGTGACTCTCAATGTTTCTCTCTCTCTCTCTCCATCGTTCTGCTGTCCCTCTATCTCTTGCTATCTTGCCCACCCATGTCTTTCCCCATCTCTGCCTTTATTTCCATCCCTCTGCCAGATCCCCAACCCAGCCTCTCCGCGGCCTGGACAGTGGCCCTTCCCCTCCCCGCACGCAGATCGCCCTGTCAGTAGTTCTATCTAGAATCGTGCTGGCCCAAGATCGCTTCCCGACAGGATCTGTCCCTTTTCTGGGGTGGATCTGCTCACGACTTAGGGTCCGGCAACTGGTCCCCCACCCTCCTGTCCTCTCCCCTCTCCACCCCCAGAGACGGAGACGCACGCTAGCCAATGCCTTTAAGACCGTTTATTTTTCGTGCTGCGAGGGCGGGGGGTGGGGTGGGGGCGCCTCAGTAGACGCCGGGCTGGGCGGGCTCAGCGGGCTCCGGCGCCCCCGCCAGCTGCACCAGCCGCAGCAGCAAGGCCCCGCTCGGCCCGTCCAGCAGGGTCGCGTTGCTCAGGTCGCTCGCCCGGGCGCGTCGAGGGAAGCTGGCGCCCTCCCGGCACTCGGGCTCCGTCACGCAGCTCTCTGCGGGCAGCATGGGCTGAGCGCACGGCGCGGGGGCGCAGCAAGCTGCCCAGGCCCCGCCCCCCCCAGACCCAGGTTGGCCCGACCCCCGCCCCGGCCAGGACCCAGCGCCACCCCTCCGCCCCCCGCCGCCCAGGCCGCTCACCGTCGTTGCAGCAGATGCCGGCGGCGGCGCAGCGGCCCCCGCTCCCGCACGGCTTCTGGCCCGACTGGCAGGGCGACGGCAGGTAGTTCTCCTCCTGGCAGCGCAGCGCCTCGGCCGTGCCCACGAGGCAACCCAGCTCGTCCCCGCAGCAGAT
This sequence comes from Globicephala melas, assembly GCF_963455315.2. Classification (NCBI taxonomy): domain Eukaryota; kingdom Metazoa; phylum Chordata; class Mammalia; order Artiodactyla; family Delphinidae; genus Globicephala; species Globicephala melas. Next base: position 57,019,160 of record NC_083328.1, on the reverse strand, counting down.
GCTGGGCCCGAAGCAGCGGCCTTTGCCCCCGGGGCCGCAGGGGAGACACTGGCGGGAGGGCGGGGGTGAGCCGGGGGCGGGGAGGGGCCCGGGCCCGGGAGGGAGAGCCTGCGGGGCGGGGGGCTGAGCCGGGTGGGGGAGGACAGGGCAGAGGAGCGCCGGAGGTTCGGGGGTCTCCCTGGCGCTCTTTGGCCCCCAGAAGCGGTCGAAGGAGGGGACTCAAAAGCTACTCGGCTGCCTTGGTTTTCAGGTGACTAAGGAACAGCTCTCAGTGACAGTCAGCATCCTCCCCCTTCGTTGAGGGAGGGGTCCCTCATGGGCTGCATGGGAGAGACCTTCCTTCTCACCTTTGGGGCCTCCTGGTGTGCATCCCTCTCTCAGCTGCCCACTACCCTCCCCTTAATGCAGACCTTCCTCCTCTGCCCGCGTTGCTCCAGTTCCATCTCTAGCATGCACCCCCTCTCCACACCCACCCCACCCCGTGCAGGGAGGGTCCCTGCCCTGCTCCAGAATACACTCAGGCCCTTCTTCACATGTCCTGTTCCCTCTCTGGCCTTACCCTGCCCCTCAAGCCAGTGGGCCTCACTTGGGCCCTGACCTCTGCTCACTCACCTATGGACTGACCCTGTGGGTGGCAGGGACATGAGCCCTAGAGGAGGGCATGAGGCACCTAGGTGACTCCAGCTTCCAAAGCTGCCAAGCAGAGGGAGGGGTTGTTTGTGGGGGCTGTCCACCTACCCACCCTAGTTTGTTCCGCAGCTCAAAACTGGCCACCTGTGGCCTTGACAGAATTGAGCATGGTTATTGGATTTCCTTTAGCTCTGCTGAAGGTGGAATAAGAGGGAATCACTGGACATGCAGCATGAAAGAATTGGGCTAGGTACCCAGCAGAACTTCCTTACAGGATACTTGGGTGGCACTTCCCACTCAGGCAAGCTCAGGGCAATGGCCAGCTTCTGGGGGATGGGGGGCTGGGGCCCATGGCTAGGAGAGGCCAGGAGTTGAACAGGGAAGGCCTCAAGTGCTGGAGAAGACAGAGCCTCTGAAGCTCCAGCTAGTCCTGGAGGAGAGGCCGCCATGGGCACAGAGGAGGTCTTGCCATCCAGTTCTCCCTGATCCAGCACAGAGTCCAGTTACTGGGGAAACCTCTCTTTCCTGCATCCCTTCTCTGGATGGAGACAATGTTCAGGAAGTCCTACGGCCCGTCCTAGCCCGCCCGACAGCCTGGTCCCCTCTGTTTGCCCATGCCAAGCCTCCCTTCTTCTGTTGGGCACTTCCCCTAAAGCCTGCCTCTCCCACGACTTCCCTTCCTAGCCCCTGCACTGTGATGCCATCCCTGGGCCTCTGCCCCGGCCCAGTAACCCTGAGATGGGCCACGGTCATACCTGTCTCAGCTCCAGGTCGGACATGGCCCTCTTGCCGCCCCTTGGGCAGTTCTGGAAGTAGCAAGCGGAGGTGAAGGCCAGCAGGCCGAGGAAGCAGGCAGGCAGCGTGGCGTCGGGCATCCTGGCACAGGTGGGCACAGTCTGCAGTGCTGCTCTGTGGACTGTGCTGTGCTGCCTTCGCTGGCTGCCTATTTATGTCTGCAGGTGTTCCCTCTGAGGTGACGTGGCCACCACCCCCCTCCCCAGGGGCTCCCCAGGAGCCCATGGCCGCCAAGTCCCAGTCGTCAGCAGTGATTCAGGCATCTGGGGACGCACGTGGGCCTGTGCAGGGGATGATGGGGGAGGGGTGCCAGCCTCTGGGCTGTCATTGGCAGCGGTGTGGCTGCGGTGTGACAGGAGCTGCTGTGACTGTAATTGTGACTCTCTGGACTCAGGGAGAGACAGACGTGTCGGGGGGGGCGGTCACCTGGAGACTGTCTCCAAGCTTTCTGGTGCCCAGAAGAGGCTGGGGGTCAACAGGCCCTGTCCCCCAACACAGACCCCAGAGGAGGGGGCAGGGGTGACCCGAGGGGCTGCTGTGTAAGGAGCAGGTCAGGCCCCAGCCCAGGAGTGATGAGCAGGGGACAGTCGGTATGCAGGGCCCCATCAGGAGCATTAGTCCTGTGAGAGGACAAGTGACCAAGAACGGCACACACTCGAGGTGGTGCAGACAGAGGCCTTTGTACCGGCTGCACTAGGACAGAAAGTGCTGCCTGCAGCCCCGTGTAATGGAGGCAAGAGACCAACATGGGGTCAGGGGGTCATTCCCACTTGGTGGGTGAGGCAGGTTCCCGGGGGGAGCTGGGGATGCTCCCACCCCCCCTACTCACACCCACACCAGGGTCCAAAGACTCAGGGACTGGGGACCTTGGGGATAGCTTCTTGGCATGTCCCCATCACTCTCCTTCCAGGCAGGAGCATGGGGTGAGGGGAGCATCTATGGGGGAATGAGGAAATCCGGACCCAGTAAGGCTCAAAGGTTGGGGGGTAAACTGACAGCCAGTTTGCCCCAATTCCTACCCTGACCAGGACACTAGTATGTGGGGACCAGAGCAGGTACCAGCTCAGGCCTGGGGCCTCAGGGGGCTTTGAGGCTCAGGGAGGGCCAGAGCCACAGCCAGATGGGCCCAGCCTGAGAAGCAGCTTTTGGTTTATGACCCCAGGCTGGTAGGTTTAAGGGATGGAAGTCTCCCTCCCTCGGCCGCCTGAGTGGCCCTCTGGTTCTTGAATCCAAGCTAGCCACCCTGAACCTCTCAGGCGCTGCACAGCCCCCAGTTCACCCAACCCCCAGACTCTCAGCCTCCTCTCCAGAGTGCTGCCAGGAAGCTCCAGCTGCTTCCTGTCAACCAAGTGCAGTGCAGGGTCCCAGGTCCCAGGTCCCAGAGGTGGGGGGCTGTGAGGATGCTGGAGCCCAGCAGCCTGTTGAAATCTGGCCTCTGTTCCTCAAAACATCATGACTCGGGTAGATCACTTGACCTCTCTGTGCCTCATTTCTCTCCAGTGTGAAGTGGGGAAGATATTTGCACCCACATCACCAGGTTGTCATGAGAACTGAGATAATGTAATGCAGGAGAGATTTGAAAAAGTGCCTGCACCATTGTAAAGTTAATTAATAGTATTGTAGTATCATTAATGCCATTATTCTTAATAAGACCTTAAGAGAGTTCTTCCAGAGAGAGTAGCTTCCTGAGTTAATGCAGGATAAACTTTTTCATTCTGTTCATGGCCTAGAAATAAACTTGGTCTGGACATTGCCCTCCTGAGACTCTGCGTTGTGGGGCAGACTGAGAGGGGCGCCAGAGGCCTGGCTTAGGCCAGCTGTGCCTTGGCCCAGCACCTTGCCCTCTCTGTACTTTTGGTCTGAGTTACCAACTGAAAACTGAAGGAGCTACAGGAAATGAAGGGCTCAAGCTCTGGTACAAGCTGTGTCCTGACTAGCCGTGTCTACCTGAATCACCATTCTAAGACTTGCCTCCCATACCAGGGCCCTTTGAAGATCCCAAATCCCACCTCCACACAGATACCAGAGGGCCTGCTTCTCCCAATACCACCTTCTTGGAGCCCACACTGGCTGGAAAAAGTCCCGTTACTGTGCTGACTGGCTGCATTTCCACTATAACACCTCACAGGTCACATGGATCCTGAGGACACCCCCACCCCTTCTTCACTTCCCTTATATGTTCTCTTTCCAAAACTGCTTTTTCACACCTTTGCCACCCTTACATCTTCTACAACTTAGCTCATGATCTTGATTCAGTGTCACTTAGAAAGAGAGGATTAACTCTTTTACCAGTCCTTCCCCACCACCCCTCACAGTACCCTCCCACACCATTTTCTTGATATAATAATGTCATAATGGTTAGGTCACTATTACGAATTAGACTGCAAGCTAAACCTCCAAGCTAAACCATATGGTATATTATGGTGAGCTTTCCATCACTGAACAACTTTTTGTGTTCCCTGGAGTTAGTGATCACCTTTGTTTTTCATTGTTGTCCAACTGCCATTTTTATCCAGAAGTCAACATTTACTCTTCAACTCACTCCACTCAGGCTTCTGCCCAAACCAGTCCACTGAAACTCCTGTTATCAAGGTCATAAACTACCTCTGTATTACCAAATTTGGTGGTCATGTCCATGTCCTCATTTTACATTATCCCTTAGTAGCATTCAACATGGTTGAGCAGTTGTCTTTGTTTTTTTTTTTTTTGCCATGTCTTGTGGCTTGCAGGATCTTAGTTCCTCAACCAGGGATTGAACCTGGGTCCCAGCAGTGAAATTGCCGAGTTCTAACCACTGGATAGCTAGAGAATTCTGCACTTGTCCTTTTTAAATATATACTTTTAAAATCCACCACACTGGGGCTCCCCTGGTGGCGCAGTGGTTGGGAGTCCACCTGCTGATGCAGGGGACGCGGGTTCGTGCCCCGGTCCAGGAGGATCCCACGTGCTGCGTAGCGGCTGGGCACGTGAGCCGTGGCTGCTGGGCCTGTGCGTCCGGAGACTGTGCTCCGCAGTGGGAGAGGCCACAACAGTGAGAGGCCCGTATACTGCAAAAAATAAATAAATAAATTGCCAAAAAAAAAAATCCACCACACTGGATGTTCTTTCTCAGTCTCCTTTTCTGGCTCTACCTCTTTGACCTTGACTTCTAAATGTTGGAGTATCCCAGGACTCAGTCCTGTGTCCCTTCTCTTCTCTTCTTAGGTGACTGCTTCTAACCCCATAATTTTATATACTTTCTACAAACTAATGATTCTCAAATTCATACCTCCATCCTGGGCCTCTCCCCCAAGTGTCCAGTGACAACTCCCCTTGGATATTCAATAGGCCTTTCCAACTTAGCATGGTCAACTCCTGATTCTTAGCTGCTCCCCTGTTCTCTCCCAGGGTTCTCCAGCCCTGCAATCATACCACCATCCAGCCAGCTGGTCCTCCCAGAACCTGGGACTCACCTTGATCCATTGCTTCGCCTCACCCTTTGTTAGTCCTGCCTCTAAAATCTATATCAAACTATCTGCTTCTTTCCATCCCTGCTTTGGAATTTCAGAGCCTGCTGTCTCCTTGTCCTAAAAGGCTTGCCTGCCCTCACCTATCCCTGGGGTTCACCTTGTTGCTTTAAAGTGTCATCTCCCAAGAGGAGCCTTCCCTGAGCACCCACGTGGAGCATACCTCACACTTAGCTCAGTTATTTTTTAAGTTGGGTCTATGTTGATGGGTTTAATAGCACCTACTACAACTTGCAGTTCATTTGTTTGTTTATTATTATTATTATTTTGTATGTATGACTGTACCCCCTCTAGAATGAAAGCCTCAGGGCAGAAAGGACTCCATCCTTTGTGTTCCATACTGTAACCCCACTCCTGGTACAGTGCTTGCCACACAGTGAGTTTTCAATAAATTATGGAAAGGAGGAAGGGAGGGAGGGGAGCCCTGGGTACCAGCCTCAGCTCTCCAGGGAGTTACTGTGTGACCTTGAGCGAGTCACACCTGTTCCCAAGGTTGCTTGATGTACTGACCCCATGTCCTATCTCACTGAGGTCTTAAGGGAATCAGATCTGAAGGTGCTATAAGGGGTTAGAATTTTCAGAAATCTTTACATAACAAAGAGTTGCAAGCCTCCAGATTAAACTCCAAGTCTCAGAATGTTCTTTAAATACTTCCTTACCCTTAGACCCTGTTTTCTGAGAACAGGTAACAACTGCCCCCCACTCCTGTTTCTTATTCCTTTTTTCTCAGGGTCAACCCAGTGCTTGTACTATAATGACATCTCTGCTACCCTCCGAAGGGGGTGGCCTCATTCTCAAACAGGTCTGCTAGCGTCTCATCTCATCTGCTTCCTATTAGTCTGACTCAAGGACCTTCAGCAGTGTGGTCACACAAATGCTCTGTGAACTATGCAGAGGAACGAAAGTGAGCAAACGTTGTGAGAGCCCAAGAACTGCTGACTGAATGAATTGAAGAGGGCGCGTTGAGCAGGGGCAACAAACATAAGAAAAATGCTGGGCCTTAGCATGAAACTGCCTTGGGTCTGCACCAGCAGTAAGGAAAAAATAAAAAAGCTTTCCCTTCTTCATCAGACGGGAGGGAGCTGAATGTGAATATGAGATCTCTAAAGAGGGTTACATTAAACTTAAAAGAAATCAGAAATGAGAGGTCATCATAAAAAGTCTTACCTGCAAAAATAACCTAAGTAAAAAGCAACATAACCTAGGAAAAAATATTTTTGACAGGCTTTTTTCTGTATTAAAAGCCTGTACAGCAGCCAGGTGGGTGGATTCACATCTGGGGACTGTGGGCTCCCGCTCCAAGGCCTACACCAGGGTAGTTGTCTTTGTGGCTTGCAGGATCTTAGTTCCTCAACCAGGGATCGCCCATGAGAGGGGGCGATCGAGGTGGCCCCCTTTGGTCGGCTGGGAAGAGCCAGCGGAGGGCCACATGCGCTTCTCTCACGCTTCAGCCAGAGGACTGGCCAGAAATGCCGCGGGCCGAGGGGAGCAGAAGCGCAGTCAGGAAGCTGCGTGGGCCTCGGGGACCCGACGGGGTCGAGCACAAAGCGGGCGGCGCTGCCGGGGCGCACGGCCCACCGGCTGGGGCTCCCAGGAGGAATCTCGCTGCGCCATCTGACACCCTGGCCCAGCCCGGCCCGGCCCCAGCCCCGCGCTCCCGGCGGAGAAAAGCGCGCAGGGTGGCCACGCGGGTCGTGGGCAGCGGGGCAACGGCACAGGGCAGGTCCCCCTCTCCGGAACACCTTCGGTGCCTGTAGTTTGGAGAGTGAAGGCTGAGTGGGGAGCTCCGGGAAGAGGGGGCAGGGAGGGCGCAGCTGGCAGGATAAAGAACTTGTGCTGCAAAGGTGTGAAGGAAGAGGATCTAAGCATGGGGGCGGGGGGCGGGACATAACACAGGAAGAACAGGCCTGTTGAACCCCGGACAACAACAGAGACTTCCATAGCCCTGGGTACCTGGCAGTACTGTTCTCAGCCTTTTACAAAGCTTTCCTCCTTGAATCCGCATAAAACCCTAGGAAGGAGGAAGTCATTTTTATCTCCATTTGTAGACAGGAAACTGGGGGACCGAGAAGTTGCCCCAGGAGGCCCAGGTAATAAACAGCAGACCTGGGATTGAAACACAGTCCCCAGAGTCTGTGTTCTTTACCACTCCATTGCCTGGAAACCCACTAACAGTGACTAAACCACCAGGACATTTATAACTTATTTAGAATTCGGGGTTGGAGGTTGATGGTCCTATGCTTGGCCTGGGGTCCAGGGAAGTCACCTGGGAATTCCTTACTGCCTCTGGCACCTTCTTCATGTCTGGGTGTCCCTCCTCATGGCAAGGGAGGCAGTCACAAAATGGGTGCCCTCCTCCGAGCCTCTCCTTTCTCAGGGAGGAGAAACTTATCTGTCCATCTTCTACACTAAACAGGGAAAATGCCTAAACAGGGGTGATGGGGAACAGCTAACAGTTACTGCAAGCTGACAGTGTGTTCCCAGCACTACACTATAAGCTGTGTAACAATGTCAGAAGATACGTTTATCACCATTTTATTGCTGTGGAAACTGAGGCTTAAAAGGGTTAAGCAATTTCCTGAAGTGCCACAGCCAGCAAGGAGCAGGGGCAGGACCCCAACACCAGAGCACCCTGAGGGAGAGGGGCCCCCACCCCTGCACCTTTCAAGGCTTTGATGGGCTATCCCAGGTTGTGATTTGCTGTTTTTTTGGAAGACAGAACTCCAGGAGCTCCTACAAATCATGTCCTAAATGTGTTAATCTGATGCCACCCTAACTTGCTTCAAAATAACATGAGAGGGGTAAATTGGGTGAGGGTAAGTAAAGAAGAAATAAGACTAGCCATGAATTGAGAGTTGTTGAAACTGGGTGATGGGTACATGAGAGTTGATTATACTAATCTGTATTTTTGTATGTGTGTGGAATTTTCCATAATAAATTTTTTTTTTTTTTTAAGTATCAGCTCCACCTTTTTTAGGACCTGGGGTAAAATATGACTAAATATATAAAAGTTGTAAGTCAAGCTAACAAAATGTAAAATGAAACGTGTTCTGTCCTCTTACCTTGAAAAATATATGTTCATGATGACCTGAAGTCCATGTTCAGATTTGGAGGTCTGCAGCAGAACTTGGCAGCCTCGGGGGCTGGTCTCTCCCTATAGCTTTGTTCTGTCCCACATCCCAGGGACAGGCACACTGGTGGACATTCCGGGTTCTGCCTGTGCACCTCACAAATTGCCTCCCCTTCCCGCCACGTAGGCACATTTGCACAGCTGAGGGGCAGTCCACCTGGGCCATAGACCCATGGAAGAGGACTCTTCCAGCCATAGATACAGTCATGGGAAAGTTAGGCAGGAAGTTCCAGGCCACAACCCTCAGTGCACAGATTCTGTGTGGGCATGTCCCCTGGTCTCACCCTGAGGAGAGCCAGAGAAGGCCCTCTAAGGGCTTTTCTTGTCTGGTCTTAGACATTAATGGTCCTTGAGTCTGCCAGAGCCCTGCCCTCAGTAGGCACATGGCTCCAACGACTCAGCTGCTTCCTCCTCGCCTGTCATAGGACACCAGGGTCCAAACCAGAGTGTGACGACCCATTTCACTGCCTTCTGCCCCTTCCTGAAGAATCCTACCTGCCCCTCATGTTCTTGAGAGTCATATGTCCATTCCTTAAAGCTCCCTCAGTCTGTAGCCAATGGAGAAAGGGTAGTACCTTAAAAGAAAATCAGGATGCTATTATGAAGAGTCAGCGGATGCCTCCCCACAAAATCCACTGAGATCAGTACCAGAGTCCCATCTTTTTTGCCCCCATCCCTGACCTTAGCAGACTTGACTCTCCTTGCAGGTTGATGTAGTACTGTACCTAGACATCCCTTAATCATGTGTTTCCCCGTCTCCCTGCCCCACTAGACAATGTTTCTTTCATCTTTGTGTCCCCAGGACCCTGCATCGGGCCCCTCACTGGCTCTTTAGTAAATGACCAAGTCAGTGTGCTGGCCAGCCTGGAAGCATTAGGATCCTCTGTCTGTGCTGGCTGCCCACCGTCAGGTACAAAATATTAGCATAGGAATATTTTTAGATTTCCCCCCCCCCTCTGCTAAGAGGATTCTGGTTTTGAGCTCCCAGGTTCTCCCCCTCCTTCCCCAGCCCCCTCTGCAGCATTTGTCTAGGATTTTGTGGTTGTTCCAGTTACTACTGCTGTGTAAAAAACCACCCACAATGCAGTGCTCTAGACAACGACCATTCTTTATGCTCATGGATTCTGAAGGTCGGGAGCCCCAACAGGGCACAGCAAGGACACCTTTTCTCTGCCCCACAATGTGTGGCGTCCCTGCTGGAAAGAGTGAATGGCTTGGGGCTGGAATCATCTGGAGACTTCTTCATGCACATGCCTGGGCACCTGGGCTGAGATGACTCAGAGGCTGGGCCCAGCTGGGACTGCCAACTGGAGTGCCTGCCTGCCTGTGGCCTCTCTGTGTGGCTTCTCACAGCCTGGTGGCCTTGGGATAGTTGGACTTCTTGCTTGGTGGCTCAAGGCTTCAAGAGTGAGTGTTCCAGCAAACTAAGCAGACTGGCAGCCTCAGAAATCTCATAGGGTCACTGCTGCCACACTCCATTGGTCGAAGCAGCCACAAGCCTGTCCAGGGTCAAGAGAAGGAACAAAGTGCCCCTTTGGGTGGGAGGAGCGCTGAATAATTGGCAACCAATCATTTGAAATCATCCCAGTGGCATGAAGGCAGGAGGAAAGGATGAAGACTGAGGTTTGGAATAGATGTTTCCAGGGAGCACTGGAAAAATAGGTATGGGAGCAGGGGCACAAAAGGACTGCAGGAGGTAGATGGGAGGATAAAGGGGGAATTTGAAGAAGAGTTGCTGACAGACATCACGTATCATGTGAAACTGCGTTTTGGCAGCTGAATCTGTATTTTTGCTCCAGATCACTCCATGACTGAGACATGTGGGCCACAGCTTTGCAGGCCTTAGACCAAGCTTGAACAGGTCCACCCAGGCCGCTCAAGCCTGCCCACAGGTTTCTTGAGTTGAGGAAACTTTCAGGGGCTGAGGCACTTACCATCATTTCCGCCATCTCATTACAGAAGGTCAATCTGCCAAGGCCGCCTGGTGCATAAACGCATGCCTCGGCATCTCATTTACCCCCGGTGTTCATGCTCCCCTCCCCTCCTCATTCCCAGGGGCCAGATCCCCTCAAGCCTGATCTCATTCTTGGGGTGGGGGGGAGAGGAAGGCAGGTGAGAGGGGCTCTCTCTGGGGGATCCTGGTTTCTGAGATGGGCTAATTACAGGCTTCCTAATTAATGAGCCATGAGGTTTCATTTCATCAGCTGAGTCACAGGTGATGTCTGGGCCCTGGGCCCAAGGGAAGAGTATGAGGAATCATGGGAGGCGGAGGCCAGGCTGTGTCTCTGCCTCCCTGACCCTCATTCTCTAGATGCTCTCTTTTCAAACCCAGTTCTTCTTACCACCTTAGAGGGTGTCAGCAGCCCCCCTTCCTCCCTATACCTACCTCTGCTTCCTGATATTTTCCTGGGACTGTCCCCCAGTCTGTCCATCCCTTATGCCTGCCCACCCCCCCAGGACCACATAGAGCTCATTAGCTATTGTTTCCCCATCACCCAGTTTCTCTTTCTCTTTCTCCCTCAGCCACATACATCACACAACTGGAGCTGCTGTCTGTACCATGGCAACCACATCTCGGGATCCTAGCACCCACTGCCGTTGGCCACAGCCTGCCAGAGACCATTCCTGAGCCACTCTTCCACCTGTCTCCTTGCTCCTTCCCACACTCACCTCTTTCAGTAACTGTACATGACAGGTACTTTTCCATTTTCATTTCAACCAGAAGATGTATCCATTTACAGGAAGTTAATGCTGCTGAGTCTTTATTGGCGGTGGTGGGGGAAGGGGAATTCTTTTATTTTTTGTGCCTAGAGGTATAATATTTTTGAATTTTCAAAAGCTGTGCTGTAGCTTGGTCATGAGTTGTTATTCCATAGAATTGTTTGTGCCTTTAGATCTGGGTCTCATGATGGACTTGGGCCCAGGTGGAAAGGTTCTAGTAGGTCGTGGAGTTGGGTGGTTTCCCACCAGATCAGTGCTGGCAGTACCCTGTTCCCTGCACTAGGCTCCCGTTCAAAGGAGGGATCCTTAGCGGCTCTGTGGTGACAACATCCAGGCCACCCCTGTAGAGGGGACCTGCGCCTGATCTTTGCCAGCCTCTACTACCTTCAGAGAGTCTCAGGGGTTAAGTTGGTGGCCTTGGAGTCAGTCAGATGAGCTCTTCATGGAACTGGGCCTCAGCTTACTCCTTCTACTGAGAGTTGTGAGGATTAAATGAGATAATATGTATGAAGTGCTTAGCACAATTCCCAGGATGGCATGCTCAATATATAGAAACTTTCTAAAAGACTTATTTATTTATTTTTATTTGTTTTTTTCGGCTGCATCGGGTCTTAGTTGTGGTGCTCGGGCTTCTATAGTTCTGGCGTGTGGGCTTAGTTGCCCCTTGGCATGTGGGATCTTAGTTCCCTGACCAGGGATTGAACCGGCATCCCCTGCATTGCAAGAAAGATTCTTAACCACTGGACCACCTGAAAGACTTCTGAATGCAAAGGTATTTTTTGTTGTTGTTGTTTTTCATACCTGGATGGGCTTCAAATTCTCTATAATCTCCTTGATATTTCATGCAAAATCATGTGTGTGCAAACCACTTGTTCCTGGGCCCATCTTCTGGACACAGCTGGCCACTCCACAGGGGGTGATGTGGCTCTAAGCCCCCCAGACCAGCCCTGGCTGCTCAGGCTGCCTGTTGGTAGGGTTGGAATCGTTCTCTTCATTTTTTGCCGAAGAATCTTTGGGCTAGAATCCTATAGGTGGGATGGCTGGGTCAGAGGGATCATGCATATGTAACTTTGCTAGATATTCACCTCCACAGAGGGTGTACTCCTTGCATTCCCACAGCCTCATCAGCAGATTGTGGCCAAATTTTGAGATTTGTGCCCATCTGCTAAACAAGAAATGGTATTTCAGGCGTATTTTTATTTCATCGTATTTATGAGCAAGGTTGAGCATCTTTTGACATGCTTAAAAGGCCATTTGCATTTCTTTGTGTGTCTTTATTTTTAGAAGCTATATATTGGAATATTAACCATTGTAATACAACTTACATATTGTATTTTCCTAGTTTGTAATTTGTGTTTTTACTTTGCTAATGGTGGCTTTCTTTTTCTATGTAAGAGGGTTTTTTTGTTTTAATTTTTTATGTAGTCAACTTTATCAATCTTTCCCCTAACTATATGTGGATTCTGAAATCAGGAAAGGTTTTCTCACTTCCAGCTTTACAAGAATTTCCTCATTTTCCATTTTCTTCTAGTTCTTAGATGGTTTCCTTCTTCCAGTGACTCCAGCACCACTTGCTGAGAGGTCCCCGCCCCCCCGCCGCCCCAATTTCCTTATGCAGTTGGGTCTGTTACTGGATTTTAAAATTTTTTTCATTGCTCTGTCTGTGTATTCATGGGTTAGTTTTCCCCACCCCCAAATCAAACTGTTCATTTTCAGATTTTTTCTAGTTATTCTGGCTTGTTCTTCAAAAAGATCTTTATAATAAGAATAGTGTGTAATGACAGCAAATGTCCATTAAATAATGTTAAGGGAAATAGCAGGCAACAGAACCACACAGTATATACACGTGCCTCTTTTTCCTTATAAAAAATTATTGGAAGGGAAAAGAGCCAGGAGAGCCATGTTTGAGTGGTCATCTCTCAGTAGTATGGCTATGGGTAGCATTACCTTGTTACTGATGCAAACCTTGGTGGAAAAAACCTGCCAACTGCCACATGGCTGCCTCTTCCTCCCTCCTCCTCACCTCCTCCCTGTGCCACTCGGGAGATCTTGTCACCCTCTGGGCCAAGGCATCTCTTTGTAAGGGAGGGAGTGCATTACAGCAGGGAGGAGGCTGTGGACACGGCCTCTGCCGGGTGGGGGTGGGGGCCGGCAAGGTGCTGGCGCATCTGATTACCCCACTGTCCTGCTCTCCGTTACAAGCTCCACCCCCGTGTAGGGGTGTTTCCCTACTTCCCGGGAGACAGGTTCCTAAGCGGTAAAGGGAACACCAAGGGCCCATAGAACTTTCTTTGATGGTGGAATGTTCTGTATCTGTGCTGTCCAACAGGGTAGCCACTAGCACATGTGACTATTCAGTACTTCAAATGTGGCTGGTGTGACTGAGGAACTGAGTTTGTTTTTTGTTTTTTTGCGGTACGCGGGCCTCTCACTGCCGTGGCCTCTCCCGCTGCGGAGCACAGGCTCCGGACGCACAGGCTCAGCGGCCATGGCTCACAGGCCCAGCCGCTCCGCGGCACGTGGGATCCTCCTGGACCGGGGCACGAACCCGTGTCCCCTGCATCGGCAGGCGGACTCTCAACCACTGCGCCACGAGTGAAGCCCCTGAGTTATTTTTATTTACTTTAAAAAGCCACTCTACTGGCCAATTCCCCATCCAGCCACGCCCCTTCCAACCTAGAACTGGAAGGAAAGATCCTGCCTGTGTAAGTGGACTGAGAGGCCAAGCAGGCCGGTGTGGCTGGAGAGGGGAGAGGGCAGCTCCGCGGGAGGGCCCAGCACACCAGCAGCCCCGTCCCTGCCCCAGTGGCCAGCACACAGGCAGCCAGCCCAGCATCACAATACTGCAGACCGCAGGTGAGCAGCAGCCTGGCAGCCCGGCAGCCTGGCGGGGGGGCCGGGGGGGGGGTCCCTCCAGGGGCAGGTCTCTTTGTCTGCAGACCTCCTTACAGCAACCCAGGCAGCAGAGGACCATTTCTTGGGGAATGGAAAAGCACCCAGCAACTGAGCGGCCTCAGGCTGGAGACCCATGGGAGGAAGCAGGGCTGACGAGGGGATGGGGGAGCCGTTCAGCTCCAGGACCCAGACGCAGCCGCCTGGAGATGGAGTACTCCGGGCACAGAGCAGCTGCTCCTCTTGGTGATTTGGTTTCCCTACTTCTTCTACCTTCAGGACTACTTCTGAGTGGCCCTCCTTTCTGCCTGCCCCTGGGGCTGGAGGGCGAAGGCAGAGGGAGCATGAGTGAGGGTGGAGTAGCCAAGGCCTGGGGCCTTGGCCCCACAAGGGGACGGCCAGGTTATGGGGCAAGGCCTCACTCTGCACCTTGGGGATGAAGATTTGGAGACCAGCCACTGGGGCCCAGCTTCCTGCTCTCAAAGGGCCCAGGGCTGCGTGCCCCCAAATGGACTTTGGGTTAAATGCTACAGGAAAGGGGACATGTACCCCCAAAGACGCTGTGGTCAAGCAAGGGGGCAGTGGGGTCACAAGGCTTTGAAGTCCTGAGTCTTCTCAGAGTCAACAGAGTCCAGCTCCTTGAGTTAATTGGTTAGCTGCTTTGCGCCTGCCCTGGGCTCTGGTGAGAAATCCTTTGAGTCTAGTTGGCAGCAAGAGAAAAGTTATTCTCATTTTCTAGGGGAGAGAAACGGAGCCCAGCGGTGCTTTGTGTGTTCTGGCAAGGGTGGTGAAAAGACCACTTCATTTTAGGGGACCCTTTAAGATAAAAATGGTGCATCTCCAAGGATGTGGCTATGGCTCCACCTGTCCATCACAGGGGCTCCCATGCCTGGTTTCCTCCCAGAGCTACCTGGGGAGCAGCAGCCTGTTCAAAATGCAGATCACCAGGCCCCCCGCAGGAGGGGAGGAACCTCTGCCCTCATCTGGGCACTCTGTGCTTTATGCTGACCCCACGCTGGCGACTTCCTCAGGCTCCCAGGTTGGGAGAGACGAGACAAACCCCAGAGGGAAGGCCTCCCAGCAGTGAACTTGCTCTTGGGGAACTAGGCTGTTATCTTGAGGCCATGACAGGCTGAGGGTAGGAACTGCCCTCCCCTCTGTAGCACTGCTTTTGCTGCAATGGTGGGGCTTTTCCTAGAACACAAGCACACAAGGAAGATAAGGCAATAATCCGGACTGACGCAGACATTTAAAGCCAAAGGACACACGGGAGTCTCACCAGCCAAGAGGAAAGCCCACCAATGCAGACCTTGGAGGCTCATGTGAGGGGTCAAGGGAAGTGTCACCAGGAGGCAGAGGGGAGGGTGGGATTGCCTCCACAGCCACCTTTGTGGCCATACACACCTTCTAGGAACTCTTAAAAACACATTCTCTAACCCCAACCCCAGATCTCTAAATTCTTAGATCTGGAGTCCAAGAATGGAATTTTTAATAAGCTCCCTCCTTCCCCCATTAGTGTAAGAACTATAGTTCTCTCTGCCCTGTGAGCAAAGCGTGGAGGCCAGAGAGAACGCTGTCCTCCTCCCCTGGAGGGTCCCGGAGGCAGCAGGCCTGTGGGAGTAGTGGAGAGCAGATGGCTCAGTATCCTGAGTGGCTTGAGGGACCCCCACAGCCTGTCCACCAGTGGCTGTGATGAAATCTCAAGATTAAAATAAGAAGCATCACTGCGCTCCTCCTTCCCAAACATGCTCAGAGGAAACAGGGAATAGCAGAGTGTATTTTTTCACGGATATTCTTCCATGACTAGGATCTACTCCATACAGTAAACAGTTGTAGGAATACATATTTTCCCTCTGGGACTCCAAAATTTTGAATGGGAAAAAAAAGTGCAATCTATCCACAAGTATCTTTGCTGAAATAGGCCCCATGCAGAAAAGGTACCTTCTCCCCTCAGAAGGCAGTGCAGCTCTGCCAACACGCAGCTAAGCAAGCTGTCACCAGCCTAGGGGGCTGCTCAACCCTCCCAACTGGCGTGCACACCCACCTGCAAACCCTCATGCATCAGATGCACCTGCAAATCCAACTTCTTGTCCCTTCAGGCCATTGACCCAAATTACAATCTGACAGGGTTGCAGTGACTGCTCACGGCTGCCCTGTGACAGTCCCACTTTGTGTGGGTGCAGGTAGGGTAGAGGAGTATGATGACACAGACAAGAGGAAGCCCACAGCGGACGTCAACCATTGCTTTATTAAGGCTCGGAGTGGTTTGCCAGTCAGAGGAGCTGAGTCATTTACTCCACAGATCCTTGCCATGCTCCACTTTTGGGTGACACTGAAGGTGGAGGCTCTCTCTGAGATCCCGAGCCACATTCACATCCACCTTGTAGGCTGAGGGGTGTGTGCAGACGACCTGGGGGGCCTCAGAGGGTGGGGCTGGCTCTAGCAGGCCCTGGGCTCTGGCAGGGGGGTGCTGGCAGGGAGGCACAGGAGGGCAGGGACATCTCCCCCATCCCTCCCAGCTCAAACTATGGCTTTGTTATCCTATTGCCACTTGAGCAGGCGTGGAGAGCCCCTTCCCTGACCCCTCACACCGCAGGCCCATGTGCTATGCTGTGGGAGGAGACAAAGGGAAAGCCCGCGAGAAAGCAGAGGCCCCCCTGTGCCTGGGACCTGGCCAGACCCCAGGAGCTTTGACCCCCCACTCGCTCCTCCTCAGCTCCTCCCAGCGATGGGTCTTCTCAGGTTGAGGCCAGTCACTCAGAAGTGAACCCGCAGAACGTCCTGGCTGGCAAATGGCCGCTGGCAGGCTATGCATGTCATGGGCAGGGAGCGTTGCTTCTCACCCAGGCAGGGCCGGCACAGGAGATGGCCACAGGGAAGCTGGTACACGGGCTCCTTTTTGAAGTAGGGAGAGAACACTCTTTTGCAGGATGTGCATTCGGGGCCCAGGATGCTCCCAGGCTGCTCTGGTGAATCAGGGAAGAAAATAGGCCAGGGTTAGGAAAAGCTGCCCCCAGTCCAGGCTCCATCCTGGAGGCGGGCATGTGCCTGGAGTAGGACAAGAAGCTTCCCTACCCTGCATCCCTTCAGCAGCCTGGCTTCCTCCCTCCCTAGGCCGCCTCTGACTGATCTGGGAGGAGAGGATGCCAGAGAGCCTGAGAATCTGGGGAGCCTCCTCTCCATAATCAAATCTCGGTGCTCCAATGAATGCTCAAGAAAAGCTGGCTTCTGAGGGCTGCTAGGCAGCACTGGGCCCTTCCTGCTGCTCTCCCAGCAAGATGGACTTTCCCCTGGATAGGCTGCCAAGGTCAGAGCAAGGCACAAGCTCACCCTGACAACCTTGATAAACTGCAAGAAAGGTGAGATGTGACAAGAAGAAAAAGCAAAAAATGGTCTGAGGTACCCAGGTTGGGCAGGTCAAGGGGGGACGGAGGTCACCAGAGGGGCAGGGTTGAGGTCTGTCTGTAGCAGACCTGCCTGCTGAGCCTGGCACCTGAGTCTCTTTAGCCTGTAGCCCAGCAGTTCCCCTCCTGACCCATCAATCCCTTTCTTGTGCTGCAGGCTCTCTCCTTCATGCTTCCCACAGAGTCTCCTGAATGAGGGCCACAGCAGGCAGGTCTTGCCACCCCTCCTCCCCAAGCTATACCTGCTGCCCTTCTCTCGTGGCCCTGGCCTAGGGAGGCTGCTCTTTCTCCCCCAGTCCACACCCATCTGGAGAGGGCAAGGATGACCTTTTGGGTGAAGAGCCATAAGAATGAAAGGGAGCCAGCCATGCATGAGTGAAAGGGACAGCAAGTACAAAGAGTGGCTGGTCCATTAAAGAAACAGAAAAAACAAAGGTGTGATGTGTGAGAGAGTGGCAGAGGAGGGTGGAGCAGGCTGGAACATGCAGGACCTCACAGGCAGCAATTTATATTTTATTCCAAGTTCAGTGGGATACCCTGGAAGGATTCTAAGAAGTGGAGTATCATGATCTGGCTTACATAAAAAGATCCCTCTCTGGGCTTCCCTGGTGGCGCAGTGGTTGAGAGTCTGCCTGCCGCTGCAGGGGACACGGGTTCGTGCCCCGGTCCGGGAGGATCCCACATGCCGCAGAGCGGCTGGGCCCGTGAGCCATGGCCGCTAAGCCCGCGCGTCCGGAGCCTGTGCTCCGCAACGGGAGAGGTCACAACAGTGAGAGGCCCGCGTACCGCAAAAAAAAAAAAAAAAAAGATCCCTCTGGCTCCTATGAGGAGGATGGGCAAGGCAAGGGTGACTGTGGAAGAGCAGCAGAGGCTGCTACAGGAATCTGGGGGAGCAGTGCAGGAGCTGGGGCCAGGGTAGCAGCAAGAGTAATGGAGCAGAGAGGACATCCCTGAGATCTATTTTGGAGCAGTGTAAACAAAACTTGATGATGAATAGAATGTCAGGAATGTTGACGGAAACCAAGGATGACCTCCATGTTATAGGCTTGACCACAGGGTAGAAGATGCTTGCTCTTTACCAGGGACTGGATGATGGGGGGCTATGGGGAAAAATCTTTGGAGGCGCCTGCAGTTCTGAGTTAGAAATTCACTTAAGATATCCATGAGTCTCCCACACAGAGGCACCAAGAAGCTGTAAGGGAGGTCAGGGTCTGAGTTCCAAGGAGAGGAAGGAGCTACAGGTGAATATGGGCAGTCACAGGCCAAGTGGGCTCTCACTTGAGTGACACAGAGTATAGAGAAGAGGGTCTAAGACAAGAGTCTGGAAGAGAAGGAAGAATCAGCAAAGGAAATTGAAGAGAGACTCTTGAAAATGGGGAGAAAAAGAGCATAACATCCGGAAGGCCAAGACAGGTGTTTCAGAAAGGAGAGGCTGGTTAGCCACAATAGACGCTGCTGAGAGGGTAAGTGTCCATCGAATTTGGGGTCATGGAAATTGCTGGTCACCTGGACAAGACAGGTTCTGGGAGTGATTAGGATGGAAACATAATCAGAGAGACAGGGAGGAGGGGACAAGGGCAGAAAAGGTAAGATGGCCTGGGATCCAGGCAATAAGAGAACAGACTAACTTTGGACAGGCAGGAGGAAGCAAGTGTATACCTTATCATTAGCCCCACCAGATTTCATCTTGTAAAAAATGCTCCAGATTCTCTCACTTTGTATCCTAACCGATTCTATCATCCATTGTGGTCCCAGGTTCATTTTAGGCAAAACTTAGCTCAGTAAGCTATCACTGTTCTAAGATACTGGTGAAAATGTTAATAGGAAGGGATGAAGATGACATACTCAACTTGAAACCACCCTCCACATTTACATAAAGTACCCCAGATGTCAGATGAGAGGCAGACTACATAAGAAAAATAAGCAAAAAGGGAGAAACAAACAAAAGTCCTCAGGACAGAGTAATTAACATTAGATCTTACCAAAAAACACCAATCCCCAACGCCACAGAATTACTAAGAATTGACTAAAGAATGACTTTCTTGTGAAGAGTTAAACTTCATAGGCAGCCCTTGAACTCACCCTGGAAAAGTAAAGGCCTAGGTGTTGGAGCTAAGGAGCTTGGGCATAGAGGTTCACAGAGCCCCAGAGGCATGGCCCGGCATCCTGTTCAAGGGCTCTGAGGAGACAGACAGGGCCCCTCTTACCCGAGCTGGAGCCTGGCCTCCAGGAAGTATTGCTCCCTCTTGTGCTGAGGTGCTGGAGCTGTCCCCTGGTCAGCCGAGCTGTGAAGGAGGGCATGGAGCCAAGGGTTGACGTCAAGGCAATTTCCAAGCTTTGCGACAGCTTTTGCTCATGGGATACTGGACCTGTTGAGAGACACACAGACCACAATATCCAGAGGTTTGGCAAAAGCGAAGACCAAAACACAAAGTCCTCTGAGAACCACAAATGGTACTTCTAACTTCAAACAGACACAAACATAAAGAAGGTCCTCCCTAATGTCTACTAATAGACTGTGATGACAGGATACCAGGAGTTAAAGCCCTGGGGCCCCTGGCAGTTCTTACCCATCCCACACTGCTTTCAGGATTCCTGGGCTCTGCGCTAGCTTTTCTCCTCCTGTACAAATTGCTGGGCAGGCCTGGGCCACCTCCTGGCTCACCTGTAGAACTGTACCCTACTTTCTGAAGGTCTCCCTGCCCGCCAAGGAAATGACTGGGGCAAGTAAACACCCAGTTTTGTACCCCTGCTCCCTGCCCCCATTCCCTCCCCAACAGCCTTAGTCTGCTCTTTCCCCATCTCCTCCCTGCTAGGGCCCCCTCAACTCTGCAGGGCCACTGGCCTGCACTCCCTTGGTGTTCATGTCCTCTTGCTTCCTAGGTAAAGCAAAGCAGTTATTATCGAGTGGAATAATGAAGACCTCACTCTGCCCACTCCACTATCTATAGGGCCTTCTCTGGATATGGGCTGAGGGTGAAGGTAACAGGAGATGGGGACCGCTGCTGAAGAAAGGACGTAGAGATCTGCCTGATAGCAGGGCTTCCCCAAAGTAGCACCATAAAAGTACCCCAAAGCGGGGAGTGGAATGTTTGGTCTACAGTATGTAGCACATAGGATATCACCTTGAGGCCTTGAAGGAGCACTGGTCAGCGTGGTCCTGTGTCACCAACAAATCTGTCAAGGCCAACACCACTGGAGACCTCCACAAACATCAAGGTCTAAGTACCTTTCTCCTCATCTTGCCCCACTGCACCTCAGATGCTTCCAGGAGTTTCTGGGGGTCTTGTTAACTAAAATTTGCACTCAAAGCCAGAGAAGATACATACGTAACCTTTAAGTGTGCTGTTTGCATAAGCCTTTTAGACTAAGAGAGGAACTTTAAAGAATGATACAGGTGGATGGACCTAGAGTCTGTCATACAGAGTGAAGTAAGTCAGAAAGAGAAAAACAAATTCCGTACGCTAACGCATATGTATGGAATCTAAAAAAAACGGTACTCATGAACCTAGTAGCAGGACAGGAATAAAGATGCAGACGTAGAGAACAGACTTGAGGACACGGGAGGGAAGAGGAAGCTGGGACGAAGTGAGAGAGTAGGACTGACATATATATACTACCAAATGTAAAATGAATGGCTAGTGGGAAGCTGCAGCATAGCACAGGGAGATCAACTCACTGCTCTTTGACGACCTAGAGGGGTGGGATAGGGAGGGTGGGAGGGAGGCTCAAGAGGGAGGGGATATGGGGATATACGTATACACATAGATGATTCACTTTGTTATACAGCAGAAACTAACAACACTGTAAAGCAATTATACTCCAATAAAGATGTTAAAAAAAAGAATGACAGAATCTAAACAGACTAGTTTTCATAAGCAAAAAGAAAAAGTTGTCAAAGAGCTATCTCCAAAAGCACCAAGCACTGACAATCACAGGAGAATTCTACCAAACATGTAAAGAGTAAATGAGGGACTTCCCTGGTGGTGCAGTTGTTAAGACTCCACGCTCCCAATGCAGGGGGCCCGGGTCCGATCCCTGGTCAGGGAGCTAGATCCCACATGCCGCAACTAAAAAGAAAAAAAGATCCCGCACACAGCAACTAAAAAAAAAGAAGATCCCGCATGCCGCAACGAAGATCTCGCACTCAGCAACAAAGATCCTGCATGCCGCAACTAAGACCCGGCACAGACAGATAAATAGATAGATAGACAGACAGATAGATAGGAAGGAAGGAAGGAAGGAAGGAAGGAAGGGAGGGAGGGAGGGAGGGAGGAAGGGAGGGAAGGAAAGAGGGAGGGAGGAAGGAAATAAAGAAGGAAGGAAGGAAGGAAGAGTAAATTATTCTAATACTACTAAATTGTTCCAGAGTTTAGAAAAGGAAAATTTCCTAATTCTTCTTATGGAGCAAATCATTGATACCAAAACCTGACAGATGATGTGTACTTGTACACACACACACACACACACACACACACAACTGCAGTCCAATCTCATTAATGAAGACAAAAATCCTAAATAAAAACACTAGCAAACAGAATTAAGCAGTACACTAAAAGCAGCATGACCAAATGGAGTTTCTTGCAGGAATATAACAGTGGTTCAATATTAAGAAGCCTATTAATGTACTTTACTGTATTAAAAGATCTAAGGATGAAAAATCATAATATCATCTCTACTGATATTGAAAAGGCATTAGACAAAATCCAACCACCAATCTTGGGTAAATACATTGAATAAAATAGGAATCAATGGTGTGGGAGAGTGTCTGAAATGGCCCCCAATGAACCCCACCTGAACTTAGTAACTTGCTTCTTACAGAATACAGTAAAAGTGATGGGATGTCACTCTGTGATTAGGTTCTACAAGACTGACTTCCACTTGTTTGCACATGCTGGTGTACACAGCTACCATGTTGTGTGCTGCCCCTGAGAGGCCCATATGGCAAGGAATTGAGGGTAGAATCCAGCCACCAGACAAAAGGGAAGTGAAGCCCCCAGTGCAACAATTCAGCAAGGAACTGAATCCTGCAACAATCACGAGTGACCTTTGAAGTGAATCCTTCCCCAGTCAAGGCTTGAGATGGCCGCAGCCCTGCCAACACTTTGATAGCAGCCTTGGAAGACCCTAAAGCAGACAATCCAGCTAAGCAATGCCTAGATTCGTGACCAGAGAAGCTGTAAGATAATAAATGTGTGGTTCTTTAAGCCAGTAAGTTTTGGTGTAATTTAAGCCAGCAAAGCATAAAACAAAGGGCAAGTGCCAAGTGTCACCCGGGAGGAGTAGAGATGACGACGGGCTTGGACATAAAACGAGGGATTACCTGTTGAACAATCCATGAGCTCACTGGCAGCTTTCATTTTCTTAGCAGTGTGCTCTGAGGTAGTGGGTGAGACCAGAAGGCTTGTGGTAGAAAAACAGGAAGCATTTAAGCCAAGGCTACTGTCTGGGGCATGTTCACCCTGCTCCATCTTCCTTTTCTGAGAGGGCAGAGCAATGGAAGAAGGGGTCACTGCCAATGCAGTCTGTGCTCTCCCAAGCAGGTGGCAGCCAGGGATGGAGTGCTGGAGCAGGAAATGGTCGATCCGGGCCTTCAAGTAGGGGTGAGGCAGGGGCTGGGAGTGCGGAGTAAAGGCTACTCCTGTGAAAGGGTCACTGGGCACTCGGCCCCATGTGGCTTCACTACGGTTACACTTCTCCAGCGTGCTCTGGTCAATGACCTTGCCTGAGGGCAGCAGCATGGGGTAAGGCATGATCTCCAGGGTGATGGGATCCAGGAACTCTTCAGGTACATCCCGAATTACCTCAGCCAGCTCCAGGAGGCTGGAGGGGGCCTGCTGGCCCTCAGACTGGCCCCCAGGATCACAGTCACTCTCCATGGGCAAGGCTGGGGCCTGTAGAGACAAGTCCTGAGGGAGGCTCTCTGAGGCAACCAGCAAAACACTGTCTATCACCTCCTGAGAGCAGGTTTTGGCTGGCTGACCCCATACTTCCAACCGCTTGATACAAGGGATACCACTGCCTGTCACATGGGTGATACAAATCTTGAGATGGGCCACATGACTAAGAGAAAGAGCCCCTTTATTCCAGAGCTCCTGGGCCACAACAGCAGGGGAGGGAAGTGTGGCTTCCATCGGGCCAAAAGGTGGCCTGGCTTTGAAGCCCCTGTGGCTAAACACCACTTGGCTCTGGTTTTTCAACAAGACTTTGCCCACCAAAGTGAACGCTTCTTTCTCCGGAATGGATGGCTCATCTGGGCCTGGGGTCTGGCACTCGGGGGTATTCCAAGACACTCTGCTGGACAAGGCAGATGTATACATTTCCAGGCCAGTGACATTCTGGCCTCCCCCAGCTGTGAGGTCTATGTTAATCCTACAGATTTCCACATTGAAGGGAAAGGAAACTGTCACATAGACTGGTGGCTTAATGAAATACTCTGTCCTAAAACCATGACTTCTCTTTGTGAGGTCTTCAGAGATGAGATTTTCTACTTCATAACCATCAGCTGATATCTAGATTTAATGACAAAAATGAGACACATTGATTTGACGAGATCCAAATGAAGACAACTCGTTTTCAACAACTTGTCACTTCTAAGAAAACTCTTTAAAGAAAATCTGAAGTTCCTCATTTGAAATTTCCTCTATTACATCAAATTTTCCTGAGGTTTTCTTTTCTTTTTTTTTGGCAGGCATCCAAGATCAGGTCAAAGGCTGAGGGCCACTGTGTCCCCAAATACTGCCCATCCTTAAAAAATGAGCAATAAAACTCTGCCTAACCAACAAAAAATCCCTTCAAAATAACATGTCTGTGAAAGGGGGGCAGATTTACAAGTGTTTTTTGGATTGTTTTTGGGTTTTTGGTGGGTTTTTTTGCTTTTAAATTCAGAGGATGAAAATGTACAGATTTAGGGAAAAATAAAGATGTTCACTGAAATTCTCAATTTTGTATTTGGACTTGATCAATTATAAGAGTTTCCCTAGGAAGGCATAACAAAGGAACTTCTTGTAAATCTATGAATGATGAAACTTGGAAAGAAAAGGTTGCACAGAGACAAGGACCACAAAAGACTATGGGAAATTTAAAACAGTGAATGTACTAGGGGTGGGATTGTGAGTAGCTTTTTCCTTTCTCCCTTTTAATGTTTCCAATACTTGTTATAACCAATGGAAATTTTAAGATATCCTTGTCTGAAGGAGTCAGCTTAACAATCTGGGAACCTGAAATAATGTGCTGTGTGCAGAAATTCCAAATTGGGGAAGAAGTTCAATTCTCCCCTTGGAGTTTCCTTACTCCCTGCTCTGGGCTGTGGAAGATATCCAGCTTTGTACAAAAGGGGAGGCAGCTTAATTCAAATAATAAAGAACAAGGAATCCATATAACAAATATAAGCCATTATTTCTAGCATGAGAAGTTAGCAAGAACAACAGCATGGGAGAGAGAGAATTCCTACCTTCACTTTGACCTTGAGTGAAATTAAAATTTACTGTCAAAGGGAAGAGAACCCTCCACAAAATGAGTCACAACTCAGCTTGTAATGGTGCTGTCTGACTCTAGAGGTGCAGTCTGACCCACGCTTACCTAAATATCATCTGGTAGACTCTAAAACAATGAGGGTGAAAGCACATTAAGCCTGAATTAAGTCTACATACACAAGGCAGGAAATGGGGAAAAACATGAAAAATAGATGTCATATATTTATTTATGTGTATATACTTGTTTTGTTTACCTTGTTGCAGTAAATTCTTGGTCTGAACTGTGGGAGGCAAAGATTTATTACCATCCTTACGGCTGAAAGGATGGCTTCCAAGCATCAGAAATAGCCTTAAATGAAAAAATAAAACTTGGTATTAGACAAGTTAAAATTCAAATCTAAACTTTTAGGAGTTGATTCATAAGATCAGCTTGGTGCTTTGTGACCACCTAGAGGGGTGGGATAGGGAGGGTGGGAGGGAGGGAGACGCAAGAGGTAAGAGATATGGGGATATATGTATATGTATAGCTGATTCACTTTGTTATAAAGCAGAAACTAACATACCATTGTAAAGCAATTATACTCCAATAAAGATGTTAAAAAAAAAAGAGATGAGAATCAAACAGGATAACAATAAAACTTTAACACACACACATTCTCATGGTCTATACTCACTCTTTTTGTATACTATATGGGATACTGGGAAATTAGTCACTGAAAAATTACAAAGCAGATTTCTTTTGCAGACTGTGTAGTTTGGTTCTCTGGATGACAGCTGTTCTAAAGCCCCAGTGGAGGCAAGGGCCTATCAGCTCTGCAGGGGGATCCCCACAGGAAAGAGAGGGTCAAAAGTGGATGAGCTCAAAGAAAAAAGAGGACTACTTAGCCAGAAGGTTTAGAATGAAAAGGGTCACAGAAAATAATCATAGTGGTGCTATGCATCATTGTCATTTAACACTTGTTAATGCAATTATGTTTTCTTATTAACACGAAAACAATTAGAAGAATCAAAAATGTCGTTATTGAGAAGTAGAAAATCTTAGAGTTGAAAAGCACCTTAAAAGAACATCTAGGAGCTTCCCTGGTGGTGCAGTGGTTAAGAGTCCACCTGCCAATGCAGGGGACATGGGTTTGAGCCCTGATCCGGGAAGATGCCACATGCCGTGGAGCAACTAAGCCCGTGTGCCACAACTACTGAGCCTGCGCTGTAGAGCCTGCGAGCCACAACTACTGAGCCCACGTGCTACAACTACTGAAGCCCGCGCACCTAGAGCCTGTGCTCTGCAACAAGAGAAGCCACCGAGATGAGAAGTCCACACACCGCAAGGAAGAGTAGCCCCCACTCACTGCAACTAGAGAAAGCCCGCACGCAGCAATGAAGACCCAACACAGCCAAAATTAAATAAATAAACAAACAAACAAAAATATATAAAAGAACATCTAATCCAAATACAGCTGACCCTCGGGACTTCCCTGGTAGCACAGTGGTTAAGAATCTGCCTGCCAATGCAGGGGACATGGGTTCGATCCCTGGTCTGGGAAGATCCCACATGTCGTGGAACAACTAAGCCTGCATGCTTACAGCCTGTGCTCTGCAACAAGAGACGCCACTGCAATAAGAAGCCCACGTGCTGCAATGAAGAGTAGACCCTGCTCACCGCAACTAGAGAGAGCCTGCGGGCAGCAATGAAGACCCAATGCAGCCAAAAATAAATAAATTAAAACAAGCACATCTGACCCTTGAACAACACAGGGTTTAAGGGCACTGACCCTCCACACAGGTGTTGAAAATCCACGTTTATCTTTACAGTCTGCCCTCTGTATTGTTTCCACATAAGTGAATTCAACCAACCTCAAATTGTGTGGTACTGTCGTATGTATTTAGTGGAAAAAAATCCACATGTGAGTGGATCTGCATAGTTCAAACCGGTGCTGTTCAAGGGTCAACTGTAGTCATTTTGATGACCAATAAGCAGGGTAAGGGAAATGGATGAAGGTGGTTAATAGGTACAAACTTCTAGTTAAGATAAATAAGTTCTGGGGATGTAATGTACAACATGGTGACTACAGTTAACACTGTATTGTACATTTGAAAGCTCCTAAGAGAACAGACCTTAAAAGTTCTCATCACAAGACAAAAAAAAAAAAAAGAAGTAACTATGTGAGGTGATAGATGTTAACTAAGCTTATTATGGTAATCATTTCACAATATATACATATATTAAATCATTATGTTGTACACCTTAAACTTACACAATGTTATATGTCAGTTATAGCTCAATAAAACTGAAAGAAAAAGACTAATGTCCAACAGCCTTCGTCTTTCTCTGTAGAGAAGTGGGGAAGGCACTAGAAACATCCCTCCCAGTGGTAAGCCTCTCCAATGGATTTGAACTCCTTGAATGAGGCCAGCCAGCCATCTATGCTTTTCCATCTAACAGACAAGGCCATGAAAAACTCCCAATAGCGACAGGGCCACCCTCTGGGGTCTTGGTATTGTCGTGCTCAGTAAGTGCCACTTGCAGAGGCCAGGCATGTTGGGCATCCTGCAACATTTTAGTGAGTAGTTTCTGCACAGTGAAGATCTGCCATGAGACCTGTGAATGTTTATTATCTCAGCCTAGCCCCTATGTCAGTTTTACATATAAACACAGAATAGTTTTTAACATGATTTTAACACATGCTGAATTTTCTAGGAAGGGAACTTCCATGTCAACCACAGGAAGATCATACTTTACTTCAGGTCTTTACCAAGAAGTATTCACTTCTGAAATCCACATCACTGTGGTATTCAGAAATGCTAATATATCTGACAGTCCACATTTTTTTTTTTTTTTTTTTGCGGTACGCGGGCCTCTCACTGTTGTGGCCTCTCCCGTTGCGGAGCACAGGCTCTGGACGCGCAGGCTCAGCGGCCATGGCTCACGGGCCCAGCCGCTCCGCGGCATGTGGGATCTTCCCAGACCGGGGCACAAACCCGCGTCCCCTGCATCGGCAGGCGGACTCTCAACCACTGCGCCACCAGGGAAGCCCCTGACAGTCCACATTTGTAGAAGTCTCCATTCATGTTGATTCTACATGTTGGTAAAAGCTTTTGATTACTTTTTTTTTTTTTTGGCTGTGCCACGCAGCTCAAGGGATCTCAGTTCCCCAACCAGGGATCGAACCTGGATCCCCTGCAGTGGAAGTGAGGAGTCTTAACCATTGGACTACCAGGGAAGTCCCTCAGTTATCCTATTGAGCTCATTGATTTTAACAAAGTTTCAGGGACTTGGGGGGGCAGGAGGTTCTACAATCTCAATAATAATGAGAGCCTCTTTCTTAAAATGGTAACTCTTATTTGTCTCTCATCTTACTATATTAGCTAGAACTGCCAGAATTATATAAAATAATATTAGAGTTGCCATGCTTGTTTTGTTCCCATTAGAAAACACCTCTAGTGTTTCATCTTTGAACATAATGCTGATTGTTAGACTGAAATATTCTTTCTATGTTAATAAAGCACTCTGATTTTCATAGGTTTTTGAAAATCAGGGATATGCTTTGAATTCTGATTGTCTCTATATATTGAGTTTTATTATTTTTCTTATTTGACAGATTAATGAGATATAACACATTTTCCAATTTTTTAAAATAAATAAATTTATTTATTTATTTTTGGCTGCGTTGGGTATTCGTTGCTGTGCGCAGGCTTTCTCTAGTTGAGACGAGCAGGGGCTACTCTTCGTTGCAGTGCGCGGGCTTCTCATTGCGGTGGCTTCTCTTGTTTTGGAGCTCGGGCTCTAGGTGTGTGGGTTTCAGTAGTTGTGGCACGGGGGCTCAGTAGTTGTGGCTCGTGGGCTCTAGAGTGCAGGCTCAGTAGTTGTGGTGCATGGGCTTAGTTGCTCCGCGCCATGTGGGATCTTCACGGACCAGGGATCGAACCTGTGTCCCCTACATTGGTAGGAAGATTCTTAACCACTGTGCCACCAGGGAAGTCCCAAATTTTCCAATTTTAAGCCATCTTTTTATTCCTAAGATAGGCTCTAGTTGGTTGTGGAAGATTGTTCTTTAAATGTTTTTCAAACTCTACTGAATTTGATTGGTCACATTTAATTTTAGATGAGATAACACTGCACATTCATGTTACATTTACAAGCCCTATGCTAGGAACTGGAGTGGAGATAAAAATGAAATGGTCAGGTGGTGAAACTATTCTGTATGATACTGTAATACATGGCATTATACATTTGTGAAAATCCACAGAACTGTACAACACAAAGAATAAACCTTAATGTAAACTATGGATGTCAGATAAAAATAATATATCAATATTGGCTTCCAATTATAATAGATATACCACATTAATGCAAGATGTTAATAATAGGAAAACTGTATGCAAGGGAGAGGACGTATATGGGTACTCTCTGTATTATTTGATCAATTTTCCTGTAAGCCTAAAACTACTCTTAAATAGTCTAATAACAATAATAAAATAATAATAATAATAATAATAATAATGATTGGGGAAAAAGTGACTGAAAACAAATTAGGACTGGAGAGCAAACTGAAACAAGTGACTGTGCCATTACAGGATTAGAGTAGCAGATCCTTTAAAGAAAATCTTACAAATCATGGTATCTGTTTCTTTAGGAAATAGTGATGTCCAAACACTGTAGGATTCTACACGACTCCAGTTGCCACTGAGGTCTGTGCATGATCTTTTCCTCTCTCTTGTTCCAACACTCCTGATCTTTTAAGGCAAGTATTTCCTGCCTTAATGCTTAACACAGAAAAAAAAGAATGGCTCACCATATGAAAATGCAAACAGTCTCATCCAGGAAGACGGCCTCCTTAGCTCTGCCTAGGAAATAGCCAAGCTACCTGAATTCACTGCAAACACTCTCCAGTGAATACTTACAAATTATAGACTCCTTATCCAAATTTGGCATCTAAGTACAAGAGAGACCGTGTCTGAGTATAAGCTGGGGACAACAGACCATGGCTAAAGTGCCCTGCAGTTCAGAGAAGCAGCTTGAAGCCAGACAATATGGCCTTATAAGATAGTAAGATAATAATTATTTATAAGCAGATATCAATTTTCATTACAAAGATTTTTTTATTACAAAATATTTTAGATAAAAAGGTAAAGAATATAACATAGTAGACATTCTTCTACCCACCACCTAGATTTAGCAAATGCTAACATTTTGCCATGTTCATGTCTCATTAATGTACCTTAATGATAATTTACCGTGTATTATCTTGCAACATGCTTTTCTATTAAGCATTATTATTTTAAGTTTTTTCATGTTGAAATGTGTATATCTAGTTTGTTCATTTTAACTTCTTCATAGTATTCCACTGTATGACTAAAACACAGTTTATTTCTCCATTGACCTATTACTTATATTTTTAATTTTTTTACTATGAAAAAAAGCTGCAGTAAATATTCTCTATAAGTCTTTTTGTGGGGAAAAAAAGTTAAATAACACGGTCCTGTCCTCAAGTCTTGAAGCATTACAAACTTCCTTCCAACAGTGATTATGGAATACAAAGGTTTGTAACAGAGCTTTTCACAGATGACATTAAGAGTAGGGAAGGACGGTCTAATCAATGTTTTTCAATTTGTTGTTTTAAAATCAAGTTATAGGTTGAAGAAAAGAAATATGAACTAAAAAAGTACAAAATACCAAAGTGCACATAGTGCATTATTTCAGGAGACTTTTGTTTCAGTTTTATACAAATACATATAACAAATATATACTAGGTTCAATATAAAATGTACTGTGGCTTTTGATGAAAAAGACTGAAAACATTGGCCAAAGGTATACCCAGAAGTCAGGGAAGAATTCACAGGAGTAACGTTTGAACTAGAGACAACTAAGACACATGTCTGACCTCACGGACAACTTTGAAGGACAGATACCACATACTAGTGGTAAACCGTACAATATGTGCTTGACTATAGGAGCCAAGAGACAAGAACAGGAACAAAATAGGAAGGGCACTAGGGAGAAGGACCAGTAAGACTCAAGGCACAGAAACAGGACAACGTGAGGCCAATCCAGGAAATGCTGAATATGCCACTTAGCTGGAGAAAGCAGGGCTGGAAAGGCATAGTTATAGTGCAACATTACTACCAGGAATCTGACAATGATAGGATCTACTGATCCTACTCAGATTTCACCAGTTTTACACGTACTCATTTGTGTCTGCCTGTTTATTAAGTTCTGTGCAATTTTATTCTATGCACAGATTTATGTAATCACTTTGTGTGTACCAAAGTCAAGATACAGAACAGTTCCATCACAAGGATCCCTTGTACCGTCCTTTATAAATCCAAATACTCTACTACCACAGAAGTCTTAAAGTTCCTCACCCAGATCTAAGCTCCTCAACTGAAGACTCCAGTTTAATTCCACTACCCACACTATAAGAAACAAACTTGAGGGACTTCCCTGGTGGCACAGTGGTTAAGAATCCACCTGCTAATGCTGGGGACATGGGTTCAAGCCCTAGTCCAGGAAAATCCCAGATACTGCGGAGCAACTAAGCCCATGCAACACAACTACTGAGCCTGCTCTCTAGAGCCCGTATGCCACAACTACTGAAGCCTGTGGGCCTAGAGCCCATGCTCCACAACAAGAGAAGCCACCGCAATGAGAAGCCTGTGCACTGCAACGAAGAGTAGCCCCCGCTCGCCAAAACTAGAGAAAACCTGGGCGCAGCCAAAAATAAATAAATAAATAAATAAATTTAAAAAAGAGGAAGAAGAATGAGGCTCCAGATACATGCTCTGGAGTATTTCTTGCAGCTGACAGCCCCTACAGGACTGGATGTCCACACGGAGACAGACCTTTCTCCTCTGCCTCCCTGTACCAGGCTGAGGAAGGGAAAATGCAAGGGAAGGACTAAGAAGGGACCCAGAGGTAGGGTGACCAACAATATGGTATATCCAGGACTGAGGGTTTTTTTCAGAATGTGGAACTTTCAGTGCTAAAACCAGGAAAGTCCCAAGCAAACTGGGACATCCTATCTGGAAGGTTTCTGTCTGTGCTTCCTTGGAGCTTAAAGCAGCCAAGCAAACCTTTTTGTTGCTGATGACTCAGAACCTAGAGGTGGGGAAGTGTGGAGGGATAACTTAGAAGAGAATAAGGTGACCATGACACTTTCTGGACACATGTGCATCCATCTTCCTTTGGCTTACAAAGAAGTTGCCATAGCTGAGTTATACAAGCTGATTTTTGAGTCTCATGAAAATGTAATGGAAAGTAATTCTGGCAGATGCACATATTTTAAAGACTAGGCTCAAACAGGTTACAGAATTAAAAAAAAAGATTACCTGTCAAATAAGAGAAAAGCATTTAGCATCAAAGAGTGGGTGGAATACCAAGGCACTGAGCAATTTCATAAATTGGGCATTTCAGCTTTTAAAGAAGTACAATACTTCTTATAATT
The DNA here is from genome assembly GCF_963455315.2 of Globicephala melas. Taxonomy (NCBI): domain Eukaryota; kingdom Metazoa; phylum Chordata; class Mammalia; order Artiodactyla; family Delphinidae; genus Globicephala; species Globicephala melas. The sequence continues at coordinate 56,987,168 of NC_083328.1, read as the reverse complement.
TCTAAATTGAGTTACTGGTCCATCCAAGTAAAAAATCTGACTTGTGTGCATTTTTTTATAGCTGGTTAAAATGAAAGACAGCTGTCCCAGCCTATCCCACATAGTCACCCACAGATGAGAGGGAAGCAGGAAGACCAGAACCCAGGTGTAGGCCCAAAAGAAGCTTGCAATGTTATACACCTGGAGCCAATTCACCCTTCAAGAGCTTAATATGTGCAAGATACTCTGCTAGGCACAAGTGGACACAGTTTTTACTCTTAAGAAACTCACACGATCAAAACAAGGCACAGATGGGGAAGGGTTCTAATACCATTTACTCAGTACCTTAATAGCAGTGTCAGAAAAGTTATATGAGAACCCAGGTAAGGCAACCAAGCTCCTCACATACAAACCTGACCCTAACTTTGTCCTTCTCCTCCAGGGCCTTATTCCATCTGTTCTTGCCTCTCTCTTGAATCTTCAACTTATCTCTGACTATTGGACTCTTTCCTCAACATGTAAACAACAATTCAAGTCTCTTCTGCCCCCATCAGCCACCTCAAAAGAACCCAGCCTTGTCTTTCTTAGGGTTGTCAATTTAGCAAATAAAAATTTTAAATGCCCACTTAAATCTGAAATTTGGATAAACAATGGATTTTTTTTGGTTGTTTGTTTAGTATAAGAATGTTCCATGTACTACTTGGGACATACTTACACTAAAAAATTATTTATTGCACATTCAGCAAACTACGAATAGAAAGGAACTTCCTCAACACAATAAAGGACATTTACACAAAATCCACAGCTAATATCATACTCAGTGGTAAAGACTAAAAGCATTCCCCCTAAGATCCAGAACAAGACGAGGATGCCTGCTTTCACCACTACGATTCAACTTTGTCTAGAAGTTCTAGCCAGAGCAATTAGGGAAGAAAATGAAATTAAAAAGTATCCAAAGTGGAAAGGAAGAAGTAAAACTATCTCTATACACAGATGACATGATCCCATATATAGAAAATCCTAACGAATATACATATATACATACACAAAACTTACAAGAGCTAATAAAAGAATTGAGCAAAGGTGCAGGGTAAATCAGTTGTATTTCTATACACTAGCAATGAGCAATTCATAAAGGAAATTAAGAAAATTCCATCTACAATAGCATCAAAAAGAATAAAATACTTAGGAATAAATTTAACTGAGAAGGTGCAAAACTTACACACTGAAAACTACAAAATGTTGTTGAAAGAAATTAAAGACTGGACTTCCCTGGTGGCGCAGTGGTTAAGAATCCACCTGCCAATGCAGGGGACACGCGTTCGAGCCCTGGTCCGGGAAGATCCCACATGCTGTGGAGCAACTAAGCCCATGCGTCACAACTACTGAGCCTGCACTCTAGAGCCCGCGTTGCACAGCTACTGAAGCCCGCGCTCTGCAACAAGAGAAGCCACCGCAATGAGAAGCCCGCGCACCGCAATGTAGAACCCCACTCGCCACAACTAGAGAGAAAGCCCGTGCACAGCAACGAAGACCCAACGCAACCTAAATAAATAAATAAATAATTTTTTTTTAAAAAAAAGGAAAGAAATTAAAGAGCTAAGTAAATGGAAAGACATCCTGTGTTCATGGGTTGGAATACTTGATATTAAGATTGAAAAGCTACTAAACATCATCAGTCACTAGGGAAATGCAAATCAAAACCACAATGGGATATCACTTCACATCCACTAGGATGGCTATTTTTTTTAAAACAGCAAAGATGTGGAGAGGGCTTCCCTGGTGGTGCGGTGGTTGAGAGTCCGCCTGCCGATGCAGGGGACGCGGGTTCGTGTCCTGGTCCGGGAAGATCCCACAGGCCGCGGAGTGGCTGGGCCCGTGAGCCATGGCCGCTGAGCCTGTGCATCTGGAGCCTGTGCTCCGCAACGGGAGAGGCCACAACAGTGAGAGACCCGCGTACCACAAAAACAAAAAAACAAAAACAAAACAAAAAAAAAGATGTGGAGAAATTGGAACCCTAGTACTTTCTGGTAGGAATGTAAAATGGTATAGCCACTGCGGAAGTATGGTGGCTCCTCAATAAGTTAAACGTAGAATTAATACATGACCCAGCAATTTCACTCCTAGGTATATACCCAAAAGTACTGAAAACAGGTGTTCAAACAAAAATTTGTATATGAGTGTCCACAGCAGCACTATTCATAATAGCTAAAATGTGAAAACAACCCGATGTCCATCAACTGATGAGTGGATAAATAAGATATTGTATATATATGAAATGGAGTATTTTTTGGCCATAAAAAAGAATGAAGTACTAGTAAATGCTATAACATGGATGAACCTTGAAAATATTATGCTAAGTAGAAGTCAGACACAGAAAGCTGCATATTGTACAATTTCATTTATATGAAATATCCATATATGCAAATCCATAGAGACAAAGCAGATTAGTGGACAGGGTCTGAGGAAGGGGGAAATGTGGGGTGACTGCTTAATGCGTATGGAGTTTCCTTTGGGGGTGAAGAAACTGTTCTGCAGGTAGATAGTGATGACTGGCTACACAACACTATCAATGTACTAAATATCACTGAATTGTACACTTTGTTTAAAATAGCCAATTTTACATGTATTTTACAAAACATTATTCACTACTTATCTGAAATTCAAATTTAACTGACCATACTATATTTTATCTGGCAATCCTAGTCCCATTCTAAATCCTGCTCAAGTTTCCCCGTCCCTTCAAAGGTTCCCAAGGAATTGCCTCAATATTTGCAATCCATTCCTTAACTCCACTCATTCAACAGGTGTGCAGTCTGGCTTTTGCCCTGACAATTCAATTCAAATTGCTATTGTTAAGGTCATCAGTGATATACAAGTTGCTAAACTGACTGAAGATTTTTCAGTTCTTGCCTTAATTGCTCTCTCCCTAGCAACTGACTATACAAACCCCTTCCTTCTTGAAATACTCTTTACTCTTGGCTTCTGTGCAGTGAAAGGTTAACTCAGCAGGTTTGGGGTATTCAAGTCTTGCACATTCCAAAGAAACTTCACCAAGTCCTGGGATATAATCTCTAAGCCTTTGGAACACTGTGCCTGATAAGACTGTTTTATATACATCTAGGACCTCGGGCCACACCAGATAGTTTACATTAACAAAGTAATTTATGGTGGGAGCCTTGTGTCATGCTGTATAAGCTGGACCTCTGGAGGGGTTGGGGACTGAGTAACTAAGGTCAGCCATGTGGGCAGTCACTCCATGTCTACACGACTGACCCCAAATAACAACCCTGCACACCAAGACTCAGGTGAGCTTCCCTGACTGGCAATATCTGTACATATTGGCAAACATCATTGTTGGGATGAATTAAGAGCAGACTGTATGTCTCCACTGGACAAGGACAACTGAAAGCTTGTGACTGGCCTCTCCTAGACTCTACACTATGTGCCTTTTCCTTTGCTGATTTTAATCTGTATCCTTTCACTATAATAAACCATAACTCTAAGTTTTTCTTAGTTTTGTGAATCATTCTAGTGAAAGTGGTCTTGGGGAGCCCAGACTTACTTCTATGCCCCTATTTTTTCCTAAGTCTGATTATCTGTTCCTTTCCTGCCTTTATCACTGGATCCCTTTGCTTTGCCCTCCCTATAAATTCTGGTATTCTACTCTTGGTCATCTTTTCCCCTCCCTACCTGCAATAACCTACTTTCCACCTGTCCTAGGAAATTTCACTCATGGTTCTGCCATCTGACCTCATGCCCACTTGAGACCCCAGCCTGGACCCTTCTGCCTAGAGGCCCATCTCAGCATGACCCGGGCAGACTCAGCATTAACTCTGTACCCAAACACATCTCCTGCTTTAGTCTCAATTTTAGTTGCTGACTCGCTATCAATCTAGGCACTAAAATCATCATTCCCCAAACTGATCAATTAGCAAGTATTGATCTTTTTCCCCTTCCAAACATCTCTGAAATTTAAACTTTCCATTCCCATAATTTGGGCCTTCATTGTCTCTCACATGAGCTCTTGCACACATTTGTGAAATATTCTCCCTGATTGATCTCACACACCCCCACCACTCAATCTAGTTCTATCCTGCTTTTTACCTAACGTTTCTAAAACATGAATCTCTCCAATTACTCCCCGACTTAGACCCTTTAGAGGCACTCTAGCCCCTGTAAACCTAGGCTCTTTAGCAAGGCCATAAGGCTTGTGACCCAGATATTCTCTCTTTCTAGCCCCACCCTCTGCCTTCCTTCTACCCCCAACTCTCCAGCAATGCCTAACCACTCTAAATTCCCTGACCACACTCACTAAACATTATTATGTCCCAGGACCCATTCTAGGCACTGCAGATAAATTCTAGACAAAGTTAACTCAAGGAGCTACCTTCCAACAGGGAAACCAGTAAGTAAATAAAGAATAATTTCTGATACTGCTGAATGCAATGAGGATAATGAAGCTGAAGGTGATAGAGCATGATCAAAGGCCAATGGGGTAATTTTAGTTAGCATGGATGGGGAAATGACTTTTGAGAGAAAACCTAAATAATGGTGGGAGGAGTCCATTTTAAAACAAATTCTCATAGACCCCAAGTGTTTATAAAAGTTACCTGTATCAAGTTTCTTACATATATATAATCTTCTTATGCTTGTGGCTCTAATACAAACCTGAAGCCCCCTAGACTACCTATTATGGGAGTAATACATTTCCTTCTTGTCAGAGCTACTTGCCATGAAAAACATTCTGCCTGGTCATCAGATTTGGGAACCACTGGCCCAACAGGCACTCATGTAATTCTACTCTTCTAGGTCCAATTTTAAGGAGAAAATATCCTTGGGAGTGGGGCGAGGAGGAATTATATAAGAGAAGTAGAAATGCAGACAAGGGAGCTAAGAGGAAGGTAAGGTAATTCTGAAATGGCTCTTTGAAACAGGAAGAACGAGCAACTAACGACAACCAATCAAATCTAAACGAAAATGAAAAGGACTTTAATTTCAGAGGGTGTGAAGAAAACATGAATGGGGGAAAAATGGTGAAATGTAAGTGAAGCTGTAAAAGATTCTTACTTAAAACAAAGTATAAGAAAATCACTTATTTAAAATGAGCTTTAGACAATGCCTGACTACACTTCTGTCCTAAAAATTCAAAATAACCATGAGATGAGGCCGGTAAACTGAAAGGAAAATGAGATAGGAGTTACTTGACCATAAGACATTTTAAGATGTTTATTATTTACCTGCACAAATTAACAGAAACTTATACAACTGAACCAGGTTACAATTAATTCACAGTAACTAACGCATGCTAGCTTCTATCTGCCACAGACAAGAACACAACCAAGTCTCCTCAACAGATGATTTTATTACCAAATCTACATTCTGGCTTTTATAACTGTTTCACAACACCTGGCACAGTGCACATCTACAGCATTTATGACTAGAAATGACCCTGAAGGCCCTTCAGAGAGCAGAGGTGAACACTTTCTCATGGAGAAAGGCCAGCTTTTCTAAGCGAGTTCGTTTCAGTAGTGGGAGCCATTCCCAGTGAGATAACTCCACCACATGGTATCCAAGCTGATTCAGCTGCCGCCTCTTCATATTATGTAGTCCAAGCAGATCCCTGGAACCATAGCAATACTGGTTCTTGTTTGTTAACTGAATAGCCAGCTTCACTTGTGGGACCTGCCTGCAGGCCGGGGGACACAGGCCAGCCATCTCCATGGCCTCCAATCTGTCTGCCGTATTGAAAAGGGAGCCCCCCATAGGTATGGCCGCCTCCTCCTCTAATTTCATGGGCTGCTGCCCACTGTCTGACTCAGTTTCCCCCTGCAAATGCCCTCCTGATTTCCCTTTTAGTAGCTGATTCATCAAATCATCTGTAAGGCTGATTCCCACATGCTTAAGCCTTAATTTGGCTACATCTTCAGTTGGTGTGGCTTCTCTGTTAAAAGGTAATGGCTTCATGTTACCATCAAGCTGAACCTCTAAATCAGAAGATCGGGTATGAGGCAAAATCATATGGTGTTTGACATACTGGGGCCCACCCAACATGGTCTCAAGTAAAAAGAGAGCTTCTAGGAATTCAGGCTTTGAGTTCATATCCTTCCTTGCTAAATTCCACAGCATTTCCAATGCCTTTTGCTGAAGGTGAGAACTAAGACGATTGCCTCTGTAATGTGGACACTCAATGCCAACTGTACCATCAAGAGTATAAAGCTCCTTGGTGACCTCAAACTTACTTCTCTCTTGAGCTAACCTGACAAACCCTGGACTCAAAGCGAAATCTATGAGCTCTATTGGAAAGTACTCAGAAAATGCCAGGCCCAGCAGGCAGGTGAGCAGGTGTTCTGGGTATCGGTTGAACTCAGGCATCTTTCTGTGAATCTCATTTATCAGGCTAGAATAAAACTCTTCTGCATTAGGTGGCTTATAATTCAGAGTTCCAAATGACCACAGAATCTTGGCAACATCTTTACTTCGACAGTATGCTACCCTAGGAGGCAAAGAAGCAGCTACAGCATTCATTACTCCTTCATCCAGGATGTGTAAGGCCGAGCAGGCAAGAGTCAGGTGCATGACACCTTGAACTCCCAGGGAAGGAATTCGCTGAGGAGCAATCTGTCCAAACTGCTTCATGAAATTTACGTGATCCACATGAGTGAAACGGAACATTTTAAGAATATTCACTAAGGCATAACTACTCAGATGCTGCATGTCAGCACAAGCCAGGTCTCCAATTTTCCGCATGACAAATTCAGAGAGACTACTACTAGATTTAAAAAACCCCAAACAGATTGTACCAACCTCCTCTAAATTAATCAAATCTATATACTTGAGGATTAATGATTCCAATTTTTTCATTAGGTCCTGGGGTGCCTGACGACTTTCACCTATAATATAAATTAAGTGAATCAGCTGGGACAAGGATAGCTCTTTCCAGTGCAAATTAAGATAACTAAAAAAGATTTTTAAAAACCGAGGTACTCTGCGGCCCAAGTACCGCCAGAGGTCAGCCACCAAGAGAAGTTGATCCAGACTCACCTCCCATACCTTATGGCAAAATTTGGTTTCAAACACATCTAGCATTGAATGGGAATGAGGAATTCCTAAACTGACAAAGGCTTTCAAAATACTGATCAGATCTGGGGCATCAAAGAGATTTATGTTTTTCACACTCAGCTGGCAGAGCAGAGCAAAGCTGGCACTGGACAGCAAAACAGGATGCTGCTCTGCAGGCAAAGAGCTCAGCTTACAAAAATAGTCAGCAATAATTTGAGGCTGGAGATTATCTTGATAAACTGTGACTTTGTGCAAAATTAGTTCACCTTCTGAAACAGACAGGGGCTGACAAGTCTCAGACCTGTTATAGCTGTGAAGCTGGTATTCTGGTCTTAGCTGTAGGAAAACTCGAGGGTCTTCAAAGGAATCAAAAGTTTCTACATCCTCTTCATCAACTCTCATGGCCCTGGGTGAGCCCGGCTTCAACGTGCTGGCCTTAGAGGCAGAAGCCCTGCTGAATTCCAAACCGGGGAGGGTACTGCTAATTGTCAGAATTCTCCCAGAAGCAGAAGTGCTACAAATGTTAACTTTTTTGGCAGGATGGCAGAGGCTGTTTTCTGGAGAGTCCTGTCCTTTGCGCCATGTGCAGCTTCTCATATTCCAACATGCCACACTTTGGGTTGCAATGTAGGTAAAAGGATTGCAAAAAGCTCGATATCTTAAAGGTTTTAACAGCTTGAGAGTGGCTGCCATTCTGGTGTCAGAACTGATCATTTTGGCAGTCAGAACACAGTCCTCACTGGTTTGACCAAGCAATTTCTTGTTTACATGGTTCTTGATTAGAGCTGGAGGAGAAGGCATTCCACAGAAACTGCCTGGAAATCTTCGGCATATCACAAGAGCCATGGATCACAAATGACTGGGCCAGAATTGGTGCCAGATACTGAAAGAAGGGCAGATGAAGAGTAAGTGGCTTCCACCTATCATAATACCAAAACTTACACACTATAAAAAATGGATTAAAACTACACCACTGTCCACTCAAGTAAATTCAATGCTGGTGAACGCCCAAACCACAAGACAGCATACATCAAGGATAAACCCCATGTATCTTGCGTAAAGGCACAGGAAAGCCCCAAACCCAGGGTACTATTGGGCAGTTCTTCGGACTGCTCCTCAGTCTGAACTTCCTTTGTCCTCTGGACAGACTTCCTTTATGCTTAGAAACAGCTGTTCCACTAACATCCAACAGGAAGGAGGCAGGCAGATTTCCAAAAAGAAAGCTGGGAACAAAAGTGAGCAATGTATTCCACCTCTTTGATATCAACACATAAAGAGCACACTTGGAGAATAAGAAAGTTGGTAAAAGCTGCCATACTAACAGCTAAAGTAAAAAGTGGGATTTGGGGTAAAGTTTAATTAATTATACCCACAACAACCTTCCCTGTTCCTCCTTTTGATTACAGAATTTGGTTGTTCTAATGCTGCTCCTGTACCTCTTAGAAGATGCCTAGCCTCCTTCCAGACCTCTCCAGTCTAAATCACTAACACAGAGTAGTCATGTACTTGGGAAGTAAACTCAAAAACTCACTCACAAGGAATGAAATTGTGCCATTTGCAGACATGGATAGACCTAGAGACTGTCATACAGAGTGAATTAAGTCAGAAAGAGAAAAACAAATATCATATAATATAGCTTATATGTGGAATCTAGAAAAAATGGTACAGATGAACTTATCTGCAAAGAAGAAATAGAGACACAGACGTAGAGAACAAATGTATGGATACCAAGGGTGGGGAGTGGGATGAATTGGGATTGAGATTGACATATATACACTACTATGCATAAAATAGATAACTAATGAGAACCTACTGTACAGCACAGGGAACTCTACTCAGTGCTCTGTGGTGACCTAAATGGGAAGGAAAACTAAAAAAGAGGGGATATATCTATATGTATAACTGATTCACTTTGCTGTACAACAGAAACACAGCATTGTAAAGCAACGATACTCCAATAAAAAATAAAGAACTCACCCACTTTGGTGGGGGAGGGCAGAAGGCCCAGGCCCTACTCACTGTCAATTCATGGGTGGGACACAAAGAGCATCTCAAAGCTGGGCTCAGGGAGTACCAATTCATGCAACTGCCCTGCTGACAAGGGGACAGCACAGCTTTCCTCTGGAGGAGGCAGATTAGCGATGCTTCCAGTGAGTCAGGTGTTGATTATCCTGCCTGTGAGCAGCCCAAGTCCCATTTTTCTCCTATAGTAGAAACCATGAGAGGCTATGAAAATGACTCTGCTGTACTCTTGCTTTCAATGTTTATTGTCTTTCCCTCCACTTGAGAAATACCAAGGCCCGACAAAGAAAACCCAGGGAGCCCTAAGCTGCCAAGATATGGACCAGACAGGGCTCTTGCTGCAGAAAATCCCATGAGTGTTCTGAGGGTGCCAGAATGACTTTCTGAAATGCCTAAGCAACTCCCGTCAGTCCCTGCCTTCCAGAGCCCACAGCATAAGAAATAGAGGACTGCAGGGCAGGCCAGTAGCTTTTTTCAGGTAGCCCAGCTACACAGGCTTCTCTGGATGGCAGAAATGTATGCTCTAATTTCTTTGTGAACCAGAATGGAATTCTCTCATGCCAAACCTTTATACGCTTGGTTTCTTACTGTGGCCTGGGGACCATTCTGCCCACTATGTTTCAATCTGTGGGTCCAGATGCTATAGATCAGGTGTTAGCAAACTATGGCTCAGAGCCCAAATCCAGCCCTCCATCTGTTTTTTTTTTTTTTTTAATTTTTTTAAATTTATTTTTATTTTTGGCTGCGTTGGGTCTTCGTTGCTGCGCGTGGGCTTTCTCTAGTTGTGGCGAGCGGGGGCTACTCTTCGTTGCAGTGCGTGGGCTTCTCATTGCGGTGGATTCTCTTGTTGCAGAGCACGGGCTCTAGGCGTGCAGGCTTCAGTAGTTGTGGCGCACGGGCTTAGCTGCTCCGCGGCATGTGGGATCTTCCCGGACCAGGGCTCGAACCTGTGTCCCCTGCACTGGCGGGCAGATTCTTAACCACTGCGCCACCAGGGAAGTCCCCTTCCATCTGTTTTTCTAAGTAAAGTTTTATCGGAACATAGCCAGGCCATTTGTTAAATATTGTCTATGGCTGCTTTCTCACTACAAGAGCAGAGTTGAGTAATTTTGGCAGAGAATATATGGCCTGCAAAGCATAAAATATTTACTATCTGGCCCTTTACAGAAAAAGTTTGCTATAGACCATTAGCTTACTCCTATGAATGCATATGGCCCACTTTTTAAAAATTAGAAAACATCAGAAAAACAGTACTGAAATAAATTTTTCTTTAACACTTAGATGATAATTAAAGATTTATGCCTCAAAATAGTCACTAGGAATCTCAATTAATATTGCAGCACAGGCATGGTGGGAACAAAGGAGAGAGCAATTAATGGAACTCTTCAGCTGACAGGGCTTTTAAGAATACCTGTTTCAGAGGACTTCCCTGGTGGTCCAGTGGTTAAGAATCCGCCTTCCAATGGAGGGGATGTGGGTTCGATCTCTGGTCGGGGAACTAAGATTCCACATGCCGCAGGGCAACTAAGCCCGCATGCTGCAACTACTGAGCCCGCACACTCTGGAGCCTGCGTGCCACAACTAGAGAGAAGCCTGAACACCGCAGTGCCCACATGCCACAACAAAGGTCCTGCGTGCTGCAACTGAGACCTGACGCAGCCAAATAAATAAATATTAAAAAAAAAAAAAAGAAAGAATACCTGTTTCGGAACCTGGAATCTAAATTTAATTCAACACAACGTGCAACTAAAGCAATTGTTCAAAGTCCTTCTTCTCATCTTGGGAACTAGATCTGAAGAAATAACTTAAAAAAAAAAAAAAAGACAAAAAAAATTTTTTTAAGAGGATTCCCTGGTGGCGCAGTGGTTGAGAGTCCGCCTGCCGATGCAGGGAACACGGGTTCGTGCCCCAATCCGGGAGGATCCCACATGCCGTGGAGCGGCTGGGCCCGGGAGCCATGGCCGCTGGGCCTGCGCGTCTGGAGCCTGTGCTCCGCGGCAGGAGAGGCCACAACAGTGAGAGGCCCGCGTACCGCAAAAAAAAAAAAATTTTTTAACAATAGCAAAAAAACTGAAAACCCATTATGTCTCTCCAGAACGAGGAGGGTGATTTACACAATAAGTGTGTGTCAGGCATCCACTCATGAAAAAGTACATACAAATAGTCAGTGGAACAAACAGAACACAACAAGTGCCATCACTTAAAATACACTGGGTTGGCCAAAAAGTTCATTCGGGTTTTTCCAAATGAACTTTTATAAAAGGAAAGTAACTATGTAGCTTCTTTGTTGGGAGACTTTCTGCTACACCTTTGATAAATTCACTTTTTTTTCCTTTTTATTGGGGTTAAAACTGTTAAATAGAAGAGTACATGGATTAATTTAACAAATACTTTTATAAATAATATAATTTTAAAAGCACATTAAATAATTTAAGTTACTGCAATTAATACTACCTAAGAGTACTTAATGAGATTACTGTATGTGGTCCTGAAATGAACAAAAGAACCACGTGGTACATCATTTGACTGGTGTAGATCCAGTGTTTCGAACTGATGTGGCTCTTTTTGATACAGGCTAAGGGACTTCCCTGCTGGTCCAGTGATAAGACTTCACGCGTCCAACGCAGGGGGGCGCGGGTTCAATCCCTGGTCTGGGAACTAAGATTCCACATGCTGTGCGGCACAGCCAAAAAAAAAAATACAGGCTACGTCCCAAGATGGAAATAACAAGAGCCACAATTGTCTCAGGGTCTCCACTGTGGCAAGCCTTGAATGAGCTGCTTTATCTGCATCAGTTCCAATCCTTACAACTTTTCTGTAAGGTAAGTTTTATTATCTCCATACTGTTGATAAGTAAAAAGAGTCTTCACAAGATTAAGAAACCTGCTGAAGATTACACAGCCAAGGGACAGAATGGGGTTTGACATCACATCAAAGATTATCTGATTCCAAAACCCACATTGCTAGTGTATTGGAGAGACAAGAAGGGGAGTCAGATTCCAGACAGGGGTGTGGAGGGGACCCCAAACAATCTATACGGTTTCCAGGTGCCAGGAAGCTAGAGGACTAGAACTGGGTGAGCCCAAAAGCCCCTCGTACCTCTAATAGTGTAAGATCCTAGCTATCACTAGTATATACTACTTATAAAAAGAACAAAAAGAAAATCTCAAAGACCAAAATCTACATGAAGGAATGAGTTTACAAGATGCCCCAGTATCGGGCTTTCCTGGTGGCGCAGTGGTTGGGAGTCCGCCTGCCGATGCAGGGGACACAGGTTCGTGCCCCGGTCCGGGAAGATCCCACATGCCGCGGAGCGGCTGGGCCCGTGAGCAATGGCCGCTGAGCCTGCGCATCCGGAGCCTGTGCTCCGCAACGGGAGAGACCACAACAGTGAGAGGCCTGCATACCGCAGAAAAAAAACAAAAACAAAAACAAGATGCCCCAGTATTAAGGTAAAGAGAACTATAATTGAAGTTTATACATAAGTTCAACATAGAAGGGAAGTAAAGGGAAATCCCAGGATAATGATGAAGATCCCAGGACTACAGCTGTGAGCAGACACAAAGAGCAACTAGTTTATGCTGGAGGAGATGGATATTACATAGGAGAGAAGATTTACATTTCTGATGGGTAATCTGAGGATGAACAAGTAATAGGTAGATGGAAAACCAAGCCAATAACAGCAACAAAAATGATTAATTCCAAACAACACAAAAAAGTTGTACAAGACAGAAAATGTTATATTACTCTCCTTACTCAGCTGTAAACAATATTTACATAATCTTACTTATATAAACCTTGAATATCTGCCTCACCAAAAATTATGAGCAACCTATGTTGGGACATTAAAGGGAGGGGAAGTGGGGTAGAAGAAAACTGAGTAGTGATACAAGAGACCTAGAGCATCAAAGTCCATAACAAAGAAGTCAAGAGATTTTATAGACATAGATATATCCTAGAAATCAAGAAATAGAAACACAAATGTTATTTAGAAATACACCAATGAATGCCAAAAGAAACAGGCAAATAGTTGAAAAGTGACTCTGGGTAACAAAAATGGAGGGAGAAAAGAAAGGAAATTAATTTTAGTGTTATAAGATCTGTCAAACTATTTGCCCTTTTTTTTTTTTTTTTTTTTGGCAGCGCTGCATGGCTTGTGGAATCTTAGTTCCTGGACCAGGGACTGAACCTGTGCCCTCAGCAGTGAAAGTGCAGAGTCCTAACCACTGGGCCACCAGGGAATTCAACTACATAAGCCATGTATTTTTTTTCTTAATAAATTTATTTATTTATTTATTTTTGGCTGCATTGGATCCTCGTTGCTGCACACGGACTTTCTTTTAGTTGTGGCGAGTGAGGTCTACTCTTTGTTGTGGTGTGCGTGCCTCTCATTGCGGTGGCTTCTCTTGTTGCGCAGCACGGGCTCTAGGCGCGTGGGCTTCAGTGGTTGTGGCGCATGGGCTCAGTAGTTCTGGCTCACAGGCTCTAGAGCACAGGCTCAATAGTTGTGGCACATGGGCTTAGTTGCTCCGCAGCATTTGGGACCTTCCCAGACCAGGGCTCGAACCCATGTCCCCTGCATCAGCAGGTGGATTCTTAACCGCTGCGCCACCAGGGAAGCCCCAAGCCATGTATTTTTAATTTAAAAACTTAAATTTACAAAATGCATGTTCTAACAGGAAATTAAAGTGTTCTTCAAGAAGACAATCAGGGACTTCTCTGGTGGTCCAGTGGGTAAGACTCCGCGCTGCCAATGTAGGGGGCCCACGTTCCATCCCTGGTCGGGGAACTAGATCCCACATGCCGCAACGAAGATCCCACATGCTGCAACTAAGAGCCAGTGCAGCCAAAATAAATAAATAAAAATGAATATTAAAAAAAAAAAGACAATCAGTGGATAGAGAAAGCAACCTTGGGACTTCCCTGGTGGTGCAGCGGTTGGGAGTCTGCCTGCCAATGCAGGGGACATGGGTTCAAGCCCTGGTCCTGGAGGATCCCACATGCCGCAGAGCGGCTGAGCCTGTGCACCACAACTGCTGAGCCTGCACTCTGGAGCTCTCGAGCCACAACTACTGGGCCTGTGTGCCACAACTGTTGAGGCCCGCGCGCCTGGAGCCCATGCTCCGCAACAGGAGAAGCCACTGCGTGAGAGGCCCGTGCACTGCAACGAGGAACGGCCCTCACTCGCTGCAACTGGAGGGAGCCTGCGTGCAGCAACGAGGACCCAACACAACCAAAAAATATTAAATAAATAAATAAATATTTTTTTAAAAAAAAAAGAAAGAAACCTACATACTCAAGGAAAATGCTGAAAAGTTATTTCTAGTACAAGCACTTCCTATTGTCTGTAGAACTTCTCTGTGGATGCCCAGTAACAGAACGATGACAAAATAAATAATCTTAGAGCCATGCAGAGTGAAATTGCAAATGGCAAACAGCAGCTACTCACTTTTTCACCATGTAACTTTTAGCACAACTGTATAGACACCATACCTATGTATACAGATCTGAAATATAACCACTTCAGAAGCTGGGTATTAAGTACTGTGGAGAAGGAAAGGGAAGAAACACAAGGAAGATACAGAACCAATAAAGCAGAAGAGTGGGGGGAAAAGGCAATACAAAAGAGAGGAGGCCAGAATGTTTTGCCCAGATAGAGAAAAATATAGCTGAGAGTTAGTTCCTCCTTACGTAAGGGCTCCCAGACAATCCATAAGAAAGCTGGAAAGAGAACACTATGAGATGCCCAATCAATAACTCCCGATGTCTCCTCTAAAGGTTCAAATTTATGTGACATCATTTCACAAAACCCATTTCCTAGTTAAGTGCCCCAAGGATACTCTCCTTCCCATCTCCTCTTTAGGGGTCCTAAAGAACCAGAGTGGAGCCTCAGAGACCACTGGACCAACCATGGCTGTTCTGAAAGGCACTGCCCAAACCACCCTGAATGATGTGATTTCACAAGAGCGAGAAATCTTACCTTTCCACCTTCCAGGTACAGGTCTGAGCAAGGCCGAATAGCTTCGTTTTAAACTACAGTCCAGAAGTTAGAGGAGGGGAGCCAGGCGGAGGAAGGCAGCCATGCTAACTGTAGATTAAGTATATGACACCCTCAGCATATTCAATTTACCAGTTACCGGATCTCATCCCTTAATTCTGATTTGATTCTTTTGCTAGAAAAATTTAACCCACTTATATCCTGATAAAATTACCACAAATAAATGGATACTTCAAACTCCATTTTTGTTTTAGCAAATAATATGTTGAGTAGCCCTGAGAATTAAAATAGCAAAAAACGAACTTCCTAGGCACTGCAGTCTACGAGAAGATTGACAAAAATCCCAACATGTAAACTACCTGCACCCACAACCATGTGAAAGAATTTCCAAATAAACAGTCCAAGTACCTATCACTGTTAGCACAACCGAACATTTGGCTTTATCTGTTTTCCTAGATTTGCAAGGCTGCACAGTATAGTATCTCAGACAAGTGAAGGGGAAGCATCAGAATTCTTTGGTATCAAAGTTGACTTATTTGCATGATGAATGACAAGGCTTTGTTGGGGACCAGGAAAAATAAACCAATGAATGGGGAAGAAAATCATACTGACAAATTAGATGTGCATAACTGCCAAAAACCTCACTTTCTCAGCTGTCTTATGCAGCACAGAGTCTTTAGGTTTTATTCTGGTCTACCAGGCAGAAGCAAATTCATCCCAGAGCTTGCCCAAGGCCATTCAGAGCAGTGAGTCACAGAATCTAGGTGACCGTTCTTACTATTCACAAAGTGTGAGCAAAGTGCAGAAAACATAAATTCAGGTTCCAGCAGCAACAAATGACTAAAGCACAAAACATTAGCCATGTTGGTGCTAAAGCACTTGGCTCCAGCTCCACAGGATGAAGCACCGTCCAAGGGTCTGCAGTGAGTGGGCAATGAAGCATCACCCGAGGAGGCCCATGCACGTAACTGGTATGGAGAGGGCCCAAAGCTCCGAGTCAGGAAAGAAGAGCTGTGTCATGATTTGTACGGAAAGAGAAATGGCAATTATTTTTCTTTTCCCTGGAGAGAAAAAAGGGAGGGGGACATCAATAACACCCTTAGACTTGTGCAACCAGAAACTATCTGTTAAAAAATGGGGAAAGGGTATATATCGTAGTGATATTTACTGAAGACTCAACCTCTCCCAGGTACTGAGCAAAATGCCGCAAGGCCTTGCTGCTCAAAGTGCGGCCTGCGGAGCAGCGGCATCAGCCTCACGTGGAAACTGGTGAGAAACGCTGAATCTCAGGCCCCACCCCAGACTTACAGAATCCGAACCTCCAGATTCCAGTGAATCGCATGCAGATTGAAGTGTGATAAGAGAAGCGGCAGAATATCTCACTACGCTCTCACAAAAGACCTGTGAAGCAAGTACTGTTATCATCTCCGTCTCACAGAGGAAAACTCAAGGTTCAGGTAAGCAGCCTGCCAAAGGCCACAGAACTCCGGGTCGCCGAGGTTCTCCCTAGAGCCGGGCCTTGGACAGGTGCCCGCAGCCCGCGCCGGGAAGCGCAGCCCAGCTCGGCAGAGAGCGCCGCCGCGGCCTCCTCTCTGGCCGCCGTCACTCACCTGAGCCTGTGGAGCACGGGCGCCGCAACACCAGTCGCCACTCCCGCGAGTGGCCGCGGCTCGGCGACTCCTCCAGCTACCCCCGGGCCGCACAGCCCCACTTCCGGCCAACTGCCCGTTACTTCCGTATGCTGTGCGAGTGACGGGTGCGGCCGAGGCTCAAAAGACTCTGTCAGCGTTTTCCAAAGACGTTTTCCACAGGAAGATGTTGCTGCAGAGACAGGACCTGCGAAGGGAAAACCGCGCTGTGGATGGACGGCTCTGAAAGTCACTGAATAGCCTAGATACAGGTTGGAATCTCAGACCGCTACACAGGGTTTATGGCCTTGGGGAAGTCACGTAAATTCTCTAAGCCAAGTTTCTTATCTGCTCAATGAGGTAATCATGCATTTATAATAGAGATATATCTAGAAAGCGTTCTCAGGAGGAGAGTTAGTGATGGATAGACGAGCCTGTTAGGAGAAATGGATGTGAGGAGCTGGGCTGAAAAGGCCAGAGCTTTGGCAGATGAGCCAGGGTGATCCTCCACCTCCCCAAGTAGGCGGGCTCCCACCTGAGTGGGTATGGGCAACTAGGCAGGGAAGAGACTCTCGAGACTTCCAGGAGGACTTGGCCCCAGACGGCCGTCCCTGGGGGCACTGGAGACGATCAGTGTGATCAGGGTGGTCACACCTTGTCCGTGCTTTGGCTGCTGGTCCGCCCATCCTAAGGGCTGTGAAGGGGACCTGAGAAATGGTGCTCCCTCCAGGGCACCGTCTTGAGAGGGAGGACACTTCACTGCAAGGAGAGGCAAGCCTGGCATCCCAACTCCTGAGCTCTGTGGAGGGCACTGTTTGCCTGGGGGGTGAGCATTTTGGGCCCTAGACCACTGACACCACTGCTCAGAGAGGGTTCTCTCACCGGGGCTGGACCAGAGCAAACACTGTGAGTTGCTAATTACGACTCTGTCCTTGCCAGCAGAACCCAGAGAGAGAGCCTAGGCGATGAAATGAACTGTAACGGCTCCGTGGCAGCCACGACAATCCCGTTCCTCTTTGCCAATACTCAATTTCCCAGGCTCCCCTGAAGTGAGAAGAGCATGTGACTCAGTTCCAGCCCACAAAATTTAAAGGGAATGGTGCTGTGAAGCTTCTTGGAAAGCTTTTACTTTCATGATAGAGTGCTGCTGCCTCAGTCACTTCACGCAGCGGTGGCTGCCGCCTTGTGGCATGGAGGGAACATGCAAAAGATGGGAGAGGAGGAGGATGAAAAGTCTAGGTCCTTGATGAACCAACACCTATGACACTTAGAGGATGCTTATGTCCAGACTTTTTGTCAGGTGAGGAAAAATGAACCACTCTGAGGTCCTGTGTATCAGGTTGTGTTACTCGTAGCAGAGTGCATTCTTGATTGAGGGTCTTTGTGAGGATGACCAAAGGAATTATAAAGGACAGCTTCCTACTTGAAGCACGCTTGGGTCGCTTCTGCCTTTGGGGCCTCACCACTAATTACAAACCGGTTCTCAGCCTTCATGTGTTCTGCCCTCAGACTTTGGCTAATCACTGTAAGGTGGCTCAGGATGCTGCAGGCTGCATCTAGTTGTCCTGCATCACCTGCCTTCTGACCAGCAGTCTGTTATCCAGATTCTGAGCTGGAACTAGTTTGAAACCCTTTTGGCAACAGTCTGAGCTGAAGAGAAAGCCCCTTTGGGCAGAAACGTGGAACTACTACTCCTCCTGGGCAACAGGGAGGAGCTTGGGCTTTGGGCCAACCTCCTGGCACGGCCCAGTGAGCACCTCCAGTCTCATGCCTCCTCTGGGAAATGTTTACTCCAGCTTTGCCCTCCACACCCCCCTCACCCAGCCTCACCTCCCACACCTGCAAAGACACAAGCATGCCGAAAGAGTGCCACTCAAGAGGCTTTCTCCATTTTATTTCTTTGGGAAAAGAAAACGAAGTCTTTTCATCACATGTGGTAGAGATATATATTTATATATATTTATATATAATTTCTTTTGTGGTTGGAAATCCCAAAGCTAAGTCTGTTCATATTTTTTTCTATTTTTTTTTAACCTACTAATGCCTCCTCTTCCCCCTGCCCCTCTGGCCCAGGCCCAGTTTCTGGGGCAGGTGCAGTGAAGGGTGAGTGGAATGGGCAGTGATTGCCAGGACAGCCCCCCACCCAGCTCAGAGATCTGGTGAGGGGCACTGGAAAGGGCTGTGCAGAAGGACAGAGGCCACAGAGGCACTCCTGTTTTTGTGGGGGATGCACAGCTCGTTAAACAGTCACCAGTCATGGGAGGAGGCTGGTCAGGGGTCGGGGAATTGCTCACAGTAGTTGCCAGCTCCCTCCACCCTGCCCCACAAACCCAGTCTGTGGGTGGGAAGGAGAGAGTAAAAAGAGAGAAATACAAGGGCTGAGGGCCAAGCCTCCTCTGATTTTTATTGCTGGTGTGTTAGAAATTTGCCTTTCCCTTCTTATTTTGGGGAGATGGACTCTGAGAGGGCCCCCAGAGGAGGAAGTGACATTGGCTTCCCCAGTCCCCACTGATGGCCATGCCAGGCCTACCCTGGGCAAACACTGGGCTACTTCAGGCCTCTGGGACCCAGAGGTCAGTGATCCTCTCAGTTCAGTCTTGTTCTTCAAGAGCAATCATAGCCACCCCCACCCCCCAAAACAAGGGCCTCAGGCTCAAGCTTGGGCCCAGTGGAACTTGGAAGTGGGCAGTGCACCAAAGATCAAGCAGTTTTCTACTGGAAGAAAAGGTGAGGTTTGGGGGAAGAGATGGCCTAAGACAATGATGTTCTGAGCATGAAAGCAATAGGCTGAGCACGAAAGCAGAAGGTGGCTGAG
The DNA here is from genome assembly GCF_963455315.2 of Globicephala melas. Taxonomy (NCBI): domain Eukaryota; kingdom Metazoa; phylum Chordata; class Mammalia; order Artiodactyla; family Delphinidae; genus Globicephala; species Globicephala melas. The sequence goes on along the minus strand of NC_083328.1, from coordinate 56,967,664 downwards.
GGAATCAAGTCAGGGAAAACACAAGAAGACATCACAGACACTCATGTGACCTCAGAAACTAGGTGAGGGGAGTGCCTGAGAGGCAGGTGGCACTTAATAGCTGTAGTTAGAGCTGGACAGTGGCCCTGGGTGTGGGGTCAGCCAAGCAGATGGGGCTGTTGTCCTGTGGGATCCTGGTCAGAAGGGTGAGGGTAAAGCTAAGAAGCCTCCAGGTGACCCTTCTCAAGAATAGGATGGCAGATCTTCCCTGGGCACTGAGCCTCCAGCCCCAGCCCTTCTCTCCTCCAACACACAACATATGGACACACACTCAGGACCAGGCCAGGCTCTGAGGCCTGAGTCCAAGAGACCTTGGCAGGGAGGGGCTGGGCAAGTAGCCCTCTCAACCACAGGTAGGCCACCTGCTCCCGTTTGTCCTGCCAATCTGCCCAAGGAGGGAGAAAAGTACTGGAAGGAGAGAGGCCAGGAGTCCAAGGTGTCAGCTTTGGCAGAACGCACGCAAGCCCCCTCAGGTTACGTGGCCAAGGAGATGGGTACAGAGAGCATCTCTGGACACAGGGTGGCCGACAGTAGCAGCCCAGACCCACCAAGGAGCTGGGCACCTCATGGCACTGCAAGGCCTGCCACCTCTCCAACAAGGGAGTGCCAAGAAAAGGAGCATGAGTTCCCCTGCTGCCTGGGCTCCTCATCCCCACTCACTCTGCCCTTCCCCTGTTTCCTCCTTGGGAGGAGGGTCGAGTGGGCTGCCCAGAGGGGCAGTGGTAGAGCTGGGAGACACCCAGTGAGGGGAGGGGAGGGGAGGGGCCTGGTCACAGCTGCTTTGAGAACCTCTTTGGTCTGGGGATACAGGGGATGGGGAAAAGAGATGGCGGAGGGGGGGACACTGGGGACTCTGGCCTTTGACTGGGTATTTGTCAAAAGGCCACATGCCCAGGTAGGGGATCAGATTTCTGTGGACTCGATGCGCTCGAGGCGGGAGGGGGTCCAGGCTTTCTTCTCCTCCCCATGTTGAGGTGTAGGCGTGCTGGCACCTCCCGCAGCCCCCCGCTCTCGCAGCCGCCGCTCCAGCTGCTGGTTGCGCTGGTACATTTCCACGTAACTCAGCTGCAGCTGCTTCTGGTACTCGATGACCTTCTCCTTCTCCTCCAACCACACTCGGCGCTCCTCTGCGAAGCTGGCACCCTGGCGCTCCCGGGCTCGCCGCTCAGCTGCCAGCTCAGCCTGCAGGCGCCCCACCTCCCGCCGCAGGGCCCGAGTCCCACTCTCCCCCCCAGCATCCACCTCCCCATCCAAGGAAACCAGGGAGGCGGCAGCAGCCACCCCAGCCTGACGGCGCATCTTGGCCTCGTCGCTCTCGCAGGTGGCCAGCACGTCCTGCGGCTCGGCCGGGTCCACTGGGGTCAGCGCCGGCTTGAGGCAGGCAGAGGGCAGCTCGCCCTCACCCAGCTCCAGGCTGGCCTGTTTGCTGCTGAAGGAGTCCCTCAGGCTGAGCAGCTGCTCCTCCTTCTCCCGCAGTGAGGCCCGGCCCTCCCGCAGCTGCGAGCGCAGCCCAACAATCTCACTCAGCTTCTGGGACACATCCGCCTGCGAGTCCTTCAGCTGCTGCTTCAGTAGGGAAATCTCCCCAGCCTTCTGGCATACCTGGGCAGGGACAGGTGAGAAGAGAAGTCAGGGTGAAGGCAGAGCTCTGCTCACCCACACCCCAGCCCCCATATCCAGCCCCAGGGCATCAAGCTGCCCCAGGGCTCAGGGTCAGCTCGTCATCATGGCAGAAATGACATGCAGGCTTCCCTCCTCAGACTTGGGACAGACATGGCTAATCTCACACAGCCTGGGACAGCTCTGGTCCTCACAGACACTCCTAATTGATCCCTGCACAACCTTCACACCCCTTGTGATAGTTGTGGGCTGCTGCTCTGGGTTTCTCCAGAGAGACAGAAGGAAGGGGACACAGGGAGATGCCCAACCCCCCAGTCTGCACCTCCCACTTAGTTTCCTCCATCCGGGGCAGGAAGTCGGCCTGTTCCTTCTGGCAGGCGGCAACCTTGTCCTCAAGCTCTTCCCGTTGCCTCATCAGCCGGGCTGCCTCCTCCTGCAGCTGCTTCTTGTCCTGCTGCAGCCGCAGCACCTGCAGCTGTAGGCCTTGCTGGGCGCGCTGGGCGCGACGGGCCACCTGCTGCAGCTTCCCACTGCAGCCCTGCCGCAGCTCGGCCAGCTCACGCTCCCAGGCCTTCTGACGCTCCTCCAGCACCTGGGCCACTGCCGCCTCACTCTGCTCCAGGCTACGCCGCAGAGCTGCCACCTCCTGTTCCTTCTCCCACAGCCTTTCCTCTAGCTCCTGGATCAGAGCACTGGGCGAGGGTGGTGAGCAGGCCGCAAATGGCAGGCCTCCACCTCCGCCGTCCCCTGATCCCAGGTGGCCTGGCCGCCCCATGGATGAGGATGACCCACTCTTGCTGGAGGCCCGCACACTGTCAGAGGTTGCCAGGTCCTGGTAGCCTGACCCACCACCGCTGCTGCTGCCACCACTGCCACTACCATAGCTGGCAGTGCCAATGCGGTTGATGTGGCTGGTGGAGGCACTGAGGGGCGCCAGGTGCTGGCTATAGCTGGAGCTGTAGGTGGGCAGGCTTGTGAGTGAGTTCCGGCCTGAGTCTGAGAGGCCGCCCCCTCCCCCACCCGCTGGGGTCATGGTCCGAGACTTGTCCAGTCCACCCTTGAGGCCACCAGGGCCCTGTCGTCCCTCAGGGGTCCCGTTGGTCTGGGGGGGGCACAAGTTCTGCATGGAGTGGAAATTTTTGGGTACAACAGGCTTGAAGGCCGAAGGCCGAACTAGCGGCTCTGAGCACTGCGTAAAAGCAAGGAAGGGGGAGTCGACATCAGGATGGGACCTTAGCCTTGCCCCCAGTCTCTTCCCTCTGATCTAGACTTGTTCAGCCCCACCTCCCACCCCCATTGGATCTCCATCCTGGGAGTCCCTCCTGGCTGGAGTCCCACCTTATATCCACCACCTGCCCCCCTCACAGCCAGGTCTTTGCCCTAGACCTACCAGCTGGAGTTGGCCCCCAAGGCTCCCCAGCCCAGCTTCTATCTCAGCCCCTACAACCCCAAAACGTCCAAGAAGGCCCACTTCACCCTCCTCTATGGGCTGCCTCCTGCCCCAGGAAAAGGCCCCAGGGACTGACCTGGTCTAGCTTGCCAGAGGTGGCCAGGAGCTTGGGTGGGTGGCTGGGCTCACGATACTGTGGTGGGGCCTTGTCACTGCCGCCGCTGCTGCTGCTGCCACCACTGCTGCCCACCACATTGCCGCAGACATCTGTGTGGTCATTGCCCCGTAGCTCGCCATTGAGGTAGAGTGAATTGGCGAGAGCCTTGTCCTCCGAGGGGTAGCGGCCTGGCCTCTCCCTGCTGGCCCCACTGCCACGGGGGCCAGGGAAACTGCCTTGGCTGCCCCCACCCCCCGTGCGGGTGCCCACACTCTTCATGGCGAACTCCTGAGTGTGGGCCACCCCACTGCCCACACTGCCCATGGCCAGACGAGGGTCTGGGGGTCCGAGCTCAGAGGGCCGAGGGGCAAAGGCCAGGAGGGGATCCCGCCCTGGATCAGCGCGCACAGGCAGTGTCTCCAGCTTCGCCATGACTAAGCCAGGAGGGCACTGTGGGCACAGGTGGGAAAGCAGATAGGTCAGCTCCACCTCCACTCCCACCATCCCATGCAAGCCCGACCCGGCACCACCTGCACCCTGCCCCTCAGTGTCTCCTTCCTTATAGTGGGTACAAGAGTTCCCAAACACCCAAGGTAAAGGAATGGGGCTGGGTAAATAATGATAGCTTGGTAATAGGGGCTGCCCGTTGCACACCTGACAAAGCCCAACCCCCAGGGACTATGCACCTACCCTCCTAGCTTTGCTCTGCTCAGTATTCCATTCTTTAACTCCCACCTCAAACCCACCTCCTTCATGAGCCTCCCAGACACAGTGACCCCCTCAACTCTTAACTGCAACCCCCAGAACTCAGGTGTACTTTACTCTGGGTCTGGACCCCTATATCCCAACCTCATGGGCTGGGGAGATGGGGTTGGAAGGGGACAGCAGTACCTGAATTCAGTAGGGAACCTCAGAACTTAAGGGAGGGAGAGAAACCCACCCCTATCCAAAAACTGTGGATGGGAGTCCTTCCCGGGCCCCTAACCCAGGGTGTTGCAGTCAAGGGCAGAAGTGGAGGCTCACTACCAGCGCAGGATCCTCTCCTTGCCTCTCCAAGGGGGTGGGGGGCCGACGGGTCCTCAAGCCTTGGACCCTCCGAGGCCCGGTCTGCAGGGGCCATGTGCCTCACTCTCGCAGCTCGGCCAGGACCAGCTGCGCGACTTTGGACGGGCCGACTGAGCCATCCTGGACTGCAGTTTTCTCCTCTGCGAAATGGGAGGAATGGAGGACCTACCTCGCAGAGCTGCCGCATGCCAGGCACCCCAGGGAGGCGGGCGCGGGGAGGGGACAAAGGTATTGGGGGTCTGGTGGGCGGGAGCTGCCGCGGCGGCGCTTATCTGGGCCACCAAGGGCATGCCCCGCCCCTCGCGGACTGCCGGGGACCCCAGCTGCAGCGCCTAGCAGAGGGCCCTCCCGGAGGTCTTTCCAACTCCGCCGCATGGGGGCCTGGCACGAGAGGGCCCCCTACCCATGGTCAGTACCTCAGCAGAGGCCCCCGGGCTGGCTGAGGCCGGGGCAGAGGACGCAGCGCCGCCAGCGCGGGCGCCTGCCATGCCTCCCTCCTGGCTTGCTGTTCCTACAAGTGGGCGGGGGCAGGAGCGGGGCCTCCGTGCCCAGCGGCGCCCAGGAGGATTCCGCGCCTGCAGAACCCCTCCAAGAATTCACTGCCTTCGGGAAGACTTCCTGGATTACTCCCCTCCCCCGCTCCTTGTGGACCTTGACCCTGCTTAGTTCACCATGAATTTCTCTGAGCCCTTCAGTGGACGTGCGTCCCTCCTCCCCCAGGGCCGGCCCACAGAAGCAGGGGGAGCAGGGCCTCGGGTTACCTGCGCTCAGGAAGGCCCCGCTTCCTGGTTCCTTTGTCTCAAGTCCGCACCTGGGAAGACCTGCCCCAGAGATCCTCATGTCCAGCCTGGCAGTGGGAGCAGGCAGTGCCTGCTGTGAGTGTAGACGCTCAAATACGTGGCCCAGAAATGGCAGGGGGCGCCCTTCAGGCCTTTAACCCCTGTTCCCACCAGAAACCAGGCAGGGAGCCTTCCTTCTCTGCCAAGGTGAAGGGGTACTGGTAGCAGCCCTCGGCCCCTTGAGTGCACTTCAAACTGTCTTCTACCCATATGCCCATTTTTAATGCTGTGTTTGACCAGGGGAGCCTTAACAAAACTCTTGCCCTTCAGTCTTCTGGCCATCACACCTGGAATTACAGCCCTAGGTGGTTGGAAAACTTACCACAAACCAGTCCACACTGACTTTGTAAAATTCCATTCTATCAGCATCTCCCCCCGACCCCCCAGGTGTGGAGAACAGGACTTTACTACATTGCTCCCTTAAGCTAATCTGTTCCACATGTCCCACAAGGCTGAGACCTAGGGTGAGTCAAGAGAGGCACCTAGGGCTCAATTTAGGTGCAGGATCAGCAAGTGCAGGACCCTGAGAGTGAGTGCCTCCTTTCATCTGGTGACCTAGGTGCCTCCCTTTTTTTTTTTTAAATATATTTTTGGCTGCATTTGGTCTTCGTTGCTGCACGCAGGCTTTCTCTAGTTGCGGTGAATGGGGGCTACTCTTTTTTGCGATGCGTGGGCTTCTCATTGCGGTGGCTTCTATTGTTGCAGAGCACGGGCTCTAGGCACGCGGGCCCAGTAGTTGTGGCTCAAGGGCTCTAGAGCGCAGGCTCAGTAGCTGTGGTGCACGGGCTTACTTGCTTGGCGGCATGCGGGATCTTCCTGGACTAGGGCTCAAACCCGTGTCCCCTGCATTGGCAGGCGGATTCTTAACCACTGCGCCACCAGGGAAGCCCTACATGCCTCTTGACTCACCCTGGCCATGCTGTCTCCACTCCCAGTGTACTCCAGCCCAGATATCCCCCTCCCATTCTAAGCATGACCCCCTTCTCTTGCCATCTCTGGATGCAGTGTAGGGAGCAGCTAGGGACTGAGAGGGTGGAGGCTGTGAGGCCTGAGGCTTAGAACCAGTGGGAAGATCTGGGCAGGGAGGAAGAACGGACAGAATTTCATACAGATGGTGTTCAGGGGGTGGGGGCAAGGGAGGAATCTGGACTGGGGCACCAGGATGGATGTGACACCCTTAACTTGACAGAAGGAGAATGTTTGGGGGAAATGGGTGATTTGAGGAAGACCAGAGAAAGATATCTGTCACATACCGGATAGAAAGAGAGACTGGAATCATGAGCATTCAAGGGTGGTGTGGGTGGCGCCCAGCATGGAGCTCGAGTGGTAGAGCCCCAGAAGACTGGGAGGTGGTGTGGGAGTGGGAAGAAGGCCAGGAGAAGGCAGGCCCTGAAGACCAAGATGGAGTGGGCTGCAAGAATGTGGGGGCAGCTCCTAGTGTTAAAAAAGGGGCCAGGGCTTCCCTGGTGGCGCAGTGGTTGAGAATCTGCCTGCCAATGCAGGGGACACGGGTTCCAGCCCTGGTCCGGGAGGATCCCACACGCCGCGGAGCAACTAAGCCAGTGCACCACAACTACTGAGCCTGCGCTCTAGAACCCGTGAGCCACAACTACTGAAGCCCACACGCCCAGAGCCCGTCTCTGCAACAAGAGAAGCCACTGCAATGAGAAGCCCACGCACTGCAACGAAGAGTAGCCCCCGCTCACTGCAACTAGAGAAAGCCCGCGCCCAGCAACGAAGACCCCACGCAGCCAAAAATAAATAAATTTATATTAAAAAAAATTTTTTAAAGGGACCAGGTAAAATTGGGATTGGCGGGGGTGTCCTGAATTTGGCAGGTGGAAACATCACGTGTCTATGAGAGAATGATTTCAGAAAAGTGGTGCAAGGCAGAGCCAGACTACAGGAGTAGGAGGGGGGTCTGGAGGGAAAGATGGAAGAGTTCCCTTCTCTCTCTCTTTTTTTTTTTTTTTTGCAGTACGCGGGCCTCTCACTGTTGTGGCCTCTCCCGTTGCGGAGCACAGGCTCCAGACACGCAGGCCCAGCGGCCATGGCTCACGAGCCCAGCCGCTCCGTGGCACGTGGGATCTTCCCAGACCGGGGCACGAACCCGTGTCCCCTGCATCGGCAGGCGGACTCTCAACCACTGCGCCACAAGGGAAGCCTCCCCTCTCTTTTAAGAGGAGGCCAGAGAAGGCAGTAATTTAAGGTGGTTTGGGATCCAAGGGCTCTCTTCTAATTTTAGAATTTAACATGGTAGAAACCTGAGTGTGGTGATATCCTGAAGGAAGGCATCAATAGTGAGATTAGAGATCTTGGCAAGGGGGCGCCACCAAAAGCCTGGATGTGGACAGGAGCAAACCTCAGAAGTGATCATGTTGATCATGAGAGTGACAGGAAGGTTCTTTGCAAACTGTAAGGTGCAGTACAAACATGCAATACTACCTTCTCTGAGATTCAGTAAAGGAGAATCTGACCATAGGTTGGGGCTGATCATATTCCACCCAGACCTACTGTTTCCCTGGATTGTGTGTGGTCCCCAGGAAGGCCTGGATGCCCAGAGTCCTGGATGGATGGAAATGAGGTCCCAGAACTGTTTCCTGAGCCTCCTATCCCTGTGGTTTACCTGGGGAATCTTTGACTACCAACCCACTGCAGCTCTCCCTGGAGTCTCGCTCTCCAAACAGCTTCTTGCCATAATTCTAACCTGTTATGGTCAGCCCCATACAAGCGTTCCCTGCCCCTTCTCTCTCCCAAGCTTGGGCTGCTGCAGCTTCTTTCCACAAAACCCCAGCAGGGACTGGTAGGATAAGCAGGGGCGTATGTTTCCCTGATAGGTGGAAACTGAGCCCAGGGGAAGGGTTTGAGCTTCATTTGTGGGTCTGGGTCCTGAACTAGCCCAGGTAGCTGAGTGTGGTCGGCAAAGACAGGCTCATGGCCTCAGCTCAACAACCTGGGATGACAGCCTGTTGCCCGATTCTGCCTCTATCTCTGTCCTATCAGCTCTCAGTGCCTAGGACATTACACACAGTATTAGTGGTCATGAACAGGCCAAAGAGACAATACCTGGGGGTTACATGGGCAGGTCCTTCCATCCTACAGTGACCACCCACCCCACCGTAGCTGTGTCCCTCCCAAAACTAGGAATACCCCACCCTTCTCTTGGGTCTCAGAGGCCCTAAGCTCAGCCCAGTCACCCCCTAAAGATCTCAGCAGCCCCTCCTGCCAGCATCTTTGCGGGGGGCTCCTCACTGGGCTTTCTTTCTCAGCACTCCCTCCCCTGTGCAGCTGCCAAGGGACCCTTTCTAAAGGGCAAAGCCGATCTTGTCTGTGCTCTGCCCAAATTCTACTGCACCAAGTGCAATAGACAGAGTTATGGAGGTATCAGCTCCAAGTGTAAATCCCAGCTCAGCTGGTTAGGGGTGGAACTGCATGCAGGTTATTCCACCGTGGGTTCTCACACCTACCCTACAGGAATCTTAAGAAGTGAATGTATTATGGGTAAATGCCTGGCATTCCTCTCAGCCCTCAGAACCAGAGCAGAGCTTGAAGCAGGGCCCCCAAGGCCTCTCCTGTTGCTCATCCTATTTCCCTTGACCTGAGCCCCTCTCCACTCTACACACAAAATCTCTTCTCAGCTCTCTGTGCCCATCCTGCATCCTTCAAGGACCAATCCAAATGCTGCCTCCCAGGAGAGCATCCCTGATCTACCCTGGGAGAGGGGGTAGGGTGGTCTTGGAGCACTTGGCTCAGGCCACTCCAGGGATATTTCATTCTGAGACTGGCCTGTGAGTACCCCCAGGGGGAACGGACGGCAGAGTCTTGGATCTCTGGCCCCTAGCACTGAGGAGATACAGAGAGAATGTGTGTGGGAATGCTAGTTATGAGCAATGCAAAGAGGCAGTGAATCGGACAGGAAAATCAGGAAGGGCTTCCGAGAAAAAGGACTGAGGGAGAAAAGGTATCAGGGGCACTGTAGGGCTTTTGGGGGTGCAGAGGTCTCCAGAACTTCTTGGTTGGGATGTGTGAGGGAAGATCCATCTTCCCTTGGCGACAAAGGGGGAAGGGCCCCATCCCCTAGATCCTGGCTCTGATAAATCCCATGTTTCAGGAGTGAGGGGGCTGACAGCGCCCCCCCACACACACCCCGAGCACACACACGCGCACACACGAGCCTCCCGCACGGGGGTGGGGGTGGGGGGTGGCGGGTGCTCGGGCGCTGCCCACGACAGAGACCCCGGCCACAGGCCATCCCGAGAAGGTGCCCGGGGGTGGGGTGGTCTCTGCGGTGGGGGGAATCCCTCCCGCACCTCTCGGTGCTCCCCACCAAGGCGTGTGGCCCGGGGGGCGGGGCGCAGAGGGAAGAGGTGACATAATCCGGGCCGCACCCCCTCCGGCCGCCACCTTCCCCCAGGCCCTGCGAAGCATCCATGACATCATCGGCCTCATCTTCACTCCCCTCACCCCCAAGGATCCCAGCAGTGGGACGCGCCCCCTCCCCGGCTCCGGGTCCTACCGAATGAGCCTCGCGGTGCAGCGGGCAAGGCGACAGACAGGTCGGAGCCGGGAGGGGCGCCGCAGTGGGCCTGCCTCACTTACTCGCTACCTCAGGGTCCGGTGCGGGGTCTTCGGCGCGGGCGCCGCCAGCCCGGCTAGCTGGCGCAGCCAGAAGCCCGCCCGGCTGGGCGCGAGGCGCGGGCCCGGCTGCGCTCCGCGCCCCTCCCGCTCCCCGCCTGGGCCCCGCCCACTCGCGGCTGCGGCAAACGCGGGCACGCCCTCCAGCCACGCCCCCCGGACCCGCCAATCCCGGGGCTGGGGCGGGGCCCAATGCCTTAACCCTTTCGTCGCTGCGTCCAGGCCCGCGCGTGGGACCCCTCTCTTTCACCCACCCCAGGGCGCCGCGAGTCTGCCCTGAGCCCCCTGCTTATTCCCTGTTAACCCTCAAGACCCTTGGGCTCAGCCCCCAGTCTCTCCTCTTCAACAAATCCAGTAGGACCGCGCCCTCCTTGAACCCCACATCTTTGGCGACAGGGAGGAGCCCCTCTGGCTTGGGGAAGGGGCTCTAGAAGCTAAGCACCGAGCCCTATTCCTCTCGCGCTCCCGTTCTTCGGGACGCGACTTCCCAGCGAACGCCGTGGAGACCTTGCAAGTCTGCAAGGTGGGGGCGGGGCGAGACGTCTGGAGTGGATCCGACAACGCGCTTGGAAGACCCTTCGCGGGCATAGGGGAGGCTTCGCGGGTCGTGACTGTCCGTCAGCAATCAGAACCGGTTTGAAACTTGATTGTCGCGGAGGATCACCGTCGTGGGGGAAAAGGCGGTTGACAAGGAAAAAGACATAACATTACAATCGAGCAGGGTTTGACTGCTTCACCCTGTGGGCCGAACATGGCAGGATGCCCGGCCCTTCGGAGTGAGAGGGAGTAAGGTGGTTCGTCTCAGATCTGGAGCACCAGCTTCGCACGCGCTTGCCAGGTCTGTGAGAAGAGTGCTCATTCCGCCCCTGGTGGCCCGGGAGGACTGCCGGGAGGAAGAAGTCTGTCTGGAAGTGAGGCCTTAGCCTTGAACAGGGTAGACAAGAAAGCCAGGCCTAGGGTTCAGAATTAGCAAGAGCCTGGAGGCACAAAGTGTCTGTCCTAAAAACTGCAGCGTCTCCACTCCGGCTGGCATTTAACCCATTGTAGCTCTACTGTTAACAGATGACTTGTTTGGTCATCTGTCATCTTATTTTATGGTTTTTATTTCTGGCTATTTCCTGTTTTCTGAATTTTTCCATATTTGCTTTTATCTGCTATAGTGATTTGCAATGCAGAAGGCCTGTTTTTAATTCTCCTGGTTGTTGCCTTTATCAAATAAAAATGCAGTTTATATTTCACAAATTATTAAAGTCAATGACAAATCATTTATTTTTATGTTCCTCGTTGTGTAATGAGAAATTTCCATCTCTTGGCCTGCTGCCCTCACACTTACTTTTATCTGTCCACTTAATCTAGGATGATAGACCCAACTTTTTTTTTTTTTTGCGGTACGCGGGACTCTCACTGTTGTGTCCTCTCCCGTTGCGGAGCACAGGCTCCGGACGCACAGGTTCAGCGGCCATGGCTCACGGGCGCAGCCGCTCCGCGGCATGTGGGATCTTCCCGGACCAGGGCACGAACCCGTGTCCCCTGCATCGGCAGGCGGACTCTCAACCACTGCGCCACCAGGGAAGCCCTAGACCCAGCTTTTGTTTTTACACTTTTTTTTTTAAGTCAAAAAATCCTCTTTTTCAATCGTTTTTGGCTTTTGCGAACCCTTCGTTTAATTAGTAACAATGTCACTGCCAGTTTTTTATGCACTAATTTTTCTGTTCCTCATTCAGACTCATCTCCCACTTGACTGGTGATTTCAAGGAGAACTCTGGGATGTTACCTTTTTCTAAGTCTTTGCCCTAGGTGTGAATGCCTTTCTACTGTCTTTACACACATGGTGGCTTGACTATTTATAGAATTCTTGAATCTCAAACTATCCCCATCAAGACTCTCTTGTCCTTATCCCATTCTTTTGGCTCTTAAAATGGTAGCAAGTACACCTGAAACTAATATAATGTTATATGTCAATTATAGCTCAAAAAAAAAAAAGGTAACAAAGCTGGGCTGGTCTCTTTTATTATTATTATTTTTAATATTTATGTATTTATTTGGCTGTGGCGGGTCTTAGTTGCAGCAAGCAGGATCTCTGGGGCATGCCAGATCTTTTTTTAGTTGTGGCATGCGGGCTCCTTTTAGTTGTGGCATGCAGGATCTAGTTCCCTGACCAGGGATGGAGCCCTCAGTCCCCTGCATTGGGAGCGTGGAGCCCTAACTGCTGGACCACCAGGGAAGTCCCTGGGCTGGTCTCTTTTAGGCAAGCAATTCACCTGGTGCTTGTTGGGATTTTTCTTTACCCTCAAAAGTCAAACATTTTGCCAGTATAATTCTCAGTATAGGCATTTTTCTGTTACTTTTACAAAAACAAAAAAGGTCTTCAACTGAGAAAAGTTTTCTTCTATGTTCTTTCTTGTCCATTCTATGAACAGATTGTTTAGGATATTTTTCTCCCCTAAAATTATCACGTTGGATTGCCATTGTCAATGAAATCTCTTTGTCCCTTTTATCTGAATCCTGGAGACACTATCTCAAGTTTTTTGTTTTTGTTTTTTCAACATCACTGATTTAATTTTCTTCAGAGTCAAAGGTACTCTGTTTTCTCTAATAAAATATCTCATTCTGTCTATTTTCCTTTCATTTTAGCCATTTTCTACCCACCTCTGTCTTGATCTCAACTTAATCTCTTTTTATAGTTCTCCGTTCTTATGTCACGGAGAATGTGGTTTTGCATCTTAAGAGCACCAAGAAAATAAGAGAATAACCGTATCTGGCTCTGTTCTAATGCATATGAAAACCTTGATAATGTGGACAATTTTCTGGGAAATAAAATTATAAAAATAAGAAAGATGTTGAAAATATTATCCAAGAAAGATGTCCAAAACAGGCTCTAGGCCCAGATGGTTTAATGGAAGAATTCTCTCAAACTTTCAGTGAACAGATAATCCTCACCCTATAAGTCTGTATCAGAGCGCAGAAAACCAAAAATGGTAAATATTTCATTTTATGAAGCCACAATTCGCAATAAAGGAGGATCAGAAAGGAGAACTACAAACCAGTCATACTTATCAGTTCAGAGGGGGAAAAAAAATCCTAAATACAAATCAAGGAAATAAAATTAATTATTATTGTATATGAACTTAATAATCCATGAGTGTGTTAAATGAGAAAAACAATCATCATAATAGAGGCCAAACAGTCATTCAAAAATCAATACCCCAAAGAACCCTCATAATTAACCAGGAATGGTTGAAATTAAGATTCAGTATTTTGTGCTTTCTTGACAAAAATCTAGAGGGCCTCAAATGGCCTAACTGAAAGTTGCCCTAGTCAAACAATCCTCCTTATCAAATGGATGAGGTGCAGTTTCTGCTTATCTCTGAGTATTGTAGTGGGTTTCAGTTCTCTGCCGGCCCTCAGATTTATTCAAACAAGCGAATCAGATCCCCTGCAGGAACCAGTGGGCACTCACCCTCTTGCTGCTACAAAGTCTGCCTCCCACAGTCCCTGGTTGTTCACTGTATTCCTGAGTGCAACACCTGTGTGGCCCTGGGTGGCTTGTGGTGTTCTCCTCCCCTGGGCTGTGAGTATATGTGCTGTCAACCTCACCTGCTCAGTGTCAGGTATTGTGTTTGGCCATCCCCATAACCCTAAGGAGGGAATCTCTGCCTCACCAATGGGGTGAAGAGCAAGTAATTAAAACAAGAGTATATCAGACTAACAGGGAATTCCCTGGCAGTCCAGTGGTTAGGACTCCTCATTTTCACCGCCAAGGGCCCGGGAACTAAGATCCCGCAAGCCGCGAGGCACAGCCAAAAAAAAGGGTGTATCAGGCTAACAAGAATTAAAAACCCACGTTGGTGAGGATGTAGGGAAATAGGAAGTCACAAAGTGTTTTTTTTTTTTTTTGGCTGCGTTGGGTCTTCATTGCTGTGCGCCGGCATTCTCTAGTTGCCGTGAGCGGGGGCTACTCTTTGTTGCGGTGTGTGGGCTTCTCATTGCGGTGCTTCTGCACGGGCTCTAAAGCACGAGCTCGGTAGTTGTGGCACACGGGCTTAGCTCCTCCGCGGATTGTGGGATCTTCCAGGACCAGGGATAGAACCCGTGTCCCCCTGCACTGGCAGGCGGATTCTTAACCACTGAGCCACCAGGGAAGCCCCACAAAGTATTTTTGAGAGTATAAATTGGTTCAACCTTTTGGGAGGACAATTGGGTAATTTATTAAAATGAGAAATGCATATATCCTCGGACCCAACAATTCCATTTCTGGAAGAAATACCACCACAAATAATATGACAGATGTACAAAGACAGTCATTGACATAATGGTGTAATAGTAAAAAAAAAAAAGTTTTTTTAAACCTAAATACATCAATCTGCTAAGAGAAGATCGATCAAGTGAATAACAATGCAACCAATGCGATGCAAGTCCAAAAAAGCAAGTGGCAGAATCACATGTATACACACTATACTCTAATTTTTCTATTATTTTTTTAAAGAATATATATGTACATGCATAGAAAAGTCTGGAAAGATACATACCAAACTATTAACAGTGGCTACCTTGAGATGGTGGGATTTCAGGGAGTATGACAGAAGAGAGGACTCTAGGCACTTTGGTAATGTTTGCACTTTTTAAAACAAGCATGTGTTACTTTTGTAAAAAAAAATTTTTTTTAAGGTAAAGAAGTTTGCTTGCAAGAATAAACAGGTGAGTAAGCTCTGAAAATTTAGACAGACTATTAGATATTAAATATTTGCTCAAAAATCCCTGCCCCAATGGAGTTTGCATTCTAGTGGGAGGAGACAATAAGTAAAATATATAGTGAATTAGAAAGTGGTAAGTACTAAGGAGAAGTTGAGACTGCAGGGGATCCCAATTCTGAATAAGATAGAAGGTCTTGCTGAAGAAGTGCACTCAAGTTACAGACCTGGAGGGTAGGGAAGCAAGCCTGAAGTATAAAAGAGGTTCCTAGGATGCAATCATTTTATCTATAACAAAATGAGCTTTTCTTTTTCAATGTTTTGTTTTATTGCACTAAAGCTTCCAGACAGAAAAATGGTTAAACATTAAAACATTATAGTTTTTAATAAGATCAATAACTACAAAAAGAATTAGCATTGTTAAAAATCTACCTTTTGGGGCTTCCCTGGTGGCGCAGTGGGTGGGAGTCCGCCTGCTGATGCAGGGGACGCGGGTTCATGCCCCGGTCCGGGAGGATCCCACATGCCGCGGAGCGGCTGGGCCCTTGAGCCATGGCCACTGGGCCTGCGCGTCTGGAGCCTGTGCTCCGCAGCGGGAAAGGTCACAGCAGTGAGAGGCCCGCGTACCACAAAAAAAAAAAAAAAAAAAATCTACTTTTTTTTGGGGGGGGCCACATCACGTGGCATGTGGGATCTGATTCCCCAACCAGGGATCGAACCTGTGCCCTCTGCAGTGGAAGTGTAGAGTCTTAACCACTGGACCACCAGGGAAGTCCCAAAGGTCTACCCTTTTAAATGGCACTGGCCCTAGATTGTTTTATGGCTGAGTTCTACCTATCTATAAACAGGTCATTCTAAATCATAGGAAAAGAGGAAAAGCTCTATGGACCTAGAGATTATCATACTAAGCTCAGTAAATCAGAAAGAGAAAGACAAATACCATATGATATTTTTATATGGAATCTAAAATACGACACACATGGACATATCTACGAAACAAAAACAGACTCACAGACATAGAGAACAGACTTGTGGTTGCCAAGGGGAAGGGGGCTTGGGGAGGAGAAGGATTGGGAATTTGTGATTAGCAGATACAAAGTATTATATATAGGAATAATAAACAAGGTCCTGCTGTGCAGCACAGGGAACTCTATTCAATATCCTGTGATAAACCATCATGGAAAAGTATATGAAAAAGAAAATATGTATGTATAACTGAGTCACTTTGTAGAGCAGAAATTAACACTACTTTTTTAAATCAACTTTTTTATACTTCAATAAAATTAAATAAACTTTTTTATACTTCAATAAAATTAAAAATAAAGGAAAGCTCTCTAATTTATAAAGGTAGAATAATCTTAATGCCAAAATCTGACAAATGAGACAAAAGAAGAAAATTGTGTGATTGATTAATCACCTGTCTTCCCCACTAGCTTGTAGCACCTATGTAGACAGGATCCTTTTTTAAAATTCCATATTTCCATCTTAATACTCTGGTAAGCAGAATAATGGCCTTCCAAAGACGTCCAAGTCCTAATTCCCAGGACCCGTGACTATGTTAGGTTACATGGCAAAGGAGAATTAAGATGTAGATAGAATTAAGTTTTCTAATAACTATAAAATTGGGAGATTATCCAAGTGGGCTCCATGTAATCACAAGGGTACTTAAAAATGGAAGAGGGGGATTTTCCTGGTGGTCCAGTGGCTAAGACTCAACACTCTCAATGCAGGGAACCTGGGTTCGAACCCTGGTCAGGGAACTAGATCCCACATGCCCCAACTAAGGATCCTGCACACGGCAGTGAAGATCCTGCATGCCATAACTGAGACACAGCACATCCAAATAAATAAATATTTTTTTAAAAAAATGGACGAGGAAGTCGGTGGTGGATGCGGGGGGCGGGGAGGGAGATGTGACTATGGAAGTATGGTTAGAGAGATACAACGTAGCTTGCTTTGCAGATGGAGGATGGGGGCCATGGGAATATGGGTGGTCTCTTGAAGATGGAGAAGAGCCTCCAGAAAGAAACATAGCCCACCTTGATTTTAGCCCAGTAAGACCTGTGTTGGACTTCTACATAACTACAAGATAATAAATTTGTGTTGTTTTACAACACTAAGTTTGTGGTAATTTGTTACAGCATCACTAGAAAACTAATGCAAGCACATAACAGACACTCAACATTCATTTGCTGAATGATGAATGAAACCACAAAAACCCTGGGTCTATAGATAAATGGGTAAAAGATAGAAATATATCATTCACAGAATACAAATGGCTAATAAGCAGTTGTAAACATCTTCAGCTGATATTGAAGAGATGCAAATGAAAACCTATCAAATTAACAGGCTGTTGTGATCCTTTGGGCGTCCTACCCACCAAGTTATCCAGAAGGGAATTAGGGGCTTCGTCTCTGGGATGACTGGGCAGTATCTCCAGATGCCAAATTGAGGAGCAGGCACTTAAATCCATGCTAAAGTTTGGATGTTTGTACTAAAGCTTCTTCCAGCTTGCTTTATAAATAAAGGAAATAAAAACCTCCCTAATTGGGACAAAAATTCTTAGGAATGACCAGTAAAAGTCTTGGGGGTTATCTAGACCAATATAAAACTATAAGTGAGATGTTGATGACCCAAGCATGCTGGGGTGTTTTACAAACTGCTGATGTTCACACACACACACACATACACACACACACACACACACACACACACACACACACACACACACACGGCCCATGAAAAAAAAATTTAAAGGAAAAATACAAAAACATTATTAGACTATATTCTCTTTTTTACCACTATTCTTTACTAATGGCACATTTTACCTAAGACAGAGATGGCTTTATGTTCCCCAGGAATTTTTCTTTTCTGTAACATTTTTCTTTTCTGTTTTTACATAATTGATGCTTTGTTTATATAATACTAACAAACAGACTTATCTGTACCTATATTATATAAACCTCACTGCAAGATATTTAGAAACAAGGTAAAAAGGAATACAAGTCACCACCCCACCTGCCATCTCAGGTGAGTTTTATGCACTCACCTCTATTTGTGAAGCATGTTGGTCCTTCATAAGGCCCAAGCAAAATAATATTTTAAATTATTATTGCATCATGGAAATTATGGTCATGCCCAAACCTCTAATCAATCTTATGGAAACTTGCAAACTCCAAAAATGTTACCAGATTTAATTTTTGTAAAATCTGGGGTAAATTTGTCCAGCAGAAAGTCTTCTCTGTAAACTCTGTACATTATCATTACAGATAGGTACACTGGTGGTTAAATGAAACTTTTATAACCTGCCTTGGGGGCCCACATTTCCCATGTGTCCAATACACACAAACTAAAAAGGCATCAAGACAACTGTCAAACTAGACATCAAGCGTGTGTCTACACAGCTACTATGAGGTTTAGCCCAACAAAAAAGTGACTTGACTTACCTCATTGATGAGGAATAAAGGAAAATAAAACAACAGAAGTATTTACCTCACTTACTCAGTTACGATACAGTCATAACATTACTGGTTTTAGTTTTGGTGTAATTATTATTATTATGGATGCGTTTTTTGTATCATGTTAGAAATTTAAGTCAAATTGTAAAATCATATAAGAAAGTTAAAGTGACTAAAATTGGTCAGAGTAAATCTAGCAGGTTATATAAAGGGATATATTTAAACAAGTTTAGTGTTACAGTATCAGTATTTGGTAGGTTCTCTTATGAGGTTCCTTTACACACTTACCTGTAACGAGTAATCAAATACTGCATTAACCAGTCAAAAATTATATATGGTATCAGAATAAACCAAGCAAAAAAATTCTTTTCAATGTCCCCACTATAGTCTACATTGCTTTTGGTACAATTCTGTGACTACTAAAAGTTATGTATGATACACAACTCTTCACTCATACTGCCCTGTCAATACAAAAGGAACAGACTCCTTAGAACCCTGTTTTTCAAACTGTAGGTCGAGATCTGTGAGTGGGTTAGAGAAACAGGGAGTTCCCTGGTGGTCTAGTGGTTGGGATTCTGCGCTTTCACTGCCATGGCCCGGGTTCGGTCCCTGGTTGGGGAACTGAGACCCCGCAGGCCGCTCGGGGCAGCCAAAAAAAAAAGAATAGAGAAACAAATATCAACATGCATCAAACCATGATAAGCAAAGGATTACTGTGAAACTTTAGCCTGTTCATTATCTCTATATATGCACACACACATGATGTAAAACGGATTTCTTAGTAAGAGATACTGTCAAAAAATTTTGAAAAACACAGCATTGGTAGAATAGTTGTCTCCAATCTTGGGGCCAGGGCTTAGGACTGGAGGTGTCTGGGGCATGCACTTGTGAAGGCTTGCTGCAGTGCCCTCCAACAGTACAACGGGGGCGTGGAGGGAGGAGGTGATAGAGTAATAAAGATTTGTGGGATATGAAGATTGCGAAGAAGGCTTAAGAAATGAGTTAGTGATTTAAAACACTAATTAAACATCCCCCCGACACTTCACTAAATACAGCCCAAATCTCTGGGCTCAGTATTTACCACCCTTCCCAGCTGGGTCCCAAGCTCCCTTTCCACCCTGTCTCACCTTTGCCCCCACCTTTTCCTTTCCTCCACCCAACACTCCATGCCCCTCAGTGAAGCACAAACCTTCACATTCTGCACACCTGGCTTCTCCTCAGCCCAAAAGGCCTCACCTTGTAATTACAGGCCGTGCACCTGTTGGCTGAATGATGGGTGGTATCCCTGCTACATTAATAGCATTGCCCTGCCCCCACTTGTGGATGGGGACATGTTTTGTTTACTGTGATTCCCTGGGGTGCTTAGCATCCTGCCTCATACTTAGTACTTAATAATTTTCCAACTCTTGACCAATTTTGTAAACAACCATTTTGATAAGACAAGTTTATTATATGGCTCTCCAACCTCTGCTTGTCAATATACCTTGAAGGTGCCTTAAAAAGAAAAGTTGTAGGACTTCCTGGCAGTCCAGCGGTTAAGAATCTGTGCTTCCACTGCAGGGGTACACGGGTTCAATCCGTGGTCGGGGAACTAAGATCCTGCATGCTGTGCGGTGCGGCCAAAAAAAAAAAAAAAAGTAGTGATAGAACCTAACTGAACCACACTGGACTCTATTGGGAGCAAAGTGCTTTCAAAATAGACCTGTTGGGCTGGGCTGTGAGGATAAGGCACCTAGAACTAGCACAACAAGCACTGTGTAATTTAGGGGTTACAAAAATCAAAACTTATCTGATTGGTTGAAGCATCAGTCTAGAGTTCCTGATGGAAGGGGGAAATCTGTGAAAGAGGAGCCACACAACAGGCTGAGGACTCAGATAGGTCCCTGGTTCTGAATCACCATCCTTCAGTCATTTATATTCTCAGCCACCTGAAATAACCACCCTGGTGCTCCAGGATAAGTAAAAACTGTACCCTCAGGAAAAAATAAAAATAAAAATGGAGTTAGTGAATAAGCAAATGGAAATCCATGGTATTTAAATGTTTATAATCAGTTTTAGCATTACATGTACAGATCAGGAGTGTAATCGCTATGATACCATGTGTGTCTGGTCAACTTTTTAAGGTATAAAAGTATTTAAAATAATTTCATATACAGCTGACCCTTGAGCAACATGGGTTTGAACTGCTTGGATCCACTTACATGCAGACTTTTTTCAGCAGTAAATACTACAGTACAGCACAATCTGTGGTTGGTTGAATCCGCAGGTGCAGAATCACAGATAGGGAGGAACTTCCGTATAGAGAGCTAGCCATAACTTATATGCAGATATTTGCCTGTGCAGAGGGCCAGCGCTCCCAACCCACTGTGTTGTTCAAGGGTCAATTGTACTAATTTGGGGAGTTTAAATGCTTAGAAATATTTAAGTAATAATTAATGCTTAAACACTTGAAAATTTGTCTAAGTGGTTAAACCTGAAAGTTTTCATTTATTAGTTGTTAAAACAGTTTGTACATATTTAGAAAAATGTTAATCGCTTACTATCTGAAGAACTATTCATTTGATACTTTTATTAGACTAGTAGATTGATTACTAAATAATGCACAAAGGGTTATAGGTTTTCCCCCTCTACACTAAGCCCCTGGGACTTAGAAGCCTTCTAAGTCCTGGACTGCCAGGAAGTCCTCATATCCCAGAGTCTTAGAAGCCTTCTGGGATATGAGGAAGGGTTGTGCCTTTTTCTTACTCCAGGCCTGTGGGCAGTGTCCTGAATGTAGAATGTGGCGGCTTGGGCCGCCATAGTCATCTTGCTACGTGGATGGCAGTGGCTGAGGATGGTTGAGGGAAAGGATGGAAGAGACCTGGAGCTACTGTCTTGCTCTTCCAGAGAAGCTCCTTCCACTGGGGATTTTCATTACTTGCAACTTTACAGCCTGCCTTTCCACCCCACCCTCACTTCCTTCACTGGCTCTCAACCTCGGCTACACATTGTAATCTCTTACTTATGTTCCCTGGACCCCAACCCGAGATTCTGATTGAACTGGTCCAGGGTGCAGCCTGGCACGAGACTGCGGTAAACTCCCCACGTGATTCTAACGAGCAACCAGGGCTGAGAACCACTGCTCTAACTGTAAGCTCTTCTTTTCTCTTTGGAATTTTATCTTTCTATCTCTTACTGTGGTTATCTATGTCTATTTCTTCCTTCTTACTAGACTGTGGGCTCCCAAATGGCCTTCCAAACAATGCATGTGGCCCTTCCCAGCTCCAGGTGACTTCAAGTGTCTATCGCTGATAGAAGTAGCAGAGTTATGCCTTATTTGGAATTTAGGTTCTATAGTCTATGCTTATGGCATCAAATGAGTCAAAATCACCCTTGACAATCCCTCAGGAAGGCTCTGTTATCGGAGCCTGATGTCCTGTCTCCCCATCACCATCTACACAGACCGTTTCCTCCTAGACCAGAACAGAAAGCTGCCCTTCTCCACCAGGCACTAGAGGAAGTAGGTGGTTGTGTTTAGGGGCCATCTGGCATAAAAAATACACATTTAAACAGATGCCTCACCCTCAGCACAGCAGGAAGTTCATGCCATGAACAGCTCACAGGAACCAGAGTGCTGACCCTACAGGAGACACACATCTCCCATCTCAACCCACTCTTGAGCATATGGTCCTTACATCCACCAGTGGGTGGAATCACCCACACCATTCAAACTTTTTGTCAAGGATGTAGAGCTGAATTCACGTGAGGTACTATATGAAGCAATGTCCCTCCACTGCACATCTATCCAGCTCACACGGGTCTTCCCCTTTCTTCTCCCTGTCCCACAAGCAGCTGGCCCAGCCTCTCTCCTCCCTGACCTCCCTTCCGTCCCTCTTAAGGCTGATGTTCCCTAGGACTCTATCCTTGGCACTTCTCATTAACTCTTCTTCCTAAGGGCTCTCATGGTGAGAACTCCTTCCTCAGTTCAGGGAGATGTGGCCCAAGAGGATTCCCACTTTGGCTCTGGTAAAGTAGGGGAGGAGGAGTAAGACCTCATCCAGGCCTTGGGGGCTGGGCTTGCAGGACACAAAGGAACAGGGTAAACGCTTTTTATTGAATGAATGGAGGAATGCATGCTTGATAAGAACAGAACTTGTATCTGCCTCCAAAGGACCCCACCCCCACTCCCAAGATATATTCTGAGGCTGAGATTTTCACCTGCTCACCTAGCACCCCTTCTGCCACACCAAGCCACACCAAGCTCACCAGTGCTCATAGACCTTTAATCTATAACTGCCTGGCCACACTCCATCACTGCCCCAGGATGGAAGGGAGGGATAAAGATGTATAGCCAGCTAGACCATGCCAGCTCTGAGTCCAAGAGGGAAGGGCTAGGTCAGGCTGGGACCTGGGCAGGGGGCTCCCGGCCCCAGGCGATGAGGGAGTTGCTGGCCTGGGCAAGCTCGGTGATGGATACCCGGCCCCGCTGTCGGATGAAGTTAGCCATGGCAGCCAGTTCCTCCGGGGTTATGTAGATGAACTTGCCCCGGTCGTCAATCACACCTGTGGGGACATGCAGGTTGTGGGGCTGAGCCCTCCCCACCTGACCTGAGGATGCCCACCCACCCACCCCTCCTGCCTGTCTACTTGGCCTTTCCTGGCTGTATCCAATCTTGACTAGGTGAGTCAAATCAGGCTTCCTTGCCTGTCCTCGTCACTCAAAGCCATCCCCAGGCCTTAGCATGTCCTCCTTGTAACTGCATCCCCCTCCTCAGTACACTGCTCCCCCAACCCGGGGTGGTCATCCTACCTCTGCAATAAGTCCCTGCAGCCCCACATGGCTAGATACTCCCCAAGGCCAGGGCCCGTAATGACTGATTCTTATCCTCTCACCTGTAAGAGTTCCCTCAGTCAGCAGGTCCTGGATGCGGTTTATGGTGTCCTATGAGGAGAACAGTTCTCAGAGCAGAGATGGGTGCTGCCATCCCCAGAAAAGGCACTCGCAACCTCCCTCCCACCACAGCCAAATCTCCTCCTCTCCTTCTCATGGCCACCCTGCAATGTGACTCCATGTTTCTCCTTTGGAGGGACCCAGAGAGAAAGGGCTCTGGTCCTGGGACCCTGCAGGACCCCTGAGAGAGTCTCTCTTCCAACCAGGGGAGAACCGTTGGTGACATTTGGCCGAGAAGGCTGGTATAGACTGTTGTAAGACAGCTGTCAAGGTAACTGGATTTGGGCTGTTAAGAGTGATGGGGTTTAGACATTTTTCTTTTTTCTCCCTGCCTGTTTTCCAACTAGTTAGAAAGGCAGGATTCCCGGGGTGCCAAGAGATTCCTACACGCTACTCATTCTTGGTTGCGGGCAGGGTGGAAGGGGCATCAAGACTTTCCATCTTTAGGGCAGGCCCTCTCTTACAGCCACACAGACCCCATGGCCATACTCCATGTAACAGGCCACCTTGTAGGGCTTACCTGAGTCCGCAGGCCCACCTGGGAAGCCAGGTCTTCCAAGAGCACGACCTTGGACTGCTACAAACAAAAGGAGGAAAGGGAGTGAGGCTAAGCTTGGGCAAATCCTTCTCAGCACTGGAACCCTCTGAAGTTGGCATTCTGATCCGATCTGCTCTGGGTGGCTGGATAAGCACTGTGCAGATTCCTATGGGAGAGCCTTGCTCCCTTCACACACTACTCACGCACTCTCCCAACTACCCATATGGAGAGACACACACATTCATAACCTCTCTCATTCCCTTGCTTGTGGGCAGAGATCTGCCCCAAACTACCACCTGCCCCACAGGCTCCTGGACTGAAGACAACCCTGAGAAAGACTCACAAGTGGAGAACCAAGCACAGCTGCCACCTTCTCCTCTGCAATCAGACGTATCTTTCTAACATCTTGGGCAGGTTGGAAGGGGAAGTACCATAGAGATGAAGGGGGGGGGGTGACAGTCACCAAAAGCTATTTAAAAAAACTTTTTCTAGAACTTGTATTTGCTGAGAACCTGCCAGGACAAGGTACTGAGAAGGTGCTGGGGAAGCAATGTTGAAAAAGACATAGCTCACAGCCCCGCCAGGAGGAATGTAAGAATGTGGAGAAGAACAGAGCAGATAAAAGGCCCCAATAAGCCAGGGCCTCGGTAGAAGCTCATTCTTGCCTCGCCTTTGCTCAATGCTCCCTGGCCTGGAGAGTACCACAACCCTGACACGCCCATACTTCTTTTTACCCATCCTCTTCACACCGTATGAGCCCCCCCTTAACATAACTGTTGATAACACTGCTCAGTGCTTTCCACACACAGCCATGTGCCACGTGCCTCCCTCACATCCTCAGGAGAAAGGTTAGTTCCCAGGGATGCAGCTGAGGGTCCACTGCTGGATCCTACGCATGCACCTGCCCCTACGCATGCACCTGCCCCCTCCTCCCCCGCAAACAGACAGCATATGACTTGAGAGAAGGCGGTCTTTTGCGTTTCTGTGAATCTTCCATAGCAAATGAGCTGGGGTAGGAGTGACACGGTGATACCGCCCCAGCTGCAGATGGCATGTGACTGTTTGAAATGCCAAACCGAATATGTAAGCAGGGAGGCAAGTGAGTGGCAGTTGCGCCAGAGTGTGGGCAAGCACAAGGTGACCTGGCCAGCCGGCCTCTACCTACAAAGCAGGGAGTGGGTGCTGGGCTCCGAGCGACAGCTCAGAGTGAGAATATGGAGTCCCCCAGGTGGTCCCTGAAAACCTGGCCTGAGGGGCTGCTGGGGCCAAAAGTATGTTTGGAAAAACAAACCAACCAACCCAGCCTCAATCAGAAAGAAGAGTGGAGTAACAAGAGCAAGCTATGCCTGTGCACATAACTGCTGCTCACAGAAATGTCCCTCCAGTTCTGAAACTCTAAGACGAAAGAGCCCATCCCCTTGGAGCCAAGAGGAAGGTGGGCAGGCTGAATTTTGGAAGTTCTCCTTCTCCCTGCAGACAGCAGCTCTGGGAGAATCAGCTAGCACAGGCTGGAGAGACTTCTAAACTCCAAAACAGTTTGGAGAACCCCCAGAAAATGGCCCCTCCAGAGAGGTGCTGAGAGCGAGGGCTGGCACTGCCCTGGGTACCTTTTCTCAGGCCTCTGCCTTGGAGAGGGGGACCTGAAGCTGATGAAGGAGGGCTTCCTGGAGGAGAGACTCAGGACTACATTGCTGCCCACTGGGTAGGTGGGGACAGTGAGCTCCAAACAGCAGCAGGAAAGTGTGAGATACCCTTCCCAGGGTTGCAGCCCTCAATCAAGTGTGCCAGGGTGGAGAATGGGCTCCATCAGAGGGGAATGGCGGCAGTCTGAGGGAGCCTTCTCCCTCTCGGGAGCCCTGGTCCCCAGCTGTGAGCCTAGCCCCTCGCCAGCTGGGAGGTGTCTAAACCCTGCTCTCTTCTGGGAGAGGTGGGGGAGGGTTAGCAAGCCCCCGGCTCCTTGGCGCCCCTGGTTACCACTCCCACCACCACCTCCGCTCCCTCTGCATTCCTTCCCTCAGCCGCCTCTGCACCCCTGAGCTGCACTTGAAAACCTCTCCCCTCATCGCATCCTTTGTGGGAGAGGAGAAGTTGCTTAGCAGCAAAGCAGAGCAGGACGTGCTTATGCAACGCAACCCGGAGCAGTATCCGGGAGGCCTGTGCTACAGCTGTAGACAGAAGGGGGCACACCTGCTGCCCTGTCCCAGGTTCCAAAGGAAACATCATCCTATATCCCCTGGAAGACCCAAGTTACTGGTTGGGAACACATGGCAGGGGATGCTTGTTTCACCTCAGTAGAGCCTCAGTATGACAGAACTGGCAGAAAACACGCATGAAGAAACTTGAAAACACAGTGACTCACTGAGCATGGGGTCTAAAGAGCAGGGAAACTGTCAAACCCTAAGCGTGAGGAAGCGATCATAGACTCGCACCTCCCACACAGACCAGGTCCTTCTCCACCTTTGGGGTCAGAGGAGAAGGGACTCTCCTGGCCAGGAGCCCAGAAGCTCAGCCTCTCTTTTTCCACCTGCCCACTCCTGCATGAGCTTGAGTGAAACACCTGCAGCCCCCGCTCAGGCCTACTCCCTCCAGGCCCTGAAGATGCATCCAACATGCACACAAGAAGCAGGCAGCTGACACCCAGGTTCTGCTCTGTGGCTTCTTACCTTAATGTAGTTGATGAACTCGGCCAGGAAGCTGTGGGACTAGAGGAGCAGAGAAATCAAGGTGAGTATCCCCCTGGCAGGGGCCACAGGGTCTATGCCTACACACCTGCCCATCTGAGTGCCACCTGCCTGCCATGCCTGTGTGCCTGTCCAACCACCTGCGTAAGCAGTAGAGCCTCCTGTGGTGTGGGGATCGAGGTGCCACTTCTCCCAAAGACAAGGTCTCAGCCGCTAGAGCCTGCTGATCCTGATGCCCACCCGCCTCTCACTGTCTGAATGGGGAGGCAGGAGGGGAGCAGCGGGGTGTCTGGGACGGGGTGGCTCATCTTTTTGGGCACAGGGAGGGGTTTCCTAGGGGCGGTGGGCCCACCTGCTCCTCAGTCATGGTCTCGCCCACACCCTCTTCCTCCACCACGAAGGCCTCCTTCAGTTTCAGATACTCTTCATGCTCCCGCTGGGCCTGCTCCTCCCGGGCTTTCCTCTCCTCCTCCTCCTGTGGACACAGAAGAGGCAAGAGTCAGATATTTTGGGGTGAGTGCCCACGCTATCCTGTTCTGGTCTCTGCTGCCCCCACAGGGCAGCAGAGCATCCAGACCAGCCCTTTCTCAGGGACAGAGCTCCTTTAAGACCTTGATCCCTCTGGCCCCTAAGCTGAACAGCAGGATCCCTCTTCTCAATCAGTTCCATCACCTCCCAGATGAATGCTGCTCAGCTCCCCTTTCCCTGAAAATCCTGCCATGAACTCCCCCATAATATCCTCCAGTCACCTCCCCTCCCACTTCCTGTCCTGTCACGTCCAAACTTCGTGAACAAACACCCAGTTTCCCTTTCCCACCAATCAGCCATCCCTCCAGCCCACTCCAATCTGGCTTCTGCATACTCAGCTCTACCAAAACAAGTCCTGCTATGGTCTCACCCATGTCCTCCAACCACAAAAGCCAAAGGACAACCATCAGGCCTCATACCCCTGTCTTCTCAGTGGTCTGGGGCAGAGCCAACCATCCTTTCTTCCCTCCTTTGGCATCCAGACCCTACCCTCTCCTGGATTTCCTCCTGTTCCTTGGGCCATTCTTCCCGCCTCCTCCATCACTCTGCCCTGTCCCTTCTTTCTCCTTCACTCTCTGGGCCACCTCACCATGCCCACAGCATCAACAATATGTCCTTGCCAGTGGCTGCCACAGTTGTATCCCCATCCAAATCTCTCCTTGCAAACGCACGACTGCCCAAGTGGCACACCCACTGGGCTGTCTCACAGGCACCTCAAATTGATTATGTCCCAGAAAGACCCTGTGATCTACTCCCCACACATCTGGTACTCCTCCTGGGCCCCTGGCTCAGTGAATCACACAACCATCTGGCCAGATGCCCTGGTCAGAAATGAGGCCCCATCTACCACTTCTTTCTTTAACTTCTGGAAAACTTGATCCACCCATGTCATTCTATCACCAGCACAACCTACTGCAACAGTCTCGCCCCAAATCAACCCATTTTCCAGAATTCTCAGAACGATCTATTTTAAACATGAAGCTAAAGCTGGGACACGGAATATACAAGATGAGCCTGGAGCATTTTGCAGTGTCAAGAGTAAGAAACTACTTTAAAAAAACTAAACAATAAGGGTATGTCAAAGGTACACAGGAGCCAACTAAAAGAGCTCCCAGTGGCCAAAGCTGGAACAATCTAAGCAAAAAAGTAAATAAGATAGCACTGGATGGGACTTCCCTGGTGGCCCAGTGGTTAGGACTTCGCACTTTCACTGCTGAGGGCCCAGGTTCAATCCCTGGTTGGAGCACTAAGATCCCACAAGCCACGTGGCGTGGTGGGGAAAAAAAAACCTGATAGCATTTGGATTATAATACAAAGTTCAAATAAATATCCATAAGTCCATGTGGATACAAATAAACAATTGGGGACGTCCCTGGTGGCATAGTGGTTAAGAATCCGCCTGCCAATGCAGGGGACATGGGTTCGAGCCCTGGTCCAGGAAGATGCCACATGCCGTGGAGCAACTAAGCCCACGCGCCACAACTACCGAGCCTGTGTTCTACAGCCCACAAGCCACAACTACTGAGCCCATGTGCCGCAACTACTGAAGCCTGTGCGCTCTAGGGCCTGTGCTCCACAACAAGAGAAGCCACCGCAATGAGAAGCCTGTGCACTGCAATGAACACCCAATGCAGCCAAAAAATAAATTAATTAAAAAAGGAAAAAAAATTTTTAAATTGCTTTAAAAAAATAAAACAATTGAATAAATAAAGAAAAAAAGATAAATCTGTACAAAAGAATTCCAAATACTTTATGTAAATACTCTCCTCTTAAGAAGGTGGAGCATAGCTCCCTACCCCTTAAGTGTGGGCTGTGCAGTGACTTGTTTCCAAAGAAGCATGGGAAATGGAGAAATCTGGCAAATATAACCTTAGCCAGGTGATCAAGGTTAACATACTAGTGATAAGTCAAGTTGATAACATGTACCCTTG
The DNA here is from genome assembly GCF_963455315.2 of Globicephala melas. Classification (NCBI taxonomy): domain Eukaryota; kingdom Metazoa; phylum Chordata; class Mammalia; order Artiodactyla; family Delphinidae; genus Globicephala; species Globicephala melas. Next base: position 56,939,162 of record NC_083328.1, on the reverse strand, counting down.
CTATGTTGTGGTGAGGATGACACTTCACCTCCGGTCTTCCTCCCAGAAATCTATAACCCCCAGTCTAACCGTGACAATAACATAAGCCAAACGCAAATAGAGAGACATTTTACAAAGTACTTGCCCAACAGGTCACAAGACTGTCAAGATCATCAAAAGCAAAGAAAGTCTGAGAAACTGTCACAAGCCAGAGGAACCTAAGGAGATATGACAACTAAGTGTAATGTGGTATCCTGGATGGAACCCTGGGAAAGAAAAAGGATATTTGGGAAAAGCTAATGAAATCCCAATAATGTGTCAAATTCACTTAATAATAATGTATTAATATTAGTTGTGAGAAATATACCACAGTAAGGCATGATGTTAATAATAAGGGAATCTGGGGTGCAGGGGAGAAGAGTCCCAGAATATTTAAGGTGCATTATTAAGTTCAATATTCAGAAAGGTAAAAAACTCTCTCAACTAATGCCTCCCCTCTGCTGTGTTCCAGCCCATCCACTATAGCACCCATAGCCAGGCTTCCTGCCATCCAGTGTCCCTGGACAATAGGGCCAGTAGAGGCCAAAGGCACCACGCTATGGGGTCTTCCCAGCTGGGCAGCCCTGGCTCTCACCCTATATACCCCACATCTTTGTGATGTTGCCTTTCTTCAGCACCTGATTCTCAGAAGGAAGGAAGCACCTGGCAAACAAAGGTTGATTCACCACCCTTACTGCAGTGGCCTCCATTCCCTGAGCATCTTCTCTATGCCAGGCCCCAAACAGAACCTGGTACAGATACAATCCACCATCTCTTACAATGCCCTTTAACAGCCTCAAGACCCTTAGGATCCAGAACCCCCCCTCTGCCACCTTACCTCTCTGACCCCTTTCCTTCTTCCTTACCCTGCTTTAGCCACTCTGCCTCAATGTTCTTCAAATGCTTCAGGTGTGTCCAATAAATCACATGCACAAATTTCAGTCTCAGGCTCACTTTTCAGCAGCAGCTTTACAGAGGCTGTGCCTAGAGCTCAGGGACCAAATAAACCAGGGCCTGCACCTGGCTCAAGGCCCCTCTTCTAGGCTGGAGGTGTTGGGAAGCGGCATGGGTATCAAGGCTGCCTGGGCAGCTGTCAGAAGTCAGCATCAGGGGCCTGGCTCACCTTCTGTTCCTCCTCCAAGCGAAGCCGCTCCTCCTCCTTTTTCCATTCTGCCTCACGCTGCGACTCAAGGCGTTTCCTCTCCTCACGCTCAGCCTCCTCTGCCTGGAGAAAGGCCTTCATGGGGGGCACATCTCCACCCCCAGCTAGAGTTTGCCCACCTCCCAAACAGGCCAGGCCAGGCAAGGCCTGGCCACAGACCAACGTTGCAGGAGACAGAGACAGGCAAGCATCAAATACCAGCCCGGCATGCAAAGAGCCTCGAGGGGAGGGTCTGCCATTTAGAAGACTCTTTCCCACTTCTCAGAGCTGCACCCCATCCCTCCTGCTTGCCTCACGCTGGGCTTTTCGTGCTTGTTTCTCCTCCAGCTTCCGCAGTTTCTTAGCTCCGATTTTCCCTAACAGGTGAGTTTCCACTGGCTTCTCGATGTCTTCTTCCTCTTGGGCTGAGTATGGTCAGAGAAAGACACTTCAGGTCCTGGCCATGGAGGACTGATGATGATGGATACACCCTACCCCTTGTACCTCTCCTTATGGGGGGTCTCCTTCCACTCACTTGCAAATACCACTAGCCCAGCTCTGCCCTCTAGAGGCCCCTGCCACGCAGATATTCATCTGGGGGGGTGTGTGTTAGGTGTGGGGGAGGAGGGAGGGAACCATGGGGCAAGAAAACAGATGATAACTTAAGATCTGCATAGCCATAAAGAAAGCACTCTAACCCAAGGGTTAAGCCCTCAGGAAATGAGTGTACCCACACAAGGAGAGTGCTGGAATAGAAGGAGTGGACTGGGCTTCCCTGGTGGTGCAGTGGTTGAGAGTCCGCCTGCCGATGCAGGGGACACGGGTTCGTGCCCCGGTCCGAGAAGATCCCACATGCCGCGGAGCGGCTGGGCCCGTGAGCCATGGCCGCTGAGCCTGCGCGTCCGGAGCCTGTGTCCCACAACGGGAGAGGCCACAACAGTGAGAGGCCCGCGTACCGCAAAAAAATAATAATAATAAAAAAAGGAGTGGACTGAAGAACTCTCTAGGTCAATCTAAAGACTCCTGCCCTTGGACTTCCCTGGTGGTGCAGTGGTTAAGAATCCGTCTGCCAATGCAGGGAACACAGGTTAGATCCCTGGTCTGGGAAGATCCCACACATCCGGAGCAACTACACCCGTGTGCCACAACTACTGAGCCTGCACTCTAGAGCCCATGAGTCACAACTACTGAGCCCACGTGCCGCCACGACTGAAGCCCATGTGCCTAGAGCCCTTGTTCTGCAACAAGAGAAGCCACCACAATGAGCCCGAGCACCGCAACGAAGAGTAGCCCCCGCTCGCCGCAACTATAGAAAGCCCGCACGCAGCAATGAAGACCCAGTGCAGACAAAAATAAATAAATAAATAAAAGAAGACTCCTGCCCTCCTGTTTGGGCACTGAGAGCCAAAATGAAGGAAGAGGGGGTTGGCTCAATGGAATAGGGATCAGGATCCAGAGCTGCTAGTCCCCGGAAGCAAAGGCTGGATCCTAAGTCTCCCCTAACTGTATCCTATGGCTCCCAGATATCCCTCCCACACTATGGCTCACACCCCACTCTTCTGCCCAGCTTTGAGGGTTCTCTCACCCTCTAACCCAGGCCCTTTCTCCACCAGGCTGGGCCCCTCTCACCTGGGATGACGGCCTCCCCCTCATTCTCAGCTACTTCTGCCCAGGCCACCCGCTGAGCTCGACGCTGGGCCTGCAGGCGGCTGCCCAGGTCCCTGCGGCGCCGGGGCCTGCCCCCAGTTCTCTGCTCCTCGGGCTCCAGGGGCTGAGGCTGGGCCACTCGGCCTGCTACTACTGCCTCCTCCTCATTGTGCAAAGGCTCTTGGACAGCTGTAGGGAAGAGAAGAACCATGATTCTGTCCGGCAGCCCAAACCACCTCATGGCAGGGGGAACAGCGTCCTGGAAGCCTCACCCTCCTCTGCTCAACTTCCTCCAGGCTCCCGCTGCCCACAGCACAAAGTCCCAATTTCTCAGCCTGACTGTGGAGGCCTTCATAACCTAAACCCAGACCTTGGTCCTATGCAGCAAGATCACCCCATCCCTCCCACCTGTGCTGCTTCTCTCTTTCCTCCCAAGGACCCACTTTTCCAGGTGACCTGTCAGGAAACTACCACCCTGCAAGATGGAGCTGAAGCTGTACCTCCTCTAGGAAGCCCACCTTGACCTCTCCAGACCTCATCTGAATGCCCACGGCAGGACTGCATTTATCTGTTGCCTAACACCACCTGCCATGGTTTTATCTGGCACCCCAATCAGAGAGCACACCCGAGGGCTGGGTCTCTCCTCTCAGGAAGATTTGTTGGCTATTTGCCTTACCTCAGCTTCTCTGTGCCCGCCCCCGCCCCCACAGATGCTCTTAAGTAGCTTGTGGGTCCAAGGAGGGGAAGAGACATATACACAAACCCATATCCTGATAAGAAATCATGGGGAGGGGGGCAGGATGGAGGATGACAGGTGTATCTGTTCTGTGCCCTGGAGGATGACATGGACTTCCGGGCGGGGTGCAAAACAAGGAGGAAGGTGCATGGCCGCATGGGTATTCTCCTTGAGAGTGAAGGAGAGCTTCCTGGAGCCACCTCATGCTCTGTTCAGCTCGTGGGTAGGTAGAAAACTTAGGTTCCCCCTCCTGTCAGCTGCTCTGGAGCCAGCCTGGGAGGGATGGGAAACCCCTGTGGATCCCCCAACTGGCGCAGAGAAGGGCTGCCCGGAGGAGGGATGTGAGTGCCCGTCAGGGCCTGGCCCTTCTGCAGTGCCAAGGGGTGAGGGGAGAGATGAGGCAAGGCTTTCTTTGGGGGCCAGGAGAAAGGCGTAGGTACCCTGCTACTCTGTCCCCGAGCCGCAATCCTGCTCTGCGGCTCCCCGCTGATCCCCCTTCGCGCACGTATGCGCCTGCACGCAGCCTGCCTGCCGCGAAAGGCGCGGCTATCTCGTCAGCCCAGCCAGGCAAGCCGGCGCATGCGCAGGAGTCGCGGCTCGACGGCCTACAGAGGCTCCGGAGTCAGAGAACGCGCGGCACCACCGGCCATGGCGTGGCGACATCTCCTACCTGCTACCACCCGGCTCCGGCTGCGAGTCAGGAAGAGGATAAGGCCGACAAGCAGAGCCGCCGCCACCAAGTACACCACCGGGGCCACCATGACAACGGCTTCCAGATGGAACCAGCCAGCGCGTCCAGCCTGAGGCCCGGGATCTCCCAGACCCCGCCTAACGCCCATGCGGCCCCTCCCGTTTCCCAATCTAGGCTCCGCCCACCACTGGGCCCCGCCCAGGCCGCACACTTAATTTAGAGGCCCTAATTTTTTTCTCAATATGCTGTACAGCAATGAATGAATGAATGAATTAGCTGTATAGCAAAGTGATTCAGCTATACATATATATCCTTTTTTTTTTTTGGCCTTGCTGCGCAACTTGCAGGATCTTAGTTCCCCAGCCAGGGATTGAACTTGTGTCCTTGGCAGTAAAAGCAGAGTCCTAACAACTGGGCTGCCAGGGAATTCCCTACTTTTTTTTTTTTTAATATTCTTTTCCATTATGGTTTATCATAGGATACTGAATATAGTTCTCTGTGCTATAGGAACACAGAAGGTAGGAGCTTGTTTATCTATTCCATATATATCAATAATAGCTTACATCTGCTAACCCTAACCTCCCACTCCATCCCTCCCCCAACCCCTCCCCCTTGACAACCACAAGTCTGTTCTATATGTCTGTGAGTCTGTTTCTGTTTCATAGATAGGCTCACTTGTCATATATTAGATTCCACATATAAGAGATATATGGTATTTGGCTTTCTCTTTCTGACTTACTTCACTTAGTATGATAATCTCTAGTTGCATCCGTGTTGCTGCAAATGAGAGGCCCTAATTTTTAACTTTAAAATGAATTCTGGGGGAGTAAAAAAAGTTAAGTGGAAATTATTGCAAATGATTATGTGCAGCGTGACATTTATGTATGTTTTAAAAGCACTAAATAATACCACAGTGTTTATGGAAGCACACATATGCAGAAAAAGTAAAAAAGATGCTTGGGAATGATACATACCAACTTCAGAATAGCAGTTACCTTTGGGGAGGGAAGAAGTTGGATGGCATTAACAGCAGAGCTTTGCATATATCTGTGACATCTGATCTCATTAAAAGTAGAGACCAGGGCGTCCCTGGTGGCGCAGTGGTTGAGAATCTGCCTGCCGATGCAGGGGACATGGGTTCGTGCCCCGGTCCGGGAGGATCCCACGTGCTGCGGAGCGGCTGGGCCCGTGAGCCATGGCCGCTGAGCCTGCGCGTCCGGAGCCTGCGCTCCACAGCGGGAGAGGCCACGACCGTGAGAGGCCCGCGTACCGCAAAAATAAATAAATAAATAAATAAATAAATAAATAAAAGTAGAGACCAAATCTTAAAAAAAAATAAATTGTAATATACTTTTGTACTCAGACTTGCAATTTTAAAGTAACTTATTGGGTTGTACAAGAATTATTGATCCAGTTTTCCATAGTGAGCACTAGGAAATTAAATACTCACAGGGAATTTAAATTTTCTTTTAATTCTTGACACTGTTAAAAAAGAAAAACAAAACTGGGACTTCCCTGGCAGTAGTTAAGACTCAGCACTTCCAATGCAGAGGGCGCGGGTTCGATCCCTGGTCTGGGAACTAAAATCCCACATGCCACGTGGTGCAGCCAAAAAAAAAAAAAAAAAAAAACCAACAAACAAAAAACTGGGGACAAATTCTACCTCAATAAAGTTGTGTAAAAAAAACCTAGGGACAGGATGTAAACTCAAGATTTTTTAAAAAGCAAAGAACAATTAAACTACTAGGAATTTGCTATTACAGTAGTATGAAGATTTTGTGTGTATGATGACATAAAGATCCCAGGACCCATGATGTGTGTATAGGGGAGGATTTGAAAAAATATGGACACATGTTAACACTTTAACATATGTTAAATTGGAATGGTGGGAACTTGAGCATTTATGATTTTCTGTAATTTTGAAATAGTTCATAATTTATAAACAAGCAAAAAGGGCAGGACAGTGCTTTTAAAACATATAAATGTTGATAATCGTTAAAGCTGGTCAGTGGTTATACAGGGGCTCATTATACTGCTTTTTTTTTTTTTGGTAAGTTTGACATTTTTGTGCAAGTTTGAAATTTTCCATAATAAAAAATATTGTTAAAAAGTAAAAATTAAGACTTGATACATTTTTGTGTGTAATTTGCATGTGCACAGAAAGTTGTTTGAAAGGGTGAAACAAGAAACTGTCAATAGATATAACTTCCTTGCTGCCTCAGATTATATCACTTTCACAGCTTTCATTTGGAGTTCTCAGATTGTCAGGGTCCTGGACCCTAAGCATGTTGCTTAAGGTTTGTGGGCAGACTGAGTGGGGTGGAAGATGGCAGGGAGAACAACAGTGAGACAGCTGCTGCCCTGGTCCAGGTAAGAACAGAACAGGGCTGGATTCATGACAGTAGCATTGGACTGGTGAGGAGGGGACTGATTCAAGAACTATTTCAGAGGCAGAATTGATAGGACCTGACAATCTCCTTCGAGGGCAAGAATTGTCCTTCTTTGCTTAACTTGGTTTCCTCCACAATGACAGAAGTGCAATTCCAAAGAGATCTTCTGTCATATTCCTTGCTAAAGGAAATAAAAATTTACATTTTAGGGACTTCCCTGGTGGCGCAGTGGTTAAGAATCCGCCTGCCAATTCAGGGGACATGGCTTCGAGCCCTGGTCCGGGAAGATCCCACATGCTGTGGAGCAACTAAGCCCGTGCGCCACGACTACTGAGCTGTGCTCTAGAGCCCGCTAGCCACAACTACTGGGCCCATGTGCCACAACTGCTGAAGCCAACGCACCTAGAGCCCATGCTCCACAACAAAGAAAAGCCATCGCAATGAGAAGCCCACGCACTACACTGGAGTAGCCCCCGTTCGCCGCAACTAGAGAAAGACTGCACGCAGCAATGAAGACCCAACCCCAGCCAAAAATTAAAAAAATAATAATTAAAAAAAATTTACATTTTAATTCTGGCATAGGCTACTTAATGAATGAATAATGCAGTCCCCTTCCTTTCTGCTCAGAGAAACTAAGAAACTATTTACGTTGGCTCACCAGTTAAGTGAAGCAATCGATACATTTCTTTTTTGTTTTGTTGTTGCCTAAGAGGATTTCTGTTACTTGCAACCAAGGATCCTAACTAAAGATCACACATACAGAAACTTCTGCATACAATTTTAGGTATTCACACATCTCCTTCCTCCCCTCTCCCCCACCCTGCCAAGCTCTTGGGCTCCAAGACCTTCAGATTTATTTATCTATTTACTATTTATTTATTGGCTTGTGGGATCTTAGTTCCCTGACCAGGGACTGAAGCCGGGTCTTCGGCAGTGAAAGCACAGAGTCCTAATCACTGGACAGCCAGGGAATTCCCCAAGACCTTCAGATTTAGAGTGAGGTCTATCTAAAGTGAATACTCATTTCCAATACTCCATGCTTAATAACCCTGTAGCTGAAGCTTTCAACAGTCAGGAGGTCGGCTTTGCTGACGGGAACCTCTTCTGCCCCTCCACCTCCCTGAAGATTCACCATGACTTCATGAATTAGGAAGACAAATGACCTAGAGGGAAGGCAACCACTTCCTGATGTAACCCACTACTTCTCAGGCCAACTCCAAGGAGCCTTGCAAATCACATGGTAGAAAGGGATCACATGGTAGAATGGGAAGCTTCAGACCTGCCTTAGGACACAGTGAGGGCTTCTGGCCTATGCAATACTCCCGCTATGGTAAAGTCATTGAGCAATGCGATTTCCACCCCCCCACCCCGAGGACAAATTCTGGGATCTAAAAAAAAAAAATCATCCAGATTATTAGAAGTCTTTAACATTAACGAAAATAACTCATACAGGCATTGACAGTCCTCCAGACTTCCGATGACACTCCTCTGACAGGAGTTGCCTCACCAGGAGTAGAGCTGGCCCTGAATCTGCCCTTACTGTTAACCTTTGGTTGCTGAGTCCATGAAGGAGGGAGACAGCTGAATTGCCCAGTGTGGGTGTCAGCAGTGGGTCAAGGCCTATCGCACAGGTGGGTCTGCTGGGGCACTTTCTACTCTTTGCTGTGTTAGGGATGAAAAGATGTGGCTGAGAAGGGATGATGGACTTAAAGGACTGGAGGGATGAGGTAATAAGGGAGTCGAAATGCTGAAGTCGCAAATCTGGAAGATAGGGGAAAAGACCGGGCTAGATTTAGGCTATGCCAAGTTTAAGATCATAGTCAGAGCTGGCAAGCAAGGAGGAGCTAAGGAAGCGAGGCTGAAGGTGAGGTCAGGATAAAGACCCAGGTTTGGGGGCCCTTGTCCAGAAGGAAACAGTTTCCAGAGACAGCTTTAGAGTGCCCGCGGTTAAGGCGAATCGTCCAGAGCCTAGGCAGTTCATCACCAGCCTCGAGGTAGGTACGCTGGGCTTCTTTGCTTCCTCGGTGTCCCTGTTCCAGAGAGGGGCGAAAGCAGGGGTGGGGCAGGTGGCTGGAACGGTCTCTTCTGACCTTGAGGAGAGCGTCTCTTTGCGGGAGGAACTGGTCTCGGCTTACACAACCTCCAGCGTTGGGAAGACCCCAAAAAATCCGACGCAGGAGGGCTGAGCCCTTCTCCTCCCTTCTAGCGCCCGGGGCCCCAGGCTGCTCAAACGAAAAGGGCGCTGTGCTCCCGGGTATCTGAGCAAGGATTCTGGGCGCCCAGCGCAGCCTTCCCGCCCCTGAGGTGCCCAGACTGCAGCTGCGGCCGCCATCATACCGCGCAGCACGCAACAAAATCCGCAGCCGGCCTTCCTGGGACCCGAGGCCGGAAAACGGGCCACCCACTTCCGCCGCCAGGCGGAAGTAGAGGGACTTCCGGTGAACTTTACAGGTACTTGTGGCTCACAATGGCGGCCTCCTTGTACGGGAAGAAGATCGTGTTTGTCACGGGGAACGCCAAGAAGCTGGAGGAGGTGACGGGAGTGGTGGGAAGCCGACCAGGAGGCGGTTGGGGGGTAGCGTGTGGCAAGGTTGGCTGGGGAGAAGGCGGAGAAGTGGCTTCCAGGCGGAGGGAAGCACGCGGGTGGAAGAGCAGAGGGGGAACAGAGTCCGACCCGGAGGGATGGGTTGGATCGGGAAGGGGATGGGCCGCGTGGAATGGACTAGCACGTGTGCGGAGTGGGGGTGACCCGGGGTTGGACTCGATAGAATGAGGGCCTTGACAAATCCGGGCACAGGGGTTGTGAGCTTAGGGGCATCGGGAGCTGAAGGAGTGGTGGGGTCCTTAACACTTGTCCCAAAGGTCACCTCTTAAGCTAGGTCCCAAACCGGGACCCTGACACCCCTCTGGAGCGGATCCAGACCCCGCTGCTGGCCTGGGGTTGGCAGGGGCCGGACAGGGTGTGGGGAGAGGCATCCAAACTGAGTTCCACACCCCACCACGGTCCAGAAATGTGGTCCTCAGCCTCTCCCAGCCTCTTTCCGCCATCTGTGAAATGGCCATTATGCAGGAGGTCTGCTTCACAGCGCAATGGAGAGGAGTGAAGGAGGCAGTGGATCCAAAGTTCCTGCCTACAGGGACTTTGTGGTCAGCTCTGAGAATTCTGGGGGTTGATGGAACCGCTTTGGCTGCAAATAGTAGAGAGACACAGGGAGCTCATGTAAACAGCCAGGTGACAATCGTGGGAATACAATGGTATGCTGTCCCACAGGGCTTGAGGAGTCTTTCTCAGGAGTCCCTATCGAGGGGTTTATTTGTCCTTCTAGTTCTTTCTGGATGCTCATCCCTTTTCCTTTTGAGGTCTTTCTGCATTTTTCCCTTCTGATGGAGGGGGCAGTAAGGCTTCTGCCAGACATCAGCTCTGATTGGCCTTGCTTGGATCAAAGGTTTGCCCTTACTTAGTCAGCCATGGTCAAGGAGGTGGGTCATGTGTGCGGAGTCAGGATGACACCCACTAGATGTCTGAGGCAGACCAATGGGGTGCAGTCATTAGGGTCATTTGTCTACAGCATAGGGACCAATGACACTTGCGTGCTGTTACAGGGTGGCCTCAGAAGTCAGAGCCCTGTGCTGATAAAAGGTTTGGGATCTTGAGGCCAGACCAGACAAGCAGACAGGCAGTGCCACACTGAACAGAGCCCCATGCAAGATGGTGGGTGCCGGCTCCCAAGGCCATCTCTACTTCTGGTTGAGAATGTGGCCCTCCCACATTTAAAGAAAAGGGAGGGAATTCCCTGGAAGTCCAGTGGTTAGGATTCGAGCTTTCACTGCCGGGGCCCGGGTTCGATCCCTGGTCGGGAAACTAAGATCCTGTAAGCCATGTGGCACGGCCCCCCCCAAAAAAGGAGAAAAAAAAAGAAGATGCTGGAGTGGCCAGAGGAGGCTCACTGGAGAAAATGGACTTGAAGTTGGCCTAAAATAGGGAGTTTTAACTCTTCATCTCATGGTACCCCATTGGCAGAGTGATGAAGCCTCTAGACCCTTTCTCAGGAAAATATTTTTAAATGTACAAAATAAAATACATAGGATTACAAAGGAAATCAATTCTATTGATTTACAATTCTCAAAATATTATAAATATTTGTGATCCAGTTACATATGCTTTATTAATGCATACCGAGCTGATCTCCCTGTGCTATGCCCCTGCTTCCCACTAGCTATTTTACATTTGGTAGTGTGTATATGTCGATGCTTCTGTCACTTCGCCCCAGCTTCCCCCTCCCCCGCTGCCGTGTCCTCAAGTCCATTCTGTATGTCTGCGTCTTTATTCCTGCCCTGCCACTAGGTTCATCGGTACCATTTTTTTTTTAGATTCCATATATATGCGTTAGCATATGGTATTTGTTTTTCTCTTTCTTTACTTTTTTTCTTTACTTCACTCTGTATGACAGACTCTAGGTCCATCCACCTCACTACAAAAAACTCTATTTCGTTTCTTTTTATGGCTGAGTAATATTCCATTGTATATATGTGCCACATCTTCTTTATCCATTCGTCTGTCAGTGGACATTTAGTTTGCTTCCATGTCCTGCCTATTGTAAATAGTGCTGCAATGAATATTGTGGTGCATGTCTCTTTTTGAATTATGGTTTTCTCAGGGTATATGCCGAGTAGTGGGGTTTGCTGGGTCATGTGGTAGTTCTATTTTTAGTTTTTACGGCACCTCCATACTGCTCTCCATAGTGGTTGTATCAATTTACATTCCCACCAACAGTGCAGGAGGGTTCCCTTTTTACCACACCCTCTCCAGCATTTATTGTTTCTAGATTTTTTGATAATGGCCATTCTGACCAGTGTGAGGTGATACCTCATTGTGGTTTTGATTTGCATGTCTCTAATAGTGATGTTGAGCATCTTTTCATGTGCCTCTTGGCCATCTGTATGTCTTCTTTGGTGAAATGTCTATTTAGGTCTTCTGCCCATTTTTTAATTGGGTTGTTTCTTTTTTTTAATGTATTTTATTTTATTTTAATTTATTTTTGTTTTTGGCTGCGTTGGGTCTTCGTTGCTGTGCGCGGGCTTTTCTCTGATTGTGGTGAGCAGGGGCTACTCTTTGTTGCGGCGCGCAGGCTTCTCATTGCGGTGGCTTGTCTTGTTGTGGAGCTTGGGCTCTAGGCGCGCGGGCTTCAGTAGCTGTGGCACAGGGGGTCAGTAGTTGTGGCTTGCAGGCTCTAGAGCGCAGGCTCAGTAGCTCGGTAGTTGTGGCGCACAGGCTTAGTTGCTCCGCGGCATGTGGGATCTTCCCAGACCAGGGCTCAAACCTGTGTCCTCTGCATTGGCAGGCGGATTCTTAACCACTGCGCCACCAGGGAAGCCCGGGTTGTTTCTTTTTTTATATTGAGCTCCATGAGCTGTTTGTATATTTTGGAGATTAATCCTTTGCTCGTTGTTTCATTTGCAAATATTTTATCCCATTGTCTTTTCGTCTTGTTTATGGTTTGTCTTTTCGTCTTGTTTATGGTTTGCTTTGCTGTGCAAAGCTTTTAAGTTTAACTAGGTCCCATTTGTTTATTTTTGTTTTTATTTTCATTACTCTAGAAGGTGGGTCAAAAAACATCTTGCTGTCGTTTATGTCAGAGTGTTTTTCCTATGGTTTCCTCTAAGAGTTTTATAGTGTCTGGTTTTACATTTAGGTCTTTAATACATTTGGAGTTTATTTTTATTTTTTTATTTTTTGGAGTTTATTTTTGTGTGTGGTGTTAGGTGGTGTTCTAATTTCATTCTTTTACATGTAGCTGTCCAGTTTTCCCAGCACCACTTACTGAAGAGGCTGTCTTTTCTACATTGTATGTTCTTGCCTCCTTTGTCGTAAATTAGGTGACCATATGTGCATGGGTTTATCTCTGGGCTTTCTATCCTGTACCTTGATCTATATTTCTGTTTTTGTGCCAGTACCATAATGTCTTGATTACTGTAGCTTTATAGTATAGTTTGAAATCAGGGAGCCTGATTCCTCCAGCTCCTTTTTTCTTTCTCAGTATTGCTTTGGCTATTCAGGATCTTTTGTGTTTCCATACAAATTGTAAAATTTTTTGTTCTAATTCTGTGAAGAATGCCATTGGTAGTTTGATAGGGATTGCATTGAATCTGTAGATTGCTTTGGGTAGTATAGTCATTTTCATAATATTGATTCTTCCAATCCAAGAATATGGTATATTTCTCCAACTGTTTATGACATCTTTGATTTCTTTCATCAGTGTTTTATAGTTTTCCAAGTATAAGTCTTTCACCTCCTTAGATAGGTTTATTCCTAGATATTTTATTCTTTTTGTTGCAATGGTAAATGGGATTGTTTCCTTAATTTCTCTTTCTGATTTTTCGTTGTTAGTGTATAGGAATGCCAGAGATTTCTGTGCATTAACTTTGTATCCTGCAACCTTACCAAATTCGTTGATTAGTTCTAGTAGTTTTCTGGTGGCATCTTTAGGATTTTCTATGTATAGTATCATGTCATCTGCAAACAGTGACAGTTTTACTTATCCAATTTGTATACCTTTTATTTCTTTTTCTTCTCTGATTGCCATGGCTAGGACTTCGAAAACTATGTTGAGTAAGAGTGGTGAGAGAGGACATCCTTGTCTTTTTCCTGATCTTAGAGGAAATGCTTTCAGTTTTTCACCATTGAGTATGTTTGCTGTGGGTTTGTCATATATGACCTTTATTATGTTGAGGTAGATTCCCTCTATGCCCATTTTCTGGAGAGTTTTTATCGGAAAAGAGTGTTGAATTTTTTCAAAACCTTTTTCTGCATCTATTGAGATGATCACATGGTTTTTATTCCTTAATTTGTTAACATGGTGTATCACATTGATTGATTTGCGTATATTGAAGAATCCTTGCATCTGATGTATGATCCTTTTAATATGTTGTTGGATTCTGTTTGCTAGTATTTTGTTCAGGAGTTTTGCATCTATGTTCATCAGTGATATTGGACTATAATTTTCTTTTTTTGTGATACCTTATTCTGGTTTAGGTATCAGGGTGATGGTGGCTTCATAGAACGAATTTGGGAGCGTTCCTCTCTCTGCAGTTTTTTGGACGAGTTTGAGAAGGATCGGTGTTAGCTCTTCTCTAAATGTTTGATAGAATTCACCTGTGAAGCCATCTGGTCCTGGACTTTTGTTTGTTGGAAGATTTTTTTTATATATAAATTTTTTTTTTTTTTTTTTTTTTTTTTTGCGTTACGTGGGCCTCTCACTGTTGTGGCCTCTCCCGTTGCGGAGCACAGGCTCCGGACGCGCAGGCTCAGCAGCCATGGCTCACGGGCCCAGCCACTTCGCAGCATGTGGGATCTTCCCGGACCGGGGCACGAACCCGTGTCCCCTGCATCGGCAGGCGGACTCTCAACCACTGCGCCACCAGGGAAGCCCTATATATAAATTTATTTATTTTTACTTATTTACGTTTGGCTGCGCTGGGTCTTCGTGGCTGCGCGTGGGCTTTCTCTAGTTGCGGCAAGCCGGGGCTACTCTTCGTTACGGTGCACAGGCTTCTCACTGTGGTGGTTTCCCTTGTTGTGGAGCATGGGCTCTTGGCAGGCGGACTTCAGTAGTTGTGGCACATGGGCTCAGTAGTTGTGGCTCGTGGGCTCTAGAGCATAGGCTCAGTAGGTGCGGCACATGGGGTTAGTTGCTCCATGGCATATGGGGTCTTCTCGGACCAGGGATCAAACCTGTGTCCCCTGCATTGGCAGGCAGATTTTTAACCACTACGCCACCAGGGTAGTCCTGTTGGAAGATTCTTAATTACAGTTTCAATTTCATTACTTGTGATAGGTCTGTTTATATTTTCTAATTCTTCCTGGCTCAGTCTTGGAAAATTGTACGTTTCCAAGAATTTGTCCATTTCCTCATGGTTGTCCATTTTATTGGCATATAGTTGTCTGTAGTAGTCTCTTATAATCCTTTGTATTTCTGCAGTGTCAGTTGTGATTTCTCCTTTTTCATTTCTAATTTTATTGATTTGCACCCTTTTTTTCTTGATGAGTCTGGGTAAGGGTTTATCAATTTTGTTTATCTTCTCAAAGAACCAACTTTTAGTTTTATTGATTTTTGCTGTTGTTTTCATTTGTTTCATTTATTTCTGCTCTGATCTTTATGATTTCTTTCCTTCTACTGACTTTGGGTTTTCGTTGTTCTTCTTTCTCTAGTTGCTTTAGGTGTAGGGTTAGATTGTTTATTTGAGATTTTTCTTGTTCCTTGAGGTGCGATTGAATTGCTATAAACTTCCCTCTTAGAACTGCTTTTGCTGCATCCCATAGGTTTTGAATCATTGTGTTTTTGTTGTCATTTGTATCTATGTATTCTTTTATTTCTTTGATTTCTCTAGTGATCTCTTGGTTACTTAGTAGTGCACTGTTTAGCCTCCATGTATTTGTGTTTTTTACAGTTTTTTTCCTGTAATTGATTTACACATAGCAGTGTGGTCAGAAAAGATGCTTGATACGATTTCAATTTTCTTAAATTTTCCAAGGCTTGATTTGTGAGCCAAGATGTGATCTGTCTTGGAGAATGTTCCGTGTGCACTTGAGAAGGAAGTGTACTGTGCCACTTTCGGGTGGAATGTTCTATAAATATCAGTTAAATCTGTCTGGTCTATTGTGTCATCTAAAGCTTGTGTTTGCTTATTTATTTTCTGTTTGGATGATCTGTCCATTGGGGTAAGTGAGGTGTTAAAGTCCCCTACTATTATAGTGTTACTGTTGATTTCTGCTTTCATGGTTGTTAGCATTTGCCTTATGTATTGAGGTGCTCCTATGTTGGGTGCATAAGCGATTATAATTGTTATATCTTCTTCTTGGATTGATCCCTTGATCATTATGTACTGTCCTTCCTTATCTCTTGTAACAGTCTTTATTTTAAAGTCTATTTTTTAAAATAAATTTATTTATTTTATTTTTGGCTGTGTTGGGTCTTTGTTGCTGTGCATGGGCTTTCTCTAGTTGTGGCAAGCAGGGGTTACTCTTCATTGCGGTGTGCAGTCTTCTCATTGAGGTGGCTTCTCTTGTTGCATAACACAGGCTCTAGGCATGCAGGCTTCAGTAGTTGTGGCACATGGGCTCAGTAGTTGTGGCTCACAGACTCTAGAGAGCAGGCTCAGTAGTTGTGGTGCATGGGCTTAGTCGCTGCACAGCATGTGGGATCTTCCTGGAGGGATTGAACCTGTGTCCCCTGCATTGGCAGGCAGATTCTTAACCGCTGCACCACCAGGGAAGCCCTAAAGTCTATTTTATCTGATATGAGTATTGCTACTCCAACATTCTTTTGATTTCCATTTGCATGGAATATATTTTTCCATCCCTTCACTTTTAGTCTGTATGTGTTCCTAGGTCTGAAGTGGGTCTCTTGTAGACAGCATATATACGGGCCTTGTTTTTGTATCCATTCAGCCAGTCTGTGTCTTTTGGTTGGAGCATTTAATCCATTTACATTCAAGGTTGTTATCGATTGTATGTACCTATTACCATTTTCTTAATTGTTTTGGGTTCGTTTTTGTGGGTCTTTTTCTTCTCTTGTGTTTCCTGCCTAGAGAAGTTTTTTTAGCATTTGCTGTAAAGGTGGTTTGGTGGTGCTGAATTCTCTTACCTTTTGCTTGTCTGAAAAGCTTTTGATTTCTCTCTTGACTCTGAATGAGATCCTTGCTGGGTAGAGTAATCTTGGTTGTAGTTTTTTCTCTTTCATCATTTTAAGTATATCCTGCCACTCCCTTCTGGCCTGCAGAGTTTCTGCTGAAAAATCAGTTGATAATGTTATGGGGATTCCTTTGTATGTTATCTTTTGCTTTTCCCTTGCTGCTTTTAGTATTTTTTCTTTGAACTCAATTTTTGTTAGTTTGATTAATATGTGTCTTGGTGTGTTTCTCTTAAGATTTATCCTGTATGGGACTCTGCGCTTCCTGGACTTGGGTGGCTATTTCCTTTCCCATGTTAGGGAAGTTTTCTGCTGTGATCTCTTCAAATATTTTCTCAGACCCTTTCTTTTTCTCTTCTTATTTGGGACCCCTATAATTCGAATGTTGGTGTGTTTAGTATTGTCCCAGAGGTCTCTGAGATTGTCTTCGATTCTTTTCATTCTTTTTTCTTTATTCTGCTCCTTGGCAGTTATTTCCAGCAGTCTGTCTTCCAGCTCACTTATATTTGTTCTTCTGCCTCAGTTATCCTATTATTGATTCCTTCTAGTGTATTTTTCATTTCAGTTACTGTGTTTTCATCTCTGTTTGTCCTTCAGTTCTTCTAGAACTTTGTTAAACATTTCTTGTATTTTCTTAGTCTGTGCCTCCATTCTACTTCTGAGATTCTGGATCATCTTTACTACCATTACTCTGAATTCTTTTTAGGTAGCTTGCCTATTTCCTCTTCATTTATTTGGTCTTATAGGTTTTTACCATGCTTCTTCATCTGTGACATACTTTATTACCCTCTCATTTTTTCTGATGGGTGGGATTGTGTTCCTGTAAACAGGAACTGGTTGTTTGGCCTGAGGCTTCCAACACTGGAGTTTGTAGGCTGTTGGGTAGAGCTGGGTCTTGGTGCTGAGATGAGGAACTCCGGGAGACCTCACTCCAATGAATATTTCCTGGGGTCTGAGGTTCTCTTATTAGTCCAGTGGTTCAGACTCAGAGCTCCCATCGCAGGAGCCGTTCACTTGGGGGTTCTTCCCGTCTCCTTGGGCGTCAAGGTCCCCCACCACCATCTGGCAGGCGCCCTAGTTGTAGGGAGACACAAACTCTGTGTCTTCCCACGCTGCCATCTTGACTCTGCCCCTTGTAAATGATATTTTGAGATATCTGCTACAACTGTAATGGGATACGACAACATCTGCGATTTTAATAGGTTTAAATATCACAGGAGATGCTAATGCTATTTGTGTTTGTTTTCTATATTCACTATTGAAAGGGATGCTAAATTTCAGGTAGGGGTTAGTGAAAATAAAGTGTTTTGTTTTGTTTTGTTTTTCCTAATCCAAGTTCACAGATCTCCTGAATTCTGGGTAACCCCTGATAGAAAATTCTTGGCCCAAAGGATAGGTTTTGGGAGCACTGAGAAGGGAAGAGGGTGTTCTAGGTAGGTGGTTAGCATAAACAGAGACCTGAAGTAGGAGGGAAGGATTGGAGAGTGAGGAGATGGGGGAGCTGACCTGCTGGGGTGGGACCCTGAAGGCTGGGGTGAGGCTCATGGGCCTGACTTGGTGAGCTTTAGGGGACTGACAGGAGAGTTACCTGACGAGAAAGATGGGTGACAGCTTGTGTAGTAATGGGGAATAGTTAAACAAATGGTGATAAATGTTCTTTCGTTTTGGAACAGGTCATTCAGATTCTAGGAGATAAGTTTCCATGCACTTTGGTGGCACAGAAGATTGACCGTATGTCTCTGATTAGTTCTATTTTTAAAAGATGATTCAATTTCTCTCTCTCTCTGTGACCTGACTGTGTGTCTGTTTCTCTGATAAGTGCCAGAGTACCAAGGAGAGCCTGATGAGATTTCCATTCGGAAGTGTCAGGAGGCAGCTCGCCAGGTGCTTGCTCCACACATGTCCTGTACTTGCGCCTCTTGTCCTGGTGGCTCCTGGGGTCTGTGCCTGCTGGGGATGGGTAGAGAATATGGTGGGCACACTTTATAATGACTTGAAGGACGTTTCCAGGCTTAGCTAGGCTGGAGTCAGTTAATATTGGCTCTGGAATACTGCCTTCCTTTCTCAACCTTGACTGCATAGTATCCCCCTAGATGACCACACACACACATAATTCACTCTTCCCAGTTCTCAGGTACATACATTCCACCCCTACATTCTCCCCACATACATCCACCCTGCACTCACACACCTCTGTGGAACTGAAAAAGAGTGCTTTGTAAACAGTCAGGCTGCTTGAGTATGAATCCCAGCTCTCCTGTCACTGTACCTGGAGCAAACTTTACAACCTGCCAAGGCTTTGATGTCCCTACCTTGAAGATAAGACATTAGTCTTATGAAGATAAGACATTAGTCAACAGCTGTTACCCAGAGCAGATGGACCTCTATCTGCTGCTGCTGTTGCACATCCCAGCTAGCTGTGAGTGTGGCCCTGGCTTGGATGGCAGGGGAATTCAGGGTGGAGGTGGGGCCTGCTGCTGGACGCGGGTCTCAGGGCTGCATGTTCTTGTGCTGCAGGTGCAGGGCCCTGTACTGGTGGAGGACACCTGTCTGTGCTTCAACGCCCTTGGGGGCCTCCCTGGCCCCTACATGTGAGTGCTCCCCCACCCTTTTGCAGGGCCCTGGCCACAAAACCACTTGAACTTTGAAATGATTTGTTACTTGATACTGCGGGTCATTCACTGTCTTGGCATCAACACCAGTATGTCAGATTGTCTTGAGGGAGGATTAGGGATGGGGAAGAGGCATACCTTTCTTTTGTAAAGTGTGAGAATGTGATTGTGTAAGTTGAGATGGGCAAGGGGAACTCACCCATTGGAGAGGTACATTTGTGGGCAGATCAGTTTCAGGAAAGAGGAAATAAGGAAGTTGAGATCTGCAGATGGATTTCCTTAAAGCTATCCAGTACCCTGGACCCCCTCAGAAGGTCTTTGTGTATCTCTAGGGTACAAATACCCCAATTTGTTAGGTCTTGGGTATGTATACAGTTGACCCTTGAACAACTTGGGGGGGGGGTTAACCTGCGTTTAACTTACAGTTGGCCTTCCATATCAGTGAATTCAACTGTATATTACTGTAGTATTTACTACTGAAAAATATCCATGTATAAGTGAACATATGCAGTTCAAATTCATGTTGTTCAAGGGTTAACTGTATCTTTAACTTTTGGATTGCTAATTTGTTTGCCAAGGCAGTAGCACCCCTACACACTTATAGTGTACATTGCTCCATATTCTTACCAGCACTGTTTTATGACTTTTTAGTATTTTGTAATGGCGGGAGTGGGAAATGTTACCACATGCAATTTTAATTTGCATTTCCCTCATTACCAGTGAGATTGAGGGCTTCACTGGTTTATCAGTTCTTTTGTGGATTGCCTCTTTGTCTCCATTTCCTTTTTCCTATTGGATTATTTCTCTTCATTTTGAGTTGAGACATTCTTTGCTCTCCCAGGGCTCTAATCCCTGGGGGATGCAGCCCAGAAACAAGGTGGTAAGAACATCCATCTGATTGTGGTGTCTGACTCACCTTTATTTCTCTTGCAGAAAGTGGTTTCTGGAGAAGTTAAAGCCTGAAGGTATTATCCCCATGTCTCTTTCTTTAGACCTGTTTGAAATTAAGAATCTGTGGGTTCTACGAGAGGAGCTCCAACTAGTAATCAGGAATCTCGGGTTCCATCCCCTTCACGGAGTCTCCATTCACCTCAGTTTCCCCATCTATAATCTACAGCTCACACTCTCCCTATACACCCGGTGCCAGGGAGCACTGAGATTTGGGAGGAGTGGATGGGGTGGGGGTGGGTGGTGAGAGCTTTGTGTTTGAGGGACAAAGGGGCTCTAGTTGATTCTGGCTCAGAGGGACTGGCCCCACTTCTTGCTGTCCTTGCCTCAGTGGGGGGCGGGGAGAGGGACACCCTGCTGCTCCCCCTGGTCCCAGCAGCGCATACCCTGAAGCCCACAGTAGTAGAATAAGGAACCCCACATCCCCATCACCCAACTTCCTGGGTTATCAGCGCAGGGCCTATTTGGTGATATGTATAACTCCCCTTCGCCACCTGGGCCCATTGAGTGCGGAGAGGGGGCTGGGGCCGGGCAGCGTAGAGTGCGCTGAGCCCTCACTGCAAGTGCCCGCAGGTCTCCACCAGCTCCTGGCTGGGTTCCAAGACAAGTCGGCCTATGCACTCTGCACGTTCGCGCTCAGCACTGGGGACCCCAGCGAGCCTGTGCGCCTCTTCAGGGGCCGGACCTCGGTGCGTACCCATGCTCGTTCCCCAGAGTGCCGCCAGAGGGCGCTGTGACTCGCGATGATGCTGCAGGACTGTAGTGGGGAGGGCGCGCCCCTGGGTACCACAGCTAGAAGTGCTGTCAATCCCGAAACTTATTTGACCCCAGAGTCAGGTGTTTGGAAACGCACAGTGGCTTACAGCTGTTGGGGCCTGGTATACCCAGAGCTCTGCAGTGTATGCTGTCCTGAGAAGCAGATGTGGAAACTGAAGGTGACAACTCCTAGAGCTACATCTGTAGCCCAGACTTCTCCAAGCTTGAATCTCCTCATCCCACTGCTGAGGCAACAGCTTCCCTTGAACATCTCACAGCCTTTCCAACTTTTTATGTTCATATAGAATCTTCCTTCTCCCCCCAACTCATTCCTTTCAAAACTGCCCTTCAGTGCCCCCATGCTTACCTATCAGACCGTAGGTTCAGCTGCTTCTCACAGGGTCCAGACCACCCTCTGGGCTGGCCTGCTTCCCCCACCCCACCCCCGCCCCAGCCCATCCATCCCCTCCCCGTGGCAGGAGTGTACCTTCAGGCACATCATTTCTCTGCTTTGTCCTTTCTGCTCAGGATAGAATCCAGAGTCCCACCATAGCTCACATAGCCCTATGCCAGTGGCTCCACCAGGGACTGTCCACAGATGTTTTACTTTACACTCCCTGATTAGATTTTTAATTTTTGTGGTGAAAAAACAGGTAACAGAAATTACCATCTTCATTTTTAAGTGTACAATACAATAGTGTACACTGTTGTGCACCAGATCTCTAGAACTTTCTCATCTTGCAGAATTGAAACTATGCCCATTGAATAATGACTCCATCTTCCCCTCCTCTCTCCAGCACCTGGCAACCACCATTCTACTTTGTGTTGCTAAGAGTTCGGCTACCTCAGATACATCATATAAGTGGAATCCTGCAGTGTTTGTTTTTTTGTGACTGGCTTATCTCACTTAGCATAATGTCCTCAAGTTTCATCCATGTTGTAGCATGTGATAGGATCTCCTTTTTTAAGACTGAATAATATTCCATTGTATATATATACCACTTTTTCCTTTATCCGTTTACAGGCATACCTCGTTTTATTGAGCTTCACAGATATTATGTTTTTACAAATTGAAAGTTTGTGGCAATCCTGCATTGTCAGATGATGGTTAGCATTTTTAGCAATTAAGTATTTTTAAATTAAGGTATGTACACTATTTTTTAGACATAATGCTATTGCACACTTAATAGATTATAATATAGTGTAAACATAACTTTTATATGCAGTAGGAAACCAAAAAATTCATGTGACTTGCTTTATTGCGATAATTGCTTAATTGCAGTGGTCTGGAACTGAACCCACAATATCTCCAAGGTCTGCCTGTATTCATTGATGAACACTTGCGTGGCTTCCACTTTTTGGCTTGTTCATAATGCTGCTATGAACGTGGGTGTGCAAATATCTCTTCAAGATCCTGTTTTCATTCTTTTGGGTATATATCCAGAAATGGGATTGCTGGATCATATTGCCTGGTTACATTTTTAACAGTTAGTTTTAGTGGTCTGCTACTTTCACAGAAATGTTCTCTCAAAAATCAAAAGTATGAACAACCACAGGCCCAACTTCCTGCGCCATGACTGACTAGCAGCTATGCTGCTGATGGGGCCTGATCACTTTCATCCGACCATTCCCTATTGTCTCCCCAGCTTGGGCTGCTGTTTGTACTTTGTTGCTGCCAGCCCTGACTTTAACTGAGGTAGCCTTGTTTCTCCTTGTTCTGTTCTCCCCTGTGCTTTCGAAAAAACCCTAGCCACATTGTCCTTTCAGCAGTGCGTATGATAAGCCTTTTCCATCTCTGGACCTCAGCACAGCTGTGTCCTCCACCTAGAATGTTCTTGCCCTAGTCCTTTATGTGGCCAAAGTGTCCCCTCCTCACTGAGGCCTTCCCTGAGCTCCCCATCTTGTTATTCTTGAGCCCAGCTCCCAGTGTGTTGCCTCTAAGACACTTTGCATTTGGTAGTCATTAATGTGTTTACTGATGTAATGCTTGTTTTGCTTAAGAGTTCCATTCTGTGAAGGCAAGGCTACGATTTTCTGTTTTCCTGGTGCCTGCTTCGCTGAGGTGTTCAAAAAACAGTTGTTGCATGGGTGAAGTTCAGAGTGGTTCAGTAACTGGCCTCAGTCACACAGCTCCCCATTAGCAGAAGCAGAATTTACCTTTGGTCTGAATGACTTGGAATTTATATGGCTAATCCTCATCCTCTACTACCTCCCTTGTATTTTATAAGTTGTTTTTTTTTTGTTTTTTTTTTTTGCGGAGCACAGGCTCTGGACGCGCAGGCTCAGTGGCCATGGCTCACGGGCCCAGTCACTCCACGGCATGTGGGATCTTCCCGGACCAGGGCACGAACCCATGTCCCCTGCATCGGTAGGCGGACTCAACCACTGTGCCACCAGGGAAGCCTGACACTGGTTATCTTTGTCACATTTTCCTTTTGGAATTTGCCTATTACAGCCAGTATTTACTGAGCTCATTTTTGTGTTGAACATTGTGCAAAGTAATTTCTATTTTGTTGTTTCATTTGTTAGAGCCTCCCTTGTATTTTGAGAAATGCAGTAATAGTAGCAGGCACAGGGCTTGGGTGCAAGGTTCAGGGCCCTCAAACTTCCTATTAGGAGAAAATGTTTTCTGTCAGTCTTTCAAAGTTGCTTCTCTTCTTCAGTGAGGTCACAGTTTGTCAAAGCTTCAGAGAGGGAGGCTGGTCCCAGGGGTATCTGTGGGCTAATCAAGCATGTGGTTCCTCCCTGTCTGTGGGGAGCGAGCCGTCCTGCTCTGCATTTTATCTGTGTTCAGCAAACATTTGCCGGCACCATGGACCCCTTGAAATAATATATTTTGAGTAAATAGGGTTTAACCAAATTCATAAACCAAACTCAATCTGGCTACTGCCCTCCTCACAGTGCATCTCCTCCACACCCAGTGGCACACCTGTCCCCCTTTCCTCTGGCAGGGCCAGATTGTGGTGCCCCGTGGCTGCCGGGATTTTGGCTGGGACCCCTGCTTTCAGCCTGATGGATATGAGCAGACGTAAGGAGCCCCAGTTTCTTTCAGGGGTGTGGGGTGGGGATGGCCGTGGTCTGGGTTGGGTCAGTGCCCTGCCCAGGTGCAGGCACGCGGATACAGGCGGGGCAGGCTCTGAGGTGCCGTTCCGGCTGAAGGCAGCTCTGCTGGGGTGGATGCAAGGAATCTGGGTGGCCTGGTCCACAGCTGGGAGGCAGCTGGGCATAGCTGAAGTCCTGGGCTCTCGGGCTGAGCTCAGCGCAGAGCAGCTTTGTAGCTTCAGTGGCTTCCCCGCTCTGACCTGGGCTTGTCAGCTTTGTTGGATGATTATCTGACCCCCATTTAGTCTGGAAAAATGTTAGCACTTGGCCACCACGTTACACCCCCACAGTGCCAGGTGTTCTCAGTATTTCATGCTAGCCCCCGCTTATTTACACGGGACATGTTGGCCATTATTGGAATCGGGTTTGTCAAGCTGGAGGGGGGCCCTTAGGGAGTGTGGCCTGAGGCCTCACAACAGCCAGGCAGGGCTGAGGACAACATGAAGCAGCACTTTGGTGACACAAAGGCTCTATATCTGCACTGTGCAATCCGGTAGCCATTAGCCACGTGTGGCTGCGGAGCATCTGAAATGTGGTTAGAGCAACTGAGGAACAGAATTTATTTTTATTCAGTTGTAATTGGTTTAAATGGCCACAGTGGCTGGTAGCCACCATATTTGACAGCATAGATGTGAAAGTGACAACTGGAGTAGGGATTCTCACCTCACTGGAGTCCTGCCATGGATGGCAGGCCACTGGCTGGCTGTTCAAGGCTCATCTGCTGCCCCCTGCCCTCACCTGCCCGCCCCACAGTGCATTGGAGGAGATTGCTATGTTTGCTCTGTCAGGCCCCACTGCTTCCCGTCAACAGATGACAAAGCTGATAAAGCATGCAGCTCATCCCCCTGTCCCCAGCTTCCCTTTGATGACTTTTGGACACACTAGAACCAGTTTAAGATCCTTTCACACTCATTAATATGGGTTTCTACCTACAGGGGAATTTAAGACTGATTTTTTAAAAATTAACTCTGGTTGCCAGGAGCTGGTAGCCCCACTACCCTTTCCTAGGGACTTTTTGAGCTTTGGGCTCCAGGATGAGGTGAGGTGTACACACCCTCCCTGAATCTGGGCCCCCTCTTCTCTGAGCTGCTACTGTTGCCCCTTAGGTATGCAGAGATGCCCAAGGCTGAGAAGAACACCATCTCCCATCGCTTCCAGGCCCTGCTTGAGTTGCAAGAATACTTTGGCAACCTGACTCCACTTGGAGCTGGTGATGACCACTCTGGCTGAGGATCCGGGGAGGGCTAGCCTGAAACCGCCTCTATCAGGCAGGCACCCATCCAAGTACCACCTTCAGGGTTACCACTTCCTGGGGGTGTTACCAGCCGTCAGGAGCAGCTGGCTCTGCTTGGAGAAACTTTGGCCAGAGGACACCATCCTCTTGTCCTCAGGGATTCAGTGGTCTCCTACAGCCTCCAGGCCTGGAATCCGGAAAGGACCTTGGGTGTTAAAACTGGCCTTGGCAGGGTTGAGGGTTTGGGGAAGAACCACACAAACAGCCTTAGATGTTTTTTAAATGCAGCAAATAAAAATTCCGGAGGGTACTTGCTTCCAAAATAAACTCTACATATATTTGCTCTGAAACCTGCCCCAGACAGGTGTCTGTCTCCTGAGTCCCCTTTGGCACGAGCAGGAAACCTCTCAGGTCGGGGGGGGCAAAACGGGTGTAGGGGGGTGGCTGGAGGAGGGCAGTGCTGTGTCGAGGCTGTTTGTGTGCCCTTGCTAGCTGGAGTATTATATCTTTCTTTTTGTCCTTGAAGTCTCTGATCATGGGCTGAACTTTTACATGCCACATCCCTGCTGCCCGCCCACCCAGCTACTGAGCAATGCCACCACCCAGCTGGCCTCTATTGTGTTTGCTGGGTTGGGGGGCGGGCAGTGTGGGATGCTGAGTGCTTTTGCTTTATTCTGGTGTACATTAGAGCAGCTAAAATGTTGGTTTATGGTTATAACGCCAGGTTCATTTTTATGGCAGGGAGGAGGGATGGAGTTCTTGACCCCAGTTGGGTTGACATGCCACGGTTCAGCCTGGGGGGCCAGCTGAGTTGAGCCCTTCAGGAGGCCTGGCTCAGCTACCCCAGACCCGTACTGAGTCCTGGTAAAGCCCTTCCCAGGGAGGGACTTCAGAGGCCCGGGGTGGCTCCCTTGCCTTCCTGCAGGTGTTACTCTGGTAAAGAGGAGGTGCCCAACCCCAAGGACAATCAGAAAAGCCCGTTGTGTGCAGCAGGTTGGGGGGTGGGGGTCCTTAATGCTGGTGTGTCGCTCCCAAGCTTAAGTTACATCCCCTCCTCAGTCCTAGCAGCACGGCCCAGGGCCTAGATTTAACAGTTGTTTCCTCCCCTAAAATTCATCAGCACCCGTGGGTGAGGACAGGACCTCATCCCTTTGCTCCCCTCTTGTCTGTGAAGCCCAGCTGGGTTGTTTCCTCAGGAAGTGCCGGTGGTGGTGCTCAGCCTCCTCTGAGTTGTCTGCTTGGCATGGGTGGTGTCCGGCTGGAACTCAGGTGTGGGGTGCTGGGGGGCCTGCCTACTCCTTGCCTGGTGATCCTGGACACAGCCCCACCTGCAGGAAACACAGGCTACTGGGCTGGGGGCCCCAAAGAAGGATCACTTGCCACGTGGCACTTGGAGCGGGGCACCCCTCTGTCTGCTCCTCAGCTGCTTCCTCAGAGTTCTGTCCTGGATGCACAGTACATTTTCTGTCCCCTTTAAACTTTACCCATCCTGCAAGCAGCACTGTGAATGTGCTTATCCCACCCTACCAGCCACTGGGCTCTTCACTGGCCCCAAGCCCACTTTCCCTGCAGGTTCCTGGCAACAGCAAAGGCCTCCTGGACCTTCCATGTTTCCCTGTTGAGCTACTGTGTGGAGTTGGAAGTAATAGCCCTTAGGCGGCACTCAACAAATCAGTCCCTTTTATCCCACCTCCCCTGGGATGGCTTCTCCCTCCTCAGGGCCCTCAGGTGGCCTTCAGAGGCTGGGGCAGGGCAGCATGGATGGAGGCGGTATGTAGAAGCATAGAAACAGGAGCTTTATTCTCTAATGTGCATACAGCAAGTTCCTTACACAATCAAGGAAATGGTTTCTCTTTCAGGCTCTTTTATCAAAAGAAAATCCGTCCTGCTTAGTCCCACCCTGGGCAGAAGCTGCCCTGAGCAGAGTTCCGGACCCAAAGCAAAAGGCTAATGGGAAGAGGAGCAGACACACACCTTGGAGCCCCCTCAATGCCCAGACTCCCTAGGCCAGTTGGGACAGCTGTGAGGGGGTGCAGTACAGAGCAGCACCCCAAGATACCCACACACAGCCACAGAGCCAGCCTGGGAAGACCCAGAGGGATGGGCGAATGGGGTGTGGCCAGGGCCTGGTAGTCAGGACCTCAGTGCTCAGCGTCCATGGCGTCCAGGTACTTGGCTTCAATGATTTGGGGCAGCAGGTTGTAGCTGAGGGGAGGGGGAACAGGCAGGAGGATAAGCATTGGGTCAGGGAGGAACAGGCTGAGGGTAGCCATTCCAGCCCACCGTCTCCCGCCCAGCCGAGTCCCTCCTGCCTGCTGGCCACCCTCCCGTACCGGATGGGGATCATGGCGATCATGATGAGGGGAAAGATCATCTTCATGTAGGGCAGGGTGCTCATGCCAAAGGCACAGAGCAGCAGCAGCTGCAGGACCTGCAGGCCTGTGAAGTAGTGGATCTTCCTCTGGGGCACCCTCCGGATGTAGTGGGTGGGTGGGTACGAGGTCTGTGGGTGGCAGGGACCAGGTGTGGGCAGGTCTGCAGCCATATCCCCCACCCCCACCCCTCACTCTCAGGGCCAGACACTCACTTGGTCCTTGAGCAGCAGGACCATGCGTGCAAACAGCTGGCTGCCGTCGATGGAGGTGAGCGCGATGTAGAGAAAGAGGCCGTAGAGCACAGGCTTGGGGATCCACTGTAGCGGGAAGGGCAGCAGCAGGAGGGAGAAGCCCACCAGGATGCTGGCGCCCAGGGAGGTCAACCGCGTCTCCTTCACACTCACAATCCTGCGAGGTTCCAGTGCACTGGGTCACCTCTGGCCTGGTCCGCAGGGCCGTGTCCATCCCAGGTCACATGTGCTTCCTGGGCTCTGTTACTTCTGGGCCCTTATCCCCTGAACCATATCCTTCCTTAGGTCATATGTGGCCCAGGGCTACCCCCCACCTCAGAGTCCACGTGACTCTGGCCTTACGTCTCAAGGGGCCACTTTCACACTCACGTCTCGTAAATGTGCCCATTCTCCACACGCTCCTCCACCAAAGCTAGTGCCCGCACGTGCAACGGGGAGTGGGGGTAGGCAGCGTGGATCCAGGGCAGCCCAAACAGAGACAGCCCGGTGTTGATGATGGCGATGAGCAGGAGGTCCCAGTGGTAGGCAGTGCCCTTTACCAGCCTGCAGCAGGCAGGGTCACATGTGGACAAAGCCCCATGGCCCCTGGAGGGCTGGACACACGCTTACCCCTCCCTCCCCAGCCCTGCGAACCTGTTCTCCGGGGCATTAGCCAAGGCAGCCACCAGGTTCTGCTCGATGAAGAAGAGCATGGAGAGGAGGAAGCCGAGGCCCATGGCGCCGCTGACGGCCACCAGGGATAGTGAGTGCATCTCGGCCATCTCGAACAGGCTCTTGCTTGGGTTGTAGCGGAACTTGCTCACTGCAGCCAGGTACAGGCCCCTGCTCAAGCCTTCCTCCCCCACAGAGCAACCCACCACACCCCACCACACCCCACGCCTAGTCCCAACTCACTCTTAATCTCCTGGAAGCCGTAGGAAGAGATGAGGGAGAAGGTAAGCACTGAGATGGGCAAGGCACAGTCTGACAGGATCTCACGCATGTAGGGGTGCAGGTAGGGGCTAGGAGGCAGGTGGGTGTCAGCGTGGCCTGCAGCTTGTGCTCCCTTTCCCTCACCCTGAATGGGCACCCCTCACCTCTTCTTGAACTGGTAGAGGGTGTAGCCCAGCCAGAGTGTCCCCAACATGATGAGGAGGCTGAGCACAGCTGTGTCCCGGGCCAGGGCCTCGGGGCCCTGGCTGCCCACTGAAGTCAGCTCTGGTGGGCCGGCCAGGAGGCTGGTGTTGAGGGCAGCGTGGAGGCTGCTGTTGAGGCTGGGGCTGAGGCCCAGCAGGCTCACCGGGGAAGACCTAGCTTCGTAGTAGTTCCCGTGGTTGTGGCCACAGTAGTACTTCTGGAAGACTGTGGACACAGGCCAACAGGACTCAGCCATCTGGGCTCTGGGAGCCTGGGGCCCAGCAGCTTCCTCCTGGATGTGGGGGTGAAGGAGCCCCGAGGGGAGGAAGGGATTCTGGGGGGAGGAGGGGAGAGAGCTGGCCTTCTGTCAGCCAGGACCCCTTGACCTGCCTGTCTACCCACCACCCCACACCCTGCCCTTGTCCATTTCTGACAGCAAATCCTGCTTGGCCCAGGGCCTCTGATCCTGCCTAGGGCAGCTCTGTCACCCTCTAGCACGTGGGCCTGCTGCTCTTTGCCAGTCAAGGCTCCCAGAGCACCCTGGGCCATGGAAGCAACCTTAGCGCTTACATGCTTCTTGGTTGCTCTGGGCACAGTCCATAGCCCCCCATCTCAACTCAGCTTCCCCTACAGCAGGTGGCCGCCGGCAATACACTCACTTTTGACCATGCCCTTGACAGCATCCAGCACGAATGTGATGGAAATGAACAAAGCAATGATCTCCTCCGTTGACCTGCCAGCAGGGGATATGCCTCATAAGACGGGGTGAGTTGTTAGTAGCGGGGAGGCTTCCCCGAGCCTCAGCATGGCCCCCTACCTCCTGCCATGAAGAGGACCAGGGTCCTAGGCTTTCCCCTTGGAGCAGTGATATGGTGGGGGCACCCCATCTGCTCTAGGGTTAACAGGGCCTCAGAGGCTGGCATGGAAGCTGACCCAGGCCCCTGGCCTTGGTCCCCCTCCTGCTTGTGAGTCCCAGAAGCTTAGGGAAGGCCCTGTCACCTCTTGAAGAGACTCATGACCAGGCTGAGGTTGAAGAGGGCATAAAGCGCGAGGAAGAAACTGTTCCACAGGCCTGTCCATGCATAGAAGGTACTGAAGTCCAGATTGTAGTCATCACAGATGCCACGGATCACTAAAGGCGGCGGAACAGGAGTGAGCAGTCAGGGCCAGGCTGGGACCAGGGACCTCAGGAAGCATCTCCCCGCTGCCGCCCCCACTGCACCGTGGATGTAGAGGGCCAGGGGTGCAGTCGTCAGCAGCACCACCAGCGGCTGCCCGGAGAAGAGTGCATACAAGAGGCCTCCAATGCTCTGCCCAGCTATGGTCTTCTGCACATCTGAGGAAGCGGGGCGGTCAGGGGGGAACCGTGGCCCTGGGCTCCACCCGGCATGCCCCACCAGGCTCCAACCCCTCACCAATGGCCCCGTTCGTGTTCTCATCGTTGAGGGACCCAAAAGCGATCGTGGGCAGGAGGCAGGCAAAGTAGAGGAACAGGGTGGTGGTGATGTATTTGCCCACAGCTTTGTTTTTCCCGATAATGCCTAGGAATGGGAGACAGGCCGGAGGGTGTGTTGGGGACACAGAACAGGCCTGGGGCCTGAGCTACAGGCCGAGCTCCAGGAGGGCCATGGGCCACTTACCATCAGTGAAGTCCAGCGGGTACACAGGGAATCTGCGGGCGATGTCCTCCCGGATGCCCCTCCCGATGGGGAGAAAGTCCTTGTGCCGTAGGGGCTGGGAAGAGGACACGTACCCATCAGCCCTGTGTCCCTGCCCTGTGCTGCCCGCCCAGGCCACCTCTGCCCTGCACCTGCGGGGGTCTGTGGGTGCAGATGGAGCTCATGCTGTAGTCCTTCGTGCTGATGCTCGGACAGTGGCTCATTATGGTGAGCAGCTGTCTCTGATGTACCAGGGCCTCCTTGAATTCCTCCTCCGTGCGGGTCTTCAGGAGCTTTTGGCGGAAGGTGATGTCTAAGAACATCGTGGCAAACGTGCGTCCCACCTCCGTCGCTGTCTTGGTGCTTTTCTGGGGATGGGGCAAGAGAATCACATCTGTAGCCACTGTAGAGCGAAGGGTGCCCAACCCCAGCCTGGCCATTCATGGACAGACATTCCCAAGCACGTGGCAGGTGCTCTCCCCATGACCTGGGTGTAGTCCCCCAAAGTTCAAGCATAGTGGACCCTGCCACGATTTCCACCAGGTCAGCAGATCACTAGAACTACCATCAACCTAGTATTTTTTTTAATAAACTCAGGTATTAAATCTGTGTAATTGTGGATAATGAAATCATGATGATGGAGAAAAATGTTCACCCAGCTACTTTTCACTGGTGGCATTTGCACGGTCGGCTGGTTTATGATTTTCAGAGGTGTTCCAGGCCCATCCAGCCTTCTGCCTCTTGCCTGGCCAAGCTCAGCCCCGTCCATGAACTCAATGTTCAACCTCCACCACAGCAGCCTGTCTCACCTCCCCATCCTAGGTCCCCTGGGAGCAGCATGCACCCCCCCCACCCCCACCCCGTGCTGCCCAAAGCTACAGTCCCGGGGCTGCACCGTGCACACTGTGCTTTCTGGTAGCTTTAGAACAGGCTTGTTCCCCCGAGGAGGAGTCAGGTGTCAGGATGGTTGGCGTGTCTCAAGGCACCAGTCTAGCCACTCAATCCTAGGGATTCTATGCCTTCCAGCTGTTCTGGCCACCTTGTCAGCTGTCACTCCCTCTGACCCATGAGCTGCCCGCTGCCCTAAATGCCCTTCCTCTCTCCCCAGCAAAGTAACATCTGGAGAGATTCACAGCATGTTCATGAAAGCCCTGGGAGGGACGATCCCGTTAGCACCCCCTTTGCTTAGAGAAAGCCTGGGGAGGGGCCATCCGAAGCTCTGAGTCTACACCAGAGGCAGGGGCAGAATCATCAAGAAGCCAGTGGAATCTTAAGCATTAAGGCCCTTCCCAGGCCTGGGGAGGGGCCCTAGCCATTTTCTATTAATGACTTTAAAATCCTTTTCCATAAAAGAAGATTCCCCAAATATACGTATAAGTCTCAGCCCCCACAAACGCGAGATGCCCCTGGCCGGGGGGTAAATGCCCCAGGAAGGAGTGGGGATCTCTGGTCAACAAATCATAGCCAACTATAGAGTTAGGGTTGGGCAGGCCAAAGAAAGGCCCCTATGTTTGAATAGTAATAATCTTAAAAAGTATCTCTTGGGCTTCCCTGGTGGCGCAGTGGTTGAGAGTCTGCCTGCTGATGCAGGGGACACGGGTTCGTGCCCTGGTCCGGGAAGATCCCACATGCCACGGAGCGGCTGGGCCCGTGAGCCATGGCCGCTGAGCCTGCACGTCCGGAGCCTGTGCTCCGCAACGGGAGAGGCCACAACAGTGAGAGGCCCGCGTACCGCAAAAAAAAAAAAAAAAAAAAAGTATCTCTTTTCAGTCAGGAAAGAAATAGAACCTTTTGGGCAACTTCTGGGGAAATTAGGCCTTGATGAAGACCTGCCAAGTATGCTTCAGGTAAACCCCAGTAGGGCAGAGATGAACAGAGAGGGTGAGAATGTGGCCTTCAGAGGCCAGGACTGTGGTGCCTCCAGCACTGGGAGAGATGCCCCCAAGAAGAGAGCAGGGTAACCTGGAACCCTCCTTCCTGGGAAACACAGCAGCCACCCAAAACCCCTCCTCACCATCTTGGGTGGGGCCAGCACTAGGATGACAAACCGCACCTCACAGGAATTCTCCCCCCAGTTCTGCGGGCGAACCAGGCGGCTGATGCACACGTGCCGCTTCAGCAGAGCCTTGGAGGTACAGCTGGCAGGGACAGAGAGGGCACACAGCACACGGTTGCCACCCTTGGGAGCTGGGGCTCCCCCCTCCCCGAGCCCCCAACTATGACCCCAGTGACCTCTGTTAGGGAGGAAAAAAAAGACCAAATGGGATGGATTCCTCACTCTCCCTGCAAACAGCGAGCCAGCCTCCACAGGGACTGGATGCCTGGCTCCAAGGTGACGTGGGGAGGCCAGTTGTGGCAGCCTGGCAACTCACATGATGCAGAGCCACGACTGCTGGTATTGCACCCCCGTTACTGTAGCAGTGACCCCTTGGATTGTATCTGACAGTAGGTGAACTGCTGACAGAGTGGAAGGAACAGGAGGGTCAGATGGCCCCACCTCCCTGACCTCCCGCCCAGGCAGAGGGACAGCCCTTACCTTTACCCTCCATGGGGGCCCCGGCATCAGTGAAAAGCATGGCCATGAGCAGGTCCAAGTTGCAGTCGGGCTCAGTGTTGTGGGAGTCTTGGGCTAAGCGGCACAGCATGGCCCGTAGCACGTCATCCAGGGAGGTGGCTGTCTCGTTCAGGATGATGCTGGCCCGTGCCAAGAAGCCGTCTAGGTCCCGGTGCGCCCGGATCTCTTCCTCAAAGTTCTTTAACTTCAGGTACTGTGGGGACCCCACACATCGAACCACACAGGTCCATAAATAAGAAGGACCTGTCGCTGTCTGGGTCCTTCCTCTGTGGTGGTCCCCGGCTGACCCTGCCCACCAGGACCCAACACCCGCTTCCCAGAGAGAAGACCAGCGAGGTTGGCCCCAGCAGCCGGGCCCTGGGCTAGTATGAGATCCAGCATCAGTGTGAGCTCTCTCAGGGAAGCAACCACCTCCACCCCCAGCTAGTGGCCCAGGACCAAATGTCTCCCATCCGGTCAATGGGCCACTTACCTTGCGGGAGGTGTGTAGGAGACCGTAGCCTCCAGGCGATTCACTCTCTGCTGGAGGAAAGCGGGAGGGCTCAGGGGGCGGCCCCAGCCCTTCAGGTCTCTCTTGGTGGAGCGGGGCCGTATCTGCCCAGTCCCCAGTCCCCTGCGTGCCTCCCCCGACCCGTCCCTGCTACAACCCCCATACCGGACTGGGTGGGCTGCACCTCGAGGTTGACGTTGACAAAGAAGCGGATGCTCTCGCCAGACACAATGGAGGAGTTGACCGTGTCGAAGGCCTCATCCCCCAGGCTCTCCTCACGGGTTTCAGAGGCATCATCCGCGTCACACTTGAGGTAGCCTGGAGCCCCAACCACCACCAAGAGAGACCCCCCCAAGAGGGCCTGGCTACACACAGGACAAAGGGGCTCCAAGCCAAAGGAGTGGGGGCCCCTGGGCTGTCCCACTTGGTGCAATCTCGGTGAGTGGTAAGGGAGGCCTCTAGCAGGCTAGGAAGGAAGCCTCAGCTAGGCCCAATATCTGGTCCTGGCCCAGCTCCCTGAGTAGGGCAGCCAGCTGGCACCCCCCACCCAATGGTTTTCTCCAACATTCTCCAGCAGCGGGAACCCTGCACTGTTCTGTGCCACACATATCCTTTAGCTAGAGAAAGAACATGTTCATTCCACAGACACTGAGCCAGGCACATGGTACAATGATGTAGTTAAGACTGACTGGCCCCTGCCTTCTCAGAACCTCCAGGCTGTGGGACCTGGACCTGTCTGGCTCCCCAGAAACGACTCAAGGAAAGCCAGAGCCCTGCAGTATCCGGACCTCATTGGCACAGGGAGGGCATGTGGGGCAAAGCATCAGGGCTGAGAGACCTTAGTCCAACATCAGACAAGGCCCAGGAAGCAAGAGAGCCAGACAAACAGAGCCAGAGACGGAGGTGACAGGACCCCAGAGGAGGCCTCATCTCAGGCCTCCACCCATGGTGGGCGAGGGGCATGTTATGGTACCTTGGGACTCCAGAGCACAGAACATGCTGCCCCTTTCTTTTGGTCTGCCTCTCAGTTCCTGCAACTGACCCCCAACACAGGCCCCCTCCTATAGGAAGCCTTCCTGATGACATGAAAAAGTTCCAATCTGCCCTGAGTCCTGCTGGGGCTCCCCACAGCCTCTGGGATGACAGCCTGAGCCAGACCTGCTACCCCTGGCCCCTCAGGCCCAGTCCCACACCACCCACCTCAATCTCTCTCTCCTTAGGCCAGGCGGCCAGCACCCCAGGCATGCCAGCTCCTGTCCTCCAAGCTGAGGGCTTCCCTCCCTGGAGGGCCTTCTTCAAGGCTTGACAGACCCTTTCTTCTCTGGCAAGTCCACCTAGGGCCCTCCCTGCCTTACTCTTGGCCCAGCTGACACCTCTTCCTCACTGTCCTATAGGTCC
The DNA here is from genome assembly GCF_963455315.2 of Globicephala melas. NCBI lineage: Eukaryota > Metazoa > Chordata > Mammalia > Artiodactyla > Delphinidae > Globicephala > Globicephala melas. Next base: position 56,904,335 of record NC_083328.1, on the reverse strand, counting down.
CCTGTGGTCCACCACTTGTGATTCACCCAGGAGCCCTTGTAGCTGAGACCCCACCAATGCCTGAAAAACACCTGTGCAGGAACAGGGACGGGTCAGCAGCATGCCTCCACCTGCCAGGCAGTGACTCACCCTGACTCACTTCCACTCCCTCCCACTGGTTTCCTCTGCACATCCCAGGCCCTGTTCCCCCAATGTCCTGTGCTCAGCCTGGGCCCTTTCTGGGTAGGAGGCACTAGGGCTCCACTGTCAAGGCCATCATGGACTGGTGACCCCTAACTCCAGGTCTGCACTGCATCCAGAGCCCAGAGAAGAACTATTAAGTCAAAAGATGTCATTCCCCCATTTGTCATGGAGCTCACGTCCATGAAAAACACCTTCCTCCCCAATTCTAGACCTACTTTGCTTAGAATGCTTGGTTCCCCAGCCCCAAACTGTCCCAACCTCCCTTCTGTCACCCCCACCAGCACCCACTATTCCCCGGCATGCCTCTCACACTGTCCCTCTTCTCCCCTATCCTGGGCTCTATCTAGGACCTACCCAGCAGACACTACCAGCTCCCTGCAAGGCTCCTGGGATGCCATGTGTGCCCTATCTCCACCCTACAGCCCAATCACATACCTAACCTGCCCACCAGCAGCCTGGCACATGCAGTCACCATGCCCTGGGGACCCTGGGTAGGAGCACATCACCACTGTGTCCAAGCACTGTCCCACTAAACACCCCTCTGAGGCCAGCTCCCGAATCTGGTCTCAGGAGAGGCAGCCCAGAGCCAGCCCAGAGATAAGGGGAGGGAGAGAGCTAGGCTGGTGCAAGCAGGGAAAGCTGAGGTGCAGAGAGGTTACAATTCTTTAGAGGGACAATGGCAGCCTCTCCCTCACAGGGCTGGGCGGGGTCTGAGGAATGTGGGCACACACAACACTTAGCCTATAAGCTGGTCAGACAACCAGAGCATTGTAACAGCAAAACCATGGGCTATCAGATGGTCCACATAGTGCAGGATGGGAGCAGCCTGCCCTCCCAGGACCACAGGACCACCAGAGATCTGCCAGAGTCCAGGGCAGTGTCAGCTGCCCCTCTGACCACATCACAACCTTCTGGAGGGTAGAATCCAAAGGCATCCCAGCACCAGCAGAGGACCATAAGTACCCAGGTGGATGGACTAGGTCCCCTAGAGACTTTTGACCAAGGAGCTCTCTATATACACACACCCATACCTGAAATGTACTCACCTGCATCCTCAAAGTATCCATTCTGCGACATGATAGAAGAGTTTTCTGCAAGGCAAGCCAAAGAATTGTCACCAGCTCCATGCACCAGCCCTGGACAGTCTTCAGGGCACATCTGCTGCCCACCACACACAAACCCTGCTGAGTCTTTCTTACCCTTCCCAGAGACCCTGGGAGAAAAAGGAGCAGGGGACAGTACAAGACAGGGGCTCCTTGAGGAGCCAGAGGAAGCCAGGCCTGTTATTCTTCAGCCCATCTGCTAGGGGCTGCCCAGGTGGGAAAGGACCGAGGCAGACAGGGAGATGTTTTCAGCATGTTTTCTCCAGGAGTAATTAACAGTAGCCGGTGAAGGAAGGAAGGATTCGCTTGTTGCAGGAGTCTGGAGGGAGGAGACCCGTCTGGCCACCTTCCCTGTGGAAGCCGGCCTCCCTCTCTCAAGCCTTCGCTGCCAAGCCCAGTAACTGGGCTGGGGCTCTTCCAGCACATTTCGGCTCTCACTCTCACGTCGGTCTCTGGTGCCATCAACACCCATCACACGTGCAGTTGCCCCCAACCGCACGCGCCAGGGGTCACACTGGGGCGACCCGGCAACGGTCTCCTGCCCTCAGCACCACCCACTTTCTCCTGGGAGGCGGAGCCGTTGGTCCTCTTGGGAGATGCCGCGGGGTCGGGGGCGGGTGGTGGGGGAGGAAGAGAGCTGTCCGCGCTTTCAGCGCCGGGCCCCGGATGGATGGTCCGGACTGTTTGTGCCTCGCTGTGTGAGGAAGGAAGCGACAGGAAGGGCCGCGTGCACGAGAGGAAAGCGGCTCCAGACTCGGAGACCCTGCGGGTCGGGGGGCAGGATGCGGACGGACTCCCGGGGCGGGAGCCCGGGCGGCATAGAAGGGAGGGGCGGGGTCAGTAAAGCTAGCACCAGAGGCTGCAGGGATGGACAAAGGACGAGGATGACGATGGTATGGAAGGGTGGGGATGCTACTCCCATGCGGGGCGGTTCAAGTGCACGTAAATAGATGGCCGTATAAACCCCGGGCGTCAGAGCGGCGACGGAGAGACTGCTGCGGCCGCGCAGGGGACAGTCAGAGGCCCAAGGATCCCTAAGAGTGGGCAGGCTGCCGCGCTGCGCCAGGGGCGGGAAAGGTGTCGGGTAGAACGTAAAGTGAGGCTTTCCGAGGTGGCTGCACGCCCGGCTGCGAAGACCCTGGCGCTCCAGGTGCTAGGGACCCCGAAACTCCGCCCCGCCATTTGCAAGCCCCCCACCCCTCCACCAGCTACCTCGTAGGCTGAAAAACTGTTAAAGAGTTTCAAAACGGTGTTAAGTCAAGCGCGCAGTGCCCACGAAGTCGTCCTGGGCTTCCCCCAGCCACCCGCGTACCCACCCGGGCTCCCACTCCCTCGTGGCTGAACTCACCCCGGGCACCCCCGTCCCTGTTGGGAAGCCCCCACGACCCTCTCGCCCACCACGCCGGGGGCCGGTGCAGGCCGGCGGCGTCCGCATTCCCCCCAGCGCCTCGACGGCTCCGCGTCCCAGCTTAGCACGCCTCTGCGACGGAGACCGGACGCCCTTCCAGCCGCAGGCACCCACCGCATGGCTGGAGATGGAACACGCGCCTGGTGGCCGCGGCCATGGCCCCAGTGATCAGCCGCGGGACGGCTGCACACCAGTGCGCACGCCCTGGCTCCTCACCAGGTGCCGCGGGAACGACCGCAACCTCGGCGTCCAGGGCGGGCCGGCGGCTGGAGCCGGTGACACAAGCCTGTGCCGCGCCTGGGTCCTAATGCCGCGCCAACGGTCCTCCCCAGCGCGGCCCGGGCGGGGTCCCGTCCGCCTGCCCCGCGCCCTCACCCGCGCTCCTGTTCAGCCCGGGCGGGCTACTCCCGGGAGCCCGCGGCGACTTAGCCAGAACGCGTAGACTGGGCTTCTTCGGGCCCGCGCGCTGAGCGTTAGGGACTGAGCGGGGCTGCGAAGTTTCTGGGAAGAAGCTCGGTGAGCTCGGAGACCCTCGGAGTTGAAGCAGTGAGGCGGGTCTGGGTAGGGCCTCCCTGCAGTCGGCTTTAAGCTCTTGGCCGGGCCCCCTCACCCCCTCCTCTCGGCAGGGGGCCTCTGCTGGGCCCCGCCCTCCTGGGCCCCGCCCCCTCCATTCATCCCGGCTGCTCGAGCGGTAAATCCTCCTAGTCCTCCTCCAGGAAGCGCGGCCCGACTAACTACACGGGCCGGCGCGCGTTCTCTGGGCTACGCCCTGCCCCGCGGAGCCCGCTGCCCTCCCGGCTCGGCGGCGTCGGGTTTACTGGCAGCGCGCCTCGCGGTTTCTCTCCCGGCCTCGTTGCGCCCTCGGCCTTCTCTTGGGTCAAGGTCTTGGCTTGCGGCTTTTTTCCTTCTCAAGATGGCCCTGCCGCCCGGTTTTCCTTCCCGGACACGAGGGAGCCCGGCCCGGGGACGCGCCTTCTCCGGCGCCTGGTCCTCTGCAAGCAGTATGTGTTCGGGGGGAGGGGTGCGGGGTGGGGCGCGAGCTCCCTTGTGTAGGGAGGCGGTGGTGCGCGCGGCCAGGCAAATCCAGCCCATGCGGTGAACCCCTGGTCTGACCCTTGGTGGCTTCTCAGCAAATGATCACACAGCCCTCAGGCACCGGATTGACCCAGGAACTCTCCCCATAACAAAGTGTTAACCCCCCATCCCCTCCACACTGGCCGCCAGCCTGAGGAATAGCAGCAATCCCCCCATCTGACATCCTACTGGAAAGGAGTTCTCCGCCTCTGTCCCCCAGGCATGGAAGAGGGCAGGTGAAGCAAGCCCGGGGTGAGCCCACCTCTACGGCGAGGGCTTCCCTGCGGCCCCCAAGGGTTCCTGGTGCGTTGGGGCAGCCCCATGCATAGATCGGGTGAGGCTGACCTGGTTTCGCCTCCCAGCGAGATAAGAGAGCATTAGGAGCAAAGCTTCATGGGGTGCCCTCCTTGGCAGATGAAGGCCTGGGGGTCAGGATGGCCCTGAGCAACCTGCTCCCTGTTACTGCAGAAGATGCTGCAGAAGAGACCTGCGGGACTCTGACCACGACTGACTCGGGGCTGGCCACATGCTTCTCTGGTTGTGGTGAGCAGAGCTTGGTTGGAGACATGGGGTCACCTCCATTCATGGGTATCCCCTCAACTCAGCCTAGGGACCGTCTCTAGGTCGCCGTTTAGGTAGACCCGCAGCCCATGGCACAGACTCCCCCAGACAGCGGGGTGGGGGATGGAGATTTGAAGAGGAGCTGAAGACAGGCAGGCTGATTGCCCAGGAAGCAAAGTTCCATGTGGGAGGTGCAGGGGCTGGACCCCTGAAAAGACACCCATTTTGCCCTCAGCCCCTCTCATCTCAGAATGCCTAGGCTTCTACATCTGCCTCCCCATGTCATCAGCAGCTCCCAAACACCTGGACATTCCAAACCAACTGTTCCTGGAAGCCACCCTGTAATGGAGGGGACACCTCTCATCCCCTTACTGCAGCCTCCTCCCTCATCTGAGGCCCTTACGACTGAGCTCACTGAGGAAACAGGAGCCCACAGACAAGATCTCCCGCAGTGGTCTATGGACCTGACTCTCACGGAAACTGACACCAACCCCTTCTGACCCCTTCCCCACTATAGCCTCCTGCACTCTGCCCCTGTGGTTTCTATTCCCCTGATTGTCCTGAAGAGAGCCCCTGACCCCCATACCCCTGCTGCAAAGTGAGAAGCTGTTTCCTTTAGTCCTCCCACCCACCACCAGCCCTCTGTGGACCAGAGGCTGAGGGCAAATACAGGTGCTCCAGGTCTCCCTCCCCCCACACTCCCCATCTTCCCCCCCACCCTCCATGCCCCAGTGGGTCCTTACACAGGGGGTTTAGGGACCTGGACATAAACACACACATTCCCTCTCATTCCCATCCTTGAAGTCTCAGACTTTACTGGGCTGTGGACACAACCTTGAATTCTGGGTTCCACAAGGCGCTTAATGGCTTTCCGAAGTACTTTCAACTGAGTTTTCTCCTTTAGCCACTATGCCTATAGATTTTAGAATCTGGAGAAGTAACTCTATAGTATCTCATTAAAAAACAAAACCCAAAATACTCCCTTGAACTCCCCCCTCCAGGTACCACCCATTTCCTCAGCTGCACTTCAGAGCAAATTTCTCCAAAGAGTTGTCTCTAGTTCTCTGTATCCATGCCCCTCCTACCTCTCTTCCACCGATGCATACCGATCTTTTGTCCCCACTACTCCACTGAAACTGCTCTCAAGATCATCCTGCCTCAGCTTTCTGCCAGCCCCTCCCCCACCCCCTAGCAGCACCCACCACCACCAATCCCTCCTTTTTTAAAAAAAATATTTATTTGTTTTGGCTGCACCAGGTCTTTGGTGCAGCATGCGTGAGGGATCTAGGCCCCCGACCAGGGAACAAACCCGGGCCCCCTGCGTTAGGGGAGCGGAGTCTTACCCACTGGACCACGTGGGAAGTACCCCTCCTTTTTTCTTGCAACATTTCCTTCTCTCTCTCTCAGCTCCTCGGACCTAGGAGTGTTGGCCTGCCCTGGATCTTTCCCTGGATCCATGGCTCTCTACCAGCCACAGCTGGCCACCAGATTTCATGACACCTGTCGCTGAGCTCCTGACTTCAACATGACATAGCCTACTTACACCCTCCCCGCTACCTGGATGGCTAATAGGGAATTCAGATGATATTCAGGCAAAATAGAGCTCCCGAGTCCACTATCCGCCACCATCCACCTGGCTGCTCTGGACCTGGGAGTCCCCCCGACTCATTCACATCTGATTCATGAGTAAATTTTGTTGGGTTTACCTTCAAAATAGAGCTCAGTTCTGCCCACTTGCATCCCCAGCCTGGTCCATCATCTGGCCCTCTGACTTGCCCCCACCCATCATCCATTCTCCACCTCCAATGGCTTCCTATGGCATTTAGGAAAAAAATAAAAGCAAACTCCCTGCTGTGGCCTAGGGGAGTAGGGGTGTGGGGTAGGGGGTGCTGCACAACCTGGCACCTGCCTATTTCCCATCTCATCCCAGACCTCCTGCTCCCAGGGGAGAACTGTTCCAGCCATGTGGCTGCCAACAGTTCCTACAACACAACCGGCCCCCACCTGCCTCCAGGCCTGGAGAGTCTGAGTACTGGAAGGTGTGTCCACAGCTCTTATTGTGGCTCAGTTCATCCTTCAGCTCTCAGAGAGGCCTTCCCTGGTCACACCATCTAAAGTAGTTCCTGTTTTCTTCCATCACAGATCCCCATGTCCCCTAACTCTGCAGCACAGCCTTCTTACTTTACTGCCTGGGCTGTCTCCCAGGCTAGACTGGGATCTCCCTGAGAGCAAGGCTATGGTGTCTTTCACCAGCGCAGCACTGGTGTAGTAGGTGCTCAATAAATCCATGACATATTGAACACATGACCAACACCTCCATGTACAGTTCCTGGAGGCTTTCAAGCCATGAAGCCGCCCAGATGACCTCTTCAGCCGCCATCCTCCACTCCCACTCAGGTTTTCCAGCCAGAATACTCCTGACTCCCTCTGCCTACTTCCTGTCACCTGGACTCTTCAGATGTCCAAGTCCCTGTATTTCTACTTCCAATCTGCCCTCTCCTACTGCCCTCACCTTCCTTGGACCCTTGGCAAGCATGGCTTTCCGCACCTTGCAGCCTTAGGCTTTCGCTGGAGTCACAAGCTTCTTGGGGCTCCTTGCTGCCCAGGGCAGGCAGCCTTGACCAACATTCCCAGCCGCTTAACAGCCCTTCTCCAGCTGCGGCTGTACCACCCCCTTGCTGTTCCTGGGAGGAGAGATGATGTTCCCACACTATCCCTCCAATGGTGCTGGAGGGGGCTGAGGGAGGGAACAGGGCCTCCACTGGCCTCTTTCCTGGGGGACACCTCCAGGCCCCCTGGGTAGGTGAGAGGAAGACCTTTTGGTGCTCAAATATCACAGCATGAAGCCTTCTCCCAGTTGCCATCTACCCCTACTGAGGGGAAGATCCAGGTTCCTATAAGGGCAGCCAGGAAGGCAAGGAGCCCTATGGAGGGCCAGAAGGACCTGCTCCGCTCAGGACAATATCCCTCTGTGCCCCCCATACTCAGAGTCAGAATCTAGTGCTAGACAGCCAGATATTGAGCAGGAAGGTTCCAGAGCTGCCCCACTGCCCTCATGCCTTCTGACCTGGGTTCCAGTTCCACAGCCCAGCTTCTCAGCAAAGAAACCCCTGGCAGACAGACACCACTGAACACTGACCTACTTTCACTCATCCTGCTCCAGGGTATCCCTATGAGGGGCCAGGAATCTGCATTCCCAGTAGAGCTGGCCCCCAAACTTGCCCACCCTCATCTACCCCCAGGCCCCACTTCATTTGAACCCCATCACCAGCCACCTGAGTCCTTCCAAGTGGTGAGTCCAGGTGGCCTATCACCCTGCTGGTCATCACTGCCCTCCTTAGCCTTTATGTGTACCCCACATCCTCCTTATCCATGGCTCTCATTCTCACTGATCCCCCGTGTCAAGGAGCTGCCCAAGGTTCTGCTTCGAGCTCACTATTCAGGGCTGACACTGCCTGCCGCCCCACTTCAGCTGTCTTTCAAATGACCTCCAGCTCCTCCCAGCTCCTGCAAGGAAGCTGGATGCACAGAAAGGAAAAGTTAGTGGGGAAGGCATACAGGGCAACACCCTCGGGCAAATGTTCAGCCTCTTTGTGTCGCTGATCCTTTTTATCTATAAAACAAAGAGGTTGAAATCGAGTGCTTTTTATCTTTTTTAATTTTTATTGGAGTATAGTTGACTTACAATGTTGTGTTAGTTTCTGCTGTGTAGCAAATTGAATTGGTTTTATATATATATATATATATATATATATATATATATACCCACTCTTTTTAAAATTCTATTCCCATATAGGTCATTACAGAGTATTGAGTAGAGTTCTCTGTGTTATACAGTAGGTTCCTATTAGTTATCTAGAAATAGTTTTTTTAGTTAAAAAATTCCATGAATTTTTGGTTATCAAACCATCCTTCCTCCTCCTGTTGTCCTTATTTTGCTATTATTTGTACATTCACCCAGGCATGAAATTTCAGAGTAAAGATGTAAAGTTTCTTAAAATTTTGAAGCTATGAAGGAAAAAAATTAAACCTGTTTATTGGTATGGAAAAACAGTAGTAATGGTAGGATAAAATGGAAATATAGTAACACTTCATTTGGTTAGCTTTTTTTTTTTTTTAACATATTTATAATCATTTATTAGTTTGACATAAAATTTGTCGACCCTGATGCAAGTTTTTTAACCAAATTATTTTGGCTAGTCAATTTAGCAATGCTGAGGCCTGGGCAAAACAGGAATAATTTGTGGATAAACATTTATTTTTCTTCAAATTTCTGGAGAATGAAACAAAAGAATTTTGGAATTGTTTCAAAATGTTGGGGTTTTTTCCACTTTGGCTTTTTCCACTTCTACCTTGAGGTCATTCATCCCTTTGGCTCTTGTTTAATTAGTCATTTCATCTTGTCAATTGCTCCTTCAAAATCACTCTCTAGTTAGTTCAGTTCTCACTCCCACCAATGTGGAGTAGCATTACAGTCTACATGATCTTTTTTTTCTTTTGGTTGGGTCATTTCCCTGACCAGGGATTGAACCCGGCCACAGCAGTGGAAGTGCAGAATCCTAACCACTAGACCACCAGGGAATTCCTGATCCTTCTTTTATTTAGGAAAAAAAAAGTATCAAACAGGTTCCCATGGAACACTGGTGTCCCTGGGTATACAGAGGCAGTAGGGAGCCTTTTCTCCGTCTTCAGGGGGGCAATTATCTCAGTGAATAGAACATTTTCAAGTTAAAATTTTTCTTCCCTTGTTTAAAAGTCACTACTACCATCACCACCACCACAACAGAACAACTATGTTTGCTATCACTTGTACTAGAAAAGACTAGCAGAAAGCAAAAAAAATTAAATCAGATAGGTATCTGACTTTAACAGAAAAGCTCAGAAATGGCCTTCAGGTGGATGTGCAATGCTGATCCAGGGGAGCAAACCCTTCTTTGGGGAACTCAGCTCCCAAATGATGTTGAAGCGCCCTCATAAATGTGCAGTGACCCCTGGCCAGGCCAATCAGAATACTCCTGACCATTGTGACTGATTCAGGGATGAGAATGTGACCCCAGATTTTGGGCCTGCCTTTGGAGAGAGAGGTCGGGTCTTGCCTTTGGGGTGTTGGGGCTGTTGGGTGGCACAGAGGAAGCTTACTGCCAGGGGACAGTGAAGCCATTAAGGACAGAGAGGGGGCTCTGATGACATCTGAGCTGAACTTGAAGCTGGTACTACCCTGGACTCCTCTTAGAGCAACGAAGCCATTCCCTTTCCGTCATGAGCTGGCAGTAGGACTGTGGTCAGATTTTCCTCGGGCATGACTGTTCCCTAGAATATATGATAGAAATTAATACATCAGCATTTCTCTGTGCTCCTCAGAGAGACTTGTGATTTTCAGCAGCTCCACCTTCTGCTTCAAATCACTTTCCACATGTCTATCCCACCAGGATTCCTTGATTCTGGGACTCTGGCTTGGTCAAGCATGCCCTCAGGGTTCAGTTCAGTAGTCCCTGGCCCCTACTGTGGGCCACTGGTGGGGAGGACCCCTTTCCCCATCCCTGGACTTCTTGGCCTTCAAGTCCTCCTGGCCCTCAAAGATCATCCAGTCCTGGAGCTCTTTGCCATTTACTGTCCCCCCTTCTCTCTGACAATTATTTGGGGGTAATCCCCAAACCCTGGCGGTTTCTGGCAAGTGCAAGCACAGGAGCTCCTTCAAGGTTCAAGCCCTGTAGGATGGCGCGTGTGGTGGTGTGTCGGGGGGTGGGGGGTCGAGGGCCGTAGCGGGGAGGGAGGGGTCGTGTTGGGGCTCTGGGTAAGCTGGTGCTGAGGAGGGTGTATAGTACTGAGGCCAAGACCCCTCCCCCAATTCTCTCGGCTCCTCGCACAGTTTTGCGATCACATAGAGCCTCCAAACCCAAGACCACCTTCCCAACCATTTGAGGGAGGCTGCCTGTGAAGTCTCCACCCTACCCCTCAGGCCAGCTCCCAGATCTTCCCAGTGGGTCACTTCCTTCGTCTGGAGGCCCCTGCATTGAGGGTGGGATAGGAAGCAGGGTCTCTGTGGACGCCGGCGGTGCCCCTCCTTAGTCGGTCCTTTTTCCAAAACGACAGAAGCCCCTGCACGGGGTGGGTCCTTGAGAGCTCCGGGGGTTCCGGCCGACCTCTCCCTTAGACCGTGCAGTTCCAAGGCCCGCCTGACCTAGGGAGCGCCAGGAGGAGTGCTCGGATCTAACCCAGCGAGGGCAGTGACTCTGCCACCCGAGCCAACTACTGTCCCTTCACGCCTTGCTCATCCCCCAACTGTAAAGTGGGACCGAGTGGCCACCTGACGGAGCTTTGGCCGGGATTAAACCAAGCTACCAGCCTGTGAAGCAGTGGTTCCTAAGGCAGCCTGGCGCAGGCGGGGTGCCCCGCAGGCCAAGCGCTGGGACTGCGGATGCGGCTTCTCTGGGTGAGGGTGGGACAGCTTATCTCTGGGGCTCCGCGAGACCCCTGTGCCCACAGCCAGCTTCCTCGAGCCCTCCTTGGGATCTGGGACTCCCAGAGAGTGCCCACCACAAGCCACGGTGGTCTCCTCATATGAACTGTATTCTCCGCGGTCGCTCAGGGGTCTGGGGAGGGGAGTGGAACTCCCAAGGATTCCTCCTGAAGCAGCCCCAGCAAAGAGGCGTCCCGGGGAAAATCTGCGGGGAGGTCCCCAGTCCCAGGGGGAAGGCCACCTCCTGAACCCCCAGGGACACTTTGGGAATACAACAGGCAACTACTGGAGGCCCTGCTTGTTCAGTGATAAGTTTATTGGTCCTCAGTATTACATCTCAGTTAACAAGATAAATTCACATACACAACTGCAGGTAAAAAACATGAAAATAATATAAAAATAAATTGAAGGCTACTTTTATATATTTACTGAATTAAGTAGTGTAATAAATACTATAATAAGCAAAAAGCTTCAATCACACAATTGTTTCACTGAAGTTACAGTAGTGTTTGTAAATATGAGTTTTAAAATTTAAGTTATGAATATTAAAGCACTGAAAAACTAGTACAAAAGTGAATTTTGGCACGTAAGTGAGCTCTTCTGTCATTAGTATTTGACAACCTGGAACAGTGAGGAAGCTATTTCTCACCTACTTTTTGAGGTACAACTATCCATCTAGGTCAGCAACATGGCTGGAATACTTAATAGCTTACAATCTTTGAGTTAACTTTTCCCTTTTGACAAGCCCAAAGAGCAAATCCAGAGCTTATTACTGTGCAAAAAATTTCTGAAATCCTAATAGAATTTAGGAGGGTACTTTTTTTTTGAGACCCACAGGGCCTGGTGTCCAGGCCTCAGGTCACAGCCCCCAGGACTCTGTGGGGCCAACTCCACTCCTTGCCAGTGACCCCTTCCTAGGGTGATCCCTTTTCTCCAATTTCTGCCTCCTTCCAATCAAAAACAGAAAAATCCCACATCAAAATGTAAAATAACCTATAACTTCAGCGACTTCAACACTATCACACTCACTCGGGGTGATATAAAACTGAAGCTGCTAATAGAAGAGTGGGCAGAAAGCATGTAAGACCCTGGAGGACTTCTGCCTATCCCTAGGAACCTGATGTCTTTGGCTGGATCTCTGGTATCCACTTCTAAGGTCAAAATTTCAAACACAGTGTCATGGCCCTTCCTCTAGAGACAGTCTAAGACCCCACACCTCCACCTGGAGTGTCCAGAGGAATCAAGTGGATATTAATCTTCACATCCAAGACCCAGAGGCTCCAAAGGTTACAGAAGGGGCAGTGTGAGGAGGAAGCATCCTCCCGGCCTCAGTCCTCAAAGAGCTCACACAGCGCACCGCTAGTGTGCCTCTTCACCAGGGGCACTGCAAGTACGCCCCAAGGAATGCCCTTTCGCCAGTGTGCCCTTCACACTCCCAAGCAGGCTGAGTGTCTATGGAAGCCTCAGCCAGTTTTGCCTTTTTGGCTTTGAAACTTAACATTTTGACTTTTTTCAATCACAGTTTCATATTCAAGTTGAGGTAATCACAGTTTCCCCTCTAACAGGAGAGGAATTGGGACAGTGGGGCAAGTTGGTGAGAGAGCATTTCTATGGACAATGGTCAGAAACCAAGACCATCAGGAGGTATAGCCCCATGCAGTGTTTAAGACCCACTTTTATGGGTGGGCTCTGACCCCTCTTTAAAAACTCTTTTGTGCAGCAGCCAGGAAATGGCTCAAGCTCCTAGAAAGAGAGCTTTCATTTAAATGTTCACAGCAACCCACCTGGAGGAGATGGCCTGTCATCTCCCCCCCGCCCCGCCCCCCCGCCCCCTCCCACCCCTGGCTCCCTTTTCTAAGGCTGCTTGAGTTTTTAAAAAGAGCTCGGTAGAGCTAAAGGAAGCTACAGTAACTCATTATTATTTCATCAATTGCACTTAAGATCTGTTATTGATTCTGAAGCAGAGGCAAGCCCGTTGTGGACCCAGCCTCTGGCCAGCTAGAAGTAAGGGGCTCCCAGATGGGGCTCCACACCTGGGCCCTTGTCACCAGCAGCTTTGGGAGCTGAGACTGGAGCACATGGGCCTTTTCAGAAGCCTTTCTTCAAGCAAGAGTTATTAAATGGTATTTGGAGTATTGTTCATTTGGCTTCAAATGAAAAATTTTTTTCTAATATAAGTACATGTTACTAACAAGCCCTTAACAACTGCTTTACTACTTGTATGCAGGACTCTGTGTGACAGACTACATGTGCTCCATCGGTTTTCTGTCTCTCCTCTGTGCCAGGATCCTTTCTCAAAAACCCCTCTACGTTACTAGAAACTTTGCTGGTTTTGCCTATGTGCTCCTTCTAAGGCATGCAAAAAAATACGTGAAATTCAGAAAGCATTTACAATCTAGGCAGCTGAGGCGCTGAAGTCCTAACAGACATCACCTAAGTATCTGTGCCTGCGACCTTCCTCTTCCCCACACTAATTCTGGAGGTCAGGCATGAGATACACTTGAAATTCCCCTCTGCTTTTTAATCCAGCTGAAAACAAAGCTACTAGAAGGAATTCTAACTTGGATTTGGAATTCTCCGAAATTCCTGGTCCCCTAGAGCCAAACAAATACAAGACTAGCAACGATGCTTGGAGACATGAGATTCCTGAAGGTTGGGCTGAAAACCAGGCCTTCCCTGGCAAGACTGAGGGGAGGTATGGGTGCTGAGACTGAACCCCCTTCAAGTGAAGATGCCCCATAAGCGACCACAACCCTGGGCGTAAGACTATGCAGTTGCAGGACACTGACCTTAACAGTGAGGCAAAGCGTCACCAGGGAGGCCTGAGCAGCAGTTTTTCTCGTCCTCGAATGAAGTAAACCAGAGTGATGACATGAGGAGGCTCAAACCAGTCCCAAGGGGGGCTGCTTGTGTCAATTCAAAAGCCACATACTTCTAGAAAGCAACAAGTCTTTCCCCTCTGTTTAGTCCGTAAGGGAAATTCCCTCATTTTAGAATAAGCTGCTAATCTCCGCCCAAGCTGTTGGCTCTGTGGGTTGGGATTGGCCAGGGCTTGTGCTGTTCCCTCTAGGACTGGGCATAGGGTCAGCAGGGCCCAAGCCTTCAGTGGAAGGGGCCTAAACAGGGAGGCAGGCACTCCACTGGGGTGAAAGGCTCTCCTGGGGTGGTGTCTGAGGCCCAAGGCCTGTGGTGGCCTGGGCCCCCAGGCATGGCCACAGTTTGGCAGCCAGGATTCTTTATGTCCCAGCAGCCACTCTGTGCAATCCAAATGCTCCTCCCACCCTCACACACTGCTGCAACAGCCCAAAGAAAATACTGTTATCAGAGACCCAGAGGTCCTGGACTGCCGGCTGCACACAAAGGGCAGCCCCTGTCTGCTCATCCTCCATAAGGACCCCCCTCCCCTGCCAAATCAGTGGTGCAGGTGATGCTCTTCAGCGCTGTATAGAGAATAAAGACAACATGCACTCAAGCCAGCACACAAAGGCCAAGGAGAACAAAGATAGCCCCTCTAGGGAGGGGCCTCTGGAAAAGCTGAGGTTAAGACACCCCGTTTTAAAACGTCCATCTCCAGGGTCTTCTTCCTCTAGGGCTTCTGCTCAAAGAGGTCATGATACTCCTGCTGCTCCAGCTCGCGGTTATACTTCTCGATTTCCCGGTTGGCTTCTTCCACGTAGTCATTCATGAACTGGTCCATGACTGGCACCTCATTAAGGAAGAAGGCCCTGAGCCTTGGGGCCAAGGGAGCTGCCCAGGCCAGAGGAATCTGTGGACAGGTGAAGTAGGGGACACTGAGGTAGTGAGTGCTCAGCCTGCACAGAAGGTACCTGACTGGCTTTTTTTTATATACTGGCAGCACCACAGCTGCAAAGAATGTGACAGGGGTTGACACAGGGCCCTTCATGAGCTCTTAGAACTGAGCCCTTCAGCTTTCACTAGCCCAGAGCAGCACCCCATCCACCTTTTCACAAATTAACTACTGTAATCAGACCCAGTCTCCAACTTGTAAATCATGACTCCCTGATGACCACAGGATGTCACCACAGCTGCATTTAAACTACAACCCCCCGAGTAACCTCAGCCATCACTGAATGAAGAATAAATGTAATTTTAATGACTCTAAGAGGACAAAAGGAAAAGTCAGCCTCTGTGGCTTGCTGTGTATTCCCAAACCCAGCCGGCACCAGGGGCTAGGCTATGATGGCTCTAGCAGATACCCTCTTTACAGCCAGGTTTTCACACCCCCCCAGCCTCTCTGCCCCAGATTCCAAGGATACGTGGGTGAAAATCAGTCTTGTCACCAAAGAAGTTGACAAACTGGGTGCCATTATAAAAGTAACCTGCAGGTAGGGGGTCCAGGTGGCGTTTCACCTGTAGGAGAAGAGTCCTGTTAGAATTATCTGACCATTTTCTATCATTCACTCATTCATTAAAAACAAAAACAGGGACTTCCCTGGTGGTCCAGTGGTTAAGACTCTGCACTTCCACTGCAGGGGGCGTGGGTTTGATCCCTGGTGGGGGAACTAAGATCCTGCATGCTGTGTGGTGCGGCCAAAAAAAAAACAACACCCCAAAACAAACAAGCCTATTACCCTAGCAAAATAGCCCACTTTGCCCTGTGGAAGGCTAGGTGTGCCAGGGAATTAACACCATCCTCACAACAGCCATCAAACAATGACTGACAGAGGTTCTCCCACCTCTCAGGGAGGAACTCTGGGATTATTAATGGGACCAAGCCCCAGGTACCAACAGTGGAACTGGTTTGACAATACACGATTCCCTTCTCTTACTTTCCCATTTTCCTAATAGTGTTTTCTAGAATCACTTCCAAAATAAACTACCTGCACTCAAATCCTTATTTAAGGTGTGCTTCTGGGGAAACACACACTGCCTGCCTTCTGAGGTGCCCATGGTGTCCTCAGCAGGAACACCCAGAGATGCCTAGGCCCTGGAGTCGGAATAAACGGGCCCTCCTCAAATCCACAGCAGGGGCTTCTGGAAGCCCAGAGTCCTGCCCCACCTGCTCATTACTGGGACTTGTGATGCAGCTCATGCTGAGACCTGGACTCTCTGTCCCTTTTAGCCTTTTCCCCCAAACTCATCAGGAAAAGGCCTCAATGGGTATGGGAACTGGGGTAGAGCCTGGGAGTCAGCCTGGAGTCTGAGGGCTCCTCAAAGGGCCTCTCGTCCTGGCCTCAGGATTTCACAACCTGCCCATGAGCAGCTTCAGGATCTAGAGTTTTTACCTGGGACCTCGCTGGTTTCTCTGTGGTTTATCTAGGACAGAGGAATGGGAGGAGGAAAGGACTTCTGCAGCTGCTTGAACACGGTGACAAAACAGACCTCCATGTCACCTGTTTCTCCCACAGGCACTAGTTCTCCTCAATTTCGTAACCACATCACACCAGAGGCCACCCCGTCCTTCTCACTGAGGCTGCAAGGCCAGGTGAGCTGAGGTTTCTCTTTACCCAGCTTCCCTCTGTGGCCTGAGAGAAGCAGGACCTCCAGCATGCCCTACAAACAGCCACCTCACTCAGGAATCCTAAAAGATAAGAGCTGCACAAGAACATCCTTGGGACACTGAGGGGACTTAGGCCCCCAGGGCAGGGTACTCACGTGGATGTTCCTGATCTCCTGCTGGGTCAGCATCCCCCTGGTCTTCAGGGCTTTCCTCTGAGGCTTCTGTGCAGAGATATAAGGAGGTGTCAGTTTCCAACAGAGCTGATGGGTACATGGGAGGGTGAGGGCTCAGGGCTCTGGGGGCCAGTTACATGACTGAGATGCCAGAAAGGGAAGCACAAGCATCGTCATGGACTGGATACAATATCCTGCCTGTCTGTCCCTTGAGAAGACCACTTTCCCATCACAGTGTCCTGCGGGCCAGGGGGGAACAAACGGCAGAAGAGAGACTGATGCATTTGCAAATAGGCATGTTTCTGCCTCTTTGCAGATTCTCAATCCTAGGCCCCACCAGTGACAGACATGCAGACAAAAGAACAACTGGAGGTCTCACAGTCAAATACCATTTAAGAGTTTATCCAGTGAGTCTGAGAAAGACCCTGTCTGCAAGCAGCCATTCCTTAGTATAAAAGACAGGTCCCAACTGAGCATGTACAGAAGACCCAGGCCCCAGCCAACTCTATTTCCAGAGCTCTAGAATAAGCTTAAGCTCAGACTGTGCTAAGAGGCTTAGAACCCAAAGCTAGCAGCATATGAGAGGATTTTAACTCCAGTCCGGATTTTTTTTCTTTGTAGTATTGGACTAAAGATGTTTGTGTGGATCTATAGGCAAGCCTCCTCTTCCCCTGTACCTCTCTCCAGGGCCTCCGGGCTCACTGCTGTCTATGCTTGGAGTCTTGGTTTGCAAAGGACTCTAAGGATATCTTTGTTGTTTTTCCTTTCTAGAGAGAGAACCAAAGTACAGGAGATGCTGGGCTCAGAAGACAGGAGAGCCTATGAATTAGGTTCAGCTAAGAAGACATTTTTGAGTTTAGAACACTAAGCTGATCCAGGGTCCACATGAAACAACTAAGTTTCACCTAGGTCCTGGTTAAGCCATCTGATAATAACTCCAGCCTGCCTTGGGAAGCAGGACTGGAAATGGCTTTCAGCGCCTGGGCTCGCAGGGTAGGCAGCAAAACAAGTCTGCCTGGAGTTTGCCCCAGGGGCTTCCTCCCACTCTCAGAGTCCCTGAAAACGCTGGCTGAGCCTGTGAGGGGTGAACCAGTGGGGAGAAAGCAGGGAGAAGGTGGAGGGGCTTCTGCCTCAGGTCCATCAACAACTCTGAAGTGTCTGGTCATATCAGTGCCAGGTCTGTCTGGGCTTTGGAAACCACCTGCTTAGCTGACTGCCGCAGCCAGTCCTTGACACTTTCTTCCTTCAGGGAGCAGCCTATGAACACGAGGTAGCATTCCTGCTGCCCGCTGCTGCCTTGAGGTGTGCTTCTGGAGTCAGGCGGTGGCGTGGGTCCCTCCAAAACTGGCACGATGCTCAAGGAATTGGCCAGAGTGTTGTGGCAGACCTCCATGGTCCTCTCAGAGTCTGCAAGGAGAACACTTTAGTCCCTGAGACCCTGCCCCAAAAGGATAAGGCTACACTAAGACTGGATTAGTGCAGCTGTGGGGGACAGATTCACAAGACATGCAGGAGGGAGAACTGACATGACTGGCAGCAAATTAGAAAGGATGAAGTAAGAGAGGGAGGAACAATGTAAGTTTCTAGCTAAGCTGATTGGGTGATCAGGTGGACACCATTAACCCAGAAGGGGACTGACTACAAGAGGAAGAAAAGGTTTGCAAGTGGGAGAAGAAGAGTTTGACTCTGCATCTGTGGCATTTGAAAGACTGTAGGACCCTGAGTGGGAGACATCTACACAGTCATTAGAAGAAGAGAATGGCTGGGGTCACCCCTATGGAAGAGGTAGTTGAGGAGAAGCAAGGAAAGCTCCCTTGGTAGAGGTGGAGGGGGTGGGTCTCAGCTGAGGTCTGAGAGTCCATGGGAGGAGGGCAAGCTCAACAGTACAAGTGCTGCAGGAGGGACACATGCATGGGAACAGGAAAGATGTAATCGGGTTTATAAGCTGAGGCACTGGGGGCTAAAATATACTGGAGACACAAGGGTAAGGTTCCCCAAAAAGGCATGATGAGAAAGAGATCTAAAACAAAGAAAGGTTTACCTTTAACAAGAAAAGGGTCAAGAGTCAGTCTAAATAAAAAAGAAAAGGAGGTGATGATAGGGGAGAGGGACGAGCAGGTGGGGGTCTGTCAGAGCCTGAGGGAAGCGGGCTTGAGTAAGGGGCTTGTAGAGTGGGGCCAAAGTTTCAGATTCAATAACATAAATTAAGCCAAAGGTTAAGGACCTTGAGAGATTCTTTTATAGAGGCTCTGCCACCTAATTCTCCTATCTGAACCCAGATGATTCCATGCTTACAACTCTCAGTGGCTCCCTGCTGCAGACACCCCCGGTTACCTGCCCAGCATCCCCCTCTTCCTCCAATACCAATTCCCCATGGGCAATGGCAACTCGATCCTGGCCAATGAGAGAAGTCTGCTGAGGAACTGATAAAGACACCCACAGGAAGAGCCAGCTTCTTCCATCAGCTAGCTGTTGTGTCTGAATGTGACACCTAGACCTGCAGCACTACCTGGCAACCATGAGGGGTGGGAACCTGAGGAAAAGCTGACACCAAGAATGTAAGAACACAAAAGCCATATATTACCTGGGTCTTCACTGGCTTTGCTATGCTGCCAGACCTCTTGACTTCTTGCTATGTAGCTAACACCTGCTAGTTGAGCTGGGGTTTTCTGTTATAACTGCCAAAGATGCCCTAACAGACACACTCCCTCACTTCCTCCCTTGGGACCCAGACACAGTAAACCCTTTTTGGTTCCTGAAACGCCTGTTTTTGCCTCACATCCACAGCACATGCTCTGCCTTTTCCCTGGAACATTCTGCTCTTTCTCAATGTTGAGTTAACTGGCTCCTTGTTTTCACACCTTCCCTGAACCCCAGCCCAGGACTGACATAATTCAGGTTGCAAGGGCTGCAGGGGTCAAAGGCTGATAAACAGGTTTACTGAACGGAGGGGAGGAGAAGGCAAGTGGAAGGCTTGAAGACTTTGGCAGAAACGGATCCAGAGCTGGAAGGCTCAGCATTGGGGTAGCTCCTGGTGACAGGTCTAGGAGGAGGCCATGGATGGCTCAAGAAGGGTGGAGTGTGAGTCTCTAGAACAAGGAAGTCAAGGAGCTGTGAGGAGAGGCCCTGGGCAGGTTCGTCCAGGGGCAGGAAAACAGATCCTCCACTGCAGAGCAGAAGGACCTGGAGAAAGATTGGGACCTTGACTGAAAGGGATGACTGGAGGAGCCTATGGTGTAAGATCCAGAGGGGAGGGTTTTTTGAGAGAGTCTAAGAGGCATCAGTGGTCTGTAAAGCACCAGCAGAGTCTATGAACTCACATCATGAGATGTGAGCCCTCCACAGAGTAGCGCTCCCAAATCCAAGCGCCCAGTTACCTGAAAACTTCACTTTGCCCAGGATGTGGTAGATGTTTCCAGAGAAGGGACTTGGCTTGATAGAGGACTGAATTGCTGGTGGAGGAAGATAGGGTTGTTACTCACCTGGGGGCAGAGGCCAAGTCCAGGGTGGCACAGCTGGGAGGGTTAGGGACTGGAAAGGCACCTCCTCTAGGGTCCAGGTTTCACAGGTACCCCCACCAGATCTTCCCCCAGTGGCTCTGCCACTATTCCCAGGGGTAAGGGACTCCCGGGTCCTCAAATTCTTCTGCCTGCTTTCAGACCCAAATGGTGAGAAGAGACAGCACACACAGAATACTAAAATGGTGCCAGGAAGCGGGGACAACTCTGGGGCATTCTTTTACCAGTGTCTGGGACATGTCCCGGTCAAGGCTTACCTTTACACTTGGCCACAAAGCGAGTCTTCTCCAAGGGACGACCAAACCATACACAAATCTGAACCATTAATGGAAAGACCGATCCAACATCAAATTTACCTTCATACCTTAAAAGGTTTAAAAAATTATAAATACAAGTAATTGAGGCTTTGACTGCTACTACATACTACATTGGAAAGAACTACATATCACTTATCATATTTGAATTCTCCCTTAATTGTACGTCATTTTGTGTACAAAGCACTTATTTGAAAGCATTTATGTCTCTTTCATCTTGAGACTGAGAAGCATGTTTGCCCCCTTAGAGCAGGAAGGTCTTACCTTCTTTGGACTAGCAATCCCTTAAAGTCAAAGACCCCCTCTACTTTTGAAGCTTGCCAGTATCCCAACTGGGATTAGGGGTCCCTCCTGGTACCTTTGGAGCTCTTCCTCAGGATCCCCTCCCACTCTCTTCAGGGCTCCCACTATGCCCCACCCTCACTGAGGGCAGTTTAACAGACTGTACATTTGGATGTGCAGTCTCTCCAGAAGGAACTAAAGGGCTGGGGCATCTCTGATCTATTTTCTCAGTTTTGAGTTCAGCAGACATACTGACTGCCACAGACTCATTAAGAACGCAGCATTTAAAAAATTTAACTTTTTATTATGGAAAATTTCAGAGATATGCAAAGATAGAAGGGTAGTGTAATGAATTCCTACCACCCAGCTTCCAAAGTTATGAAACTGTCATTCCTTCTTTTGAATGATTTCATTGAGATGAATCCCTTGATTGGAATCAGTCCAGGAGAGGGCATAACATCTCATGGGTAATTTATACCACCCCCAGCAGTAGATGAGTGTACTAGTTTCACAACAATTCCTCCAGCAATGAATTTTATAGATATTTTTGCCTAAATGTAACAGGTGTCAATCAAAGCAACAGTAAGACACCATTTTGCATTTGAGTACTACGTACATGGAATTCTGTTACCACAGTTGCCATTTATACTTGGTCTTAAGTGGACTGTTCACATCTATATAATATGGGTTACTTTTCTTAAAAATCTAAACAAGCTTTCCAAATACTATATTAACCCTTCGTCACATTTGATGCAAACACTTCCCTCCAGTCTACTGTATTTTTGTATTAGTTTGCTTTGCTTGAAAACAGCACTGCAGTTTTGAATTTTACATTGTTCAAAGTATCTTACTCTTTAAAGCAACTTCTTAAAGTAAGGTGGTGGCATAACATTTTTGCAAGACTGACATGTTCTTTTTGTTCTCTCCCCATCCAAACATGAGATTTGGAGACCACAGGCTTCTCAGGCTTCTGTGTTCAGAGGCTGTATCCTTAGGGGAATTTGGAGGGGCCAGGGGAATAGTACAAGGTTTCCTTACAGACTAGGAACAAGCCCTTCTACCAGGGGAGGTGGGGGTGGGGTCGATGACAACAGAGGGCTGTGGGAGGGGAATGGCTAAGAATCTGCACAGCACAAAGCTGAGCACATCCTGCAGCTAAGGCCTGTTCACTCTGAGGTGGTGGCCCTCACCCAAGGAGAGAGGGGAGTAATGTACAGCGATGAGCAGGAATGTGATGACTGCCATCTTGTTAAAAGAGTAAATCATCTGATTCCTAGGAATGAACTTGGAAGGGAGGGCCTGAAGGGTGATTCTGAGGCCCCTCCATCTCTGATCCTCTACAAGGACTGATCTTCCTGATAAAGGAAGATTTCAGACTCTAGATTCACAGAGCCTTCTAATGAACTCCCTCATACCTGTCTCTGTCCTAGATCAGTCTGCCTCCAGAAAAGTCTGTGCCCTGAGCTAGGTTAATGTATGCCATGCCCACAATGAGTTGGTATGGACTGGAGAATAGGTGCTTCCCTAGGCACCAGGTGGAGACGACAAAAGTCTCAGGACCAGGCCCAGAGGTGTGGGCAGCAAAAAGGTCAGTAGCTGCAGCCACTGGAGAGAAGAGTTTCACCCCAGAAGCTCCATCTTTTTCTTTTTAGCTAAGATATTATTGTCTTGTTCAGGCATAAGGAATGATCCACGTACTCACTGTTTAAGTATGATGTGACTCAAACCAGAGGTTCCTTCTAAAAATAAGCCTGAAAACCTTCAATTTTACATATTGACCTTTTTTTTTTTAAACAGGATAGTACAATCAGTTTTTGCTGGTACAAAATACTGGTGATGTAAGGGGTGGTTGGAGGACTCACAGAGGTGGCTGAGGGAAGTGAGTGAGGATAATAAAGATGATCCAAATCAATATGAGGGATCAATTTTGGCTAAGCTTTAACAACTGTCTTCCCCTGAACCTTCAACAGAGCAAAACTAGTTATCCATTCCATACAGGGACAAGTGCAGCATGGTGGTTAAGAGTACAGGCTCTGCTGTACAGCAGAAATTAACACAACTTTGTAAATCTATTATACTTCAAAAAAAAAAAAATACAGGCTCTGAAGCTACACAACCTGGGTTTGAAACCCAACTCTTTCATTTACTAGCTGTGGGACTTTGGACAAGACATTTAAGTCCTTGCTGCCTCAGTTACCTTATCTCTAGAATGAAGAAAAAAATGGAATCCACCTTGCAGGCTTGGTTTGAGGATGAATGAGATAACATAGGTTGAACTCTTAGAGTGGCACTGTGAACAGAACTTTCTGTGATGATGGAAATGTTCTGGATCTGAACTGTCCAAGACAGTAGCTGCTAGTCACAGGTAGCTGGTTAAGCACTTGAAATGTGGCTTGTGTGACTAAAAGGCTAAATTTTAAATTTTACTTTATTAATATACATTTACATTTTATTAACTAGCCACATGTGGCTAGTGGCTGCCGTACTGGAGAGCGAAGTCTTAGAACAACGTGTAGCACACAGTAAGTGCTCAAGTGATGCTGGAAATATGATTATAGTGCACTTCACACTCTCTTTTCTCTTCCTCTCCTCTCTAGAGGACAGGTTCAGGCTAGGAGGCCACCTGCAGAGCACAGAACATGCCCTGGGCCACAATAGCAGGGAACCTACCTGTCAGATGGGAACCCTAGAGGACTGACTATTCTCAGGAGAGACTCTCTCACCCGGGAGGGTCATAACTCCTTGGTTCCATGTCGGCCACCTCACTCTCACTAGAGGCTAGAGGAAACAAAGGATACCATTGTGCTTAAGGCCTATAAGATGACTCCTTAAGTCTCAACATCCAGCAAGGGTCTCAATTTGGACCCCAAGATGTGGATCACTGGGCTTCCAGCAAGGCCAGTGGTTACTGGGACATGGCAGGCTGTTGTAGCTGCCATTGTCACCCTCCTAGAGCACACCTGGTATTTTCACTTTCTCTTTTTCTTTCCTGTAAATAAATAAATCACTGAGTTTATAAAGAAATCTTAGCTACTTTTCAATGATGATACTTGCCAGCCAGGGTACATTAGATATCGAGATCGTAGCATCTGAGGACTCGAAAAACTATTTTCTGAGAGAATCAGTTCAATGTCTTCATTCCTTTGAAAACATACAGAAAACCCAGGTTAATTAGAACTATTAACCTTAACCTGTACATTCTGCTTACTCTCTACACCGCCATACACACATACAAGTACATGCATATATTTTTTTTCTGTTATTTCACCCCTAAATACTTTAGTATGCATCTCTAAGAACAAGCACATTCTCTTGAAGAACCACAACAGTATAATCACACTGAGGGAATTTAATACTGAGGACAAGCAGCATTGGTATCACATGGGAGCTTCGTGGAAATGCAGGATCTCCAGCCTACTCCAGACCTACTGAATCAGAACCCTCATTTTAATAAGATCCCCAAGAGGTTAATATGCACATTAAAGTTGGAGAAGTATTGATATAATATACATCCATTTTCAAATTTCCCCTTTTTGGGGGGATAGGGCACTCAGGATCCAATCAAGGATTGCTCATTAATTTATAATCTTTATTTTCCTTCAGTCTGGAACAATTCCTCCAACTATTTTTGTTTGTTGCTCATTTTTTTTTTTTTTTTTTTTTCCGGTACGCGGGCCTCTCACTGCCGTGGCCTCTCCCGCCATGGAGCACAGGTTCCGGACGCGCAGGCCCAGCGGCCATGGCCCATGGGCCCAGCCGCTCCGCGGCACGCGGGATCCTCCCTGATCGGGGCACGAACCCGTGTCCCCTGCATTGGCAGGCGGACTCCCAACCACTGCGCCACCAGGGAAGCCCGGAGTTGACATTTTTGAAGAGTACATGCCAGCTGTCTTGTGCCCCACAACCTGGATTTGTCTGGTTGCTCCTCATGATTAGATTCAGCTAAGCATTTCTGGCAAGATTAATGGCCAAGTGATGTTGTGTCCTTCCCACGGTGTCACGAAGGAGGCACATGATGTCAGTTTATCCCATTAGTGGTCTTGGTAAGTTTAATCATTTGGTCAATGCCATGTCTTCTAGATTAAACCTCTCCATTGTGAAGGTACTTTTCCCTCTTTGTAAGTAGTAAGCAGTCTGTGGAGTGACAGATACTTTTTATTTATTCATTTATTTATTTAATTTATTTATTTATGGTTGCACTGCATCTTCGTTGCTGTGCACAGGCTTTCTCTAGTTGCGGAACAGCGGGGGCTACTCTTCGTTGCAGTGCGCGGGCTTCTCAGTACAGTGGCTTCTCTTGTTGCGGAGCATAGGCTCTAGGTGTGCAGACTTCAGTAGTTGTGGCATATGGGCTCAGTAGCTGTGGCTCGTAGGCTCTAGAGAGCAGGCTCAGTAGTTGTGGTGCATGGGCTTAGTTGCTCTGTGGCATGTGGGATCTTCCCAGACCAGGGATCGAACCCGTGTCCCCTGCATTGACAGGCAGATTCTTAACCACTGCACCACCAGGGAAGTCCCGTGACAGATACTTTGAGACAAGTGAATATCCCTTTCCTCAACAATCTGTCATCCACTGCTTTTAGCATCCATTGATAATTCTTGCCTAAATCAAGTATTATACGAAAGGTTACAAAATAGTGACTTTCTAGTACTATAAATCCTTATTTATTTATTAGCTAGCATTCTTCTATAAAGAAGAGCTTTACTGATCTGTCCCTCTCCCTTTTTTTAGTATCACCACAGACTCATTTTACTCCACGTGCTATATAATCCATTATTATCATGGTTCTCTCATATACTCAAGTTGTCCCAAATTTGCCTAGTGGGAGCTTCTTAAGCTAGCTTCTGTATCCTTTTGACATATTTCCACTAATCTTTGAATACTTCCCTGCTTTTTTGTCACAAAATGTACTAGGCTCACCTTGTACTTTCACTCCCTAAACCTGCAATCAGCCAATTCTCCAAAGAGTCCTGATACTTTGTAGTGGGGATTGGTACTTAGAAATTAAGATCTAGAGGTAGAAGTATTAATTGCTATTATTATTTCTAGTCCCTTTTAATGGAAAGGGTATTATTTCTGGTCCCTTTTAATGGAAAGAGCTAGGGAATATACTTTTTTTTTGAAATAATGAATTTATATCGAGTCCCCCAATTCAACTCCAACATTTGTAGGGTTTTTCCTTACCTTTCCCATTTCATATTTATAATCTCCCTTCTCTAATCAGTGATGTTGTTTGGAATCAGGGTTCCAACAGAGGATTATGCTCAGAAGCTACTTGAATTATTTTGCATATGTACGGTTCTTATAACTTTGGTATACAGATGGATTCACGTTTTTGTTTGTATTTTTTCCCTCCTTGTTGACTTAATTTTTGAATGTGTAAAATATGTGCATTGCTCAAAAGTCAAAACTATATGAAAAGTATACACCTTTTAGCACCTTATTGAGCAAACAAAACTGCTATATGACAAGATGTTTTCATACACACGAAGTCACTAATTCTCTATTTTTAGTTTGTAACTTGAACCCAGGTCTATGAAGTAAAGATATAATTTCCCCATGTTTCTATGCCATTTCTCTCACATCTTAACACAAAGAACATTGAGAGAGTCTTGACTTCCATCCTTTAATGATGAGAACGTGAATGCATCAAAACAGAACATCTCAAAACAGTACAGGAGGGCTTCCCTGGTGGCTCAGTGGTTGAGAATCTGCCTGCCAATGCAGGGGACACGGGTTCGAGCCCTGGTCTGGGAAGATCTCACATGCCGCAGAACAACTAGGCCCGTGAGCCACAACTACTGAGCTTGCGCGTCTGGAGCCTGTGCTCCGCAACAAGAGAGGCCGCGATAGTGAGAGGCCTGCGCACCACGGTGAAGAGTAGCCCCCGCTTGCCGCAATTAGAGAAAGCCCTCGCACAGAAACAAAGACCCAACACAGCCAAAAATAAATAAATTAATAAATTGCCAATTTGATACATGAAAAATTATATATATTAAAAAAAATTTAAAAATTAAAAAAAAAAAAACCAGTACAGGATACTAACATGTGGGGTCCTCTTGGTGATTTTTACACAGCATCAAAAGCACTTCAAGCATTTCCCTGGTGGCACAGTGGTTAAGAATCCGCCTGCCAGTGCAGAGGACACAGGTTCAAGCCCTGGTCCGGGAAGGTCCCACATGCTGCGGAGCAACTAAGCCCATGAGCCACAACTACTGAGCCTGCGCTCTGGAGCACGTGCTCCGCAACAAGAGAAGCCACCACAATGAAGAGTAGCCCCCACTCGCCGCAACTAGAGAAAGCCCACCTGCAGCAACAAAGACCCAACACAGCCAAAAATAATAAAAATAAAATAAATAAATTTAAAAAAAAAAAGCACTTCAAGACCTGACTTTTATAAATGCTCAGGTCTTTGATACAGTAGAAAGACCCAGTGGGCCATAGACAGACTGCTGCATCTGAGAAAGTGGCTGGTCCTGCGGAGTGAAGTGAACTGGTAAGTTTACCTGGTGACAATCCCATTTTCTGCAAGAATGAAGGCTGCAGAAGGATTGGCAGCTCTGATGAGGCTCTGCAACTGAATCAGGAGAGGGTGCCTCTGCTCTGTGGTGTGACTGGTGAACACCACATTACTCACCAGGCCTGGGGAACAAAACCAAAAACAGTTCAGCCTTTATGAGTCCTGACTGGGGCTGAGGGTTTGCACAAATGTGAGCCCTTGCTCCCTCCCCTGATCATCCCTTCTAGCAGCCTCCTCATGTAGACACCCGTCACCCAACACTGATATACATAGCCATCATTCTGCTCCTCTTTCTGCCACTGCAACCTCTTGGAGTGAATGGCCTCAACTCTGTAGCTGCCTCACCTCCTAACCTCCTCTGTCTTCTTAATTCCGCTTTGATACCTGGAGCTTTTTCATTTAAGGGCCCTTTCTATATCCCATGTACTTAACCTCATCAGGAACTGGTGCCAGTGACTTTTCACCAGTTCAGAACACAGACATGTACCAAGCACAAACCGTATGTCAGGTGCTAACCATTCTCAAAGAGTGCACAGTCAAGAAGTCTCACCCGTGGACCCACAGTTCCAAGGTAAGTGCTAACAAAGATATTCACAGAGTGACACAGTAAGGAAGGGTGGCGCATGTAAAGAGAGGTTGTGGAGTGGGCCACAATCACTCTCAATCTTTCTGTGAAAATATAGAAGTAAAATCCACAGCACTACAGATAATTTTGAAATCAGAGAATTTGCCACATCCCATCATGCCAACACAATTGTAATACCTCTTCCATACTTATTTTTACATGGCTAGGATCACAGCATATACACCATTTCTGCTATAATGTCATTTGCATTTGTGTTATTCAACCGTTTTTATTCACTTAATATTGTGAAAATTTCAAACATATACAAAAGTAGAAAAAAATAGTATAATGAACGCCCACGAGCCCATCACTTGGCTTCAAGAAAGATTAACATTTGGCTAACTATTTCTTCTATACCATACCCCAACCTTTTCTCCTTTCCTCTCCTTCCCCACTGGATGATTCTGAAGCCAATAATAGACATCCTATTATTTCATCCAAAAATATTTCAGTATGTATTATCATAAGGACTCTTTAAAAAAATGAATGATTAACAATAAATTCTTTAATATAAAATATCTAGCCCACATTCAAACTTTTCTGTCTCAAGAATATTTTCTTAATTTTTTGGAAACAGGAACCAAACAAAGCCCATACATTATATTTCACTGATGCATCTCATAATTCTCTTTCAATCTATAGTTTTCTTCTTACTTCTTTGTGATTTATTTGTTGAAAAACTGCATCTTGTATATTTCTCTCAGTCTAGATTTTGCTGATTGCATCTCCATAGTGTTGCTTAACATGCTAGATATACCTGGTTTAAAGATTCAATCTTTTTTATTATAATCTAGTTTTTAAAAAGTTCTTGTTCTTTTTCTAACTTCTTAAGTTGAATGCTTAATTCATTATTTAAAAAAGCCACAATGAGATAGCATTTCATACCTGTTAGAATGGCTATTCTCAAAAAGACAAGAAATAAGTAGTGTTGGTGAGGATGTGGAAAAAAGGGAAACTTGTACACTGTTGCTGGGAATGCCAATTCTATAGTGGTACAGACACTATGGAAAACAGGATGGAGATTCCTAAAAAAATTAAAAGTACCATATGATCCAACAATTCCACTTCTGGAATATACCAGAAGGAACTGAAATCACTATCTTGAAGAGCTATCTGCACACCCATGTTCATTGCAGTATTATTCACAATAGCAAGATATGGAAACCTAAGTGTCCATTAGTGGATGAATGGATAAAGGAGATATAAGATAGATATATCTTATATATATCTATCTTATATATGATAATGACATATATATATAAATGTTACTCAGCCATAAAGAGAATGAAATCTTGCCATCTTGCCATGGATGGACCGCAAGGGCATTATGCTAAATGAAATAAGTCAGAGAGAGAAATACCATATGATCTCATTAATATGCAGAATCTAAAAACAAAAACAAAAACCAAGCCCATAGATACAGAGAACAAACTGGTGGTTGCCAGAAGCAGGGGGCAGGGGGTGAGAAAAATGGGAGGAGAGAGTCAAAAGGTACAAACTTCCAGTTATAAAATAAATAAGTCATGGAGATGTAATGTACAGCATGGTAACTATAGTTAATAATACTGTATTGAATAACTAAAAGCTGCTAAGAGAGTAGATCTTAAAAGTTCTCATCATAAGAAAAAATTGTTTTGTAACTAGGTAAGGCAATGCATGTTAACTAGACTTATTGTGATTATCATTTTGCAATGTATACAAACATCAAATCATTCTGTTGTACACTTGAAACTAATACAATGTTATATGTCAAGTATATCTCAATAAAAAGAAAAATTATTTCTTGTTTAGTAACATAGTAACTTAAAGGTATATGCTTTCTTTTGAATTATTTGGTTACAGAAATATTCATGACAGGTTGTAGATGGTGTCCTGTATCACTAAAAATTGCCCTTTTATTTATTTACTTATTAGCCGTGCTGTGCGGCATGTGGGATCTTAGTTCCCCGACCAGGGATTGAACCCGTGCACCTTGCAGTGGAAGCACGGAGTCTTAACCGCTGGACCACCAGGAAAGTCCCAAAACTGCCCTTTTTAGACTCTTCAATATTTTGCCTGGTATTCAACCCTGCTGTTATTAATATCAACCTCATTTCTTTTTGTTTGCATTCGTCTGTTATATCTTGTCCATTCTTTCATCACCATCCTTACTTAGTTTTAGATGCTTCTCTTGTACAGAACATCATATAATTAGATTCTACTTTTTGGTTTAATCTGAGATACTTTTCCTTTTAATAGGTGTTTATTCCATTTATATTTACTGACACTTTGTTTCTGTTACCTTGTTTATGTGGAATTCTATTTAAAAAAATTTTTTTTTAACTTTTAGCAATATGATTTCTGCATTGTTTTCTGCTTTCCTTCTGATAAGTGGTGGGCTTATAGTCTGTTTTATGTTCTTATGATAGCTATCCTTATGTCACCTTTAGACAATGTCTTTTGACTTTTCCACATGACAGACAAGGAAGTTCATATACCCTTAAATTTGCCCCGCTTCTCCACTATCACGTTCTGGTTGGCTACATTAATAATCTTATAGTTCCTCTAGTGGATACTTTTTTTAAGTTTTACTGTTCTTATAAATTTATTTATTTATTTATTTATTTATTTATGGCTGTGTTGGGTCTTCGTTGCTGCGTGCGGGCATTCTTTAGTTGTGGCGAGCGGGGGCTACTCTTCATTGCGGTGTGCGGGCTTCTCACTGCGGTGGCTTCTCTGGTTGTGGAGCACAGGCTCTAGGAGCGTGGGCTTCAGCAGTTGTGGCTCGTGGGCTCTAGAGCGCAGGCTCAGTAGTTGTGGCACCTGGGCTTAGCTGCTCCGCGGCACGTGGGATCTTCCCAGACCAGGGCTCAAACCCGTGTCCCCTGACTTGGCAGTTGGATTCCTAACCACCATGCCACCAGGGAAGCCCGAGTGGATAATTTTGTATCTTTAAAGAGTACAACTAACTCTTTACAAATTGACTTAACAGCTTTAAAATTTACTGATCTCCCACTTGAGAAGATGTAGAGGTAATCTCTCTCTCGTTGCCTCCTAATTTTTTATTAAATATAATTTCATTTATAGGGTTTTGAGATTTTCAACATTTATATTCTATCTTGTAATAGCATTCTCATAGGTGTTATAATTAATTCTATACCTAAGAATACTCAATGCTCATCATCAATCTTTTTACTAATAGAGACTAGTTTTTTGTTTGTTTGTTTGTTTTTGTGGTACGTGGCCTCTCACTGTTGTGGCCTCTCCCATTCAGGAACACAGGCTCTGGATGTGCAGGCTCAGCGGCCATGGTTCACGGGCCCAGCCGCTCCGCGGCATGTGGGATCTTCCCGGACCAGGGCACGAACCCGCAACCCCTGCATCATCAGGCAGACTCTCAATCACTGCGCCACCAGGGAAGCCCGAGACTAGTTTTGTAAACGATTAGTTCATAAGTGAATGTCTCTAAATTATGAGACTTCAGCTTTCCTAAGTAACCTTGTAATTGTAGGATCCTGAATAATGAATATTCAGTACAGAGGACTCTTACTGTTCACTTCAGTCAAGTGTTTTGTTTTTTAAAAAATTAGCTGTACTTAGTTTTTCAGGGCAAAACTCATAATGTACAGAAGAGTTCACAGACAAAGTAAATTCCCTTCCTACCCAGCAACCTACTTCTTTCCCTGGAGGCAACCATATTTATAAGAGTTTTCTTCCAGATATGTGCTGAGTATTTACAAGTAAATGTGTATGTATACATTTTTCCCACAAACAGTGGCATACTATACCATTCTGTACCTTGTTTTTTCACTTAAGCCTTTTAAAAAAATTTTTTGGTAAAGCTTACTTCTTCCTTACAATCTTCTCTAATACCGTTATCATCCCAATCCTCCCCTCATGCCACCTTGCTGTCTCCCTTTCTCTGAACTACGAGAGCTCCTTTGAATAACACGGGCAGTGCTTAAAATATAAGGCTTATATTTTTATTTATCTTCTTCATATATGTAAAAAGATAGCATAAGGTAAAGATTAAAGCGTGGGTTTTGGAGCCAAGCAAACCTGAGTCTGAATTTTCGGTTCCACTAATTATTCATGGGTGACATTAGGCAAATTGCTCAACTTTCTCTCTGAGCCCAAATTTCCTCCTCTGTCAGATGGGAACACATACCTCCAGGTTATCTGTGAAATGCTTTATCACAGGCTACAGAGAGTAAGAACTCATTAAATGCAACCTGACACTACTACCACCACCATCTCATCATTTGGGAATGGGACCCCTACATGTACACCAAGGAGCCTGGACCGATTCCTCAGACTGACAGAGGTGGCTGTGGCACGCCTTAGCCACAGCGACAAGCAGGAAGGTAAGTCACATGACTCTCACCAGCCTAGGCTGCTGAGCCCATGGTTTAGATGAGTGGCTATCACTGGTTTGAAGGCAACTTCCAGGACCCCTGGTCCCTGCCTCTGGTCTGAGGCAGAAGTTAGTGATACTTCCTTCCTCTCACCAATCATATTTATAAAAAGTGTTCCAAAACTCTGAAGACTGAATCTAACCTCATAACCACATTCCATTCGCAACCAGGGAACAGGGGTTAGGAGCTTCATGTCAATGGTCGTGTGTTACAATGGGGACAAGGCACACACGAAGGGTATACAATATGCCTAGGATCATAGATGTCAGGAGGTAGGGCTCGACTGCTGAGCACATAATCTGCTTCCTGAGTGCTTACACACTGTTTGGGAATCTATTGGTTCCTTGGTTCTGAGACATGAGTCCTGCTCTTCACAGGTATCTGTTAGTGCTCCACAGCAAGTCAGTCGGCCTTAGGTAAATATGGCCTATATGCCTCAGCACAGTGCTTGAGAGACCTCTGAGGATTCAAAGGTGAGTTTCCTCAATGGCTTCCCCTGACATCCAAGCAGTCACTTGGTGAAAGGCACACCGACTGCCTAGTTCCCCAAACCTGGGCCATCGTCCATCCTCCACTCTCAGTCCCTGCCACCATTTGCCTGGTTTAGACCACTGCTCTCTCTTCACTAGGTTACTGCTCATTCTCTCTACTTCCAGGCTTCCTTTACTACAATTCATTCTTCCTATTGTAGTAAGAGTAATCTTTCAAAAACATAAATCTGATCAAGTCACTTCCCTACTTAAAATATTTAATGCATTCCAATTATTTTTAGGCTGATATCTAAACTTCTTGGCCTGCTTGACCTATCTGCATGATGCACTTCCTCAGGGCCCTAGTCGTACTCTAATCACCATCAGGCCTTCAATCTTGCTGTTTCTTCTGCCTGGAGCCATCCTTTCTCTCATTTTTTTGAAGGAGGGCCAACTCCTCCTTCAGGGTGTAGACAATTTGAATAGCACCTCTTCCAGAAGCCTTTCTTAATCCCCCAGGACTGGGTTACAGCAGGCATTAGATAAAAATTTGCTGAATAAATGAACGAATAAATGAAGTGTAATAAAAGACACATGCAACCTGACCTCCGAGGCAGCTGCCTAAGAAACTAAGCCGTGGGTACCCACATGCCAAAAATTCTCCCACTTGCAGGTCTGAGCAAGTACTATTCATCAGACAGCCATCTGGAAAGGTTTCTAAGATTTATTAGTATATACATATTTTTGGTGCAAAATTCGTAAGGTACAAAAGGGTGTTCAAGTTTCTTCTTCCCTTCTCTGGCACCCTGAGCCTTATTTCTCCTCCGCAGAGGCAACCACTAATAACCAGATTTTGGGTATGCCTCCTCAGATAGTCTATGCATATACAAGTATATAGGAATATACAGAACCACATTTTCTTAACAGCTTCTCCTACACTTAAAACTTCTATTCTCAAGGTCTTCAGGTATGGCCTAGATGTGGTAACAGCACAAGACTTAGGAATTCAAATGGAGAATATGTCTGCATTTTGTTTATTCTATTTTAAAAAGGTTTCTCACATGCCTTCCTTGTTCATAAGCTTTAACATTAAGATGGACCATCTGCAGTCAGAGTTTTAGGAAAGCCTCCTAACAAAGGTGACACTGGTAGTGCCTGTGCTTCCATTCCCATTTAGAAAGGTCACTCTGCAGGCTGTGGGGAGGCAGTGAGGACAGCCTGGTGAGCCTACTGCCAGAACCCCATGTCCTGGTGCAGCCACAGGAAGTGGCTGGGGCCTTTGGAAACTGAGTAAAGCAAGGCCAGGCAGCCAGGCCCAGAATGTGGCACAGTGGGGTGGCAGGCAGGGTTCTAGAAGGCTCAGCACATTCCAGAGATGGCAGTTATGAGAGCCGGCTCCTGCGAGAGGCCCATGACATTACCAGGGGTGGAAGACAAGAATAGCTGTGGTGGATCTTGCAGTGAGGAGTCAGGAAAGGCTGAGAGAAGATCTATAAAGGCCCTAGGACTCTACTTAGCATCTACTTGGGCAGAAGAAACTGGAGAGTCAGACTACTGCGAATGTGCCAACCTGAGTGGCATGCAGCAGGGTCACAAGCACAGGCTTGTCCTGCCTGAGAAAAGGCTAGGATCCGAGTCTCTGACAGATAACTTGCCCAAAGTCCTGTCTGCCCCATGAGTACCATGTAGACAAACACTGTGGGCTTTGGATTCTAGGTCAGGAATTGGACATATAAAAGGGGCTTTGCTTTGTGGAGAAACAAGCAAAAGGATTATCCCCAGCATTCCTTAGGCCAGCTATGCAATCTGCTACCTGCCAAGAGGAAATGCCATCTTCAAGGCAAGGTACAGCAGTTATCTGGAGCACAGGGTGAAGAGGCCATCATGAGCGGTTTCATCTTGCTTGGGCCGGGAGCTTCCTTCTGCTCTGTTATCAAGGAGTGGATACTCTGATTTGGCCAACGCCTCAACAGTCTGGGTTGTGAGTGAGCAGGCAGCCTGGACTGGCCTGTTCCCAAGAGTGGA
The DNA here is from genome assembly GCF_963455315.2 of Globicephala melas. Lineage (NCBI taxonomy): Eukaryota > Metazoa > Chordata > Mammalia > Artiodactyla > Delphinidae > Globicephala > Globicephala melas. Next base: position 56,869,766 of record NC_083328.1, on the reverse strand, counting down.
GAAACATCTCTGAGGTCTGTTTGACCATCCCAGTCTGGCTAAAGACTTCCAGCAACCCAGAAGAACACAAATCTCACTTCTTTTGTCTATCTACAGATACATCTAAAAGCAGATCATGGTAGTAAATTATCTGCGCTCTGTTTTAAAGCCAGCATTATAATGAGCCTTGCTTGCTGTTTAAGCATTGAGATTATTTCCTAATCCTTGGATCTCTGTAATACACATCATCTTGTGGCTGCAATACAGTGCTTTTCTCATTGTAAAATAATCCTTTGTTGTAAAAGCAATGAATCAGGGAGCTTAACTCATGAACAGGAGCGAAGGGAGGCAACTGCTCCCTTAGGAAGTAAAATGTTTGTCTACCGGTGGCAGATTCTACCTCTAAGAGAGCCACCAAATCTCTGAGGAAGAAGAAATACTTGCATTTTATCTCCTCTCTCCCCAGAAGGTCCATGCCCATGGTGAATTAGGTCAGATCAGTCTATAGTGTCCTCTTGGCCCAGATGTAAGGGGAAGATGTCTACCAAGGCACTATCACTTAACAAGCCCTTTGCAGTTCAGAAAACAGCATATATGGCCTCAAGGTTATCTGTCTACATCCGATCACATTCCCAGCTTTCTTTTTTTTTTTTTACGCCTCCAACCAGGGACTGAACCCAGGCTGTGGGAGTGACTGTGGCACTGAACCCAGGCTGTGGCAGTCCTAACCACTGGACTGCCAGGGAATCCCCCTGGCTTTCTTTTTTTTTTTTTTTCTTTTAATTCTTTTCTTAAAAACATATTTATTTGGGCTTCCCTGGTGGTGCAGTGGTTGAGAGTCCGCCTGCCGATGCAGGGGACACGGGTTCGTGCCCTGGTCTGGGAGGATCCCACATGCCGCGGAGCGGCTGGGCCCGTGAGCCATGGCCACTGAACCTGAGCGTCCGGAGCCTGTGCTCCGCAACGGGAGAGGCCACAGCAGTGAGAGGCCCGCGTACCGCAAAAAAAAAAAAAAAAAAAAAAATTTATTTATTTAATTTTTGGCTGCGTTGGGTCTTAGTTGTGGCACATGAGATCTTTTGTGGTGGTGTACAGGCTTCTCTCTTCTTGTGGCATGCGGGCTCCAAAGCGTGTGGGCTCTGTAGTTGTGGCATGCAGGCTCTCTAGTTGTGGCTCGCATGCTCAGCAGTTGCAGTGCACGCGCTTAGTTGCCCCGCAGCATGTGGGATCTTAGTTCCCCGACCAGGGATCGAACCCGAGTTCCCTGCGTTGGAAGGCGGATTCTTAACCACTGGACCACCAGGGAAGTCCTCCCACCCCCACCCTAGCTTTCTTTATATAAGTACAGAATTGACACACATTACCTTTGAACAATGAGTTGGAAGGCAGTGCTAATGAAATATGCCTACAAAATCCCAGACAGAACTCATTCTGTCTTGGCCTAAAAGAGCTTTCCTCTTGCAATACTGGCCCAGGTTCATGGACAGTAAAGACAGAACACTTGCTTAAGGTTCTTTGCCAAGGTAGCCTGATCATCTTTTTCCCACATGCAAAAAAAGAAGAGGGGCACTGAAGGAGAAAGTGTCAAGAAGCCAAGGGGCACTAGGGTGGCAATCTTCATGTGATCAGTTATGTGATCGATCACTATATGATCGATCATATAGTCAGAGGGGCTTACTACAGCCCACACCGTTGGCTTTGATCATGACTTCCAAACATTTATCGAAGGACCAGACAGCTCTCTTTGGTTATCTCCTGGACCTATGTTTTCTCCTATGTAGTCTATTTCAAGGATAGGTACCACCAACCTTTCCAATCTCCCAAGCTAGAAACCTAGGAGTCACTCCAGATACCCCCTTTTTCAATGTCCCCCCATCTAGTCTGTTACCAGATCCTACTAACCCAGCCCCTATAAAATCTCTTTAATCTACCTGGGGTGGACACGGTGGATAGACCCAGCCAACCTCCATTCAACTCTGCTTCTGGGGTGCAGTGCCTAGAAAGCAACAGGGGCCTCTAAAAGCTAGACTTGAGACTCCCTGGTGCAGCAGTCCAACACACACATTCTTCTCTCCAGTGACCCGGCCTCCTGCCCTGCACAGCCTCCAGCTCAGCTCTTCCCCAAGACAACAGCTCTACGAATGCTCTGTTGTCTCCATTCCCTGTGGATTGGCAATGGCATCAGCAGGGCAAAACCGTGCTGGTGACACTGAGTTCTTTTCTTCCATCTGATTTCTACTTGCTGGGCTGTTTCAGGAAGCCCAGACCCCAGGCCTTCTGACAACAATAAGTATTTTATCACTAACTGTAGGAAATTTAGAATTTATTCTGGGTCTCCAGCCATCATAGCTAATATGACTAAAAAGTGCTGCTCCCAGGCTGCCAGAAGGTAGGACAATGCAAGGATGAGTGTAACCTACAGGATGTGTGGATTTTTCTAAATGTTATAAAGGAGATGTGGAAAATTTCAGTATATGTAGCAGGGGACTAAGGGAGGAGGTTCTACTCGGCCATATTCTCACTCATGGGACAGGAGAAATGCATCAAAATCTTGCTGATCCACAGGCTAGGAATACCTATTCAGTCCACTGACATTAGCTGGAAGGCCAGGGCAGACTTAAGGCCAGCTCAGAAGAGGTGTTGCCATGGCAATTTACTATCATTAAGAGACAAACTCTCGGAAGAAATCTGCCTATCAAATATGATAAAAGCAAAAAATGCCCAAGTCTTCCCTGGATCAGTTTTATTTGCTTTAGATTTCAGAATGGTAGGTGGGAGCATGAAGAAAAGTCTGTCGCATCTAAACATAATTTGAAAGGCTTGCAAGCGAAAACAGAGCATATTGCTTACCTTGTGAACACTGGTCGAGACATTTAGGAAAGAGAAATCTAGGGAGAAAAAAGAAATATTTTAAAACCATTAATCTCAGAATTTTCATTGGTTATTTCTCACAAAAATGTGAATATCACTAACATACAAGATGACTTACTCAGTGGGGCAACGGGCAGGCAACACTGAACATTAAGGATAGCCATGATTATACAAAAGGTTTTCATAGCTTTGAACCAAAGTCCCCTAAGCCAGAAACCCCACAGAAGTCCCAAAGTGGCCAACTCTTGGTGGAATGTTGAAGAGGGGATACTGAGGACAGGGCCAGCTCTCAAGACTATAAGAAATGGAGAAAGAGAACTTGGTCTTCTTTTCCACCCTCCCAAAGAGATACTGTCCTGACAGTAAAGGGGAAATTTCAAGGGAAAATGAGAATTATTTTACCTAACTGTGCCAAGGGCCTTCAGTACCAAAGTTGCCATATTTCCCTTTATGTGCACAACAGAATCCTGGTTTCCCTTTAATCCTATTCTGAGCTCAAACGGTGAATGAAATGTAGGAAACTGACTGATTGGATTGAGGGTGACTAATCCAAAGTGTGAGTTAACAACTGTAGCTCTGCAGTAAGCTCCAGAGAAAAGCCCATATTCTCAGTGCTTTAAAACTTCTAAAACACCACAGTGCTCTTCTTAGAGAAGAAAGCTAACACTAATGAGAATAGCTGCCTTTTATCAAGTTCTTACCATGGGCTGGGCACTGTGCAAGCAGTTCATATATACAATTTTATTCTCACATCCACCCTGTGCCTTGGCTACCTAAAAACCACAAAGAGTGGGTTTAGGTTGGCTAAGCAAGCTAAGCACTTGGCCCAAGGTCCCACATGCAGCTAGGAAATGGGAGAGCTTATACAGGGACCCGGGTTCATTTGGCACCACAGAGCTCCTGTGCTTTCTTCCCCTGCAAATAAGATGCTTGATGAAGCCACCCTCTGAATTGTTGCTGGTGTAGTTGGCAGGTATTAGTGCTGTTCAAAACACTGAGGGGAGTTTCTCTCCTGCAATTTTCTTGGTGGTGGCAAATCCTCATCTTTTAATTTGATTTCTGACAACAGCCAGACACACAGCATTTGGAACCAAATTTGGTGGATGAGTGTGCTGGATGAATACAACTTTGGGCTGTGGATCTAGTTCACTTGCCTGACTCCTTCATGGTTTCTAAAGAATTCCATGGGAGAATCCCCATGTGCTCTGAGCAAGGTCAGGAGCCCTGGAGCAAAGGAAGAGACATCCGCACCAGAGTCTCCCAAGAATAGAGGTCACCGACTTCACTGCATTCATAGTCCACTGAATGGCCAGCCACACAGCAAATGCATTCTTAGAAAAATGACTGTCCCCATCAAGTAAGTACCTGTGACTTTAGAGTACATGCCCTTAAAAGCCCTTCTCAGTGCCCTGCTTGCTTTCTTGCAGTAGCCCACAGAAATTCACACCAGTGGCATCTTAGACAAGGCTGAGCAATGTTTCCCCTCAAGGCATCTTATACAATCACAGGTTGGATGCTCATGTTTTAAACCCCTGACAGGGTAGAGGGCCATTAAGCTGCTCACTTTAAACAGGTGCAAAGAAAATACTCAGAACACATGGACTTGCACATGCATGCAATTTCTTCTCATATCTTGGCATCTCTGGCATCCCTGTCCTTCAAATTCATATGCTGGCTTTCTTTACTAATCCAACTATGAGTTATTGCTTTTTTATAATTCTTATAAAATTACATGAATCTTTTATTACAGCACTTCCTACCCTATATCATGATTAATTGTGTACATGTCATGGGTGTGGCATTTGGAAAATTATTTAACTTTTCTGAGCAACAGCTTCCTCATGGTAAAACATGGTAATGATGCCTACCTTAAATGCCTCCCAAAATACCTAAAGGGGATTTTGAGGTTTGAAAGGGGTAAAGCATCACAGTGTCTAACAAACAGTGGAAAACAAATGTTGGCTCACTCCTTTCCTTCTCTGCATATCGTCCTCCCTACTAAACTGTAATATTATTATTATTTTTTTTTTTTTTTGCGGTACGCGGGCCTCTCACTGCTGTGGCCTCTCCCGTTGTGGAGCACAGGCTCCAGACGCACAGGCCCAGCGGCCATGGCTCACGGGCCCAGCCGCTCCGGCATGTGGGATCCTCCCGGACCAGGGCACAAACCCGTGTCCCCTGCATTGGCAGGCAGACTCTCAACCACTGCGCCACCAGGGAAGCCCTAAACTGTAATATTATTGAAGACAGACAAATAACAAGTATTGGTGAAGATGTGGAGAAATGGGAACCCTCATACATTGCTGATGAGGATGCAAATGGTATAGTGGCTTTGGGTAAGTTTGCAGTTCCTCAAAAAGTTAAAAAAAAAAAAAAAAAAAAAAAGTTAAATATACAGTTACCATATGACCCAGTGATTCTACCCAAGAGAACAGAAAACATACAACCATATGAAAACTTAATACATAAACATTCATAGCAGTATATTTATGATAGCCAAAAGATGCAAATAACTCAAATGTCCATCAACTGATGAATGGATAAAAAAGATGTGATATATCCATACAATGAAATATTTGTCAATAAAAAGGAATGAAACACTGACACATGCTACAACATGGATGAACCCTGAAAGAAGCCAGACACAAAAGGCCACATATTATATGATTCCATTCATGAAATGTCCAGAATAAGTATATCCACAGAAACTTCAATAAAGCTGTTACATTAAAAGAAGCAATATACGTGATACTATAAAATATCAAATGGTTTTCCCATCATCCAACATTTGCCCCCAAGGAACTGGTCATTTCCCAGAAGGAACAACCATTTCACAGTCTGGCATGTATCCTTCTAGATATTTTCTATGCGTATACAAGTAAACATTTAAAAAATATACATTGTTTTGGTAATTTGTTTTTCTCACTTCATAAAATATTATGGCCATTTTCTATGTTAGAAGATAAAAATCTACTTGAATTTAAAAAATGCCTGCATAGCAGTCCATTATGAATATCCCCAAATTTAACCAGTCACTTACTAATTGAGCATTTGGATTATTTCCAGTTCTTTGATATTATTAATAGTGTTGTCTTGAACATTGCAGAGCACACCTGTCATATTTCAGACTGCCCAGTACCTTCTAAACACCTTTCCCAGACTTGGAATTGGGAAGCCCGTCCCTGGCGTAAATGGCAGAAAACTGCTTTTCCAGCCTTTCTTGCCGTCTGGTGCAGGCATATGGCTGAAGTTCTACCACCTAGACTCCAAGTGGCAATGAGCATGGTGAGTGAGGGAATGTATGGTAAGCAGACTCCATTTTCTGGTGGAAGAAGTGGTTGAGATATCCCCTTCACCGGGGCAGCCCTACAGGAAGTTTGAGTGTTCCACCTGGCTGCCTAGCCAATACAGCCTGACCCTCCTAGAGACTCTGCAAGCTATAATGTACATTAGTAAATTCCTCCCCAGCTAGACATGCTGGAGTGGGCTCTACTGTTTGGAATTAAAAATTCTGCCTGAAACAAACACCCCTATACCTATATATCTTTGCACATTTGTAAAAATATAACTGTATGATAAAATTTGAGCAATGGAATGGCCATATTTGTCTCCAAAGAGAGTAAATCATTTTACATTCCTATCAACAGTGTATGGAAAAAAAAAAGAGTGTATATGTGTACCTATTTTCTTACACTGTTGCAGTATAAAAAATCACCCCAAAACTAAGTGGCTTAAAATAATGATGATTTATTATTTCTCATGATTCTATAGGTTGAATGGGCAGTTGTTTTGGCCTGGGGCAGCTCAGCTGGGGCTGATGATTATCTAAAATGGTCTCACTCACAGGCCCAACTGGGGTCTCAGTCCAAATGGTAGGAATGGATGGCTGGGCCTCTCTCTCCACATGGTCTTTCATCCTCAAGCAGCCTAGCCCAGGCTTCTTCATATGGTGGTCTTAGCTCCCAGAAGCAAGAGAGGGCAAACCCCAATGTGTAAATGCTTTTCAAGCCTTGGCTTGTTTCATGCTTCTTGATGTCCCACTGGCCAAAGCCTAGTCACAATGCCCAGGTGAGAAGTAGATTCGACTCTTCAGGTCTTGATGGGAGGGGCTGCTTCTGCTGTGGCCATAATTTTAATCTACCACAGTTGGCTATGTAAGGATGGATTCCTTCCTCCCTTCCTTCCTCCCTCCCTTTCTTCCTCCCTCCCTCCCTCCCTCCCTCCCTTCCTTCCTTCCTCCCTCCCTCCCTCCCCCTCCTTTGTTTCTTTCTTTCTTTTGGCCATGCCATGCAGCTTGCAGGATCTTAGTTCCCCAACCAGGGAGCGAACCCAGGCCACGGCAGTGAAAGCACCAAGTCCTAACCACTGGACTGCCAGGGAATTCCCAGATTGTTTTTGCTTTTTAAAAATTTATGGGCTGGGCTTCCCTGGTGGCACAGTGGTTGAGAATCTGCCTGCTAATGCAGGGGACACAGGTTTGAGCCCTGGTCTGGGAAGATCCCACATGCCGTGGAGCAACTAGGCCCGGGAGCCACAACTACTGAGCCTGCGCGTCTGGAGCCTGTGCTCCACAACAAGAGAGGCCGCGATAGTGAGAGGCCCGCGCACCACGATGAAGAGTGGCCCCCGCTTGCCACAACTAGAGAAAGCCCTCGCACAGAAACGAAGACCCAACACAGCAAAAATTAATTAATTAATTAATAAACTCCTACCCCCAACATCTTCTTTAAAAAAAAAAAAAATTATGGGCTTAACACTGGCCCACTTAATTTTTTTCTTAATGGAATGGGATTAATGTTATTTAATAACTTTCTATTCTTTTTTTTTTAACCAAGTTTTTTAAAAAAATATATTTATTTATTTACTTGGCTGAGCCACCGGGTCTTAGTTGTGGCACATGGGATTTTCTAGTTAAGGCATGTGGGATCTAGTTCCCTGACCAGGGATTGAACCCCGGCCCCCTGTGCTGGGAGTGCAGAGTCTTAACTGCTGGACCACCAGGGAAGTCCCAATAACTTTCTATTCTTGATCATGAGTCCCGTAATTCTCTTATTCTATTCCACATGCACCCCCATGCACATGAAACAGAATAGCTCCACAGCCCATGCACAGGGGCTAATCATTAGTTTTCCAACAGAGCATTAGTAAACCACTATAGTAAATTACTTTCTGGAATGGATTCAAAAGTAAATTTGGAAATTTCTCATTAATATCTAAAAACTGAGCAAATCAGTAATTTTGATTTATTGACAAATATTATTTTTGATCTCTTATACTTTTTTTTTTTTTGGCTGCATTGGGTCTTCATTGCTGCACACAGGCTTTCTCTAGTTGCGGTGAGCGGGGGCTACTCTTCTTTGCGGTGCGCTTGCTTCTCATTGCGGTGACTTCTCTTGTTGCGGAGCACGGGCTCTAGGTGCGTGGGCTTCAGTAGTTGTGGCTCACGGGCTCTAGAGCACAGGCTCAGTAGTTGTGGCGCATGGGCTTAGTTGCTCCGTGGCATGTGGGATATGCCCGGACCAGGGCTCAAACCCGTGTTCCCTGCATTGGCAGGCAGATTCTTAACCACTGCGCCACCAGGGAAGTCCTAATCTCTTATACTTTTTAACCCACCTGATTTTGTCATTTGTATTTTTATATTCCATAATTATAATTCATATACTTTACCCTTATTTCTATATTTAAAGAGATTATATGCTTATCTTTAGCTTGTTTATTGATTTACTTATTTAATTCTCTTCAAGGACACTCATTCCTCACATGCTGGCACACTCATTTATTCCAGACACTTCATGAGCACTTACTATGTACTAAGCATTAAACAGAAATGATTTCTGTCCTCGCAAAAGCTAAATCTGTATTCTATAATTCCTCTCTTTTCTCTAATTGTCTTCATTTCTTTGTCTATTTCCTCTCAAAATTTTTTTTTGGCTGTGTGGCTTGTGGGATCTTAGTTCCCCGACCAGGGACTGGATCTGTGCCCCCTGCAGTAGAAGGGAGGAGTCCTAACCACTGGACCTCCCGGGAATTCCGTATTTCCTTTCCATTTTGTTTTAGCAGTGTCTACTTTTACTTCTCACTGCTTTGAGATTTTCATTTCTATAGTGAAATTTTTATTTTCTTTCTAGGACTCTAACAGTTTATCTTTCAGCTGCTTTTGTCAGCTAAATTCCTTTTCCCTGATCTTTTCTATTTAACTGCTTTATTTATAACCTGTACACCATAAAATTTACTCATTTAAAGTGTACAATTCAATGATTATTTTTAGTAAATTGTTTACAGAGTTGTGCAACCATTGCCACAATTCTGTTTTAGAACATTTCCAATACCCCAGGAAGATCCCTCCTCCCCATTTCCCCAGACCTTTTATATCTCTTCCTTGAGCTCTTCCCTCACCACCCTGTTAGTTTCTCTTCTCCTTAACTTTTTATTGACGGTGTAGAAGAGTGCTTGTCTAGAGTGTAACCTTTGTCTGTTCTTTGTTTATTACTATCTTTTCCTACCTTTCTATGTTAATATGTCTAGTAGTGTCTAGTCCCCTGTTAGACCCCTTTCTGCTTTCATTCATCTTTAAGTAAAAACTTCAGAAAAAGAAGAGACATGGATGGTAGAAAGAGTGGCATGTAAGACTCAATATGGCATTCTGAAGTACAATGGGGATGCTCAGCATTCACTACAATAACCTAACCTAAGGCAGAAGGAAAAATAGACCACCTTAGCTTTATTATGGGAGAGCAGAACCTAGGTCAGAGCTAAAGAGAAGGGAGAATGGTGAAGACATTTCTTGGGATCAGTTAAGGTGATTAGGGAAGTAACTTCTAATGTAAATTCTACGAGAAGTCTAAAGATATCAACTTGGGACTCGAGAAGGCAGCTTTTCCAGATGAAGATCTAAGGATAGATCAATCAGTTACCAGGAGATGATAATAATATGGACTAGCCAGAAAAACCACATGATTAAAGACCTTGGATACATTCTACTAGGCTAAAGGGAGAGGAAGTCAAATAGCTCTATGAAGGGACACTGTAATGTTTGACACTTCCCAGTGAGGATTTCTCTCATGATGAAATAGGTACTTCTAGATACCACTGAGGCAGTATAAACTGCAAAACCCACTCAGAAAGCAATTTGGAAATATGAATAAAGAGTAATAAAACTATCATACAATTAATTAATATCTTTGAGGAATCTATTCTAAGGAAATTATCTGAAATTTCAGAAATTTATATGGATAAAGATGTTCTCATAGCATTATTTATGATAGTGAAAAGCTGGAGACATCCTATGTGACTAACAATGCGGAGCTGGTTAAGACTATTATGTCCATATATGCACATAATGATTACATACCCAATCAAAATGTAATTACCACTGTAATTGCAGGAACATATATATGTTCACTTACATAACATGTCTATACGTTAACCTAAGAAGAAGGATATAAAATTATATGTATACCACAACTGTAAAAAAGCATGCACATAAAAGACCAGAAAGGAATTCACAAAAATTATAATAGTTAACATTGAGTGAGATTATGAGTGAATTATACTCAATTTTCTTTGTTATTACTTCCAAAGTAGAAAAAAAAGTTCACCTGTTTGTAATGAGAATAAGTGTCATTAACTGAGGTAAGATGCTTTAAGATGGCTTAACCACATGAAAAAGTATCTGTGAGGTACTCCAAGTGCCTTGGGACACAAAGCCCCTCCCCTGCAGTAAAGAGGAAAATAAAAGCCTGCCATAGGCATTCTTTTTTTCTGGGAGAGGCTATTTCAAGTCCCACTGTCCTAGAAGGGTGACTTTTCAGTGCACAAAGTGGTGAGAAGCTGCCAGTCCAAATGCTGGCTCTGAGGACCTAGCACTAATCAAATGACAACTGGGCATTTATTACATATAAGGTAGACTGATGCATTCCAAAACATAAGCACATGTAAAGATGTGTCTCCTACTGGGAGGTGGGAGAAAACTGCTTTCTGTACACTTAAACACAACACACCCTGTGGGCCAGAGGTGGTCCTAAGTATGTACCTGTGCTCCATGTAGCAGCTCAGGGGCTCCACACACACTGTGATGGCACCAATGGTGAAGGAGGACTTGACATTTGAATCTGGATGTATCTGCAGGGCCTGGACAACATCAATAACATCTGTGTAGCTGGGGGGGAAAAAGGGAATAATTAGTTTACCGATTGGCGCTTTAGAGTGCGGGAAGAGGGTTATGCTTGCCGAGTGGCTGAGTAAGGGTGGAAGGAAAACCAAAAGGGGGAGACTGCGACTAGGTTCCTTGGGGTCACCCCACTTCATGATTTAGAGCCCCTGGAGTCCACAGTGCTTCTGTATTTCCGAGTTCCATTAGTTCTAACCGCAAGAGTGAGTGGAAGAAAGAACCCTACTGCCCACTCCCCTTATGAGAAGCCTGCAGGTGACCCTGGGGCTCTGAGGGTGGGATTTGGTGTTTTCTAATCAAGTTAGGATCTCCCGCATTGGTATATTTTCTTTAATAGCTCTTTCCTCTCCTTTCATCTCACAGAACATGCAGGCAAGAGAAAGAGGGATTATGAGACATATCTCCAAGTCAGTAGACACATGTCAAACACCAACTGCATTTGTATCTCCTGCCTGGAACTCCCTCCAGGGCCAATTTGATGTTTTCAATTACAACTTAATATGTTCCTGATCCAACTCTCCCACATCTGCTCCTCTTGAGGTCTTGTCCTTCTCAGCAGAGGAGATTCCACTCTTTCAGCTGCGAGGCCAAAGGTTTGTTTGGCATCTTCTTTTACTCCATTTTTTCTTAATCTTTAAAATATAACTATGCTCATACTCCCACTCTACCACTGAGTCCAAACTGCTTCTGTCTTTGTATCTGTATCTGTCTTTTTTTTTTTTTGTATTTTTTTTGTGTTTTTTTTTGTGTTTTTTTTGTGTTTTTTTTGTATCTGTCTTTGTATCTCCCTATAACCTGTTTTCAACACAAAAGTTAGAGGGGTCATACTAACCCCATCAGGTAAGCCACTGAGTGAGTGGCTTCCATCCCCCCTTTGGCCTGAAAGCCAAAGCTCTTACAATGGCCCACACAGCCCTCTAAGATCTGACCCGCACTGCAGGGATGAGTTTAATTTCTTACTATTTCTTCCTGTACCTGAATCTAACTACTTTGACCTCCTGGCTCTTCCCTGAACGTGCCAGGTATAATTTCACCTTTGCACTCCCTGTCCCCTCTCCTGTAATGCTCTTTTCCTCAGATGTCTGCAAGCCTCACTGCCTCAACCCGCTTCGGGTCTCTGCTCAATTGGCATCTTATGAGAGAGGTGTCCTCTGACTTCATGCAGCCTATGGGATATAGCAATCCTCTCTCTTGATACTCCCCACCCTCACCCCAATTCTTCTCCAAAGCACTGACTACAGCTACATACACTGTATTTTCTAATTTGCTTATTATGTGTCTCTGCAATAAGAATGTAAGGTAGTTGCTGGGTGCTGTAATCAATGGTGCCTAAAGCAAGGCAGGTGAATGAACTGGACATTGAACTCCAGGCAGACCCCTGGCCACTCCAAGAACACTGTCCTGACTGACCCAGTCTATCACAAAAGGTCAGTTCTTACGGAGGAAAAGGCAAATCTGATGGGCAGCCTTGCTGATCATACAGACCTGGTCTTAGCCTGGGGCTGGGGGGATAGGTACAGCCTGCCTGGGCTATTTCCTGAGTTCCTACAAACAATTCATTTGTACAACGGTACTTGACTTTACTCCACACAACAACATTAGCACCCCCAACCCCAGGTCTGCCTCAGTCCTGACCAAACAGCAGTGGGCGCTTCAGTAGAGAACATGGTGTGCTAGGTTCTACAAAGAGCGAGCCCTCTGCTCCCTGGTTTCTCTTGAAGGCTTCTCCCACTGCCTGGGCATGTGTGTATATGACCATGTAGAGTGCTTTCCACTGGTTCTGTAGTGTTTGGATGGTCCTAGATGCTAGGAGAGCCCCTCACACTGCAGTAACACTCTGGTAAGCAGGCCTGAAGCTTACAAACTGCCTTAAATCTCTTTGTAGTTGTGTTTAATGGCCTTAATGCTCATGGTGAAGTGCCCTAGCCTTGCTCCTCAGCATCAGCTTTTTCCTCTTCTTCTAAAGAAAAGTGTCTGGGGGCTTTTTACTTTCCATGTTTGGTACAAGCTGTAGAGACTCTCATTTCTTAGGGCTAAAAAGAACTGAAAGGGACTTCCCTGGTGGTGTAGTGGTTAAGAATCCACCTGCCAATGCAGGGGACATGGGTTTGATCCCTGGTCCAGGAAGATCCCACATGCCGCGGAGCAACTAAGCCTGTGCACCACAACTACTGAGCCTGCGCTCTAGAGCCCGCGAGCCACAACTACTGAAGCCCGCGCACCTAGAGCCCGTGCTCCACAGCAAGTGAAGCCACTGCAATGAGAAGCTGGCGCACCGCAATGAAGAGTAGCTCCCGCTCACCGCAACTAGAGAAAGCCCGTGTGCAGCAATGAAGACCCAACACAACCATAAATAAAAAATAATAATCATCTTAATTTAAAAAAAAAGAACTGAAACATTTATAAGTCAGTCCTGAGGATTTTGGCAATTTTAATACAATAGATTTCCCTTAGACAGGGTGACTGGGGAATTTCCAAGTTTTCAGAGGATTACATTAATTTTCACTGATTTTAATGGAAAAAAGTTAGAGCAAAAAACAGGCCCCAGGCTTCTTGGTGAGGCCAATGTATCTAGGTGAAGCATCTGGGCACTGCAGCCAGGAGCCACTGAAGCAGACAGCAGGTCTTTGGTGTCAATCACTCTACTTGTTAATGGTGTGCCTGCTAATGCCCTCCCTTACTGCCCAGCCCCTGCCTTATAACCATCCTGGGCATGGCTTCCAGACAGCAGGAAGCAGCCCTCACCTCAGAAGGATGCACACCGATCCAACTGATGAAGCCTGTACCTGGCCACTCTGGCTAAACTGCCCCAACTGCATGATGAAGGCAAAAAACTAACTCTTTGTATTGCCTCTTTCTTGTCAGTATTCTCTTTATTAAAAACAAAAACAAGGGCTTCCCTGGTGGCGCAGTGGTTGAGAGTCTGCCTGCCGATGCAGGGGACACAGGTTCATGCCCCGGTCTGGGAAGATCCCACGTGCCACGGAGCGGCTGGGCCCGTGAGCCATGGCTGCTGAGCCTGTGCGTCTGGAGGCTGTGCTCCGCAACGGGAGAGGCCACAACAGTGAGAGGCCCACGTACTGCAAAAAAAACACAAAACCCCCCAAAAAAACAGAAACGAAAAACCCAGCAAGGCTTTAACTTTCTTTCCTCTGAAACAACATATTCCATACAATTGTCTTTCGGGCTCTATTTTACATTTGCAATTTAAGCCTACAATTTTACCTCGTTTTACATTAATTCAATTTTTGTTTTGAGCAATACTGTTTTAAATGTAGATAATGTAAAGAATAATTTTACAATGTTCCAGAGTATAAACAAATACAGCCCCTCAAATTCCTTAAAATTATTAAAACTCAGATTTCCACAGTTTTACTTATTTGTGTATGTATTAAGTTCTATACAATTTTGTCACCTGTGTAGGCTCCACCACCACGATAAAGATACTGAACAGTTCCTCACCACAAAGCTTGCTTATGTTGCCCTTTTATAACCACACCCACCTCCCTCCTGCCCCCAACTCCCATCCCTAACTCCTGGCAACCACTAATCAGTCCTCCATTCCTAAAATTTTATCATTTCAAAATACATTAATTTTTAAAACAACAACCTAATAATCTACTTGATGTCAAAGCTCAGTACCACTGCCTACCTGCTGCAGTAAGTAGAATGGGACCAGGCCACTCTAGGGGCAAAAGAAAACTCTGCCCTACAGCACAGAATCCTGTAAATCAAAATAAAGGCCACATTCAAGGAATAAAATTCTCAACTTGAGAAGCCTCTGGGGTGTCCCCTCACCAACAACCTCAATACTGGGCTCTCAGGCCCAGCCCCAAGGAGATGGACATGCTACAAAGAGGCTGCCATGTGTTCCCTGCTGTGCCTCAAGAGAATGGGCCCAGCCTGTAATAACAGTGTCATAGTGAGCACCACAGCAGGAAATACATCTGAGGTTCCTAGTGTCCTGGGGCTATGACTGGGCAAGAACTGGGTCTGAGAGTACAAGTGGGCTGGGCATACACTGTCACTGCAGTCCAGAGCAGCCAGGACAGCTAGCACTTTTGCAGACTTGTACAGTTAGAGACAAGGAGTCAACAATGCTTTCTGAAGTAATGGAAGATGGAAATGACCTCAGCTGCACAATGTCAAGCTACCAAATTTGACTCCAGGTCCACAGCCCCAATGACTCAACTCTGGAGAAGCAGCAGGAGGTGATGAAGCTAGGCCAACCCATTCCTTTGACCATTAGAAGCGATGGAAAACAAGTGGTTTCTAGCCTTCTGGCTCTGTGGCTTCCACAACCTCAGCCCACTAGTAGGACAAAAGGGTCAACAGAAGGGAAGCCCAAAGCAGGTGTAAGAACAAGATCTAAAGAAGAGGAAAGATGGCCTGGCAGGGCACATACTCCCACCTGCCTCCTGCAGCACCATCGGCCTGGCTTTCCTCCAGTCCTCACCATCACACCCCAGAGACCAAACAGGGTTTTGGATCCGGGCCTATTCTCTACTGGAAATAATTAGCCAGTTGCAAATACTAATTATTATGAGCACAAAAAAACACAGCATAGCACAAAAGCACTTTGTGAGAACTGCCAAAAGCTTCTTTATCACCAACTATAATGACAGCAGCAAAGAGCACAGCCCATGTTTTCCTGATCTGACACGTTCTCCTCTGGGCCCAGGGGATGATGGGCCTGCTTCCTCCCTGGAAGCTCTTAGAACAGGTCAAGGGAAGCTCCTTGCAGCCAGGGCTCCCCAAGCAGTGGTACACACTCCGAAACTGTCCTCACAGGGAGCTCCTTGCCCAACTGGATTATTCATGCTCCTCACTGAGGGTCCAAGGAAACCCTCCTGCACTAGCCATTCCGTGGATGATGGGGCTCGAGACTAGAGTGTGGGGACTGTCTCTGCAACGCCACAGGAGGGAGGACTGAAAAAACTGAAGCTCCCTTGCCTCGGTGGCAAAGGAAGAAGCTTAGGGACCATTACTGTTAGAAGAATTATCAAAGAATCTTGCCCAGAAAACCACCTCCCTAACTCTCTGCCTTCTGAGGATATTATGATGTTGAGGCCAAACTTAAAACTTGTGTGCAATCTTCACCAGTCACTCTGGGCCACAGGATGGCAACAGTTCTTGTTGAAGGCATATCTGTGTAACACAGACACTTCTCATGCATGTGTGTTTGTTCTGTGCCCCAAGTTAGCCACACATGAAATAACAATAATGGCAAGGTCACCACCCTACCCCACTATCCCCAAAAGGCTTCCAGCGCTCACCCTTGTAACACCACCAGTAGTCTGGTCTTCTTGCGTATGTAGGCTGACTGGCGGGCAGAGCAGTTCTGTTGGGCCTCCAGGGCACTGGAAAGGTATCTCTGGAAGTGGGCAGCGTGAAAACATTCGGAGCTGTCCATGACTTGACGGTATACCATCCACCTGGAAATGGCAAGTGTAATCTCAGCATGAGGACCAGGCCCATAGGCTCTGCCAGTGGATTCAAATGTGACCAGTACACCCACAGACTCTCTGTCCAGTGAACCCATACAGGAGAAAGCAATCCTGGCACCACAGAAATAGGCAGAGTGCACTGGCTGGGTGGGGAGCCCTGTATCCTGCAATCACTACCACTGGAGCTTTTGGCAGGAAATGCCTTGCCACAGGAAAAAAGGTCAGATAAGCACATGACCAACAGATTTCAGAGTTGAGAAAGACTCCTGAACAGGCAGTCACTTCCTGAAAGATCATTCAGTAAAATGGCTTCAGTCCAGTTTTCAGTAAAATTCTTGCTAAGAATAAGTAATGGAGGGAGGGGGAGTTCCCTAGGGGCCCAGTGGTTAGGATTCAGCACTTTCACTGCAGTGGCCCAGGTTCAATTCCTGGTTGGGGAACTGAGATCGCACATGCCACGTGGCACAGTCAAAAAAAAGAATAATGGGATAATGGGTAGGGTGAAGAATTCAGATTCTTTACAGAACAAAAGCAATGGAAATGAGGGAGGAACTCGTTAGCTATTGAGTACTCATGAAGGAGGCTCCCCACAGCGCCCCCCCCACAATCTCCCACTCTAAACTCCCAAACTTCTAGGTGATTTCAGTCTTCTCAATTCTGCTATATGGCCTCCTGCAGGATGCCTTGCCTTTTTTTTTTTTTAAATAAATTTATTTATTTAATTTATTTATTTTTGGTTGTGTTGGGTCTTTGCTGCTGTGTGCGGGCTTTCTCTAGTTGCAAGCGGGGGCTACTCTTTGTTGCGGTGCGCGAGCTTCTCACTGTGGTGGTTTCTCTTGTTGCAGAGCACGGGCTCTAGGCGCACAGGCTTCAGGAGTTGTGGCTCGCGGGCTCTAGAGAGCAGGCTCAGTAGTTGTGGCACATGGGCTTAGTTGCTCCGCAGCAACTAAGTGGGATCTTCCTGGACCAGGGCTCGAACCCATGTCCCCTACATTGGCAGGCGGATTCTTAACCACTGCACCACCAGGGAAGCCCAGTATCCCTTACTTTGAGGTAGACCAACTAGTTATTAAAAGCCTGGTCGGGGGGCTTCCCTGGTGGCGCAGTGGTTGAGAGTCCACCTGCCGATGCAGGGGACATGGGTTCGTGCCCCGGTCCGGGAAGATCCCACATGCCGTGGAGCGGCTAGGCCCGTGAGCCATGGCCGCTGAGCCTGCGCGTCCGGAGCCTGTGCTCCGCAACGGGAGAGGTCACAACAGTGAGAGGCCCGCGTACCGCAAAAAAAAAAAAAAAAAAAAGCCTGGTCGGCAAGGGTTGTTTAGCAATCTGCCAGCCAAATGGAAGTGATGGATGAATGATTTCCCCAATTTTGCCTAAGCCAGCATGTCCCAGTTCCACCTGAGCTCACGCAGTCCCCTTGTGGTCACGGAAGGATCACATCCACCAGCTCTCAAGTTCTAACCACCCTGGTCCTGAATTCCCCTGCTGACCAGGCACATTCCCAGGCCTCTGCCCATGCTGGTCCTGCTGCTACAGGGCTCTTGCCCAGATACCCAAGGGTTCATTCCCCCATTTCCTCAGGCCTTTGCTCAAATGTCACCTTCTCAGTGAGGTCTTCCTTGAGTACCCAATTTAAAACTGGAATCCCTGCCCCAGCCCAGCACTCCCTATAGCATTCTCTGCATTAATTTCTCCATAGCACTTTTCACTAGCTAATATACTATTTTCCTTATCTGGTTAACTGTCTATCTTGCCAAACTAGAATACAAGCCAAACTAGAATACAAGAAGGTTTCCCAGTGCCAAGGCAGACCCAGACATAGAATCCCTTTCCCCAAAGCAAAGGCAGCAGCCATACTAACCTGCCGTATTCCTTATGCAGAGTGACCAGAAAAGCACAGAGCTCGCTAGCATGACAGCCTGGGAGGCCAGTTACAATGCTGATAATTACCTACATGAAAGAAAAGCCATGTGGGTTTGTGATTCAACTGGGAGGCAGCGTTGTGCAAGAGGTTAAAAGAACTGACTTCTTGAGCCAGGTTCTATGGGTTTGAACCTCAGCACCAGCACTCACTAGCTATGTGACCTTGGGCTCACAACAGAATCTACCTTGCAGGGTGGATGTAATGATTAGCTAAGTTAATATATGTAAACAAAATGCATGCAACAGTGTCTGGCACATAGCAAACACCATATACAACAATGTAGCGTTACTATAATAATTTCCATGGAGCAGGCTGTGACTAGATCAGTCTATGTGTGGAACAGATAACTAGTGAGAGCCTGCTGTATAGCACAGGGAACTCTACTCAACGCTCTGTGGTGACCTAGATGGGAGGGAAATCCAGAAGTGAGGGGATATGTGCATAAATATGGCTGATTCACTTCACTGTACAACAGAAACTAGCACAACATTGTGAAGCAGCTATACCCAATAAGCTAAAAAAACAAAAAAAGTATAATGGAAAATACTGGGCAGAAAGGAGGTTTGGGACAAAAATGCCACAGGCTAAATTGGTGTCGTAAACTCAGCGAAGGAGGGGAGTGGCCTGTGCCTTCCAAGCCACAGGGCCTGAGCTAAGGAAACAAACTGGGTGGAGGAAGCACTTCTCAATCTTGATGGGGAGAAGAGGTGCCAGGCTGCACTTTCCTAATCTTGGCACACGACCACATGAAAACAGGGCCTTCTGCAGGCAGACATTCCAAAGCAACTCAAGAAATTCACCAACAAAGAAGGGGTCAAGCAGAGGAAGAAAGGAACCATGCATTTGCTGAAGGATAACGATGTCAGTGACATAGCATGGCAAGGGCTTCTTTAAGTATGTTTTATTTCACAATACACAAGACTCACTGGGACAGGTCTGGAGTGAAGTTCAACTTGGTGGCACTCATCACTTGAGCTAGTCCCATCAGCACAGAGATGGCTATGGATGCCTCTTTTATGGGAAACAGTTCTCCCTCCTCCCCTCTGACCAGACCCTTAGTATGTATCCCTTTCTGTGCCTGTGGGCAGTACTCCATGTAACTGACTTTCTGTTTATACTCTTCCCATCCAAATTTCTCCATCTTGGTTCCCATTCCTCAGCACCTACGCCTCAGCCTCTCAAATCCCAGCAAACATGCTCACAGCCAGATACCTTCTTACTTTAAGGCCAGTCCTGTAGCACTTTGTTATATGAAATATCAATACATATATTAAAAAAATATGTAAAATATAACATTTTCATTTTTAAACTCTTGCTTAAGGGAAAAATGAGGCTTCTGACTGCTTAATGCTTCTATTTCCTTTTGCATCTGAGTGTCTTCTAGATTTGCACAGAAATAAATGCCCTCTTTGAGCATATTATGACATATGGTTCCAAAGAAATGGTGGGAGGAGTCAAGAGGAGAGGCGTGTGAAGCAGGAGCAGATTAAAATCCACTCTTGGGAAGACAGTGTTTATAAAGTGTCACCTTATCCTGGTGGTGCTAGCAAGGTCTTGCTAACACTTCCCCTTACGAAGCTCAATGTGTCAGGTAAGTCCTTGCAACCAGAAAGAGCTGATGGCATGAGAGTACTGAGCAGGAGTTTGGAAGACCTGGAGGAGCAAGGGGAAGGCACAGCAATATGCCAGGGTTTCATCATTGCTATGGGGCTCAGCTGGGGTTAATGTAGATGCCTGTACACAGTCATTATATAGAGCAGGTTTCATGTGTATCATTACATCAGTATCCAGGGAGGTGGAGAGTCTTATAAAAGGGACTCTGCCTGAGCTCCTTTTGTTAATTGACACTGAAGATTAAGGGCAGGCTATCAGGATTATCTTCCCATGAATTCCCAGCTTATTTGGTGAGCTGCTGTACCTTGTCATTTTCTACTGTGTGAGTAGGGTTGATTTCAGCTTGCTGCAGCAGGACAGGGAGATGGGTCCTCATCATGGGTTCCCGACTAACGCTGCTGACGGCAAAATGCTGGAGAAACCTAGAAAAAGAAAGACAATGCTATTATGTTACCATCACCAGCCTTGCCTGAATGTGCCCATTCACATGATAAACTTATTTAATTGCTGAAAAGAAACCTTAGTGAATATCTCTAGAGAATAAAATTGTATATGGTGTGTCACTACTACTTTTTATAATTATTCTTAAGAAGCTATAAAGAAAGAAAATGGAGCTTAGAAAGCACCAACTCTGAGGTTTCTGACATTTCAAAAGTCAGAAACAGAAAAACAGAGCTCACCCATCCAGCTCTGGGAGTTTGGCTGAGAGTAGCTTTAGAGGACTCCGTTTCTCCCCAGCAGAATGGCTCAGGACACTGAAGAGCTTCTGTGCACTGGAGTGTCTGGAATATCAAAGGCTCACAGATTAGAATTCCATCTCTCTACAGCAAACATACTTTACATAACTTGTTCTGATATTTTCAAGCCAAAGTCCCGTGACAGAGTCAATACTTCTAAAACAAGCATCTCACTGACTTAAGCAAAATTCGGCATTAATGCAAGATGACTGGTTTGCCCACATAGGAAGCCTGGCCTAAAACCTTTGGTAATACTACAGGTTTCTGATTCTTGGTGGATTTCATCTCTCTTGACTTTTGTTCCCCAAGGGCACTGGCTACCTGCAAGTTGGCAGCACTGGAATGATTGTGTCGGCCCTTTCAGAAGCCAGGACCCCTGTGTTACATAACACAAGTCATCCTGCAGAGAGAGCAGACACACACAGCCTAGGGAAGCAAGCATAAACACTGAAGGCAGCCACTTACAATCTCTTTTGTTCCACAGATAATCCATCTTCCTGGATCACTTTTAAAGACAGCCCTGAGTTAGCCTGCTGTTGCCAGGGGGAGAAGACCTAAACAAAACAGAATTTGAGCAAAGAACACTTTAAACCCAACAACAGGATATGGAACCCACATGGGGATTTGATGGCTGTTGAAAATCTAGACTGTCAGTACAGAGAAAAACCATCATAACAAACAAGTTTGTTCCAAAAATAGAGGCCTGAAGCAATTCTGTTCTGTATTTTTAAAAACTAGAATTTCTTTCTGGGTTCTTCTCCCAGGGATTCTGCTCCTTAAGAGGCCAGGAAGCACAGAGGAAGGTATCAGGTAATACTGTTCTGGCAGCAGGGGCATGTTTTCCCTGGTGATAGGGCCAGACAGAAGGAGTTCAAGCAACTCCTGCCTAGAGGCAGAGGAATAGCTGAAGAGAATCTCTAGGTTCCTAGACTGAAAGGACAAGCACAAGGAGGTAGAAGGACCAGCTGGCAGTAAGATGGAGACACAGACAGGCCCTAAAAGCCGCTCTGCAGCCAAGGCCAGTTCTTGCCTCCTCCCTGTTCTACGAATCTATCCTGAGGGAGGGACTGTCCTCTCAAAAGCTGTTGCACCACACCTTTCCAAGCATTTCCACCAGAATAAGACTGGCCATTTGTATGACTCTGGCTACTGCTTGGTCTCTAAGTAGGCTGTATAATTCTTGGTGAGCTCCCTCACTCGTGCAATCTGTGCTGAAAGCCTATGGTGTGCAGCCTGCCAGGTAGAACCACTTGCAAGGGCAGGGCCTATGAACCATGGGGAGCGAGAGTTTGGGGTGGGGTAGAGAGCTCTGACCCAGTAGGTTGGGCCTAACAACTCAATAAAGTAGCTAAAAGGAAAATGAGTCTAATTATGACTTATAAGGGACAAAGAATATTTTTCTTAGAAGTTAGAAAGCCTTTTGTTCAGTTCCTTTAGGTTCTCACCTTTCAATGGCAAGAGTCTATTCCAGAACCCAAAAAGATCAGAAGCAGCCACCCTCACACCAGCCCTCCCAACTCTCCCTCTCAGCACCTCACTGTTAGCCCTGAAACATTGCCTTACCAACTAAATTGCTAGGAAAAACGGTAGTAATTGTTTTGCTGAATAATGATTGATGTTACCTCTGAGTAAAATGTTTGGTATATCTTGGATTTGGGGAAAAGGGCAATCATCAGAAAATTGTTTGATCCACGGAAATGAACTGGAAGATGGGGAAGCAATGAACTTTTGAAGTCTATCAGAAGGGCAGCAACAATACTGGTGGAATCCTAAAGAGAAAAAGAGGGAGCATCACTGAGAAAAGCCATATGCATGATACAAGCCCTCACATCTACTGTCAGAACACATATGGTGAATGTCAGTCCAGTTATTTTCACATTACGTGGTTTACTGGGATTCAGTTATAGATGTGCTTACCCACACCCAGTTTTAGGAGATATAGGAAGTACAGGGTCTTTTCTCCTAAACTGAAAATATCATCTCTTCCTAGGATATTAATCCCTTATCGGATAAATGATTTGCAAATATTTTCTCCCATTCTGTGGGCTGCATTTCACATTCTTAATAGAGTCTTTTGATGCAGAGAAGTTTTAAAATTTGATGAAGTCCAACTTATATATTTTTTTCTTTTGTTGTCTGTGCTTTTGGTGTCAAATCCAAGAAACTGCTGCCTAATCCAAGGTCACGAGGATTTACTCCTATGTTTTCTTCTAAGAATTTAATAGTTTTCGTTCCCACATTTAGGCTTATACTCCATTTTGAGTTTTTTTTTGTATACAGTGTAAGGTAAGAGTCTAACTTCATTCTTTTGCATGTGGATATCCAGTTTTTCCAGCACTGTTTGTTGAAAAGACTGTCCTCTTCTCATTGAATGATCTTGGCACCCTTGCTGAAAATCATTTGACCATATAAGCAAGACTTTCTTTTTGGGCTCTCTATTCTGCTCCATTGGTCTACATATCTAATCTTACACCAATACCACACTGTTACAATTATTGTAGCTCTGTAGCTAGTTTTGAAATTAGGAAGTGTGAGTCCTCCAACTTTCTTCTTTTTCAAGATCATTTTGGCTATTTTGGCAAGGGAGTCCCTTGAGATTCCATATGAATTTCAGGATGGGTTTTTTCATTTCTGCAAAAAATGCCATTGGGGTTTTAACAGGAATTGCCCTGAATCTATTGATTGCTTTGGGTAGTACTATCATCTTATTTTAATATTAAGTTTTCCAGCCCATGAACGTGGGATGTCTTACCATTTATTTAGGTCTTCTTTAATTTCTTTCAGCAATGTTTTGTGGATTTTGGTGTTTTAAGTCTTTCAACTCCTTGGTTAAATTTACTGGAATTGTTTCCTTAAGAACCGTTTCGGATTATTCACAGTTTGGGTACAGAAATGCAACTGTTCTTTTATCTGTTTATTTCATATTCTGCAACGTTGGTGATTCGTTTGTTAATTCTAACAGTTTGTGTGTGTGTGTGTGTGTGTGTGTGTGTGTGTGTAATCTTTAGGAATTTCTACATATAAATCATGTCATCCATGAACAGAGCTACTTTTACTTCTTTCTTTCCAATTTAAATGCCTTTTATTTCTTTTGCTCGCCTAATTGCTCTGGCTAGGACTTCCAATACTATGTTGAATAGACGTGGCAAAAGCAAGTATTTTCGTCTTGCTCCTGATCTTAGAGGAAAAGGTTTTTTTTTAAAGTTAGTTTATATATACTTTAAAATTTTTATTTATTGATTTTTGGCTGTGGGCTTCTCTAGTTGCAGCACATGGGCTTAGTTGTGTTATGTGGGATTTTAGTTCCCCAACCAGGGACCAAACCTGGGCCCAAACCTGGGCCTGCTGCATTGGGAGCATGGGGTCTTAACCATTGGACGGCCAGGGAAGTCCCTTTTTTTTTTTTTTAATAATTTAAGATTTCATTATGAAAGTCGTATGTTCATTAAATAAAAATTTGAGAAAAATATAAAAATAGAATAGAGAATAAAGGTTAAAAAAATTAATCCAAGGTCCCATCACCCAACTCCAACTACAGCTAACATTTTAGTACTTTTCCTTCTAGTCTATTCTTCCTATTCATTCATTGACTTCCCTTTTTTATGTATTGGGAAATCATATTCACTTTTACAGTTTCATATCTTGCTTTTAAAACTTAATCTACCATTCGCATCTACCATGTTGTTGTAAACTATCTGTAAACGTTTTCAAAGGCTGCATCTGACTCCCCTCTTAACCCACCACTATGACTGGACATTCATATTATAAATTCCACTTCACCTTTTGTTTACTTCACTGTACCTTTTATCTACTCTTTACTAATTTACTAATTTACATTAGTGGTAATTTACATTAGTGGTAGCATGCATCTGATGTGCTTCCACGTATCTGTTAACTAACCTCACGTCCTCTGAACATCCATGACCTGGCACTCAGTGTTTTCATGTTGATAAAGTTAGAGCTCTTCATAGAAAAGAAACAGCAACTCATTTTTTTTTTAATCACCAAAAACAGTTTTCCTGGTTTGTGTTTTTGTCTTTTAATTCCCCTTTTGAATACTTTTTAGAGTTTTAAATTATTAGTGTGATAAATTTTATGCTACATCCATACAGTGGAATACTACTCATCAATAAAGCAATAAAAAGGAAAAACTATTGATACACACAACAACATGGATGACCTAAAAATCATGTTGAGTGAAAAATGCCAGGCTCAAAAGGGTACAGAATGTATCATGTCCATTTATATAACATTTTAGAAAATGCAAACTAATCTACAGTGACAGAAAGCTAGTAAGTGGTTGCCTAAAGCCAGAAGCTGGGGGAAAAGATGATCTGCAAAAAGGTATTAGAAAACTTTTGGGGGGTGACAAAAATCTGTATCTTGACTGTGCTGGTGGTTTCATGAATATATACATTTGTCAAAACTTTAAACAGATACAGTTAAACTGTATGTATGTATGTATTTATAATATATTTTATTCAATCAAACATATCCACAATATTTTAAATGTAATCAATATAAAAATATTATGAGATATTTTACATGCTTTTTTTAGGTATAGCTGATGTACAATATTATATAAATTTCAGGTGTACAACATAGTGATTCACAATTTTTAAGGGTTATATTCTATTTATAGTTATTATAAAATATTGGCTATATTCCCTGTGTTGTACAATAAGTCCCTGTAGCCAGTTAATTGCACTTAGAGTATATTTCAGTAAATTATCAGCAAAAAGTTAAAAAATCCTTAAGTGGTCAAATCTGATAAACTGTTTCTTTAGAATTTCTTGTATCATTTCTAAGCTTAGATTAGAAAGTCTTCCTGTCCCTAAAGATTTAATAAATATTCATTTTTATATTCTCCTTAACTGGACTTATTGTGGTGATCATTTAATAATATATATGTCTAAGACAGTAGATCTTAAAAGTTCTCATCAGAATCTGAAAAAGAATGGATATATGTAAATGTATAACTGAATCGCTTTGCTGTACACCTGAAACTAATACACTGTAAATCAACTACACCCCAATATAAAATAAAAATTAAATTTAAAAAAGTTCTCATAAGAAAAATAATTTGTAACTATACCCTTCTTTCTACTTATGAAATTTTAAAATATTTAATTTTCTCAGAAGTTTATTTTCATTTTTGATATGAGTTAAAAATCCATCCCCATCCACCCCAAAATTAGGTAACTTATCATTCCAGCCCTTAAGTTTCACCCTTTCCTTCCTGATGTTGGAAGACTCTTTAACCTAATTAATATCAAATATCAAAGCTTTCACCTAATATAGCCATCTAACCTGTCTGGTTGGTCTGTCTGCATTTTTGAACAGCCTTTAAGGAACCAGGTTCTATGTGGAAGAAAGACATAACTCTTTCTGACTTGCTCACATAATTCATTTTCAGAGCTATCTGACCAAACCACTTTACCCGGTCTCTGTCCCGGCTCCCAAACAAGCTGGTTTTGAGGCTGAGACCACACAGGGTGGAGAGCCTGCCCTCTGCTCTGGTGTCACACTGTGATGAGCTGTGCCCTGGCCAAAGGGTACAGGCTAGGAGAAACTCATAGCTACCCCTATGGCTCACAAGAGCCTCTCCATGACTTTCCTGCCTGCCTGCCTCAAGGGCAGTGCTGGTTCCTAACATCCTGCCCTGTGGTGGTAGAGGGAAGACAGGGAGTTATTTGATTTTCCCTCAGAAGTGTGAGTATCTTTCTGAACATCAAAACCATGGACTGTAAAACACCTACCCCATCATAAAACAAAACGGAATTCATGTGATCCTTGGAAATGATGATATTTCCGTGATGACGGTCAGAAAACAGAAGTCCACCAGAGAAGAAATGTACTTTCCCTGGAAGGAAAAGAGATCTGGTAAGAGCTGGAGGGCTGGATTCTGGGGGCCAGTATCACAGCGTTCTTCCTGCAGGTTCCAGGCCAAGACAGAGTGGTAACTAGAGACCATCTGAAGTGCTTAAGTTAAACAATCTTTATGCTGAGAACTGTGCTCTGAGAAAGCCAATGTACCCTCCTAGGGCCTCAGAGAGAAATGAGGCATCAGATACAGTCTTTGCATAAGAATTAGAAAAAGCAACAAGTGAGTAAGTTATCAGCTGATGGAGAGAGGCAAAATTCACATTCACTTATGGGTGTCTTCCAGGGAAATACACTAAAAAAGACTTTGGGTATATCTGCTCCATTACTGAGTTTATAGATGTTCCTTTCTACTATTTTGGCAGAAGCTGGCTCAGCTCTGAAATGACCACATCTCTCACATAAGGCCCAAGAAAGGGCACTAAGGCATCAGTTGTTGAAAGAATGGTGAAGGGTGCTTAAGAGCCCCTTGCCAGGAAAGGAACATGTGAGTTAGGCAATAAGTGAATTCTACAGACACTGGAGGCTGCTGTTCTGTAGTTCCCAAAAGCAAGATGGATGGGACATGGACACTGAGTGTGGGTTCCTTAGAATAAGGATTCAGGTTTAAGGAGAGCTGCTTGTTTCCTGGGTGGCCAAGGTTACACAGCAGCTCAGTATGGGCCCTAGGGAGTAGATCATAGAAATGATGGACACTAAGGTGACAAGGGTTAAGGCTGGGCCTGGGCTTGCTTTGGAGACCCAAATGAAGCACCCAGGGCACCCACAAGACACCTAGGTGAAGCTGCTCTCTGGAACGGTCCAAGCTGGATCCTTCCTATTCCTGTAATAGCCTTTCTTTCCATGTTTTCACAAACAGAGAAGAGATAGAGTATTTCTTAGAGCTCAAGGCACAGGCTTGGGGAAAACCGCCAGTATCTTACTGCTAAGGCGAGGACATGAGACCAAGAAGAGGGACTGATTCCTTGAGCTGTAGTTCTAAAAAGGCAGCCCCAAAGCTGTGTAAGTTGTAATGACAAGAAGAGCAAAGGCCAAGTTTTGAAGGTTTCCTGAAAAGGTGGGGTTTCAGGAGGCAGAGAGGGGCCTAGAGAGTATGTGTGCTTGTGTGTGTGCATGTTAATGGGGGGTGGGGAGAAGTGGGGGAGGTGGAGGCAGATTTTAGGTACTAGAGGACGGTTTGAAGCCTGAATCTCAACAAAAGAACAAGACAACCAGTCAGCGGGAACTAATGCCAACCTTAGCAGCCAGCCCAGTTCAAGGCACTCAATGGTTCAAGTCCTGTAAGTCTCCTACCCTCTAACAAGTAAAACCTAGCCTCACCTACACACAGTCTTGCCCTATGGCCCTCTTGAGTGGAGGCTCCTCATGCCCCAGCCTCATCCTGCACCCATGCCAAGGTTCATCACTGCTGTTCCCAGACCA
This sequence comes from Globicephala melas, assembly GCF_963455315.2. Taxonomy (NCBI): domain Eukaryota; kingdom Metazoa; phylum Chordata; class Mammalia; order Artiodactyla; family Delphinidae; genus Globicephala; species Globicephala melas. The sequence continues at coordinate 56,841,719 of NC_083328.1, read as the reverse complement.
TTCCCTCCCAAAATGGCACAACATTTTCATTCCCTCAGAGACTCATGCCCCTCCTTTCCTTCACTGCTCACATCTACTGCCCTCCTAATTATGCTACAACACTTCAAACAGCTTCTGAATGTGTTCACAGTCTTCTCTTCCAAAGCCGACACTTCCATTCCCTCTGAGAGATCAGGGGGTGGGCCATGCCATGCTCTGGCCTCGCTGCTCCTCAATGCCAGTTCCATACCAGTAAAGCAGCACCCAGAATGTCTTAACTTCTGAAATCTTCAGCTCCAGAACCTACTCTCTGACTACAAAATGCCATCATACTTTTAACTATCTCACTCCCCAAACCTCATCCCGTGATGTCACTGAGCCTTTGAAGCCTTCAGTTCCCCCATTTTCCCTTATTGCTCAGAAATTTCTGACTTTCCTCTCATCCACATTCAGGGCCAATCCCCAGGGAGAAGACAAACCTTTTTTTTTTTTTTTTTTTTTTTTTTTAGTGGTACGCGGGCCTCTCACTGTTGCGGCCTCTCCCGTTGCGGAGTACAGGCTCCGGACGCACAGGCTCAGCGGCCATGGCTCACAGGCCCGGCCGCTCCGCGGCATGTGGGATCCTCCCGGACCGGGGCACGAACCCGCGTCCCCTGCATCGGCAGGCGGGCTCTCAACAACTGCGCCACCAGGGAAGCCCCAAGACAAACTTTCGATCTCTGTTTTGTCAGGGAAAGGGATGGGAACAGATTTTATTTAGTATTTACTAAGCACCAACCATGTCATATACACTACAGTTTTCCATCTTTGCAACAACTGTAAGAGTTAGTATTATTTTTAGAGGACTGATGGGAAATTCAAGCTTAGAGAGATCTTCCCAAAAGTCATAGAACTGCTTGATAGTGGAGCCAAGTACAGAACACAGGTTTGTCTGATGCCAGGGCACTGTGCCATGCTAGCCACTTCAATTCTCTTTTTTCCTTTACTTCTGCTCTACCCACAGCCCATTTGTGGCTAATCTGATGAGGCACCTTCTCTGCTTGCTCAACCTCAACAAGCCCTCAGTGCTGCCTGGCAGTCCCACCACTGCCATCTCCTTCCATCAACTCCTCCAGGGCCCAACCAAAGCCCTTAACACGCTCCTAACACCACAACTTCTTAAACTGCAGCCACAAGATCACTCTACCTACTGTTAAAGAGGAAAGAGGGGTCAACAGGTGTAATCAGGTAGAAACTGCTCCCCTACCTACTGCTTAGTATCTGGACCCTTCCATGTCCTGGGCTCACCGTCCACCTGTATACCTCTAACATGAAGCTCCTCAGGAACAAGTACCACTCAAAGGCCTCCTGGACAAACCTCAGAATCACTCCAAAGCTTCCAGAAAACAGCACATATCTGAGAGTTGGTACATTCCAAGTAGTCACTGGGAAGATGGGAAAAGAAGTGGATCAGGATGGTCGTCTCCAGCACTTCTTCTCCCCCTAGATTCTAAAGCCTCAAAACAAAATGGAAAAGAGGCAGAGAGAAATTCACAAGGCAGTGCTGGAAAAGTACTCACTATGGGGCCTGGCCCAGGGCAAGAGCTGATTTTAGTACTGGTGCAGACTGTTCTGTGTTGCAACCACCCTTTGCTCTGGGAATAGTAACTCTGTTATTATTCTCAGGGCACACATGAGATAACTGAAGTCTCTCACTGGGTGGTCCAATGCCAGTGCCCCAGTCTCTTAGATCCTAATCCACTTGAAGTAGTAACACTTCCAGTATCTGTTCTGGACTTGTGACTGTCAAACTGTTATCTGATAGGACATGCCTTTGCAAGGGCTTCTCAGTGACTGGGGGAGCCAATTCCTGATGAGATCTCCCTGGCTCCTTAACCAATCCCTGGTGCCTTGCTTAATGGGCTCTTTCATTCCTTCTCCATTCTGTGAGTCTGAAAACCCAAGGTAAGAGGAAGTTCCCCCTCAGTACCCAAGAAGTAGCAGGGGACTACAGCAGGGCTGTCTTTGACTGACCTCTACATCCCCGGACATCTAACAGGAACGAGCCCTCAGGGCAAAATAAGACACCAAATGTTAATGAAGAATTTGGCTTTTCCTCCTTCAGACAACTGGCTGTACAAATAAAAACCCCTGGACTTCCCTGGTGGCGCAGTGGTTAAGAATTCGCCTGCCAATGTAGGGGACACGGGTTCGAGCTCTGGTCCAGGAAGATCCCACATGCTGCGGAGCAACTAAGCCCGTGCGCCACAACTACTGAGCGTGCACTTTAGAGCCCTTGAGCCACAGCTACTGAGCCCGCGTGCCTAGAGCCCATGCTCCGCAACAAGAGAAGCCACCGCAATGAGAAGCATGTGCACCACAACGAAGACTAGCCCCCACTCACCACAACTAGAGAAAACCCTCATGCAGCAAAGACCCAACACAGCCAAAAATAAATAAATTAATTAATTAAAAAATAAATAAATAAAATAAAAATCCTCCAATGGTCCAGCCTGTGTAAAGAGGGAACATTATCACTGCTGGGAAAATATTATGATGCAATGGCTGGATAATTTTCCTTCTGTGTGTGTGACAGTATGTGAAGTATACACATACGATTTAAAGAAAAAAACCTGGGCTTCCCTGGTGGCGCAGTGGTTGAGAGTCTGTCTGCCAATGCAGGGGACGCGGCTTTGTGCCCTGGTCCGGGAAGATCCCACATGCCGCAGAGCGGCTAGGCCCGTGAGCCATGGCCGCTGTGCCTGCGCGTCCGGAGCCTGTGCTCCGCAACGGGAGAGGCCACAACAGTGAGAGGCCCGCATACCGAAAAAAAAAAAAAAAAAAAAAGAAGAGAAAAACCTAAACAACAACAAACCCTGATGCCTGTATATGCACCACTCAGCTTAAGAAATCAAGTATTCCTAGTGCCTTTGAAGCCTCCTCAATGTCCTTCCTCAAAGGCCCTCTCTCTTCCACCCAGAGGGAACCAACATCCCAAATTTTATGTAGCTTTACCATACTTCAATGTATCTATAAACTATATATGATTTAGTCTTGTCTCTTTTACTTTCATACAAATGGAATCTTAATACATGTGTTCTTTTGTGACTTGCTTACTTCTTTCAGCATCCTGTTCCTGAGAGTCATCCACACTGTAGGTAACACGCAACTGTGGGTAATATGTATGTTGTAGGTATATGCTATATAATTCATTCATGCTCAGTGCTGCAGAGAAATTTCTCTTTTAAAGTGTCCCTCAACAGTTTCATATCAGCACAAGGGAACACATGAGAGGGTGCAGAATGAAGCAGATGGCCACTGCCTGGGCCTTCCCATCACAGGAAGGTGAAACTCAGTTTGGTCACCAGAGTTCTCAGACTTTATGTGTCAATGGTACCAGCACCTCTGCTCCTCATTGCTAAAAAATCTCTGCCTGATGGAAAAAATACTCTGGAATCTGTAAATTGCTACAGGGATAATGAAGGTGCTGCCCGAGGGCCAACCATTCACTGAGGCTTGTAGGAAATAGTAGATATATGGTCAAATGATATTCAACAAAGGTGCAAAGACAATTCAAAGTAGAAAGGAGAGTCTTTTCAACAAATGGTGCTGGAAAAAATGGATATTCCCATGTAAAACAATGAACATCAATTCATACTTTGCACCAGATATTCTGCCCATTCGCACCAGCCACAGTGGAAAATCTCATACTTCATAGGGATGGCAGGTCGTGTTCTCAGAATGATTTTGCCTCAATACCGGGGTAAAATTAGTCCTAAACTAAATGCTGCTCTGCTTCTTGCCTAACAAAGCTTAAAAGACAGGCCCAGATGATAAGAGTAGAAGAGAAATAGACCAGTTATTATCACTGTATTCCCTATGTTCGCGGCTAGAGGAAAGACTGAACCATGTTAACCTGAGACATGAAAGATGTAAAAAATGTCTAAATTGAACTTCTAGAGATGAAAAATACAACTTCTGAGAAGAAAAAAACACTGGATAAGACTAATGACATGACAACTGTTGAGAGCTTAGCTACTCCGTGGTACTGCTACCTCAGCATCCATCTTGTTTGGCCAAGCGGCCTGCACAGGCCTTAAACTGACACTAGCCCCCTCATGCAAGCGCATGCCCTAGACAACAGCCTGCAGAGTCACAAGCAAATATAAGTTCCTGATATGACTTTCCCAGAAGCCCTTGTCATCAACAGTCTCCCCTGCCTCCTTAGTGCCTTCCCCTTGTATGCCCCTTATATAAGACCTCCATGGAGCTTACCAAAATTCCACTCTTTTTGGTTTGAATTGACCAGTTTGGCCTTAGCCAAAAGGCTAAGGAATCCCAAAGCACTCCAACCCACAGACCCTAATAAAGGCAGGTACCCAGGTCCAGCCTGCACCTTGCCTTGACCACCGCCCCCTGCCCCCCACACCTCCGTGTAGCCCCTCAAGGCATGCCATTTCAATTTCTTTTGTGGTCTTTTGTTGAACCTGGCTCACCATCCAGCAGCCTGTGTTCCGTTCAACAAATGTTAATTTAACAAACTCATAACAACAATGCAGAACAAAAGATTAGTAAATCGGAATATGTAGAAACTATGCAAAATAAAACATAAAGAGAAAAAAGACTAAAAATAATTGTACAGAGCATCAGGGAGCTGTGGGACAACTTTAGGCAGCCAAATGTATGTAATTGGAATCCTTGAAGGAGAGGGGAAAAACTGAAGAAATAACGGCCAAAAAATTTCCAAATTTGAGGAAAACTCTAAATCCATCAATGCAAGAAACTAAATGAATCCCAAGCATAAGCAACATGAAGAAAACCACACCAGTCACATAAAGATCAGACTGCTTAAAATCTGTGATAAAAAGAAAGAAAATCTTAAAAGCAGCTGGTAATAAAAGACACCTTATATAGAAAGGAACAAAGATAAGAATGACAGTAGATTTCTGCTCAGAAATAATGTTAGTAAGAAGACAGTGGAGTGGAGCAACATCTTTAAAGCACAGAAAGAAATGGTCAACCTACAATTCTTTACCAAGTGAAAATATCTTTCAAAAGCCTCAGGGTTGGGACTTCTGAAATGGCTGTGAGGAGTCTGGAAAATTCTCTCCCCAGGAAGCAGCCATAAAACTGGACTGTCAAAAACAACTAGTTAAGGACTCTGGAAACGGACCAAAGTTATACAACAAAACTGAGAAGCATTTAAGGAATTCTACTGAAGCTTGGTAAGAACAGTGGAAATCTATGGTATTTTAGCTTGGGGCTATTCACATTACCTCCCCTCCAGCTCTGTGGTGCAGAAGTCTTATGAAGGAGAGAGGCTGGCCTGCTGGAGTGGTTGACTTTATCTGGGGGCAAAGCACAGAAAATTCCATACGTAGGGATATCAAAAACCAAAGCAATCCAAATGGCAAACATGGGACTTCTCTGGTGACGTGGTGGATAAGACTCTGCGCTCCCAATGCAGGGGGCCCAGGTTCGATCCCTGGTCAGGGAACTAGATCCCACATGCATGTCACAACTAAGAGTTCATATGCTACAACTAAGGAGCCGGTGAGCCTCAACTAAGGAGCCCGAGAACCGCAAATAAGGAGCCCGCCTGCCGCAATTAAGACCTGGTACAACAACAACAACAACAAAATAAATATTAAACAACAACAACAAGTGGCAAACATTCAGGGAAGACCAACGTACCAGAGATCTCAATGCTGGCTGGTACAATCAGCCAGAAATGTAACAGGAAAATCAGAGGATTGAGACCATAGATGGCAATTATGTCTTTACATACCACAAGAAAGATGTGTTGTAAGGCACTGTCCTGGTGCCAGGTGCACCAAGAGACAAGTACAGGAATGCTCATGAGAGCACTGTCTGCAATAGCAAAAAACTATAAACAACCCAAATGTCCATCAAGAGTCAAAAGGATAAACAGCGTATTTTCATACAAAGCAATCCTATGGAACCATGAAAATGAATGAGCCTTACGGCTACACACAACAATCTGGATGAATCTTAGGACCAGAACACTGAGTGAAAAAAGCAAGTCCCAGAAGAACACGATAGAGTATGATCCTAATTTGTATTAAATTCAAAAATAAGACATTGTTTAGAGATATAGGCATATGTGGTAAAACTCTAAAGCAGGCTCCTGAGGATTAGGTACTGGGCAGCTTGCCTGATCAAGGTCAGCAGGGTAGGGAAGAGAAGGGCACATAAAGGAAATGAATGAAAAGGAGGCTGCATAACAAAAAGTCTTTTGATAGCAGAAGTCACTAACTGGGAAAGGGAAAAGATACCAGAGCTGGAAACATTTCAAGGTAAAGCAGGTACTATTCTTTTTGTCCGTAAGTAGTTCACTGGGCCATCCCTAGACCAAAAATCAAAAGACCTGGACCACCCCCTGAGATGTCACCACTAACTTGTACTATAACCTCAGACCCATTTTTCACCTTCTATGGGGCTCAAGATACGAAGATCAATCAAGATAATGCATGCTGATGAGCTCTTTAAATGCCTTCAGAGGATGGGAACAGATAAATCTCAGTCTCAACTCCAGGCATATTTACCTAGATCCAAATGACATTTAAGCTTCAGGACCCCTCACCTGCTCAAGCCCCTTTTCAAGGCCCAGAGAAGAGACTTAACCCTTCTGTATGTACTATTTTTCCTTAAGAGAGCCCTGAAGTGGTATAAACTTCAAACCCTATAAAATTGACCTGAGCCCTGAAGTGGTGAAATGCTAAATACACAGCCAGAGGATACTCCTATTTAAATTCTCTGCTCTACTGAAATTTCCTGCCTCAGAAAACCATCTCCTAAATTCAAACTACATTTTCCTCAGGAACTAAGAAAGTGTGAAATCTAAGCTCTCAAGTGTGTGACTAACAAGGCCCCAGAAATTCCTGGCTTTATTCGTGTGTAGAGACCTCAGGATACACTGAATCTTGCTGGATAACTCAATACAGTGTAAGATTATTTTTCTAACAAGGACTTTTGCTAAGAAGGTGCAAACTAATTTTGGCAAATATCCTTGCTAAATATTATAACTGGCTCAACTATGACACAGCACAACCACCTCTGTGTTGTGTCTACAAGCTGATTTTAAAACATTATGCAACTTTGCCTCAAGGCTGGGGGTACTGTCACATACTCTCCTGTCTTTGGCAAATGTTCCTAACTTCCTGGTTTTTTGCACCAGGATCTGGAGAGGCAGAAATGCAGGGGGCACAGCATGATAAAAAATGCTACCTGGCATTTTGTGGATCGAAAACCAGGACTCCTTGTGCTTTATCTTCTATGACAACGGAGGAGCCAAGTTTAACCAGTGATCTGAGAACATGGAGAGCAACCTGTCACTGGAGAGAATATTTTCAAGAAGAACAAATTATCTAGAGAGGGAATTTGCTTAGTAAAGGATGAGGAATTTGTGGAGTAAGTCATAACTCCTCTTCCACAAAAAAGGCTTATCTAACAGGGAAAGAATAGGACTCATAAGAAAATGTTATTTTGAGGAAACCAAAAAGGAGCATGGAATGAATCCCCAGGAAATCCATGTAAGACCAACACAGTTCTTGAGAATTCTACATCAGCAGAAACACTGCCAGCTTGGACTGAAAGGGATAGAGAGAATAGAAAAATGAAAGGAGACTGCTGGACCCCCAAAATTCTAGCGGCAAGAAGCAGGCTGATAAAACTAGTCAGCTACAAAGTGCCACCTTCATGAAAAGGAAGGACGACAGAGGTATAGCCACAGACCAGAGGGCAGAGTCATGAGCCTAGAGGGCAAAACTAAGAGTTTAGAGGGTAGAACCAAGAGCCCAGGGGGCAGAACTAAGGGCCATGGAGGACTATTCCTAGGCCTTGAAACCTAATCTAGGAACTGGAGTTTGTCTAGCTGAATTTCAAAGCTGCCTTGGGGTTGGGACTCCTTTTTACCTTTCATTTTCCCCCCTTTTTAATATGAATGTCTATAACTGTTATCCTATGCCAGTCCTACCTTGTATGTTGTGAGGGCAGGGGCAGATAACTTGCCTCTAATTTCACAGGGCTACAGATGGAAAGGAATTGTGTTCCGGACCTGTACTTTATGAATTAGCGCCAGAGCCTCACGTACAGCTGATTTAAATAATCTTGATGATGAGATTATGGATTTTTCAGTTGGTGAGATTTAAGACTGAATTGTTACCATAATGGAATGAGGCTTGTGGGTGGGGGTGATTATATCTTGCATGTGAGAATTGTGGGGCCCAGAGGGCACACTGTGATAGGCAGAAATTTAAAACAGCCCCCATGATCTTCATCCTCTTAGGTTACTCCTGTATTCATGTAACATTATATGGCAAAAGGGAGATTATCTGATTGGGCCTCCTCTAATCACATGAGCCCTTTATAAGCAGACTTTTCTCTGCCTGGTAGAGGAGGAGTTCAGAGAGATTCAAAGTGTGAAAGAGATTCAACACAATTAAGGTTCTTTGTTGCTGAGATGGAGGGGGTCACAGGGCAAGGACTCCTGGGAGGAGGAGTTAAGAGTGGTCCCAGTTGATAGCCAGCAATGAAAGAGGCCCCTCAGTCCTACAGTCTGAAGGAAATGCACTCTGCAAACAACCTGGATGAGCTTGGGAGCAGGTTCTTTCCCAGAGCCTCCAGATATAAGCCTGGTTAATGCCCTGACTTCAGTCTTACGAAACCCTAAACATGAATCCAGCAAAGTCTTCCTGGACTTCTGACCACAGAACTGTGAGAAAATAAATGCATGTTGTTTTAAGCTACCGAATTTGTGGTAATTTGCTACACAGCAGTAAAAAACTAACCCAGGTTTTGTTTTGGCCCAACAGAACCTATTTCTGGACATGTTGCTGCTCTAGCCCATTCTAAGAGCAATCCTCAGGCAGCAGCAAGAGGACCAGGTGCAGTTCTGGCACCAGTCCTTTCTAGCACAAGTTTCCTCATCTGGAAAATGGACAGATCAAAAGAGAAAGCTTTTGTAAGTAAGAAAGAAAGTAAGTAAGTAAGTAAGAAAACACTTCTACACCAACAAGTTTTTTCAGATATCAGATGTATTATTAATTACAACACTCATGCTGAAACCTGTGAAAGAGGTACCCAGACAGAGTCAAAAACAGAAATGTCAGAGCCGCTCACCTTCCTCAGGCCAAGACTGTTGATTACTAGAATAAAGATACGCCCCTTCTCCTCTAGTTAGAAAAGTGCCCAGGAAACACTCATCTCCCTTTAAAAAACAAACACAAAGAGCAGGTGATTTACAGCATAAACATTCAGAGAATCAAAAGTCCTGCCCAAGTTAGTCCATCTACAGAGGCTGCTAAGTCAGCCTCAGATTTACCCAGCTTCTTTCATGGCCTTTGGCACTGCTTGGCTCTTTGCCATGTTACTGGTATTCGTGACTCGTGCTGAGAAAAAGAATGTTAAGGTCCTCTCTGAGTCTAGGCACCATGGTCTACAATGCTTGTTCATGTTCCCGTAGATTTATATCCTCTGATAAAAGAGGCAGCTTCTCCTTGGCCTAAAGCCTTGACCTCTTAGCTCTACATGTCTAGGCCAATTTGAGATCTGCATGTATGTAATTTATTTATGCCACACCACGTGGCATGTGGGATCTTAGTTCCCCGACCAGGGATTGAACCCGCATCCCCTTCACTGGAAGCGGGAAGTCTTAACCACTGGACAGCTAGGCAAGTCCCTGAGATCTGCTTTTAAAAGTACTGGGAGATTTTGAAAAAACACCTAAAGGTTTAAGTGGCAGAAAGAATCCCTCTAGTTTGTACCTCATACATGGTTATTTCTAGAGCTCTACTGGGAAGGGGAAGAATACAAAAAGGAATTGAGACAAGAAGGTACAGAACATTTAGATTAGCAGTAAGAGGAAATATTTTAAGTTGTTTTATAAACTGTTTACATTTCATTTTGATATGATGTTAACATTAAGAATAAGAAGGCTGCTTACCATAACCGATTGCTGGGTTTTCTCAGAAAATTTTACTTCTATATCTTCTACCTGTGTCCAAAAGGAGTGCAGATTTTCAGTTTACTACTTCAAAGGCAAAACTCTGCTAGGTCTCCCTTGTGTTCACATATTTCTAAGAGAGCAGTCCCTCCACCAAATCCAGTGTTCTCAGGCCCTGATGGCTGGCAGAGCTGGCTGCTGGTCACAAAGCTCAGAGCACCAGGCCATGATGGGCTCTCTCATGGGGACCTAAAGTCCAGCTAAATGAGCCTACGATATGTGGAGAGGATATGTTAGTCTCCACTTACATTTCACTTCGGAGAAAACTATTTTTAGGGGTGAAGGAAAGAGAACATTTTAAAGTATTTTGAATGTGTTCTCATTTAAACATGTTCACATTAGAGGATGACTCTTGCTCTCCTCTATTCATGTCAGGATTGTAGAAACAGAATATAAACAGATTCTGAAATAGGTACTCAGACCATTACTAGACTCACTGCTGTCATATTTTCTGTGTCCCAAGGCACCAGAGTTTCAGATCAAGTCCCACAGATGAAGATGGGACGATTCCACATGTAGAGACGTGGTTGTAAAAATTCAGCAGCAACTATTCTGACCAGAAAAGGGAGCACATGATCCACTTCTCACTTTCCCTGTGACCTTGGACAGGTTGGTCAATTTCTAAACCTCAGTCTCCTCATCTGTAAAATGAGGGTGTTAATTTTTCCCTTTCACAATTTAACAGGACCCAGATAACTGAGTTCCTTTCTTTTGGAACTTTTCCAAGATTATAAGAAAGTTAAAGAAACTAGATTCGTCTGTATAAAGAAAAAGAGCAGAGATAAAAACTTCTATTCCTGAAAAGTGGCTAGGTAAGGCTCTGACATCCCACCAGGACCCAATGAAGAGGCTCTTTCTTAAACGTTCTCCCCAGTTTCTCCACGTTTATGTCCACTTTCACCTGATGAATGACACTAACCAGCCAGGAGCAGAATCTGGGTATGTCAGCTGTCAGGATTATGAAGCTGGTTTCTGTGGTAACAGTGCCATCTGCAGGAAGACCATAGATATGCCGGTTACTGCCCACCACCAGAGCCCACCTTGCAGGCCCCAGACTGCTTCCCCTTCTCAGGAGTGAGGGCTCCTCTTATTAGTATACAGAGTCTGAGGCCTTCAGAAAATGAAAACTTCCTCATTTGGGTACAGGGAGTCTAATGAGGGGATGGAGAAAGGCTTCCCCATGTGATTAACTCTGTTCTTTTTACACCAAATAGAAATACATATTTAAATAAAGAGTCCATTTTATCTACACTTTTAATTTTTGTCAAGGTAGTACAGATGTACATATTAAAAACCAAACAAAACATTATCAAGCTTATCCTACTAGCACTGGATATTATCATTCTCTAGAATTTTTTGCTAACATAATGGGTAAAAAAAAAATTATTTTTGCTAACATAATTTGCTAATTATTATTTCAAATTGCTTTTTTCCTGACTACTAGTAAGGCTGTACATATTCATATATATATATACACATATACATACAGTGGACCCTTGAACAATGTGAGGGCTAGGGGTACTGATCCTCTGCACAGTTGAAAATCCATGTGTAACTTTACAGTCAGCCCTCTGTATCCACAGTTCCACATCCACGGATTCAACCAACCATGGAACATGTAGTTCTGTAGTATGTACTTACTGAAAAAAATTTGTGTATACGTGGACCTGTGTAGTTTAAACCTGTGTCCAGGGGTCAATTATGTGTGTCTGTGTATGTATAAACATTAAAATATATATATTTTTAAAATATTAAAATTTTTTTTTTGTTTTCCACTCTGGTAAACTGCCTGCTCATATTTTTTGCCCATTTACCACGGGGTAGCTTGTCTTTTTCTTATCAATTTATAAAAGCTCTTCATAAATTAGGAAATATACCCTTTGTTTATTTTAAGTATTCTAATCTTTTCACCAGTTTATTGCTGGTCTTTTGATTTAGTTTATGGTTTATTTTGCCAAAAATATATATATACATATAAACAAGTTCAAGTTTTGCTTTCCAAAGATGACATACACTTACCCTTTTCTTTAACCAAGATCTGAGATGTCAAAAATGATTCTGAGAAGACCACAGATCCTAAGCACCCACTTCCTCCCAGCAAGTCAGGAATGTCATAGATGGTCATACAAGCCTGTATCAAATAAGAAACCAGAGCTAGTCCAATTGTCAGTCCTAAACATACAGGGAAAAATCCATAAGAAACAGACCACAAAATACTAAGGCACGTGGCAAAAGAATACTGGAGAATTTCTAAGGAAAACTCAAGTATATCTTGAAATACATCTCAAACTGGGAGAGGACTTCAGGATCACCCAGGCTTTTGCTCCTTGGTCAGAGGCAGACTTGGGCTAGATGAAGAATATCTTTAAGTTTCTGTAAATTCCCTCAAATTGCTTATCCTCCCTAAATGGCAATGCAACAGCCTTCCTTCTTAATCATGACCAGTGTCACATCCCAGTGTGTCTACATGTTCATCCACTCCTTCTTTGGTTTGGGCTCGAGTTCTGAACAAATCTGGAAAGGGGGATACATGTCTCCATGGATATTTCTGGATACCTGTCAAAACATGCAAATGCTCCTTTCAGTACCAAAAAATTAAAAGAAAGCTGTTCGAGCTTTAATGGCCAAGACAAATAAAAATAGAGGCTTCAGCAGGCCAGAAAAAAACTAGAGCAACTCAGAGAAAGCTCCTGAATGGCTGGTAAGAAGGCTATAATTTAGTTAAAAACCACTGAAAATGACATAATTCTGAGATGAATCTAGCAGAGGAAATGCAGAAATTGGTACAAGCCAGAGTTAGAGTTTGAGATGACCGTGAAGATCTGGTGAAGGACATAGGATAAGCTGCACGATGAGCACTTCCTGGCCTTCCTGGCCTGACGATGCTGAATGTCCAGGTACAGAGCTCCTAAAGCCAGAGCTCATTTTCACACCTTGTTGTCCTCATATGGGATCCCTGCTCTATCCTCAGTACAGAGACAAAAGACCTAGGCCTCTTGAAGGGACTGTTAGATTCTCAAATAGATGGCAGGGGACTTCCCTGGTGGTGCAGTGGTTAAGAATCTGCCTGCAAATGCAGGGGACACGGGTTCGAGCCCTCGTCTGGGAAGATCTCACATGCCGCGGAGCAACTAAGCCCATGTGTCACAACTACTGAAGCCTGTGCGCCTACAGCCTGAGCTCTGCAACAAGAGAAGCCACTGCAATGAGAAGCCCGTGCAGCACCACGATGAAGAGTAGCCCCCGCTCTTCGCAACTAGAGAAAGCCCGCGCAGCAATGAAGACCCAACGCAGCCAAAAATAAATAAATAAAAAATAAATAAATTTATAAAGAAGAAAACAAAAAGATGGCAGAAGAGTTGAAAGGAAAAAAACCATAGTTAAAGTCCTTAATCATCCATGTCGTTGTGATAAAGGAATGTACAAAGTGACAAACAGGCTTTATATTTCAGTTAACTTTCTCATTAGGCATGACAACTGGAAGGTTTATCTAAATTTGTTTCAAAGAATTTTTAGTATCTGAAGACACAGAACCTTCCTGGGCTACATGGTTCCTCTTAAGTGACAATGATCAGTTAGGTTCCCAAATCAATTAGGAAGACAAATCCTGTGGTTTCCTAATCCCCCACTTCCCTATTTGGCCTCTGGTGTTGAGGAAGGGGAGAGAGGACATTAAAAAGAATACATGTAGTATTTTTTAGACACTTGCTATGTACTTCCCACATGTGGCATGGGGAGAGAAAAAATATGAAGCATCGTTCCTATCTTCAGGAAACCTATAAAGTATAGCTGGAGAGACAAGAGCATTCTTACATAGAAGTCATCATGTGACACATTACTACAGAATTACTCCCTAATTTATGTAATTTATTCCCTAATTATGTATTCCTATAGGAATACAGTACTTGTAGGGAGAAATCAGTAGGGTAGGCTTGGAGGAGGAGACAGAACTTCATCTTTGCCTGGAAGGGAGGATAGGATTTGGACAGAAAGCACCAACATCCTATCTTTTCTTTCCTATTTCATTAGCTGCTGCTGAATGTGTACTTAACACAGTAGTATGATTCTACTGGACTGCTAATCACCTACTCCAGTGCAAAGCATCTTCCAGAGCACTGCACGAGAGTCTAAGAAGAGAAGTCAGGGAAACTAAAGTCCAGCAAGGAGACAAAGTATTATTACCTAAATATCAGAAAGTATTTCCCAGTGTCTTAATAATGTCACAAAAAAGTCTCCATTAGCTCTAAAAGAACATCACCACAAAATACTGACAGAGACAGGGAGCAGGTATGTTATATACACAGAAACTACTCACAACCTTAAAAAATTACCCATGTTGTATCACTCTCTGTAGATGAGATAACACTATGCTTGTCCCCTGGTGATGGCAGTGGGCATGCATTTGCACCAAGTCATCCACATCTGCCCACCCACTTCCCTATGACCAAAAGCTCACTGAAATTAAGGTTCAGGCAGTAGCCACAGAATGGACTGAAGGTACAACTTGTACCCATATATACTACAACCAGAATCTTGGCTGGATGTCCACCATCCTCTTATGCATTGCTTGCCAATTTTCTTCATATCAGGATACACTGGGGTAAACAGAGGATTTGGATGTGGCTGGGAGCAACTGGTTTAGAAACCCTGGCTCCCCAAGACCACGCCAGCTCACCTCAGGGACCAATATTTCTGCATCTCTACACCCATTCCCTTGGCCCATTAGTTCTGCCTTCAGCACATAGGTCAGAAAGCTCTGTTCTCACTACCCCACTTCATAGGAGCCTCAGGCCCAGTTTTTTTTTTTTTTAACGTTAGTTTGTTTTTATTTTCATAAGCGCCTGTTAAATAAGGGCATAAGGACTTCCCCTGGTGGGGCAGTGGTTAAGAATCTGCCTGCCAATGCAGGGGACACGGGTTCAAGCCCTGGTCCAGGAAGATCCCACATGCTGCGGAGCAACTAAGCCCGTGTAACTACTGAGTCTATGCTCTAGAGCCCACGCGCCACAACTATTGAGCCCACGCGCCACAACTACTGAAGCCAGCGTTCCTAGAGCCTGTGCTCCACAACAAGAGAAGCCACCGCAATGAGAAGCCCGTGCACCGCAACGAAGAGCAGCCCTCGCTCGCCCCAACTAGAGAAAGCTCGCGGGCAGCAACGAAGACCCAATGCAGCCATAAATAAATAAATAAATAAATAAATTATTTTTAAAAAAAGGGCATCAACACGGGCCTTGGAACACAGAGAAGCCACTGAAAACTTGGTCTGTGTTGAGGTAGGCTTGTCATCAGCTCCCATTTCCATGTGAGGTCAGAGAAACCTCAGCCACTTGGAGGAAGCCTTCCTAATCTCAGGAAGAGGTGTCTACCACCCCCACACCCTCACCCCCCCCTTCCCCAGCTAAGACTCTGCACCCAAGGGGCACCTAGACATGGGAGTGTGGATGTGGTAAGCCTTGTACAGCTGCTGGACACCCTCAGAAAGCACAGGCTCACCACCACTGCAGCTGGAACAGTCCTGAAAGTAGACTAGTTTTCTCAGGTAAGGGGTGGGCTGCCTAAGACTCCCACCCACTCCTACCTCACCCCTTGTAGATGGTCCTCTACAGGCCATTCCCTGCCAGCTGACCTGTAACAGCTCTGCTTACCGTCTTCACAAAGTATAAGCTATCTTCACTGTCCAGAGGCACAATTCTACAAGAGGAAATTGATGGGAGAGACATATATTAAATTTACAGTGTTCTCTTTTTTTCAACTTGGAAGCAACTCACACTCAGATCTCTCTCAGGGATTTTCAAAACACTGGGTTGCATGTATGCAGAATTCCACTTGGAGGGAACTAGGTTCAGCCCCCAACCCACCCTAGTCTTTCAGTGGAAAGCATTCGGGGCAAAGGGCCTCAGCTGAGCACAGCCACCTCCAAGCCCAGCCCTGGAGTGATGCCACTGCCAGGTGTAGAAGGGTGAAAAGATCATCCATGCCAGCAGTTACAAGGTAGTTGCTCTTCATTTTGCTCCTAAAACTTGCCCCCAGTGAGGACACACCATAAACATATACTTACCTTCCCTGATTATTCACAGCATGTATATGAAAAGCCATCTTGGAGCTGTAGACCCAAAACAAAATAAAACAAAAGTCAGTCTGCTTTTGTGACCACTGTGTTGGCATCCTCCCCAGACACCTGCCACTGCAATGCACCTGTGCTGGGCTCTCACAGCCACCAGTGAGGTGTGTGTCGTCCTTACCTGCCTTAGGGTATCATGCCATCAACAAACATGGGGTCAGTGTCTGACTCCAATCACGGCCCTGCCTCTGTGCAGATTCTCAGGGCTATCTTGACTCTTGGACAGAGCAGGAGAGAACTATGTGATTGCCATCCATGGCAGATTGAGAGTAAACCTCTACTTGCCCCAGGCCTCTGGCCCACAGCTTGACATATTCTCCTGCTCCTCCTCCTCTTCACCACCTTTGAAGTCAAGCTGCCAGCCCTGCTCGGAGTCAGACTGCTACCCACAGTCAACTGCTATGTAATAATGGGCATGGTCAGGCCTTCAGAACTGAGGAATAACCAGAAAACCCTTTTGGCATCAACTCTTTTTGTAAAAGAAAGTTTCTAAATTGAATTAAATTTAATTTTTTTGCCTTAACAAGTACTAGTCAGTCATATGCTAACTTCCCGTGTCCCTCTTGGGAGAAGATTTGCTAATTTGGTGCAGTTTGAGGGAAGTGACCATGTGAAGAGAAGGAAGTGGGGCTCTTGGGTGGAGGGCTGGCCCTGGAAGACTCTCCTCCTATTGCCTGGAATGTATTCTCTCCTTGTTCTTTCCTCCAGCCAGGGTGGTACACCCCATGCACAGGAGGCCATGGGATTGAGAGTGTGGCCTGCCCTAGAAAGGCAGAGTGGGCTAGGCAAGGCCCCGAGGACAGGAGGAATGGAATGACTTTGTCAGCCATGCCGATGATAAGAGAGGAGAACCCACTGAGACAGCAGCTCCCATTCACTTGCCCAATCACTCTACAGGGCAGGAAGATGATGAAACAGATGCACAGAGAGCTCCCTATCTTGCCCAAGGTCACACAGCTGGAAAGCAAAGAAGCTTCCTTAAACTCAGGTCTGCCAGGAACAGACAGTTCAGGTCAGCACACAGCCTTAAGGGACCAAATTTCCTCTAGCCCTCCCCTCTCGTGGTCAGAGCTACAAGATTCAGAAGACCCAGAAGAAAGGAAAAGAAACCTGAAGCAAGCCTACAGCTTTGCACAAAAGAGTTCTGGTTCTTTCCTACACTCCTGGAGCTATAGCAATAGAATTCTTCTTGTTAGATCATTAACTAACTTAGTTTTCCAAATGTTCCTTCTCACTACCCAGGGCTGCAGATGTAAGAAAATGTGGGGTATGGAACTGAGGTACCACAGGGCACATCCCAGAAGTGTCCTTAAAGAAACTCTCTGATATTGGTGTCTTTTGTCTCCTTCACAAAAAAGTACACCAAGTTGTCCTCATATGGGACAGAAGCTTGAGTGGACTGGGTTCAAGAAGGTTTAGCTATGGACAAAGACTACACAGAGATCCACTGTGATATGCCAGGACATGTGTGATGGGAAGACTGCCAGGAAGCCAAATTCCCAGACCTTCTAGACCCTGAGACATGGCCAGGCTCAGGGGTTTCTACCATCTGAGAGGCAGATGAGGCTCAGGGCAACTCTCTTCTAAGCAGTGACCATCTTCATGTGCCCAGGGCCCCTAATCCTAACAAACCTCACCACTCATGTCCCCAGCTTCATCTTTGTAACCTCTGAACCCAGGTCTGTCAGTTCTAATACTGATCTGCTTCCCATTCCAGCCTCAGGCAGTGTGTCTGACTCTCAAACAGTTCCTCCATCCTTGGCTCCTTGGCCTCTCAAATAAAACCCTGATCATGAATGACTCTCCTTCACATATCTTATTGATTTACTGGAACATTTCTCAAAGGGGAGACAAAATATCAAATACAAAGAAGAAAAGGGTTTTTAAAACACAAACATTAAAGAAAAGCTTTTATAGACAATATCAGTTATTGCTTACTGTAGGGCTGCCTTAAACTGCATCAACTCAAAGGAATTTAACCCAGATCCAAAGGTCTGCTCAGCTACCTCCTTGGCCTGTAAAATCAGTAACAAAACAGAGACAATTAGCTTTCACAGCAGGAAAGAATACATTTAGAAGGGCCCTTCTCACATATGGCCAAGAGAACACTTCCCATCCCCTCTAAGTGACTACTTTGTATACATCAATAGATTAAAGTGAAAACATCTTGTTAGGGGAAACAGGAGCCTGCTTTCTTTGGTCTGGGTTCACATGAAAACACTTCATTCAGGCAGGTGGGCACTGGAACCTGATCTGGTGACCTGTAACCAGCTGGGACGGTGCCATTGTGAGGCCTGGAAAAGCGCTTTCTCCTCCCCTCAAGATATCACTGCCCTCAGTGTTTCTGCCCAGATGCTAAGCACATTCAAATAACTAAAGTTATAAAAAATCAGTTAAAAAACAAAGGTGCAGAACTGATACTGAAGAATAACCTACTGTTTTGCATAAGCTTTCAGCTAAAGGGCTGAGAAATCCCAAGTACAGGGGGAATCAAGTTCAGTGAGGAGGGAAGATGGCAAGGAACTGGTGACAAGGAACTGGTGACTAGGCGATAGTCTCTTTGATATCTACAACACAACCTTTCCAATGTCAAATGGTTTGCTTCAGGAAAGGTCCTATTGGCACTGGGAGGCATCAAGCCAACTCGTTCTCATCTGTCACTGGGTCAGATATAGAATCCAACTCAGCACAGCAGGTTAACCACAAAACAGCAAGGAAGTAAACGGTCAGAGAAAGGGAACACATGTGCCTGTCTAGGAAAGACAAGTTAGAATTTCTAATCTTTAGTTAATTTTTTAAAACACAGGATTATAGGAAATAAAACTATGTAGCTCAAAATCAACTTATCTAACTTTATTAAAATTCACAGAACAATCTATATTTTTCTTTATTTTTTAACTTTTGAAAGACTTTTAAAAAACTGCTAAGTAAAACAATATACTACAGAATGATTTTTTTTTAACACAACCAGATATCTACAAAGAAGTGCTGATTAGCTGTCATTCATAAGACAAGCTCAGCACACTAAAGGCAACTCTTTGGTGCCCAAGTTCACACACAAAATTAAGTACTATAAGGTGTCCAAATTAAAAACAGATCGATCAAAAGTTTCACATTAAAATAACTACTAAGGAAAAAGAAATGCGGTATTTAAATTACCTTTGTTAGACTGGAAGTTTTAGCATAACATGCAATGGCAGCCAAAACAGCCTCAATAACAGCAGCATATACCTGTGACAAGAGCCTACTTTAAAAACAAAAAATAAGGGTTAACTACAGCATCACAAGGTTTCATCAAAAGCTGCGTGCACATAAATGACATTCTCTAAGAAAAAGATTTTTAAACAGAATGAGAAAAGTATAATAACAGAACTTGTTGATTTCTAGACCTTTTAAAAGCTATATGCCCCGTTCCAATTTTTACTTTGCTCTTGTTAAACCATGATAAGAACCACCTTTTCTTAATTCTGCTCAAAAGACCAACCTTCCCTGTTTGTGATCCAAGAGAAGAAAACTATGTAGACTCCCTGACCCTCTACGAGGACCCGAAAGGTATCATGACACAGACTTGCTGCTTTTCCAGGAACCAACCACAGCACACCTTCAAGTCGTCTCCTCCCCAGGCCTGCTAAGGGCTGGCTGCTACTGGAACCTCAGGGTGGGACCCCTCAGGGGGCAAAAGAGATTATCCAATTGAAGAGAAGACTCGCTCCACTTAAATGAAAAAAATTTTTTTTTAAATTGGGGTATAGTTGCTTTACAATGTTCTGTTAGTTTCTGCTGTACAGTGAAGTGAATCAGCTATACATATACATATATCCCCTCTTTTTTGGATTTCCTTCCCATTTAGGTCACCACAGAGCACTGAGTAGACTTCCCTGTGCTATACAGCAGGTTCTCATTAGTTACCTGTTTTGTTTTGTTTTGTTTTAATTTTATTTATTTATTTTTGACTGTGTTGGGCCTTTGTTGCTGCACACGGGTTTTCTCTAGTTGCGGCGAGTGGGGGCTACTCTTCGCTGCAGTGTGCGGGCTTCTCATTGTGGTGGCTTCTCTTGTTGCAGAGCACGGGCTCTAGGTGGGCAGGCTTCAGTAGTTGTGGCACATGGGCTCATTAGTTGTGGCTCGCAAGCTCAGTAGTTGTGGCTCATGGGCTCTAGAGCACAGGCTCAATAGTTGTGGCACATGGGCTTAGTTGCTCTGCGGCATGTGGGATCTTCCTGGACCAGGGCTTGAACCCGTGTCCCCTGCACTGGCAGGCAGATTCTTAACCACTGCGCCACCAGGGAAGCCCTAGTTATCTGTTTTATACATATTAGTGTATATATGTCAACCCCAATCATCCAGTTCATCCCCCACCTTTCCCCACCCCCGCCTTCATGTCCATATGTTTGTTCTCTATGTCTGTGTCTCTTTTTCTGCCTTGCAAACGGGTTCATCTGTACCATTTTTCTAGATTCCACATACACGTGTTAATATATATTTGCTTTTCTCTGAGTTACTTCACTCTGTATGACAGTCTCTAAATGCAAATTAATAGCCGGAGACCACTTTCTAAATAGCTCACCTGATCTACAGAATAGAGTATGCTTTTGAGGGGAAGCATCCCCTGCTCCTGCCCAACTTTGTGCTTCCTATCTGACTTCACACTTCCCAAAGACATTATAAGGTTTTTTTCTTGGGACTTCCCTAGTGGCGCAGTGGTTAAGAATCCGCCTGCCAATGCAGGGGACACGGGTTCGAGCCCTGGTCCGGGAAGATCCCACATGCCGCGGAGCAACTAAGCCCGTGGGCCACAACTACTGATGCTGCACTCTAGAGCCTGTGAGCCACAACTACTGAGCCTGCGAGCCACAACTACTGAGCCCGCGTGCCACAACTACTGAGCCCGCGTGCCACAACTACTGAAGCCTGACTGCCTAGAGCTCGTGCTCGGCAACAAGAGAAGCCACCACAATGAGAAGCCCACACACCACAGCGAAGAGTAGCCCCTTATCGCCGCAACTATAGAAAGCCAGTGAGCAGCAATGAAGACCCAACACAGCCAAAAATAAATAATAAATAAATTTATTTAAAAAGGAAGGTTTTTTTCTTTGCCAGACAGGGAATGCCATGAAGATTCCTAGAAAATCCAAGTCTGGTTCCCTTTTGGGCAGGGTTTCTCAATCTCTGCATTTTGGGCCAGCTAATTCTTTGTTGAGAGGTCTTCCCTGTGCATTATAGGATGTTGAGAAGCATTCCTGGCCTCTCAGTAGTAACCTCAGTTGTGACAAGCAAAAATGTCTCCAGACACTGCCAAACATCCCTGGGGATGGGGGGTTGGGGAGGGACTGGTGGGAGTAATGTGGTAGAACTGCCCTCGGTTGAGAACCATTGCCTTAGGGGAAGGGGACCCAGGGTCTTATTAGGAAAATTACAGAGAGAAGGGGCTCATCCACAAGGCCTCAAAGGCAAGGGAGGGGTTTGGCAAGTAACTGCCTTATCTAAGAATATATTTATTTTTAAGCCTGAGAATCTTGTAACAGGTAAAGAAAGGCGAAAGGAGTTTTGTAACAGGGAAGAGCAAATTCTGACTCCACGTTGGTTCTGTTTCCTTTACTTTAACCTTTGCTTTTCATTGCTTTTGTTATTATTATAATCACTATCTATAGCTGTAAGCATACACAATGGCCTGCCACAGGGAACCCTGACCCTCTGCCTGACTGTTAAACTAAAAGGCCTTTGTTCAGCTCACAGAGAGACATCCTGACCCTGCCCACCTGTGAATGGCTGCAGAAAAGAAGAAATTAACACAACCCCTTCCCAGTGCAGGAGATATTCTGCAAGACAAACGGTCTTTTTACTTTACTGCTTCACCACCTCTCCCTCTCTGATTCTATAAAAGAAACTGGCATCCAAACCCCCGTAAGATGGTTATTTGGCCACCTTCTTGGTCTGCCGAATAAAGTCTCTACTCCTTGCCTCAACACCTCGTCTCCCGATTTATTGGCCTGTTGTGTGGCGAGCAGAGCGAGTTTGGACTCGTCAACAGTTTGATAGCAGGAAGAACACAGAAATGATCTGGTCTAACACTCTCATCTTACAGAAGAAACAAGTAGGGCCTGTAGAGGAACTCAGGTCTGCTCTCAGCCTGGTGCCTTTCCATTGTGCCACATCACACTGCCAACACCTTCAATTTCCTCCTTGGCTCTCACACCACACCTCTGCATTGCAGGTAAGAGATTTGAATAAGGTAGAAGAAAAAGAGAAACAACACATAACAAAATGACAGCTCCAAGGTTCAACATATCCTGAAGATTGTTGACCAGGCCATGGCAGAGGGGTATGTCCTGGTAGGTAGGTAAGTGCCCGTCAGGGACACTGCCAAACAGCTTGGCCACTTCCAGGTATGACAAGAATCCTCCACATCTCAACACTAAGGGCAAAGATTTATAGAGGCCAAAGACATATAAAGATATCCTTACTCCCTCCCTCACCCAGCTTAATTCAAACATCACTCAGTACCAACACTGGTTCAGGCCAACCCCCTGCTTGGCCTTGTCCTATACAGACCCTCAAGGCATGAGTTCAGTACAAAGCTATCTGGCTTCTGACTCATAGAAAGGCCTGGACAGGAGGCCTGAGACCCATGATTAGGGAAGGGCCTGCTCTATGCATGGATGGTGCTGCTGTTGCCTTCAGTAGACTCCATTAGGCCCCAATTCCACCAGCCCTGTGACTTAAACAAGTCTCCTGATGTGGGCCCAAGCACCTCTCAACACCAGTCCCTGAAGTAGAGCACCAGTGACTTTGGTTTAAGCAAAATGTCTACGGGTCTAGAATGAGGGTCCAGGGCAATGGCTAAGCACAGCTGGCATGGAAACACAAACAAGTGCAAAGTAAGACTATACATATCCACCAACACGTGAGAATGTGGTTGACTTGCTGCTAACGTAAAGAAAACCCACACACAAAAATTGTATGCACACTACAATTACAGCTACACAAAACCTATATGTATAATTAAAAAAAAACAACAAAAAGATACACATTAAGATACTAATGTGTGGGGCTTCCCTGGTGGTGCAGTGGTTAAGAATCCACCTGCCAATGCAGGGGACACAGGTTTAAACCCTGGTCCACAGGGGACACGGGTTTGAGCCCTGGTCCAAGAAGGTCCCACATGCCATGGAGCAACTAAGCCCATGTGCCACAACTACTGAAGCCTGCGTGCCTAGAGCCCATGCTCTGCAACAAGAGAAGCCACCGCAATGAGAAGCCCACTCATTGAAGCCCGCTCAAATGAGATTGCCCACTGCAATGAGGAGTAGCTCCCGCTCACCGCAACGAAAGAAAGCCCGTGCGCAGCAACAAAGACTCAACGCAGCAATCAATCAATCAATGTATTAAAAAAAAGAGATACTAACGGGTCGTGTCTAAGAAGAGGAATTATGGTTAATCTTATTTTTTTCCCCTCATTTCTCAAATTTTCAAGTGTGATTATATTACTTTATATTTTTCCAACAGAGCCTTATGGGTTCTACCCTAGAGATTCCGATTCAGTAGTTCTGAGAACTACTATAGCCTGGGAAATGTATCTTTTAAAAAAGATCCTTAAATGATTCTCTGTGGCCTGTCACTGTTAGCCTTTGGGAAGCACAGACCTAACTAGTTTATGCTAGGATATTTAATTAGGTAATAACAGAACTCTATTACCTTCATAATTCTGAAAGAAAATCCCTTTATGGAATTCAGAAATTCCTGCATTATTATGGACTGATTACATCCTCCCAAAATTCATATGGAACCTGTAATCCCCAATGTGACTATATGTGGAGATAGGGCCGGGCCTTTAAAAGGTAATTAAAGTTAAAGGAGGTCATAAAGTGTGGGCTCCTAATCCATAGGATTGGTATCCTTATAAAAGGAAGAGATGCCAGGGACTTCCCTGGTGGTCCAGTGGTTAAGAATCCGTCTTGCAATGCAGGGGACATGGGTTCTATCCCTGGTCGGGGAACTAAAATCCCACATGCCATGGGGCAACTAAGCCCACGTGCCACAATCAGAGAGCCCGTGTGCCACAACTAGAGAGAGAGAAGCCCACATGCCACAACTAGAGAGAAGCCCGTGCACCTCAACGAAAGATCCCATGTGCCAATGCAGCTAAAATATAAATAAATATTTTTTTTTTAAAAAAAAAGGAAAAGGCACCAGAGATCTTTCTCTCTCTCCATGTAAGCACAACACTAAGAAGGTGGTGGTCTGCAACTCAAGGAGAGAAGCCTCACCAGAAACCAACTCTGCTAGTACCTAGATCTTGGACTTCTAGTCCCCAGAATTGTGAGAAAATAAATTCTGTTGTTTAAGCCACACAGTCTGTGGTAATTTTTTACGGTAGCCCAAGCAGACAAGCATTAATGAGATTACTTCTTGTCTTTGGTTTCCTGCTATACTGGGGGGCGGGGGGCGGGAGAGAAGTCAACACTAGGCCCTTTCTAGAGAGTTGCATGGCCTGAGTTGAGATCCTAGCTCTGTTCCATAAGTCTCAGTGTCAAATTCAGAGGAAACACCTCTCAGACCAGATGTGGTTTCACACAGGTTCTACCAATGGGTTTCAGGATGTTTTATTTTTTGGAAAGCCCTATTAAAAAATGCACTATATAGAAAATATATTAAGAAGCGTTATGCCACTTAAATGCATGGGTGTGCAGGCAGGAAGTCTCTGAGTCTGGAGAGAGGAGCAGATGGCAAACCTGGCAGTGTCTCTAGCCTAGACTTCAAGATGAAAGACAGGGGCTGGGACATTCTGGGAGACTACACAGCTCTACTTTACTTACTTATTTTACTTATTTATTTATTTATTTACTTATTTGGCTGCATTGGGTCTTAGGTGCAGCAACGTGGACTCCAGAGAGCACAGCCTCGGTAGTTGGGGTGCGGGCTTATTTCCCCTGCAGCATGTGGGGATCTTAGTTCCACAACCAGGGATAGAACCCACGTCCTCTGCATTGGAAGGTGGATTCTTAACCACTGGGCCACCAGGAACGTCCCTCTGCTCACCTCTTAAGCCAAATGTCCTACCCAATGCTGATCTCAAAAGGAGGTAAATGGGACAATCTCAACATCTGAGTAACTCAATGTGAGAAAGAAAAAAATGTAATAGAAATGAAGACTTACATTTGTTCAGTTTTCTTGGGCAGCTTGTTGTCATCTCCTGTGAAAGAGGACCATGTATTAAGAATGTGACAAGATTACAGGAGATGCAAACACTTTCACAAGGAGGCTAGAATTTCTTAATTTGAAGATGTCAAGAACTTTTTTTCTTTTGAGTTAAATACTGTACAAGCACAAACAACAGTGAAACCTAGTTTCTGCCAGTATCCTCCCAGACCATCATCCCTGACACTGACCTTGACAACCAATCAGCATCACCACTAAACACCAGAGAAGACATGTAGAATCTTCATCTCTGGAATGTTTTTGCTTTTATTTTTAAATTTTTAAATTAGGAGGTATAAGTAAGCAGGCTCAGTTCTGCCTCTTTCTTCACCTCCTTAATTATCCAACCCAAGTCATGCTTCTTTCAGAGTTTCCTGGCTTATATAACAATGCTCAGGAGAAAACCTGGTTTCTGATGTACTCTCCTCTGTGGAACAGTGCTGGGACCCTCATTCATTCAAGAGTTCTTCTCTCTGTCTCTTTGGATGTCTGCAGCTTCTGGTTACCCCAGCAAAGAGGATAGCCTCAGTCAGCCTAGCCTTTCTGAATGGCTCCTCAGCATAGAGCACTTGCTCCTGTCAATGTTCCCAGCTTATGGGTACCCTTCTACCATGGCTCTTCCTCACCTTCCTCACTAGAACAACAGGCACCTGGCTGAGTCATCCAAACTCCCATTGCAGCCCATATCTCCTCCTGCTATCTCCAACTACAGCTGACGCATCTTTGCCTTCCCTCTGATACCAAGCACTTGGTCTCACACAGGATTGGACCTAATATATATTGAGCTGATAATTATTCCTCCTGAAATACATTGTGAGAAATGTGTTAGGCACATCAACAAGGAATTACAGGCTACAAAATGAGTTTCTGAGGAAAGTAGTAAATCTCAAGTCCACTTCTAGTTCATGGGAGAAACTTTTCATTAGATAAGTTGATGAGATGACAACTTATATGGACTTACCCAAGTAAGGAACATGAGTAGCTCCAAAAAAGTATGTTCTTGAACAAGCAAGGGGTCCCTTTGGTGAAACACACTGTACTACCTGGATATCAGAAAAAAAAAAAAAAGTAAAGAAGGAGCAGGGACTTAAGTGTGTACTGTTAGAGAAACAAAAAGTGTATAGTTAATAGAAATCCATTTTATTTTACCAACAGCTGATTTATTATTTTTTAAACGCATAGGGGAAAAGGTCACCTTTTTTTTTTTTTTTTTTTTTTTTTGTGGTACGCGGGCCTCTCACTGTGTGGCCTCTCCTGTTGTGGAGCACAGCCTCCGGACGCGCAGGCTCGGCAGCCATGGCTCACGGGCCCAGCCGCTCTGTGGCATGTGGGACCCTCCCGGACCGGGGCACGAACCCATGTCCCCTGCATCAGTGGGGGGACTCTCAACCACTGCGCTACCAGGGAAGCCCAAAAGGTCACCTTTAATTGTTGTTTTTCCAAAGGTATCTTGTGTGTGTTTTATAACTTTGGCTACATTGTGAGGCTGCTGTTGGGTCAGCCCAGGATGCTAAAGAATTAACAACTTAGAAAGAAAAGAAGACAAAATGTGCTTGGGTTTTGACTGTCATTAATGTTTAGTGCAGAACTTTCACAGTTTGGACCTTGGCTGACATGATATGCATATATGGGAAGGCAGCTACAAATTCAGGAAAGGAGGTGATACCCAGGTTCCCACCTTCACTTGTATTTTATCTCTGTACACAGGCCATCCAGAAGAGAAAATAAGTTCTCTAGATTTTTAAATTCTTATTTTTCTTCCCTGCTTAGTTGTTCATTTATACAGATGGAAATGGATGTCCTTTTCTTTTTTGAAAATCCAACAATCTCATCAGGGTTCCTAGGATAGTAGGTACAAAATGCAAAAATGCTACCACAAGAAATAGAGGAAAGGAAATTACCACAGTATCTTATTTTTTTTTAATTAATTAATTAATTAATTTATGGTTGCATTGGGTCTTTGTTGCTGCGCGAGGGCTTTCTCTAGTTGCGGTGAGCGGGGGCTACTCTTCGTGAGGTGTGCAGGTTTCTCATTGCGGTGGCTTCTCTTGTTGCACAGCACTGGCTTTACGTGTGCAGGCTTCAGTAGTTGTGGCTCACGGGCTCTAGAGCGCAGGCTCAGTAGTTGTGGCGCATGGGCTTAGTTGCTCCGTGGCATGTGGGATCTTCCTGGACCAGGGCTCAAACCCGTGTCCCCTGCATTGTCAGGCAGACTCTCAAGCACTGTGCCATTAGGGAAGCCTAGCACAGTATCTTAAAAACAGCTAAATATGACACAAATATTCATTCCTTCTATTTTACTCCATTAAGGAAGTCACAAGAGAATATATGGCATTTTTCTGTAATCCAAGTTGTAGATTTGAAATAAAAATTTAATTCTGACTAATCTAAACTATACCATAGTGAATATGATCAATACTGCCATGATCCTAAATGAAAAATCATGTATATAATTCTAATTGTTGGTTAATAGGCTTATTTCCTCAAAACACGTTCCTTGGATTTCTAAATTTTCCCTAACTAAAGGTTTTTTTTTTTTTTTTTTTTAAAGGTTTTTTTTTAAGGTGCCATGTATTTCAAACCTGCTTCCTTAGATGAGGTCACAAATTTATGTAAGCCTATATAAACATCAAATTTATTGATGTTTAGATGCAACTGACAAGGGATTAATCTCCAAAATATACAAACAGCTCATACAGCTCAATATCAAAAAAACAAACAACACAATCCAAAAATGGGTAGAAGACCTAAATAGACATTTCTTCAAAGAAGACATACAGATGGCCAAAGGGCACATGAAAAGGTGCTCAACATCACTAATTATTAGAGAAATGTAAATCAAAACTACAATGAGGTATCATCTCACACTGGTCAGAATGGCATCATCAAAAAGTCTACAGGGGCTTCCCTGGTGGCACAGGGGTTGAGAGTCTGCCTGCTGGGGCACGGGGCGCGGGTTCGTGCCCCGATCTGGGAGGATCCTGCGTGCCGCGGAGCGGCTGGGCCCGTGGGCCGTGGCCGCTGGGCCTGTGCATACGGTGCCTGTGCTCCGCAACGGGAGAGGCCACAGCAGTGAGAGGCCTGCGTACCGCAAAAAAAAAAGTCTACAAATAATAAATACTGGAGAGGGTGTGGAGAAAAGGGAACCCTCCTACACTGTTGGTGGGAATGTAAATTGGTGCAGCCACTATGGAGAACAGTATGGAGGTTCCCCAAAAAACTAAAAATAGAGCTAGCATGTGATCCAGGAATCCCACCCCTGGGCACATACTGGAGAAAACCATAATTTGAAAAGATACAATGCACCCCAATGTCCACTGCAGCACTATTTACTGTAGCTAACACATGGAACAACCTAAATGTCCATCAACAGATGAATGGATAAAGAAGATGTGGTATATATATACAGTGGAATACTACTCAGCCAAAAAAAGGATGAAATAATGCCATTTGCAGCAACATGGGTGGACCTAGAGATGATCATACTAAGTGAAGTAAACCAGAGAGAGAAAAAGATAAATACATATGATATTATATGTGGAATCTAAAAAAAAAAAAGATACAAATGAACTTATTTCCAAAACAGAAAGAGACTCACAGGCATAGAAAACAAATTCATGGTTATCAAAGGGAAAAGGGCGTGAGGGGAGGGATAAATTAGGAGGCTGGGGTTAACATATACACACTACTATATATAAAATAGATAACCAACAAGGACCTACTGTATAGCACAGGGAACTATACTCAGTATTTTGTAATAACCTATAAGGGAAAAGAATCTGAAGAATATGTGTGTGTGTGTGTGTGTGTATATATACACACACACACACACATATATATGTATAACTGAATCACTGTGCTATACACCTGAAACTAACACAATATTGTAAATCGACTATACTTGAAAAAAAATGTTATTGACATTTACATTAAAAAGGAAATTGGTACAACAGAATTTGCATGTGTAATGTAAAATTGCTCAGATAATCTGGATTTTCAGATTTAATATCACCTGTTAATTTGTAAATTATTCACAAATGGCACAGAAATGGAAAAGATAAGTATGTCACCTTGAAACAGAGCTGAATGAAGATGAAAGTTCATAACTAGGCCCCCTACCACCCCAGGACCAGGTCTCAGTAAGTTCCTTGACTTCATTAGGTTTTCATGTTTGTAAAATAAAGAACCCCAATTATTACAGAAAGTTGTATAAATAACCTGCTACATTTTTGTTTTGGTAATAGACTATTTTTTTTTAGAGCAGTTTTAGGTTGACAGAAAGACTGATCCGAAAGCACAGAGAGTTCCCACATTATCTCCTGTCCTTCCCTCTGCCTCCACAATTTCCCCTATTATTTGTCTTGTAATATTATATTTGTTACAACTGATGAACTAATATTGATAAATTATTATTAACTAGAGTCCATAGTTTACATTTGGGTTCGCTCTTTGTATTGTACATTCCATGGGTTATGACAAATGTATAATGACATGTGCCCATCATGACAATATCATACAGAATAGTTTCACTTCCCTAAAAATCCACTAAGATCCATCTATTCTCCCTTCCTCCCAAACTCCAGGCAACAACTAATCTTTTTACTGTCTCCATTTTTTTTTTTTTTTTTTGGCTGCACTGCGTGGCTTGTAGGATCTTAGTTCCCCCGACCAGGGATTGAACCCAGGCCCTCGGCAGTGACAGTGGCAGTGAGAGCGTGGAATCCTTAACCACTGGACCGCCAGGGAATTCCCTTTACTGCCTCCACTGTTGTACCTTTTCCAGAATGTCATATAGTGGGAGTCATATACTATGTAGCCATTAAAGATTGCCTTCTTTAACTTAGCAATATGCATTTTAGGTTCCTCCACGTCTTTTTGTGGCTTGATAGCTCTTTTTATCACTGAAACAGAGTCCACTGTATGGATGTAACACAGTTTATTTATCCAGTCACCTGCTGAAGGACATCTTGGCTGCTTCCAAGTTTCCAAGTTTTGGCAATTATGAAAAGTGATGTTATAAGAAAAAATTCCTTATGTAGGTTTTTGTGTGGACCTAAGTTTTCAGCTCATTTGGGTAAATACCAAAGAGCATGACTGATGTTGAAAGTATGTTTAGTTTTGCAAGAAACTGCCAAACTGTCCTCCAAAGTGGCTGTACCATTTTGCATTCTCACCAGTAATGAATGAGAGTTTCTGTTGCTCCACATTTGGTGTTGTCAGTGTTTCAGCCATTCTAAGGTGTGTAATGGATGGCTAAATTATTGCTCCAAACATTTCACAGCACCATCCTCACTGACTCTTCTACTAGTCTGTGAGATCCTTCGAGGCAAAGACCATGACTATATTTTCCTTGCACCTAGCACAGTGACTGGCACATAGTAGACACTCAATAATGATTACTGAGTTAATGACTGAAAGCCCTTTGGCTTTGGAGTCATACAGACCTAAAAACAGAAATTGGCTAAGTCATCCACAATGTGGGTGTGCACTGGGGTTGGTTTCTTTTTTTGCAATTTTTTTGAGATAAAATTCACTATTTTAAAGTACACAAAAAAATGTACTGGTTTTATCATTGTGTTCTTTTGTCCTCCTTATTGTTCCAAGATTCCTTCTTTTTTTTTTTTATTTTTTTATCATTTCTTCTTTGTTTTGACCAAACTTCCTTTAGTCATTCTTTTAGGGTAGGTCTGCTGGCAACAAATTCTCTTAGTTTTCTTTCATCTGAGCATGTCTTGATTACCCCTTCATTACTGAAGGAGGTTGTCACTGGATATAGATTTCTAGATGATAGTTCTCTTTTAACACTTGAAATGTAACAGTCAAGACATAGCAAATTTAGGCTTGGAATGACTGTCTATTTTCAAGTTAATTTAAAATTCTTATTCTACTGTTGATACTACTTGGATAACTGAAAGTTTGGTTCGTGAAAGTATTTTTTTAACCTTTACCCTTCAATATTTAAAAATTAAATATGATACTTTCAAATCATATCTAGTACTTATATAAAAATACACAGTCAGTTTTTAATCACTTTTCACACCAAAACAACTTCAAGTTCAAGGTTAAATCAATACACTAGTTGGAAAGGTTCCATTTATCCAGCTCCCCTCCTCCCTATTTGATAATAAAACCAATTAAGCACCAGGTAGTCAAGCCACTCACCATGTGTTTGGCAAAGCTCCCGCTGGGACCAGTGCTGCGTACCAGGTGCCCTTCAGAAGGGAAGTTAAAGTTGCCAGCATTCAGGTTTTCTCGTGTGGAATGATTACCAAAGAGAACAAATGGCTGCCTATTAGGGCTAGAGTGGCAAATCAAAAACATGTAATTAGTGAAGAGATTACTGGCTAGGGAAACTTCCAAATGAGTGAGTTCTTGGGCTTCTCTGACTGTCATCCTGCGGTTTGAGCAAGGTGATTAGTACAGTCCACCTAATGCTCCCTGCTGGTTGGGAAGAGATACCAGATTATCTTTGACTCCTCCTACTGACCCATAGGGACATACCTAAACCCAAGCCATGTTTATATTTTTAGCTTGTCCTGCTGCTTAAGGAGAAAGTTCTGTAAGTTTGCTGTCCACGATACAGAGATGGAGCAAAATCCCAGTTTTATACAATAGCATTTTGATAGAAATATACATTTTCAAGAATGATAGCAGTTGTGATACTCACACTGTAGACAAACAATAGAGCTGTTAACCATTCCCAAGTAGCTTTAGGAGGGAAGGAGGAAAGTAGGGTTGCAAATGTTCTCACCACCACACCTACCCGTCCCTGCACCCATCCCTCTCTTCCCTCTTTCCTCTTGGCTGCAATGCTTCCTCAGAGTTTCCCTACTTTCCACTCTGCTTCCACTCTGCCCTCCTATAATCCATTCTCCACATTGCAGAGAAGATAATCTTTTAAACATTCAAAGCCTTTATTTTCAGGAGAAGGGCTGAAATCTTTCACATGGCCAACAAAGACTAACATGGTCTGGCCTGGCCAACTTCTTTAGCTCCATATAAGACCACTCTCTCCCAACTTCCACACTCCAGCCAAACTCATCTTCTTTTATGTTCCTCGACACACATTTCTTTTATGTTCCTTACGTTCTCATCTCAGGACCACTGCTTTTGTCCCTTAATTATCTTTACTCATCATTCACATCTCATCTCCCCCCAGAGGTCAGCTCTCCAGTGCGGTCTTCACAGTACCATGTTCTTTTTTCCTTCAAGGCGTCAATCAGAGTTTGTAATTACATATTTCTTTGTGAGGTTGCTTGATTAACGTCTTATTTCTCCACCACACTATTCACTCCATGAGGGAAGAGACTGTGTCTGGTTTATTTTTAAATCATGTATCTCTTGCTTAGTATGTCACACCTATTTGTCAACAAATAGTCAATGACTAAAGGATATTTTAAAAAGATAGTTTCTGCTATGGATTGAATGTTGTGTTCTCCCAAAATTCAACATGTTAAAATCCTAACCCCCAAAGTGATGGTATTAGGAGGTAGGGATTTGGGGAGGTGATTAGGTCATAAGGATAGAGCCTTCATGAACAAGATTATAAAAGAAACTCTTATAAAAGAGGTTCCAGAGAGATCCCCCTTGCCCCTCCTGCTATGTGAGGTTAGAGTGAAATGACACCCATCTATGAGAAAGTGGGCCCTCACCAGACACCAAATCTGTCAGTGCCATGATCCTGGACTTCCCAGTCTCCAGAACTATAATGGAGAAATAAATGTTTGTTGTTTATAAGCTACCCAGTCTATGGTATTTTTGTTACAGGAGCTAAAACAGACTAAGACAGCTTTCTTTATCCCATACCCTTTCCTTAAATTGCCCTTAGAGTATGTCATGTGGAAAATCCTTTGTATTTCTTCTCATTGTTCTTAAACATACTTCCTTAAGCTTCAGACAAACTGGGGCTGTTAAAAGTAAAAATGACCCTGATTCTATTCTGATGCTTAATTCAAGTTAAGTGAGACTCTGTGCAGAAAAAGATGACTCTGAGTCCCAGCCAGGGTAGTCTGTCTCATTACCAGATTGGACTGCAATTGGGGAAGAAAAGAAAGGAAAGATCTACTTGCATTTATCCATCAGAGGAACTATCCGCTGCTGGGCCCTCCTGATTATCATTGCAAAAGAGGTACTGAAGGAAACACTTCAAGAAAACAAATGCAGCAACCCTCATTGCTCCCATGTCTTCCTGGGGCTGGACCTTTATGCCCAATCCCTTTTACTCCCCAACAAGCCACTGTTGATCACTGCCCAGCCCTTGGACACTCTGCTTCCTCTAGCTTTGCTGGGTTACTGATGGAATAAAAAATTCCTTTCTTTAGATTTTAGCAAGTTACAATGTTTTAAAAGCCACCTTAACATAAAACTTTAATACAAAAGCAGTGAAACAGACAATTTTATAGAGTATGGATTTCTTACTCTGTGATGACTAAAGTCAACCCGTATTTTCCTGACTCCAGCTTCTGTACTTAGATTCTCTCCCATTTCCACCTCCTTGTCAACCCCATTTTCTCTATTACCATTCAATTTCTTTCCCAAGAATCTTACCTATTTTCAGTTATATGACTGGAAATCATTCCATGACTAAAGTAACTTCTGAATGGCTAAAAAAGAAGTCAACATTATATATATTAAGATCACAGTTTTATAAAACAATCACAAACCCATCATATATGCATGTATGTGTGCTTATAGTGTGTGTGTGCGTGCGTGTGTGTGTGTGTGTGTGAGAGAGAGAGAGAGAGAGAGAAAGAGGGAGAGATACATGTTTATAGATTGTTATAAGAACATGGGAGGACATATGTGGTGGATAACAACATGAATTTTGGGGATAGAAAGCAAACAAACAACAATTAGCAAAGAAAAAAGATAAAAGGCTGCAAAAGAAAAAGAAAGGAAAAGGAAGGTAAAGAAAAATCCTTGTCAAATTTTACAGTTTTTAACTACTGAAAGGAAATTGGACAAACCACCATCTGTGTTCTAAGTTACTAACCATATAGGAATCTTTTTCTTCTATTAAATTTTTTTCTACATTTCCAATAATTAGAATTATTTTAATTCTATAAATTATAATATATATTAATTCTAGTATACTAATTTAAAATGAGTAATGAGGGAGAATCCAAGGGACTTAGAAGTACTGACAGAAGTTTCCCAGGAAACCACAGAAGTACTTCTCAGCTTTGATGTGCATAGTGCTAGGCTAAACACTAATCAAACACTGATATGCAGGGTCTTTGTCAAGAGTTCAAAACTTCAAAAGGCAATTCTAATCCCCTTAAATAATACTGATTGTTTCCCCCCCATTAAATAAATAATATATGCTTATTTTAGAATACAATAAAAACCACCTACAATCTCTAAGAACTATTAACGTTCTGGTACATTTTCTTCAAATCTTTCTTCTATGGTATATTCATAGAATATATATAGATTGTACCAAAGTTTATTAAATAGTCCTTTATTCTTGGAAATTTATATTGCTACTAACTCTTATATCATAAATAATACTGTAATGAATAACTTCTCATAAATTTTATCTACAGCTCTGATTATTTCCTTAAGGCAAATCTGGAAATGAAATTATAGGGTAAGAAGGCAAAACTATATTGCCAAATTGTTTTTCAAAAAAGTCTGATCAATGTACACTTCCACTTACAATATCTGAGTGTGCCTATCTCAGGGTAAGCACTGTCCAATAAATGTCCTTTTAAAAATATATTTGTCAAGTTGACAAACGAAAAATGGTACCTCGTTGTTGTTTTTATTTTATACCCCTTTGATTTTTAATGAAGTAGAATATTTCAGATATGTTCAATGGCCATTTGGACTTCCCTTTGGTAATTAACTGTTTATTTACATCCTCTGTATGTTTATCAATTGGAGTTTTGGAGTTTGTCTTACTGATTTGTAAAAACTCTTTATATATTAAAGGAATAACAGCTAAAGTTTATTGAGGGTTTACCATGTGAACTGTGACAGGCATTTAAATGTATTATCTCAAGTACAGTTGACCCTTGAACAACACATTTTAACTGCACAGGTCCACTTATATGTGGATCTTTTAAAATAGTAAATACCACAGTAATATATGACAGGCAGTTGGCTGAATCTGTGGATGTGGAACCGCGGATGCCAAGGAACCGCAAATATGGAAGGACTGCGTATAAGGAGGCGTTGTGTACACAAAGGGCTGGCTATAAGTTAAATGCAGATTGTTGACTGTGTGGAGGGTCTGGAGGGTCTGGGTCCCTAATGCCAGTGCTGTTCAAGGGTCAACTGTAATCCTAGTAACAACCTACGCAATTCATTCTATCATGATCCCCTCTTTACAGATGAGTTAGCTAATTTAATTAACTTGTCCCAGGTCACAGAGCTAGTGAGCTGCATAGTCAGGATTCTAACTGGATTTGGGAAAAAAAGATAAAATTAGATCCATATCTCACAACATATCCATATCTCACATCATATACACAAAAAATCCCAAGTGAATTACGGATCTAAATTAAAAAAACTAAACCATACAAGTACTAAAAGGGTAAATTCCTCTTTAACCTTAGATTTATAAGCCTTTCTGTATATGACTGAAAATCCAGAGGCAATAAAAGAAAATATTAATACATTTACATAAAGATAAAAAGTTTGCATGGCAAAAAACCACCATAAACAAAGCAATTGATAAATAAGGAAGAAATATTTCGAATATATATCACAGACAAAAAGGTAATAGCCTAAATATATAAAGAACTCGTAAAAAACAAGGAACAAAAGACCTAAAACCTGTGCTCTATAGCTCAGTTAATAGTATTGTACCAATATTAAAATGGGAAAAAGACATGAAAATAAAATATAAAATGGCCTTCAAACATATGAAAAAGTGTTCAAGCTTAGTCATAATTAGAAAAACACAAACTAAAATAATACCAAGATACCATTTCTCATCGATGAGACTGTCAAAAATTAAAAAGTATGACAACACATTCTATTGGTGAGGCTGTGGTAAAACAGGCACTCTCATATGTTGCTAGTGGGAATGCAAATCAGGACAACCTTTCTGAAGGGAAATTTGGCAATAGCTAACACAACTACATATGCACTTACCTTTTGACCCAGCAATCCCATTACTAGGTATACAAACCTCCAACAATATGAAAATACATAAGCACAGAGTTATTTACTATGGCACTCTTTGCAACGGCAAAATAACCTAAATACACATACATAAGACAGGGGTTATTCTGCATATAACTTATAGTTGGCCCTCTGAATTCGCGGCTCCTCTGCATCCATGAATTCAACCAATCCTGAACCATGTAGTACTGTAGTATTTACTACTGAAAAATATGCAAGTGGACCCAGGTAGTTCAAGCCTGTGTTGTTCAAGGGTCAACTGTATTATGAATTATAATAAAGAATGAACTGACCTAGAAAGAGTTCCAGGATACACTGTTAAGTGAAAAGAGCAAAGTGGAAATGACTACATATGGTATGCTACTCTTCAATGAAAGAAAGGATATAAGAAAATAACCTATGTATCTGATCATTTGTGCAAAAGAGACAGAAAACATAAACCACAAACTGAAGAGATTTGTTACCTACTGGTAATGGAATGGGTGGAAAAAGGGTGGGAAGAAAGTGGGAATCAGAATATGGTAGTAAGAACCCAGGAGTGACACGTCACCGAGTATATCTTTTTTTTGCGGTAGGCGGGCCTCTCACTGTTGGAGCCTCTCCCGTTGTGGAGCACAGGCTCCGGACGCACAGGCTCAGCGGCCATGGCTCACGGGCCTAGCCACTCTGCGGCATATGGGATCTTCCCGGACTGGGGCACGAACCTGTGTCCCCTGCATCAGCAGGCAGACTGTCAACCACTGCGCCACCAGGGAAGCCCTCACTGAGTATATCTTTTTGAATATTTTTTACTCTTAGAATCAGTAATAAGAAAAAAAGAATTAAAAAAAATAAAAAACTGAAATGGGCATCAGTGAGAGGTGGGACAACTTCAAGTGGCCTAATATAGAAGTAATTGGAGTCTCTGAAGGAAAAGATAACAGAAAAAATAATGGCCAAAAACTTTCCAAACTTGATGAAACTAAAAATCCAGATCCAAAAAGCTCAACAAAACCCAAGCATAGGAAATACGATCAAAATTACAGTGAGACATACCATAATCAAATTACTCAAAACCAGTAATGAAAGAGAAAATCATAAAAGCTACCGGAGGGAAAAATGACAAGTTACGTACAGAAGAATAAAGATAAAGATCAATGACTTTTCATCAGAAATAATGCAAGTGAGAAAGAGTGGAACATCTTTCAGGTACTGTAAGGAAAAAACTGTCAACCTAGAATTCTATACACAGCAAAAATACTTTCAAAAATGAAAATGAAGGATTTCCTTGGTGGCATAGTGGTTAAGAATCTGCCTGCAAATGCAGGAGACACAGGTTCAACCCCTGGTCCGGCAAGATCCCACATGCCGCCGAGCAACTAAGTCCATGTGCCACAACTACTGAGCCTGTGCTCTACAGCCCGTGAGCCACAACTACTGAGGCCCAAGTGCCTAGAGCCCATGCTCCGTGACAAGAGAAGCCACCGCAATAAGAAGCCTGCACAGTGCAACGAAGAGTAGCCCCCACTTGCCACAACTAGAGAAAGCCTGCGTACAGCAAATAAAGACTCAATGCAGCCAAAAATAAATAAATAATTAATTAGAAAAAAACGAAAGTGAAATAAAATTTTTTTTCAGACATACAAAAGCTGGAAGAATTAATCATCAGAAGATTCACACTACAAAAAATGTTAAATGATATCCTTCGGGGCAAAGGAAATCATACCAAATGGATATCTGTGTCTACACAAAGAAATGAACAGCACCAGAAATTTATAACTACATGGGCAGATATGTAAGATTTTTGAATTATTTAAATCTTTAAAAAATACTGTTAAAGATTTTTAAAAGACAAAAAAGACGACTGTTTAAACAAAGATAACCCCAATATATTGTGGGGTTTATAACATAATGTAAAAGTAAAATGCACAGCAACAAAGATCAACTCCAGTTCCAAAGGGCAGGAGTAGGGCCTGTCCTGGGTCACAGTGGAACACAGCAGAACTGAGGACGGGCAGTGCAAGCCCAAAGTAAGCTCAAGTGCAAGCTCAAGATCACTCTTTTGATCCTTCCTGTTGACTAGTTTTGGGGAATAGTTTGGGAACCAGTTTTGTGCCTTACTTACTTTATTTATTTATTTATTTTATTTATTTTTGGCTGCATCTGGTCTTAGTTGTGGCACGCGGGATGTTCGTTGAGGCACGCAGGATCTTTTGTTGCAGCGCGCGGGCTCTTTGCTGTGGTGCGCGGGCTTCTCTCCAGTTGTGGCCTGCAGGTTTTCTCTTCTCTAGTTGTGGCGTGCAGTCCCCAGAGCACATGGGCTCTATAGTTTGCAGCACGCGGGCTCTAGTTGAGGTGTGCGAGCTCAGTAGTTGTGGTAAGTGGGCTTAGCTGTCCCACGGCATGTGGGATCTTAGTTCCCTGACCAAGAATCGAACCCATGTACCCTGCATTGGAAGGCGGATTCTTTACCACTGGACCACCAGGGAAGCCCCTGTGCCTTAGTTCTTGATTTACATACCTCAGTTTACTCATGAGGTGGGTCTTATCCTGAACCTAGTAACTTCACTACTGTTGTCTGCCTAGAAAGAAAGCTTGGCATTATCTAGAGGTTCGACTGACAAAGGTGTGCTATTCACATGTGGAGAATTATTCCTAGGCTTATTAACTGGTGCCCAACAGAATTCCTGGCTGACAGGGGCACCACCTCTGACAAATGAGTATCTTTCTTGTAGAGAAACTGGCACAGAAAAAAAAAAACCTTCTTATATAGGGGTTGGCATGGGAGTTAAAAACTTCTTTATAGCATGCAACAAATCTTAAGGAAATGATAGCCAAATTCAGATTGGTAGTGCTGTATTCTGAGAACTTTTTTTTTTCTTTGCGGTACGCGGGCCTCTCACTGCTGTGGCCTCTCCCGTTGTGCAGCACAGGCTCCGGACGCACAGGCTCAGCGGCCATAGCTCACGGGCCCAGCAGCTCCGCGGAATGTGGGATCCTTCCGGACTGGGGCACGAACCCGTGTCCCCTGCATCCGCAGGCGGACTCTCAACCACTGCGCCACCAGGGAAGCCCTGAGAAAATTTTTAATAAAAATAAAAACAATAAATAAACTAGCCAATTTCTTCTTTCTCTTTAACCCTTCCTTTACATACCTCACCCGCCTGAGATTCAGACAATTCCAGCAAGAAGGGAATTTCTGTGTCAAAACTGGCGAAGAAGCTAGTCCACTGACGTTCAAAAGCCACCAAATCCTAGAAAGAAAATGAAAAGACAATGTGTTCATTCAAGGAGGTACTTTAGAAAACCAGAATCATGAAACTGCATCTGATCTCAAAATACCAGACCGTTTAAATATGTTGTTTAAAAGGTAGTAGCAAACTACTGATACATGTTACCACATGGATGGACCTCAAAAACATTATGCCCAATGAAAGAGGCCATATATAAAAGACTACAGTATATGAAATACTCAGAAAAGACAAATCTAGAGACAGAAAGTAGATCAGTGGTTTGCTTAGGGCTGACAGTGGGAATGGAGGTTGACTGCAAGTGAGGACAAGGGAACTTTCTGGGTTGATGAAATGTTCTAAAATTCAAATTGTGGTGATAGTTGCACACCTCTGTAAACTTACTAAAAATCACCAAACTGTACACTTAAAATGGGTAAATTTTTTTTTTAAATGGGTAAATTTTATGGTATATAAATTATATTCCAATAAAGCTGTTTTTTTTGTTTTTTTTAAAAGGGCAGTAAATGGGCTTCCCTGGTGGCGCAGTGGTTGAGAGTCCGCTTGCCGATGCAGGGGACACGGGTTCGTGCCCCGGTCCGGGAAGATCCCACATGCCGCGGAGCGGCTGGGCCCGTGAGCCATGGCCGCTGAGCCTGCGCGTCCGGAGCCTGTGCTCCGCAACGGGAGAGGCCACAACAGTGAGAGGCCCGCATAACGGGAAAAAAAAAAAAAAAAAAAGGGCAGTAATGTCCTTTAAAAGCTGTTTTTAAAAAGGACAGTTAGCAACGCTTGTTGAAGAGGGAGTTATTTATGAGTCACCTAAAGCTATTTATGAGACACTACACCTAGTACCATAAGCTCACAGAGTGAAGCTTTGTTTAAGGACAAATTAGTTGACTTTAGTTAGAAGTTCAGTGGGGCCAGAGGTAGCCCAGAGCCCTTTCCTCCCTCATCCTCTCCTCCAAGTATGAGGAACTCTGCACCTTCCCAGCTGACTCTCCTCTACATACAGCCTGTCTCCCTCCCCCATCCCAGCTGCTTTTCAGCCTCCTCTCTGAACTCATTCCTGTTCCCAACCACTACACATTGCTTTGTGTTCCTGGCTTTTTTTTAAGGCATCATCAGTTAACCCAAAATATCAGCTATGACTTGCTTGACTGAGATACTCAAGTGACATCTTTGTCCTTATTTGGAAGTTGCTGTTAATTTGTACTCAAATTGGATAGTTCTCTTTACTGTCCATCTCACACTGTGTAAGTGTACATGACAAGCACCCAGCCTAGTGCCTTGCTTACAGCAGGCATCCTGTTTGCTGCACTAAAACTGGCTGGCTGGATCTATGCTCTTCCCTACTGTTCTCTTTAAGGATACACAAGTACTCATACCTATGAACTCTGTGTTAGACATGCAATGGTCCTAGGCATAAAGCATAATGGATCTCTGCTGGGAATACTTAGTGTAAACAACATTCTCAAGTGACTTCACTATTTGCTGCCTAGACAATCTATATTTTGTTTATTATATATATATATTTATATACACCCACATGTATTACGTTACATATATGTCAATATATGTCTAAAATTATTTTCAGTAATACGTAGGACACAGTGCTGATATTGTTTTCTGAGTATGTTTTATATATAACATAGGATAAAAATCAGGTATATATGTGTGTACATATGTATGTATATACATGTGCATGTATATATAAGTATGTATATGTGTATACACACATACACACACACAAGGAGAGAAAAGGCGAGGGAGCAGGGAGAGAGAGAAGAGAATTTCCTAGTTTCGTCCACTGAAGAGATCTAGAAACAATGACCAAACCAGGAGCAAGGAGAATTTCTAGCACCCAGACTGTGGTGCTGAAATGTGATTTCCCACTCAAAGAAACCGTAACTTACTAGAGAAATGACCAATTCCAGGTCTGAGACAGGAAACGTACAAGATAAGCCTGGAATATCTTGTCACAGTATATAGCAGAGAAGTTATTGAGGACTATTAAGATTGTGTTAAAAGGATTTGTAACCAACTTGAAGTGAGACCACAGCCCAAAGATGGAACAATTTAGAGCATCGGTAAAGATGATAACTGCAATGGACAGAAACATATCAAACATATTTAAATCTATGAGTTCAAAATTAGATATATTTTAAAAAACTATTTTTTTTTTACTGGTTACTTTTGGAAAACGGTTGGGAACCAACCTTATTTTGAAAACTTCAAAAGCAAGAATTCAAGAATTTAAAAGCAAGAATTCAAGCATTTATCTTGCTTTTCCTACATGAACGTCATGTAGGAAAGCAAGAATTCAAGCATTTATCTTGCTTTTCCTACATGAACGTCACCACTGCATAAACAATATTAGCAAGCTGAATATTTCTCTTTAGAGAATATAAATGAAGAAGGAATTATAGAATTGGAATACCACCATTTTGCAATAGTGAATTAAGACTAATTAATGAAGTAAAG
This sequence comes from Globicephala melas, assembly GCF_963455315.2. Taxonomy (NCBI): domain Eukaryota; kingdom Metazoa; phylum Chordata; class Mammalia; order Artiodactyla; family Delphinidae; genus Globicephala; species Globicephala melas. The sequence goes on along the minus strand of NC_083328.1, from coordinate 56,799,592 downwards.
ATCTGAAGATTGCATATCAATGGCTGTTCACAAAATAAAGAGAATCAATTAGATACACATACTTCTCGGTAAGGAACACAATACCCTCTATGAAGTAATCTTCCCTCTAAAAATCAACCCTGAAACTGATTAAACCTCTAGATTCAATTACTAATAATCAGGAAATACAGAAGACAGGGAAACTGTTAAACTACATCATGGGAATGCAATCAACAAAATCCCAGTAAGGGGCTTCCCTGGTGGCACGGGGGTTAAGAATCTGCCTGCCAAGGCAGAGGACACGGATTCGAGCCCTGGTTCTGGAAGATCCCAAATGTTGTGGAGCAACTAAGCCCGTGGGCCACAACTACTGAGCCTGCGCTCTACAGCCCACAAGCCACAGCTACTGATCCCGTGGGCCACAATTACTGAGGCCCGCGCACCTAGAGCCAGTGCTCCGCTACAAGAGAAGCCACCGCGATGAGAAGCCCATGCACCACAACAAAGAGTAGCTCTCACTTGCTGCAACTAAAGAAAGCCCGAGCGCAGCAAAGACCCAAAGCAGCCAAAAATAAAATAAATTAAAAAAAAAAATCCCAGCAAGGACAACCGTATGACAATGATCTGGTTTCTTCAACAGACAGTTAGCGAGGGATGGGTGGGAACAAAGAGAAGGAGGGGGAATCCATACATGAGAAGAAACCTAAAACACACACAAGCAGGCAAAGCTAAACTATGATTAGATTCAGAAAGACCTGTGCTGGAAACTTTGCTTTGCCTCTTACTGGCTGTGTGACCTCGGGCAAGGGAGCTAACCTCTCTGAGCCGCAAATGCCTTATGTGCATAATGGCGGGGGCTATTATTTACCTTACAGAGATATTATAGGAATTAAATGAAATAACCTGTAGAAAGTGCTTATTACCAGGCCTTACACACTAGATGTCTGCAGTACTTGTCAATTTCTCTGCTTCTACTGTTGGCTAGCTGGAGTTGGCTAAGAACATCTGAGCCTCCACCTTGATTTCCTGGAACTTGTCTGCTCTACCTCTCAGACACCCATAATGCATATCACTGGCCTCAGGTAAGTCACATCTGAGGCTGTGCAACCCATTGTGGGTCTGTGCTTTCCTTGATTGGCTCTGTCCAATCCCTTGGGCTATACCAGAATGCTTCACTTTGTGAGGCTTAGGAAAACAAAAAGAACCAATATAGCTATTAGTACAGAATACACTTTATTCTGTTTTCCAATTCTATTTAGAAACAAACTCAAAAGTATGTTTCTATTTTAATGGCCTACATGGTGACACTCACCTTGGTTTGGGTCTACGATAAGAAGCAGAGTTATACAGTTGGGCAGTCACCATTTTCTGGCTATCTTCTACAGAAAAACACTGCGCGCTTTGGGGGATACACAGAAAAGATAGGCACTTTGCTCCCAAAAAAGTTCCCTGAAGAGGTGGATATGTCAGTACTAATTACAGAATAAGATGGAATGAATCATTAAATACTGCCTTCAGCTCCATGCTATGACCAACAGTGACAAATCCTAACCACTAGACCATTGGGAATCCATGCTGTGACTGAAATGGAAGATTTCACACGTGTGTGTGTGTGTGTGTGTGTGTGTGTGTGTGTGTGTGTGTGTGTTTGTATTCAAATCTTCCTAATATCCTTGTGTACTTCTCTATGCCCACTTTATAGATGAGGAGACTGAGGTACTCAATGGTAAAGTGACCTAAGGATGCAATACTAACAACTAGCAAAAGTGAAAATATATCTAGGTAAGGGATACCCAGAGCCTGTGTGGTTTCCACTAGACACACTATTCTCCAATTTTTCCCCAGCACAAACAGTGCATTTGTGGAAATGGATACTGTGTATGGAGGTAGAATTGGTTCGTTGGATCTGATGATGAAGAAGAGAAAGTCTCTCTGCTCAGACTCCTGAAGGCCGAATCCAGAAGACAGGCCCAGATGGATATCAAAATCAGATAAGCAGCAGAAGTCTGCAAACCCCAAGAAACATGCCAGTGTGCCTTGGCCCTTGGCCACCAGGAAAGGACCCTGAACTTAAGACAGAACTCTTGCCCCTATGCTGGCATCCGGCAGTGTCTGATCTCAGGTGACTCAAAGGGGGAAAAGAAGCTTAATTTCAATATTTAAAAGTATTTTTAAGAATTACACGAGGTAGGACTTCCCTGGTGGTGCAGTGGTTAAGAATCCGCCTGCCAATGCAGGGGACACAGGTTTGAGCCCTGGTCCAGGAAGATCCCACATGCTGCGGAGCAGCTAAGCCCATGTCCCACAACTACTGAGCCTGCGCTCTAGAGCCCGTGCACCACAACTACTGAGCCCACGTGCCACAACTACTGAAGCCCGTGCACCTAGAGCCTGTGCTTCACAACAAGAGAAGCCACTGCAATGAGAAGCCCGTGCACCACAATGAAGAGCCCCCGCTTGCTGCAACTAGAGAAAGCCCATGCACAGCAATGAAGACCCAACGCAGGGAGGGAGGGAGGGAGGGAGGAAGAAAAAGATTTAAAAGAAAAGAATTACATGATGTAATAAATACAAGAAAATGAAAATAAGTAAAATAGTAACAACCACCACTGAGACTACCATCTTTAGTTTCTAAGACACTGAACACAAATTATTTTACAAAGATGGAAATACACTCTGCTTTTTACTTTTCTCACCAAACATATTTTGAACATCTTTCTAAATCAAATCTCAGAGCAGTATGCATTTTCTCTTTGCAGGATCTGACCAAGAAGCATGGAGCTGTAGGATCCCTGGCCATCAAAGAGCTGCCAGTAGTGACTGACCAGTAAAAATTAAGGCCTAGATGCTAATTCTGACTATAAGATTACCAGTCTTAGCAAAGAGAAAATACATGTGAACAGAAAAGTATCTGGATATTGAAGAGAAAAAGAGTTTTTAAAGAGAACTTTGGACGCTATGAAGCAGCTAAGCAAGAGAAGAGAGAAGAAAAAAAAGTAGATTTTAAGAAGTAATATGGGTACAGATTGGCTCCCTTTTTAAAAATTTTTTATAGGCACAAGTAACGACTAGAATTGTATTTTAACTTCTTTTGGTTGTTGGATTTGAATTTTATTAACACTTGTAGACTCAACACAGAGATCCTGCACAAATTTATAGTCATTTTCATACATATTTATTTTACCCTACTTAGGGTTTACTGAGCTTCTTGATCTGTGGATTGATGTATTTTATTTCATCAATTTGGAAAGTTCTCAGACATTATCAACTTAAATTTCCAGCCCCATTTTCTCTCTATTCTCCCTTCTGGGACTCCAATGATCTACTATGCTAGATCATTTGACACTGGCAGATACTGGATGCTCTGTTCCACCCCTTTTGCTCTTTTTCTCTTTGTCCTTCAGTTTGGAAACTTCCTATTGACTTATCTTCAAGTTCACTGAACTTTTCTTCATTCGTGTCTAATCTGATAAATTAGCCAACCTAATAAATCCTCCATTTCTATACCATATATTTTTCATTTCTAGCATTTCCATTTGGTTCTTTTTATAGTTTTCAGGTCTCTGCTAAAATTCCTCAACTCTTCACACATGTTGTCCCATTTTCTTCCAGATTCTTTAGCATTTTTATCAGTTACTTAAACAGATCAAATTTTCTTGTTTCTTCTGGTCTTATAATTTTTAAAAAATCATATGCCAGACATTTTGTATAAAAGACCAGTAAAAACAGAGGTAAACAGTACCATTTACCTCTAGGAAAGGGCCACTAGATCCCTTTCTTTTGTTAGGCCACTAAAGCAGGGATCTAAGTCAACTTGATCTATAATTGATCAGGGTCTGCATTTTGTAGCATTTGTAGTTTGGTTTACTTCATCACTAAATTCAAGTATTTCGAGGGTGGGGTGTGAACTTTGATAAAGATTTTGCTCAGAGTACTGGGACAAGATTCTGGAAGTCTCTTTGCATTTTATAGCTGAGCCACCAGCTTGCGGAATCATGGACAATCTCTCCCTGCTTTACAAGCTGGCTACCACTTTTCTGGGTGGCTAACGAGTTCTCTTTGCTCTCTAGTCCCCTTGGCTCTGTCTGTGTAGAGAGATCCTTGCCTTGCTACCTCGCATCCAGCCTTAAGAGGGCAGCTGCTTATACTCTGTAAAGACCTGGAATGCCTCCAAATGACTGCTCTCAGCTCTCCTGCGCTAATCCAGGTTATAGCTGAGTGTCAAGTACCTTAGCGGGGATGGTTCTCAGTGCTCCTGCCTGGCTCCTAATCTTTGGTGGACTACCCTGAGCGCTTGTGAAGACCTATGGTTTAGAGTTCAGGGGTATGTGCTGACTCACTCACATACAGCCATTAAAAGCGCTTTAAAAGGTCAACTGATTTTTTCTTATCTCTGTCTGTGATAGATTTCTCTTCCTCCTGCTGTTCTACTGGAAATGAGAACAGTGTCCTATGAAGGGCCCTACTTTTTCAGAAAACAGGTTCTTTGAGGTTTCCTTGCATCTTCAGCTCTCTAATGATTTTACACTATTATTCTGTTGCATATTCAGATTGTTTTGGTTATTAGGGTGAGAATAATGGTCTCTTTTGACTTTCTCTATCCCTAACTGGGAGTGGAAAACCATGGTCATTTTTATTTCTTATTTTGTGAACAGCCAATTCCGGTTGTCTCCTAGTTCCCCACTGTTGTATTTTTCTTATCAATTTGTAAGAGCTCTCCATAGTGTAGTGGGTATAAATGTGCTCAATCATATTTTGGTATAAGAAATATCACCTTACTTTATTCTTTCTAAATAAAATTAAATCTGGTCCTGAGTCCTCCTCACTCTTCCTGTGAGATGGGAAGTCCACTATCAGACATTAAAAGGGCTTCCTTTCTACTTCTTCATGGTATCACTTAAGAATACCAAGCTCACTGGAAGTCAGAAAACCAGGAAATGGCCTGGTCTACAGCCCATGATGATTACCACTGTTGCTTCTTCAGTTGCATGATGTCACTGCTCTTCTAGGTGTAACTAAAGATGCTCTCCTGAGTGGTCCCATTCCATTGACTCCAGAGATGCTTGTGATGTTCTCAAAACTACAATGCTATGTCTAGCTTCCATGTGTGACCTGAAGCATCCTCACGTTCAGGGCACTGCATGCAAGTGGGGCATGGGTCCCAGATACTGTGCAGAAACTCCTAAACTACTTATCTCTCTTATTTGTCTGTGGTTAAATTTTATTTAACATTCTTACACTCTTTTTTCCTTTTTTTTTTTTCTTGTGGCCATGCCACGCAGCTTGCGGGATCTTAGTTCCCCAACCAGGAATTGAACCTGGGCCCTCAGCAGTAGAAGCATGGAGTCCTAGCCACTAGACCGCCAGGGAATTACCATCATTCTTACACTCTTAATGTTGTCATTTTTGCATTTTCACTTTTTCCCATAATTAGGCAAGCCATGGATTGATGATGATGATTAGGTCTTTTTAAAGAACAAAAAGTTCAGGTTTTAATTTTCTTTTATATTCCTATTTTATTAGAAATGTTTAACAGAATGGATGTTCAATTTCATCAAATGCCTTTTCAGCATCTATGGAGTTATCATAAATGGTTCCAAGGAGAAAAATCAGTAGTGATTACACTAATAGATTTCCTGATATTAAACTAAATATTAAGCCCTTAATAAACTCTGCTTCATCACAGAATGTTCTTTTAATATGATACTGTTTGCTACCATTTTACTTAAAGTATAGGCATTAATATTTGTGAGACTGATGTGCAGTCTTCATTTTTTGAATTATTTTTGTTGGGTCTTGATTTCACAGCTCATTTCATTAAAAGGCTACACACAAGCTGTTCTTTTTCCATGCATATCCATCCATGACCCCTGAGAGACACTACTGAGCTGTTTAAACAAAGTACCTATACCTTAGTTTTGTTTGTTGCTCCTCATTGCAAATTGCTCTGCGCACTGTGAATTTTTTCTTCAAAGTTCAGATGAAAAATTAATGCCTGACCCTTTAATCCAGGAGTCAGTAAATCATGGCCTTTCCTTGGAACACAGACACACTCATTTGTTAAAGCACTGTCTATAATGGCATTGCTGAGTAGTTCGAACAGAGACACAGGGCCCACAAGGCCTAAAATGTTACTGTCTACCCCTTTACAGAAAAACGTTGCCAACCCCTGCCTAATCCTTGATTCTTTTAAGGCATACACCAACTTTTTAATCTTTTCATGCCAGAGAAAGAGTGCAAAAAGACACCCTCTTTATTGTTTTTCTAAAGTCCAGCCCAACGGAAAGAATGTCTTTAGGTCAAAACCTAAATCTTGGACCAGGCAGGCAGCCTTGGTCTCATCTCAGGTGAGGTTTCCTCAGAGTGGAGAGGTCTCCTTCCACCCCCCAAGAAGTTTAAGATAATAATTGGGGAGAAACTGTTCAATTCTTTGACTAAAGCAAACTAAAATATATCCTGCGTTTCTACAAGTTAAATACCATTAGTGGATAATTGAGCTGGTTGTAATATTTATAAGTTAAATACAGTATAGCTCCTTACTTCTGAAAGCAAAGTCTCCAGAGACATAGGATCCATCTTGCTGTAGACATTCCATAGATTCAAACTCACATCCTGCAACTGCAACACAAGGGGAAAAACATTGAAATAACTGAGTCAGTATCATTAGGATGATCAGAATTATTTCCTGACATTTAGAAATGACTATCTTGGTGAAAACTCAGTGATTAGAATAATAAATAAAAATTTTATATTATACTAGAACCTATACATATTAATAAGTGTGTCCCATTCAAGGAAACTATCTGTTCAGAGACTTTGGTATATCTTCTGAATATCTTCAATGATGGGCATATATATATTTATATACATATACACACAAAAATATTTTGTCTTTGTTTAGAATAAAATTTTAATTAAAATAATACATTCCTATAGTTTTAAAAAATCAAATACTAGTCCTAAAGGCTTGTAATAAAAAAATTTTAATCCCAACTCCAACCTTTCACAAACCTCCACTAGTCTTAATCCTCAGAGGCAACCACTTTGAAGTCTTTTAACATTTTCTTTTTGGTAATTACCTCCATATTTTGATATAAGCTTCTATCACTATTTCTTGATTTATCAATTTAGAAATTAAATACTGACTTATGGCAAAGATGTAGCTCTGCTACGACTATCCCCATTCTCATACGTTTTCTCACATATACACCTTAACATTATCTAATATCATGACTTTTTTGGTTATACCAGTAGTTATTGTTTATAATATTAAGGATATATATATATAAATATATATATTAAAAATATATAAAATTTACTGCAGGCCAAGTGCATACCATACTCATATTTGCTTTCTTAAACAAATTTTGTTTTTCCAAGAGCTACCAACAGCTTCATTCTTTTCACTTGTGTAACTTAAAAACTCAATCCTAAAATTTTTTCTACCTTTCCCACTTAATTTGCTAGTATGCTTACACTAGGGTTTCTCAATAGCAACACTACTGTCATTTTGGGCCAGTTATTCCTTTGTTGTGAGGGGCTGCCCTGTGCATTGCCTTGTGCAAAATCCCTGACCTCTACTCACTAGATGCCTACAACCCATCTCCCAGCCCCGGACCAGGCAAATCAAAAGCATGTCCAAATATTGCCAAGTGACCTGGGGGGAGGGGGAAGAAGGGACAGCGAAATCACCCCAATTGAGAACCACTGGCTTAAAGATATCAGATAATCTATCATTGCTTTTTCTTCTTGCTTCATTCTGGTATGCCTGTTATGTAAGCTTGCTGTGCAACTGCAACTTTCACTATGAGACTTCTCTTTGCTATCATCCTGGTGCTCTCACGTGATGGATCTGATTCCATGACTTAATTTGTCTCCTGTTCCTTGGTTAACTTGTTTGCTGGAGAACATCCTCCAACAGCTTTCTAAGAAAACATTAATGGGAGGAAATTTTTTTCAGTTTTAAAATGTCTTTATTCTGTCCTTACGACTAATTTGGCAATCACTGATGCTCTTTCATTCTTCTGTATTCTTTAGTCTCTCTGTGCTTCATCTTGGATAGTTTCTACTGCTATGGCTTCAAATTCACTAATCTTTTCCTTGGCAGAGTCTAATTTAATGTTACTGCCATCCAGTATATTTTTTCATCTTAGATATTGCAATTTTCACTTCTAGAAGTTCAATCTGAGTCTTTTTTATATTTTCTGTTTCTGTTCAACATGTTCAGTCTTTCCTCTAGCTTCTTGAACATATGGAACAGTGAGAATAACTTTTAATGTCCTTGTCTGCTAATTCTAACATTTCTGTCAATGTTAGGTCAATTTTGATGGACTGATTACCTTATTATCAGTCATTTTCCCACTTCTTTGTAAACTGATAATCTTTGGATGCCAGACACTGTGAATTTTACCTTGTTGGGTGCTAGATATTTTTGTATTCCTATAAATATTCTTGTGATTTGTTCTGGAATGCAGTTACTTGGAAACAGTTTGATCCTTTCAGTTCTTGCTTTTATAAATTGTTAGGAAGGCCCAGATTGGTGCTCAGACAAGGGCTGATTATTCCCCACAGGAGACAAAACCTTCCTGAGGACTCTATCCAATGCCCCTTGTGAATTATGCATTTTTTGAGTCAAACTGGTGGGAACAGGTACTATTCCCAGCTCTGAGCATGCATCAGACACTGTTCTGGAATACTTTCAGATATTTTTTTCTTCCTCCACTTTCAGTAGTTACATCACACATGAACACATAGATCAATAGGCTGTTGAACACTTGGGATGTGGGGGTGGGGAGAAAGAGGAATCTTGGCAGATCTTGGGAGTTCTGTTCCTCTTTAGTACTCTAGCTGTCTTGGTCTCACCAGACTCTCAGCTGCATCTACTCAGCTCAGGAAGTGCACTGGGATCGACCTGGGTACCCCCTTCCTGTGCCATGGCCTGGAAATTTTCTCAAAGTACAGTTGACCCTTGAATAAGGGGGTTTGGGGAACTGACCCTCTGTGCAGTCGAAAATCCAAGTATAACTTATAGTCAGCCTTCTGTAAATGCAATTCTGCATCCATGGATTCCACCAACTGTGGATCGTGTAGTATTATAGTATTTACTACTGAAAAAAATCTGCATATAAGTGGACCTATGCAGTTCAAACTCCTGTTGTTTAAGGGTCAACTGTAGTAAGCTAGGACATTCATGGGGCTCACCTTGTTTATTTCTCTCTCTCAAGGCAATCACTATTCCTCATTGCCTGATGTCTAGTGTCTTGACAATCAATGCCTCACATGTTTTGTTTAATGTTTCTTTTGGTTGGGGAAGGAGAGAAATCAAGTTTCTGTTGTCTTATTGCATAAGACTTATTTTTTCTGATTTTTATGATATTCTTTAATCCTCAGTGTTCAAAAAAGGCATAGATAGATTTAAGGTTTTTCTACTCTCACTGATGCTTGCTAAAAGCTTTTATTTCTCTTTATCACTGGAAATGTTTACTCTTTTTTTTTTTTAATTTCCTCCCTTCTGATATCTCTGCTCTATTTTTCTAGAACTCCTACTTAATGGTTATCAAACCTCATGGGTAAGTTCTCTATTACTTTTAAGTTTTTTCTCATATTTTCTACCTCTTTTATTTCTAAACTTACATATTTTGAGATTTTCCTAACTTTACCTCCCAACTTCTCTGTTAATTTTATCAATTATCATTTTCCAGAGCTCATATTTTCCTTATATTCATTTATCACAAAATAACACTTATTCTAATAAGTCACCAAATCTTACATTTCTCTGGGCATTCTAAGGAGAGTTTTGTATCTTAACTTTTCCTCTATATCATAAATCATCTTTGGTCTTAATCAATCAGAGTTTTAAAAAAATCTTGATCTTTTTCTTTCAAGTTACAGTCATTTAATCAAATGTGTGGTGAGCTTCACTGCCTGTTTATATTTTCAAATGAAAAGGCTGATTGGACGCTTTCTGCTCTCAGCAGAGCTTGTCAACTACCAGGAAGTTTTATAGGGAGAGTAGACAGGCAGGAGGCAGTTATTATAGGATCTCTACTCCCTCATATTCTAAGTGTGAAAGTGTAGATAGAGAGCTTTACTCTCAGCCATCAAAAGCTACACTACCCAATGAGTTCTGTTTTGTTTTTCAGTTTCTATAGAGAAACCCCACCCATCCACTCACCTTGTTCCTTGTTTTTCCTAGTGGGAGGTGGCAGTTGGTAAATGTCCGGTTGTTTATCACTTGGGAGGTGGGGAGGACGACACAGACTACTACATAACCTTCAGTTAATTCATTTTTGATATCACCTATTTCCATTCTCTATCCTCCATTTTATTACCTTCTTCCTCACTGATTTAACATACTTGGCTCCTTCCTCTGTACTGTGGAACAGGTTTACAGGTGTGTCAACTGATTAGATTTTTGAGGTACTGAATTGATTTCTATTTTAAAAATTTATTTATTTATATTGAAGTATAGTTGATGTGCAAAATCATGTAAGTTGCAAGTGTACAATACAGTGATTCACAATTTTTAAAGCTTATACTGCGTTTATAGCTATAATAAAATATTGACTATATTCCCTGTGCTGTACAATATATCCTTGTAGCTTATTTTATACATAATAGTTTGTACCTTTTATTCCCCTACCCCTAATATTGCTCCTCCCCACTTCCCTCTCCCCACTGGTAACGACTAGTTAGTTCTTTATATCTGTGAGTCTATTTCTTTTTCATTTTATTCACTAGTTTGTTGTATTTTTTTAGATTCCACATAAAATATATTTGTGTTTCTCTGACTTATTTCACTTAGCATACCATCCAAATCCATCCATGTTGTTGCAAATGGCAAGTGTTTTTTCTTTTTTTATGGCTGAGCAGTATTCCATTGTATATATATACACCATATCTTCTTTATCCATTCATCTACTGATGAACACTTAGGTTGCGTCCATATATTGGCAACTGTAAATAATGTTGCTGTGAACACTGGGGTGCATGTATCTTGTTGAGTTAGAGTTTTGGGGGTTTTTTTTTGAATGTATACCCAGGAGTGGAATTGCTGGGATATAAGATAGTTATATTTTCAGTTTTTTGAGGAATCTCCATACTGTTTTCCACAGTAGCTCTACCAATTTACATTTCCACCAACAGTGTATGATGGCTTCCCTTTTCTCCACATCCTTATCAACATTTATTTGTGTTCTTTTCGATGACAGTCATTCTGACAAATGTGAGGTGATATCTCATTGTGGTTTTGAGTTGCATTTCCCTGATGATAGCGATGTTGAGCATCTTTTCACATGCCTGTTGGCCATCTGCATGTCTTCTTTGGAGAAATGTCTGTTTAGGACTTCTGCCCATTTTTTGATTGGGTTGTTTTTTGGATGTGGAGTTGTATGAGCTTTTTATATATTCTGGATATTAATTCTTATCAGTTGTATCATTTGCATATATCTTCTCCCATTCAGTAGGCTGTCTTCATTTTGTTGATGGTCTCCTTTGCTGTGCGAAAGCTTTTAAGTTTAATCAGGTCTGACTTGTTTATTTTTAATTTATTTAATTTGCATTAGGAGGAAGATCCAAAAAACTATTGCTACAATTTATGTCAGTGTTCTGCCTAGGTTTTCCTCTAGTTTTATGGTTTCCAGCCTTACACTTAGGTCTTTAATCCACTTTGAGTTTATTTTTGTATATGGTGTTAGACAATGTTCTAATTTCATTCTTTTACATGTAGCTGTCTAGTTTTCCCAGCACCACTTATTGGAGACTGTCTTCTCTCCATTGTATATTCTTGCCTCTTTTGTTGTAGATTAATTGACCATAAGTGCATGGGTTTATTGCTGGGCTCTCTATTCTGTTCCATTGATCTATGTGTCTGTGTGCCAGTACCATACTGCTGTTATTACTGCAGCTTTGTAGTATAGTCTAAAGTCAGGGACTGCGATTCCTCCAGCTCTGTCGTTCTTCTTTCTCAAGACTGTTTTGGTTCTTTGGGGTCTTTTGTGTTTCCATACAAATTTTAAAATTATTTGCTCTAGTTCCATGAAAAATGCCATTGGTATTTTGATAGGGATTGAACCGAATCTGTAGATTGCCTCGGGTAGTATGGTCATTTTAACAATATTACTTCTTCCAATCCAAGACCACGGTATATATCTTTCCATTTGTGTCATCTTTAATTTCTTTCATCAGTGTCATACAGTTTTCTGAGAATAGGTCTTTTAACTCTTTAGGCAGATTTATTCCTAGGTATTTTATTCTTTTTGATGCAATGGTAGATGGGATTGTTTCCTTAATTTCTCTTTGTGATAGTTCATTGTTAGTGTATAGAAATGCAACAGATTTCTGTATATTAATTTTATAACCTGCAACTTCACCAAATTCATTGATTAGCTCTAGCAGTTTTCTGGTAGTGTCTTTAGGATTTTCTATGTATAGTATTATGTCATCCACAAACAGTGAAAGCTTTACTTCTTCCTTTCCAATTTGGATTCCTTTTTTGTCATAAATTGCTTTTATTATGTTGAGGTATGCTCTCTCTATGCCCACTTTTTGGAGGGTTTTTAATCATAAATGGGTATTGAATTTTGCCTTTTCTGCATCTGTTGAGATGATCATATGGTTTTTAGTCTTCAACTTGTTAATGTGATGTATCACACTGATTGATCTGCAGATACTGCAAATTTCCATTGATAGATCCCACTTGATCATGATGTATGATCCTTTTAATGTGCTGTTGGATTCAGTTGATGATTTTGTTGATGGTTTTTGCATCTATGCTCATCAGTGATACTGGCCTGTTATTTTCTTTTTTTATGGTATCTTAGTCTGGTTTTGGTATCAGGTGATGTTGGCCTCAAAGAATGATTTTGGAAGTGTTCCTTCTCTGCAGTTTTCTGGAACAGTTTCAGAAGGACAGGTGTTAATTCTTCTCTAAATGTTTGGTAGAACTCACCTGTAAAGCCTTCTGGTCCTGGACTATTGTTTTCTGGGAGTGTTTTTGTTTTGTTTTGTTTTTTGTTTTTGATTCAATTTTAGTACTGGTAATTGGTCTGTTCATATTTTTTATTTCTTCCTGGTTCAGTCTTGGGAGATTGTACCTTTTTAAGAATTGGTCCATTTCTTCTAGTTTGTCCATTTTATTGATGTATAGTTGCTCGTAGTGGTCTCTTATGATCCTTTGTATTCCTGTGGTGTCAGCTGTAACTTCTCCTTTTTCATTTCTGGTATTATTGATTTAGGCTCTCTCCCTTTCTTCTTTATGCGGCTGGCTAAAGACTCATCAATTTTATCTTTTCAGAGAACCAGCTTTTAGTTTCATCTATCTTTTCTATTTTTTTAAAAATCTCTATTTCATTTATTTCTGCCATCTTTATGACTTTTTCCCTTCCACTAACTTTGGGTTTTGTTTGTTCTTCTTTCTCTAGCTCCTTTAGGTGTAAGGTTAGGTTGTTTATTTGAGATTTTTCTTGTTTCCTAAGGTAAGCTTGTATTGCTATAAACTTCTCCCTTAGAACTGCTTTTGCTGTGTCCCATAGGTTTTGGATCATCATGTTTTCATTTTCATTTGTCTCTAGGTAATTTTTTATTTCCTTTTTGATTTCTTCAGTGATCCATTCATTGTTTAGTAGCATATTGTTAACCCTCCATGTGTTTTGTGGTTTTTGCAGTTTTTTTCCTTGTAGTTGGTTTCTAGTCAGTGTTGTGGTTGGAAAAGATGCTTGATATGATTTCAATTTTTAAAAAATTTACCAAGACTTGTTTTGTGGCCTAGTATGTGACCTATCCTGGAGAATGTTCCATGGGCACTTGAAAAGAATGTGTATTCTGCTGCTTTTGGATGGAATGCTCTATATCAATTAAGTCTATTTGGTCTGATGTGTCATTTAAGGCCAGTGCTTCCTTACTGATTTTCTGTCTGGATGATCTGTCCATTGATGTAAACGGGGTGTTAAAGTCCTCTACTGTTATTGTGTTACTGTTGATTTCTCCCTTTATGCCCATTAATATTTGCTTTATGTATTTAGGTGCTCCTATGTTGGGTGCATATATATTTATAATTGTTACATCTTCTCCTTGGATTGATTCCTTGATTATTATGTAGTGTCCTTCTTTGTCTCTTATAACAGCCTTTATTTTAGGATCTATTTTGTCTGATATAAGTATTGCTACCCTGGCTTTCTGTTAATTTCCATTTGCATGGAATACCTTTATCCATCCCCTCACTTTCAGTTTGTGTGTGTCTTTAGACCTGAAGTGAAGCCTCTTGTAGTCAGCATATACAAAGGTCTTGTTTTTGTATCCATTCAGCTACTCTGTGTCTTCTGATTGGAGCAGTCAGTCCATTTACATTTAAGGTAATTATTGATATATATGTTCTTATTGTCGTTTTAATTGTTTTGGGGTTGCTTTTGTAGGTCCTTTTTCTTCTTTTGTTCTCTTGTGACTATCTTTAGTGTTTTGTTTGGATTTTTCTTTTTTGTGTACATCTATTACAGTCTTTTGGTTTGTGGTTACCATGAGGTTTTTATATAGCAATCTATATACATACTTGATTGTTTAAAGTTGTTGATCTCTTAATTTCAAATGCATTTTAACAATCCCACAGTTTGCACTCTCCTCCCCTCACTATGACTGTTTTTGATATCTGTTGGGAAAATTAATAAAGTAGTCTTGTTCAGGCTTCAGATGCAGAAGCAGGCCTCTGACTGACCCGTGACCCAGCCTGGACTGCACGCTTGCTTGCACACCTAACAATGCTGCTAGCAAGGCAAGCAGCACTCACAATAAGAAAGGGAGTGGGTCTTGGAATTTCTTGAGCCCCAGGGACCTGGCCAGTCCCCTGGGGTCTGGAAAATCTTGTGACCCACATGGTGAAACAAACAGCATTGCTAAAGTAAATCCAGAGCTGCATTTTGGCATGCAAACTGATATCAGTTTGTGGCCTGGAATTACAAATGGAAGCCCCTGGAACTCTGATCTGAAGTCTCACCCATGGGGTGGAGGCACCGCCCAGGACCCTTCCCAACTGGGGCTCCAGACTGGTGTTACTCAGGACTTCCCAGCTGCTGTTTGGATCTGGAAGTAGGCGTTGGCCCAATTCCGTGATGTATATATACCGTGTTATGTTTCTCTAATATTCTTATTCCTTTCCTTCTAATGATTGTATATTAAAATTAAGCTAAATCATCTTTCATTAAAGGATTAAAGCTGTTTATTTGTGTGAAACAAGTGGTTATTTTGCCAGCGAATCCAACAAACCTTAAAACAGAAAGCAGGCTTTCGGCAAAACACCACCACATTTTACATCTAATTCTTCTGTGTATCCCTTAAGTGCTTATTGTGTATATTTGTGGATATTGTGGATTTTACTACTTTTGCCTTTTCACCTTTCTACTAGGTTTGTGCATGGATGATTTCCTATCTTTACTGTATGTTCTCCTTACTGATGAGCTTTTTCATTTCATAATTTTCATGTTTCTAGTTGTGGCCTTTTCTTTTTCACCTAGAGAAGTTCCTTTAACATTGGTTATAAAGCTGGTTTGGTGGTGAACTCTTTCAGCTTTTGCTTGTCTATACAGCTTTTGCTCTCATCAACAAATATGCATGAAAGCCTTACTGAGTAGTGCATTTGTGCTTGTAGGTTTTTCCCTTTTGTCACTTTAAATTTATCATGGTACTCCCTTCTGGCCTGCAGAGTTTCTGCTGAAAAATCAGCTCACAGCCTTATGGGAGTTCCCTTGTATGTTATTTGTTCCTTTTGTCTTGCCTCTTTTAATATTCTCTCTTTAATTTTTGCCATTTTAATTATAATGTGTCTTGGTGTGTTCCTCTTTGGGTTAATCCTGTATGGGACTCTGCATTTCCTGGATGTGAATAACTGTAACCTATTCCAGGTTAGGGAAGTTTTCAGCTATTATGTCTTCAAGTATGTTCTTAGCACCTTTCTCTCTTCTCCTTCTAAGACCCCTATAATGCAAATATTAGTGCGCTTGATGTTGTCCCAGAGGTCTCTTACACTGTCCTCATTTCATTCTTTTTTCTGTTCAGCATCAGTGATTTCCACTACTTTGTCTTCCAGCTCACTGATTCATTCTTCTGTATCATTTAATATACTGATGATTCCTTCTAATGTATTTTTCATTTCCATTACTGTATTCTTCATCTCTAGCTGTTCTTTATATTTTCAAACTCTTTGTTAAAAACTTCTAATTTCTCGCTCTGTGCATCCATTCTTCACCCACATTCTTTTTTTTTTTTTAATTTATTTTTTTGGTTGTGTTGGGTCTTCGTTGCCGCACATGGGCTTTCTTTAGTTGTGGCGAGTGGGGGCTACTCTTCGTTGCGGTGCGCAGGCTTCTCATTGTGGTGGCTTCTCTTGTTGAGGAGCATGGGCTCTAGGTGCGTGGGCTTCAGCAGTTGTGGCTCGCGGGCTCTAGAGCACAGGCTCAGTAGCTGTGGCCCATGGGCTTAGATGCTCCGCAGCATATGGGATCTTCCTGGACCGGGGATCGAACCCGTGTCCCCTGCATTGGCAGGAGGATTCTTAACCACTGAGCCACCAGGGAAGCCCCACCCACATTCTTTGATCATCTTTATGATCACCACCCTGCACTCTTTCTTGGGAAGATTGGCTTTTTCACTTAATTCATCTTCTGGGGTTTTATCTAATTCCCTTGACTGGAACATGTTCCTCTGTCCCCTCATTTTGTCTAAGTTGCTGTTTGGATTTTTATTTATCTAGTAGGTTAATTATGTTTCCCAACTTTGGAGAAGTGGTCTTCTGTAGGAGACATCCTATGCATCCCGGCAGTGCACCCCCCCTTGTCACCCAAGCTATATGCTCTAGGGGTTCTCCCATGAGGGCTGTGTGGGTCCTTCTTTTGTAGAGGGCTATTTGCGTGATGTGGTAGGCTTTGTTGGCGCCTGGTCCAGTTGGTTGCCAGGCCCTGCCTTGTGCAGAGGCTGCCGGCTGCTGGTTGGTGGGGCTGGAAAACCTCAGGGAGCCCCAGAAGACTCCAGGGTTGTTGCCTGTCCACTGGTGGGTGAAGCCAGGTCCTGGAGTTAGTACCAGACTACTGGCAGGCAGACCTGGGTCTTGGAGTCTGGTTTCTAGGCCTAGGGATCCCAGAGCTGGTGTCAGATCACTGGTGTGTGTGTGTGTGTGTGTGTGTGTGTGTGTGTGTGTGTGTGTGTGTGTGTGTGTGTGTGTGTGTGTGTGTGTGTGTGTGTGTGTATGTGTGTGTGTGTGTGTATGTGTGTGTGTCCTGACACAGTTGGGTTTGGGGTCCAGGGTGTCCTGAAGCTTGTATTTGGCTGCTAGTGGGCAGGGGGCCAGGGCCAAAGTGGTCTCAGGGCAGGGTCTGGCCTGCTTTGGGCAGGCTGGATTCACAGGCTGTGGGAGTCTGGTTTTCTTGCAGCTAGTGTCTGCCCCTTGGTTGGTGAGACTGGTCCAAAGGCCGCAGCAGGCTTCTGGGAGGGCAGGGCTGGGGCCCAGAGGATTCTGGGACTGGTGCCTTCCCACAGGTAGGTGGAGCTGGGTCCTGAGCCTCTGGTGGGCAGGGCCATGTCTAAAGGCAGCTGTGGGTTCAGGGAGTCTTCAGGCAGCCAGCCTGCTGATGGGTGGGGCTGTTCCCCTGCCTAGTTAGTTTGGCCTGAGGCATCCCAGCACTGGCCCCTACAGGCTACTGAAGCCAGGTCTTGGTGCTAATGAGCTAGAGGGAGGATTCCACAATGGCGACCACTAGCATCAATGTCCACGTGATAGAAGGGAGCTCCCAAGGAATGGCTGCCATCAGCGTCTATGTCCCCAGGGGGAGCTGCAGTTGCCTCTTGCCTCTCTGGGAGACTCCCCAAGACCAGCAGCTAAGCCTGGCCCGGGGTCCTATCAAATTACTGCTTTCGCCCTGAGTCCCAGGGCGTGTGATATTTTGTGCACGCCCTTTAAGAATGAAGTCTCTGTTTCCCCCAGTCCTGTGGGACTCCTGATATTAAGCCCTGCTGGCCTTAAAAGTCAAATGCTCTGGGAGCTCAGTTTCCCAGTGCAGGGCCCTCAGGCTGGGGAGCCTGATGTGGGGCTCAGAACTCTCACTGCTGTGGGAGAACCTCTGCAATGTAATTATCCTCCAGTTGTGGGTCACCCACCTGGGGGAAAAGGACCTGACTATATTGCAAGTCTGCCCTTCCTACCTGTCTTGTTGTGGTTCGTTCCTTATGTCTTTAGTTGTAGAAGGTCTTTCTGGTAGGTTGTGGTCTTTTTTCACCGATGGTTGCTCTGCAAATAATTCTGATTTTGGTGTGCTTGTGACAGAAGGTGGGCTCAGGGTCTTTCTACTCTGCCATTTGGCCAATCTCCCTGATTTCTATTTTGAAATTCAAATCTTAATTCTACTAATGAATTTGGAGACATAACAATATTTCCTCATGTCATCCACCTCCCTTTTTAATTCTGCTTGCTCTACCTATCTCATTTCTCTTTTTACAAACTGCATTCTTAAAAAGTACAAAGAGATATTTTTCTCAATTTTTATTTTATTTCCTGGAGAAAATATTTTTTAAAAGCATGCCAATCTATCCCTGCATCTACTATGCTATGGTCTCTTTCTTACCTTTGGAATTTTTTCATAGGGTTTATCCTACCTTTCAGTGCAAAAATCTTATGTTTGTCCCTAAAAAGGTGAATGAATGTTTACTCTGTAGTTATTCTCATTATTCAGAGGATTATTTTAGAATCCTCCCCTTGGGGAGCTAGTTAATGTAAATTTACATTACCAGGTCATACAGTTCCAGCAGCTGGAGAGTAAGAAGGAAGTTGGAGGCAGGGAAAGCCCTAGCAGAGGAACTTCCCTGTACTGCTTCCAGGAAGAAAGAGTTCCCTATATCCATAACTTAGTTTGGCTCAGCCTAAATACCAAGTAAATGCTATGTGGGTCTGGCTTCCTTTCTCATGCTGGCACCTACCACATCAGGGATGAAAACATCCTCTGAATTAAGGATTTTCTTCTGGGTATGAGCATGTAATAAAAAAGTAGTTTGAAAAATTAAGTTGTAAGTATCCGTAGTTCTCCTCCTAGCTTTCAAAGAAGGCAAGAACTTTTCTGGCTCAGGCAGTTATCAGGCCTTTAATATGTGAATCAGAGAGAAGTACAGTATAATGGCAGAGCTGATCAGTAGGCCAAACTACTCCATACCTTAAACGACCAGGAAGGACAGGGTAAGGAAGAGAAGTGAGGTCAAGGGAAATGAGATGGAGACGAAAGGAAAGTATCTGAGAGAATGAAAATTAGTGGCTACAGAGAAGGGCAGGATCTGAAGAAAGGGATCTTGAGAGAAGACTTATAGTAATAACTCTTACAATATGATGTGTGCTGTTTCCTCCTCACTGCCCATCCCATCCCCTAAAAATACCACCCTACAGGAAAAATCTACATTGCCTGGATTTGACTTCATGGTGTGATGCACCTTACTGCAGAAGCCAGAGGTCTGCCCCATTTGAGCTGCATGAATTGTATAGCCTCCTAGTGCACTGCTTTCTAATTCTAATCTAGTGGCAGTCCAGGGGTTAGGAGCACAGGCTCTGAAGCCAGACTCTCTTGACTGGGCCCTAGCCCTGCCACTCACAGGCTACTAGCTCTGTGACTTTGAGAAATTCATTTAAACTTTCCATAAAACAGGGATGGTAATAGTACCTACTTCAGAGGGTTATTGTAAGAATTAAAGTTAATTCATGCAAAATGCTTAGAACAGTGCCTGGAGTATACGAGACAGTATAAATGCCTAGTTTATACAATTAATTAAAAATAAACATTATCATTATCACTAAAAATTTTAAGTCCTCTCTACCTCCTATGACTTGCCTCCTTTCAAGCCCCTCTTCTTCTAAATTAGAGGGCATTAGGGTCTATCAGGGGCAGCTCCCACAGCCTTGTTGATGTTCTGCTACCTGTGGTCAATGTGAGAAAACTGGTTTGGAGCAAGAAGAGTAGGGCTGATGTGGTGTGTGTCTCTTCATCCCTACAGCCCACGTTCCTCTACATTACAGGGTTTGCCAGGTGAGCCTCCGAACATTTCTTAGGGACACTGCTACTTCTCAGAAGGGGGTAGGACTTAGCCCTGGGTCTTGCTTCCAAAGGTCTCACTTACTTCTATCCCTAAGAGTATGTCCCCATTTCTAGCATGTCAATGTTCCCTCTCCCTGGTTTCCTGTACTGGGGGCAGGTCATTTCAGTGTGGATCCTATGGAGGCAGGTGGATACCAGGTCATCCTCCCTAATATGTACCCTGGATGATCCCCTCTCCCAGTCTCATTCATTAATTCACTTAACAAATATTTATTTGTCATCTAGATGCAAAGAATACTGAAATAAAAGATACTGTTCTTACCATAAAATCTAACCCTTTTATTCCTCTAGTACACAGTACTTATACAAAATTCTCATTGCTCCTTTCATTGCTCTTGAACAGTTAAATTATACGAACTTCTGAGCTACAAACAACAAGAATGCTTTTGTTCTCAAGGAGCTTCTAATCCAGAGATCAGGGGTGGGTGAATGGGTGAGTGGGTGTGACAAATATGGGTGACATAGGAGTCAGCCTAGGGTGCTACAGTGAACTTAGAATGGGGAAAGGAGAGGAAGGAGGACAGAGAGGAATTCCAAGAATAAAGGGCACAGGAGCTCAGTTTGGGGACTAGCCTTAAATAGCAACTACTTTCCATTTCAAGTCTTTTAACTTGCTCCATGCCCTTTGGAGTCACTGCCAGCTTTTCAGAGTGTTACACACCTACATTGTGGGCCTTCATAAAAACAGCCCAGTGGTAGACAAAAACCAGGCACACTGCTTTTCATACATACCTCGTATTTCATGGTAAAAAATCCATCCCCTCCAATGCCCTCAAGTGCAAAGGCCTGTACAATTGGCCATTTCTCCACTACAAACATATCAAATATCTGCAAGTGACCTAGAGGAATCAAGTACAACATGTATCAAATACCGTCCTGGATATAGCAGTCTAAACCTGATCTAATGTGGTCATTAGACATCATTTCTCACAAGTTCACCACAGCCTCATCAAGCAAAATAAAACTGAAACAGATACACAAACAAGTTACAAAAATTCAGATTTCTCTACAGTATTTTTTCATATTCTGGTTTCCTAACTAAGTAAATAAATAAATAGTGGCCTACTACATCTGACTTGTATCACTAAGTGGATATATTTATTAATAGACAAATTTATTAAAACTTGGCTCCTTTCCCTTAAGAAACACAGCTAACCAACTTCCTCAAGGGAAAAATACCAAATCAAAATTTTTCTTTTCTTATAACAACAAGCTTCAATGTGCAAAGTTTTTTTTTTTTTTTTTTTTTTTTTTTTTTTATAAATAAGATACAAGCACTGCTAAGCTTGTTCATTTTTTCCCTCTGTTTTCACACGTTTTTTTTTCGGCCATGCCGTGTTGGCACGTGGGATCTTAGTTCCCAGACCAGGGATCGAACCCGTGCCCCTGCACTGGAAGCACAGAGTCTTAACCACTGGACCACCAGGGAAGTCCCCTACACATTATTTTTGAGTCTCACTGTCAGCATATTTTTAACAGCTACCCAAATTACTATTTCTTATTAGCAAGAGGCCCCACATCTACACTTCAAGTATAATAAGTGGTATAGCATAGATGGCAACTATGGTAAATCCCTTATCAGTTCTTCTGACTGCTGCTGGTAGCATGCTGTGTTGCTGCAGAACCTTCAGTTACGAATACAAGCTTGCATAGGAAAGTTCCCAAATTTCATTCTGCTTGATCCTCTCTGCCTTTAGTGAAAACAGATCAACAGGTTTCCCAGCTGAATGCCTCCACTGAAAGGAGAAGTAAGGACATTCGATTCACACACCATCCCAGCAAGGTTCTAAAATGACTGACTGTCAGATACGCACCTTGGGAGCTGTAAGGAATGCCAATTCTACTACAGTCTCGAACCATGTCCACAAAACTGGCAATTTTAAATTCTTCTGCAGCTTCCTCATCTTCATACTAAAGAAGGAAATAGAAAGGGAAAAGGCTCTAATGAGACATCATACAAAATCCCATATTTTCTGTGCATTTTTATTAGTTGTGCCAAATGTCCCAAGAGGGTTTTTTTGTTTGTTTTTGTTTTGTTTTGTTTTGCTTGGCCGCATTGCGTGGCTTGCGGGATCTTAGTTCCCTGACTAGGGACTGAACCCATTCCTTGGCAGTAAAAGCACAGAGTCCTAACCACTGGAACGCTAGGGAGGGTTTTTTTCTTTTTTTCGGTACGCAGGCCTCTCACTGCTGTGGCCTCTCCCGTTGCGGAGCACAGCCTCCGGACACGCAGGCCCAGCGGCCATGGCTCACGGGCCCAGCCGCTCCGCGGCACGCGGGATCCTCCCGAACCGGGGCACGAACCCACGTCCCCTGCATCGGCAGGCGGACTGCCAACCACTGCGCCACCAGGGAAGCCCAAGAGGGTATTTTTAAAGGCAACTTTCAGTGTTCCCTTACCTTACACCACACACAAAAATCAACTCAAAATGGATCAGAGACCTAAATGCAAGAGATAAAACTTGTCCTCAAAAGTCCCCCAAATGCTCATATGGCAAGAAACGTTCTGGACCTACACTGGGTCACAATTTCCATGAAATCCTAAATCTTAAGTCCCAATTTGATTTCTAGCCAAATCTTTGAAAAGGGTCTAAAGGGAAATAGAAACAAATACCAAGAAATCCAAACATGGAAATGTCACAGAGCTTATCAAATTCTCCTGGGGCAGTTCCTAGGCCCGAGAGAATGGACCCAGGCCGGGGATAAAGAAGCAGGGTAGGAAGGCAGGTTCACAAGCCCATTATTAGGTCCCAATTTTAATAGTCCTTTTTGTCTCTTTCAGGCATATAATTTATTGTTAGGGTAGCCTCATAATGAAATATGAAAAGTTCCACTAAAAAAAATAACCTTTTTTTGTGTAACCACATTTCACAAATTTTTATTTTTTGTGGGGGCCATGTTGCACGGCATGCGGGATCTTAGTTCCACAACCAGGGATCAAACCCATGCCCCCTGCAGTGGAAGCTTGGAGTCCTAACCACTGGACCACCAGGGAACTCCCCAATTTGATTTCTTTAAGGACCTCCTGTTCCCATTCTATCAATACATTTTCCTGAACGAATATCCTCAGAGTGTCTCTAAGCGCCTATTTTATCGTTTCTCCTCACCTCATTTTCGGTCATGCAGTGGAAATGCAGATTTCTCCAATGTGCCACATAGGTTAAAAGATAGCGATAATTTATAGGATTACAGTACAGATGGACACTATCTGATTTAATCAATATAATCACATCTGTAAGAAAAACAAAATTAAAACACAAGATTGTCAAAGGCATTTCCTTTACACATCTTCTGCCCACATAATCAGTAAAACCATTAAAACTACAGAAACAATGTAACAAAACTCTAAACCGAAAATTCTTTAATTAGGCAACGTGCTTCAAAGTGACTATAGAACACTCAAGTGTGGACAGCAAGCATTTCCTCATCCCCATGCTATGCTTCCACTACTGTGGCCCTCTGGTTGTGGTAGAAAAGTCAAAAGAACAGCCTTCAGGGTGTTTCACAAAGTTCAACACAGCAAAATTTGTCGTACCAAACTCAACTGTGTACTTCACTGTGGAGATAGATAGCAATTGGAAACTCTACAGGTAAAAGCCACTGAGGCAGGAAAACAGCACCAAATATGGCCAGTGACTGGTTCTCCTGCAGACATCAGTGTATAAAGCTCTTGGCTGCTGGCTCATCTGGCTCAAGGCAAATCGTGGGCCCGAGGATACCCTTTGCCTTGCAACCTGGGAAGGGTTATTGTATACAGATGTAAACTCTGTACACAGGAAAGGCTGGGAGGAAGGAAGTAGAGGCAAGTGATCAGCAGCTCACAGATTTAGGGAATAACCATCGATGCTGCTGGGTCAAATAAATAAAGCAATCCCAAAGGTGCAAATAAAACCAAGTAAACTAACAAACAAGCCATGGAACGGGGCAGGAATATTAAAACAGTTTGAACACTGAGAAAGAAAGCAGTCACACTTCCAGAAGAAAAGCAGAGGCTCCATTCTACGGCTCCTCAGAAACCAAAGTCATTAGCCCTCTTTCTAACAAAGATGACACTAGGGAAGGGGCTAGAGGAGATGGCTGGAAGTGAGAGAGGAGCATGGGGGCAGGAAGCAACTAAGGCAGCAGGTTTAGGGCAATGCCAACACAGTAACACAGTGTGATGGACCATAATCTACAAAAACATAAGCCCAGTGAATACTGATCTCAGCTGTCTGCACAGCTGGGTGGCCCCATGAAATAAAGCTCCATGATGGTGGCCTTTTAAGCCACTCTGAGCTCCACACCTGGTCAGACCCTAGGTGTTCTAGGCAACACAGTATGGAGCAGGCTCTTCACTGCTGACTCTCAGCTAAGTGCTAGAGTTAAAAGGTAGCAAGGGATGGGAAAGAAGCCCCGTCTCATTCTGCTGGGAGACCCACCCTGAATCTCCTGTATGTCACCTGCTCAATAGTGAGAGTTTGATGTCACGGAGGGCTTCCTGTATAGACTGTACTCTGTACTAATGTGTAACATACTTCGAAGAATTAGGATCCAATAAAACAAATAATGCAACAGCTACTAAACCTAATGAAGCATGCTCAGGATCTCACAAGACTGATGTCATCACTACAAATAAATTTTAACAGAGTACACAGTCAGGTAAAAGAAGAAAGCATAGAGCACGTAAACTATTTTAAAAGTTTCTTTTTAAAATAAATCCTTTGTGTTTGCCTCTTCTTCTCTCAATTAGGGACTGTAATGTAGAAGATAAATCTGGTGAACTCAGCTTTCTAGTTACTTGGATTTAAAAAATGAATTTATTAATTTGGAAGAAAACACTCACTTTATAAGCACTCATTGTGCTAGGTGACAGGATAAAGATAAGCAAAAAGGAACACCTCTGAGGATTTAAACTACTTCCTTAATTTCAGTACTGCAATGTCCTTAGCAACCTTGACTGCAGTGAAATGTGTGGTTGATACAAGTATCTGCCTTTTTGTAACTGTCTAAATGAGCTGCCAAGATGAATTCTTTCCAAACCAGTATGTTTTACAGTCTAAGAAAGCATTTTTTTAAATCAAAATCTGAAACTAAATTTGAATTGAAAAAAAATTAACAGAAGGAATAATTTCACCCTGCTTTCTGTACTTCCTAATAAAAAGAAAATCTTTCACCAATCTATAAGGATAGATACTATTAAGGACTTTACTACAGAAGAATTTTCACATACACTAGGCCAGGGTTCTTCACCTTCAGCACTACTGACAGTTTAGACCAGATCATTCTTTGTTGTGGGGAGCTGTCCTGTGTATGCATTGTAGGATGTTTAGCAGCATCTCTGGCCTCTATCCACTCTGCCCAGTTGTGACAATCAAAAATGTCTTCAGATATTGCCAAATGTCCCCTGGGGGATAAAACTGCCCCCAGTTGAGAACCACTGTACTAGATCCACAGCAAGATTATTTCAACATCAGATGTTTGCTTTCACACGTCCCCCAGCTGCTTCACAAGAGCTGTCTCTCATCCATTTTGACTTGTCTATTCCTGTGTCTCCTGATCCATCTGGCAGACAAGTCATAATGCTAAGTATGTGATATCAGAGATAGCTCCTGGGCATCACCCCATAGCAGCATGAACACAGGGTGAGTGTCTCAGAGCCAAGGAAAGGGGAATGTAAGCAGAAAGTCTGCATTGTAGTCACAGGCATCGTCATAAATTACAGCTCACAGAAAACAATTCCCAAAGACAGAGCAGGACAAAGAGCCTTTGTTCCTAAGCTGAAGATCCACATGAAGTCCTCCTTGCAGGAGTAGCCTGCAGGCTTATCCTTGAATCACAGCTGAGAGTGCTTTCATAGGACAATGGCACATAATATGAACCTCCCAGCATGTAGAGGCAATGGAAAATTCAGAGGAAAACTAGTACCTTGCCAAGAAGATATAAAGCCAAATATTAATGTTTACTTTTTTCCTCTAAAACCAATTGATCTAGTAAACATACTCTGAAAACTACTTGTCACTAGTCTCTTATAATCCAGCAGGTAACCTACAGAGCATATTACTTAACATATCAGCAAAGAAGAAATGTCGTTTTTCATTAATAAAAAAAGCAAAAATATACTGGATCTTCAGGCTATTTTAAATTTGATATTTTTCCATAAAAAGTCCATGAAATAAGAATCCAAAGTACTATATCACTTACTCCTCTCTCACACAGAGTTCACCAATATATACTTACCATCTAGAACCTCTTCAGAAAACCCTGTTTTCTCAAAATCACTGGTATTCTGATTGTACAAACCAAACAGAAGATAATTTGCCAGCTCTCTGCAGCCTTCATTGTACCTGCTATCGATTCCTGCAAGGCAAAAAAGGCTTTGATCAGCTGTACTGTACTACGGGGAACATATGAGTCCCAACGGTTTGCCCCTGCTCAGCAAAACCCTAGTGGTTAAGTTAAAGGCAGCACCTCAGACCAGTTTTGTGCCAGAAGCCAAACTAAACAACTCTGAAAGAAGCAGGCCTCAGCATCAAGTACTCTTACATGGATTCAAGATCTATATAGTTGAGACAGTCAAACAGCACAGAACATAGAAGCTGTTAATTTAATCAAAAGCAATTCTTGAGGATAGAAGGAACCAGAAAATATAGTCCAAGTCCTGCCATAGTTGGTTAAAATTTTTTAATACTTTCAGTTAGAATAGGAATAGGCATCAGAAAAGTATTCTCTTCTCAAAGAGACCTTTACCAAAACACGTGGAATTAAATAAAGGAGGATTAAGGTGGTTTGAAAATAACTCAAAGAAGTAAAAAGAGGACAAGTGAATGAAACCTCAGACATCCATCATTTCACAAATATTTATCAGGCCCAAGGCCTAGCACTCTGCTGGGTGCTGAAGCATGTAGTAAACATGCCTACAGATGGTCTTCACAAAGCTTACAGTCTAGTAGGGCTGGGTCAGAGACTAATAAAAAGGAAATTAAATACTGCCTTCACAACTGCCTTTCAATGCCACAGGCACATATACTACCTGGTTCCTGGATATCTGTGAAGGCCCAGAGCTATGACTCTGGACAAGAGGGACATGTCAAGGGCAGGAGGCAGCTGGCTACGTGAGGCTAAAAGGAAGGGGCTGGGGCAGAAGAAGCTCCAAGAATGGAAATATGGCTGGAGCCTGGGAAACAGGACTGTCAGTTGTTATTCAGACCAGTGAAAAGTAATGGGCATTCAGACCAGAGGGGCTTAGAGACCACCTGTGGCAGGGGACTTCAAATATGGGAAGACTTCTTTCTGAGCAAGATCAAAGCAGCACACCCTCTTTTATGCCATCCAACACTTTAGTGAAGAAAGAGATGAAAAAGATTCAAAAGCAGAAATTACCTGGCCTACATAAGGACTGAAGTAGAAAGGGCTACAGAGTTAAAAATAACCAGTGGACTGGGCAGCATGTCCTCTTCTAAGGATTCCAGCTACATAAACTGCCACAAAAAATGCTAACATTAAAAAGACTGACCATGTAAAATTAAAGGTAAAAGATACTATATGTAACCACTTTAGTTAATAAAGTTGTTTCCCATGGGGGAATTCTGGGCTACAAATCTGATACTGCTAAACATGCATACTGGAATTAAACAAGTAAATGGATGGTAGATGGTAGGTGCCAAGTTTCTCACTGGTGGAGTGGAAGTTTACAGATAAGCAAGAGAAGGAGGCTAGAATGATCCATGTAGTAATGGGTTAGAGCTAGAAACACTAATATGAATTCACGTTTAGCTTAATACAGTAGAGACAGTTATATAACATTTACAGATGTGTATATATACACCACTTAAGGTACACACATATATTTCCTTACTCTGTCAGCTGAGAGGGCCTAAAAGCAATGACATCCCAGTAGCAAAGAGCATACCCAGTGCCCAGATCTTGGTTTCTAATACCATTCTCCAATAAAAGAAATCAGGGCTTCTTAGAGAAATAGCTGATTCTAGGACTGAAGCAGGTAATATACAAAATAAGACTGAAGCATCTTATAGTGTCAGAAAGTACAGAAGTACTAAATAAACTAAAACTTTTATGGAGATATATCAAAGGGAGGGATGTAGGAACCAACTGAAAGAGCCCCAAACGGCCAAGGCTGGAACAATCTGAAGTAGTAGTAGGTTATAACCTAAGGTATAAATGAAGTAGTACTGGATTTTAACTCAAAGTATAAAATAAATCTCCATGAAGACATACAAACAAATGATTGAATAAATAAATAAATGGGGGAGAAGAGACAAATATCCCATGCAGAAGAATTTCAAATAATTTATGTAGACACTACCCTCCTCAAGGCAATGGAGCATAATGCCTGCTCCTTAAGTGTGGGCTCATAGTGACTTCCTTCCAAAGAGGACAATATGGAAGGAGGGGTGGGGAGAGTACTTTACAATGCAGAACCTGACAAATATTATCTTAGCCAAGTGATCAAAGTCAATATAAACAGTGAAAAGTCTTGTTAGTATGTATCCTTGATATGTGATGAAAATGGCATGTTGCTTCATTGGTCTTGCACTCCAAAATCCATAACCCCCGTCTAAGCATGAGAAAAACATACGAAAAATCCCAAAAGAGGGATTTCACGTATGTCAAAACTTATCACATTGTACACTTGAAATATGTGCAGTTTACTATACATGAATTATACCACCATAAAGCTGTTTTAAAAAAAAGGTTAGCAGAAATTCAGTGAGAACATCTCCTACACCCTAATAACTAAATGAAAAATGCCAAAGTGGAAGGAGTTGAGTCAGAGTTGCTCAGAAGGATACTGTAGAGGCTAGAGGACAGATTAAACCAACCAAACAACCAACCATGAGATGCTATGATAACTCTAATTACTCAAAAAAGCAGAATTCACTAAACCCCAGAAGCTGTTTAAAAACACACAAGTGGTTATAAAGCAGAAACTAACACACCATTGTAAAGCAATTATACCCCAATAAAGATGTTAAAAAAAAAAAAAACAAACACACAAGTGCCTCATTGATTTCTTGCTTCACATTCACATACAGCTGTTTGTCCTGAAGGTTTTTTTTGGCTGCACCACGCAGCATGTGGGATCCTAGTTCCCTGACTAGGGATCGAACCCACAGCCCCTGCATCAGAAGCACATAGTCTTAACCGCTGGACCGCCAGGGAAGTCCCTGTCCTGAAGGTTTATTAAGTTTTTACCTCAATCTTCACACCCAACTTCAAACATCAATTTCTGCAACATTTGTGTTTTCATTGAAAAAAAATATATAAATATGTGTGTATATATATATATAAATATATATATAGAGTCTCGTGATATTTTTATAAGTAGACTTTTTTCTCGATCCTTTAGTATTCTATATTCAAGTAGCCCACATGATTTTATGCTGCCTATATTTACTAGGCTGAGCCTTAACTAACAGAAATAACAGTAACAAACAGGTGATTTTATTCATAAGTAAATTCATGGCAAAGACAGCCCCCACAACCTTGATGGCTGCAGCTGGAAAGAGAATCCAGTGAGTGTTGTTTCAGCATTTGACTGGAATTCTAGGGCCACCATAAACTATGTCTCTTAGCTAAGTGAGTGATGAAGCCAAGATTCAAACCCAAAACCTGCCTGGCTCCAGAGTGCACGTTTTTAACCACTCTGCCCACTGCCTATCGTAAGTTTAAATGCAAGTGCTATTAAGTGAAAAAATAAAATTATGCATAGACTATCTGAGGAAGGACAAACAAGAAAGTGGTTCGCTTCTGGGAAGGAAATTGGGTGATTGACAGACAAACACCTGACCTAAGCAAGTTTTATGACTCAATACTGTGAATGTAAATGAAAGTGAGATAAAGAAGGAGATTGACCTGACATAGGAAAATCTCCAAGATATACTTATCAAGTGAAAAATTTTCAATTAGATTAACAACAATATACATAAAATGTTTCCTTTTATGTTAAAAAAATATATGGTTGATATTATCTCTGGGGAGTGGGACCGGGTAACTGGGATGATTAGAAAATTTTGTTCATTATTATTTGTGTAATGTCTTAATTTTTAAATTATATGATGTGTTTTCATAATAAAAACAGTGTTAAAGAACAAATAAATGCCGAATTCTGCCACTCCATGGCCCTGAGCAAGTCTGTTTGATCTCCCAGAGTCTCAGTTTCCTCCTCTGTAAAAAAGGGACAACACTGCTTCTTGTAAGGTTGCTGTGAGGAGAAATGAGGTAACATGTACAAAGTGCCTGCTCTGTGGTACAGGCTCCCTATCTCACTGATATCTCACCTGACCTCATTAAAACAGCAACAGATCTCAGGGGAACAAAAGCTGGGAGAAGAATACTAACTCACAGCTTATCTCACAGTGATGATACTATTATTAATATCTTCCTGTGAACAGAAGCCAAGTTGTCCCAGCCCTGAGTCCCACCTTGTTAAAAGCACTGACCTAGGATGCAGAGGATTCCATCGGGTTGAGACTTGCTGCTCTGGGTCAGGATGCTCTGAACCTGGCGGAGTCGACTGCAGCTGCAATAAGAACAGAAATCAGCTTCCTGAGTGCCAGCATATGAAGGCATGAGGAAGGGAACGACTGCTAGGGATGGAAACTGGTCCTTATCTGACTTTGGTATCAGAATCATAACAAGAAATTAGGGAGTATTCTTTTTTCTTCTATTTTTTGGAAGAGATTAGGCAGAAGTGGTCTGAAGACTAAGTCTGAACTGCTGATTACAAACTGATGGTCAGTGGCTCTCTGGCTCAACAAAGGATGGAGCCAAAGGCCCTCTCATGATGAATGCTGGACAGGACTAGAACTGAGCAGCTGACCAGAAGGACTTCCAATGACTTCTCAATTTTGAAGTTTAATCAAAGAAGAGTTTCTACACTTACCTGTGCTAACTGTGGTCATCATTGGTCTGTTAAAAACGAAACAAATAACAAACAGATGAAAACTAAAAACTGGCCTAAGGACCTAAAGGAAGCTCTGATGTATCATCATAACTACCCCCACAGAGAGTGTCAGTAGATGGTACTTGCTCCCATTTCTGTGCAGATCTCTGATTCCATTGGTTTTAGGCATATGCCCTTCCTCCCAAACAAAGCATAAGGAGAGACATGACCAGATGTTAATATCACTTCTAAGGACCCCATGCTTTCCATATCAATCCCTCCTCCTTCCCAGAAGTCCGAGAGAGAGCTGGTCACTTTCCTGCTTGAGACTGATCTTTCCATAAGGTCTGTCCACATCACCTTCAGGTCCAAGATCTGTCTCCAGTATTCATTCCCTAACACTCCTATATTAATTTTTTTCCCTACAGTCAACATATTCCCAGCCCTACCACATCATTATTATCTAAGATCCTCCATAAACCAACTACAGTAACTGTTCCATCCATAACAATCAGATTTCATCCTCACCCCTCTGTTCTGGTACACTGCCCTACACTCACCCGAGCAATAGTGTATCCAGCCAAACAACACCACTTCCCTTCCTTGGATTCTCTTTCCCTGCCTGGATTCTTTCTGATGTTCCCATACCCCAAGTCCATGACTTAGTGGTCATTATCACTGTCTTCCCTCAAGATGTTCACAATCTTCCACCTAATACCGAAACCAAAGATAGCACCAAAAAATAGAAACCTACAGATCAATATCTACCATGAATATAGATATAAAAATCCTCAATAAAATATTAGCAAATAGAATTCAAAAACATACAAAAAGAATTGTACACCATGACCAAGATGGATGCAAGGCTGTTTCACTACTGGTAAATCAATCAATATAATCCACAATCTAATAGGTTAAAGAAGAAAAAAAAAAATCACACAACCATATAATTGATGCAGAAAAATCATCTAACAGAATTCAACACCCATTCATAATAAAAACACTTAGAAAACTAGAAATAGAGTTTCCTCAACTTGATAAAGAACATCTACAAAAAACCTCCAAAGCAAAGTTTGGAATATACTTAATGGTGAAAGAACTAAATGAGGAACAAGAAAAATATGTCTGCTCTCATTACTCCGATTCAACATAATACTGGAAGTTCTAGCCAATGCGATAAGGCAAAAAAAAAAAGGAAATAAAAGGCATAAAGATAGAAAAGGAAGACATAAAACTATTGCTATTTGCAGATGACATAATGACCTATGCAGGGAATCTCACAGAATCTACAAAAAACAAAATCTGAGAACTAATAAGTGAATTCAACAAAGTCACAAGATCAACATATAAAAACCAACCGTATAAATGAACACACAGAAACCAAAATTAAAAATACAGTATCATTTAAATATAAATCTAACAAAACATGCACAGGACTTACAAGCTAAAAACTACAAAACACTGATAAAGGAAACCAAAAAAGATATAAGTAAGTGGAGAGACATATTTTATTTACAGACTGGAAGACTCAACATAATATAGATGTCAATTCTCCTTAAATTAATGTACAAGTTTAACACAATTCCTATCATAATCGCAGCAAGCTTTTTTGTAGATACAGAAAAGATTACTCTAAAACTTACATGGAATGGCAAAGGAACATTCTAAAATAGCTAAAACTTTTCTGAAAATGAATAAAGTGGGAGGAATCACTCTACCTGATGTCAAGACTTATTAGAGAGGCAGGTTCAAGATGGTGGAGTAAAAGGACGTGCACTCACTCCATCTTGCGAGAGCACTGGAATCACAACTAACTGCTGAACAGTCATCGACAGGAAGACACTTGAACTCACCAAAAAAGATACCCCAAAACCAAAGACAAAGGAGAAGCCATAATGAGACAGTAGGACGGGCACAATCACAATAAAATCAAATCCCATAACTGCTGGGTGGGTGACTCACAAACTGGAGAACAATTGTACCACAGAAGTCCACTCACTGGAATGAAGTTTCTGAGTACCACGTCAGGCTTCCCAACCTGGGGGTCTGGCAAAGGAAGGAGGAATTCCCAGAGATTCAGATTTTGACGGCTAACGGGATTTGTTTGCAGGATATTGACAGGACTGGGGGAAACAGAGACTCCACTCTTGAAGGGCACATACAAAGTAGTGTGTGTGTCAGGGCTCAGGGGGAAGGAGCAGTGACCCCATAGGAGGCTGAACCAGACCCACCTGCTATTCTTGGAGGGTCTCCTGAAGAGGTGGGGGATGGCTGTGGCTCACTGGTGGGACAAGGACACTGGCAGCAGAAGTTCTGGGAAGTAATCCTTGGCATGAGCCCCCCCCCACCCCCGGAATCTAACATTAGCCCCACCAAAGAGCCTGTAGTCTCCAGTGCTCGGTCGCCTCAGGCCAAACAACCAACAGGGAGGGAACCCCGCCCCACCCATCAGCAGACAAACAGATGAAAGTTTTACTGAGCTCTGCCCACCAAAGCAACACCCAGCTCTACCCACCACCAGTCCCTCCCATCAGAAAATTTGCACAAGCCTCTTAGATAGCCTCATCTACCAGAAGGCAGACAACAGAAGCAAGAAAACCTACAATCCTGCAGCCTGTGGAACAAAAAACACATTCACAGAAAGACAGACAAAATGAAAAGGCAGAGGGCTAGGTACCAGATGAAGGAACAAGATAAAACCCCAGGAACACAACTAAAAGAAGTGGAGACAGGCAACCTTCCAGAAAAAGAATTCAGAATAATAACAGTGAAGATGATCCAGGACCTTGAAAAAGAATGGAGGCAAAGATTGAGAAGATGCAAGAAATGTTTAACAAAGACCTAGAAGAATGAAAGAAAAAAACACCTCGAAGAATTAAAGAACAAACAAACAGAGGTGAACAATACAATAAATGAAATGAAAAATACACTAGAAGGAATCAATAGCAAAATAACTGAGGGAGAAGAACGGATGAGCGACCTGGAAGACAGAATGGTGGAATTCACTGCTGCAGAACAGAATAAAGAAAAAAGAATGAAAAGAAATGAAGACAGCCTAAGAGACCTCTGGGACAACATTAAACGCACCAATATACACATTATAGGGGTCCCAGAAGGAAAACAGAAAGGACCCAAGAAAATATCTGAAGAGATTATAGTCGAAAACTTCCCTAACACGGGAAAGGAAATAGCCACCCAAGTCCAGGAAGCGCAGAGAGTCCCAGGCAGGCTAAACCCAAGGAGAAACACACCGAGACACATAGTAACCAAATTGGCAAAAATTAAAGACAAAGAAAAATTATCAAAAGCAACAAGGGAAAAACAACAAATAACATACAAGGGAACTCCCATAAGGTTAATAGCTGATTTCTCAGCAGAAATTCTACAAGCCAGAAGGGAGTGGCATGATGTATTTAAAGTGATGAAAGGGAAGAACCTACAACCAAGATTACTCTACCCAGAAAGGATCTCATTCAGCTTCGATGGAGAAATCAAAAGATTTACAGACAAGAAAAGCTAAGAGAATTCAGCACCACCAAACCAGCTCTACAACAAATGCTAAAGGAACTTCTCTAAGTGGGAAACACAAGAGAAGAAAAGGACCTACAAAAACAAACCCAAGGGCTTCCCTAGTGGCGCAGTGGTTGAGAGTCCGCCTGCCGATGCAGGGGACACGGGTTCGTGCCCTGGTCTGGGAAGATCCCACATGCCGCGGAGCGGCTGGGCCCGTGGGCCATGGCTGCTGAGTCTGCGCGTCCGGAGCCTGTGCTCCACAAAGGGAGAGGCCACGACAGTGAGAGGCCCGCGTACCGCAAAAAAAACAAAACAAACAAATGAAAAAAAACAATTAAGAAAATGGTAACAGGAACATACATACTGATAATTACCTTAAAGGTGAATGGATTAAATGCTCCAGCCAAAAGACACAAGCTCTCTGAATGGATATAAAAACAAGACCCATATATATGCTGTCTAAAAGTAACCCACTTCAGACCTAAGGACACATACAGACTGAAAGTGAGGGGATGGAAAAAGAAAGAAAAAAATCAAAAGAAAGCTGGAGTAGCAATACTCATATCAGATAAAATAGACTTTAAAATAAAGAATGTTACAAAAGACAAAGAAGCACACTACATACTGATCAAGGGATCAATCCAAGAAGAATATATAACAATTATAAATATATATGCCCTCAACATAGGAGCACCTCAATACGTATGGCAAATGCTAACAGCTATAAAAGAGGAAATCGACAGTAACACAATAATAGTGGGGGACTTTAACACCTCACTTACACCAATGGACAGATCATACAAAATGAAAATAAATAAGGAAACAGAAGCTTTAAATGACACAATAGACCAGATAGATTTAATTGATATTTATAGGACATTCCATCCAAAACCAGCAGATTACACTTTCTTCTCAAGTGCGCACGGAACATTCTCCAAGATAGATTACATCTTGGGTCACAAATCAAGTCTCACTAAATTTAAGAAAATTGCAATCATATCAAGCATCTTTTCTGACCACAACACTATGAGATTAGAAATGAATTACAGGGAGAAAAACGTAAAAAATGCAAACACATGGAGGCTAAACAATAAGTTACTAAATAACCAAGAGATCACTGAAGAAATCAAAGAGGAAATCAAAAAATACCTAGAGACAAATGACAATGAAAACACGACGATCCAAAACCTATGGGATGCAGCAAAAGCAGTTCTAAGAGTGAAGTTTATAGCTATACAAGCCTACCTCAAGAAACAAGAAAAATCTCAAATAAACAATCTAACCTTACACCTAAAGGAACTAGAGAAAGAAGAACAAACAAAACCCAAAGTTAGCAGAAGGAAAGAAATCATAAAGATCAGAGCAGAAATAAATGAAATAGAAACAAAGAAAACAATAGCAAAGATCAATAAAACTAAAAGCTGGTTCTTTGAGAAGATAAACAAAATTGATAAACCTTTAACCAGACTCATCAAGAAAAAAAGGGAGAGGACTCAAATCAGTAAAATTAGAAATGAAAAAGGAGAAATTACAATGGACACCACAGAAATACAAAGCATCATAAGAGACTACAAGAAACTCTATGCCAATAAAATGGACAACCTGGAAGAAATGGACAAATTCTCAGAAAGGTATAACCTTCCAAGACTGAACCAGGAAGACATAGAAAATAAGAACAGAACAATCACAAGTAATGAAGTTGAAACTGATTAAAATTCTTCCAACAAACAAAAGTCCAGGACCAGATGGCTTCACAGGTGAATTCTATCAAACATTTAGAGAAGAGCTTCTCAAACTCTTTCAAAAAACTGCAGAGGAAGGAACACTCCCAAACTCATTCTACGAGGCCAGCATCACCCTGATACCAAAACCCTGATACCACCCTGATACAAAAAAAGAAAATTACAGACCAAGACTACTGATGAATATAGATGCAAAAATCCTCAAAAAAATAATAACAAGCAGAATCCAACAACACATTAAAAGGATCATACACCATGATCAAGTGGGATTTATCGCAGGGATGCAAGGATTCTTCAATATACACAAATCAATGTGATACACCATATTAACAAATTGAAGAAGAAAAACCATATGATCATCTCAATAGATGCAGAAAAAGCTTTTGACAAAACTCAACACCAATTCATGATAATACCTCTCCAGAAAGTGGGAATAGAGAGAACCTACCTCAGCATAATAAAGGCCACATACGACAAACCCACAGCAAACATCATTCTCAGTGGTGAAAAACTGAAAGCATTTCATCTAAGATCAGGAACAAGACAAGGATGTCCACTCTCGCCACTATTATTCAACATAGTTTCAGAAGTCCTAGCCACAGCAATCAGAGAAGAAAAAGAAACAAAAGGAATACAAATTGGAAAAGAAGAAGTAAAACTGTCACTGTTTGCAGGTGACATGAAACTATATATAGAAAATCCTAAAGATGTCACCCCGAATAACCAAAGCAATCTTGAGGGAAAAAAAAGGAGCTGGAGGAATCAGACTCCCTGACTTCAGACTATACTACAAAGCTACAGTAGTCAAGACAATATGGTACTGGCACAAAAACAGAAATATAGATCAATGGAACAGAACAGAAAGCCCAGAGATAAACCCACACAAGTAATCTATGACAAAGGAGGGCAAGGATATACAATGGAGAAAAGACAGTCTCTTCTAAAAGTGGTGCTGGGAAAACTGGACAGCCACATGTAGAAGAATGAAATTAGAACACTCCCTAACACCATACACAAAAATAATCTCAAAATGGATTAAAGACCTAAATATAAGACCGAACACTATAGAACTCTTAGAGAAAAACATAGGAAGAACACTCTTTGACATAAATCGCAGCAAGATCTTTTTTGACCCACCTCCTAGAATAATGGAAATAAAAACAAAAATAAACAAATGGGACCTAATGAAATTTAGAAGCTTTTGCAGAGCAAAGTATAAACAAGACAAAAAGACAACCCTCAGAATGGGAGAAAATATTTGCAAATGAATCAACAGACAAAGGATTAATCTCCAAAATATATATAAGCTCATGCAGCTCAATAATAAAAAAACAAACAACCTAATCAAAAAATGGGCAGAAGACCTAAATAGACATTTCTCCAAAGAAGACATACAGATGGCCAAGAGGCACATGAAAAGCTGCTCAACATCACTATTAGAGAAATGCAAATCAAAACTACAAAGAGGGGACTTCCCTGGCGGTCCAGTGGTTAAGACTTCGCCTTCCAATGCAGGGGATGTGGGTTCAATCCCTGGCTGGGAAACTAAGATCCTACATGCCTCGCAGGCAAAAAACCAAAAACATAAAAACTGAAGCAATATTGTAAAAAATTCAACAAAGACTAAAAACAGTACACATCAAAAAAACAAAAACAAAATCTTAAAAAAAAAACAAAAAAACGACAATGAGGTATCACCTCACACCAGTTAGAATGGGCATCATCAGAAAATCTACAAACAACAAAGGCTGGAGACGGTGTGGAGAAAAGGGAACTCCCTTGCACTGTTGGTGGGAATGTAAATTGATACAGCCACTATGGAGAACAGTATGGACATTCCTTAAAAAACTAAAAATAGAATTATCATAAGACCCAGCAATCCCACTACTGGGCATATACCCAGAGAAAACCATAATTCAAAAAGACACATGCACCTCAATGTTCACTGCAGCACTATTTACAAAGCCAGGTCATGGACGCAACCTAAATGCCCATAGACAGATAAATGGATAAAGAAAATGTGGTACATATATGCAATGGAATATTACTCAGCCATAAAATGAATGAAACTGGGTCATTTGCAGAGACTTGGATGGACCTATAGACTGTCATACAGAGTGAAGCAAGTCAGAAAAAGAAAAACAAATATTTTATATTAACGCATATATGTGGAATCTAGAAAAATGGTACAGATGAACCAGTTTGCAAGGCAGAAATAGAGACAGAGAGGTAGAGGACGAAAGTATGGACACCAAGAGGGGGAAAGCAGGGTGGTGGGGGTGGTGGGATGAATTGGGATGATTGGGATTGACATATATACACTAACACGTATAAAACAGGTAACTAATAAGAACCTGCTATATAAAAAAATAAAATAAAATTCAAAAAAATTAAAAAAACTTATTATATAGCTAAAGTAATCAAGACTGTGGTTCTGGCTGAGAGACAGACACATAGATCAATGGAACGGAAAGCCAGAAATAGGCCCACAAAAATATAGCCAATTAATATTTGACAAAGGGTGGAAAGTGATTCAATAGAGGAAAAATAGTCTCTTCAATAAATGGTGCTGAAACAACTGGATATCCATAGACAAAAACATGAACCTCAACCTAAACTTTATAACTTTCACAAAAATTAAGATAGATCATAGATTTAAAAATTTTGATATAAAACTATAAAATCTTTAGAAGAAAAAAGAATAAATATTCAGGGCTTAGGATTTAATGAAGTTCTTAGGCTTGATACCAAAAGTATGATCCATTAAAAATTTGATAAATTAGACTTCAGCAAAATTTTAAACTTTGCTTTGTGAAAGAACCTGTTGGGAGAATGAAAAGACAAGCTACAGATTGGGAGAACATATTTGCAAATCACTTACCTAACCAAGCTGCATACATAAGAAACTCTCCAAACTCAACAGTAAAAAAACAATCCAATTAGAAAACAGGCCAAAGGCATGAAAAAACATTTTCTCCAAGAGGATACAGAGATGGCACATAAGCACATGAAAACATGTTCAACATCATTATCCATTAGGGAAATCCAAGTTAAAACCACAATGAGGTATTACTACACATCTATTAGAAAAGCTAAAATATCCATAACAAATGGTGACGATACCGAAATGCTGGTGAGGATTCAGAGAAACTGAATCATTCACAGATTTCTGAAGTAAATTAAAGAAGACACCAATAATGGAAATACATTCACGTTCATGCATTGGAAGACTTAATACTGTTAAGCTATCAATACTACACAAAACAATCTACAGATTCAATATAATCTCCATCACAATTCCAGGAACTTATATATATAGTTTTATATATATATATATATAAATTTTTATTGGGTCATAATTGATTTACAATGTTGTGTTAGTTTCAGGTGTACAGCAAAGTGAATCTGTTATACAAATACACATATCCACTCTTTTTATTAGATTCTTTTCCCTTTAGGCCATTACAAAGTATTGAGTAGAGTTCCCTGTGCTATACAGTAGGTCCTTATTAGTTATCTATTTTATATATAGTAGTGTATATGTGTCAATCCCAATTTTCCAATTTATCCCTCCCCTCCACTCCAGAAACTTTTTTTGAAGAAACAGAAAAATCCATCCTAAAATTCATAGTAATTTCAAGGAACCCAGAATAGACAAAACAATAATGAAAAAGGATAAAGCTGGAGGAAACACTTCCTGATTTCAAAAGTTATTACAAAGCTAACCATAGCAGTTTGGTACTGGCATAAAGATAGACATATAGAACAGGGGTCCCCAATCCCCCGGCTGTGGACCGGTAAGGGTCTGCAGCCTGTTAGGAACCCAACCACACAGCAGGAGGTGAGCGGCGGGCGAGCGAGCAAAGCGTCATCTGCAGCTCCCCATCACTCACATTAATTACCCCCTGAACCATCCCCCCCACACCTGGTCCGTGGAAAAACTGTCTTCCACGAAACCTGTCCGTGGTGCCAAAAAGGCTGGGGACCACTGATTATAGAACAATGGAATAGAATAGAGAGCCCAGTAATAAACTCTTTTTGTGACTGGCTTATTTCACTTACTATAATGTGCTCATGGTCAAATGATTTTTGACAAGGGTACCAGGATTGAGAAAGGAGAGTTTTTTTCAACAAATGGTTTTGGGAAAACTGTATAGTCACATGCAAATTAAAAAAAAAAAAAAAAAAAAGGATTCAAACTCTGACTTTACACCATATACAAAATTTAACTCAGAATGAAGACCTCAATGTAAACCTAAAACTATAAAATTTTTAGAAGAAAACATATGGGAAAAGCGTCATGACATTAGAGTTGGCAATGATTTTTTGTCATTTTCCAATGACACCAAAAGCACAGATGACAAATGGAAAGATACATAAATTAGACTTTATCAAAATTAAAAACTTATGTTCATTAAAGGACACAATTAACAGAGTGAAAAGACAACCCACAGAATGAGAGAAAATATTTGCAAATCATATATCTATTAAGAGGCTAATATCCAGAATAAAGAACCTCTATAACTCAACAACAACAAACAATTCAAAATGGGCAGAGAACATGAATAGACATTTCTCCAGAGAAGATACATAAATGGCCAATAAGCACATGACAAGATAAAAGATGCTCAATATCACTAATCATCAGCGAAATGCAAATCAAAACCACAACGAGGTATTACTGCCATGCAAATTAACATGGCTACTATCAAAAAAGCAGAAAATATAAAGTTTAGCAAGGATGAGGAGAAATCAGAACCTTTGTGCACCGTTGGTGAGAATGTAAAATATTGCAGTTGCTGTGGAAAACAGCACAGTGATCCTCAGAAAATTAAACACAGAATTACCATATGATCCAGCAATTCCACTTCTGGGTATACACCCCAAAGAAATGAAACCAAGACTCAAAGAGATATCTGTACACCCAAGTTCATAGCAGCATTATTTGCAATAGTCAAAAGGTAGAAGCAACCCATATGTCTATGGACACAGATAAACTGTGGTATATACATAATACAATGGAATATCATTCAGTCTTAAAAAAGGACAGAAATTCTGACATATGCTAAAACATGGATGAACTTTAAGGACATTATAATAAGTGAAATAAGCCAGTCACAAAAGGACAAATATTATATGATTCCGTTTTTATGAGGTACCTACAACAGCCAAATTCACAAAGACAGAAAGTAGAAAGATGGTTGCCACGGGCCAGAGGGAACGAGTGGGGAGTTACTGTTTAAGAGGTACCAGAGTTTCAGTTTTGCAAGATGAAGAATTCTGTGGATAGATACTGGTGAATGTAGCACAACAATGTGAATGTACTTAATACCACTAAATTGTACACTTAAAACAGTTAAGATGGTAAATTTCATGTGTATTTTACCTTAATTAAAAAAATTTTAAGTTAAATTTTAAGTTAAAAGCCAATGTGATGTAAAACAGAAAGAAGAGAGGGAGAACTCTTCTTATGTAAAAGAGATTAAAGAATAATAAGACAATGCAATTTATGAACCTTAATTCGATTTAAACAAACAAACAAAAACCCAGGGAAACATCTATGAGACATCTGAGGAAATCTGAATATGCCTTGTATAATAGGTAATAATTATATATTATTATATTATTATCTATTATCCAGGGCATATTCAAATTGACTATTAATTTTCTTAGCTGAGATAATATTATGGTGGTTACAAAGTAGAATGTCCTTTTTCTTAGCAGATGCATGAGGCAGTACTCAGGAGCAAAGTGTCATTATATCCGCAAATTGAAAACCGTTTAACAGAAAAGAAGAATGAAAAGAAAAGAAAAAGTAAAGAATGCACATAAGGTAAAAAGTTAAAATTGGTGAATCTAAGCGATGGGCATAGAGTATTCACTGTACTATGTTTTCAACTTTTCTGTGTTGTTCAAACATTTTCATAATAAAAATTTGGAGCTGGAGGTAAGGAGATGTGGAGTAACTCAGGGTTTGGAAGTAGCAGAATTTAAGCTGCAAGATGACTAAGATTAAAGTAAGAAAACTTCTTTCCCTGGGAAATGGTTGCCTGTCCCTCCCCACTTTCTCATGTTTAATATAAGATTCATTTTGCAATCATTCTCTACATGACAAATATTTCATTAAGTTGGTCCTTTGGTCCACTGCGCAACCCTAGCTGACTACCACGGTTACCAAGAGCTCTTGGGCTTTCAAACTTAGAATCAGCCAGTGACAAAAAGCATTAACAGGTCATGTGACCAGGAAACAAACAGCTCCCCAACTACTGCGGTGGGAAGCCAAGACAATACTGAAGACAGGAGCAAAAAGAGGATTTTTTTCCCTGCAAGTGTTTTGGGAAATAAATAAAGGGAAAAGTAAAACAAAGTGAAAGCATATAAAATGTAGAAAGACCTTCCTCTTCCCAGAGTAAAACATTATCATAGTATTTTCTTGTCTAATGGGTAGAACTAAATTTAGTTTTTTTCCTTTGAATATTTTCTTGCTTCCCAAATTTAGTTTTTAACCAGAACATAGCCTATTATTTGTCACTGAACCATTAAACTTTTCACTTACTGAAGTATTTACCTATTAAAAAACACCTGGTAGGGCTTCCCTGGTGGCGCAGTGGTTGAGAGTCTGCCTGCCGATGCAGGGGACGTGGGTTCGTGCCCCGGTCTGGGAAGATTCCACATGCCACGGAGCGGCTAGGCCCTGAGCCATGGCCACTGAGCCTGCGCGTCCGGAGCCTGTGCTCCGCAACGGGAGAGGCCACAACAGTGAGAGGCCCGTGTACCGAAAAAAAAACAAAAAACAAAAAAACACCTGGTAAGTATAAAGAAAACCACAATCACTCATATTTACAGCACCCAGAATTAACCTATGTTAGTGCCTTTTTGAATTATGTAAAATATTAATTTATCCTTTTTTATTTAAAAAAATGGAATATGACATATAAAACTAAAGTCTTCACTGTTCCCCATCCCCGGAGGTCACCACTATGAGTTTGTTGTGTAACCACCCACTCTTTTTTTCCTTTTTTTCAATAGAAACTTTCA
Source organism: Globicephala melas (assembly GCF_963455315.2). Lineage (NCBI taxonomy): Eukaryota > Metazoa > Chordata > Mammalia > Artiodactyla > Delphinidae > Globicephala > Globicephala melas. The sequence goes on along the minus strand of NC_083328.1, from coordinate 56,756,324 downwards.
AACACACACCAAGCCCAGCAATAGCACTGCCCGTAGCTTCCAGGTCTACCTGAGCACAGGTGGCACATCCTGGGTAGATGGCCTGTGGTCACCCACGACTTTACAAAGTTCCTCCTTTAGAATACCTGTAGACTCAACATATACCCAGTAATACTATTTATATCAAACATGCTGCTTGTATACTATACTGTATTTCTCACTTTCCTTGGATTCAGGCTCAAAATCTAGACATGACAGATGACAAGACAAAAACAAGACCCAAAGAGAAGCAGTTTGCCCAAGATCACAAGGCTGAGTAAAGATTAACAGCCCCAGGACCTGAGTGACCAGGCACCCTGACTCTGAACTTCTCCTGATATATCTCACTGATTTCCTGACAATAAAGTTAGCCTCAGATACAATATTTCTGAATTCTAAACAATCATCTCTGTTCTCCCCATCTTCCATTTTATATATAATAGTTAATTCACTGCTCACTGCTTTTATAACAATTACTGTATACACAGCCAGATATATTTTCTTGTTTGTTTGTGTTTCATTATCCTGGTTCCCTGGAAATGAAGGAGAAAATTTGAAAATTTTATTTCTGCCTGTTTTTCCTCCATAATTTATGCTTTTTGATTTTCAAATTAAACAATTAAAACATGAATAATCCTCCTTATATTCTATATGCTTTGTGCTTTGAATGTTTTACAAAGTGAATCCTCATACCAATCTGAATCACTTTATCTTATGAAACTGCTGTGAACAATGTGATGTGAATCTCTCAGTAATACATAGTTTGGGTGAGTTTTTTAGGGAAAGAGTTGTTTTACATAAAATCATAATAACGACATATGTAACTGCTCTGCAACGTGTTTTCACTTAACATTGTACCTTAAGATCTTTCCAAGCTAGTAAATAGAACACAACCTCATTTTTAAAACTGTTGTACTATGTTCTTTTGTGTTTATTTAACCAGACACTATAATTGAACATTCAGGATTTTTATTATTTTTGCAAATAGCAAACAATGCTTCATTGAACAACCTTATATAGCCATCTTTGGCACAAGTACTAAAGTTTCTGCAAGGTAGAGACTAGCATTGCCAGGTTAAGAGGTATCTGCATTTAAAACTTTGATAGATCTTGCCAAATTGTCTTCTTAAACCGTTCACCTACAATATAACAGAGTACCTGTTTCCCCATAACTTCTAAACCATGTGTGGTTAGAATTTTCATTGTTATACAGTTGTCCCTTGTTATCCATGGAGGATTGGTTCCAGGACCCCCTCAGATACCAAAATCTGCAGATGCTTAAGTCCCTTATATAAAATGGCATAGTATTTGCATATAACCTATGCACATCCTCTGGTACACTTTAAATCATCTCTAGGGACCTCCCTGGCAGTCCAGTGGTTAAGACTCTGGCTTCCAATGCAGGGGGCATGGTTCGATCCCTGTTCGGGGAACTAAGATCCTACATGCCACACAGTGCAGCCGAAAATTAAAAAAAAAAATCATCTCTAGATTACTTATACCTAATATAAGTGCTAAGTGAACAGTTGTAAATACAGTGTAAATGCTATATAAATAGTTGCTTGTGTGGAGCAAATTCAAGTTTTGCTTTTTGGAACTTTCTCAAATTAAAAATATATATTTTTCCCCCATTTATTTATTTATTTATTTATGGCTGCATTGGGTCTCTGTTGCTGTGCCTGGGCTTTCTCTAGTTGCGGCGAATGGGGGGCTACTCTTCGTTGTGGTGCAAGGGCTTCTCATTGCGGTGGCCTCTCCTGTTGTGGAGCATGGGCTCTAGGTGTGCGTGCTTCAGTAGTTGTGGCACGTGGGCTTAGTAGTTGTGGCTCATGGTCTCTAGAGCGCAGGCTCAGTAGCTGTGGCGCATAGGCTTAGTCACTCCGCGGCATGTGGGATCTTCCTGGACCAGGGCTCGAACCCGTGTCCCCTGCATTGGCAGGCGGATTCTTAACCACTGCACCACCAGGGAAGCCCAAAAAATATATTTTTGATTGGGGTGGTTGAATCCATGGATGAAGAACCTGTGGATATGAAGGGCTAGCTGTAATATTATTTTATTTAGGACTTTTGCATTTGTAGTTCTCCTTTGTACTCTCCTAGTCAAACACCAGCATTATCCCAGCATGAGAGAACAAATGGAAAGCTTTCTGAGGTATATACTTCACTTAGCATGCTTTCCATTTTCATTTCCCTTGGTAACATACACTGTGCCCCTTCTCTGCCACAGCATCCAATCATGACTCACCCAGAAGCAAGCCAGGTCAGCTGGAGTCCTTTCCAGGGATTTCCTATTTTAGAGGTAGAAGAGAAATGGCCTCTAGGGTCACAGTGCAGGAAGAATGTGGATTTCAGGTTATTATGGATAGAGGCAACTATTTTGATAGCAGAGTCTTGGTTCCAGTTCCTGAGGCCCTAGTTCTTACAGGTCTTCCTACAAGTCTTATCTCCCCACTATTCCTTCCAGCCAAGCAAGCCAACACATTCACTCCCTTTTTTACTTTAATCTTTTGAGTTGGGTTTCTGTCACTTGAAATAGAGAGCATTCTTCTTATTATGAAATCAAACCCAGGAAATGTTTAGGGTTGAAGCATACCAATGTCTGTAACTTACTTTGAAAAGCATTAAAACATAGGATGGATTGATGGATGGATAGCAGGATGACTATATGATAAGGCAAACAGAGCAAATACATTAAGCAGAGAATCTAGGTATGAATATACATGAATGTCCACTGAACAATTCTTTCAACTTTTCTGTACTTCCAAACAGTTTTCATAATAAAATATTGGGGGGAAAATCAACAGCAGGAGTAATACAACATATTATCATATCAGCATTAATTCAGACTTCAGGTACTGATTACAAGGAGCTACTGCAGGACTGCTAAGAAAAGGGTTTAAGGGCTTAAGAAAGCTGGCCCTGCATTAAAGTGGCAACTATTTATTCCCTCCATAAAACAGACTTGGAAGAAAGCCAAGAAGGCAGGATGTGTCTCAAGTCAATAAATGTCCTTTCCCACTGATGTCCTTTCTGGAGCAACAACTTGCAATGTAAAAAGCAAAGGCAACATTACTGCTATCATGACCAGCATGGTTAACCAGTGACCATAAAGTGACTCAAACTGAAGGGATACACACACACACACACACACACACACACACACACACACACGACTGAAAATGTGTTGGCATCATTTAACTAGTCCATGACTTGAATTTTCTCCCAGCATTTTCATGTAGCTCATCACAGCCATTAGTTATCCTAAGCAATATAACTTTCATTCCACACAGCTACCTCTCTGTGGTAGGGACAAACAGATGCCTAATCCATATCCATTCTCCCCCCTTTTTTTTTAACTAATAATGGGTTGGCCAAAAAGTGCCTTCGGTTTTTAAGTAAAAATAAAAGACACATTTTTCATTTTCGCCAAGAACTTTATTGAACAACATAGTCACCGTTTTGTTCCACTACCTTCTGTCATTTTTCAGGCAACTTCATAATTCCATCTTCCCAAAACTTTTTGAGTAAAGGTTCCCGGTGTCTTTTACAGTCTTCCAGGGAACTGAAATTTTTTCCATTAAGAGAATTTTGTAAAGACCAAAATAAATGGAAATCTGAAGGTGCAATGTCTGGTGAATACGGTGGATGAATCACAAATTCCCACCCAAGCTGTAACAGTTTTTGCCTGGTCATCAAAGAAACATGAGGTCTTGCGTTATCCTGATGGAAGATTATGCATTTTCTGTTGACTAATTCCGGACGCTTTTTGTCGAGTGCTGCTTTCAGTTGGTCTAACTGGGAGCAGTACTTGTTGGAATTAATCGTTTGGTTTTCTAGAAGGAGCTCATAAGAGAGGACTCCCTTCCAACCCCACCTTATACACAACATCACTTCTTTGGATGAAGACTGGCCTTTGGTGTGGCTGATGGTGGTTCATTTCACTTGCCCCACGATCCCTTCCATTCCACATTATTGTACAGTATCCACTTTTCATCGCCCGTCACAATTTGTTTTAAAAACAGAATGTTTTCGTTACGTTTAAGTAGAGAATCGCATGCAGAAATACAGTCAAGAAGATTATTTTCACTTAACTTGTGTGGAACCCAATCAAAGCGACGAACGTAACCAAGCTGGTGCAAATGATTTTGAACACTTGATTTGGATATTTTGAGTATGTCAGCTATCTCCTGCGTGGTATGATGTTGACTGTTCTCAATTAAAGTCTTGATTTGATTGCTATCAACTTCAACTGGTCTACCCGACTGTGGAGCATTGTCCAGTGAGAAATCTCCAGCAGGAAACTTCACAAACCACTTTTGACACATTTGATCAGTCACAGCACCTTCTCCATACACTGCACAATCTTTTTTTTGCGTTTCAGCTGCATTTCCACCTTTCTTGAAATAATAAAGCATAATATGCTGAAAATATTGTTTTTCTTCCATCTTCAATATTAAAGTGGCTACACAAAAATTCACAAATTTTGATACATTTTTTATTTACTTAAATAAAATTTATTTATCTATCTATCTATCTATCTATCTATGGGTACGTTGGGTCTTCATTGCTGTGCATGGGCTTTCTCTAGTTGCAGCGAGCAGGGGCTACTCTTCGTTGAGGTGCACGGGCTTCTCATTGCGGTGGCTTCTCTTGTTGTGGAGCACGGGCTGTAGGCGCACGGGCTTCAGTAGTTGTGGCTGGCACACGGGCTTAGCTGCTCCACGGCATGTGGGATCTTCCGGGACCAGGGCTCAAACCCGTGTCCCCTGCACTGGCAGGTGGATTCTTAACTACTGTGCCACCAGGGAAGTCCTGATAAGTTTTTTTTTTTAAATACATGCTGATATGATAGCTGTCATAATACAATCTAACAAAATTGTTTCGAATGAAGTTAAGGACAACTAAGCACTACTAGAGCCACTTACGGAAAAAACCGAATGAACCTTTTGGCCAACCCAATAGTATCCCAATTTTATTTGGAGCAGCAATAGGCACAGCTCCTTTGCTTCTAGAGCTGACCAATGAGACATGCAAAAGCGATCAGGTGGAGGCTTCTGGGAAAGCTTGCTGAAGGGAAAGAACTGACTCAACTAGGAAAGCTGCTGCTTTTCTTTCCCCTTCTTGCCTGACAGACCTGATAGCTAGAGTTCCTGCAGCCATTTTGTGACCATGAAGCTATGAAGAAAATGGAATCCATTTGCTAAATACAAACACAGAAGTGGCCTGGTTCCCTGATGACTTCATACCAGGACTAGCCTGCCCTCCTCTAGATAGACATCTTTTCCAAGAGAGAGTAAACCTCAGTTAAGTCATTGTTAAGCATCTTCTACCAGCTGCCAAACATGGCTCCTGACAGGTCACCTTATCTAAAATAGTTAAAACTTGTACCCAATTGCAATTCATGTCTATGCATATTTCACAAATTGGAGTATATAAGACTCTCTACAAACTAAATCTGAGAACTTCAGAAAATGCTCCCCACCACAAATGGAAAATGTTATTTCAAAGTCTGTCACTATGTTCCACTGTAACAATATATTATTTTCCATTTTCTTCCTTTTCTCCAGATTTCTCTGAGCATTTCCACACACCATCTGCTCTTTGTAAAGTCAGTTTCACAGGTCTTCATTCAAAAGGCATCCACAAGTACTTTCCCTCACTTCTTTGACTATTAAAAGCATGCCAAATATAAATGCACTGTGGAATCCTGGATGGATCTTGGAATAGAAAAAAGACATTAGTGGAAAGACTGGGCAAAGAAAGTCTGGAGTAATAAACTCCAAATAAAAACAAATTTACTAAGTAAACAAAGTTTACAGTAAACTAATGTACAGTACAAATATTAATTTCTTAGTTTTGATAAATACACCATGTTAACGTTAGAGGAAGCAGAGTGAAGGCCTTATAGGAACCCTATGTACCATATTTGCAACTCATCTATAAACCTAATATTATTTCAAACAAGTTGAAAGCAAAAAGCATGCCAAATTAGCTAACTTTCCATTGAACTAGGTTCAAAATCACAGAAAACAGTTTTAAATACCCAAGTAGCAAACTCTGCTTTTTCTTTTCTTTTTTATTTCAGGGCAAAACAATATTTAAGCTGTGGAACTCTTGAGGGCATCTGCATCTCATCTACTCCCCTCTCCAAAAATTAGAATATCACAGAAGAGCCCAAGAGCTAGGAAACACTGTTACAATATTGTGCACTATTAATGCAACTATACTCACTAAATAAGAGTCCTCAGAACACAGTCATCCCAGACATATGTGAAAATGCAGACAGGGGCATCCCCTGCTTTTCAAAGTTCGCTTTTACATAAGACCTACCTGTTTTCACTAACTGAAAGAAATCTGAAGAGGGTTTTTGCTTTTATGAAAAAAGGTGAAAAGCAAAGATAGCCAGCATCTGTTTTGCAGTGGAGCAATGAGAGTGGCACTGTCAAGCTCCTTCGCTGGTAACTACACTCAGCATTACAGCAACAAGCCTCCATAGCTTTGAACTGTGTCTGTGAGCATCCGTGCTTTATCCTGATTTATTTTGTGCCTCTGTTAGCAAGATGTGTTCTAAGGTAATTGCTCCTTCACTTTAGGCTGTTTCACCTTACAAAAGGTTTCCTAGGAAGGCTCTACTTTCTGATAGCAGGGGGAAACCCATACTTAGACCTCCACCCCGGGCCAGAAATAAGGTCATAAAAACGTAACTAAGCAAACCCTTTTTACTTCTATAAGCACCAAACCAAGCCTCCCTGGCCAGAATCCAAGCAAGTATACTGAAGGTGAAACTTCACATTTTCAGACACACAAGGTCATAGTCTTGCTCTGTATTTTGAGTTTTCTTAAAGCAGGGACAATTACCACTTCTGTAGATCTGTAAACCCAAAAGAGAACCACGGGTATTGGTACCTGACCAATAAACATCACCTGAAGAGATAACCTGTCTCTGTGAGGCTTTATGTAAGCGCTCTCTATAGAAAATCACTATGGTGACCCACCTTCCCACCATCTAGCTTACAACTGTGATTCTTCATTCTCTGAACACCCTTAGCCCAGAGTTTCACCTGTAATTATTCTTTATTCATTCAATAAATAATTAGTGCAAGCAGTGTTTCATAATGGCTAACAACAGCAGTTCACATTTAGTGAGTACTGACTATGTGCCAGACACTGACCTAAGCACTAGGGCAAGCAATATGGGAAATGGCAATAAAAAATGGTCCCAGCCCGGGGCTTCCCTGGTGGCGCAGTGGTTAGCAATCCGCCTGCCAGTGCAGGGGACATGGGTTCGAGCCCTGGTCTGGGAAGATCCCACATGCCACGAAGCAACTAAGCACGTGAGCCACAACTACTGAGCCCACGTGCCACAACTACTGAAGCCCGCGTGCCTAGAGCCTGTGCTCCGCAACAAGAGAAGCCACCACAATGAGAAGCCCGCACACCGCAACGAAGAGCAGCCCCTGCTCACCCCAACTAGAGAAAGCCCGCACGTAGCAACGAAGACCCAACGCAGCCATAAATAAATTAATTAATTAATTTTTTAAAAAAAAGGTTCCAGCCCTTTGGTAATTTCCAGAAGCAACAAAGAAGGTCCTTTCTTATGAGTCCCTTAACAAGGAAAAAATTCCACCTATATATACATGGTATAGAAGAAGACCAGCACAGGAACTCCTCGGTCAGAATTTTTTGCTAGAGCACACGCCACCCAGTGAGTTCTTAAAGGGCGCATGGCAAGTCAAACTATGAGACCTCGCATGTGTGAAATGTCTTTATTGTTCCCTCACACCTGCCTGAGAGTTTGGCTGGATACAGAATTCTGGGTGGGAACTCATTTTCTTTTAGAAGGTACTCCTTGCTCCATTATCTTCTAGTGTCCATTCTTGCTACAATCTAATGATTCATGACTCTATGTGATTTATAGATATTCTTCTGTCTTCATAGTGCTCAAAAATTTCATTATGTGGGGACTTCCCAGGTGGCACAGTGGTAAGAATCCTCCTGCCAATGCAGGGGACACGGGTTCAAGCCCTGGTCCGGGAAGATCCCACATGCCACAGAGCAACTAAGCCTGTGCGCCACAACTACTGAGCCTGTGCTCTAGAGCCTGCGAGCCACAACTACTGAGCCCACACGCCACAACTACTGAAGCACACGCACCTAGAGCCCGTGCTCCACAACAAGAGAAGCCACCACAATGAGAAGCCGGTGCACTGCAACAAAGAGTAGCCCCCGCTGGCTGCAACCACAGAAAGCCCACGTGTAGCAACGAAGACCCAATGCAGCCAAAAATAAACAAATAAAAAATAAATTTCTAAAAAAAAAAAAAAATTTCATGATGATGTGCCTTGGCATGGATATTTTTAAATTAATTGTGCTGGATTCTTGGAGGGTCCTTTTAATCTAGAAACACACCTTTATTTGTGAGAAACTATTTTATTTTGGATGATTTCTTCATGCCAACAAACAATAACCACCCACTATCCCTCCTTGTTACAGACATCTACAAACCTGTAGGTCACTCAGTCCTCCAAATTCCCTCAAGATTTAGCTTCTGGATCATTGTCTCTTTGCTATTACTACTCCCATCTTAATTCACGATGATCTCAATATGCACTGAGATAACCCTTCCACTATCCTTACCTCTCAGTTCCTTTACTCCTATTTTCCAATTACGTCCTCTATCCTACCTCAGCCACTCCCTCCCACAGTGCCCACATCCAAGCAGCTCAACACAGCTGAAGGGGAAGCATTCAACCATGCTAACTGGGTCTCACCCACCTTAAATTTATGACTACAAATGCCAAATGGGCACCTGGTGCCCTAAAATATTTCCTTATTCAACTCATTTTTTCCCACTCTCCTGGATGAATTTTACACCTTCTTTCTCTTCAAACTTCCAACACCTCCCCCACTCTTCATTTTTAGCTAAAGACCTTCCTTCTTATTTAACTGAGAATATGGAAGTAATCAGAAGTGAACATTCACTCTGTCCCACTACCAAGCTACCAATTCACCAGTATTTGGGTCAATATAATCACCACAGATGAACTGTCCATGTAGCTATTGAGCTTAAGGTCAACATATCCATTTATATCCTAGATGCCATTCCTTCTCATCTACTCAAGGACTTCACCCCTGCAACTGTCCCTTCTCTCTCTTTAATCATCAATTTGTCTCTCTATACTCCACCATTCCCATTAACTTACAAACATGCTATCTGCCCACCTAAAAACAAAAAGAACTCTAACACTTCGTGCCCTTCCAGCCACAGCCCTATTACTCTGCTCTCCCTTATAGAAATCCTTGAAACAACATCACTGTGACTATCTATACTCACTGTCTTCAATTCCTCTTCTATATCCTCTTGAACCCACTGCACCAAAACTGTTCTTGTCAAGGTTGCCAATGACCTCCACATTACCAAATCTAATAGTCTATTCTTGCATTTATCATTTGACTATCCTCGATTCTTCCCCTATCTCAGAGGTAGGAAACCATTTCCCCTCAGAATTTGGAAGACATTGCTACACTGCCTTTTTTACATGGGATATCCCAGGGCTTGGATGTTGGTCCTCCTCTCTATCTACATTTACTCCCTGGGTCTCTATCTAGTCTCATAGCTTTAAAAAAAAATTCTGGAGTCACCAGTAATATGGATGGTATTTCCAGTTTCAATCTCTCTCCTGAACTACAGACTAATATATCCAACTGCTAATCCAATATCTCCACTTGGCTATCTATTATCTATTAGGAAACTCAAATGAACAAGGTCAAAATTGAACTCTATTTTCTCCACAAATCTTCTCTTATTCCAATGCTCCCAATATCAGTAAATGGCAACTCCATTCTTCCAACTGCTGAGCCCCAAATTGACTATGCTTTCTTACATTATTGTTCCTTCAGCCCTATTTCCTCCCCAATATTTACTTCTCACCACTCTGTATTATGATTTTTACCTCTCTCCACTTACAAAGGAGCTCTTGGAGGGCAGAGGCCTGCCTTATTGCTCTGAATCCACAGCATCTAGCACAGTGTATGTTGGATTATTTGCATAAAGAGGGAGTGAAATTTAAACTGTTAAACAAGTCCTGAGCAGGATCAGATTCCTCTGCAGGAAAAGATCTGAAGTAGGAAAGCATATTTCAACTATTTCCACTGGTTCCTTAGTACAAGTAAAGATAGTTATTTGGTAATAACTCCAAAATCTCAGAGGCTTGAAACAAAGGCTTACTTCTTGCTCACTCTACATGTCAAACATAGGTCACCTGGAAGCTTGCTCTGGTTCCCAGACTGAGACTAGCCACCATCCGGAGCACCAACAATCACCAAAACAGAGGGAAAGAGTGGCAAATCACACACCAGAAGTTTTTACCATGAAGGGATACACATCATTCCTGTGCACATTTCACTGACCAAAAGCAACTAACAACGCCATATCCATCTTCAAGGGTGCAAGCAAGTACAATGGTACCACATGCCCAGGAGACAAAAACCAAAGATATTTGATGGACAGCACTGATGACTACCATATCATTAAAAAGAAGCTTTTAGGTCTAAGCAACAATATTTTAACTCCTGATCTCTACTGCTCATCTGTGAAAATGAACTCCATTGCTAGAAGAGAACCACTCACTTGCAAAGTATTATCTATGGGTCTCTAGGAATGCAGCTTCATCAGTTAGGCCCACCTCTTTCATCACTCAGGTGTCAGAGTGCAGCAAAGAAGCCAAATATGGGTGACAGGAAAGTGCTGAGCACAAACCTTCTAGAAACGTTCAATGTCAAAATCTGGGAAAGGCTTAACTGAATGAGTAAGAAAAACACGTTCAGTTAAAAACGGCAGGGAAAGGAGGGAAACTTTCACAAAATTTCTTTTACCAAAGGTATACAACCTCCAGGCCTTCGGGTTCCTTGCACTACCCCATGTCTTAAGACTAACAAGTTTCACTCAAACCACGTGATGGAAAATTCGGAGTTTGAGTATGATTAGTAAAGTTAGCCAACATTGATCTTTTTAACATAAAAACACTACTTACAAAAAAAAAATGTATACCAGAAGCTATATGTGCTACCAGAAGCAAAATGTGCTACCAGAAGCAAGGAAGGAAGCAGTTATTTTAGAGATGGATTTTATTCAGAAGCTCTTTTTTCCCTAAAAGTCTCAAAGACTCCAGACTTCAAAGCTCAAGATGATATGGGATGAACCCCAAGTCTACATAGACCCTGGATTTAAAGTGTGGCTGCTTCAAGTTCTAAAGTATCCTGTGCAGTTTCTATTTTATTCAAAGTTTAAATACTTTCTAACAGTGAAACTGGCTGCCAGAAACGTTAGGACAGACTGGAGATGGTTACCATAAGCTGCTAAACACTTGGAACTGTAAAGCCCACTGAAATTCCACTGAAGAGCAGAACAGGAGTCCAAATATGTCACCTAACGTCACCTGCCAAATCAGAAGCAAATTAGGACTCCCAAATGCAACTAAGGGTATCTAGTCCCACCTCCCCATCCTTTATTTACTCAACCAATATGTGTTAGTAACTGAGGTGAAAGAAGGAATGTCGGTAAGTAAGAGAGGGCCTGGATTTTAAGATTCAGTTCTTGTTCTCCATGAATCTGGTGGAGTTAAAATAAAAACAAAACAAAACAAAGAAAAAAAACAGATTTGAGAGCAAAAATTCCAATACAATGCCTTAAATACCATAACAAGGATACAGGAAAGACCATTCTCACATGTTAAGCTGACAACCTTCGTTCAAGGAAACAACACCGTATTTGCTTTGTTAAGTAGCTAGAATAAAGAAAAAGCAAACAAAACAAATAAAAACCCTCTTCTGGTTTAATGACAGTTTAGCAGAACCAAAGCCCATTTCTCTCTCTTCCTCCCTTCCTCTCAATGGTCTCTGCCACAACCCCTCCATCATTCCAACCTCCACACTCCACTGGCGGCCCCAAACCAGCTCCATCACGAATAATACCGAGACTATCAAGGTCAGCTCCAAAGGCACAGGAAGCAGACAGCAGAAACAAATCTTCATATATCGAAAGCGGGCGGGGAGCCTCCCTATACTGAGGCACCCGGGGGCTCTATCTCTAGGCTCTGTGGCCTGGGATCCGCAGCTTTCGGGGATTCTGGCCCCTTTTTCCTTATCCAGGCCCCTAATGACCTCCACCTGTCCTCAACCTGAGCTCCCCATCGTGGAGTGAGGGAGCCTCGGGCTGGGGCAGGGGGAGGTGGGGAAACGCGCAACAGGGAAGATGCTGTCCGTGTGGGTGTTTCTATGGGGCGGGAGGGGGGTACTCTCTAGGGAAGGCGCAGTGAGAGGTAAAGGCTCTAAAGGAGACGTACTGTAGGGGAGCATGAGAGGTAAGCCATTTCGAGGGAAACCCATTTGGGGGTTCTATAAGGGGAGCTATTGTGAGGGGACGTCTCCATAGATGGCCGTTTCTGGGGAAAATATCCTATGGGAAAGGCAAGTGAATTAATCATACAGAAGGCACTGTGGAGGTTCTCGATAGGCGAATCTTTCCGGGGGGAAATGTTCTATGGGGTTGGGGATGTCATAATAGGGGGTCTTCACAGAGGAGCCGTTGTGGGGTTGTCGATACAGGAGCCATTGTGGGAGCCTCTGCACCGAGAGCCGCTCCTCGGGAAACGTTCGTCAGGGAACCGTTCAGGAAAAAAAACGTCCGCAAGGAAGCCATATCGGGCCACGCCCTTCGGCGGGAGGCGTCTCAGACCCCAACAGCCCGCAACCGCCTGCCCGCCCGCCAGCCCCTCTGCTGCCTCAGCCCCGCGTACCTGACGGAGGGCGACCCGCGGCCAGGGCCGCCGGGGGACCGTGCGCGGGGCAGTCCCAGCCGGTGTGGGGGGTACACGTCCATGGCTGCGAGAGGCGGAGGAGGACGGCGCCGCTGCGAGGGTCACTCAGGCCTGCGGGGCGTCTCCTGGCCCGCTACGGCCGGGTGGGGCGGCTGGGCGTGCCGGGTGGGCGGGGGGCGCAGTGCGCGGGGGCACGTCGGGGGCGGGGGCACGTCGGGGGCGGGGGCGGAGCCGGGGGAGGGGGCGGAGCTGGACGCGCGCAAAGAGGGCGGATGGGGGCGTCGGGACGGGTTGGGGGTGGGGGCAAGCGCACGGCTGCGGGTCGAGTCTTCCTTAAGCTTCGAGGCGGCCGGGTTGGGCGTTGGGAGCGTGGGTGCCCAGAGTGAAAGCTACCGCGCCGCCGCTCTGGCCTGTCCTCAGGCTTCGCATCGTGAAGTGGGGCTCTGCGGCGCCCCCAGCCACGCACACGGGCGCGCCTGGGGGCGGGGCCTCGTTCAGCCCCGCCCAGTCCACTTCGGCCTCCAGCAAAGCCTTCTGCTGCCGCAGCAGGTCCCTGGCGCGGGGATCTGAACCGCCCTGGTGCTCGGCTTTCGTGACCCGGTCTCCCAGGCCGGTTCCTTGCTACTGTTTCCTCACCCGCTGCTAGTCAATTGTGCACCCTCCCTTCAGACGTTCAGCCGATTTCTAGCCGACCTAAGGTTAGCGGTGCGCGCCCAGCCTTGCGCAGACGTTAGGGGCTCACAGGGGCCCAGAGGATCCCTGCCCTTTACAGTTCAGATTCTGACTCGACCCGTTTCTGACTGCAGAGCCGTATGCAAGAAACCTAATCCCAGCGAGCGTCAGTCTTCTGTGTAATTGACAGTTTCCAGGCATCCTGTATATACAGGACGTATTTAATGATTTTGTCCTGCGTCGTATACTGACTTTGTCAGGATGCCTTAAATGTCCTGTATTTATCTTTTTATAATCAATTAAAAACTATTAGAGCTATTTTTCCGCCACAGTAATTGGTGCTTAAATCACTGAAAATCCTACTTTTACAAATAAAAGATCTGTACAGTGTCTACGGTGTCTCCAGCGAGTTTAGCTGAGGAAAGACCAAAAGAAGGAACTAGAAATTAAAAGTACTTATTTTTCATATTCAAGAAAGGAAAGGACTTTTTTGCTCAAGTTCTAAGTCCTGATCAAGTAACCACCATTATTTAGAGATAACTTCACATCAGTACACAGGCTCTACAAACCAGCCAATCAGCGACAGCCTCACTCCAGTGGCTTCTGAAAATCAGCCAGTCAACAACAGCTTCACTCCGGTAGCTAGGCTTCTGAAAGTTTGTAAATCAACGACAGTCCAGAGCTTCTGAAAGTCAGCCAATCATTGACAGCGCCATGCTTCTAGACAACAACCAATCAGCAAGTGCCTCACTCCAGTGACCAGGCTTCTGGTAGTTAACAGGTACTCAGCTTCCTTACTCCAGTAACCACACTAACAAAGCTGGAAGCCCGTCAATCGCTAGACGCTCACGCTTCTGAAATACTGCCAGTCCCGGAACGCTAGCTTCCCAAAACATTGGATTGGGTTGGCTCAGCTCCGACTTTGTTAAGGGAGACTGTACCTTACAAGTACAGCTCTCCTTTGCAGGCAGACTAGATATTCACCTTTGAGTTCAATTTGCTTTTCGTAAAATTTAAGTTCGCAACCCTTTCACGACTCAACTCCCACCTTACCGTTAGATATGAATTTGGGCTTGTGACAGATGCAATGATGCAGCCATGAGATTTATTAAATACAACTTTTTCAGTTCTTGCGTTGGTCGCTATTACCAATTTTTTTCTTTTATAATTCAATGGGTGTATTCACAAAGTTGTGCGATCACCACTACTGTCATTTTAGAACATTTTCAGCACGCCCAAAAGAAACCCTATACCTTTTAGTAGTCATTCCCCCATTTCTTCCCAACCATCCCAGCCATAGGCAACCACTAATCTACCTTTCTCTCTCTCTCTCTCTCTTCCCGCCCCCCTTCTATGGATTTGCCAATTCTGAACGTTTCACATAAATGGAATCATACAGTATGTGGTCCTTTGTTACTGACATTTCATTTAGCATAATGTTTGCAAGGCTCATCCGTTTTGTAGGATGTACAAGGATTTCATTTTTTATGGTTGAATAATATTCTATTGCATGGTTATCTCACATATTTCTTATCCATTTCTCAGGTGATGGACATTTGTGTTGCTTCCACTTTTATACTTTTTTTTTTTTTTTTTTTTAGCTAATGGTGCTGTGAACATTCGTGTACAAGTTCTCCTGTGGGCACATGTTTTCAAGTCCCTTGGGTATATAACTTAGGAGTGGAATTGCTGGGTAACTCTATCTTTTGAGGAACTTCCAAACTGTTTTCCAAAGCAGTTGGACCATTCACAGTCCCACCAGCAATGTATGAGACTTCCAGTGTCTCCACCTCCTTACCAACACTTACTATCTGTCTTTTTGTTCATAGCCATCCTAGTAGCTGTGAAGTGGTATCTCACTGTGGCTTTGATTTGCATTTCCCTGACAGCTAATGATGTTGAGCATCTTTTCCTATACCTACTAGACATTTTTATGTTTTTTTGGAGAAACGTCTGTTCAGATCTTTTGCCCATGTTTTAATTGGGTTGTCTTTTTATTAAGTTGTAATAGTTCTTTATATAGCCTAAATACAAGTCCCTTATCAGGTATACAACTTGCAAAATTTTTCTCGCACTCTGTGGGTTTTCTTTTCACATCCTTGATAGTGTCCTATGAAGCACACAATTTTTAATTTTGATGGTATCCAATTTATTTTTTTCTTTTGTTGCTTGTGCTTTTGGTGTCATATGTAAGAAACCATTGCCTAATCCAGGGATTTACCCCTACATTTTCTTCTAAGAGTTTAGTAGTTTTGGCTCTTACATATAGGTATTTGATCTATTTGAGTTAAATTTTGTACTTGATATGAGGTAGAAGTTCAGCTTCATTCTTTTGCATGTGGCTATCCAGTTGTCTCAGCACCATTTCTTTTCCCATTAAGTTGTCTTGGCACCCTTGTTGAAAATAAATTGTTACCTCGTTTTTCTTTGCTATATTTGAACCCCTAAATGCCAAAATGCAAGTGTGAATTTCATGATACATTTTCTGAATTAAATGAGGAAAATTCCTTTTGAAGCTCTTTGTGCAGTATGCAAGTGTTCATTCAGTATTGAAAATGGTGGAAAGTCAGATATAAACGAGCATATACTATCAGCTTAGAGTAAAAGATGTGTGATTTCTTCAACTTGTATCAAAGAAAGTGATAAAATAAAATTTTGATTAAAAGAAATCTAGATGAAGAATGTAAAATAATCACAGCAGAAGTCGTAACAGTCTCCCACATTGTATATTGTCATCAGTCTTTCAGCTCAAATGACTCTTTGAAAGTACTGCTACCAGGAGGATTTTCTAATTCCAAAACTGGAAGCAAAATTTCAAATGCCAGGACAAAACCTACTGCAATAATTAAAAATATAATAACTCCATTTACTATTGCAGTGATTATCAAAGCCCTAAATGCCTCATCTTTTTATGGATTCAAGTAATGACAAAGCAGAAAAATTTGCTTGTGCAATAACCTTCTTGTGAAAAGGCTCACTTGTAAGGTTATTTTAAGTAAAGACTCTTCCAGATGAGACTTCAGAAACAAGAGCAAATTTTTGCAGAGACTCTCTTATTGACTTAGGAGTTAACGAAGAAAATTGTACTGCTTTTGGTGGAGATGATACCAATACAAATGTTGGTAGATGTTCGCATAAAAGTGCAGACATTGTTTATTCAAAGCTGAAGTAAAGCACGAATGTTTCTTCAGAAACCGTTTGGCTATCTGGTTCATATTCTACATGGTGCTGCTCTTACAACATCTGATGTCTTTCCTGTTGACTTTGATGTAATTGTCATGAAATTGTTTTCTTAAGCGCCAACTGAACAACTGAGGAATTTTTGTGATTTTGTTGGCATTCAGTACTGTTCATTTCTCTTGCATTCAGAAACTTGTTAGCTTGCTTTAATAAATGGAGAATCCTCAGTTTATTTGAAGTACTGAATCATACTTTAATCCTAAAGAAAATGACCCTCAAATTCTTATTGACTTTAAGGGAAACTTAGTTACCTCTTGTTGATAGTTTATAATACCTCTTTAGCAATAGATTATGCAAAGTGAAAGAAGAGAAACCAGTGTTGTTGAAGCACTCCATTGCTTAAGGGAAGTGTAAAATGCACTAAAGAATGATTTTTTTTAAACATCTTTATTGGAGTATAATTGCTTTACAATGGTGTGTTAGTTTCTGCTTTATAACAAAGTGAATCAGCTATACATATACATATATCCCCATATCTCCTCCCTCTTGCCTCTCCCTCTCACCCTCCCTATCCCACCCCTCTAGGTGGTCACAAAGCACTGAGCTGATCTCCCTGTGCTATGTGGCTGCTTCCCACTAGCTATCTGTTTTACATTTAGTAGTGTATATATGTCCATGACACTCTCTCACTTTGTCCCAGCTTACCCTTCCCACTCTCCGTGTCCTCAAGTCCATTCTCTACGTCTGTGTCTTTATTCCTGTCCTACCCCTAGGTTCTTCAGAACCTTTTTTTTTTTAAGATTCCATATATATGTGTTAGTTTATGGTATTTGTTTTTCTCTTTCTGACTTACTTCACTCTGTATGACAGACTCTAGGTCCATCCACCTCACTACAGATAACTCAATTTCATTTCTTTTTATGGCTGAGTAATATTCCATTGTATATATGTGCCACATCTTCTTTATCCATTCATCTGTTGATGGACACTTAAGTTGCTTCCATGTCCTGGCTATTGTAAATAGAGCTGCAATGAACATTATGGTACATGACTCTTTTTGAATTATGGTTTTCTTAGGGTGTATGCCCAGTAATGGGGTTGCTGGGTCGTATGGTAGTTCTATTTTTCATGACTACCATCTCATGAAGAATTTGATTCTTGTACAAGAACTAAATACTCTTCCGGCATGGGAACCAGTGGAATCATCATGTATAGTGTTGAAGAAGAAAGGAAGAAAAATTGATGACAATGTTCTTTTTCTGTTACTGGATAACATTTTAAAAAGTTATTGATCAGGGGCTTCCCTGGTGGCGCAGTGGGTGAGAATCCGCCTGCCCATGCAGGGGATGCAAGTTCGAGCCCTGGTGCGGGAAGATCCCACATGCCACGGAGCAACTAAACCCGTGCGCCACAACTACTGAACCTGTGCTCTAGAGCCCATGAGCCACAACTACTGAGACTGCGTGCCACAACTACTGGATCCCCTGCTCCACAACGAGAGAAGCCACCACAATGAGAAGCCCACACACTGCAACAAACAGTAGTCCCTGCTCGCCCCAACTAGAGAAAGCCTGCGCACAGCAATGAAGACCCAATACAGCCAAAAATAAATAAATTTATAAAAAATAAATAAAAAGTTATTTATCAAGAGATGCAACATAATACTGAAAAATGAAAAACCATCTCATTCCATGAAAGATGGTATTTGCTTCAACAAGCCATATTTGAAGAGCAATTATCAGGGCTGTTAACTTCATCCTAGTATATGTTCAGTATATTGGCTCATAATGCTAATGTTGAGTATATTTTCTTATTAATGAATGTTCAATAGACAAAAGAACTGTAGAAGTTAGATGTGACCACTGTAGAAGCTATGATACAAAGAAAATGAACATAGACTGTGTCTGCAAGGAATTTTATAAGCAAATACCACAAAACAAGGAATTATTGAAAAGAACCAAATGATCAGAAGAATATAATTACAAAAATGTATGATTTAGATACTTATAATTTATTTTCTATGAATAACAAATACTTTTAAAGTATATGTACCACGCAATATTTTTCTTTTTTATCAATGTAGATATGCATAAGCAATTAGATATTATTCAAATTTAACTGAGCCCCCCTGTTTTTCATTTGCTAAATCTGGCAACCCTACTCATAAACGATCTGAGATACTATGTGTTACCCAGTTAAGAGGATCTTCTTAAAAGTTTTTCCCCAATAATCTTTTTTTAATGGAAGTATAATTTCCTTACAATAAAATGGATAATAAAATACAGTGCAGTTCAATGAATTTTAACAAATGTTTACAGTTTTAGAATCATTGTGCCCTGCCCCCGCCCCCCCCCCCCCCCCCCCAGCTAGGATACAGAACATTTCCATGACCATAGGAAAGTTCCCTGAGACCGCTTTGCAATCAAATCCCCACCTCGGCCCCAGACAATTACTGATTTGATTTTAATGGCCATAGATTAATTTTATCTGCTCTTGAAATTTATATAAATGGAATCAGTATAATGATTTTGGGATTTATTCATTTTGTTATACATATCAGTAGTTTGCTCCTTTTTACTGACGAGTAGTTTTCCATAGTTTGGACAAAATGTAATTTGTTTATCCATTTACTAGTTGGTAGACATTTCAGTTGTTTCCAGTTTGGGGCTATTATGTGTAAACTCCTATAAACATTTATGTGTAAGTCTTTGCATGACCTTATGTTTTAATTTTTCTTGGGTAAATACTTAAGAGTGGAATTGCTGGGTCATATGGTACACGTATATTTAGCTTTATAAGAAACCATCAAACAGTTTTACAAAGTGTTTGTTTTCATTTTACATTCCCACCTGCAGTGCAGGACAATTCCAGTTGTTCCATAACCTCACCAACACTTGGTAGTGCCAATCTTTAACTTTCATTCTCCTGGCTATGCAGTGGTATCCAAGTGGGGTTTTAATTTGCATTTCCCTAATGATAATGATGTTGGGTACCTTTTCATGTTCTTATTTAGCATCTGAATATCTTCTGTTGTGAAGTGACTTTTAAGTATTTTGCCCACTTTTTTTTTTTTTTTTTTTTGCGGTACGCGGGCCTCACTGTTGTGGCCTCTCCCGTTGCGGAGCACAGCCTCTGGACGCGCAGGCTCAGCGGCCATGGCTCACGGGCCCAGCCGCTCCGCGGCATGTGGGATCCTCCCGGACCAGGGCACAAACCCGTGTCCCCTGCATCGGCAGGCGGACTCTCAACCACTGCGCCACCAGGGAAGCCCTATTTTGCCCACTTTTTAAAATTAAGTTGTATATATTTTATTACTGAATAAAAGGAATTTTTAAATGTATTTTGAATATGATTTGTTTCCCAGATATATGCATTGGGAATTTTTTCTCCTAGTCTGAGGGTTGCATTTTCATTTTCTTAAGTGGTATCTTTTATGAAACAGAATACTTTAATTTTCATGAAGTCTAATTTATTTTTATTTTTTCATTTATTTAAGAAGTAAATGTGGCTAGCTATGGTATTGGGGCTGTAGGAACAAGAAGAGGTAGGAAGGCCTGGACCAGCTATGAGTCCTTACCTGAGGTATTGATCCCCACCCCCCGCTCAAAGCCTCTAATCACAGTCTTGAACATGCAGAATAATAAAAGCTTGAACAGATTGAAGTTTGATTCTTTTGGCAAAGCTATTACATAACTACCTATGGTGGTCTGGAAGGCTTCTCAGTAGAAGTGACATTTGTGCAGGGGGTCCAGACAATGAGTGATAATAAAAGCTATTATTTAAAAACACACTGTGTCCCAAGCACCTTTCATGTACTTCTTTGTGGTAGCCAACCTCTAAGCTGGCCCCCAGTGATTCTCACCTCCTATATTCAGGCCTTTGTGTAGTCCCCTCCATGAAACAGTTAAGAAAACTGGACTTCAGAAAGGTTAAGGAACTTGCCCAAATAAGTGTCAGAGTAGAATTTTTTCCCTTGACAAATAATTAAAAATTTTTTTTCAATTTCCGTGAAGAAATAATAAAGGGAAACATCACAGCTTAGATAACAAATCTCTTCAGGCTTTCTTGAACCTCCTTAATTTTTCTCTAATGCTGTAACTTCTCACAAAAAACCCAAGGCTGCTCAACTTTACACACTCCTCTTTATATCCTGTCATGCATTTCCCACTAAGCAAAGCAAATACTGGCACTATTAGAACAGAGTTTTACTTCTAGCTCTATCTTTCTCCAATGCTCTGCCTCTTTGAAGGGTTTTCTAGGAAGAGAATAAGGGAAGAGCATTAGAGGCAGAGAAAACAACAAATGCAAAGAACTGAGGGTTTGGCAGGATCCAGCTGCTTCAATATGGCTAGAGAACAAACTTCTTGGGAAAGAAGCTGGTATTTGGTGTATAGAAATCTGTAAGTCAGGGCTTCCCTGGTGGTGCAGTGGTTAAGAATCCTTCTGCCAACACAGGGGACACGGGTTCGAGCCCTGTTCCAGGAAGATCCCACATGCCGTGGAGCAAATAAGCCCTTGCGCGCCAGCTACTGAGCCCGCGTGCCACAACTACTGAAGCCTGCGCACCTAGAGCCTGTGCTGCACCACAAGAGAAGCCACCGCAATTAAAAGTCCATGCACCACAATGAAGAGTAGCCCCCACTCGCTGCAACTAGAGAAAGCCCGCACACAGCAATGAAGACCCAACACAGCCAAAAATAAATAGATAAATAAATATATTTTTAAAAAGAAAGAAAGAAAACCGTAAGTCATGCCAACAATTTTGGATTCCTCTACAGTAAAAAAAAAAAAAAAAAAAAAACTTTAGGCAGGGGAGAGACATGCTATATCTGAACCTTCAAAAGATCTTTTGGTGATTTAGCAGACACTGTTGGTGCTCCTTGGCACTTACCATTTCCTTGCATGCTAGCCACCTTCCACGTGAGCAGGCTGGAAGGGCTGGGAAATTAATGCCTGCTGGAAACCCTCAGTGACTGAAAGACGTTGTTGTATAAATACCCCAGCTTCTCACTCCTTAGGTGGGATGATTCTGAGGCATGTGTTCCACAACATTTCTCAAGATTCCTCAGGATTAAGCTCTAATTGCCCATAGTGATAACTTGCTTGAGAAAGGGTACTCCATTGACTGCTTTCCCTTCCCTAAGTCTCTTCCCCATTCTCCTGATGATTTTTCCTGTGATTACCTCACAAACAAGGAACAGTTGTCCACCCTTATCCATGAGGGATATGTTCCAAGATTCCCAGTTGGATGCCTGTAACTGAGGATAGTACCAAACTCTCTATATAGTATATTTTTCCCTATACATACATATAAAGTTTAATTTATAAATTAGGCACAGTAAGAGATTAACAACAATAACTAATAACAAAATAGAACAATTATAACAATATACTGTAATAAAAGTTATGTGAATGTGGTCTCTCTCTGAAAATATCTTATTGTACAAATTTAATGCCTTTTTCATCTTAACTAAGCACTTACGCACTGTGGCTGTAACTTTTGCAGTTTGAGGTGTGACAACAAAACTAGCACGGAATTCCTTTTTCCTTCACAATTTCACAGACGGAAGATTTGTTCTCACTGTAGATTTTAGCAACCCCAGCGTCTGACTTTTTTTCTTTTCTTATTAAGTTGAGAATATTCACCTTTTCACTTAAAGGAAGCACTCTACGACTTCTCTTTGGCGTATCAGAATTGCCGGTGTCACTACTCTTGCCCTTGGAGCCATTATTAAGTAAAATAAGGATTACTTGAACACCGCACTGCGATGCTGCATCAGTCAGTCTGATAACCAAAACTATTGGGCGGGATA
Source organism: Globicephala melas (assembly GCF_963455315.2). Lineage (NCBI taxonomy): Eukaryota > Metazoa > Chordata > Mammalia > Artiodactyla > Delphinidae > Globicephala > Globicephala melas. Next base: position 56,733,823 of record NC_083328.1, on the reverse strand, counting down.
TGAAGGACAAAAGGATGATTCACGTCCTGGGCAGGACAGAGTGGGGCAGCATAAGATTTCATCATGCTACTCAGAAGGGGATGCAATCTAAAATTTATGAATTATTTCCAGAATTTTCCATTCAATATTTTTGGACTGAGGTTGACGGCAGGTAACTTAAACCTCGGAAAGCAAAAGTGAGGATAAGGGGGGACTTACACTCAAATTCTCATCTCAGGGTCTACTTCTGAGCAGGGGGAAAGGGAGGACTAGAGACTCCAACAGATGGAATAAGAGGTAATATAGCCAATGTTTATTAAACTGTACATTAAAATGTTGATTCTTTCCAAATTACTCTATGAATTAAATGAAATTTCCAACAAAATTCTAACAGGGTATTTTTAGTGGAACTTAAAAAAACAGATCCCTATGGTCATTAACATTAAAGTCAGTTGCAGAAAAGAAGAAAAAGGATAGGACACTTGCCCTACCAAATTTAATGCCTTTTCTCTCTTAAGATTTACTATAAATCTATCATAATGGCACAGGGTAAACAGTCCTAAACATATATGAGACCTTATTGTATAATACAAAACAGTGGGGGAATCGATGTACTATTCAATAAGTAGTGCTGGACAATTGACTACCAATGTGTAAAAGAATTAAATCTTTATGTGACATATGCAAAATAAACTGCAGGTAATTTAAATATGAAAAACAAAACTTGCAATTATTAAAGAATATATTAATGTTTATAACTCAGAGAAAGGGGAGGATTTCTTAAGTAAGACAAAAATCAGAAATCTAAAGAAAAGACTGATACATTTGTTCAAATCAAAATTCAAAATATATGTACAACAATACATAGTATAACCAACTTAACCATCCATGCTATAACATGGATGAAACTTGAAAGCATTATGCTAAATAAAAGAAGCCAATTGTAGAAGACCACATATTGTTTGATTCCTTTTTTCATATATAAATTTTATTTATTTATTTATTTTAACATCTTTATTGGAGTATAATTGCTTTACAATGGTGTGTTAGTTTCTGCTTTATAACAAAGTGAATCAGTTATACATATACATATATCCCCATATCTCTTCCCTCTTGCATCTCCCTCCCTCCCACCCTCCCTATCCCACCCCTCTACGTGGTCACAAAGCATGGAGCTGATCTCCCTGTGCTATGCGGCTGCTTCCCACTAGCTCTCTATTTTACATTTGGTAGTGTATATATGTCCATGCCACTCTCTCAGTTCGTCCCAGCTTACCCTTCCCCCTCCCCGTGTCCACAAGTCCATTCTCTAGTAGGTCTGTGTCTTTATTCCCGTCTTCCCCTTAGGTTCTTCATGACCTTCTTTTTTTTTTAGATTCCATATATATGTGTTAGCATACGGTACTTGTTTTTCTCTTTCTGACTTACTTCACTCTGTATGACAGACTCTAGGTCCATCCACCTCACTACAGATAACTCAATTTCATTTCTTTTTATGGCTGAGTAATATCCCATTGTATATATGTGCCACATCTTCTTTATCCATTCAACTCTTTGATGGACACTTAAGTTGCTTCCATGTCCTGGCTATTCTAAATAGAGCTGCAAAGAACATTGTGGTACATGACTCTTTTTGAATTATGGTTTTCTCAGGGTATATGCCCAGTAGTGGGATTGCTGGGTCGTATAGTAGTTCTCTTTTTAGTTTTCTAAGGAACCTCCATACTGTTCTCCATAGTGGCTGTATCAATTTACATTCCCACCAGCAATGCAAGAGTGTTCCCTTTTCTCCACACCCTCTCCAGAATTTATTGTTTCTAGATTCTTTGATGATGGCCATTCTGACTGGTGTGACGTGATACTTATTGTGGTTTTGATTTGCATTTCTCTAATGATTAATGATGTTGGGCATTCTTTCATGTGTTTGTTGGCAATCTGTATATCTTCTTTGGAGAAATGTCTATTTAGGTCTTCTGCCCATTTTTGGATTGGGTTTTTTTTTTTTTATATTGAGCTGCATGTGCTGCTTGTAAATTCTGGAGATTAATCCTTTGTCAGTTGCTTCATTTGCAAATATTTTCTCCCATTCTGAGAGTTTTCTTTTCGTCTTGTTTATGGTTTCCTTTGCTGTGCAAAAGCATTTAAGTTTCATTAGGTCCCATTTGTTTATTTATTTTTTTAATTTCCATTTCTGTAGGAGGTAGGTCAAAAAGGATCTTGCTCTGATTTATGTCATAGAGTGTTCTGCCTATGTTTTCCTCTAAGAGTTTTATAGTGTCTGGCCTTACATTTAGGTCTTTAATCCATTTTGAATTTATTTTTGTGTATGGTGTTAGGGAGTGTTCTAATTTCATTCTTTTACATGTAGTGTCCAGTGTTCCCAGCACCACTTTTTGAAGAGACTGTCTTTTCTCCATTGTATATCTTTGCCCTCCTTTGCCATAGATTAGTTGCATGGGTTTATCTCTGGGCTTTCTATCCTATTCCATTGATCTATATTTCTGTTTTTGTGCTAGTACCATATTGTCTTGATTACTGTAGCTTTGTAGTATAGTCTGCCGTCAGGGAGCCTAATTCCTCCAGCTCCATTTTTCTTTCTCAAGATTGCTTGGGCTATTCGGGCTCTTTTGTGTTTCCATACAAATTGTGAAATTTTTTGTTCTAGTTCTGTGAAAAATGCCATTGGTAGTTTGACAGGGATTGCATTGAATCTGTCGATTGCTTTGGGTAGTATAGTAATTTTCACAATGTTGATTCTTCCAATCCAAGAACATGGTATATCTCTCCATCTGTTGGTATCATCTTTAATTTCTTTCATCAGTGTCTTATAGTTTTCTGCATACAGGTCTTTTGTCTCCTTAGGTAGGTTTATTCCTAAGTATTACATATTTTTTGTTGCAATGGTAAATGGGAATGTTTCCTTAATTTCTCTTTCAGATTTTTCATCATTAGTGTATAGGACTGCAAGAGGTATTTGTGCATTAATTTTGTATCCTGCTACTTTACCAAATTCATTGATTAGCTCTAGTAGTTTTCTAGTAGCATCTTTAGGATTCTCTATGTATAGTATCATGTCACCTGCAAACAGTGACAGCTTTACTTCTTCTTTTCCAATTTGGATTCCTTTTATTTCTTTTTCTTCTCTGATTGATGTGGCTAAAACTTCCAAAACAATGTTGAATAATAGTGGTGAGAGTGGGCAACCTTGTCTTGTTCTTGATCTTAATGGAAATGGTTTCAGTTTTTCACCATTGACAATGATGTTGGCTGTGGGTTTCTCATATATGGCCTTTATTATGTTGAGATAAGTTCCCTCTATTCCCACTTTCTGGAGGATTTTTATCATAAATTGGTGTTGAATTTTGTCAAAAGCTTTTTCTGCATCTATTGAGATGATCGTAAGGTTTTTATTCTTCAATTTGTTCATATGGTGTATCACATTGATTGACTCATGTATATTGAAGAATCTTTCAATTCCTGAGATAAACCCCACTAGATCATGGTGTATGATCCTTTTAATGTGTTGTTGGATTCTGTTTGCTCGTACTTTGTTGAGGATTTTTGCATCTATGTTCATCAGTGATATTGGCCTGTAGTTTTCTTTCTTTGTGACATCTTTGTCTGGTTTTGGTATCAGGGTGACGGTGGCCTCGTAGAATGAGTTGGGGAGTGTTCCTCCCTCTGCTATATTTTGGAAGAGTTTGAGAAGGATAGATGTTAGCTCTTCTCTAAATGTTTGGTAGAATTCGCCTGTGAAGCTATCTGGTCCTGGGCTTTTGTTTGTTGGAAGATGTTTAATCACAGTTTCAATTTCAGTGCTTATGATTGGTCTGTTTTTCCTTTTTTTTCCTTTTTTTTGTGGTAAATGGGCCTCTCACTTCTGTGGCCTCTCCCGTTTCGGAGCACAGGCTCCAGACACGCAGGCCCAGCGGCCATGGCTCACGGGCCCAGCCGCTCCGCGGCATGTGGGACCCTCCCGGACCAGGGCAGGAACCTGTGTTCCGTGCATCAGCAGGCGGACTCTCAACCACTGCGCCACCAGGGAAGCCCCGATTGGTCTGTTTATATTTCCTATTTCTTCCTGGTTCAGTCTCAGAAGGTTGTGCTTTTCTAAGAATTTGTCCATTTCTTCCAGGTTGTCCATTTTATTGGCATATATTTGCTTGTAGTAATCTCTCATGATCCTTTTTGTTTCTGCAGTGTCAGTTATTAATTCTCCTTTTTCATTTCTAATTCTATTGATTTGAGTCTTCTCCCTTTTTTCTTGATGAGTCTAGCTAATGTTTTATCAATTTTGTTTATCTTCTCAAAGAACAAGCTTTTAGTTTTATTGATATTTGCTATTGTTTCCTTCATTTCTTTTTCATTTATTTCTGATCTGATCTTTTTTCTTTCCTTCTGCTACCTTTGGTTTTTTTTTGTTGTTGTTGTTGTTCTTTCTCTAATTGCCTTAGGTGTAAGGTTAGGTTGTTTATTTGAGATGTTTCTTGTTTCTCAGGGTAGTATTATATTGCTATAAACTTCCCTCTTAGAACTGCTTTTGCTGCATCCCATAGGTTTTGGGTGGTCGTGTTTTCATTCTCATTTGTTTCTAGGTATTTTTTGATTTCCTCTTTGATTTCTTCAGTGATCTCTTGATTATTAAGTAGTGTATTGTTTAGCCTCCATGTGTTTGTATTTTTTACAGATTTTTTCCCGTAATTGTTATCTAGTCTCATAGTGTTGTGGTCAGAAAAGATACTTGATATGATTTCAATTTTCTTAAATTTACCAGGGCTTGATTTGTGACCCAAGATATGATCTATCCTGGAGAATGTTCCATGAGCATTTGAGAAGAAAGTGTATTCTGTTGTTTTCAGATGGAATGCCCTATAAATATCAACTAAGTCCACCTTGTTTAATGTATCATTTAAAGCTTGTGTTTCCTTATTTATTTTCATTTTGGATGATCTGTCCATTGGTGAAAGTGGGGTGTTAAAGTCCCCTACTATGATTTTGTTACTGTCAATTTCCCCTTTTATGGCTGTTAGCATTTGCCTTATGTATTGAGGTGCTCTTATGTTGGGTGCATATTTACAATTGTTATATCTTCTTCTTGGATTGATCCCTTGATCATTATGTAGTGTCCTTCTTTGTCTCTTGTAATAGACTTTATTTTAAAGTCTATTTTATATGATATTAGAATTGCTACTCCAGCTTTATTTTGATTTCCAATTGCATGGAATATCTTTTTCCATCCCCTCATTTTCAGTCTGTATGTGTCCCTAGGTCTGAAGTGGGTCTTTTCTAGACAGCATGTGTACGGGTCTTGGTTTTGAATCCATTTAGCCAGTCTACGTCTTTTGGTTGGAGCATTTAATCCATTTACATTTAAGGTAATTATCAGTACATATGTTCCTATTACCATTTTCTTAATTGTTTTGGGTTCGTTATTGTAGGTCTTTTCCTTCTCTTGTGTTTCCTGCCTAGAGAAGTTCCCTCAGCATTTGTTGTAAAGCTAGTTTGGTGGTGCTGAATTCTCTTAGTTTTTGCTTGTCTGTAAAGGTTTTAATTTCTGCATCAAATCTGAATGAGATCCTTGCTGGGTAGAGTAATCTTGGTTGTAGGTTTTCCCTGTAATCACTTTAAATATGTCCTGCCACCCGCTTCTGGCTTGCAGAGTTTCTTCTGAAAGATCAGCTGTTAACCTTATGGGGATTCCCTTGTATATTATTGGTTGTTTTTCCCTTGCTGCTTTTAATATTTTTTCCTTGTATTTAATTTTTGATGGTTTGATTAATATGTGTCTTGGCGTATTTCTCCTTGGATTTATCCTGTATGGGACTCTCTGTGCTGCCTGGACTTGATTAACTATTTCCTTTCCCATAGTAGGGAAATTTTCAACTATAATCTCCTCAAATATTTTCTCAGTCCCTTTCTTTTTCTCTTCTTCTTCTGGGACCCTAATAATTCGAATGTTGGTGTGTTTAATATTGTCCCAGAGGTCTCTGAGACTGTCGTCAATTCTTTTCATTCTTTTTTCTTTATCCTGCTCTGAGGTAGTTATTTCCACTATTTTATCTTCCAGGTCACTTATCCGTTCTTCTGCCTCAGTTATTCTGCTACTGATTCCTTCTAGAGAATTTTTAATTTCATTTACTGTGTTGTTCATCATTGTTTGTTTGCTCTTTAGTTCTTCTAGGTCCTTGTTAAACGTTTCTTTTATTTTCTCCATTCTATTTCCAAGATTTTGGATCATCTTTACTATCATTACTCTGAATTCTTTTTCAGGTATACTGCCTATTTCCTCTTCATTTGTTTGGTTTGGTTGGTTTTTACCTTGCTCCTTCATCTGCTGTGTGTTTCTCTGTCCTCTCATTTTGCTTCACTTACTGTGTTTGGGGTCTCCTTTTTGCAGGCTGCTGGTTCTTAATTCCCATTGTTTTTGGTGTCTGCTCCTAGTGGCTAAGGTTGGTTCAGTGGGGTGTGTAGGCTTCCTTATGGAGGTGACTAGTGCCTGTGTTCTGGTGGATGAAGCTGGATCTTGTCTTTCTGTTGGGCCAGTCCACATCCGGTGGTGTGTTTTGGGGTGTCTGTGACCTTATTTATGATTTTAGGCAGGCTTTCTGCTAGTGCATGGGCTTGTGTTCCTGTCTTGCTAGTTCTTTGGCATAGGGTGTCCAGCATTGTAGCTTGCTGGTCATTGAGTGGAGCTGGGTCTTGGTGTTGAGATGGAGATCTCTGGGAGATTTTCACCTTTTGATATTATGTGGAGCTGAGAGGTCTCTGGTGGACCCATGTCCTGAACTCGGCTCTCCCACCTCAGAGGCACAGGCCTGACACCCGGCTGGAGCACCAAGACCCTGTCATCCACATGGCTCAGAATAGAAGGGAGAAAAAAGGAAGAAAGAAAGAAAAATAATAAAATAAAATAAACTTTTTAAAATAAAAAATAATTATTAAAAATTTAAAAATAATTTTAAAAAAAGGAAAGAAAGAAAGAAGGAAGAGAGCAACCAAACCAAAAAACAAATCCACCAATGATAACAAGCTCTAAAACTACAGAAAAAAAAACAAAAGGACAGACAGAACCCTAGGACAAATGGTAAAAGCAAAGGTATACAGACAAAATCACACACAGAAGCATACACATACACACTCACTAAAAGAGAAAAAGGAAAAATGTATATATATATTGTTGCTCCTAAAGTCCACCGCCTCAATTTGGGATGATTCGTTGTCTATTCAGGTATTCCAGAGATGCAGCGTACATCAAGTTGATTGTGGAGATTTAATCTGCTGCTCCTGAATCTGCTGGGAGTGATTTCCGTTTCTCTGTTCGCACAGCTCCTGGGGTTCAGCTTTGCATTTGGCCCCGCATCTGCGTGTAGGTCGCCTGAGGGCATCTGTTCTTCGCTCAGACAGGACGGGGTTAAAGGAGCAGTTGATTAGGGGACTCTGGCTCACTCAGGCCGGGGGGAGGGAGGGGTACGGAGTGCTGGGCAAGCCTGCGGCGGCAGAGGCCAACGTGAAGTTGCACCAGCTTTAGGCGTGCCGTGTGTTCTCCCGGGGAAGTTGTCCCTGGATCACGGGACCCTGGCAGTGGCGGGCTGCATAATGCTCCCGGGAGGGGTGGTGTGGATAGTGAACTGTGCTCGCACCCAGGCTTTTTGGTGGCTGTAGCAGCAGCCTTAACGTTTCATGCCCATCTCTGGTTTCCGCGCTGATAGCTGCGGCTTGCGCCCGTCTCTGGAGCTTGTTTAGGCAGTGCTCTGAATCCCCTCTCCTTGCGCACCCCAAAAGAAAGGTCTATTGCATCTTAGGCAGTTCCAGACTTTTTCCCAGACTCCCTCACGGCTAGCTGTGGCACACTAGCCCCCTTCAGGCTGTGTTCGCGCAGCCAACCCCAGTCCTCTCCCTGGGGTCTGACCTGCTAAGCCCGAGCTCAGCTCCCAGCCCCCACCTGCCCCGGCAGGTGAGCAGACAAGCCTCTCAGGCTGGTGAATGCTGGTTGGCAGTGATCCTCTGCGCGGGAATCTCTCCGCTTTGCCCTCCGCACCCCTGTTGCTGCGCTCTCCTCTGTGGCTCCGAAGCTTCCCCCCTCCGCCACCCGCAGTCTCCGCCCGTGAAGGGGCTTCCTAGTGTGTGGAAACCTTTCCTCCTTCACAGCTCCCTCCCACTGGTGCAGGTCCCCTCCCTATTCTTTTGTCTCTGTTTTTTCTTTTGCCCAACCTAGGTACGTGGGGAGTTTCTTGCCTTTGGGAGGTCTGAGGTCTTCTGCCAGCGTTCGGTAGGTGTTCTGTAGGAGTTGTTCCACATGTAGATGTATTTCTGATGTATTTGTGGGGAGGAAGGTGATCTCCACGTCTTACTCTTCCGCCATCTTTAGAAATCTATTTATTTTATTTTTGACTGCGTTGGGTCTTCGTTGCTGCACGTGGGCTTTCTCTAGTTGCGGCAAGTAGGGGCTACTCTTCGTTGTGGTGCACAGGCTTCTCACTGCAGTGGCTTCTCTTGTCGTGGAGCATGGGCTCTAGGCGCGCGGGCTTCAGTAGTTTTGGCACGCAGGCTCAGTAGCTGTGGCTGGCGGGCTCAATTGCTCCGGCGGCATGTGGGACCTTCCCGGACCAGGGATCGAACCCGTGTCCCCTGCACTGGCAGGCGGATTCTCAACCACTGTGCCACTAGGGAAGCCCTATTTGATTTCTTTTTAATGGAAGATCTAAAATAAGCAAATCTGTAGTGACAGAAAGCAGATTATTAGTTGCCAGCGGCTTGGAGGAGAGGGGGAATGGAGAGTGACTGCTTCTGGATTTCTTTGGGTGATGACGAACATACTCTAAGATTAGATTGTAGTGATGATTGTACAACTTTGTGACTATATTAAAACCCAATGGGGACTTCCCTGGTAGTCCAGCGGTTAAGAATCCACCTTCCAATGCAGGGGACACAGATTCGATCCCTGGTTGGGGAACTAAGATCCCACATGCCACGGGTGACTAAGCCCACACGCTCTAGAACCTGTGCACCACAACTAGAGAGCCGGTGTAGCATGACTACTGAGCCCGCGTGCTGCAATGAAGAGCCTGTGTGCCCAGTTAAGACGCAATGCAGCCAAATAAGTATTTTTTAAAAAAAGCAATGGATTGTATACTTTATTTTTAAATTTTTATTCTTTATTTTTTGCGGTACGCGGGCCTCTCACTCTTGTGGCCTCTCCCGTTACGGAGCACAGGCTCAGCGGCCATGGCTCACGGGCCCAGCCGCTCCGCGGCGTGTGGGATCTTCCCAGACCGGGGCACGAGCCCGTGTCCCCTGCATTGGCAGGCGGACTCTCAACCACTGCGCCACCAGGGAAGCCCAGATTGTATACTTTAAATGGGTGAATTTCATGGTATGTGAATTCTTTTTTTTAAAATTTTTGGCTGCATTGGGTCTTTGTTGCTGCGAGTGGGCTTTCTCTAGTTGCGGCGAACCAAGGCTGCTCTTCGTTGTGGTGCGCGGCCTTCTCATTGTGGTGGGTTCTCTTGTTTCAGAGCACAGGCTCTAGGTGCGCGGGCTTCAGTACTTGTGGCACATGGGCTCAGTAGTTGTGGCTCACAGGCTCTAGAGCGCAGGTTCAGTATTTGTGGCACACGGGCTTAGTTGCTCCATGGCATGTGAGATCTTCCCAGACCGGGGATCGAACCTGTGTCCCCTGCATTGGCAGGCAGATTCTTAACCACTGCACCAACAGGGAAGTCCCTGAATTATTTCTTTAAAAAAAATTTTTTTTTTTTAAAGGTAAGCCACACACTGGGAGAAGATATTTGCAGTGAATATTATTGACAGATTATATCAAAGAATTCTGTAAAGCAATAAAAATGACAAACAACCCAATATAAAAATGCATAAAGAATTGGAATAGACATTTCAAAGGTGAGGAAATTCAATAAACATACATAAATATGCTCAACATCATTAGTAATGAGGGAGAAGAAAATTAAAATAATGAGATATCATCACACCTATTAATTTGGGGAAAAAAACTTTAAAAAGCTTCACATTATTCAGTGTTGTCAGGATATGGAAAAATGGAACCTCTTGAACGCTTCTGGTGGGAGTATAAATTCATATAACCACTTTGCACCACAATTTAGTAATATCTAGTAAAGATGCTTACATGTACCTATAACCCAGCAATTCCACTTCAAAAAATTTTTTTCATATGGGAATATATGAAGTAAGTCCATAGATGTTTATGCCACATTGTAATAGTAAAATTTGGGAGGGGGGATTTAATATCCATCAGTAGGGGATCAGGTGTGAAATATGAATCAAATATGGAATATTCATTCAATGTTATATTATACAATTAAATGAATATGGATAAATCTCAAAAACACAGAGTTCAGTAAGCTACAAAAGAATATTTTCTATATGACACTTGTAATAGTTTTGGTTTTCCAGAGAAACCAAACCAGTTTTATATACATATTATTATAAGGAATTGGCTCATGCAATTACAGAGGCCAAGAAGTCCCACAATTTGCTGTCTGCAAACTGAAGACTCAGGAAAGCCCGTAGTATAGTTTCAGTCTGGTTCCGACGGCCTGAGGGCCAGGAGTGCTAATGGTATAAAAATTCCGGTCTGCGAGCAGATGACTGATGTCTTAACTCAAGTGGTCAGGCAGAGAGAGTGAATTCTTCCTTTCTCCACCTTTTTTTCTACTCAGGCCCTCAACTAATTGGATGATTCACAACCACCTTGCAGAGGGCAATTTGCTTTACTCAGTCTACTGATTCAGATGCTAATTTCATCCCAAAACATCCTCGTAGATAAACAGAGAAAGATTATTTAATCAAATACCTGGGCACCCTGTGACCCAGTTAAATTGACACATAAAGTTAACCACCACAACACAATTAATGTAAATTAAAATAAACATATCTGAAATGATATCATGTATATTGCAGCAAAAGTATAAAAATATGACAGTTGTTTCTGAGACTGGGGAAGGTAAACTTGGTGAATATATAACATCTACAATGTTTTATTTCTTTAAAAGAAGATTTGAATCAAATATGACAGAATATCAACATTTGTTCATTTGGGTGATTGGTACCCAGGTAATTTTTTATATCAACCTTCCTTATTCTTATCAACATATTTATACTTTTTCAAATAAACAAGAACCTCTAAATCACTATGAAAATATAACCCCCTCCCCCATAGAAAATGGACAAATGATATGAACAGGCAATTTACAAAGGAAGAAATGAAACTGTGCATCTCAGACTGGGACTTGAATCCAGCCGAATCCCAGACTGGGACTCAAACCCACAGTCTTTTTTTTTTTTTTTCCAGTACGCGGGCCTCTCACTGCTGTGGCCTCTCCCGTTGCGGAGCACAGGCTCCGGACGCGCAGGCCCAGCGGCTATGGTTCAGGGGCCCAGCCGCTCCGCGGCATGTGGGATCCTCCCGGACCGGGGCACGAACCCGTGTCCCCTGCATTGGCAGGAGGACTCTCAACCACTGCGCCACCAGGGAAGCCCCCAAACCCACAATTTTTTAACTGAGATCACACACCTGGTCTCAGGACTTAATGAAGCTCAGGTTCTGAGCTTCACAGAAAGAATTCAGTGAGAGACAAAGTGATAGTTAAGAAGTAGATTTATTTAGAGAGAAACAAACAAACTCCACAGACAGAGTATAGGCCATCTCAGAAAGCAAGAGCAACCCCAGGGTATGGGGTTATCAGTTTTTATAGAGGTGGGTAATTTCATAGGCTAATGAGTGGGAGGAATATTCCAGCTATTTTTGGGAAGGGGTAGGGATTTCCAGAAATTAGGCCATTGCCTACTTTTTGACCTTTATGGTCAGCCTTGGAACGGTCATGGCACCTGTGGGTGTGTCATTTAGCTTGCTGATGTATTTACAGTGAGTGTATCCTGAGGCTTAAGGTCTAGTGGAAGTCAACTTGTTTGCCATCTTGGACCTATTTGGTTCTAATCAGTTTATGACATGTCTTTGGGCTGTGGTATTCTTTTAAAGGTTGTGCCCTGCCCCCTTCCCTCCTGTTTCAGAAATACAAACGGTCAAAATAAAAAAGATGAAAATATGTTCAACTTGACCAGAAATCTGGGAAAGGAAAATTGAAACAACAGTAAGATGGCTTCTTGCTTCTTAAATAAATCCATCCTAAAAAAATAACAAGCAGTGTGGAGAAATAAACACTCTGATATCTGCTAAATGGAGTAAAAATGGGTACAATCTTGCCGGAGGGCTCTCTGGCAAAATATATGTAGCAGGTTCTCAAATTCTTTTTCAATCTGGCTTGAATATTGGACTGATTAGGATTACACTACTCTGTGAATGAATTTTACCCTGTAAAAGTTAATTAACAGTAGTTTAGCCTGGGTGGAAGAGTCTTTCTATGTTGAAGGTGTGGTGGCTGTGGCACAGTGATGTCAGAAACCAAGGTCCCTTCTAATTGTGCATCTGCTGGCTTTCATTCCCTAGATGTCTGTTCATGCTCCAGCCATCACACAGCAGAATAGAGGAAAGGACAAAGAAGAAAGAGCAAAGGATGACAATAGCTGTCTCTCAAGGAGGCTTCCTGGAAGCTTCCATATGACATTCTGCCTTCATCTGGTGTCCTGAACCTAGGTATGTGGACATGCCTAGTTAGAAGGGAGTCTGAGAAATGTAATTTTTATTCTGGTTCAGCTAAGTTATCTTGTTTGTTTTTCTTTTTGGTAAAGGAAATAGGGAAGAATGAATATTAGGAAAGAAATAGCAGTATTTGTTATGTAGAGAAAATGTAATTTTATTTTATTTTATTATTATTTTTGCGGTACACGGGCTTCTCACTGTTGTGGCCTCTCCCATTGCGGAGCACAGGCTCCGGACACGCAGGCTCAGTGGCCATGGCTCACGGGCCCAGCTGCTCCACGGCATGTGGGATCCTCCTGGACTGGGGCACGAACCCGTGTCCCCTGCATCGGCAGGCGGACCCTCAACCACTGCGCCACCAGGGAAGCCTCTGTAATTTTATTTTGATATGGTCTTTCATGAACGATATGTTAGATGTTGTAGGTGCCCTTACCAGATTCTGTTAACCTAGGTAGTACATACAATCCCTAGCTGTTGTGAGTTTTGGTTGATCTCAGATTACAGCTGCTACCTTCTTCAAAGAATTGTCTTTGGCCTACAGCTGCTACATCACAAAGAAGTGCCTGGGAGGTTATACCCACTCCAGGCGAGAGACAGACAGCCAACGGTTTACTGACATGAGGTAAAAAAGCCCAACTGTTGCCTCATGGTGGATAATTCAGTGGTACAATTCTCACTCCAGAACTTCCCTGTGGGATCAGGCTGAGACTAGACTCCAGCTGAGACCATATTCTTTACTGCTTCCCTGATATATATCTTTCATTATGTGCACAAGAATCCCCATCTCAGGCTCTCCTTCTAGTGAACTTGACCCAAGACAATTTGTCCTGTCCAGAAACCTTAGTCTAATGTAATAATTTAGATGGTCCTTTTAGGTAATACCTAGTCCCTGCAGTAGATTGGATTATTGTTCCCAATTCTTCACTCCCTCCCTAATATACATTATACTTCCTGACCCATTGACTTTGGACTTGGCTATAAGATTTACACTGGCTAGTGAAATGTTGGTGGATGTGGTATGAGCAGAGGCATTAAATGTGAGTGTGGTTCGGCTTGGCCTTTTGCAACCCTGTCTTCTGTCATGAGAAGAGCATGTTACAGTAGCCGCTGGCCCCAAAATGAGGAGACTTGTGGAACAGACTTGGATCCTACTCATGGCCTGGAGCCAAGTTCAGATGATCCCAGTTGAAGCCAAAAGAGCTCAACTGAACCTCAAACCTATGAGTAAGGAATCAAAGCTTGTTGTTAAAAATCACCGTGATTTAGGATTGTTGTGCAGCAGGAGTATAACTAAAAGTGTCTTTTTAAGAAGAAATGGTCAGAGTTTTAGCTTTTTGCACCCATCTCACTTTCAAAGAGGACATGTGGATGACCATGGGGAGGTGGACTTACGTGTCCATCTCCTACCTGCTGACATCTATAGCTGATGAGATCAATTCTCTTTCTCAGTTTGAGCTTGGTCTGGTGTCTTTAGCCTCCCACTGGGTTTTACTTGGTCTTTGGACAACTCTGAGTCATTGTCCTGTCTCCTCTGTCCCTGTCCGTGGTGGTCAGTCCACCCATCAGCCCCTGCTGCCCCATGACAGACCCACTGGCTCTCACCTAGCATTTGCTCCACCCAAGGATCATGGGAGTCATGACAGGAGCCCAAGAAAAGCTGCATCCCTTTTTGGCCACTCTGTACATTGCTCTTTAGCAGATTCTAGCAGGTTAAAGCATTGCTCCTCTACATGGTGGCCTCCTCCCAGAACCCCAAATAAGGAATAGGGTGATTTCTCCCACCCTTGAATCATAGCTGAATTCTTGAACTCTTTCTCCAGGCTGAAGTCTGGAACAGAGAGGCTAGAGCCTGTGAATTCCATATCCTCTCTCTGCAGCCCCTCCCTCCTTTTCTTCTCCATGATACTGTCAGGCCAAGGCCTAGGTTTTGAAAGCACACTATGGAGGAAATGTTTCAATCAGATAGCTATTGTTATGTAAAATGGAGCTAATGGAATTTAGAAAATTATTTCCCTCTCGACAATGCCTTGCTTTGGAGCCTATTGATATGCAGCAAAACTGTTGTGAATGTCCAAAGTTGAAAAAAAAATCCTCTTTGTTTATGTCCCGGAAAAAATCAAATCTTCACCAGCACCCCACCAGGAGGGATGAATTGTGGTGGACGTGGAGATGTGTTGCTCAGATCCCCCTTCCAGAAGGACTGGCTGCCCAGCTTCAGAGAGCATGTCAGCAGCCAGCCTCCAACTGTCAGCTCCCTCAGGGTCTGCCTCAGCTGAAAAAACCATCCCTTCCATGGTCATGCCCTTCCCAAGTCAGCCTATGTGCCGTGACTGGGTCAGGTGGAGGTGTAAAGGCCTGGCTATTCTGGTCTAATGTGGGACACTTTCATGGGCAGTACTCTCTCAAAAATTCCCTGCCAGGTTAGCTGAGGCTCCACTGGGCCTGCATCATAGTTTGATTTCTTCCTCTGCCCAGTCTGGCTTCTACCCCCTTCTTTTCCATAATAAATGTCTTGCACCCCAAACTCCATCTCAGTATCTGATTCCAGAGAACTCAGCCTATGACGTGGATACTTTGGGCTGCATGTAAAGGTCCTTATACATACAATGGAATATTATTCAGCCTTAAAGAGGAAGGAAATTCTGGCACATGCTACAATATGGATGAATCTTGAGAACATTATGCTAAGTAAAATAAGCCTGTCAGAAATACTGTTTATCTACTTATATGAGGTACCTTGAGTGGTCAAATTTATAGACAGAAAGTAGAATGGTGGTTGCCAGGGGTTGGGGAGGAGGAAATGGGAACTTATTATTTTATGAGTACAGAATTTCAACTGGGGAAGTGAAAGTGTTCTGGAGATGGATGACAGTGGTGGTTGTACAACAATATGAATGTACTTAATGCCACTGAGCTGCACACTTAAAATTGGTAAATTTTATGTTATGTATATTTTATCACAATAAAAAATATTGGTTATAAAAGTCAGCCACAAATCAAAGAATTACACACTACAGGCAAGCTTATGAAATGTAAGGATGGTTAAATATTAGAAGATTTATTAATATAATTCACTGTGCTAATAACACAAAGAAGAAAAAATATCTAATCATGTCCATAGATGTTGAAAAGGCATTTGAAAAAATGTAACATCAGTTCCTAACATAATTCTTAATTAAGCAGATATTAATTGATTCATCTTAATATGACAAATAAATTTTTTTCTTTTTCTGGCTGTGCCGTACGGCTTGCAGTCCCTGACCAGGGACTGAACCCGGGCCCTAGGCAGTGAAAGCACCGAGTCCTAACCACTGGACCACCAGGGAATTCCCAAACGACTAATAATTTATATCTAAAAACAAAAACCAGCAGTGTAACACTAGAAGCATTCTCATTAAAATAACAAACACCCATTATCACCACCATTATTTAATATTGTTCTTGACAACTAGCTAATAAATTTTAAAAAATCTGAAGTATAAAATTGGAAAAGAAAAGATAGGTATAGAAGACAAAGATAAAGGATATAAACAAACTGTACACAGAAAATATATTCAACATCTTTTATAATAGAAATTAAAATTTAATTTTTGCTAAGATTAGCAAAGTTAAGACAATGGGCACTCATATTTGCTGGTAATGTAGAAACTGGTACTATTGGTCTATGGAGGGCAATTTGACATCTAAAAAAATCACAAATATACACACTGGACATGTCTTTTGACCTAGAAATTTCCACTTCTGGGAATCTATGCTATAGATTTGTTTCATATATGTGTGAAATTTTATCTGTTTAAGTATGTGGCAGATACTGCTATCTACCAATATCCATTTTCCTTTTCTTTCTTATAAAAGAAACTTGATTTTGTTCAAGGTGACAATAAGCCCAATAAAAACATATCACCTTGCAGCCTGGGTAGCCACAGGACTCAATTATGGTCAATAAGCAAAAGACATTGGTTGGAATTCAAGGAAAGTTTTTTGAGAAGGACAGAACTCATGGACCTGTCTTTTGGCTCTTTGCCCTCTTTTTTCTGGTCTGGAATGCAGAAGCAATGCCTGGAGGAGCAGCAGCCATTCTGTAAGTATGAAGATGAAAGTCATACACTAAGGAAGGCAGAGAGGGGAGGAGGAGCCTGGCTTCATGAAGATGGCATTGAGCAACTGTCTCTGTTCTGGAATTCCTTCTTCCGGACTCCTTTCTGTAAGAGAAAAATACACTCTATTTAAGTTTTTTAAAGTTGAGTTTTCTTTTACCTTGAGCCAAAAGCAATCCTCATTGAATCAAAAGATTTTTATGGTAATATCAATTGCTGCATTGTTTGTAATACCAATAAAATTGAAAACAATCTAAACGTCCATCAACAGAAGACAGGGTAAATAAGTGATGGTACACACATGCAATAAAATACTCTGTAGCAAGAAAGATGAATGAGGAACACCCACAGGTATTGATAAGCAATGATCTTCAAAATACATCATTAAAAGAAAAAAATCAAGATGTAGAACCATGTGCCTATTGTTCTATCATTAATATAAACAAAAAGAGGAGGGGTGTAGTTTTGATAACCGAGGGAAACAGGGAATTTGCAGGAAAGCCTGTTTCTTGAGGTCCCAGGGAAACACAGGAACGTCCTGTTGGAGGAACAGAGAGAAATGAGGGTAAAGGAGGCTGCTGCCCACTGAATCTCTCACGTTCCACTCTTCTGCTTTGGCAACCTTTCCATCCACAGGCCTCTGTGTCTTCTTGTGGAACAATTCCTTGTGTTATGATACTCTAAGCTGTCAAGTGGGCTGGTGAGAGAGTTCCAGAGTGAGCTGGATGACTGGGGAGGGGTAGATGGAAGGAGAAGCCTGTGCCTCAGAAGGCAAGTCTAAAAGACAGTGCTGACTCAGCCACTTTCCTCTGGCAAGTGCCTATGGACCCATTCCTCAGTCCTAGGGACACAGGAGAGAGAACAAAAACTGAGTGGTTGTCACATAAAATCTTGGTGAGATGCTGCAAGTCTATAGTAGTCCTTTTAGGACCATCATGTAAGAAAGCGGCCTCAAGGTATATTTCAGCAGTTTCAACACAGAGTGATCTTGTCATTGGACACATTTCACAACGATATAAGAAATGGGACAGAGGCCATGCTCATTCTTTTCATACGACAGAGGCCTGGCGGGTAACCCTTCCAGAGGAAGAATGGAAGATTCTGAGGGGATTACACAAGAGTCTTCCCTGGTCTTTTCCAGAAAATAAGGGAGGCTATGGTAGAACGGAACTGAAAATTTCAAAGTATTGATCATATCCATTAAATAAGACATTGTGTTTAAAAGCACTATGACATCATGATACACAAGGGCCTTGATTTCATCTGATTTTATTAAAAATAAAACTGGATTCAGATTTTTGATAGAAATATTAAGTGATACTGTATCCATCTCAGTGCATCACATCAGTCAGCTTGTCACATTAGTGGTGATGCTAAGTGTAATCCCTTGATCAAGATGGTGACTACCAGATCTCTCTACGGTAATGGTACTTTTTCCTCTTCGCAATTAGTAAATATCCTTAGGGTGACACTTTCAGACCTTTTCAATATCTTTTCCCCAAACTCTTTCATTGCAATGGTTTTATCTTTCATTGATGATTCCTGTCTGAATCAATTATTACTAGAATTCTTATAAAATGATTTTTCCATTTCTATAATTCCTTCCACATTGACTAGTTGATAATCTTCTATGAAGAACTTTCCTTTTTATCTCCCTTAAAATGTGTTGAGTTCATATCAATATAGATGGATGGATTCCTTTTTACTCAATATATTATAACCCATTCTGCATTATTCATTTGCGGCTGGCATGACCTCAGATTTGACATGGGGCTCTCTTTAAAATGTAGATTCCAAGGCACCTTCTCCATTGTCTGGGAGTGGAGTCTGGGGTTCTGCCTTTATAACTGGCTCCCCCTAGTGCTACTTGTGTCCATTAAAGTTTTAAAGGCTGAAGAGAAGCCCTTCCAAAGGACCATCTGAGGGGTTTATGTTAACAGTGGTCCCCACCCCCCACCCCCCGCCAAGGCAATAATCCTAAAATGTGAAAAGGCTGCTCCTTTGAGGCAAGGAAGACCAGAATACCAGCAAGTCTGTCTTCCGTGGGTAGAGAGGGTTGAGTAAGAAGTGGAGAGGCTGGGAGGCGAGATAGCTACTATTTTCTTTACAGCAATGTTTTTTTGAATAATGGGAACCATTGGCTTCTATCCCCAAAGGTGGGGATGATATCTGGAACCAAACATTGATATAATTAAGAAAAAGCCTAGATCAGGATGGCATATAGAATGCAGGAGTATACAGTGTCATCCCTGGTGGTATCCCAATGAAATCCAGAAAAAACATGAAAAAGAGAAACTAATAGTTTTATAGAAGCATCAGGAAACTGAAAAACCAATAGGCCAGACAGTCTAAGAAACTCCTGGAAGATAGAGAGCAGAAAGCAATGTGTGGTTCAAAAAAGGAGGAATTGAGCTCATGTGTTAATGCCTGCTTCCTCTCCTAACCTCACTAAAATAACTGTAAATTAGAAAAAACAACAAAAACAAACACAAAACCCACAAGGAAAAAAGAACAGGCACTGAGGCAAGACTGGGTTAGTGATGCCCATAGTATTTTAGATGTTTTTTACCTGACATAGGAGAGAAAGAGAAAATGATTCCACGCTCAGAAAAAAAGGCAAAATTATGATTGATCAATTCCTGATACCTCGAGGAAACACCTTAAATGACCAGTTTGAATGAAAGCTGAAACTAGAGTCCTGAGGAATGTAATCCATTGCCACAAGATGTCTAATTGATTCACAGCTATTGAAGGAACAGACAGTTTTATGGTCTACTATAGTTATAGTTTAACTTTAGAAACCAACAGATTCTATGATTTTACAGCCTGGTTGTATAGTTAAACACAAGGATTTTAATGCCATGTAGAAAGTTAACCGGTCTCGAATCTTACCTAGCAAACTGTCTTTGGAATTCCTTTCATTAACTCTAACTCAGTGTCTGTTTATACACATACACACTTCTGTTTTTCAAGCACTGGAAAACCAGCCCTTTTTTTTTTTTTTCTACTTGCTGTTTTTTTCCTTAAGGAATTAAATCTAATTTTGATAAATGTTCACAATCTCTTCGTTTTAGAATTTTGCTTTAACATTGCTTTCAGTTTTCTCAGTTCTGCAAAGTAAATTGGGGTGAGCCAACAAGAGGAAAAACCAATTTGTGCTTTAGTACTCCAGAAAGGCTCAGAGATTGGAAATACCACATCTCATGGTGGGAATGGGGGACATAGCTGAAAATCTTGGTCCTCATCTATCAGGACAGAAAACTAGAATTTGCCATCTGGAAAGGTTGGATCCCAAAGCTCTTGGCTTAGGGAGATCAGGCACAGTTGAGGGTGATGCTGCTGGAGTGGATATGGGGAAATTGAGTGAAGTCATCCCCTGCTCTGAGCCATGCCGATTCTACCACTATCCACTGTCTCCCTTCTACTCACACATACACTGTCCCCTACCAGGCAGATCATAGGAGGAGCCTTCTCTAGAGAAACTGGCCAGCCCAGAGAAAAATACCTACAGAAATTGACCTTTGGGGGAGTCCCCCTAGGAGATTTCCAGGGCCCTGCTCATTTGTTACTATGAGGCCACAATCAATAAACTCCATCCACAAACCTAAAACTCTAGTTCACGTGTATATGAACAGATGGCCATAGGTCACCTAACAGCTGCTAACATGGAAATCAGAGACCTAAACAAACTGAAAAAAGGAACTTGAGGAAATTCTTCCCACCTTCCAGTCTCCTGCCAGTGCCTCCCACAGGCCAAGGGAGCTTGAGAAGCTATGAGGGTCAGTCCCCTGAAAGCACAAGATGGGCAGGCAGGGAGTGGATATATAAGCAAATAGGCACCTGGCCAGCACATCCTTGAAATACCAGTTAAATTCAGACAGAGGGAGACAGAGGCAAAGATAGTGAGATAGAACAGAGAGAGAGAGAGAGAGAGAGAGAGAGAAGGACGAGAGACAGAGAGAGAAATAAGAAAATGGTGGGAAGAAACTTTCAAGAATATAATCCAAATCTCAAAATTGAAGCTTCTGCTTGGAAAGGTCTCATCAGGATTCCAGCATAATGAATGAATTTAAAAATATAAACCCAGGCAATCAATATGAACTCATGGGCTTCCCTGGTGGCGCAGTGGTTGAGGGTCCGCCTGCTAATGCAGGGGACACGGGTTCGAGCCCTTGTCCGGGAAGATCCCACATGCCACGGAACAGCTAAGCCCGTGTGCCACAACTACTGAGCCTGCGCATCTGGAGCCTGTGCTCCGCAACAAGAGAGGCCATGATAGTGAGAGGCCCGCGCACCGCGATGAAGAGTGGCCCCCGCTCGCCGCAACTGGAGAAAGCCCTCACACAGAAACGAAGACCCAACACAGCCAAAAATAAATATAAAATAAATAAATAAAAATTAAAAAAAATATATATGAACTCATGTTTAGCTTAACACATATACAGATGAATAGATACAGAAATAACTTTAGAAATAAATGCATGTCTACATGGGTTAGTATACGTATGTATATTTCCCCTTTCTACTGAGAAATCCTGGGAGCACTGACACTACAATAGAAACAAGTACACCCAGTGCTGAGATCTTGGTTTCTAATATCATTCTCCAATCAAAGGAACCAGAATTCCTTGGAGAAATGGACTGAATTTAGGTCTGGGGTCAAGAAACTACAAAATGATCCTAGAGAATTTTATAGAACCAGAAATAAAGAAATTGCTCAGAAACTACAACAACAACAACAACAAAATATGGGGCAAGTCAAAGGGATACCAGAGCCAACTTGGAGGAGTTCCTAATGGCCAAACCTGAAACAAATTGGGAAACAAAATAAATAATGTAATATTGAATTATAACACAGAGTATAAAATAAATATACTTGATATATATATTTATTGATCCTTAAATCAATAAAGTGATTGAATACATAAACAAATGGGGGAGATGGGATAAATCTCCTTTAAGGAATAATTTCAAATAATACACATAGACATGCTTCTCCCTTTGCAGAAGGTAGAGTTTAATTCCTTTCACTGTCCCCTTTGAGTGTGGGCTGGACTTGGTGACTTACTTCCAAATGATAGAACATGGAAGGGGGAAAAATAGTAACTTTACAATGGAGAACACCACCTTGACCAAGTGATCAAGGTTAATATCATCAGTAATAAGTTGTGTTGGTATGTGTCTCTGATATGATGTGATAAGAAGGTTACTTTACCACTGTGTTTTTTATCCCCAAATCCTATAACCACAGTCAAGTCATGAGGAAAACATCAGACAAGCCCAAATTAAAGGACAAAATATTCTACAAAATATTTAGTCAGTACTCTTCACAGAGAAAGGTCAAGAAAACAAGGAAAGACTGAGAAAATTTGAATAAAAAAGGATGGGAAATACATACCATGAAAATGTTAACCAAAAGAAAGCTACTGTAGCTATATTCATATCAGACAAAATAAACTTTAAGGCAAACAGAATATCTAGAAATAGAGATTTTTTCATAATGGCAAAATGTGCAATTTGCCAGGAAGATATAATAATCATAAATTTGTGGGCACCTAATAACATGGTCCTCAATGTTAAAAGCTAGGTTGGGGGGCTTCCCTGGTGGCGCAGTGGTTGAGAGTCCACCTGCCGATGCAGGGGACACGGGTTCGAGCCCTGGTCTGGGAGGATCCTGCATGCCGCGGAACAACAAGGCCCGTGAGCCACAACTACTGAGCCTGCACGTCTGGAGCCTGTGCTCCGCAACAAGAGAGGCCGCGATAGTGAGAGGCCCGCGCACCGCAATGAAGAGTGGCCCCCACTTGCCACAACTAGAGAAAGCCCTCGCACAGAAACGAAGACCCAACACAGCAAAAATTAATTAATTAATTAATAAACTCCTACCCCCAACATCTGAAAAAAAAAAAAAAGCTTAGTCCATGTTTAAAAAAAAAATAAAAGCTAGATTGATAGGACTTGAAAGCGAAATAGATATGTGCTCAATCATGGTGAGCCATTTTAACATACTTCTCTCAGGTGAGCCATTTTAACATACTTCTCTCAGGAGCTCTCAGCAACTGACAAAACAGTCAAAATAAGTCAGTGGGCCTGTTGTTTGTCTGTTCTTTCCTTCTCTCTTTCTCTTTTCTTGTCTTTTTTTGTTTTGTTTTTAGTTCCCCTTCCAGGGATTGAACCCGTGCCCTGTACAGTGAAAGCATGCAGAATCTTAACCACCGGACTGCCAGGGAATTCCCTAAATGAAATTTTAAATTATTGAATAAAGAAAAATTGAAAGAATCAGATTAATGGAGATAGGATCAAAGAGAACCAGAGCCCAAAATATGCCTGCCAGAAGTTTAGGGGCAGGTGAAAAGCAGGGCTTCTCAATGAAGTTAACTCATTTAAACAACATGGAATTATTACAGGGATAGAAAACCAGGTCAATGGAGCAATACATAGTCAAGTAACAGAACTATATAAATGTAGAATCTAGTTTGTAATGAATGTGACATTTACAACTGGTGGGGAAAAGATAGACTATTCAACATATGGTTTTAGGACAATAGGTTTTACATATGGGAAAAAAATTAAGTTAGATATCTACCTCATGCCATAAATAAAAATACATTTGGATAGAATACAGATCTGAAATTAAAAAAACAATTTTTTAAAAGTAAAAAAATGAGCAGATTAAAAAATATATAAACATACATATATATAAAATATATACAAATATAATTTGGGAAAAGGAAGGTTTCCATAAACAAGACACAAAAGATGGAGGTGAGTATGGTAGCTATCATATGCTTACCAGGTTTTCCCTCCTCCAGTTCTTCCATAACCAAACTCTTTCAGTCCATGTGGAGCACATTCTGAGTAGTCTGAAATGACTGAACCAGCCACCAGACACAGGAATAGATATATAATACATACTGGTCAGGGTGCCCATAATAGCAAGCAGGTTCTCCTGGAATTCCTATGCCCAATCCATCAGGAGAGTCCTTCTCCCTTCCTTTGGAACCAGGAAGTGTAATAATATGGGCCATGTTTCCCAAAAGATGAAGGAAGCTTCAGTGGGAAAGAAGCCCAGGGAACTGATAGACAAAGAGAGAAATGGTCCTAATGACATGGTTGGAGTTATGATTCTAGTTGTGGCTTAGGACTAAATACCTCTAGAATTCCCAATTTTGTTAGCCAATAAATTGTCTTTTTATCAGAACTAGATTGAGTTGGGCTTGCATCACTTTCAACCAAAGAACCATGTCCAATAATCCAAAGATGATAAAGGTGAAGCTTGTTGATTTAAGCTCCATAAAACCATAACCTTCTCAATAATGAGAAATAGCATAAACAAAGTAAAAGATATTATTTACAGCAAACAATGGACAAAAGATCAAGTCCAGAATATATACAGAAAGCCTTCAAATCAGTAAGGAAAAAATAAAACGGCTCAAAGGAAAAATGAGAAAAGGGTATTGTGTTAGAACTCTTTCCTTTGAAAGTAATAAAGCTTAACTCGTACTCCTTTAAGGAAAAGAGTGGGGAATTTTTGTGTTCAAATAATTGAGAACCCAAAGGAGCAATATATTTCAGGAATGGCAGCATTATGGTGCTTAGACATTGCCCATAGCAATTGCTTGCTCTCCTTCTCTCCATCTCTTAGTTTGAATACTTTCTTTCTTATGAGTAGGTTTCGTTGTCACCAAGGGTCTCTTTACATGGCAGCAATATATTTTCCTGCAGCTGAGGGCTGCCCTCATTGTATTTGTCATAACTGTTTTGATTGTAAGTGTTATAAAATCCAGCCCAAGCTGGTTTAAACAAAGAAGGGAACTGATTAGCCTGTGTAATCAAAGAGGTGTAATCTAAAGTAAGACTCTCTAAGTGGAGCTTGAACTAAGAGCTCCAACAACATCAACTAGGACTCATTTCACTCCCTCCACAGTATCCTGCCTTCTGCTGTGCTGGCTTTATACTCAGGTTCCTCATTATGGCCTCCAGCAGCCCTAGGTTTCCCTCATCCTTGATGAGGAAGAGTGAAATATATGTTAGGGAGTAAACATATATCTACCACAATGTTCTTAAATGTAGCTCATAACTTTAAAGACAGACAGATTTCCCGGAGTCCATATCAATGTGCCCAAAGATGTGCCCAAAGACTCTAGCAATGCCAGGGCCTGTGTCTTCCCCTGGGCCAATCCATCATTGTATCTCACTGAATGGGTTTTTGGTTGGGTATCCTAGGAGCAGAGCCTGAGCCAGGGATTCAGCTGCACCTGATTGATTGAAGAGTGCTCTCAGGAAAATCTTATAAGGGAGTGAGGGAAACAGAATAGGGCCAGGGAAGAGACTACGCAAAGGTGAGGGTCCAGCTGCAGTCTAACCTGATCTCTTGGGGAGCGCTGAAGCATAAATCATTATGCAGAATTGTCTCTCCTCTCTTCCCTTGGGTCTCCTTATCTTTAGATGTGGAATGGGGATGAGGGTGGGGGGGGCTGTGGTGTGCAAATCGGCCCTCTCCTGCTGCAGGCAATTCTCTGAAGAAAAGTGCAGCTGTCAGCAACATTCACCTGAACTGAAGGATGGGTGCCCTGATCAGTAAAGGGAATCTAACTGCGGTGCCAACAGTGTCTACTACAATGATTTAGCATGATTGGCCTACTTGGGTCATTTGTATGCCTTGTGACAAAGGAGATAAGCCTTTTGAGTGACAGCCCCACCAGAATCATATGCAATGGGAGAAGGGCGATTCTGAAAAGCAGAATCAGATATTGTCTGCTGTTCCCTTTAGAACTCACATACACATGCCTACAACTTTTTAAATGCCCCCATCTAAGATAATGCAGTTAGCGCACGATTGAAGAGAAACTCTTTCACTTCTTGCAGCAGATGCTGTCATTGCCTTTCCCAAAGTCCCTTGTCCTTACCACTTTAGTGCATACTGGCCTGACTTCCAGCTGCCAGTATGTGTGCTTCTCTGAATAAGGGCTTTCTCTGATTGTTCCCTATTTTGTCACCTAAACAGCAGGCCAGAAGTACAGAGGAATTAATGTTTTTCCCTTCCTGGGAGCTGCTCTCAACCAATGGATGACAGGAGTTGATGTACAAACACTTCAGCTCCCTTACTCTTTGTAGTGGAAAAACACTGTGGTGCATGTCCTACAGTGGCTCCCAGAGTTTACCGTGGGATTAAGATCTAATTGTACACAATGGTAACTGGCATTATAATACACCCTATATTTGTTCTCTTACTTTTCCTGTGTCACTTCCTTACACTTCTACCAGTATTCTCCTTTACCTCCCAAATAAATGACTACCTACAATTGATACAAGTGTTCTTTGCTTTGACAGCTGACAATGTTCCTTGGTCAGTCCATCTCACTGCCTCCTGGCTACTCTCTGTGCTGTCCTCCATGGCCATATCTAAAAGGTTTCTGGAATGGATCCCCTTCTGAATTCTGTACAGCTTTAGCAGGTCATTTCCTGTTGATGTGAGATCTGAGGCTTTAGGATGATTTAAGGTATTGTCAGCCATACTTGCCTGATCGTAAGACTCAATTGGGTGCTTATTAAAAACCTAAATTCCCAGCACTGCTCTTCACTGTTCTAAAGGAAAAGATCCTGGGAAATTGTCTTTGCCTGGATTCCCTAAGGAACAGAGCAGGAGGCAAAGGTTTCATAGTGGGGCCTTAATGGAAGGTACAATCCCAGAGCAACAAAAGATAGAAATAGGGGAAGGAAAGAAAGCAAATGCAAGGTGGTCTATTGCTGGGCTCACCAAAGCGTCAAGAAAACATACCTGGTTGCTTAGTTACACAGGAGTCTTCTTTAAAAGTTATGCAAACCCGCCATGTCTTGGAATGTTCCAGTGAGGGGTGAAAAAGAAAGATTATTTCCTGGTTCTCTCCTGTCTCTTTTCTTACACTGGCCAAAGTTCACACATGTGGTGTTAACTCCCTCATGACCTGGGATTCTTTTCCACTCCTATAGAAGGGGAGGCCAAGTTCCTTGGCTGACAGGTTTACTAAATCACGGGTAGGAAAATAGCAGTTCCCCCCAAATGAGGAAATTCAGGGAGAGAATAATTAACTCACAGAATTTGAAGGTCATAAGGTAAGGGTGATATTCAAGATATTTAACAATCAGTACATTATGGACACAGCTCAATCAGAAATTATTATAGGTATTATAGGACAAAGAAAATGAGTACTTGTGTTGATAACATTAGGAATCAAGATTCTCAGAACAGAATTTCTCCTGTATCTCTTTTCAGAGATACAAACATAGAATCAAAATTTTGTGAAACCTTGTTGCCCTAAATTTGAACTTGGAAATCGACATGAACTTAAGATGAATTTTCTTTAAAAAAACAAACAAAATTTTTCTAGCTCTGTACACTAAAAACAAAAACAGCCATGTCTCTAGGAATGAGTACCCCTAGCCCCTAGATTGTGATCTCTAAATACTGTTTTTCTCTAAAAGGGACCAGGACTATTTGAAAAAATGATTCCATGTCTAGGGCAGAAAATGTACAAGATGACCTGAAACATCTTGCATTAGAAATGTAAAACCTTTAGGGAATTCCCTGGTGGTCCAGTGGTTGGGACTCGGTGCACTTTCACTGCCGTGGCCTGGGTTCAATCCCTGGTTAGGGAACCAAGATCCCACAAGCCTCGCTTGGCTTGGGGTAGGGATGGGGGGCGCGGGGTGGGGGCAGACTTTAAATACTACTGTAGGAGCTGACTTACTATATGGGACAATTTGAGAATCAAAAAGAAGAGTGATTATAATGAACTGAAAGACATCAAACATGTTGCACATGAGTTCATAATGATATTCAAAACAATAGAACAACAAAATGCTTTGATCAGCTTTGGAGGATGCCAGGGAATTATTTCATTGGTCTGAATACTGGTAAACAAAGGCTCATAAGCACTTATCATACTTCTACTGTACAAACTATACCTCAGAATAACTAAATAGTTGATGGAGGAATATTATTCTTTATAGAACAGTCACAGTTAACAAATGCATAAAGGATGATAGAATGAAATATTAGAAATTATATATATTATAATTAAAATGAAATAATGACTCTAGGCTAGTTCTGTCTAATATAGCTTTCTGGATGATGGAAATACTCTATATTTGCATTGTTCAATACAGTAGCCTCTGTAGCTACTGAGCACTTAAAATGGGGCTAGTGTGACTAAGGAACTGAAGTTTTAATTTTATTCAGTTTTCATTCAATTTAAATAGCCACATGTAGCTAGTTGCTATTGTATTGGACAGTACAGTTCTATGGCATGATTCATTTTGGCTGTTAAAATCATTAGGTGAAAGACTGGTGGGGAGTTTATAATGGATGGATTAGAGTGACTACCCTTGAATGTACTGATTGGGACTTCCATGGCGGTCCAGCTGTTAAGACTCCGAGCTCCCAATGCTGGGGATGCGGGTTTGATCCCTGGTCGGGGAACTAAGATCCCACATGCTATGCAGTGTTGGGGCGGGGGGAGAAAAGAATTTACTGATTAATCTTAAAATCACAAAAAGAGACAAACAGACGTTATGTCTACTGATGTGATAAAACAGGAAGTATGTAATACTACCCATTAAGTATTCTTGCCAAAAAATGAAACCAGCATCTGATCTGATCAAGCTTCTAGATCTAACTATCAGTTTAGGAAGCATAGGAAACAGAGGAACATGATAAACAACACCATAGCAAGAGAGATCAGCAAAATCTAGAATGTGGTAAACTCATCAGAACAAACAATATGATTTATTACGATAACCAAATAAGTTCAAGAGATAAGAAATGGAAGGGCATGAAACCTGTAGATTAGAGAGCCAGAAGTCAGACCAGTCAAATGCAAAGGGTGGACCTTATTTGGAACCAATTATGTCTTAGTCTGGGTCCCCCAGAAAGCATAACCTGATTTTTAAAAAAGCTATGTGCGGGACTTCCCCGGTGGTGCAATGGTTAAGAATCCGCCTGCCAATACAGAGTACAAGGGTCTGAGCCCTGGTCCGGGAAGATCCCACATGCTGCGGAGCAACTAACCCTGTGCACCACAACTACAGAGTCTGTGCTCTAGAGTCCCCGAGCCACAACTACTGAGCCTGAGTGCCACAACTACTGAGCCCGCATGCCTAGAGCTGGTGCTCCACAACAAGAGAAGCCACTGCAATGAGAAGCCTGCACACCTCAAGGAAGAGTAGCCTCGTCTTGCCACAACTAGAGAAAGCCCGCATGCAGCAACAAAGATCCAATGCAGCCAAAAATTAATTAATTAAATAATTAAAAAAAAATCTATGTGCAAACACATAGATTTTTTTTTTTAAAGCTGTGAATTATGTTTTCTTCAGCAGACACACTGAGGACCTAAGCCTGGGAGGCAGCCTCTCAGCTCTGAGGGATGTTTCCAAAGAGGTAAGTGAGGAGCCAGGATTATAGGAGTTTTTGTAAGAAAAACCAGGTAGTCAGCATCAATAGTTTACTGTTAATTAAAGAAAACCAGATATCTCGAGTTAATGAATTTAGCACTTTGCATGGGAACATGCAAGAGTCTGGGCTCATTGAAATCATTCCTTTGATATGCACCTTAACTATCTAGGGCCAGTATCCTGTTTTTTTCCATACTGAATCCCCTCAGGGTGAACATTCAGGGTGGCTTTAGTGGCTGATGGCTAGATGGACGCAACATCCTTTGTTTACTGATATGGCAGGCGACTTTCTTCGACCACAACTGGAAGGAACCAGCTCTTCTGTCTCAGTCATGGGTCCCTTTGTGTGCGTCCCTCTTTCTGCTTCAATTTTTTTTTTAAGTTTTATTGGAGGGACTTCTCTGGTGGTGCAGTGGTTAAGAATCCACCTGCCAATGCGGGGGACACGGGTTCGAGCCCTGGTCCAGGAAGATCCCACATGCTGTGGAGCAGCTAAGCCCATGTGCCACAACTACTGAGCCTGCACTCTAGAGCCCATGAGCCACAACTTGTGAGCCCACGTGCTGCAACTACTGAAGCCTGCATGCCTAGAGCCCGTGCTCCACAAGAGAAGCCACTGTAATGAAAAGCCCGTGCACTGCAACGGGGAGTGGCCCCTGCTCACCGCAACGAGAGAAATCCTGCATGCAGAAACGGAGACCCAATGTAGCCAAAACTAACTAACTAAATTTATTTAAAAAAATTCTTTTTATTTGAGTATAGTTGATTTAAAACATTGTGTTAGTTTCTGCTGTACAGCAAAGTGAATCAGTTATACATATATATATCTCCACTCTTTTTTAGATTCTTTTACCATATAGGTCATTACAGAGTATTGAGTAGAGTTCCCTGTGCCAAACAGTAGGTCCTTATTAGTTATCTATTTTATATATAGTACAGTGTATATGTCAATCCCAATCTCCCAATTTATCCCTCCCACCCTCCATTCCCCCCTGGTAACCATAAGTTTTTTTCTTACATCTGTGACTCTATTTCTATTTTGTAAATAAGTTCATTTGTAACATTTTTTTAGATTCCACATATAAGGGATATCATATATTTGTCCTTCTCTGACTTACTTCACTCAGTATGACAATCTCTAGGTCCATCCATGTTTCTGCAAATGGCATTATTTCATTCTTTTTTATGGCTGAGTAATATTCCATTGTATATATGTACCATATCTTCTTTATCCATTCCTCTGTCTGTGCCAACACACTTTATTTAGCAGTGTGACCTCAGGGAGCAGGAGTGAGGGATGCTAAGTGAAACAAGGAAACAGGGAAATCCAACACAAGAAAGCATGATCAAGATGGCCACCACTAAAGGTGATTCCTTAATCCTGTAGACCTCCTAAGAGGCTGCATGTACTGTGTCTTAGGACTGTTGCTCTGGGGATGAAAGGGAAACAGTTGTTCATTGGTTCTCATTCTCCATTGGTCAAAGTTTACCTCAAAGAGTGTTAAGTCCTTGGCACTTCTGGGTTGTGCATGCCTGGGTGCCAAGCAGATTTCCACAGTAGCCCACACTGCAGCATTAAAGAGAAGCCAGGAGCAGGTTCCAGGCTGCACCTGTGTGTTGAACTGTGCAGGGCTGTGCAGAACTGATCTAGGCAACAACTGCTGAATTAAGAGACAGGTGATCCCCAGAGGATCTGGAGTTATGCACAGAGGTGTCTGATACAAACTGTGTAAAGGGAGAGGGGCAGGGGAGAAGGGCAAAATAAATCAGGGAAGTTTCTTTTAATTAATTAATTAATTAATTTTTGGCTGCATTGGGTCTTCATTGCTGTGTGTGGGCTTTCTCTAGTTGCGGCGAGCAGGGGCTACTCTCTGTTGGGGTGCGCGGGCTTCTCATTGTGGTGGCTTCTCCTGTTGCAGAGTACGTGCTCTAGGCACGCAGGCTTCAGTAGTTGCAGCACGCGGGCTCAGTAGTTGTGGCTCATGGGCTCTAGAGCGGAGGCTTAGTAATTGTGGTGCGCGGGCTTAGCTGCTCCACGGCATGTAGGATCTTCCCCGACCAGGGCTTGAACTCGTGTCCCCTGCATTGGCAGATGGATTCTTAACCATCACACCACCAGGGAAGTCCCTAAATCAGGGAAGTTTGAAATGCTAACTGGCTGTTGGGTGATACTAAGCAATTATTGCCATATTGTTAACTTTTTGTGAGATAATGATATAGTTATTATGATTCTTCTGGACTTACCTTTCAGAAAATCATACTAAGGTCCTTATACATGAAATGATATGATACCTGGGATTTTCTTCATAATAATCCAGTTGGTAAAGGAAAGTGGATAAAGGCATAGCTGAAACAAGATTAACCATGAGTTATGTGCTGGTTTTAAAAATGTCCAGTAACTTTTCGATATTCCTCTCTTCAAAAGGTAGAACCTAACCCCTCCCACCCCCCACCCTGGATGTGGATGGGACTTAGTGACTCATTTCTAATGAATACAATGTAGTAGAAGTGATCTTGTATGTCTTCCAAGACTACATTATAAAAGCATTGCAACTTCCACCTTGCTGTCTCTCGGATCATTCATTCTGGGGGAAGCCAGCCACCATGCCATGATGACACACCAGCAGCTCTAGGAGAGGCCCAGGCCACAAGAAACTGGTGCCTCCTGCTAACACCTTACCAGCCATAGGTATGAGCCACCTTGAAATAGATCCTTTAGCCTCAGTTAAGGCTTCAGATGACTGTAGCCCAGGCCAACCATTTGCAGCCTCATGACAGAGCCTGAGCCAGAACCACCCAGTTAAGTCACTCCTGAAACCCTGACCCACAGAAATTGTGTGAGATAAAAATGTTTATTATTGGTTTAATTTGCTAGTTTGGGGCATAATTTGCTGCACAGCAGTGATCAACTAAAACAAGTTAATAATTGTTGAGGCTGGGTACTGGGTTCATCGTACTATTCCATTTTTGTGTATGTTTGATGTTTTCCATGATAAAAATTAAATATTGAATCTCTAAAAATTAAATATTGCATCATCATATAAATACTTTCCAGGTATGTTAAAGACTATCTGTAAAAAGCAAAAAATGCCTGGCAAATTATCATCTTTGTAACTTCAAGAAAGGAAAGGATTTTAAAAATATATATTTATTTATTTATTTGGCTGTGTTGGGTCATAGTTGCGGCATGCAAGATCTTTAGTTGCGGCATGCGGGATCTAGTTTCCTGACCAGGGACTGAACCTGGGCCCCCTGCATTGGGACCGCAGAGTCTTAACCACTGGACCACCAGGGAAGACCCAGGAAAGGATTTCTTAAACAAGACTCAAAAAGCACAGACTATAAAAATTGATAAATTAATCTACACTAAAAATAAGGACTCTTTATTGAGTGATACCATAAAGAAAGTGAAAATTTGAACAAAAATCTAGAAAATGGTATTTGTCACACATATAATGAAGAAAAGATTAGTATCTAAATATATCAATCAATAATAAAACTATAAACCAATAGAAAAATGGGCAAAGGATATGAACGCACAATTCAAAAAGTATATGAACGCACAATTCACCTAAATGACCAATAAACAAAAAAAGATTGATCGACCAATATCTGCAACTCTGTTTTGGTCACCACAGTAATTGACACCTCTTCTCCTAGCAGCTCTCAACAATGGCTGACTGGAGTTGGTGTATAAATACCCCCAAATACGCCAGTCCTGTTGCCTCCCTGGGGTTTGTGTCCTACACCATTTCCCAGAGTTTCCCTTGAAACCAGAAACTGGTTTGGTAAAGCACCCTGTGTTGACTTCCCTTCCCTTCCATGTCTCACTTCCCCACTCCCCTACCAGCTTCCTAGGATTACCTCCCACAGTAACCTTGAATACTCGCCTCAGGGCTTTCTTCTGAGGGAACCTAAGTTAATATAAAATGTTCAAGCTTCCTTGCCAGCATGAGACAAAGTCTGAACCCAGGCAACTCTGTGGGGAGTTTTTCCCACATGAAAAAAAACCTTTAGACTCCCTTGAAATGTATATGGAAGAAGGGCCCTGATGGTTTCAAGCCAGCCCTGCAGGTGGGGAAGCCCAGACCATGGCCTTAGGCAGAGGCTTCAAAGCTGCCCCATGGACATCCTGCAGGTCTGCTTTTTTTCTGTCTTCTTTGAATCTTGTCCATAATCCATACCCTTGGCCCTGACTTGCTGGGGTTCATAGCTAAACTCTCCCTGTTCCTTGAGCCACTTTTTATATGCTGATCTGGCTTTAGCCTGTTTAACTTGGTAAACACTGCAATCTGGGCAATACCTCTAGTCACAGGCCAGGCTTTTGGTCAGCTGGCTCTGTATACAGGGTTACCTGCTGCTCCTCACCCACCTTGGGGTTCCTGCCACAGTCACAGTACAAGTGAATGCAAGAACCACTTCGCTGTTAGGAATTCTGCATTACTGCCAGTGGCTTCTCAGATGATGGGAGCTGGTGCCAGTGGCTTAGCAGCAACATGAAACTTGGACCCCTGCATAGGCAACAGAGGCCTTGATCACAACCCTGGCAATAATCTGTATTATGGCCTTGGGCGAGCTCTAGAAATAGAGATGGTGTTTCTAGTGGCACCAGGACAGTGGACTTTGATGGGAGTCAGCTCGGAGAGGAGACGGCTTCTCTCTGAGCCAAAGCAGGAAATGAGGAAATGGACATCTTCCATGGATTTGCCATGTTGTCTCAATGCTAATATCTTCTGTTATGGCATTGGTTGTATGCAGGGGGACTTCCAAACTCTTGTTGCCTGTATAAGTTATTTATTGCCATGAGATAAATTACCCCCAAATTCAGTGGCTTACAAGAACAATTTACTATCCTCATGGTTCCTGTGGGTCAGAAATTTGAGGGCAGCTTGACTAGGCAATCCTGGTTTAGGGTCTTTCAAGAGGTCAGTTAAGATGTTGGCCAGGGCTTCCATCATTTGAAGACTTGATGGGGACTAAAAGATCCACTTCCATGTTGGCTCACACAGGTATCTGGCAAGTTTGTGCTGGCTCTTGATGGGAGGCCTCAGTTCCTCACCACCTGGGCTTCTCCACAGGCTGTTTGAGTGGCCTCATGATATGATGACTGGCTTTTTCCAAAGCAAGTGAAGAGAGAGGAAAAGAAGTGGGATGGTGGGGAGAGAGAGAGAGAGAGACTGACTATCCTTTGTATGGTTGCATTCTACCACAT
The DNA here is from genome assembly GCF_963455315.2 of Globicephala melas. Classification (NCBI taxonomy): domain Eukaryota; kingdom Metazoa; phylum Chordata; class Mammalia; order Artiodactyla; family Delphinidae; genus Globicephala; species Globicephala melas. Next base: position 56,699,469 of record NC_083328.1, on the reverse strand, counting down.
TCTATTTGTTAGAAGTGAGTCACTAAAACCTGGCCTACATTCTAGGAGAGGAATTAAACTTCAACTTATAAAGATAAAGGGAGTATCAAAGAATTTGTGGACATTTTTTAAAAGTACCACATTGCTTTTAGTTCAATAGCTAACTATAACTTGGATTATAAGGTCTTTTCCAGCTTCTATTTCTGACTAGTTACTCCATTTTTCTATTCTTTCCTTAAGTAATCAGTAAGGTACAAACCATCCGTTAGGAATATAGTATGGTCAACTCCTATTACTTTAATTAATAACTAGAACACTTATCTGCCCTTATTAGGAGGAAATCCTAGAATGTCTTCTTCTAGAATCCCTCTCTTTCAGTGAATTACCCAAGAAACCTGGGGCTTATTCAGTCTAAAGTGGCCAGTCCAGCTTCCAAACAAGTCAGCCAAGTCAGGGTTGTGCATCTAACTTGTGAAAAGTAAGTGTAGAGAAGACACTGATTGAGAAGCCATCCCACTCATCTCCAGGGAGGTGGCACGAAGGAATATTGTCAGTTGTGGAGATCATGAAAATACAATGGTCAGATCTCCTGCTGTGTGGAGTGTAACTGACTAGCAGCCCAACGGCCGCCAATCTGGCTCCACCACCACATTTGTGCTAATGTAGGCCTCTTCCTGTGAAATTCAGGGCCACTCCAACAGGAAACTTTGGCTCCAACACTCACCTTTGGCCTGGACAAGCCTTTCTTGGAACTGCACTGCAGTCTGAGACTCTTCTTAACCAGTCCTGCTTTCCCCCTTTCCTTCACAGCTGTCAGTTTTTTATTCCAGTCTGATTCCTCTTCCTGCCTTTTCCTGCTTCCTTTCTCTTTATCCTTCACAGATGTTTCTCCTAATAAGTCTCTTGAACTAATTCTGTTTTGGCATCTGTCTGTTTCTTGGTAGGCCTCCCAGGCATTCACAGTGCTGGAGCTGATTCCCACTGGCTTGTGGGAGCAGATTCTGTGCACCACCTTCCTAGCCCCACATTCAGTGACATCATGTTGGTAGCTTGAAATAGGTCATGATGGGAGTATTTACACTGTAGGAATCAACAAATGCTACACATGAAAGCTTTTTTTCCCCCTAGCAAGCTGGTTGTTAAACATTTATCAGTATATCTCTGGTATATACCCAACAGAAAGGTGTACGTATGTTCACCAAGTGACCTGTGCTAGATTCCTAGACTGTTCATAGTAGATAAATGAAAATAAATGACCTACTAGATACAACAATATGGATGAATCTCACAAACATAATGCTAAGTGAAAGCCAGTCACAAAAGCGTCCATACTGTAGCATTCCATTTACATAAAGTAAAAAACTGGCAAAACTAATCTATAGTGTAAGAAGTCAGAAGAGGAAATTCCCTGGTGTTCCAGTGGTTAGGACTCGGCACTTTCACTGTCAGGGCTGGGGTTCAATCCCTGGTTAGGGAACTCAGATCCCTCAAGCCGAGTGGTGCACCAAAAAAAAAAAATGTGTGTGTGTGTGTGTGTGTGTGTGTGTGTGTGTGTGTGTGTATGCCTAATTAGTTCTATGAAGGCAGGGATTTTTTAACACAATTTTTAAATTGTTGTGGTTAAAAAAAACACATATAATAAAATTTACCATCTTAACCATCTGTAAGTGCACAGTTCAGTAGTGTTAAGCATATTCACATTGTTGTACAACTGATGTCCAGAACTTTTTCATCTTGCAAAACTCAAACTCTATAACCATTAAACAACCACTGCCCACTTTCCCCTCCTCCCAGTTACCTCATGTAAGTAGAATCATACAGTATTTATCTTTTTGTTCACTTAGCATAATGTTTCTAAGGTTCATCCATGTTATAGCATGTGTCAAAATTTCTTTCCTTTTTAAGGCTGAATACTATTCTATTGTATCTATTTACCACATTTTGTTCATCCATTCATCCATTGATAGATGCTTGGGCTGCTTCCACCTCTTGGCTAATGTGAATAATGTTGCAATGAACATGGGTATGCAAATATCTCTTCAAGAGCCTGCTTTCAATTATTTTGGATATATATATATATATACACAAGTGATATTGCTGGATCATATGGTAATTCTATTTTTAATGTTTCCAGGAACTGCCAAACCATTTACCACAGTGGCTGTACAATTTTACACTCCCACTAACAGTGCACGGTGATTCCAATTTCTCCACATTCTTGCCATTTGTTATTCTGGATTTTGTTTGTTTGTTTATTTGTTTGATAGTAGCCATTCTAATGGACGTGAGGAAGAGCAGGGATTTTCTTTCATATGCTTTTTCACTGCTGCCTTCCCAGAGCCTAGGTCAATCTCTGGTACATAGTAGCCATTCAATGAGTATTAGTTGCATAAATGAATAAATTGAATGAGTTGACTTCATGTATAGGGTTGTGTAGTGGGCTGAACAGTGGTACCGCAAAAGATCTGTCCACATCCTTACCCAAGAACCCGTGAATGTTACCATAATTGGAAAAGGGTCTTTGTAGATAAAATTAATTAAGGATCTTGAGATGAAGAGGTCATCCTAGATTACCCAGGTGGGCCCTAAGTCTAATGACAAGTGTTCTTTTTTTTTTAAGGGAACTTTATTTTTATTTATTTATTTATTTACTTTTTGCTGCGTTGGGTCTTCCTTGCTGTGCGGGCTTTCTTTAGTTGCAGTGGAGCAGGGGCTACTCTTTGTTGTGGTGCGCAGGCTTCTCATTGTGGTGGCTTCTCTTGTTGCAGAGCATTGGCTCTAGGCGCATGGGCTTCAGTAGTTGTGGCATGTGGGCTTCAGTAGTTGTGGCTCACGGGCTCTAGAGCGCAGGCTCAGTAGTTGTGGCTCATGGGCTTAGTTGCTCCACGGCATGTGGGATCTTCCCGGACCAGTGTTCGGACCCGTGTCCCCTGCATCCTGCATTGGCAGGTGGATTTTTAACCACTGCGCTACCAGGGAAGCCCGACAAGTGTTCTTATAAGAGAGATACGCACAGAAGAAGACAACACAGAGGAGAAGGCAATGTGATGACAAAGATTGGAGTGATGTGGTCACAAGCCACAGAGGACAAGGAATGCCAACAGCCAGCAGAAGCTAGAACAGTCAAGGAAGCATTCTCCCCTGAAATCTCCAGAGGGAATGCAGCCCTGCTGAAACCAGAACTGTGAGAGAATAAATTCTTGTTGTTTTATGCCACCAAGATTTTGGTAATTTGTTACAACACTCACAGAAAACTAATACAGGCTGTTACCCATAATTCTGAGAAGTTTTAATCAAAAAGGATGGCTTCGGGTGTGGGGTGGGAGGATGAAAGAAATAGATGAGGGAGATTAAGAGGGACAAACTTCCAGTTACTAAATAAATGTCACAGGTATGAAATGTACAGTGTGGGGAATACAGTCAATAATAATGTAATATCTTTATGGTGACAGATGGTAACTAGACATCATGGTGATCATTTTAGAAGGTATAGAAATACTAATCACTATGTTATAGCTAATGATACTGAGTTATATACTTGAAAGTTGCTAAGAGAGGAAATCTTAGATGTTCTCACCAACAAAAAAAGAAATGGTAATTATGTGATGGGATGGAGGTGTTAGCTAATACTATGGTGGTAATAATTTTGCAATATAAGTGTATCAAATCAACATGTTGTACACCTTAAACTTACATGATGTTATATGTCAATTCTATCCCAATAAAGCTGGAGAAAAAAAAAAGAAATACTGAGCACTATGTTGTACGCTAGGAGCTAACAGTGTTGTGGGTCAATTATACTTGAAAAACAAACAAACAAATAAACACACTTACAGAAAAAGAGATCAGATTTGTGGTTATCAGAGGTGGAGGTTGTGGGGTGGGGGAATTGGATGAAGGTGGTCAAAAGGTACAAACTTCCAGGTATAAGATAAATAAGTGCTGGGATGTAATATACATCATGATTAATATAATAAACTCTCTTGTATGTTATATGAAAATTGTTAAGAGGGTATATCCTAAGAGTTCTTATTATAAGGAAAAATATTTTTCTATTTCTTTAATTTTATATCTGTATGAGATGATAGATGTTCACTAAATTTATTGTGATAATCATTTCATGATGTATGGAAGTCAAATCATTATGCTGTATACCTTAAACTTATACAATGCTGTATGTTAATCATATCTCAATAAAATTGGGGAAAAATGGCTTTAGTTTGGGAAGCTCTAATTTGAAGTCATTCTTCATGGGTGTACTATTTAGCAAGGCCAGTTGTCTTTTAATGTTATTATTGTTTTCATAACATCTAATCTATGTACAGGAGAAGGCTTTTAGTTTTCTATCATAGAAATTTGGGGAAAGGGGCATGCATCCAGCTCATCCAATAGAAATTTCAAGTCCTCTGCCTTTAAATTGGTTATGTCTTCCCAAGACTGGGTTTTGTCCCTTGAGCTGATGTAAAGGTCACTTCCTATATTTGTGAGGCTTGTCTATGGGGGCCATAGGGGCTCTGCCATAGCTCAGGGGGCTAATTCTGCATTCCCAGGTCCAGGATCCCTAAATACTTTCCCTTAGAGCCTGCCAAAGAGTATTGGGATCTTATGTTTGTAAGTTAACCTATCCCTCACATGGGAGCTGCAACCCAATAAGCTTCATTCCTACATAGAACCCTCCCAGTTGTGATTGTTCCAAAGTTTCAGGATCAGCCTTTTTCACAGGCAATATAGTACCTTACCTGTTAGGTGAGATCCTGACACATGTAATCAGGGAATTACTTCATTTCATGTATACTAAAAGCATAAGAAGACCTTTGGCATACTAAAATATGTTGATGTTTCAAACAGTTCAGAGAAAGGTCTTTTGATGCTTAGGGAAGGTCAGACAGCTGATCAGATAGATCTTACCAGGGAAGCATTCATCCTTGCTATATAGTGCTCAATAAATATTCGTTGTATGTAGTAAACTGCTGGTACCCCTCCCAAATTTCCTTTACTGGATCCTTCTTACTACTGTGAGTGATGGCTGCTAAATCCTGGCCCTTTTGCCTCAAGGTGGGATCAACTCTATGGTACAATTCATGCTCCACAGCTCTCCATAAGATCAGGCTGAAGCTCCAAATAAGACCACATCTTATCAGCTACCTTCCCTGCCCTATCCTGCTTCCTTTATTGCCTTTCTCCTAAGAGTACTCTCCCAATGAATTATGCACTCAAATCCTGTTTCAGGGTCTGCTCCTAGGGAAACAGACCTAAGACACTGCATGCATAAAAAAATATAAAAATTCATCCATGTCCATGACCTGGAGACAATGTTATAATGCAAGTAAAGATATAGAAAATGATGACATGAAATCAGAGAGAGCAGAAGGGCCACACGGAGAGAATGCTTTTCTTGAGTGAAAAAAACAAAAAACCAAAAAACCGGCAGAGGCAACTTCAAACCATCTTAGTAGCAAATGTCCCTGGCCATGCTGTTAGTAAGAACTATGTTATTTAGAGTCTGGACTTAGAACAGTTCCAGATCAAAGGCTAAGAATTCTTTGCTGTTGGCATTAATGTTTCTGGGACCTGGAGGTGGCTGCTTTGATAAGGACTAGTGGAGAAACAGGTGGCATGGGATTTCAGGTAGAACAGCCACAGTACCTTGGTGATAAGGAATAAGGAGTCCAACAGAAGTGCTTCCAGAGCTGCAGTGATCCCTTTCGTAAGGAGTGACTGGATATTATACCAGAACCCACTTAGTATTATATACAGATGACTAGCTATACATGATATTTGTATACATAATTATACAGCCATTCTTGATCAATTCTTAATCAAGTTTACCTCACAAGACTTGTTCTTGGTGGAAGCAAGTTACACAGTATTCTGGTAATCTATTGCTGTGTAACAAATTTAGTGCCTTAAAAAGTACACTTATTTATTTTGCTCGTATACCTGTAATTTGGGGTGGGTTCAGCAGAGGTGATACCCCTCTGCTTCATGAATGTCTGGGGCCTCAACTTGGAAGACTTGAATGGCTGTGGGCTGGCTTCCTCACAGCATGGCAGTCTTAGAGTAGCTAGACTTCTTTTAAGGCAGCTGGATTTCCCCAGTGCAAGTGTTCCAAGACACTCAGGAGGAAGCTGCAAAACTTCCTATGACCTAGACTCAAAAGTCTCAACACATCACTTCCATCATAGTCTACTGGTTAAACAAATCATTAAAGCCACCACAGATTCAAGGAGTGGGGGGATTAGTCCCCACCTCCCCACATAAATAGTGTAAAAGAATTTGTAGCCATCTTTAATGCACCATACAGAAACAGAAAGTGTAGTGGACTCTGACAACAACAGTAAAGGAGAAAGAAAATATCAATACTTCCCGTCACAAGAAAAGATTTTGTTTTTTAAGGACAAGATAATTTGAGCATGTTTGAAGGCTAAGGAAAAAGAATCAGAGAAGGGAGTAGGTTAAAGAAGTAAGAAAAAGAATGTTTGCTGCAGCAAGTTTTGAGAGCTTTGGAGAGCAGCCATACTGCTGCTGTGTAGATGCGAGCCATTTCCTGTTCACCTCAGGTGTTGGTAAAGTCACGTGAAACTTCACAGCCTGAGCTCAGTTTTGCTCTGGGCAGTGGTGGAATAGGCTGGTTCCACTTCTGGCCTGGAGGAGCAGTGCTTCCTGAGGCCAGGGCATGGCTCCATGTCAGCCTGTCCCATGGTAGGGCCATGTCTTCCATTTTCCTGTCTCATCCTGCACATCGCCATGTAGGAAACTGTAGCAAAACATAACCTGCAAACCAGAATGCCAGTGCTAGGGCCTAGGCTGAACAACGGGTTTCACGTAGGAATAGGAGGGATGTGTGGGTGGAGAGCTGGCTGTTGTGCAGTTCAGCTTCAGCAGGCTTAAGGGGATGCAGAATGAAGAAGGTCAGGACCTGGGTATGAGGTACATCGTAGAATTTTAGAATTCTGTGCTCTGTGAAGAGAAGCTTCACAGGTACATGAGGGCTTTTCTTTGTTTCCCACGGACTGCAAGGTGCCCAAACTATGAGATAGCTGCCATGGGAATATTCATCCCACCACAAGGCTTATGTCAATGTTCTGGTTATCTATTGGTGAGTAACAAACCTCTCTAAAACTTGGAGGCTTAAAACAGCAGCCAGTTTATAATTTCTCAGGATTTTGGATAAGGCATAGTAGGAAAGACTTCTCTCTGTTCTACATAATGTGGAACGGCTGAGATGGCTGGAACAATGGCTTCTTCCCTCAGTGACTTTGTCCCTCAGCTGGGATGGGTCCACCAGGTTCTTGTGTCTGGGATCTCAGTTCTTGGTGATAACTGGGTTCCTACTTTTCCTCCATGTGGTCTCTCTGCAGCAAGGTGGAAGAGCAGCTGCAGCTCAGGACTATCAAGAGCTCAAAATCAAGATTGCTAGGTTGTTCTTAAAGGCTCAGAACTGGAACTGGCACATCATCACTTGCCCCACATTCTTCTTCAGTTAAATCGAGTCACAGGTCTGTCCAGATTCCAGGGTCAGGGACCACACAAGGTTGTACTGCCAGGAGGCATGTTTCACTGGGGGGCACCAAAGTAACAAACTACCTGACAAGAAGGGCTCCAGGAGCAGAACTGTGTATGAGGGGGGGAGAGGGGGGATGCTCCAGTTCCTAATTTTATGCTGCCCTTTCTTCAGAGATGATTGGAGGGCAAATAGCGGGGAGCAAGGTAACCTCAAACTTCCTGTACAGGATTAAAGGTGTGTGGTCTGGTCTGCTACTTAATCAGCCTGTATCAAGGGAGGCGCACTGTGTCTTCAGTTCTAGGCATTTATTGAGCATAGCCAATGCGCTAGGTTCTTAACACAGGTGTTACTTCGTTAACCCTATACTACAGAGGACAAAGCAGAAGCTCAAAGGCAGCACTGCTACAGTACCGCACTTAGCGTCACACGACGACGCTGACTCCTAGGCCCTTTCTGCCCCGCAGCGAGAGTTGGGGTAGAGCGATGACCGGCGCCGGGGTCTTCGGGACCGCAGCGCTCAACTCTGCTGGCTTGGTTAGCAGAGGGACCGGATCCGAGGCAGCGAACGGGAAAAGCGTGCTTCAGGACCGCTACGCAGGGTCTGCCTCGCCGGGCTAAGGGATAAAACTAGAGCACTAGCGCGCTTCGTTAGAGGTCGGAAAGGCCTCGCCTTATCCCAGGATCCGCGTTAGAGGTCTGCCTCCAGGGCCGCGTGCACCGCCCACGCACGCATGCGCCGACCCCTCGTCCCGCGCAGCTCCGGCCCCGCCCTCAGGACTGACCGCCCGAGCCACCGTCCGCACAGCCCCGCCCCGCACGGCCAGGGGAAGGAGAGCCGGTTGTGCCCTGTGGTGTGCGCGCGCGCGCGTGTTTGTGTGTGTGTGAGTGTGTTTGTGTGTGTGTGTGTGTGTGTGTGTGTGTGTGTGTGTGTGTATGTATATGTGTTCGTGGGGCACCGTCTCAGCCCCGGGAAGATGGTGGCGGCGGCGGCGGCGACTGAGGCGAGGCTGAGGAGGAGGACGGTGGCGACGCCAGCGCCCGGGAGCAGGAACAGCAGGCAGTGCCGGGACTGGGACGCGACCAGGGCTGGGAGGCCAGGGCTGGGGACCCGGCTGCGCCTCCCACGGCGGCGGCGGCGGCTGCTGCTGTTGCTGCTGCTCCCGCTGCTGCTGCTGCTTCCCTGGGCGGCTGAGGCCGCGGCGGCAGCGACGGCGGTGTCGGGCTCAGCCTCAGCAGAGGCCAAGGAATGCGACCGGCCCTGTGTCAACGGCGGCCGCTGCAATCCTGGCACTGGCCAGTGCGTCTGCCCCGCCGGCTGGGTGGGCGAGCAATGCCAGCACTGCGGGGGCCGCTTCAGGTGAGTGGTGTGGGGGGGTGTCGGAGGGTAGGGCTCAGCCAGAGGCCGAGGCTTAAGGGCCGCTCGAGACGGCCCCAGGCCGGAGGCGGCTGCCCGACAGAAAGTGGGGGGGATAGGGCCGCCCCATGGTGTTTGAGGACCATTTGCTTCCTGGGAGGTCATCGTCTCTGGCCTGGGGTCTTCCTGTAAGAGAAGTTGAAAAGGTTCGAGGCAAGGGTGGGGGCACCCCAAAGGGGTTTGGGCGCGGCGGACTACATGGGACGAAAGCTTAGGATCCCGAAGAGTTTCAAAGCCAGTCTCTGAAACTGGGCCTCTTTTGGAAAAACGAGGTATAAAAGAAAAGGTGAGAGAGCCAGTCTTCCTTAAACATTTTTTGGAACATTCCCTCGTTCTCTAGAGCCTGATGAGTTCCTGGACTGATTGGAGATGTGGGGTACTCCGAAGAAACAGGGCCCTGGGAGAGCTTCGTTGTCTGGAGATAGAAGGGAAAAGGGTAGGATTGTGAGATATTAGAGATAGAAGAACCATCGGTTATTGGCTAAAGGAAAGTGAAGAAACTAGCCTTTGGAAGCTCACTGGAGGAGGCGGATTGGAACAAGGTCTGTCATGGAGAGGGCATCGAAGGAGGTTCCTGTTTGCCCTGGTTTCTGGAGAATATGGAGTTCTGAGTTGGCCTGGTTCAGGGCAGTACCTCTTGGAGAGATCACTCATTAATTAATTAGTAGTTAACTATTGTTTGCTTTAGTTGTGCAAGGATTTCTGGATAATACAAACAAATAGATTAGCCAGACTTTGGCCTAGTCCACAAGGAGTTTGGAATATAGCTAGAGAAAGATTTGTACATAGATAACCATAATCATAAGGGCTACAGAGTCATTCATGCTTTTGGCAGATATTTACTGAATTTTTTTGATGTCAGATAGGGAAGAGTGGGGAAATATGAAGAACAAGACAGGCAGGGTCCCTGCTCTCATAGATCTTACATTCTAGTGGGGAGACAGACAAGAAGTAAATAAATAAGTGAAAGAAAAGAACAAATAATTTTAGGTAATGGTAAGTGCTGTCAAGAAGGTAAGTCAGGATGGCCTGATAGACAATTATAACCAGTTGGTAACTTTAGGAGAAGGCACTCATTTGAAGTGACATTTGATCTGAGACCTGAATGAGGTAAGGGAGAACCTGTGGGAATTCAGGGGCAGAGAGGGTGTGACTAGCTGAGAGGGTACAAGGGATATTTTGAGGAGGAGGTGACGTTGGATTTGAGTACTTGAGGATAGTAGGATTTGGAAGTGTGGCACTGGGAAAAAAATTTCAGATGGAACAAAGGATGCAAACAAAATTGTGGAGACCAGAAAGTAAAGTATTGCTAGTGCCAGGGTATATAGAAGAGAATTGCGAGAGAGAAGTTTGGAACCGTAGAATTATAGACTCACGTAATGTCAGATCTTCAAGGGAACACGGAGAACGTTGAAGAGCTGAGCTCTTTGTCGTTATGGAGAAAGCAAGTGATTTCAAGACTAGTGTACTGTAGGACCAGCCTTGTACCTTTACTTAGGGTTCTGGGTAATGTGGTTCTGGTTTATGAACTACATTAATCTACACAAACTTGTTGAGGGCTACTCTGGGTTGGGTTATGAGATTACAGTGGTTAACGAGACAGACACAGTCCTGCTCTTACGGAGCTTACATCCTAGCTTGGGAACAGTAATCAATTTCTTATGATTTTTCTTAAAGCTATGGAAGTGAATAGGAGGGGGCAAACGGAGGACTTGATTTAGTTTGGAAAGGTAAGGTTAGTGTCTGAATAAGTGGCTTTTGAGTTGAGATCTGAAGGGTGAAATGCCACCACCTACATGGGAGGTGGGGTGCTGAGGGTCCAGTACGTACAGAGGCTTGGAGATGAGAGGGATCATGGCAGGATGGATAGAAAGCCAGGTGGCTGGAGCAGAGAGAGCAAAGGGGAGCAAGACTGGTGAGATAGGAGCCAGGCCTTGTGGAGCCCTGTTGGTTGGGTTGAGAATTTTGACCTTTAGCCTGTGAGCAGTAGAATAGCATAGTTCATCTTGTTTTCATGACATTACAGGCTTTTAGATTGGCGCCAGAGCAGGAATGGCCTTTGAAGATGGGGCCAGACCATTTTGAATTTGAGGAACTTCCACGATCAAGTGAATGGATGGTTGGGTCAGAGGAGAGTTCTTCAAGTTCTGAAAATCTGGGATGCCTTAGTAGACCGTGGGGGCCCACAGGGTGGGGAGGGATATATATAGCTAGATCAGTCTGTCTAATGTTCAGAGAAGGTGGACTCACTTTAAGCATGAGAGATGGTGGGCAACTAGATTGGAGCTGTTGACATGGGTCAGGACAGCAGTAACGAGAACTTGAGATAAGCTGTGGGAATGGAGGCAGGGTTAGGTGCTCGGTAGTATTGTAGAGGTGAATGACAGATCTTTCTTTGAAACTGGCTTGCTCTTGGGAAGAGAGAGGGGGATGGTGAAGGAAAGAAAACTAGATCCTATCTTAGTTGATTGAGAGGACGGTGTTACCATTAACAGACACAGGGACACAGGAGGAGCAGATTTGAGATGTTTAATTTTGCACATACTGAGATTGGAGTGTTTACAGGGTTTCTACCTTGTGGGACAGGTGTAAGTATTGGAGTCATCTACATATAGAGAAAGCAGGTCCAAGTGTTCACGTGGACAGTCCAGAGGATTGGAGAAAAGCTACTTGTTAGGGGGAACATCCAGTCCTGACACTGGTTGTCTCAAATGGCGTCATCCGTGAGTGAAGGGGCACCCCTGGTTGTTGTGGACACTCCACTTGAGCCAGTTCCAGCTGGTGTCAGTGCTCTTTCCTGGGCAAAGAGTTATGACCTTTATTCTGATAATTTCATTATATTTTGTGGGATTCTGGAATTTGCATTTTAAAAAAAGGAAAGTAAGGGACTTCCCTGGTGGTGCAGTGGTAAAGAATCCACCTTCCAATGCAGGGGACGCAGGTTCGATCCCTGGTCAGGGAACTAAGATTCCCCCATGCCACTGGCAACTAAGCCCACACCACAACTACTGAGCTCGCAAACCTCAACTAGAGAGCCCGCATGCCGCAAACTACAGAGCCCACGCGCTCTGGAACCTGCACACCACAACTAGAGAGAGAAAACCCACACACCACAACTAGAGTGAAGCCCGTGTGCCCAACAAAAGATCCCACATGCCTCAGCCAAGATCCTGCATGCTGCAACTAAGACCCGATGCAGCCAAAGATAAATAAATAATAAATCTTAAAAAAAAAGAAGCAATATTTTAAAAAAGTGAAAGTAAGAGGAACTTACATTTCTAGGCTTTAAAAAAAACCTTTCATTAAATTTTTAGTTGTAGGATTTTTTAGGGGAAGAGTGAAATGTTGGTTTTTATTATGTGTTGGTATAGGTCTTGATTTAACTTACAAACCTCTTTGTTATTAAACTTCGAGACATTAGAATGAATACCTTTCTGGTTTGGGTCAGCATTAGGTTGGTGTGATTTTTAAGCCTTTTAGTTCCATAAATCCTGTGTTACAATTGCTGTTATAAGGTCCTTTTTATTAATTGAAAGGAATGTAGGATAATAAGAGGGTTAGATTTCACTAAAGTTATCATACTGAGTCCATACTACATGCCACGGACTGGATCAGGCATTTTCATGTATATTGTGCCATTTAATCTTCAGGACAACTCTGAGGGTGTTGTTTACAATTTGGATTATTGTGTGGTTATAGTTAGAAAATCACTTAATTTTTTTTCCAAATATAAGATACTATAGAAATGATTAATTACAGAGGATAAAGTTAATGGTGTCAGTTTAATAAAAATAACTATGAAATCTTTGGTGGATGATTTCTAAAGCAATGCCACTTCCATTCATTTTTATGTGATTCAGTAATCATGTTTTTCTACTTGTGATATCACCATCGAAACTTTTGTTTGGAGGATAAATATATCACATTAAGTTAGAAAATAAAGATGTTAAGCTCATTTATGAAATTAATACGCATTTAATTCTTTTAAGTTCCTGTATACAACTTCTGGGAGGTTAGAATACAATAACCTGCTGAATTAGAGCCTTATAGTTGCCCATGATATTAATACTGTCTATAGAAGAAAAAGAAAGGCATTTATTCAGCATCTGTTTTGTGCACAGCACATTGCAGTAATAGTAGTAGTAATAGTTGCAGCAGTAGCTGCTTCCATTTTTCTAGCATTTCTCCATTTTTTCCAGGTGTTGTGTCAAGGGCCTTTTAGAAATTATTCTTTTTAATCCTTAGAGTGAAGTTATTCCCATTTCACAGTTGGGTAAACCGAAGCTTGGAGATACAGAGTAACTTGCCCAAGGTTACACAACTTGTGAAAAATTGAGATCTGAACTCAGGCCTTGTCTAATTCCCAAACATATGCTTTCCTTTATACCATTTGGCCTCTCATTTTTTCTGAGTCGAGTCATCCTTTATGGACATTATTTGGAAGGGCTGACATAATCCCAACACTCTGAGAAACAAAGGAGGGAAAATAGGTTTGTTACAATAGGAAAGCTAGCATAAAAAACAAAAATCTTAATTTACTTGAATCTGTCTGGCTACTGGCCTGAGGACATAAATATGTTTTTCTAACTAGTGAAGTGAAAATTCTGGAAAATAAAATTTGATATAAGAAGGTAAAATAAATACTTATTTTGCTTACAGTAATTACTAAGAAGTATTAACCTGAAGCCCTAAATTTATGTTCATGAATCAAATTTAGACTTGTCTGTTTTTCCCAGTAGAATATAAGCTCCATGAGGCAGGAATTTTTATCTGTTTTGCTCACTGTTATATTCCCAGAGCCTAGAGCAGTGGCTGAGACATAGTGCTCAATAACTAGCGTTGAATGAAGGAATGAAGTTCTGCTATATATTCTTTATGACTTAAAAAAAGTCATCTGTACCTATATGACTGCCGTGTTTGTCTTTTGTCCTTTTATTTCTCCTGAATTTCATTGTCTTGTCTTCCACTGTTTGCTGGGCATCTTTCTTGGGATGTTGTGCTGTCCACCTCATACTAAGCCACATCGAAGACCAAACTTCTTATCCTCATTGAAAAAAATAGTGTTTTCCTTTGTACTTCCTTATTTCAGTAGCAAATTCTACTTTAGATAACCAAAGGTCAAAACTTAGGAGTAATCTTTTGCTCCTTCTGTTTGTTCTCCCTTCTCTAAAGTCTTAGAAATGTGTTCCTTTCCATTTTTCCTGCTGCCATCCTAGTGCACCTGGCCCTTCACCTTATTGCTGACCTGCCTCTGTTGCACCCTGGCTGGTTTCTTGCACCTCCAGAATACATTCTACCCTGTGTCATATAATCCCCTGAGAACATGTATCACTGTCTTGCTCAGAAACCTTCCTAACATACAGAGGGACCTAGGGCCAGATCATTAAACTCCATACCAAGGAGTTTGGGCCTTATCCTCTTGTTTTGTTTTTGTATTTTATTATTTTATTTATTTTGGCCGTGCTGCACAGCTTGCAGGATCTTAATTCCCTGACCAGGGTTTGAACCCGTGCCCTGAAAGCACAGAGTCCTAACCACTGGACCACCAGGGAATTCCCTGTTTTGTTTTTTGATTGAAATACAATTTATGTACAATATTATGTTAGTTTCAGGTGTACTACATAGTGATCTGACATTTGCGTACATTATGAAATGATCACCATGATAAGTTTAGTAACTATCTGTTCCCATACAAAATTACTGTAGTATTATTGACCATATTCCTTATGCTGTATATTACATCCCTGTGGCTTATTTATTTTATAATTGGCTGTTTGTAACTCTTAATCCCCTTCACCTATTTTACCCCTACCTGGGCCTTATCCTCTTGGAATTGATAACATGGTCTAAATTACTGACTTTTTAATACCGAATCTCCCAATGTTCCAATCATGTTGGGCACATGATCCAAACCCTGTTACCGCGGGCAGTAGTTTTAACTTGTTTCTTTGATACTGCATAACTGGGATTGCCAATTTTCAGCTCAGGATCAGGCTGTTCTCACTGCCCTGTACTTTAGCTCTTTTTATCTAGTTTCACATTCAGAGGCTCATTAATTGTCACTCTATTTGTAAATTGTATTGGATACAATTTCTATCAAAGTTCTTTTAGTGACAGATGCCCAACTCAGACAAGCTTAAGAGAAAAAAATGGGAGAGATTTATTGGTTTATGTGACAGAAAAGTCCAGGGGATATTGTTGCCTTCATATGTGGGTAGATCCAGGTGACCAGTTGGTCTCTCTCCTCTCTTTACTGGCCTCACTTTCAGGCAGGCTCTCTTCATGTGATGTCTCCAGGAGCTAAATCACACTGGAAAAGAGTAACTTTTCCTTAGGAGCGTGTAACAGATAAGGAAGAGTGAGAGTCTCGCTGGTTGGTCCCTTGTCCTTTACTGAAGCAGTCACTGTGGCTAGTGTCCTGGGAATGTTCTGACTGATTAGACCTGAGTTGAGTACCTCTCTGGAGCTGGGGGATGAGGGTCCAACTTCATAGATGGAAGGACTGAGAAAGGGGAAGGAAAACGGAAAACACGCTGTCACCAGAAAGTGGGGCCAGTACCGGGCGGGTGAGGACAGTGACATCGCTGCCTATTCTTAGAACCTGCTGTTTGGTGAATACTCAGTAAGTGTTGATGATGAAAATTGGGAATGGTCTGGAAAATATCGTATCATGCTGGTCCCCCAGTTTATCAGAAATTCACTCCATGAGGGACCCACTATGTGGAATGTTGAGGTTACTGCAGTGAAGACTGTTCTGTGTTGAGAGCCAAGTCATTGAATGGCAGTTATTCATCCCTTGATATGTGACAGGGAAAAAAGAGAGGATTATGGGAAGAATCAACAAAATATGTGCTTATGTTGTGTGAATTTATGTTATTTTGGGTGGAAACTTTATATAAAATACATAACAGATCTTTCAAGCTTTTGGCTGATTACTGGAAGAGTTTACTTAGATGAAAAGGTAAAAATATGTTTATTGAGTAAAAAGAAAAATTTAGCATGAATGTCTTAATATAATTGCCTAATATGTTTGAAAGCAGGTATCTGACATTTAAACTTTACCTCTGTGAAAGGTTCCCAAGATAGGCAAATGCATTTTATTTACTACAGTATAGAAGACAGATAAATATATAAGAAAAAAGCAGAGTATGTTTATGATCAAAACAGTTTTTACTAATTGTGATTAACTTATTTAATAAATTTGTAGGTTATCTTTATCTTGAGAATTAAATATAGAAGTAGGTACCTGTTAGCGTGGTTGAACAGAAATCATATTGGTTTTTCTCTTTAAATACAATCTTGTTCCTAAAACTGAAATGAAACTGTGGTTGTACTTTCCCTAATGATTGTATCTAGAAATTCATCAGCCACTAACCTATTATGAAACTTATTTCTCATTTATACTCTTTACTATTTTCTGTGATTTCCCAAATGCATGATGGCAAAACTGCCTCTTATTCATATGTTATATACTAATCTAATCCTTCGTTTTGTTGCTTTCTTCCATTTTTCCTTTTCTCCCTATACTTTCAAACTGGCCCTTTATTGTTAGCCTGACTTTTTCTAATTTTTCCTCCTTAGGGTGAATTTCTTTTATTTACCTTGCTTTTTTTCTTTCTCCTCCTTTTATTGATGTCATATCCCTTTAACTGCTTTTCTTTTAACACCTGAGACCGTGGTTTGATTTCATCCTTTCAGGTTTTAATTCTTTAAGTTTTCTGTTTTTTCAAGTACATTTTTTTTTCTTTTTTTTTTTTCAAGTACATTTTGAGTGAAGCTTAATTCAGGCTATTTATTAACGTGTTTACTTATCTAGAATTCTCTTTCACTTATAGAAGTCAATTTTAGTTATGGCTGAATTGCCTCTTTATTGTTTTAGAATTTGACATTAACGGTGTACAGTTATTAAGTTGAATGAATTTTCCAATTAATTCCTCTTGGTACTTTTTACATTCTAATTAAGGATTTTCTAATTTGTTTATTAATAAGCCTATAAGCATTAGAGGCTGAAATTGTGTCAGGTGCTGTTAAGGGACACAAAAGTAACCTCTTGACCAGTGTTTCCTATATTTTTTGATTCACAAATCCTTTCACAAAAATGTATAATCTTGTGGACTACCTTAATTACACATTAAAAAATGTATCCTATTTTTGATAAGGTGATTTTAAATAGTAAAAAGTAACTTCCTATTAAACATTATAACATACATTTTGAATACAGTTTGTAATGATATTCATAATATAAAAAGAAAAATTTCTTTTCCCTCTTTAACATGTATTTTAAATTAATTGAGTAAGGAGAAGCATTATTTATACACAAATAAAAAGTGACATTTAGTTTGGGGATCGAATATATATTAAAATAGAGATTGTATTTGGCTCTGCTTTATACTATAGAAATAGACAACTTTCCTGTCCTCATGTTTGTTATTCATGCATTTGTGCTTTAAAAATTATTTCTTAGAATTTTTTTGTGTTTTGTTTCTAAATGATAAAAAGATAGTGGTTTTCAGCTGTATGTAAGCATTCCTTTGCAAATAGCATACTTCCTGTGTGGATGGTTTTTCAAAATTGAATGAAAAGGCCAAACTGGCTGTAATTGTCACTTAATTTTCCCCTTTCACATTGGTTTTTGAAATACTGGAGACATCTTGCAAAGTTATACAAGGATTTTTCTTTTTTCTCCCATATCTCTTCCCTCTTGCGTCTCCCTCCCTCCCACCCTCCCTATCCCACCCCTCTGGGTGCTCACAAAGCACCGAGCTGATCTCCCTGTGCTATGCAGCTGCTTCCCACTAGCTATCTATTTTACGTTTGGTGGTGTATATATGCCCATGCCACTCTCTCACTTTGTCACAGCTTACCCTTCCAAGCCCTCCCCATATCCTCAAGTCCATCCCTAGTAGGTCTGTGTCTTTATTTCTGTCTTACCCCTAGGTTCTTCATGACATTTCTTTTTCTTAGATTCCATATATATGTGTTAGCATACGGTATTTGTCTTTCTCTTCCTGACTTACTTCACTCTGTATGACAGACTCTAGGTCCATCCACCTCACTACAAATAACTCAATTTCGTTTCTTTTTATGGCTGAGTAATATTCCATTGTATATATGTGCCACATCTTCTTTATCCATTCATCCGATGATGGACACTTAGGTTGTTTCCATCTCCTGGATATTGTAAATAGAGCTGCAATGAACATTTTGGTACATGACTCTTTTTGAATTATGGTTTTCTCAGGGTATATGCCAAGTAGTGGGATTGCTGGGTCATATGGTAGTTCTATTTGTAGTTTTTTAAGGAACCTCCATACTGTCCTCCATAGTGCTGTACCAATTCACATTCCCACCAGCAGTGCAAGAGTGTTCCCTTTTCTCCACACCCTCTCCAGAATTTATTGTTTCTAGATTTTTTGATCATGGCCATTCTGACCGGTGAGAGATGAGATCTCATTGTAGTTTTGATTTGCATTTCTCTAATGATTAATGATGTTGAGGATTCTTTCATGTGTTTGTTGGCAGTCTGTATATCTTCTTTGGAGAACTGTCTATTTAGGTCTTCTGCCCATTTTTGGATTGGGCTGTTTGTTTTTTTGTTGTTGAGCTGCATGAGCTGCTTGTAAATTTTGGAGATTAATCCTTTGTCAGTTGCTTCATTTGCAAATATTTTCTTCCATTCTGAGGGTTGTCTTTTGGTCTTGTTGATGGTTTCCTTTGCTGTGCAAAAGCTTTGAAGTTTCATTAGGTCCCATTTGTTTATTTTTTGTTTTTATTTCCATTTCTCTAGGAGGTGGGTCAAAAAGGATCTTGCTGTGATTTATGTCATAGAGTGTTCTGCCTATGTTTTCCTCTAAGAGTTTGATAGTTTCTGGCCTTACATTTAGGTCTTTAATCCATTTTGAGCTTATTTTTATGTATGGTGTTAGGGAGTGTTCTAATCTCATACTTTTACATGTACCTGTCTAGTTTTCCCAGCACCACTTATTGAAGAGGCTATCCTTTCTCCACTGTACATTCCTGCCTCCTTTATCAAAGGTAAGGTGACCATATGTGCGTGGGTTTATCTCTTGGCTTTCTATCCTGTTCCATTGATCTATATTTCTGTTCTTGTGCCAGTACCATACTGTCTTGATTACTGTAGCTTTGTAGTGTAGTCTGAAGTCAGGGAGCCTGATTCCTCCAGCTCCGTTTTTCGTTCTCAAGATTGCTTTGGCTATTCGGGGTCTTTTGTGTTTCCATACAAATTGTGAAATTTTTTGTTCTAGTTTTGTGAAAAATGCCACTGGTAGTTTGATAGGGATTGCATTGAATCTGTAGATTGCTTTGGGTAGTATAGTAATTTTCACAATGTTGATTCTTCCAATCCAAGAACATGGTATATCTCTTCATCTATTTGTATCATCTTTAATTTCTTTCATCAGTGTCTTATAATTTTCTGCATACAGGTCTTTTGTCTCCTTAGGTAGGTTTATTCCTAGATATTTTATTCTTTTTGTTGCAATGGTAAATGGGAGTGTTTTCTTGATTTCACTTTCAGATTTTTCATCATTAGTGTATAGGAGTGTCAGATATTTCTGTGCATTAATTTTGTATCCTGCTACTTTACCAAATTCATTGATTAGCCCTAGTAGTTTTCTGGTGGCATCTTTAGGATTCTCTATGTATAGTATCATGTCATCTGCAAACAGTGACAGGTTTACTTCTTCTTTTCCAATTTGATTCCTTTTATTTCCTTTTCTTCTCTGATTGATATGGCTAAAACTTCCAAAACTATGTTGAATAAGAGTGGTGAGAGTGGGCAACCTTGTCTTGTTCCTGATCTTAGTGGAAATGCTTTCAGTTTTTCCACCATTGAGGATGATGCTGGCTGTGGGTTTGTCATATATGGATTTTATTATGTTGAGGAAAGTTCCCTCTATGCCTACTTTCTGCAGGGTTTTTATCATAAATCGGTGTTGAATTTTGTCGAAAGCTTTCTCTGCATCTATTGAGATGACCATATGGTTTTTCTCCTTCAGTTTGTTAATATGGTGTATCATGTTGATTGATTTGCGTACATTGAAGAATGCTTGCATTCCTGGAATAAACCCCACTTGATCATGGTGTATGATCCTTTTAATGTGCTGTTGGATTCTGTTTGCTAGTATTTTGTTGAGGATTTTTGCATCTATGTTCATCAGTGATATTGGCCTGTAGTTTTCTTTCTTTGTGACTTCCTTGTCTGGTTTTGGTATCAAGGTGATGGTGGCCTCGTAGAATGAGTTTGGGAGTGCTCCTCCCTCTGCTATATTTTGGAAGAGTTTGAGAAGGATAGGTGTTAGCTCTTCTCTAAATGTTTGATAGAATTCGCCTGTGAAGGCATCTGGTCCTGGGCTTTTGTTTGTTGGAGGATTTTTTTTTTTTTTTTTGCGGTACGCGGGCCTCGCGCTGCTGTGGCCTTTCCCGTTGCGGAGCACAGGCTCCAGACGCGCAGGCTCAGTGGCCATAGCTTCACGGGCCCAGCTGCAACACGGCATGTGGGATCTTCCAGGACCAGGGCATGAACGCGTGTCCCCTGCATCGGCAGGCGGACTCTCAACTACTGCGCCACCAGGGAAGCCCTGTTGGAAGATTTTTAATCACAGTTTCCATTTCAGTGCTTGTGATTGGTCTGTTCATATTTTCTATTTCTTACTGATTCAGTCTTGTCAGGTTGTGCATTTCTAAGAATTTGTTCATTTCTTCCAGGTTGTCCATTTTATTGGCATAGTGTTGCTTGTGGTAATCTCTCATGATCTTTTGTATTTCTGCAGTGTCAGTTGTTACTTCTCCTTCTTCATTTCTAATTTTATTGATTTGAGTCTTCTCCCTTTTTTTCCTGATGAGTCTGGCTAATGGTTTATCAATTTTGTTTATGTTCTCAAAGAACCAGCTTTTAGTTTTATTGATCTTTGCTATCATTTCCTTCATTTCTTTTTCATTTATTTCTGATCTGATCTTTATGATTTCTTTCCTTCTGCTAACTTTGGGGTTTTTTTGTTCTTCTTTCTCTAATTGCTTTAGGTGCAAGGTTAGGTTGTTTATTCGAGATGTTTCCTGTTTCTTAAGGTAGGGTTGTATTGTTAGAAACTTCCTTCTTAGAACTGCTTTTGCTGCATCCCATAGGTTTTGGGTTGTCATGTCTCCAGTCATTTGTTTCTAGGTATTTTTTTATTTCCTCTTTGATTTCTTCAGTGATCACTTCTTTATTAAGTAGTGTATTGTTTACCCTCCATGTGTTTGTATTTTTTACAGATCTTTTCCTGTAATTGATATCTAGTCTCATAGCGTTGTAGTCGGAAAAGATACTTGATACAATTTCAATTTTCTTAAATTTACCAAGGCTTGATTTGTGACCCCAAGATATGATCTATCCTGGAGAATGTTCCATGAGCACTTGAGAAAAATGTGTATTCTGTTTTTGGAATGTCCTATAAATATCAATTAAGTCCATCTCCTTTAATGAATCATTTAAAGCTTGTGTTTCCTTATTTATTTTCATTTTGGATGATCTGTCCATTGGTGAAAGTGGGGTGTTAAAATCCCCTACTATGAATGTATTACTGTCGATTTCCCCTTTTATGGCTGTTATTATTTGCCTTATGTATTGAGGTGCTCCTATGTTGGGTGCATAAATATTTACAATTGTTATATCTTCTTCTTGGATTGACCCCTTGATCATTATGTAGTGTCCTTCTGTGTCTCTTGTAATAGTCTTTATTTTAAAGTCGATTTTGTCTGATACGAGAATTGCTACTCCAGCTTTCTTTTGGTTTCCATTTGGATGGAATACCTTTTTCCGTCCCCTCACTTTCAGTCTGTATGTGTCTCTAGGTCTGAAGTGGGTCTCTTGTAGACAGCATATATATGGGTCTTGTTTTTGTATCCATTTAGCCAGTCTGTGTCTTTTGGTGGGAGCATTTAATCCATTTACATTTAAGGTAATTATTGATATGTATGTTCCTATTCCCATTTTCTTAATTGTTTTGGGTTTGTTATTGTAGGTCTTTTCCTTCTCTTGTGTTTCTTGCCTAGAGAAGATCCTTTAGCATTTGTTGTAAAGCTGGTTTGGTGGTGCTGAACTGTCTCAGCTTTTGCTTGTCTGTAAAGGTTTTAATTTCTCCATCAAATCTGAATGAGATCCTTGCTGGGTAGAGTAATCTTGGTTGTAGGTTTTTCTCCTTCATCACTTTAAATATGTCCTGCCAGTCCCTTCTGGCTTGCAGAGTGTCTGCTGAAAGATCAGCTGTAAACCTTATGGGGATCCCCTTGTGTGTTATTTGTTGTTTTTCCCTTGCTGCTTTTAATATGTTTTCTTTGTATTTAATTTTTGACAGTTTGATTAATATGTGCCTTGGCGTGTTTCTCCTTGGATTTATCCTGTATGGGACTCTGTGCTTCCTGGACTTGATTAACTATTTCCTTTCCCATATTAGGGAAGTTTTCAACTATAATCTCTTCAAATATTTTCTCGGTCCCTTTCTTTTTCTCTTCTTCTGGAACCCCTATAATTTGAATGTTGGTGCACTTAATGTTGTCTCAGAGGTCTGTGAGATTGTCCTCAGTTCTTTTCATTCTTTTTTCTTTATTCTGCTCTGCAGTAGTTATTTCCACTATTTTATCTTCCAGGTCACTTATCCGTTCTTCTGCCTCAGTTATTCTGCTATTGATCCCTTCTAGAGTATTTTTAATTTCATTTATTGTGTTGTTCATCGTTGCTTGTTTCATCTTTAGTTCTTCTAGGTCCTTGTTAAATGTTTCTTGAATTTTCTCCATTCTATTTCCAAGATTTTGGATCATCTTTACTATCGTTATTCTGAATTACTTTTCAGGTAGACTGCGTATTTCCTCTTCATTTGTTAGGTCTGGTGGGTTTTTATCTTGCTCCTTCATCTGCTGTGTGTTTTTTTGCCTTCTCATTTTGCTTATCTTACTGTGTTTGGGGTCTCCTTTTTGCAGGTTGCAGGTTTGTAGTTCCCGTTGTTTTTGGTGTCTGTTCCCAGTGGCTAAAGTTGGTTCAGTGGGTTGTGTAGGCTTCCTGGTGGAGGTGACTAGTGCCTGTGTTCTGGTGGATGAGGCTGGATGTTGTCTTTCTGGTGGGCAGGTCCACATCTGGTGGTGTGTTTTGGGGTGTCTGTGGACTTATTATGATTTTAGGCAGCCTCTCTGCTAATAGGTGGGTTTTTATTCCTGTCTTGCTAGTTGTTTGGCATAGGGTGTCCAGCACTGTAGTTTGCTGCTCCTTGAGTGAAGCTGGGTGTTGGTGTTGATATGGAGATCTCTGGTAGATTTTCGCCATTTGATATTATGTGGAACTGGGAAGTCTCTTGTGGATCAGTGTCCTGAAGTTGGCTCTCCCACCTCAGAGGCACAGCACTGACTCCTGGCTGCAGCACCAAGAGCCTTTCATCCACACGGCTCGAAATAAAATGGAGAAAAAGTAGAAAGAAAGAAAGAAAGAGGACAAAAGAAAATAAAGTAAGATAAAATAAAATAAAGTTATTAAAATAAAAAATAATTATTAAGCAAATTTTTTTTAAAAAGTAAAAAACAAAAAGGACGGATAGAACCCTAGGACAAATGGTGAAAGCAAAGCTATACAGACAAAATCTCACACAGAAGCATACACATACACACTCACAAAAAGAGGAAAAGGGGAAAAAATAATAAATCTTGCTTTCAAAATCCACCTCCTCAATTTGGGATGATTCGTTGTCTATTCAGGTATTCCACAGATGCAGGTACGTCAAATTGATTGTGGAGCTTTAATCCGCTGCTTCTGATGTGGCTGGGAGGGATTTCCCCTTCTCTTCTTTGTTCTCACAGCTCCCCGGGCTCAGCTTTGGATTTGGCCCCGCCTCTGCGTGTAGGTCGCTGGAGGGCATCTGTTCTTCGCTGAGACAGGACGGGGTTAAAGGAGCCGCTGATTCAGGGGCTCTTGCTCACTCAGGCCGGGGGGAGGGAGGGGTACGGAGTGCGGGGTGAGCCTGCGGCGGCAGAGTCCAGCATGACGTTGCACCATCCTGAGGCGTGCCGTGCGTTCTCCCGGGGAAGTTGTCCCTGGATCCTGGGACCCTGGCAGTGGCGGCTGCACAGGCTCCCGGGAGGGGTGGTGTGGATAGTGACCTATGTTCGCACACAGACTCTTGGTGGCGGCAGCAGCAGCCTTAGCGTCTCATGCCCGTCTCTGGGATCCGCGCTGTTAGCCGCGGCTCGCGCCTGTCTCTGGAGGTCCTTTAAGCAGCGCTCTTAATCCCCTATCCTTGCACACCAGGAAACAAAGAGGGAGGAAAAAGTCTCTTGCTTCTTCGACAGGTCTAGACTGTTCCCCGGACTCCCTCCAGGCTAGCCGTGGTGCACTAACCCCCTGCAGGCTGTGTTCACGCTGCCAACCCCAGTCCTCTCCCTTTGCTCCGACTGAAGCCCGAGCCTCAGCTCCCAGTCCCCGCCCGCCCCAGCCGGTGAGCAGACAAGCCTCTCGGGCTGGTGAGTGCTGGTCGCACCGATCCTCTGTGCAGGAATCTCTCCGCTTTGCCTTCCGCGCCCCTGTTGCTGCGCTCTCCTCCTCGGCTCCGAAGCTTCCCCCCTCTGCCACCCGCAGTCTCCGCCCGCGAAGGGGCTTCCTAGTGTGTGGAAACCTTTCCTCCGTCACAGCTCCTGCCCACTGGTGCAGGTCCCATCCCTATTCTTTTGTCTCTCTTTATTCTTTTTTCTTTTGCCCTACCCAGGTACGTGGGGAGTTTCTTGCCTTTTGGGAGGTCTGAGGTCTTCTGCCAGCGTTCAGTAGGTGTTCTGTAGGAGTTGTTCCACGTGTAGATGTATTTCTGGTGTATCTGTGGGGAGGAAGGTGATCTCCGCGTCTTACCCTTCTGCCATCTTCCTGGATTTCCCCTATACAAGGATTTTAATCAGAAGGTTTAGCAAGATGATCTTGTGGCAAATTTGCAGAATTAGGTTCATTTCGTACCCTTCCCTAAAATGTATTTAAATATCATGTCTTATGCGTCTCTTTTAATAGATACCATTACTGTCTTTTAATTGGAACATCATTTGGACTCCTGGTTGAGAAACACTGACCAACCCTGACCAAGTAACTGGTTGCTTTGGTGCATGTATTTGGTGCTGGTTCAGTCTCTGAGCTAACTTTAACTTCCTTTTAACATGAAATATTTTAAGCTTGTGGAAGAGATACAAAGAATAATAAAATGAACATCTGTGTACTTGCAACCTAGCTCTTCTGAATTCCTTCATATTAATATTACTACATAATTATATAAGTTGTGTAATATAAAGCATTACAGATATCACCAAGGTTCCTATATTACTCCTTCCTCATTCTGTTTACCTTAACTCTCCCCAGAGGTAACTAGTGTGGTGAAGTTGATGTTTATTATTTCTCTTGTATGTTTCTATTTCACTACAGATACACACACACACACACACACACACACACACACACAAATGTCTTATTTCCAAAAACAAGATCATGTTTTCAAACTTTATAAAAAGTAATCATTCTGTAATATGTTTTTTTCCCACTCCTAAACCTATTTTTTTATGCTTTTGAGATGTTTGTGTTGATAAATGTAGTACTAGTTGATTTCATAGCTATATTCATTACAGAATTCCAATTTATTTACCTAGTTTTCTGCTGCTGGGCATTTAGATTTTTCCAGCTTTTGCTGTTATGAACAGTGCTACAATTAACATTTTTACATATCTCTTTGTGTACCTGTGTATGATTTTTCTCTAGGGCTTTGATCTTCAAATTTTGAAGTACCTCCAAAATATTTAAAAATTCTGTTTACTTCCTTGAGTACTTTTAGGTTAACATGCAGTTGACATACACCATTTTTAAAAAAGGTCTTTATGTAGTTGCAAAGAATGTCATTTCTGGTGTATTATAAATAGAGTTACTGAAAAAATCCATTATATTACTTTACAAAATTTATTGGGTACCTGCAAATTTTATAGCAGTTTGTTAACCATTCTCACTCTTTTTTTTAAAAAAACATCTTTATTGGAGTAAAATTGCTTTACAATGGTGTGTTAGTTTCTGCTTTATAACAAAGTGAATCAGTTATACATATACATATGTTCCCATATCTCTTCCCTCTTCCAGCTCCCTCATTCTCCCTCTTTTTAAAAATACGCATTTAGGGTCTTCTTCGACGGTCAATTTTTTCAGTGTCCCTTTTTTTTTTTTTTTGCCTAACTTCTTATTTCATTCTAATTCCTCTGTACAATTTTCCCCCCCTGGGTTATGAATTCTGTCCACTGATCTAAATGTCAGATAACATAAAACTCACCATTTTAAAGTGTACAGTTACGTGATTTTTAGTGTATTCATAAAGTTGTGCAACCATCATCACTATCTAATTCCAGAATATTTTCATTATGCCAAACAGAAACCCTGTACCTGTTAGCAGTCACTCCCCATTCCTCCTTCCTCCCAGTGCCTGACAACCACAGTCTACTTTCTGCTTATGGATTTTCTGTCCTAGGCATTTGTGGTCATTTGTGACTGACTTCTTTTACTTAGTGTAATGTTTTCAAGATTCATCCATGTTGTATCATATATCAGTACTTCATTCCTTTTTATGGCTGAATAATATTCCATAGTATACATATACCACATCTTATTTTTCCATCCATTAGTTGATGGACATTTGGGTTGCTTCCACCCTTTGCCTATTATGAATAATGCTGCTGTGAACATTCATGTACAAATTTTTGAGTGGACATATGGGTATGTCTCTTGGGTGTTTGCCTAGGAGTAGAATTGATGGGTCCATGGTAACTCAATGTTTACTTTTTGAGGAAGTGCCAAACTTTTTCACAGCAACTGTACCAGTTTACATTCCTACCAGCAGTGTATGAGAGTTGCATTTTCTCCACGTTCTCATCAATACTTATTTTCTGAAGTTTTATTTATTTATTTATTTATTTTTTGGGTACAGTGTACTTTATTGATGGTACATGACAAGGTAGGGCTCCCTAAGCCCCTCCTCCTCCCCTTCCTCAGGGGGTCTGGGATGGAAACCACGTGGAGGTCGGGAGATTCTCAAGTGTGTTGGAGGACGGAGTTGGGGCAAGGACTCCCCAGCAGCAGAGGACCTCTCTCTTCCTCTCGTGCTCCTGCTGAGGCTGGTGGTCCAGGGACTCTTACTCCTTGGAGGCCATGTGGACCATGAGGTCCACCACCTGTTGCTGTAGCCAAATTCATTGTCATACCAGGAAATGAGCTTGACAAAGTGGTCGTTGAGGGCGATGCCAGCCCCAGCATTGAAGGTAGAAGAGTGGGTGTCACTGTTGAAGTCATAGGAGACAACGTGGTCCTCAGTGTAGCCCAGGATGCCCTTGAGGGGGCCGTCCACCGCTTGCTTCACCACCTTCTTGATGTCCTCGTATTTGGCAGGTTTCTCCAGGCGGCAGGTCAGATCCACGATGGACACGTTGGGGGTGGGGACGTGGAAAGCCATGCCAGTGAGCTTCCCATTCAGCTCAGGGATGACCTTGCCCACAGCCTTGGCAGCGCCAGTAGAAGCAGGGATGATGTTCTGGGCAGCCCCTCGGCCATCACACCACAGCTTCCCGGAGGGGCCATCCATGGTCTTCTGGGTGGCAGTGATGACATGGACCGTCGTCATGAGTCCCTCCACGATGCCGAAGTGGTCATGGATGACCTTGGCCAGGGGGGCCAAGCAGTTGGTGGTGCAGGAGGCATTGCTGACAATCTTGAGGTGGTTGTCATACTTCTCATGGTTCACGCCCATGACAAACATGGGGGCATCGGCAGAAGGGGCAGAGATGATGACCCTCTTGGCTCCACCCTTCAAGTGAGCCCCGGCCTTCTCCATGGTGGTGAAGACGCCGGTGGACTCCACCACATACTCATCACCAGCATCACCCCATTTGATGTTGGTGGGATCTCACTCCTAGAAGATGGTGATGGCCTTTCCATTGACGACAAGCTTCCCGTTCTCAGCTTTGACTGTGCCATGGAACTTGCCATGGATGGAATCATACTGGAACATGTAGACCATGTAGTGAAGGTCAATGAAGGGGTCATTGATGACACCAATGTCCACTTTGCCAGAGTTAAAAGCAGCCCTGGTGACCAGGCACCGAATACGGCCAAATCCGTTCGCTCCGACCTTCACCATCTTGTCTCCGGGACGCAGCTGGCACTGCACACAAGACACGGCTGTCTGTCGAACGGGAGGAGCAGAGAGCTTTTCATTCATTTATTTTTTTAAAAAATATTTATTTGGTTGCATTGGTCTTAGTTGCAGCACGCGGGATCTTTGTTGCGGCATGTGGAATGTTTCGTTGCAGAGCGAGGGCTCTTCGTTGCAGTGCGTAGGCGTCTCTCTAGTTGTGGCGTGGGGACTTCTCTCTGGTTGTGGTGCGCAGGCTCGGTAGTTGCGTCACGTGGGCTCTCTAGTTGTGCGCGCGTGCTTAGTTGCCCAATGGCATGTGGGATCTTAGTTCCCCAACCAGGGATCAAACCTGTGTCCCCTGCATTGGAAGGTAGATTCTTAACCACTGGACTACCAGGGAAGTCCCATTCATTTATTGTTATAAAATTATTTATATAAATAAATGAATGAATGGCTATCCTAGTAAGTACAAGCTGGTATCTCATTATGGCTTTGATTTGTATTTCCCTAATGACTATTGGTTTTTAGTATCTTTTCATGTGCCTGTGTGGCCATTTGTATATCTCCTTTGGAAAAATGTCTACTCCAATCGTTTGACCGTTTTCAAAATTATTTGTCTTTTTATTGTTGTGTTGTAAGAGTTCTTTATATGTTCTGGATATTAGACCCTTTTCAGATATATGATTTGCAAATAATTTCCTCTTATTTTGTTGGTTGTTTTTCACAAGAACAACCTTGATAATGCTTTTTACATACAAAAGTTTAAAATTTTGATGAAGTCTAATTTTTCTTTTCTTTTTTTTTTTTGTTCATTTGCTTGTGCTTTAAGTGTCTTTCTTATCTAGGAAACCATTTCCTAATCCAAGGTCATGAAGATTTACACCTGTGTTTTCTTTTTAAGAGTTTTATAGGGTTAGCTTTTACATTTTGGTCTTTGATCCATTTTGAATTAATTTTTGTACATGCTGTGTGAGGTGGTGGTTCCACTTCATTTTGTTGCATGTGGATATCCAGTTGTTCCAGCACCATTTATTGAAGAGACTATTTTTCCCCCATTGAATGGTCCTGGTACCCATGTCAAAAATCAGTTAACTCTAGATGAATGGGTTTATTTCTAGACTCACAGTTATGTTCCATTGACCTATATGTTTGTTGTTATGTCAGTACCAGACCATCCTGATTAGTTTGTAATAAGCAGTTTTGTAATAAGTTTCAAAATCTTCATATATAGTTTTAAAAAAGTTTTATTTTGAGATAATCGTCGATCCATATACAGTTCTAAGAAATGATAGATTTCTTATATCTGTCACTCGTTTCTCTTAATAGTAACATCTTGCATAACCATAGTACAAGAGCACAACCAGAATATTGGCATTGATACAGTCCATCAACCTTATTCAGATTTTGACCAGTTTTACGTGCACTAATTTGTGTGTGTACGTGTATTTCCCCCATAGAAGTTTATTCTAATATAGTTCTATGCTTGAAGATAGTTTGAGTATCCTATCTTTTCTGTAATAAGGATTTGTAAATAAATGATTTTTTTCAGCTTTCTATGACCATGAGACCTCACATGCTGAAGATTTTCTTCTGAATTAACTAATTATTACAGTTACTTGTAGTATATAGCTGAGCAAATGACACAAATCTAATACACGTTTTTTGAAAAAACTTTTAAACATTTTTTATTGGAAAAGCATCTCTTGTTGAGATGGATAGTACTTTTAAAAATCTGTGATGAGGGACTTCCTTGGTGGCACAGTGGTTGAGAATCTGCCTGCCAATGCAGGGACACAGGTTCGAGCCCTGGTCTGTGAGGATCCTACATGCTGCAGAACAACTAAGCCCGTGCACCGCAACTACTGAGCCTGCGCGCCTAGAGCCTGTACTCCACAAGGAGAAGCCACCACAGTGAGAGGCCCGCACACTGCAACGAGGAGTAGCCCCGGCTCGCCGCAACTGGAGAAAGCCCTCACGCAGCAATGAAGACCCAACGCAGCCAAAAAAAAAAAAAAAAAAAAATCTGTGATGAAATAATTTACTGTTAGAACGAGACAGAGTTTAGTGTAAATATTAATCCCTTTTCCCCTTTTGGTAAATGTAAAACTAATAAAACTTGTTAACATAAATAAGTTTTAAAATTATTTTTAAAAATATTTATTTATTTTTTGGCTGCATTGGGGCTTAGTTGCAGCACGCGGGATCTTTCATTAATTGTGGCACGCAGGCTTAGTTTCCCTGTGGCATGTGGCATTGCAAGACAGATTCTTAACCACTGGACCACGAGGGAAGTCCCAAATAAGTATCTTTAAATGGAAGAAACTTTGTTGTGGCAGGGTCTGTCAAGTATTTGAACTCCTTTTAAATTATATGCCAAAAGTCAAATGATAGTCTTTCATCGAAAATTCGTTTTAAGTATGTACCAGGCAACAGCTGAGTTATATCTGCCTTCAGTTTTGTTGTAAGCAAAAAATTGGAAACCACCTGACTTTC
The DNA here is from genome assembly GCF_963455315.2 of Globicephala melas. Lineage (NCBI taxonomy): Eukaryota > Metazoa > Chordata > Mammalia > Artiodactyla > Delphinidae > Globicephala > Globicephala melas. Next base: position 56,668,895 of record NC_083328.1, on the reverse strand, counting down.
AAAAGGATTTGTTACCTAGTCATTAGGAGTAAAATTGCTGGGTCAGAGCACTTCAATTTTAGATATTACTAAATTGTTCTTAAAAGGAATTGGTCTAGATTTTACTCCCGTGTTTGGGTTCATTTTACTCGTTCATGTTTGGGTGTTCTAGTTTTTTTTTTCACTCCAATCTGATGGGTATGAAATTGTATATGGTGGTTTTATTTTGCATTCTCTTGATTACTAGTAAGAGTGACTATCTTTCAATATGTTTAAAGGCCATATTTCATTTATGTTCATTTGAATTGCTTTTCCTTGCCTTTTGCCCATTTGTCATTTGGGTTGATTTTTAAATTAGTTTATAGGAGTTCTTCATATATTCTGTATATTAATCCTGGGATTATATATGCAGCAATGATCTTCTTTTAGTAAATGGCTTATTTTATTTTACAGTTCAAAAATTTTACCTATAATTGATTGGATAAATAATTGATAAGAAGGAACAAATATTACAGAAGAATTCTGAATATTATAAGCAGATACTTCCCTGTCTAGGATGCGGAGCTTAATTTCTCTCCACTGCCCTCCTTAAGTATAGGCAGTATTTAGTGACTCTTATCCAAAGAGTAGAATATGGAGAGGGGAAAAATAGTAACTTTACAGTGGAGAAACTTGGCAAGCACTACCTTGACCAAATGATCAGGGTTAACATTGCTGTGGTAAAATGTGTTGATATCATGTGCCCCCTGATATGATGTGATTAGGAGGGTATGTTGCTTCTGTGGCGTTTTTCCCAAAGCCCCGTAACCCCAATGTAATCATGAGAAAAACATCAGACAAATTGAGGGACATTCCACAAAATGCTTGATAGTACACTATCTCAAAACTGTCAAGGTCGTGAAAAACAAGGAAACACTAAGAAACTGTCATAGACCAGGGGGGAGACAAAGGAGACATGATGAATAAATGTAATGTGGTATCCTGGAACAGAAAATAGTATATTAGTGTACAAACTGGAGAACTTCGAATAAAGTCTGGCGTTTAGGGAATAGAAAAGTACCAATATTGGTTTCTTAGTCTGGCAAATGTATCATAGTAATTTAATATGTTATCATTAGGTGAAACTGGATAAGAGGTGTCTGGGAATTCACTGTATCATCTCTGCAACTTTTCTGTAAATCCAAAATTATATTTTTAAAAAATTTATTAAGAAATTTTTACTTAATTTTGTTGAATCTAAGATGCCATCAATTATAAGATACACCGTTATTTTATGTACTACTAAGAAAGAAAAATGTTTCTAGTATTATTAAGATATTGGTATCAGTTCTAAGAAGCACCTTGATTTCAGAGATATTAAATGAGAAAAGAAAGGCATGTCTTTGAACAGATGAAATATGGTCTTTTCTTAAATTGGTAATGCATTCAAAAGCTACAAAGGGATATATGATAGAAAGTTTTCCTTTCCCTCTCTGGGAATAGTCTGTCATCAGTTGTGTAGCTTTCCAGATATGTTAGCAGCATATATAAACAATTGCATATTTTGTATGTTCTTCCTCCTCCTTTTTACATAAGAATGGCATATTTCCCCAATGATCTGTACTTTGCTTTTCCCTCTCCATCCTCACTGAGCAGCATATCTTAGAGATTCATACGAGCACATTTGAAAAAAAAATTCTTTGGTATTCCATTGCCTGGTTGTGTCTTAATTTATATAAAGGTGTTGAATGACCTTGTATCCATGTCATTTCACACATTTCTGGGTGTATTTTTAGGTTTAGTTCTCAGAAGTAAAATTGCTTTATCAGAGGGATATGTGCATTTTAGATTTTGTTAGGTATTGCCAAAAAGCTTTCCATAGAGATTTAGCCAACTTACATTACCACCAGCAATTATGGCTTGTCTTTAACTTTCTTTATGGTGTGTTTTTAACAGAAATTTAAATTTTAATGTAGTCAATTTTATCACTTTTTTTCCTTTATGGTTTGTGCCCTTTTTGTTATATTAAAAAATTCCTTTCCTTTACTGACCTTGTCAAGATATTCTCCTGTATTTCTTCCTCAACGTTAAAAAATATTTGCTTTTTCACTTTTTTTTTCTTTTTTTTTTTTTTTTTGCGGTACGCGGGCCTCTCACTGTTGTGGCCTCTCCCGTTGCAGAGCACAGGCTCCGGACGCGCAGGCTCAGCGGCCATGGCTCACGGGCCCAGCCGCTCTGCGGCATGTGGGATCTTCCCGGACCGGTGCACGAACCTGTGTCCCCTGTATCAGCAGGCGGACTCTCAGCCCTTGCACCACCAGGGAAGCCCTGCTTTTTCACTTTTTGATCTTTCTTCTACCTGTAATTTATTTTTATGTATAGTTTGTTATGACCTAATTTAGTTATTTTTATTTGGTAAGCAGTTGTCCCAGTCCCATTTATATAATAGTATACTTTGCTCCCTACAGATTTGAAATACACCTTAGTTACATAAAACTTCAAATTTCTCCTGGTTGTTTTTAGCCCTTTGTTCCCTTTATTTCAACAAAAATCCTTGTTGAGATTTTTGATTGGAATTTCACCTGATATTGAGATTAGCCTGGAGAAGTTCGTCATGTTTATCAATAGAGTCTTATCATCTAGAACATGCTTTATATTTCCACTTATTTAGATACCTTTTATGTCTTTAAGTAAATTGTTATAACTTTTTTCCAAATGGTCTCACATACTTTTATTGGATTTACCCCTAGATGTATAATTTTGTTGCTGTTGCTAAACCTAATTGATTACTGTAGTACATAGGAATGAAATTTTTATTTTTATTTTTATCAGTATTATCATTATAACAGTAAGCAATATTTAGCTCATAAGTCTCTATGGTTATCTGGGTGACTTGGCTGATCTCTGGTGAGTTTACCTGTATGGGTCTAGGCAGGAGCTTAGCTGGGCTTATCTGGTAGGGATGGGGTGTCGAAACTCTCTAATCCTCCTTGAACCAGAAACTCTCCGATTCTTACCATCGTTGTGATGGTAGAAATGCAAAAGCAGAATTGATTTTCTTATATATTGAACTTATATCTAGGAAACCTTCTGAAATTCTTGTAGTACTTAGAGCTTGTGAATTCTACTAAGTTATCTATGTTGATAATCATGCTGCCAATAAGTTGTAATAGTTTCTTTCTTTTTTTAAAATAAATTTATTTATTTTTGGCTGCACTGGGTCATCAATGCCGCACGCGGGCTTTCTCTAGTTGCGGCGAGCGGGGACCACTCTTCATTGCGGTGCACGGGCTTCTCATCGCAGTGGCTTCTCATGTTGCGGAGCATGGGCTCTAGGTGTGTGGGCTTCAGTAGTTGTAGCACGCAGGGTCAGTAGTTGTGGCTCACGGGCTCTAGAGCGCAGGCTCAGTAGTTGTGGCGCATGGGCTTAGTTGCTCTGCAGCATGTAGGATCCTCACGGACCAGGGCTCAAACCCGTGTCCCCTGCATTGGCAGGCGGATTCTTAACCACTGCACCACCAGGGAAGCCTGTAATAGTTTATTTCTGATCTGTATAGTCTGTGCTTCTTTTTGTTGTCTAATTATTGAATTGTTTAAGGTCTGTAGGACATTGTTGAACAGTCTTGTTTCTGACTTCAAAGAAATCTTCTAGAATAGTGCCTGGCACATAGTAGGTGACCAGTGATCATATAGCTTTTGTCCTTTAATCTGTTAATGTGTTAAGTTACACTGATAGACTTTCTAATTGTTTGACCATCCTTAATATCCCTGAAATGAACTCAATTTGGCCATGATATATTTTTTAATGTAGATTTTCTGGATTTGATTTGGTAATATTTTGTTTTGGGTTTTTATATCTATGTTCATGAGGTTTTCTTTTGGCAAGGGTATCACATTTTGTCTATTGTCTTTATTTTGTCTTCACCCTTAAATGCAGATATGTTTGGGGACAGAATTTAAGACCGTCTGTATAGAAGACTGGCCAGTTCAGGGAGTTGGGCTGAGCTACTGTAGGAATAAGCTTGGATGAGAATTTAATCTAGGGCATCATTGGCCTAGGGATAGAAGAGGGACAAAATGGGGAGAGAAGAGGGACAAAAATTGGAGTGGTTTTGTAGGCTGAGTGAATGGGGTGAGGTAAAGGAAGAGTTGATAAGTTTTGAAAGGTAGGGTGGATGATGACAAAATTGTGGGGGGAAAAAAGAAAAACCAAGAGGTAAAAAGAAGTGGATTTAATTACTTAATTTTTTTTTAATTACTTAAAATTTTAATACAGGAAATATTAGTCTGAAAGGGGTCTGGCTTTGTGCTAGAAATATAGTTTGGGCAGTTGTTATCATATAGACGCTAGAGGAAGCTGTGAATGCATATGGGATTGCATCTAGGGGGATCATAGAGAACTGGATTCAGGACAGCTCCAAGGACAGAGCCCAGGATTTGAGCAAAGGAATTGTCCCTTTTATGGAGTCTTTCAAGGTAGATGATTTATTATTTTTTACAAATGTGAGGGATCCATATTACCTTGTGGTAGTTTTGATTATCATTATGGATGGTTATAGTAGGATATTCTAAACATTAAAGCATATAGCACTCATGATAGTTATAGATTTATTATTTTTAAGTAATTAGGACATGTGCTTAATCTGTTACATTTTAGGGCTATTACTATAAATTTTCATGATGAACTTTTCTCATTGTATGTTGATTTTAAAGAATTATTAGATCAAAAATTTCTAACTAAAAATGAAAGTTTAGAATGTAGAAATATTTTTAGTATTGGTGTCAAAAATTCAGCCACTTACTTCTACACCTAGATTCCAAGATTGTATGTGGAAGATTTGTTCTTAATTCCGAGTATGTATTAGAATCATTTGTGGAGCTTTTAAAGACACTAATGCAATGCTGGGTCCCATCTGAGAGTGGTTAGTGTTGTGGCCCTATCATTTATCGTTTGTTTTTTAAGCCTCTATGGGTGATTTTGTTGTATACTCCAGTTGAGAACCCTATATCATGGATTTGGGCAGGGGCTAAATTTGTCAGTGTATTTTTTTCTTGGTTATATAGTTAACTTCTTTGCTTAATACTGTGACAGCAGAGGCCAGAATACCAGCAGATTAGTTGATCTGTCCTCCTCAGTGAGACTACTTGCATTTTTATGTGAACTTGAATTATGAAACAAAATTCAATAGCAGGTTAGTCTGAGCTCAGATTACTAAGAGGACTAGTTAAAAAAAATATGGTATGTCCACACAATGGAGTACTATAAATGGAGTAGCTATAAAAAGGAATGAGGATAATCTACATATCAGTTATGTGGTCATCTCAAGACTATATTGTTAAATGGAAAAAGCAAGGAGCAAAACAATGGCATTGTATGCTACTAGGTTTCAAATAAGGGGGCTATACAAATATATACACCTACATTGTTGTGTATATACATAGACCAAACAAAGGAATGATAAACCAAAAACTAAGAAAAATGATTACTCTAAGGAAAGGGAGGGAATGGGGTGGCAGAAACAGGTATAGAACCTAGACTTCTGAATGTACTTTGTGGATTAGGTTTTAGAATCATGCAAATGCTTTACCATATTATAAAACAAAAATGAAATAAAATTAGAGAAAAAAGGTAATTCCTAAATGCAAAATGAAACGTGAACCTAAATGTATATCAAGTTTGAGGCTGAAGCACATAGAGACTATTTCAGGTCACCTTGAAGTATAGTAATTTGGATGTTTCTAGTGGTGTATACTCCCAAGGATAAGGAACTGCAAAGATATCATAAACGGTTTCTAGTAATCGTATAACTGGTAGTAATATTGGTATTGTTATTCTGGAGGTGTGTATCATAAAGTAAACAAGTGAATACTTATATTGGATTGAGACCCTAGATTTTTGAATGGAAAAGAGATATAATCAGAGAGTTGGGTAAGAATTCTAGGATCCTAAATTTGAGTTGGAAATGTCAGTATGAGCTCATGATGTATTTTTTCCCTTTTAAAAATGTATTTCCTAATTCTCTCTACTGAAAAATCTCAGAAATTAAGCTAGGTAGCATTAAGCACTTCTAGTGTCAGACTTTGTTCTCTTAAAAATAGTTCTCACTAGAAGGAACCTGGGGTACATTGGAAAAATGTCTTATTTCAGGTTGGAGTCAGAAAATCTATAGTATGAGCCTGGAACGTATTATCGTATCACATCACAAGCTATTGGGGAGATTTCTGTTTCTATCAATGGCAGAATAGCTTTTTCTAAGGCAGCACTCCAACTGAGAACAACTAGAAAAGCTGGAAAAATATTTTTTTTAAAGTTTGTTTGGAGGCTTTGGAGAGTGAGCAAGGCAGACAACAAGGACTTGAGAGGCCAAAATTTTGGAGAAAAGGAGAGCACAGAGGGGTGAGGCCAACTTTTGGTATAGGTTTCCCCATGGAGTGATTGGCTGATTTGAAACATAGCTAAGAGGTTGAGCAGAAAGTGGTGGCAGAGAGGCTGAGATTCTAAGCAGAGATTTTGGTAGTCATGCAGAATTGGGGGACAGAATTGGAGTTCAGAGCTTGCAAAGAATGACAGGCACTGGAAAACACCCCAAGCTTTTAGCTGAGAACCCTTAAGGATAGACTACACTTTATGCTTAAGGGTGAACTCAAAATAGATCAGCTCTCAAAAAAAGCTGAAGCCAAGCTTTCAAATCACCTCAATCCTTGATTGGATTAAGATCTGTTCCTAGCTTTGTTGCTTGCTAGAAGCAGATATAAATCTTCTCTGGAGGAAGACACTGTCATCAATCATTGATTCAGGTTATCTGTATAGTTTTTATATACTTAGTGATAATATATGATGTATTTATATGTAACTATATATAGTATATATTTATAATGTGGTAAATATTTATAAAACTTAGTCTGGCATTCAATTTAAAAAAAGATGTATAAAAGTGAAAGAACTGACTGAAAATCAAGAGAGAAAATAGATAATTGAAAAGACCCATAGGGAGACTTCCAGTACAGATGAGATGGTATATACCCATTTTTCCCAGCTAAATCCAACTATAAGTCCTGGAATTTGTGCAGAAGACAACCAAAGGAGAACTGTGAATGGTTCTAGGAAGGTGATCTGGTTCAGGACCATAGGACTGAAAGAACAGCATAGCCATAGCATTTTGCATTCCCCCCACAAAAGAAGGCCACTTAGTTCTGGTGTTTCCTGGCCTCCCCATCCTGACCTAACAACAGAACACAGTCCAGGTAGGTTCATGCCTCCCCTGAATCAAATGGGAGTCCCTCTGAAAACATCATGCAAATTCGATACCATTGGCAAGGGGGATCAACTATGAGCCCCCACTGAATATGAGTGCTGAGGAGAAGCATACTCCTTCCCACCTGTCTTGAGACTTCCCTTTTCTGCTGAGAGATATCAAGGCAGGTAGGCAGAACTGACAAGAGAGACTCTGCTACAGTAAGCATTCTAGTCTGAGAAGCATCTTTCTCCTTGAGGGCTTGAGACTCTCCTCCCCAACCCAAAGACCCCAAGGTGGGCACTACTGGCAAAAAGGACACAGCTACAACTGGCCTAGTCCTAAGTCTCTTTGGCTGTGTGGGCTTGAGCTGCTTCTCCCCTGCCCAAGAGACACAGGGGCAGATGGGTGGAACTGGCAAGAGGGGTCCAGCTGTAGCAAAGGGCACATTCTGGGAAGCCTGTTTGTCTCTGTGGACTCATGACTTGCCTTTACTACTCAGAGACACTTGGAAACTGAGGGGAAACCTAGGGCCATTACAGACTTTCCCCACCAAGAGGCACTTGGCAACACTCCTTTTACCCCCTCAGGCAGCACTAGCAGGGACCAGCGGGAGCCCAGTGGTACCAGATAAACAAAGCAAGCCAAATAAGACCACAAAGGCTCTGAAAATTAACCTGCCATTTGAACAATAGCCCAGAAAAGTAGGCCAAGATCCACATGCTAAAACTAAACAGGGTGACAACCTGCTAAAATAAAAGATTTAATAAGACCCTATGTTAGTGATGTTCTAACATAATAGACAAAATATTCAAGATACAATAGAAAATCACTCATCATACCAATAACAAAGGAAACTGCAACTTGAATTAGAAAAGGCAACAGACACCAACACATGGTGAATCAGATGTTGGAATTTTCTCAGAATTTTAAACTAGCTGTTATAAAAATGCTTCAAAATCAATTTAAAATATCTTGAAACAAAAAAACAAAATCTTAGCAACAAACCAAATAAAATTAATTAGAACCAAATTTAAAATGATATTAGAACCAAATGGAAATTTTAGAATTGAAAAGCACAGTAGCAGCAACAACAATGAAAAAGTGGCTGGATGGGCTCAATAGTAGAGTGACCATGAATAATAGACGGTAGCATCAGTAAACCTGAGAACAAAACCATAGAATTCACCCAATCTAAACAGAAAACAGACTAGAGAAAATGATCTATGAAGGACAAAAGATACAGCATTCGTGTTATTGAAGTCCCAGAAGGAAAAGAGAGAATGGGACTGAAAGAGTATTTGAAAGAAATATGGCTGAAATTTTACCAAATTTGGCAAAAGAAACAAATCTACAGACCCAAGAAACTGTGCAAATCCCATATAGGATAAACCCAAGGAAATCTACACCAAATGCATCTTGAATTAAACTCTTGAAATCTAAAGGCACAGGACACAAGATTAATATACAGAAGTAAACTGCTTTCCTGTGTATCAGCAATGAAGAAGTAGAATTTGAACTTAGGAACAATGCCATTTACATCAGCACTCCCAAAAGTGAAATACTGGGGATAAGTCTAACAAAATATGTATAAGATCTATATGAAGAAATCAACAAAACTCTGAGGAACAAAATCAACAAAGAACTAAATAAATGGAGAGATGTTGCTTGTTCATGGATCAAAAGACTCAGTGTTGTCTTTTGATCTAAGATCAGTTCTTCCCAACTTGATCTATAAATTCAATGTAATCCTATTCAGAATCTTAGCAAATTATTTTGTGGATATTGACAAACTGATGCTAAAGTTTATATGGAGAGACAAGAGACCCAGAATAGCCAACATAAGATTGAAGGAGGAGGGCAAAGTTTGAGGGCTGACACTACCTGACAGCAAGGCTTACTATAAAGCTACAATGGTACCACAAGACATTGTGGTATTGGTGAAGGAATAGACAGATAAGTGGAATACAGTAGAGGGCCAGAAACCTAAAGACAAAAAAAAAAGTCTTGAAAGTAGCCAGGTAGAAATGATGCAGTACCTATGGGGAATATCAATTCAAATAACAATAGATTTCTCATTTGAAACCATGGGCGCCATTGGAAGTGGCACAATATTTCAAGTGCTGAAATAAAAGAACTGTCAATTTTGAATTCTGTATCTAGCACAGTTGTCACTCAGGAAATAAAGGGAAATAAAACATTCTCAGGTGATGAAAAACTAAAAGAAGTTGTTGCTAGCAGACCTAAAGAAACAATAAAGGAACGAATCGTGGAGCGTCAGGAAAGAGATGATGGAGAGAGTAGAAATATCGACGCATACAATAATAGACTCTCCTTTTCCTCCTGAATTTTAGCAGTCATTGATGATTGAATCAAAAACATAAAACCCTTTGATACTAAATATGATGGTAGTAAAGATAAAGGACCTAAATGGAAGTGAGGTTTCCATACTCCACTCAAAGTGGTAAAACGTTATTACTAGAAGATTGTTGGGCTTCCCTCGTGGTGCAGTGGTTAAGAATCTGCCTGCCAGTGCAGGGGACATGGGTTTGAGCCCTGGTCTGGGAAGATCGCACATGCCGCAGAGCAGCTAAGCCCATGTGCCACAACTACTGAGCCTGTGCTCTAAAGCCCACGAGCCACAACTACTGAGCCTGCATGCTACAACTACTGAAGCCCACCTGTCTAGAGCCTGTGCTCCACAACGTGAGAAACGACTGCGATGAGAAGCCTGTGCACTTCAACGAAGAGTAGCCCCCGCTCGCCGCAACTATAGAAAGCCTGTGTGCAGCAACGAGGACCCAATACAGCCAAAAATAAATAAAATAAATTTATTTTAAAAAAAGATTGTTATAAATCACATATGTATATTCTAATACCTAGAGTAACCACTGAGAAAACTATACAAAAAGATAAAAACAGTATACATAAGTCAAGGTAAAATCTTTAAAAATGTTCAGATGACCCACAGGAAGGCAAAAGAGAGAAACAGAAGAATGAGATCCAGAGAAAACAAATATAAAACAACAGATAGAGTGGAGACTTAAGCGTTAACATATCAGTAGTGATGAAAAAACGTGACCAAGTTATATACTGCTTCTGGGAAAGTCACTTCAAATTCAACAATGTAGTAGGTAGAAAGTAAAAGAATGGAAAAATTATACCATATAAACATTACTTTTAAAAAGAGCAGGAATGGCTTTATTAATATTTTATAGATTAGATTTTAGAGTATAGAAAATTGCCAGAGACAAAGAGAGACATTACATAAAGATAAAAACAACAGATTAAACATTGGCAGGGATTAAGGATAGTGAGTGTGTGAGGAAGATGTGGGAGGCAGGTGTGTGTGGTTATTAAAGGGCAATATGAGGAATCCATGTATTTTTGGAACTGTGCATATCTTGACTGTGGTGGTGGATACATGAGTCTACACAGGTGACAAAATTGTACAGAACTTACACAAACACACATACATGTACACACATAAGTAAAATTGTGGAAATCTGAATAAGATTGATTTATCAATGTCAGTATTATGGTTGTGACATTATACTGTAGTTTTGGAAAAGTGTTACTATTTGAGGAAATTGGTTAAAGTGTACAAGGAATCACTGTATTTTTTCTAACTGCATGTGAATCTGTTATTTCAACTAAAATTTAAATTATTTAAAAAAAAGAGGCTCAGGGAGACTAAGAAGACATAATAACTAAATGCAGTGTAGGATTCTGGATTGGCTCTTGGAACAGGAAAAGGACATTAGTGGAGGCACACACACCAGGAAGCCAGCAGTCGTAATGATTGGAAACAGGCTTTGAGATAAATAATAACTATTTTTAAGAATTTAAGTGACAAGATGAGCAATTTCATCAGAGAATTAGAAAGTATAGAAAAGAAATTAGTGGAAACTGAAAATACATTTACTGATTTTAGGAACCTTAGACACAGATGAAGAGAAAATCAGTGGGTTGCAAAATATATAGGAATAAAATAACTGGACAGAAATACAGAGAGACAAAGGGGTGAAAAATACCTGATCATTCCCTCTCTCTGTATGTGTGTCTCTGTCTCACACACACAAACACACTCACATACACAGTTTATTTCCTTGAAGCACTTGAGAATAAGCTGTGTGTGTGTGTGTGTGTGTGTGTGTGTGTATGTGTATGTATGTATCATGGCTCTTGACCCTTTAAAATACTTTAGCATGTATTTTCTAAGAATAGTGATTAAGAGACGTAAGATTTAAGTCTTAAGGTATAGTTTTCACCATCAGTAAGTCTGACATTGATATAATGCTTTTATCTACTGTTTGTACTCCCCATTGTCAACTGACCGAATAATGACCTTTCTGTCATTTCCCTGCCTCCAGTACAAGATCCAGTCTAGGGTTAGGTATTGCATCTGCTTGTCATGTCTCTTGAGCCTGCCTTAATCTGGAACAAGGGTCAGCACACCTTTTCTGTAAAGGACCAAATAGTAAGTATTTTTGGCTTTGTCTCGATCACAACTGCTCACTTCTGCTATTGTAGCACTGAGCAGCCATTGCCAGTAAGTGTGCAAAAGATTGTGGCTGTGTTCCAATAAGATTTTCATGAACAAATGGCAGGCTGGATTTTGCCCAAGGACTATAGTTTGCCAGCTCCTGATCTAAAACATTTCTACTGCCTTTCTTTGTTGTTCTTTGTTGTTTTTAATGATATTGGCATTTTTTCATAAATACAGCCCCCCGGTTTTATTCACTTTTTAAAATTTTGCTTTTGTTTCATGTTTCCTCATGGTTAGATTCAAGTTATGCATCCTTGGCTGGGATGCTGCTTAGGTGGGGAGGTATCCTTCTCACGGTATCACATGTGGAGGCATACAATGCCTATCTGTCCCTTATTTTTTATATTTTATTTTCCTGTTTGAGATACTGTCTTATTTTTCCACTAATTCCTCCTTGCAACCGTTAAGCAATATGTGAGGAGACGCTTTAAGACCATGCACATATCCTGCTCCTCGTCAGATTTTCTTCCTGCTTTTTTACATCCATTGATATTAAAAATACTTTAATACTCCTCTCTCAGTAACTAACAGAAGAAAGATTTGAAAACACTTGGCCTAATTGACATATAGAGAATACTGCACTATACAGTTACTGTACTCTTCTAATGTTCATGAATCGAAGAAGAAACCACCCCAGTAATTTGAAAATATTTCAAACCGGATGGTAATGAAAATATTTTATCTCAAAGCTTTGGGATACCACTAGTGCCATGCTGAGAATGAAAGTTACAGCTTTAAATGCATACATTAAAAAAGAAGAAAGATTGAATCAGTGATCTAAGTTACCAACTCAAGAAAATAGAAAAAGCACTACAAAATATAAAGCCATGGGAATGAAATAATATAGATAAGAGAAAAATTAATATAAAACCTATGCAATACAGAGGCTTAACAAAGGTAAGCATTAAAAGACTAGTAAAATTGATAAACTGCTAGAGAGATTGATAAAGAGAAAAAGAAACAGAAATTACTGATATCAGTGATGATAAAGGGGCCATCACTATAGATCCTACAGACATTGGAAAAATCATATGAGAATATTATTAACAAGTTTATTCCAATAAATTTGAAAAATTTAAATGGAGTGGTAAACTCTAGTAAAACTAATTTACTAAAAAGACAACTCCAGGCCCAGATGACTTCAATAGTGAATTCTTGCAAACTTTTATAGGACCGATCTTACACAGACTCTTCTAGAACATAGGAAGAGAGGTGAAATCCATTGTTTTTATGCAGCCAGCATATGTTTGTTATCAAAACCTGACAAAGAAGGAAAGCAGCAGGTCAGTCTAACTTACAAACATATTAAAAAAAATTTAAAAAAATATTTGCAAACTGTATCCAGCAAAATATAAAAAGAATCATGACCAAATTGAACCCAACTTTGGGTTTCTTAGATTTGAGAAATTCAAGGTCGATTTAACAGAATAAAGGAGAAAAACCAAATGATCGTTTCATTAGATGGACAGTTTTTTAAAAAGAAAATAGAGTTCAGTACTCATTAGTGGTAAAAAAGAAAATCTTTAGTTTAAAGAATAGGGACTTCCCTGGTAGTCTGGTGGTTAAGACTCTGCACTCCCAATGCAGGGGGCCCGGGTTTGATCCCTGGTCAGGGAGATCCCTGGTCAGGGAACTAGATCCTGCGTGCTGCAACTAAGAGCCCGCGTGCCACAACTAAAAGATCCCAATGCTGCAACTAAAAATCCCACATGCCGTAACTAAAAGGTACCACATGCCACAACTAAAGATGCCACATGCTGCAACGAAGATCCCACGTGCTGCAACTAAGACCTGGTGTAGCCAAATAAATTTAAAAAAAGAAAGAAAGAAAAAATAGAAAATTACTTCCTTAATCTGGTGAAGACTTCATACAAAGAATTTAGGGTAAATATCACACTGTAGGGTGAAATATTGAAAGCTTTCACCTGAGATTGGGAACAAGACAGGGATACTTACCATTACCAGTTCTTTTCAGTGTAATAATGGAGATCTTAACCAGTTGTAATAAGACAAGAAGATAACAAAATATAATTAAAATGTTAGAAGAAAATAAAATAGTAATTTTTTTTACAGATAATATGCCTGTATTGTTCATAGTTTTTGCCTGGGATAACCAGGAGAATGGTGTTCCAATCATAGAGATGATAGTTTCGTTGTAAAAAATATATGCAGTTGGTACTTAAGGCTTTGAGACAGTTTGAGATCACTTACCCAGTGAATTTAGGTAGAGAAGCAGACTGAGGTTGGAGCCTTGGGGCATTCCTACATTTAGATATTGGGATAAGCAGTTGGACTTACTAAAGGGGACTGAGAAGAAGCTGCCTGTGAGTCCAGAGTGTAGGGTTTGGGAAACCAAGTGGAGAAAGTGTTTTAAGAAAGAGGGAGGCGCCCTGATTTCGAACTATATTACGAAGCTACAGTAATCAAAACAGTATGGTACTGGAACAAAAACAGACATATACATCAGTGGAACAGAATACAGAGCCCAGAAGTGAGTTCACACTTATATGGGCAATTAACTATGATAAAGGAAGCAAGAATATACAATGGGGAAAAGACAGCCTCTTGAATAAATGGTATTGTGAAAACTGGATAGCTACATGCAAAAGAATCAAACTGGACTACTCTCACACCATGCACAAAAATAAATTCAAAATGAATTAAAGACTTAAATATAAGACATGAAACCATAAAACTTCTACAAGAAAACATAGGCAGTATGCTCTTTGACATCACTCTTAGTTTTTTTGGATATGTCTCCTCAGGCAAGGGAAACAAAAGCAAAAATAAACAAATGGGACTACATCAAACTAAATATCTTTTGCACAGTGAAGGAAACTGTCAACAAAACAAAAAGGCCACCTACTGAGTGAGAGAAGGTATTTGCAAATGGTATTTTCAATATGAGGTTAATATCTAAAATATACAAAGAACTCATACAGCTCAATATGAAAAAACAAAGAAACAACCTGACTAAAAAATGGGCAGAGGATCTGAATAGACATTTTTCCAAGGAAAACATACAGATGGCCAACAGCACATGAAAAGATGCTCAACATCACTAATCATCAGGTAAATGCAAATCAGAATCACAATGAGATATCACCTCATACCATTCAGAATGGCTATTTTCAAAAAGACAACAAATAACAAGAATTGGTGAGGATGTGGAGAAAAGGGAACCCTGTGCACTGTTGGTGGCAATGTAAATTGGTGCAGCCACTATGGAAAACAGTATGAAGATTCCTCAAGAATTAAAAAGAGCCACCATATGATCCAGCAACTCCTCTTCTGGGTATTTTATCCAAAGAAAAGAAAACACCAATTAGAAAAGATATACATATATATATATATCCCTATGTTCACTGCAGCATTATTTACAATAGCCAATATATGGAAGCAACCTAAGTGCCCATCAATAGATGAATGGATAAAGCTGTGGTGTATAAATGCAATGGAATATTACTCAGCTGGAAAAAGAATGAAATCTTGCCATTTGTGACAACGTGGATGGACCTAGAGCATATTATGCTAAGTGAAATAAGAGAAAGACAAATACTGTATGAGTTCACTTACATGTGGAATCTAAAAAACAAAACAAATAGAGTTGTATATACAGAGGACAAACAGGTGGTTGCTAGAGGGGAGGGGAGTGGAGGAGGAAAAAATAAGTGGAGATTAAGAGGCACAAACTTAGAGTTGCAAATGAATCACAGGTATGAAATGTACAGCGTGGTGACTATAGCCAATAACTATGTAATATCTTTGTATGATGACATATTGTACCTGGACTTATCATTGTGATAATTTTGACATGTATAGAAGTATTAAAACACTATGTTGTGTAACAGGAACTAACATAGTGTTGTAGGTCGATTATACTTCAGAAACAAACAGAAAAAGAGATCAGATTTGTGGTTACCAGAGGCAGGGGGTGGGGGGAGGGGGAATTGAATGAAAGTAGTCAAAAGGTACAAAATTCTAGTTATAAGATAAGGAAGTACTAAGGATGTACATGATACATTTAATTAACACTGCTGTATGTTATATATGAGAGTTGTTAAGAGACTAAATCCTAAGTGTTCTCATCACAAGGAAAAACTTTGTTTTCTATTTCTTTAATATTGTATCTATATGAGATGATGGATGTTCACTAAATTTATTGTGATAATCATTTCATGAAGTATGTAGGTCAAATCATTATACTATACACCTTAAACTTAGGTAGTGCTGTATGTCAGTTATCTCAATAAAATTGGAAGAAAACAAAAGATTAAATGCAAAAAAAAAATAAAGAGGGAGTCATCAGCTACTTCAGATGTGTAAGAGAGTGAAGTAAGAAGGGATCTGAGAAGGAAATAAGGGATCTGAGGATTTACTCCTCTATCCCTTAACAGAAGGATTTCAGAGGAGGGGTGAGGGTTAGACCCCATTGGAATGGGGTTAAGAAATTACAAGGTAAGAGTATTGTCAGCGAGAGTAGATAATTCTTTATGGTTTTTTCTTTGTTTGTTTTTTGGTTTGTTTGGGGTTTTTTTTGGCTGCGCTGTGCAGCTTGCAGGATCTTATTTCCCATACCAGGGATTGAACCCACACCCTTGGTAGTGAAAGCATGAAGTCCTAACCACTGGACCTCAGGGAATTCCCAACAGTAGATAATTCTTAAGAAGACCTTTGTTGTAAAAGTAAAAAAAAAAAAAAAAAGGTAAGGAATAGCTTGAGAACATGAGAAGGGAGTTTGTTTTTTAAGAAGGGAATCCAGCAGCTAGTCTTAGGCTTATCCAGTAGATAGAAAAAGTATAGCATGGGGTTTAGAATTAGGTTTGTTCTGGTGAGGCCCTTGATTGAGTAGAGTTTTAGAATTCTGCACCCAGGTAGAGGGTGTGACCCTATCCATTGTAACTAGGGTTAAGGCAAAGTACCTGCATTTAGTAATGGTAAGAAAATATAGGTCTCTCCTGATTTATTTCTTCTTTCCACAGCTATTCACTTTGTGTCATTAGGATGCCAGACACACTTCTAGGCACTAGAAATAATGAACAAAGCAGACAAAAGTCCTTGCTGTCATGAAATTTACATTCCACTGGTGGTAAATAGATGTGAAACAAGTGAAGTAATCAGTTGATCGTCAGCTAAAATTGAAGAGAGGGAAGAGGGTTTGGAAAGGTGAAAGATAATAAGGTATAAGAGATTGGCCAGGGAAATGAAAGGATTGATTGTCCCACAGTGCTTGGAACCTACTTGAGATATGTGTTTATAAATGTAAAGTGAGACCAGTCAGCACAGTGTTGTGTCACTAGCCTTATTTAGCTGCTTGGTTTCATATACAGAGTAAGCAGAGAGTTGGATTCAGTCAGGTTTAGGGTTTGCCATATGTATAACTGCAGTTTATTAAGATACTATTGAGGGTAAAATGCACCCTTATGTACTTCTAAGAAAGAAAAACATTTAAACTACGAACTGCCATTGGTTTTACAATGCATCCTGATATCTGAGCTGTTAAGAAAAACATGTTCATCTTGGAGTTGCACAGTCCAATATATTGCTGAAGGGGTATATTGCTGAGGCTGTGGGAATACTGGGAGACCTGAGAGCAGAGAAGATTTATACCTAGATGATGGAAGTGTAAGATGGTATAACCACTTAGGAAACAATTTGGCAGTTTCTTTAAATTTACGTGTATATCTATACTTTGATCCAATTATTCCTTTTTTATGTTTTTATCCAAGAGAAATGTCCACACAAAGGCTTGTGCACAAGTGTTCTTAGCAGCTTTGTTCATAAGCATCTATAACTACATAATCCAAGTGTCTATCAACAGGAAAATGGATAGACGTGTTGTGGTATATTCATACAGTAGAATACCACACAGCAATAGGAAGGAACAAACTATTGATACACACTGTACTCAGAAACATGCTGATCGAAAGAAGCAACGCACAAAAGTGTCTCTGCATGATTCCATTAAATCAGGTTCTATAAAATCAGGTTCTATAAATCAGGTCTGCAATGATAGAAACAAGATCAGTGTTGAGAAGGAGTGCCTGCAAAGAGGTCTGAGGGAACTTTGGGGGGTGACAGAACTGTTTTATATCTTGTTTTGGGGTTTTATATGTGTATAAATTTGTCAAAACTTACCAAATTGTACATTTATGTTGGCTGCATTTTATTATATATAAATTACTCCTCATTAAGGTTGATTTAAAAATTTGGTTGGAAGGAGTCAAATCAGTATAGCAGTCATTATTCTAAATGTGAATAGATTATACTGTGTCAGTAAAACTGTCAGACTAGGTTGAGAAACAAAACCTAACCACGTCCGTCCTGTTCAGAAGAAACAAACTTTTGCTCTCTACCCTTGACCTCACTGTGGCCCCCAGGTGTGCCATGTGCTTTCCAGGACCTATGGTGGAGTAGAAGGACATGACCTCCCCCCTTCTCATGGAAAAACCAAAATCATGGCTTACTGCTGAACAACCCCTGACAAAAAAATTTTGGAGTCTATCAAAAAAGATACCCTACATCCAAAGACAAAGAAGAAGCCAGAACAAGATGGTAGGAGGGATGCAATCACGATAAAATCAAATCCCATACATGCCAGGTGGGCAACCCACAAACTGGAAAATAATTATAAAAATAATTATACCACAGGGGTGAAAGTTCCGAGCCCCACATCAGGCTCCCCAGCCTGGCAGCCTGGCAACGGGAGGAGGAGCCCCCAGATAATCTAGCTTTGAAGGCCAGCGGGGTTTGATCACAGGAATTCCACAGAAGTGGGGGAAACTGAAACTCCACACTTGGAGGGCATACACAGGATCTGGTGCGCACCAGAACCCAGGGAAAAAAGCAGTGACCTCATGAGAGACTGGGCCAGACTTACCTGACAGTATTGGAGGGATTCCTGCAGAGGCGGCAGGGAGTGGCTGTGACTTGCTGAGAGGACAAGAACATTGGCAGGGGCAGTTCTGGGTAGGACTCATAGGCGTGAGCCCTCTTGGAGACTGCCATTTTCTCACTACGACCTGGCCCCACTCAACAGCCTGTAGCCTCCAGTACTGGAATGCCTCAGGCCAAACAACCAGCAGGGTGGGAACACAGCCCCACCCATCAGCAGACAGGTTGCTTAAAGTCTTCCTGAATAAACAGCTGCCCAATAAACACACCCCCTGGCATGGCCTTGCCCACCGGAGGAACAAGACCCAGCTCCCAAGACCCATTGGGCAGCTACCAGTCCCTCCCACCAAGAAGCCTGCACAAGCCTCTTAGCGTCATCCAACACGGGGCAGACAGCAGAAGCAAGAAGAACTACAATTTTGCCATCTGCAGAATGGAAATCACAATCACAGAAAGTCACACAAAACGAGACAGCAGAGGAATATATCCAGATGACGGAACAAGAGGAAAGCCCAGAAGAACAACTAAGTGAAGCAGAGGTAGGCAATCTACCTGAAAAAGAATTTGGAGTAATGATAGTAAAGATGATCCAAGACCATGGGGAAAAAAATGGAGACACAGATGGAGAAGATACAAGAAATGTTTAAAAAAACCTAGAAGAACTAAACATACAAACAGAAGAACAATACAATAACTGAAATGAAAAATACACTTGAAGGAATCAATAGCAGAATAACTGAGGCAGAAGAATGGCTAAGTGAGCTGGAAGACAGAATGGTGGAAATCACTGCCATGGAACAGAATAAAGAAAAAAGAATGAAAAGAAATGAGGACAGTCTAAGAGACCTCTGGGACAATATTAAACACACCAACATTCTCATTTTAGGGGTCCCAGAAAGAGAAGAGAGAGAGAGAAAGGACCTGAGAAAATATTTGAAGAGATAATAGTTGAAAATGTCCCTAACATGGGAAAGGAAATAGTCACCCAAGTCCAGGAAGCACATAGTGTCCCAGGCAGGATAAACCCAAGGAGGAACACACTGAGACACATAGTAATCAAATTGACAAAAATTAAAGACAAAAAATATTAAAAGCAACAAGGGGAAAGCAACAAATAATGTACGAGGGAATTCCCATAAGGTCATCAGCTGATTTCTCAGCAGAAACTCTGCAGGCCAGAAGGGAGTGGCACGATATATTTAAAGTGATGAAAGGGAAGAACCTACAACCAAGAATACTCTACCCAGCAAGGCTGTCACACAAACAACCAAAAGGTAAGAGACTTCAGCACCACCACAACAGCTTTGCAACAAACGCTAAAGGAACTTCTCTAGGCGGAAAAGAATAGGCCACAACTAGAAACAAGAAAATTACAAATGGAAAAAGCCCACCGGTAAAGGCAAACATATGTAAAGGTAAGAAATCATCTGCACACAAATATGATATCAAAACCAGCAATTGTGAGAAGAGGAGAGAACAAATGCAGGATACTGGAAATACATTTGAAATTAAAAGACTAGCAACTTAAAACATCTCGTTTATATAGGCTGCTATATCAAAACCTCATGGTAACCACAAACCAAACATCTACAATAGATACACACACAAAACAGAAAAAAGAATCTAAACACAATACTGAAGTTAGTCATCAAATCAAAGAGAAGAGAACAAGAGAGGAAGGGAAGAAAAAAGACCTACAAAAACAAACCCAAAACAATTAACAAAATGGCAGTAAGAACATACATATTGATAATAACCTTAAATGTAAAAGGATTAAATGCTCCATCCAAAAGACATGGACTGGATGAATGGATACAAAAACAAGACTCTTACTGTCTACAAGAGACCCATTTCAGATCTATGGACTGAAAGTGAGGGGATGGAAAGTGTATTACACACAAACAGGAATGAAAGTTGGAGTAGCAATACTCATTTCAGACAAAAAAGACTTTAAAATAAAGAATGTTATAAGAGGCAAAGGACACTACATAATGATCCAAGGAGAAGATATAACAATTGTAAATATATATGCACCCAATATAAGAGCACCTCAATATATAAGGCAAATACTAACATCCACAAAAGGAGAAATTGACAGTAACACAATAATAGTGGGGGACTTTAACACCCCAGTTTCATCAGTGGACAGATCATCCAGACAGGAAATCAGTAATGAAACACAGGCCTTAAATGACACATTAGACCAGATGGACTTAATTGATATTTATAGAGCATTCCATCCAAAAGCAGCAGAATACACATTCTTCTCAAGTGCACGTGGAACATTCGCCTGGATTGATCACATGCTGGGCCACAGAGTGAACCTTGGTAAATTTAAGAAAATTGAAATCATAGTAAACATCTTTTCTGACCACACACTATGAGAGTGGAAATCAACCATAAGAAAAAAACTGAAAAAACACAAACATGTGGAGGCTAAAGAGTGTTACTAAAAAACCAATGGATCACTGAGGAAATCAGAGTAAATCAAAAAATACCTAGGGACAAATGAAAATGAAAGCAGGGCGATCCAAAACCTATGGGATGCAGCAAAAGCAGTTCTAAGAGGCAAGTTTATAGCAATACAGTCTTACCTCAGGAAACAAGAAAAATCTTAAATAAACAATCTAACCTTATACCTAAAGCAAATAGAGAAAGAAGAACAAACAAAACCCAAAGTTAGTAAAAGGAAAGAATTCATAAAGATCAGAGCAGAAATAAATGAAATAGAGATGAAGAAAGCAATAGAAAAGATCAATGAAACTAAAAGTTGGTTCTTTGAAAAGGTAAACAAAATTGATAAACCTTTAGCCAGACTCATCGAGAAAAGGAGGGAGAGGTCTCAAATACAAATGACACCACAGAAATACAAAGGATCATAAGCAACCAATAAAATGGACAACCTAGAAGAAATGGACAAATTCTTAGGTATAATCTTCCAAGACTGAACATGGAAGAAATAGAAAACATGAATAGACCAATCACAAGTACTGAAATTGAAACTGTGATCTAAAAACTTCCAGCAAACAAAACTTCCAACAAACAAAAGTCCGTGACCAGATGGCTTCACAGGCAAATTCTATCAAACATTTAGAGAAGAGTTAACACCTATCCTTCTTAGACTATTGCCAAAAATCACAGAGGAAGGAACACTCCCAAATTCATTCTATGAGACCACCATCACTCTGATACCAAAACCAGACAAAGATACCACACAAAAAATTACAGGCCAATATCACTGCTGAACATAGACACAGAAATCCTCAAAAGAATACAAGCAAACCAAATCCAACAGTACATTCAAACAATTGTACACCATGATCAAGTGGGATATAGCCCAGGGATGCAAGGATTGTTCAATATCCGCAAATCAGTCATTGTGATACATTACATCAACAAATTGAAGAGTAAAAACCATATGATCATCTCAGTAGATGCAGGAAAAGGTTTGGACAAAATTCAACACCGATTTATGATAAAAACTCTCCAGAAAGTTGTAATAGAGGGAACATATCTCAACATAATAAAGGCCATGTATGACACACCTACAGCTAACATCATACTCAATGGTGAAAAGGTGAAAGCATTTTCTCTAAAATCAGGAACAAGACAAAGATGTCCACCCTTGCCACTTCTATTCAGCATAGTTTTGGAAGTCCTAGCCACGGTGATCAGAGAAGAAAAAGAAATAAAGGGAATCCAAATTGGAAAAGAAGAAATAAAATTCATCGTTGGCAGATGATATGATACTATACATAGAAAATCCTGAAGATGCTACCAGAAAACTACTAGAGTTCATCAATGAATTTGGTAAAGTTGCAGGATGCAAAATTAATACACAGAAATCTCTTGCATTTCTATACACTAACAAGGAAAGACCAGAAAGAGAAATTACAGAAACAATCCTATTTACCATTGCATCAAAAAGTGTAAAATACCTAGGAATAAACCTATCTAAGGAGGCAAAAGACCTGTACTCCAAAAACTATAGGACAGTGAAGAAAGAAATCAAAGATGACACAAACAGACAGAAAGATATACCATGTTCTTGGATTGGGAAAATCGATATTGTCAAAATGACTATACTACCCAAGGTGATCTACAGATTCATTGCAATCCCTATCAAATTACCAATGACATTTTTCACAGAAGTAGAACAAAAAATCTTAAAATTTGTATGGAGACACAAAAGACCCCAAATAGCCAAAGCAATCTTGAGAAAGAAAGACAGAGATGGAGGAATCAGGCTCCATGACTTCTGACTATACAACAAAGCTACAGTAATCAAAACAGTATGGGGACTTCCCTGGTATCACAGTGGTTAAGAATCTGCCTGCCAATGCAGGGGACACGGGTTTGAGCCCTGGTCCAGGAGGATCCCACATGCCACAGAGCAGCTGGGCCCGTGCACCACAACTACTGATCCTGTGCTCTAGAGCCCGTGAGCCACAACTGCTGAGCCCGTGTGCCACAACTAATGAAGCCCATGTGCCTGGAGCCTGTGCTCCGCAGCAGGAGAAGCCACCTCAATGAGAAGCCTGCGTGCAGCAACGAAGACCCAACACAGCCAAAAATAAATAATAAACTAAAAAATATATATATATATAAATGTTACCATTAAAAAAACAGTATGGTATTGGCACAAAACCAGAAATATAGATCAGCGGAACAGGATGGAAATTCTGTTAAATGTTTATCTTGGTGGGGAGAAGGGGTGGAGTGCTTGGGGAGATCAGTGGACAAGGGAGAATTGTCCTTTAGTTGACCCAAAAAAGCCTGTCTGATCATATCTATTCACTACCTGTAAAATTATGTAAATGTGTATGTTTAAAGATATGAAGTAAATATTCAAAATTGACCTATATTTTCTCCAAAAGGGATGCAGATTTGCAAATATCTGAACATGTCCATGTGAAGTCTGTAGAAATTCTTAGAAACAAAAGAAGCATAGTAGAAAGCCACAAAACTGTTTGAACTACTGGGAAATTTATTTACCTGTAAACCTGGGGTGGTCTCTGTGGCTGTTTGGTGTGGCTCTTCAGGGACCTTGGCACTCCTTTGATTTGTCATCCTTGGTGTTGGCTTTGTGTTTAGACTCATAGCGTGATGGCTGAAGTAAAATCCAAACATAGCAAAGTCCAGAGGAAGAAGGATGGTCTCTTTGGATGTCTGTCTGTCATAGGCTGGGTTTCTTGGAAGCATTTTCTGAAATGGAGTTTGGGGTACAAGTTAATTATAGCATCTGTGAGAGGAAGGGGCAGGAAGCAGAACTGGGCAAAGGAAGAAGTTGAGCTTCAATGCAGGCCTGACAAAGGAGAGTTCTGGAGTAAGGATTGCCTGCCAGAGTTGTCCCATGTTGGACTGAAAAATGCCCAGCCTTTATACCCACTCTGTGTGGGCTGTGCTGGGAAGGGCATGACCTAGGGCAAGGCAGCTCCAATGGAACTGACAGCTGGATGCTGTCTGTTGACCACACTCATTTCTGCAGCTGGCAACAAGTCTTATTGAAGAGGAGATCTAGGTGTCGTAGCTAGGAATGAGGAAATATTTCCTAGAAACCCTCCATCAGACTTCCCCTCACATCTAAGATTAGATTACATGCTGTGACAGAAGTAGTAGTCTTCTCTTCATTAGTAAAGAGTCCTGATTTTTCACAGAGTATATGGTCATCTGGGATAATGGCTATATTTCTCAGCCTCCCTGTACATTTAGGTATGTCTAATTTTTGTCTAGGGGGTAAGTTGAATTGTCATGTTTGACTTAGAGGGCAGGGGTATGTACCTTGTTTTCTTTCAACTCCTTCCTACTGTGTAGAATATGGAAATAATAACTGGAGTTTGTGCAGCCATCTTGGATTATGAGGTGGAAGCACATGTTGAGGATGACGGAGCAACAAGATGGCAGAACATTAATTAACTCCCTGATGAGCATAGAAATGCTTTATGTGCTCCAGGTTGCTTATGTTTGGACTTTATATCTTTTTTTTTTTTTTTCAGTACGCAGGCCTCTCACTGTTGTGGCCTCTCCCGTTGCGGAGCACAGGCTCCGGACGCGCATGCCCAGCAGCCATGGCTCACGGGCCTAGCCGCTCTGCGGCATGTGGGATCTTCCCGGACCGGGGCACGAACCCGTGTCCCCTGCATTGGCAGGTGGACTCTCAACCACTGCGCCACCAGGGAAGCCCAGGGCTTTATATCTTGGTTAAAGCCATTACTATTTAGGTTTTTCTGTCAGTTGCATTAGAACTTAATCTTAACTAATACACATTTCTAATTGGCAAGGGGCACAGGAAACCATGATTGGCTTCGACTAATATTTTGGGAATGGAATGGATGTTGGGGAGTAAGACACAGAGACATTTATATCAGGCAAGTACAGCAGAGAGAGAGAGAATGCAAAGAAGTCAAGAGATTTGCAGAGGATGATAATTGTGATGGACCCTGGAATCATACCTAGGTTAAGTGAGAAAGTGAAATGTGTGAGTGATGAACATAAAGAAGTGATAGTTGTGTGGATTGGAGGTCGGGGCTGAAGATTCATTGGAGAGGGGGAATTAGGCTAAATGAAGTAGAGAGAGCAGAGATGGTGGTCAGAGTGTAGGTCGCTTTAAATGGAGATTTTATGGTAGAGTTTTCACTCCTAACAGCAGGGCTGAAAAGAGTGGGTAACTAAAGTGGGGTAGAGGAAAAAATTGTTAATGGTGAAGTTAAGAAATGGAGAGGCTGGGCTTTGGATGGGACATCTTGGATGTGGCTGAATGGAAGGCAGTGAGCTAGATGCTGATATCTGGAGTGGGTGGAGAGGAGTAATTGGGATGTCAGTAGATAACTCAGAAAGTAAGGGAGGCAGATCCAGAAGAGAGCATTTGTTTCAGAAAGGCTGACATTGTTGATGGAAGAGGGAGGAAAAGTGATCTGGAAACAGCAAAGAGGAAAGAAATAGCATTGTTAAATATTAAAAATTTCTACATTTCTAGTATATATTTCTATAATATATACTAGACATAAACTGAGAAAATATGTTTATAGTACATTTACCATACAAATGGGAGCTTCTTAATATAAATAGCGCTCTTAAACATTATTTTGAAAAAGATAACTTGGTAGCAAAGTGAGTAAAGAATATTGAGTCTTAATTTGCAAAGGAGAAAATGCAAATGACCAAAACACATGAGAATCTTCATACATTAGGGTTAGTACTAGTAAAAATATTAATGAGATACTAAGATGTACCTGTCATATTGGCAAGACCTAAAAATATTGATAAACTTCAAGCTTGGCATGTGTGTGGGAAGTCAGGTGCTGATGTGCACTGCTCACAGAGTGTGGTAGATTGCCACTTCAGAAGAAGCAACTAAATAGCTGTGGTGGGTCTGTTGTGTGTTGTGGATTGATGTGCTTGCGCATCATAGTTATGCTGGCCACAGCGTTATTTATTGCATTTACACATTTTACTTGTAATGGTAACTGTGTGGCCTTGTTTTTTAAAAACCAACTGATATTTATAACTAACTTCTTGTGGCCATTTGTATGGAAACAAAGTGTGATTTTCCCATCTCAGCTAGAAAGATGTATGTTTTTGTTCATTCCTGTTGTTTTTAATGTATTTGTATCCCCTTTTCTTAAGTATATGGCATGAATTTGTTTCATCCAGATTTGTGTAATCTGTGTATAACTATCCAGTCTTTTTCTTCTGGTCATAGTATGCATCAGTGTACCCACTTGGATTGTATTGAGAATTAAGAAAGATATTATTAATATATGAAATTTTGATGCATTTAAATTTTTTTATTTTTTGAATTACAGACTAACTGGATCTTCTGGGTTTATAACAGATGGACCTGGAAATTATAAATATAAAACAAAGTGCACATGGCTCATTGAAGGACAGTAAGTAGTAATGGCTAAGTTTTTTTTTTTTTTTTCTTCAGGATAGAGCTCATTGTGAGATTACTTTTCCAACATGTAAAATTAACAATCTGTGGCAACTTAAAATATTTTTTATTTGGTAACCTTTACTTTGACAAGTGAATTTGATTTTCTTATTTTTCTTAATCTTCAATGTTAATTGAAAAAAACTTCTGTGTTGATTTGCAAATGAATTATACACACCAGAAATTTGTATATTTTCAGTTGTAATAGTTAAAAAACTGTTACAATATTTTATTATGGTTGAGGTATATGAAGAAGACTAGACTTCACTTGAATATGTAGTAGGGAAGGGAAGAGATTTTAATAGGCCTACTTATTTATTTATTTACTATTTTTAGTGATTTAACATATGGAAGTTTATTTCTTCCTCACATAACAGTTCCAAGGCAGGTGTTCCTGGTCAGCAGGCAGCTTTCTTCCCATTGGTAGTAGGACCCAAGCTCTGCCATTCATTCATTACTTTCACTGTTGGCTAACTGCAGCCAGCAGGAGGGGAAGGAGGAAGTACAGAGAAAGCAGACCTGCTTCTTAAAAGCTTCTTGCAGAAAGTGTCACATGCATTCACTCGCATTGCAACCATTAATAACCCTTTAAAATAATTGTGGACAGTCTTAGAAGACTGGACCAAAACTGGACAAGTGGTAATTTCTTAAAACTGAATTGCAGTGTGGAATCTGAAATGATCCTAATGAACTTTTAGAACTTGTTAAGTTAAAACTGGTTTTCTATGGGACTTCCCTGGCGGTCCAATGGCTAAGACTCCACGCTTCCACTGCAGAGGGCATGGGTTCGATCCCTGGTCAGGGAACTAAGATACCACATGCCGTGTGGCATGGCCAAAAATAAAAAAAAATTTTTTAATTGGTTTTCTTGTACTTTAAATAGATCTTTAACCCATGCATGATTTTGTAACATTCGGAAAATATTGGTTCACTGAATTATGCAGGTCTTCCAGATGTCGATATATTTCATTATATGAAATTTAAAACATCACCGTAGTTAAAAATCACCATCAATCTCATCAGAAAATTTTAAGTATTGGGAAGTTGTATCTGGGTGGTAGGTACAAATTTTCCAAAACTCATTATTGCTTGAAAGCTTATATTTTCTTTGGCAACAAATACAGGCTTGCTTTGTTCATTTTCAAGAAAATATCTACCAGATATCCAAGTCTAAATAACCATAGTTTTTACCTCTTGGACCTCCTAAAAGGGCCTCAGGGACCCTGGCATTGTGTGGACCATACTCTGAGAACTGCTGCTCTAAGGAGCTGTCTGCCCTTGCCCTTTCTACCAGTTCACTCCCATCTGATGTCCTTCTCCACTGTTGCTCTGAGTGTGCTGTCAGTGGTTGCTCCACCTCAGCCTAAGCATAAAACTAAGCAAAAAACTTCAAATCCTCCATTTCCTTATCCACATATTCAGCCTGTCAGTAAGTTCTATCAGTTTTCCCCTCAAGAATATCTCCCCAATCCTCTTCATCTTCAACTCTACAGTTATTTTAAGAACCACCAGACATCCTCTCTTTCCTGGGCCACTGTAATAGCCTTGAAATTGGCCTCCGGTTTTTACCTTTGCCCCTTGCCCACCTCTCACTCACTTCTTATCTTATTCCTTCTGTTTGCTATGTTTCAGACATGCTGATTTTCTTCACGTTGCTTGGACACATCAACTTCTAAAGTCTAAAACTTTAAGACTGTTATTCTATCTGCCTGAAACATTGTCCCCCCAGACTTTTCACATGGCTTATCTCTCGCCATTCTGATCTTTTCCAAAACTTTCTGGGGTATCTCCCCACCACCTGTTGTACTACTACATCACATTCCTTTAATTTCTTCCCAGTATTCATCACCATGTGAGTTAACTTGTTTATGTATTTATTTAATTGTTTGGTTAGACAAGAAGTATGGGGTAGATGAAAGGTTCAGGCTGGAGACATATAGTTAGGAATCACCAGTATATAGATGGTGTTGATATTACCAAGAACTTTTGGAGTAGAGTCTTTGGCCTAAAGCCAGGTTGGAGAGTGAAAAGGTGAGTGGGATGTGAGGAAATGGAGAAAACCGAAGTCTCCTGAGGAGTTTCAGAGGAGAAAGGGATAGGTCTGATAGTAGCTGGAAGGAGAGTTGGGATTTAAAGTTTTTTGTGTTTTGTTGTTTTTTGTAAAATATGTGATACTTAAAGAGATTTAAGTCTGGACTTGGAAGTTTCAGATGAGACGGAGATGTTAAATATTTGAGAGATGGAAGGAAAAGTAGGTAGATGTATCTATTTTAGAAAGTGGGAATTTGAGAAATTTTTGTCTGAGTGCTGAGCATAAGCAGGGAGGTGGGACTGGGTGGTCTGAAATAGAAATTGAGAACTAGTAGTAGGACTGCTGGCAGAATCGAAGCACCAGTATTGGAACCAGCCTACCCAATGTTGTGACTTTCTCCAGCATGGCTTGGTTTTCTCTATACCAGGGCTTCTTCCAGGGAGTTCCATGAAAAGGCAGAGGGGCAGGTGAGTTTAGAGGATTGGCAGGTGTGTTTGTAAAATGAGGTAGTATGAAATCTTAAGTTGATAAGAAAGGCTGATGGATTGGTAAAGAATAGCCACTGTATAGACTATAAGGCCCAAAGATGCATAGACCATGTCTATTTTGTTTACCATTGCATATTTAGTGGTCTCTAGCACATAGAAAGTACTAAGGAAATCTTTGACAAGTGAAGGAGTACTGATTACATACTATTAATTTCTTCTTTATATATAAATTCTTTAAAAATCTATATTTTTTTCTCAAATGTTTTATAGTGATTATGATTATTATAAATTACTTTTTTCTGTTCTTTTCAGGCCAAATAGAATAATGAGACTTCGTTTCAATCATTTTGCTACAGAGTGTAGTTGGGACCATTTATATGTTTATGATGGGGACTCAATTTACGCACCTCTAGTTGCTGCCTTTAGGTAAGCTCAGTCATATAAATACTGGTTAACCATTGTTTGATTTCTGCATTTATGTATCTCCTAGATTGTATTCTTACTGGATTCACCTTTTTTATCACTTAAAACATTTACTTCATGGAAAGAGTACTAGTTATGGAGTCCTATCACTTGTGTGCTAGTCCTAACTTGGTTTCCTGTAGCTTCTGGGTGAGTTTTTGGGCAGAGTACTTGACCTCTCTTTTTAGTTTCCTGATCTATAAAGTTGTGATAGTAGTATCAAATTTACCTACTTCTTGTGGTGGTGGTGAAGTTTACATCTAAAAATGTTTTGTGAGCAATATATCGAATATATTATTTCTGTGAAAAATTAAATCAGGAAACATGTTTATCTTGATCCTTGTTGTGTTCTTCATTGCATAGGCATTCAGGAGTTATTTGTTGAATTCAGATATAGCTCTGTGTGTGTGTGTGTGTGTGTGTGTGTGTGTGTGTGTGATGTGTAATTATGTATATACCTTAATATGGGTGAGGGAAAAGTTTTGGAAGAGTATACATAAAATGAACAGTGGTTACCTGTGGAGAATGAGGAACATTCCAGTTACGTGTTGTGATTTTTTTTCTACAGTATATTCTGTGTTTGTTGTTAAACAGCTTAACACCAAATACATGGGGTGCTCTGAATTGTTTTGACATTTTACTTTTTATTAACAGTAAGTAGCTGTGTTGTTTATTATATTTTTGACCACATGCAAATTCAAAACTTTTATTTTTCTTCCTTTTACTTGATAGAGGATTTTTTAAATATATTTTTTCTAAAATGCGTATCCTTAGAGAGTCATAGTTGTCAGCTGACTTTCTGGATTTCTTTCCCTCAAATATTTGATTTCCCTGACTTTAAAAGAAATCAATTTAACAAATATTTTTTGTATTCCTCACATGGGGCTGGTTGATGTCTCTTGTAGGTGAGGAGATAACAGAGAGAGAACAGAACATGAGGAGGCAAAGGACAGCTGAGATCAGGGAACTAATGTGCCCTTGTATTTCTCCACTCCCTTTGGCTTAGAAATCTCTGCAACATGTCTTTGAACTGAGAACCAAGGCCATTTTCTGGGTTTTAGAGATTCACTTAGAGGGCCAAAGAACAGCATGGATAGGCCATGCTAAGCATCAAAATATTGGCTACATGTTGGGCATATACATCTTTATGCCAGAATTGGACTCATACCTTGTCTTATAGCAAGAGGCACCCCAAACTTTAACACAGCACAAAAACTGTCTGTAGTATGATGTTATCATGATAATAGTACTTGTTGGAGGTTTACTTGATACTGCATTTGTTAATCAAAACTCATGGAGTCCTCTCTTTATGTGCCAGGCACTTTGAATCAGCTTGCCAATAGCCCTGTGGGAACATCTGCCAAGAGGGTATGCATAACCCTGTAGTTCACCCAGACTGTGTATTTAATGAGCAGACATGTGAACCAACAGCAACCACAAAACAAGCAGAAGGGTATAACTGTTTTAGTCAGTGACTTTTGAGAGAAGCCACAGTATATGTACAGACAACAGGAGGATTTTTAAGCTTCTATAAAAAAGTTTATTTACTGAAATGTATAAATTAATGCATTGATTGTGTTAAAATTTAACCTATGACATAATTGAGTGTGCATTTTCTAAAATCATAGTGAGATAATGTATGTTTAATAATTGAAATTTACCTGAAACACAGAACCCCTGAAGCATTGATGTGCGGAAGAATTTGAAAATAACTGTTTAGGTCATAAGGCAATGTCACAAGATGGGGAGCTGAGGAGTGCTGTTGGGTCAGGAGGACTTTGGATAGAGGAATCAACCCAGTGGTGATGTGCTGGGGGCCCAGAGTGGAGTGAGCCTGGCGGCAGATAGTTCAGCCAAATAAAGAAAAAGAGAGCCACACAGGATTCAGAAGATTTGGACTTTTAATCTGCGTTCTGCCCAAGGCTCTGCATGAGTCTGAATAGTTCATTTAAGCACTCTAGTCCTCATCTTCTGAAGCCTAAAATGAAGGTGTTGTACTGTGTTTTCTCTGGGTGTATTGCAGTCCATGAAGTTTAATTTGACTCTGAACTGGTTGATCACATTATCTTTTATATGCTGAAATTCTGAATAAAATCTGTTTAACAAACAGAGTTCCATTACTGGACAAATTTGAGAACCACTAGAGCAAGTCTCTTCCAGCTGCACAACATTATGACTTTGTGGTGCATTCACTTCAACAAATGCATAAGTGCAGCACCTTTGTGGAGTACCTGCTCGCTCTGCTCAGATCTGTTGGTAGGGAGATGCAGAGGTGGTAGTGGTGATAGAGCAGGGAGAATAGTTTTCCTCTCTGAGGAAATTCTTATTCCTTCTAGAGGTTTTTGTTGTTATTTTTAAGAAAGTCAAATACTGGTGAGACATTTGTTTAGGCTGTGATGCAGAGCTGTTAGAGGAAGTCTTGTGAAAGCGGGAGTCAGCCTGTCCAGCACCCCATGGAAATCGTGGTCAGTTTGTGGCAGGTAATCAAAGGCAGGCACCTCTTTTGTGGCTGTGGACCCTCCTTCACCACTCAGAAGTATAGATGCTGTTTGGACCCATCCCCAGGCTCCTAACCCTGACTTTAAAAATCTGGCTTACCTTCCACATCTGCCTGTCCTTGCGTGTATAGTTTTGCAAGGAGAGAGGTGTGTCAAACTGAGGATTTGCCAACTATGTAAACTTAACATAGTGTAGTTGGGAAAGTCAGACTGTGCCCCAGGTCTGTTCAGAGAGCCTATATCTGTCTGGGACAGTTATGTTGAATTAAGACAGTATCTTTAGTTCAGCTATTTTCAGAAATGGTTCTAAACAATGGTACTCTGTGTTTACAATATAAGATTATGAAGAACCCCAGGGCAAGCAGTTCTTGATTTTCTCAAGTTGAACAGCTGGCTGCAGCCTAAACTGAGCCTGCATTTATTTACCTGCCTAGGGGCAGGGGACAGGGTGGTGGAGGCAGCTCAGGGTGACAGTTGAACGGCAAGCCTGCAGCATCACTTTCTCACCCACACACTTTCTATTGCCTTGCACACTGGGTTGAGGTTTATATTCATTTATTCTGTACAAAGTTTATTTTTGTCATAAACCAGTTGTTTTATTTTCACACTGGGAAAAAACACATTCTGAAGCTGTCACAAGTTTTTGAAGTGAAAAGAAGCAAATGCCTAAGTCTCTCTGACAGTAGGGAAGCTGATCCCCTTTCTCCAGCAACGTGGTCATCTAGTGCAGGTGGCCCTCCCACTCCTTCTGACTCTCCATTCTTTCTCCCTCCACCCATTCTGCCATTCGTTCTATACATTTAAATGTCCCCACCATATAAATAATAAATACCATTTGCTATCTCTTATTGAGCACCTACTAGTGTGAGATGCTATTTAAGCCCTTCACATGCTTTAACATTTCTCATTACATTGCTGTGAGGTAGATAGGATTTCTTTCATTGTGCTTTTGAGGAAGCTAAGGCTCAGAGATGTCAGTGACATGCACAGGCTTGTGGAACAAGAATTGGAGCTCACGTCTCTGACCCTGAAGCTCATGCTAAGATAACAAAGAGTGTCCTACATGTGACTGAGTCCCCCAGTCCTTTACTGTGCCAGTATTTCTTACGGCAAGATTGCTTTTGACATACGTGTTTCTAGGTGGCCCTGCTCTTGCAAGTACTTACCCCTCATCATTTTAGGGGATTCTGGTATATAAAACTGATGAAAGCATGATGATGGTTGAAACCTTCATTTAGGTCTGTGATCAAATGTCATTTCTTCCAAGAGTCCTTCCCTAAATGCCCTTTCTAAAGTAGCACTTTCTGTTCTTTTACTCTGTTTTATTTCCCTTCATAGTATTTACCTCTACCTGGCATTATATATACACACCTGTGGGCCAGGGGTTGGGGGTTCGTATCTAGGCTTATTCTTTCTCTGGCATGAACTCCAGTAAAGGCAGAGACGTCTTCACTGTTGTATTCCTGGTACCTAGAACAGTGCCTCACTTGTAGTAAGTACTTAGTATTTGTTAGTTGAATGCATAGTAGAAAATGCTTCACCGTTTTGCAACCCCTAGTTCTGCCTGCATATTAAAAACTTGTTGAATGAAAATCCCATCCCTTCTTCCTCCTCACACCCTGCTTATATGCTCTTCCACTCATTTTTATATGCACTTGTATAAATACACATAAATGTACACATATACTAGGCCCATCGTCTTGCAGCTTGTTTTTATTCCTACTCATCAGAATGCCTTGATGAGCGCCTTGTCAGTCCTGCAGACCTAACGTATGTAATGACTCATTCATCCAGCTCCCAGATGACCATTTAGGTGGTTTTCAACCTGTTCTCATTCTGAATAGTGCTGCGGTGAGGATTCTTATATATTTGTGTATGTGAGCAAGTGTTTCTTCTACTAAGAAATAGAATTGCTAGGTCATAATGAATGAGCATTTGAGATAGTCATCAGCCCAAAAGTATGTGCTTTAGGAAAGAAAAGAGGCCCGTGTGGCTGGGGTTGAGCCAGTGAAAGGAAGAGAGTACAGATCTTCCTTGGCTTATGATGGGGTTATGTCCTGATAAACCCATTGTATGTTAAAAATATTGTAAGTTGAAATGCATTTAATACACCTCACCTACCGAACATCATAGCTTAGCCTAGCCCACCTTAAATGTGCTCAGAACACTTACATTAGCCTACAGTTGGGCAAAGTCATCGAACACAAAGCCTATTTTATAATGTTGAATATCTCATGTAATTTTGAATACTGAAAGTGAAAAACAGAAAGGTTGTCTGGGTACAGAGTGGTTGTACATGTATTGGTTGTTTACCCTTGTGATCGTGTGGCTGACTGGGAGCTACAGCTTTGTGCTGGTGCCCAGCATCGTGAGAGAGTATCAACAGCATATCGCTAGCCTGGGAAAAGGTCAAAATTCTAAGTACAGTTTCTACTGAATGTGTATCCCTTTTGTACCATTGTAAAGTCAAAAAATTGTAGGTCAAAAAACTGTAAGTCAAAAAATTGTAAGTCGAACCATTGTAAGTCGGGGACCATCTGTAATACATGAGACGTTTGTTCATCGGATGGGATTGTGTGTGTGGAACAGATTGCACAGGGCCTGGTAAGGAGTTAGGCTTTAACTGAGTGAGATGATGGTGGTACTGAACAATAACTGGGCAAAAGATAGGAGCATATGAAGAAAAGCAAAAGATGCAAGTAAACATAGGAAAAATGATTAACCTCAGGAGTATAAGAGAAGCTCAAAACCACAGGTTAAAAAAATCACTTTCACATATTAAATTAGCAAAACTAAAGTAGGACTGGTAATTCTCCTTGTTGGCGGGGTTAGGTGGGATGGACCCTTTCATTCTCTATCGGTGGGATTTCAAGTCACCATCTCTCTTCTGGAAAGCAAATTGGTATATGGATTAAGAGCCTTAAAGCCATCATTTAGACCCTTTGACTCGGTAATTCTTTCTCTTTGTAGACACCCAACAGATACTGTTGTGGGCTGAGCTCTGAGTAAGGTTCTAAAAGTTCTGAGGGAGCTCTTAGAGACATAGAAATGCTTATGGTATATTACCTGTAAAATAGAATATGATATGTAACATGGTATCAATTAAACAAAGAAAGTACATCAGAATGCTAATAGTATTGGGATGATGGATGTTTGTATATCAAACTTTTATTTCTATTTTTACTTTTCATGTCTTTCAATGGTATATGTTTGGTATCCATGAACTCATAAAGTTTGTTACTTTCTGTGATTGTGGAGGTTTACTCAGTTTTTCAAAGGAGTATTATAAAATGTTTTACTTAAAAAAAAAAAGAATAGGGTCGTCGGTTTCAAATCTCATTTAAAATATAACCTAGGGGCTTCACTGGTGGCGCAGTGGTTGAGAGTCCACCTGCCGATGCAGGGGACACGGGTTCGTGCCCCGGTCAGGGAAGATCCCACATGCTGCGGAGCGGCTGGGCCCGTGAGCCATGGCCGCTGAGCCTGCGCGTCCGGAGCCTGTGCTCCACAACGGGAGAGGCCACAACAGTGAGAGACCCGCGTACCGCAAAAAAAAAAAAAAAAAAATATATATATATATAACCTAGAATAGAGAAGAGCTTAGCAAAAGATTCAGATCTGTTCCTGTGCATTTATCACAGGAATTTGGCCCTCTTCCTATAAGTGGCTTTTTAAATTACAAGGGTGAAATCCAGTTGAATTTGTGTTCTGTCACCATGTGATGTGTCTGTGATTATGCTTCCCTTTATAAGACATGTGTTTTCATTTCAGTGGCCTCATTGTTCCTGAGAGAGATGGCAACGAGACTGTCCCAGAGGTCGTTGCCACATCAGGTTATGCCCTGCTGCATTTTTTTAGTGATGCTGCTTATAATTTGACTGGATTTAATATCACTTACAAGTAAGATATTTAAGTCTAATATTTGTGATTTTTTTCAGAAGACTGTATACTTTGTTTTAACAATAATAATGACTAACATATTGAGGGTTTACAATGTGCCAGGCATTATGCTAAGCAGTTTGCATGCATTTTCTCATTTAAAGTTCTTTTAAAAACTCAGTTACAGCCACTGTTTTTCTACTTCTTTTATAAATGAGGCAAGTGGCAGGAAAAGGTAAAGTAAATTGTCAAAGCAGTGGGACCAGAGTTGCAACCCAGGTCTTGCTGCTGTTGAGCGTCTCCTGGAAAAGAGGGGCATTATCCATTCCTGCCAATGGATAAAAACTTTGGAGGAGTTTGCTAAGTACAATTTAACAAATATTAGTAGTTTTCATGTACTCAGTAGTTGGCCCATTGATGACAACTTAGTTGAGGTTACAAAGGAAATGTAGACAGACAGACTCTGGGCAGCTTTTGGAATTTGTTGCAGTAGGAGAGAAGCTAACTTCTGTCTTTACCTTTTTTTCCTAAGAAATGTTTATTTTCAGAAGTAGTTAAATTCATAAAATGCCATAAGCAGGGGGTCTGTGATAAAGAACTTCTGTGGCCCACAAAACCTAAAATATATATTATCTGGCCTTTTACGCAATACGTTTGACAACTCCTGGTATAGCTGATAACCCCCATGTGTAACCTTTATACTGGGTTCTTTTTCTTGCCCATTTTCTCAGAATCTCAGTAGTCTTTCAACCCTAGTTAAAGCCATCTTTATCTTGATTGGTATGGTGATTCAGATTTTCAGGTACCCAAGGTTTGTGACTTAGCAGCCTGGGCAGCTCATCACAAGCCTGGGTTTGAAAAGTAGGCATATGCATTTATTATATTATATTATAACATAGATTATAAAAATACTATATACACATACTTATAAAATATTATTATAAATGTATCGTGAACTGACGTTAGGGTGTAGGTGTGAATGTTAATTAGCTTGTTTTGTAACTGATTCCTGATTTTCTGGCATGCTTTGCTACAAAATTCCTTTTTAGTTTTCTTTACACTCTTACAGTATCTTGCTAATCCTGTTATCCCCCCTTTTTAAAATCAGAATTATGTCTTTTCAAAGTGTTGTCAATATCATTGTCACGTTACTATGCAACACTTTATGGTTAAACTCATGTATTAAGTTAAACTACCCCTCCCTTTTCTTGCATCTGAGATGGGTAGATAAACTTGCTAAGGAATTTAATACACACCAATCTGAGCAATAATCTTAAGCAAATTCTGTAAACTTTTAGAGACTATCCAGAGGAATGAGGATGGTAGTGTATTGTTTGCAATTTGTTTTATCCTTTTCTTCTCCAGCCTTGCTAGCATGCATTTGGCAATTTTATAATGCTCACCATTTGTGGGCTACCAAGAATTAGGATAGTCATCCTGTCCTTAAGGAGCTAAGCCTGGATATTTTGCAAGAATCTCTTCTCTTCTTGTAATCTCTTTAACTGTCTCTTCTTATGAGAATCCAACAGGTTTAATTTGATTTTATTACTTGCCCTAGTTCTGCAGGGTTGAGTGATCCCATTTAGGCTAAATGGTAAGTACTGCAATTACGCTTGTGAATGAACTGGCTAGACAGTAAGATTTCTTAAGCCTTGTGTAGGAGGAAGTTCTGCTAAGTTAATCAAAATGTTGCTTTGTGTTGATTTAATTTCCCCCCACTATTTTTATAGTTTTGACATGTGTCCGAATAATTGCTCAGGCCGAGGAGAATGTAAGATCAGTAATAGCAGCAACACTGTTCAATGTGAATGTTCTGAAAACTGGAAAGGTGAAGCATGTGACATCCCTCACTGTGTAAATAACTGTGGTTTTCCTCATCGAGGCATCTGCAATTCAAGTGATGTCAGAGGATGCTCCTGCTTCTCAGAGTGGCAGGGTAGGAACTTCTTTGTTTCTTTTTTTTTCTTTCAATTTACAGAATGTTTCTAGTTTAATAAGTTGTAGATTGACTTTATTCCTAATATCTGTACCATTTATGTTAATCAAATATCAGGAAGCGTTTAAATTTTCATATCTCTTTATTCAGCTTCTTACAAATCTTTGAATTCATAGATGTATGGTTGTGGTCTCTAGAGATGTGGAGCAGTTTAACAGTCTTTGCAGTTCATTCATGAATTTAGAGAACTTGGTCTCAGCCATAAGACATAGAGAACCAAGCTGGGAGGTGGAACAAGAGCTGACAATAATGGTCTCTCCACAGAAACTTTCAATAAATTCAGAGAAAATTGGGGTTGATTATACAGTAGAATCCTAAAGCAGTCAGTTATTGGAATTATCTGCAGATACAGATTATTAAAGAAGCCCTTTAGCAAATTCTTCAAGGGGTGGGTGATAGCAGCTGTTACTGATTTAGTTTTTTGGGTTTTTTTTTAATACATTTACCCCTTTCTTGAACACATTTATTTTGAATTTCCAGAAATGTGCTTGTTTAGATGCTTTAGTTTGTTCGGTTTGGCTGACATTGAGCAGTTAAATAATTGAAGTATTTGACTACCTACCACTTAGCAAATGTTGGAGCAGAAGCCAAACCTCTCAAAAAAGGAGTTTCTTGATTTTGGAAATGGATGGTTTGTAATACTCCCAGGACTAGTCTTTACATTTTAGCTCTAAAGTTTTTTTTGTTTTTTTTTTTCAAAAATTTATTTATTTTTGGCTGTGTTGGGTCTTCCTGGCTGCATGTGAACTTTCTCTAGTTGAGACAAGTGGGAGCTACTCTTTGTTGCGTTGCGCAGGCTTCTCATTACAGTGACTTCTCTTATTGCGGAGCACAGGCTCTAGGTGCGCGGGCTCAGTAGTTGTGGCGCACGAGCTTAGTTGCTCCACGGCACGTGGGATCCTCCTGGAGCAGGGATCGAACCCATGTCCCCTGCATTGGCAGGCAGATTCTTAACCACTGCACCACCAGGGAAGTCCCTAAAGTTTTTCATTTGAATTAATAATTCCTTTGTACACTCTTTCCTCTGAGAGCTGCTTAAGCAAGTATTTCATTACTAAAAAATCCTAACCTAGATATGGTCAGGTCTTCATTAGAAAGTATGTGATTTTGAATTTTATTAGAGATTACCCTTGGTCACTACCTTTGAGTAAATTGAAAGCACAAATTAAAGGGATATGTCTGATATTTAGATGCTAAAGGAAAGACTGTAAATATTCTTTAGATAATTTGTTGTATTTAGATGATTCAAACTTGAAACGCAATAGTTTTCTTTTTTTTTTTGTCCTTGCTGCACTGCATGTGGGAATCTTAGTTCCCCTGACCAGGGATTGAACCCAGGCCCCCTGCAGTGGAAGTGCAGAGCACTGACCACTGGACTCCCAGGGAATTCCTGAATTGCAGTAATTTTAAAGCTGCATTTTGTGAAGCTAATTTATTATGTTTTATTAGGT
Organism: Globicephala melas; assembly: GCF_963455315.2. NCBI lineage: Eukaryota > Metazoa > Chordata > Mammalia > Artiodactyla > Delphinidae > Globicephala > Globicephala melas. Next base: position 56,629,520 of record NC_083328.1, on the reverse strand, counting down.
CCTGGATGTTCAGTTCCTGTACCAGCTAACCAGTCATTTTGGACACAAGAGGAATATTCTAACCTAAAGCTCCCCAGAGCCTCTCACAAAGCTGTGGTCAATGGAAATATAATGTGGGTTGTTGGAGGATATATGTTCAACCACTCAGATTACAACATGGTTCTAGCGTAAGTTGTTTTAAAAATTTTTACAAGAAGCTTACTTTTCCATTTTGAAAATATTTAAAGTAGAGATAAGCAAAAAGAAAAGAAATCATTAGTAATTGCATTCCTGAAGAAAATCTCTGTTAGTATTTTAGTAGTTGTATTCTAGACTTTTGGGGACATATTCTTAGTTTTTGAAATTGGGAGCCACAAAGAATTCATTGCTGTAATAAAGAACAATTCATCTTTTCCAGACACTGTCTCTCAGATTTTGTGTTAGATATATATAATAGGTTCTATATAAATAGGGGATTGCTTTGCCTCTTAATTTAATTAACATTTCTATAGGTTAAACGGCTTGCATTTATAGTTTGCTAGTGGAAATTATGCCATTCTTTAATACTTCCCAGGGTTCAAGGTCTTTTGCTGGTTCCATGCTGCTCATCCTGAAGGGAGAGTATGTTTTCACAGTGGAATTAGCTATGGAGTTTGACTTTGGGGAGAAATTTTTGAACACCTACTGTTGTGCTGATTTTGTGCCCTGGAAAGTTTTTCTAAACATTTTCTACTAATGAAGATTGTCAAAAATCAGCATCTGTTCTTTAAGGAATTCTGGAAATATGGCAGTAATAGTATAGTTTCTGAATCCCCCAAACATAGTCACTAAAGCACAGAGAACAACTAGGATAGCAAAATAAAAAACACATGGATAATATCTATAACAAACTTGGTCAGAAGGCATCCACACAAATAGGTGGGGTTAAACCATTGACAGCTACAAGACCTTTGTGCTATCAGTATCTATGTAGGAGTAAGCAAAGGGGAGCGGTGGGCCCACCAGCAGTAAACCCAAAGACCCGCTGGAAAGCTCAGCAAGCTGCTTTGAGAACAGCAGCTGGAATTGGGAAGATTTTGCATGTTCTAGTAGTGGGGATGAGCTCAAGGGATCTGTAGTAGGATCTGAAGGTGCTGGAACAGTTTGTGCCTTATTAACTTTCAAAAAACCAGCCAAAGACTCTTTGTAGGAGAAAGTCCCACACTGAAGAAAAGCTGCTGGGAATAGAATTCAAATTGAACAGGACAGGGACAGCAGAGAAAGAAAGTCCAGATAACAGTCTGAGAGGGGAACAGAGCTAGGAGATCTCAAGTAAGGTGCCAAATAGTTGGACACTACACTACAACAGAAGAGGAGCTAGTGAGCTGAGAAGCTAGAAAAACTAGCTAAATCAAGCATCTCCTATAAGGGTTCAGGAAAATTTTTTTTAAATTACAAAAAAATTAAATTAAAAAAATTAAAATTTAGCAACAGAAAAAATATCAAGGTCAAATCTCATAGAAAGTTATTATAAAAAAGAAGAGAATAAGTAGAATAATACCCCTTCAATGTGAAAGCATAATAGAAAAACTGACAAAAATTATAACTTAGTATTCCAAAGTAAGCTAACATACAATAAGAAAATGATAATATACATGAAAGAACAATATAACCAAGACTAGAAAAATTCAGAAATGAGATGATAGAAGTTAGGAAAGAATTTTAAAATAATTTCAGATTAAAAGACAAACCTAGAAGGAACACAGAGTAAATAAACACAAAAGATACTCCTTTAGAAATAGAATATGAAAAAAAAGAAATAGAATATGAAAAAGGAAATTTTAAAAAATCATAAATAAATGAAGGTCATTTTCCCCTATTCTTTGTATGATAAGTACAGTTAAAAAACCTGGACATTATATATAAAACAAACATAAGAAAACTCTGAAGAAGGCAGTCTTATTAGGGACCTCAAGACCCAAAAAATGACATAATCGTAAGTTCCAAGCGTTTTCCTTTAGTCTCATATATCTCAGACTTGGTGTTGGAAAAATCAGCAGTCTGGAAATGTTAATAGGTATAAGCTGAAAAAGCCCCAAGAAAACCCTGTTTTCTCTAGCCCGAGGACCAGGAAAGGGGCAGCTTAGCAAGACAGAAAACTTTTAGAAAATAACCACTCGACCTTAGACAAACAGCACAGAAAGGACTGTGGCTTCACCCCCACCCCTGCTAGCAAAGTGTTAGTATAGAGTCTAGATTTCCACTTATGCCAGGATAAAGTGAGGTGCTCCAACCACCACCCCTCATCCCACCAGAGTAGGGTTAGAGAAGGCCATATAGGGAACTGAGATTTACTTCTCCACCAGGCATTAATGAGGCCTCCCCCACCCCTGTGACATCAGTGGAGACACTGTGGGGAGCCCGGATTTCTACCCCTGTCTGGCAGCAACAGCAGTAATGAGTAGACTTTCCCTCTCTCCACTGGGGTGGTGTCAGAGGAGGCCTGCTATAACAGAAGATTTAAATAAGGTCCAGTCTCATGTGATGATACCCAAAATGTTGAGATTTCAATTGAAAATCATTTGTCATGGTAAGAGCCAGGAAAATCTCAACTTGAATGAGAAAGGCAATCAAGAGATACTGACACCAAGGTGACACATATATTAGAGTTATCTGACAAAGATTTTAAAGCAGCCATTATAAAAATGCTTCAGCAGTTCTCTCAACAACAGAATGGAGAGGACAGAGGAGAGAATCAGTGAACTTGAAGATAGAACAATAGAAATTCCTTAATCTGAACAATGCAGAGAAAATAAAACATTTAAAAGATGAACAGAGTTTCAGAGACCTGTGGACTGTAACAAAAAATCTTAACATTTCTGTCACCAGAGGAGCCTTGGAAGAAGAGGAGGAAGAGGGTGTGTATGAAAAAGTGTTTGAAGAAATAATAGTTGAAAAGTGCCCAAGTTTGGCAAAAGATATGCATGTACAGAGTCAAGAGGTTAGGTGAACTCCAACAATCCCAACTCCCACAGGAGTTTACATTTCATTAATTCTTTCTTATTCCATCTCTCATTCTCCTGCTCAGCTGTCATACTGTCTTTTCATTTTTTAGATCTCCACCACATTTTCTCCTGTTTTCCTGCTCAGCTAGTGGCCTTGTTTCCCATTTCTGTTTTGAAAGATAAAGGTTATCAAAAGAGGACTTCCACAAACTCCCACCACCACATTTAGCAGTTACCTACATATTGCTCATTTTTCTGTCTTCTGTTTCTTTACATCAGAACTGTTCAGTGGACAGTTTCTGTTTTGGTTATGATGGGAATGCTCTGTGTTTACACTGTCATGTCACTATCCACATGTGGTTATTGAGCACTTGAAATGTGGCTAGTATGACTAAGGAGTGGATTTTAAATTTTCAGTTCTTATTCCTCATCTTACTTGATCTTTCACAAACATTCGATAAAACTAGTCTCTCCCTCCTCTTTTAAACAGTTTCTTCACTTGGCTTCCAGGACTCCATACTTCCTTGACATTTTTTCTAACTTCCCATTCCTTCTCAGGCTCCTTAGCCTGATGATGTGCCCCAGGGCTCAGTCCTTGGTCCCCTTCTGTGAGAGTGTGTATTCACTCCCTTGGTGATCTCATGTAATATCTTGGCCTTTATGCTGGTGACTTCCAAATTTATATCTGCATCCTAGACTTATCACCTGTTCCCATATCCCCACCTCTTTATTTGACATCTCAATAGGCATCTAAAACTCCATGTGTCCCAAACTGATCTTTCCTCCAAGCCTGTTCTTGCCCCAGAAGTCCCTATCTCAGTAAACGACCACTCCATTCTTCTATTTGGCTTAAGCCAAAAATTTCAGAGTCATTCTTGACTTCTTGTTTTTTCACACTCCATATCAGTATATGTATTAGTTATCTCTTGCTGTGTAAATTACCACAAACTAGCAGATTAAAACAACACACACTTATTACCTCATAGTGTCTGCTGGTCAGGGTTCTAGGCATGGCTTAACTGGGTTCTCAGCAATCAAGGTGTTACCTGGCCTGTGTTCTAATTTAGAGGTTCAACTGGGCAGGAATCCATTTCCAAGCTCACCCATTTCCTGGTGGTTGTAGGACTAAGGGCCCTGGCTTCTTGCTGTCTGTCAACTGGAGGCCACCTCAACTCCTGGAGGCTGTCCAGAGTTCCTTATTGGTAGGGTTTCCCCAGTGTGGCTGCTTACTTATCAGGCCACAGGGAGAGTCTCTGGCCTGAGTCTGCTAGCAGGATAGATGTCATGGAAATGACATCTCATTATTTTTGCCATATTCTGTTGGTTAGAAGCAAGTCATAGATCCTGCTCACACTCGAGGGGAGGATATTATATACATGGGTATGAACACCAGGAGGCAGGGATCATGAAGACCACCCTAGTGTCTGTCTGCCACAATATGTCAGCAGATCTTGTTAGCTCTTCTTTTAAAATCTATCCCTAGGGCTTCCCTGGTGGTGCAGTGGTTGGGAGTCCGCCTGCCGATGCAGGGGATGCGGGTTCGTACCCCAGTCTGGGAGGATCCCGCGTGCTGCGGAGCGGCTGGGCCCGTGAGCCGTGGCTGCTGAGCCTGCGCGTCCGGAGCCTGTGCTCCGCAACGGGAGAGGCCACGGCGGTGGGAGGCCCGTGTACTGCAAAAAAAAAAAAAAAAATCTATCCCTAATCTAACCACTTCTCACTACTTCTAGTGTTGCCACCCTGAGAAGTAAAGGTAAAATTAAAGGTGTAAAGGTGATTGTCCCTTCCACTGTTACACTAGATACTATGAGTCATATATTCTACCATTTATGTGATTTTTGTACTTCTTCCTGGCATCATCCTCCCTTGAAGTAAGAAATCTGGGAGTCATTTTGATACTTCCTCTCCTTTACCTCCTCATAGCATAATCTCATGTCAAGCCCATTAACTCTCTCACCAAATACATGTCATATTCATTCTTTTCTCTCTTAAGACCAGCTTGCCAATATCTCTCATCTAGGATTCAGCAGTAGGTTCCTATAAAGTCTGTCTGTTTCCATTCATTCTGCTTAATCCATTTTCTAAATATCAACTGGGGTGATTTTTTAGGGTATACATTTTATCATTTACTACCTTCTTAAAACCCTTCAGTGACTTCCCGTGGGACTTAATGATCCTACCTGATGTGACTGCTGCTTACCTTCCCATACTCAACTTGCTCCCCTCCTGCCCCATCAGCCCTCTTTCCTTACCTAAAACTCCTTATGCTTGCTCTTCCCTTTATCTAGACTGTTCCTGCCATTGTACCTCAGGGCTGGTTTCTTCCTTTACGTATCCTGTCAGTTAAATGTCCCATAGTGAGATCCTCCCCGATCAGCTAGTTCAGACAGGTGCTCCCTGTTTTTTTTCATAGTTCTCATTTCCTTTAGAGCAGTGTTCATAATTTTTATTCTACTTGTGCCCATTGCTGTGCTTGCTCATTTTCTGCCTTTTCCACTATATGTTCTCCAAGGTTAGAGACCTTGTTTACTCAATTCGGCTTAGCTCATAGAATGTGCTCAAATAAGTATTTATCAAATGAATAAGAGAGTAAATGAATTATCTTATTTCTTTCACAAATATTTGTTCTTAGAAATATAGATGTTACCTACTACTTTTGACAGGTGTACCTTGTAAGCCATGTTTATTTTTTTAATTTTATTTATTTTTAAGAGGGTATTAAATAGTTTATTGATTACCCATGATAATGGGTGATAAACAAGCTTCATTCCCATCTATAACTTTATCTTGTACCATAATAATTCTATTTAGATATATTGCATAGGATGTGCCAACAATCATATTAATAACCAAAAAACTCCATGACTTTGTTTGGGTGACCCTTTTAACGGTGAACTCCAGGTCACAACACAGTAACTGTCAGTTCAACTACACCAAGTTTCTGAAGATGCTGGCTTTATTCACAAGCAGGTTGTGAATAAATTTCAAATGGAACCTGGCATCACCCTGAAGAAATTCTGACCTCACACTGTTGCAGTCGTTTACCAAAATGTCTTCAGAGTAGACTAACTTTACAGAGCACGTTTTTAAAAAAGGCGCATTAATTCAGCGTCATGATCAGACGATTATATTTAGCAATCAACAGCATGGGTGCAAAAAAAAATTACATTAAAACCCTTTGTTGGAATGCTTTACACTTTCCACAGAATAGAAACTAAAATAAGCTGTTACACAGTTAGTTGCGAATACAGTCCTCGAGGGTTTTTTGCCCATACACAGGAGTATTGTCTAAAACATGTCTTCTTTGAAGCAGCTAGGCCCTGCCAGCACTGTGCTTGGCTGAGTTCACAAATCTGTTGTAACCTGTAGCTTCCCTGTCACTTATCTGGCTCTCCTCTCCTGCGAAGCTTTGTTTCCTGGCAGTAATTAAAACCTTCTGCCAGTGCCATAGCTGCTGCTGCTGCTGGAACCGCCATAGCCACCTTGGTTTTGTGGTTTGGCAAAGTACTGGCCTCCACCACCATAAGGGCCAGAACTTCTGCCTCCAAAGTTTCCTCCTTTCATGGGTCCAAAATTTGAAGATTGATCGTTGTAATTGCCAAAATCACTGTAGCTTCGACCACCTCCAGAATTGCTTCCATCATTACCAAATCCATTATAGTCATCCCCACTGCCACCATAGCCACCACCCCCGTGGCTGCCACCAAAGCCACCTCAACCACTGAAGTTTCCTCCACGACCAAAGCTGTCATTCCCACCAAAACGCCCTCCACGACCACCACCAAAGCTTCCAGAACCACTTCGACTTCTTTGGCTGGATGAAGCGCTAGCCTTCTCTTGCTTAGATAGGACTTTCCTTACTTCACAGTTGTGGCCGTTCACTGTGTGATATTTCTGAATGACAGTCTTGTCTACGGAGTCATGGTCATCAAAGGTTACGAAAGCAAAGCCTCTCTTTTTGCCACTGCCTCAGTCAGTCATGATTTCAGTCACTTCAGTTTTCCAGTACTGTTCAAAATAATCTCTTAGATAATGTTCTTCAGTGTCTTCTTTAATGCCACTAACAAAAATCTTTTTCATAGTTAAGTGGGCACCAGGTCTTTGAGAATCTTCTCTTGAGACGGCCCTCTTTGGTTCCACAACTCTTCCATCCACCTTGTGTGGCCTTGCCTTCATGGCTGCATCCACCTCCTCCACAGTGGCATACATGACAACCCCGAAGCCTCTGGAGCGATTGGTGTTTGGATCCCTCATCACCACACAGTCTGTGCGCGCTCCCCATTGCTGAGAATGGCTCCTCAGACTCGCATCAGTTGTTTCAAAGCTCAAACCTCCGATGAAGAGCTTCCGCAGTTGTTTGGCCTCTTTGGGAGACTCTGACTTAGACATGACGGCAGTGGAGAGGGAAGATGTCAATGATGCTTACTCGGCGGCGTCCACGTGCAGAAAGGAGTAATCTAACGAATGTATCTCCACGTTTATTTTTTAGGTTTTAACATTTCTCTTCTTGTACTTGATCAAAACATGATTTTTACAGCTTTATGTATTTTGTGTAAATACTAATATAGTTTCAAATAAATTTTTACTAACTCATGAAAAGTGAATATAGTGACTCCTTTTAGAGGGAGTATTTCTGGAACTTAGATCATAAATTTTATCATTGTCTATACTCTTATATAAGCATATTGCAGGAATTGCCCTCTCTATTTTCTCCACAACCCTGTTAACCCAAAACTTTTAAGTTGCATTAAAAAGCATTTCCCATTTTATGTCACCCAAGGGTCCTCTTGCAAAACAAATTATCTTGGTCATCTGGTTAAGATTTCCAATTGAAATGTCACTGAATTTCCTTCCCTTGAGCAAAAAAATAGGGGTTTTTTTAAGCTAAAAAAATAATAGTAAGAAATTTCAGCAACAGGTAACCACACAAGGTAAGGAGTATCACCTAATCTGATAAACTTAAAACAGACACACAGAAACAGCAAGCCCCCACAGAAACCGTATGAGTGAAATTCTGAGAGTTCTCACTAATAGCCCCAAATCTAGAGAGAAGCAAACTGAGTGGGTATCATTGTTTTCTTGCCCTTTTAACTGAGTAGTGTAAGAAATAGTTGCTAAGGAGGATCAAGTGAAAAAGGGGGAAATTGATCAAGTGGCTGAGTCTGCCCAGAAGTCAGGGCCCCTATGTAATTTGGCTATCCCAAAATTTGAACCCTGGGATAGGACACTTAAACAAAATCTCAGAGGCGAATAGACTCTGGATATTTTATTCAAATAGACTGCACACCCCCACCCCCACCTGAGCCCCAGCATTTCTTCAGACTTCAGAAAAGTGGACATAACATAAAATGCCAACTCTCACACTAAAGCTAGGATGCAAAGATAAACTTGTCTTAGATACAGTAGAAAAGGAATTAAGAAATCACCCACAGTTTGCAAATGTAATGTCTGGATAGCAATGTCTAACCACAAGCAAGACAAAAGAAGTGACATTGTAGCAAATGCAAATATCTATGGTGAAAAGGTAAAGAGGAAAGAACACAGCCTGTAAAACTGACAACAACTGATCATAGAGGAAAAGTATTCCTTCCAACTGCTTTGTGCTATGGATCAATATAATGAGAATTTGAATTCAGAAAAACAAGCTGAAAAGCAAGAAGATAATAACAATGAGATGAAATGGGAGAGTACACATGTAAAGAAATATAAATAAGTTACACACAGCAAAAACTACAATGAAAATCGAACTGCTGCCAGCTTGGTAGACGTGATTCCAATGAATACAGATGAAAAAGTTAAATAGTTTGAAAAAGCAAAGACATGGGAGACAGAAGGTCCAATATAATACAGATAATTGCTGTCACTGAAGAAAAGAACCTAACAAATAGAACAAGTGGATTGAAATAGTACAAGATGTTTCAGGAAAAATATTATAGTTGTTCAATGACAAAACCTGATTTGATCAAATTATTGAACTTGTAGGATAAACGGCAAATTATTGGGTGGGAAGCCTCAGGTAGTTCTTGACTCCTGCTGGCTGGGGTCAAGTTCAATTTCTGTAGAGCCTTTCCTGTGGTCTTTGGATGGCCAGACACTGTAATTGAAATACCAGGCCACTGTGAGGGGCAGAGGATGTGCCCTGTGGCATGATGGGCATTGTGTTACCAGCCATCAGGGAGGAGTTTGTGAGAGAGGTGGCTGCACCTTTATGGAAGACACCTACTTCTGAATTCCTGAGGTTTGTCTTTGCTTAACTGCATGTCCAGATCTTAGAACTAATTGTTCAATATTCCTTTATCTTGGACTCAGCTCCCAGAAGAAGGAGCGTTTATTTGGCACTTGGCATTTCTTACAGTTTATTGCATCAACATTGTTCTTGTCTTGTGTTTGCTTCTCTGTATTGTGAAAAGAGTGACAACCTGTTATGTAAGTGTCTTTTGGCAGTTCATCTTAACCAGATTTGAGCACCTGCCGGCACCTTAGTGTCTCTGACCAGCTCTTGGGCTGACACGTTATTGATAGAGGAAGAGTAAAATGCATTAAGATACAGATTGAGCACCTTCCATGTTACTTGAAAGAGATATGGATTGGGTCACGTGGAGACTTGTTTCTGTGCTCCCTCTGTTTCTTTCCTTTCTTTCAAGATTAAAGAAACAGGCCTTTGGCTTGAACATATGGTATATATGTGTTTTTCAGAAGCCATGCTAGTTCTTCTTAGGAAACACTTTCCAGAATGCCATAAAAGTTGCAGTAGTATGCAGTCCATTTTGTTAAAACATTTACCTGGATGGATTTAAGTTATTTCTACCATAAGTAAAGTACAATATTGTATCTTTAAAAAACAGTGAGAGAAATACATATATATTTATATATAATACATATATATATTTATGTATATTTATTTATTTAGAGAGAGGGAGGGAAGAAAGGAGGGGGAGAGAGAATGAGAATGATTGAGACTTCTGACTTCCAAGCAGAAAAGCAAACCACACAAAAGTGGAAAAAAATCAGATTGGCCTCAGACCTCCACTGGCAGCATTCAATACCAGCAACATTCAAGGGAGCAGCGTCAGCAAAGTTGTGCGGGAAAGAAAGGATGGCCCATGAGTATTATATGCAGCCAAGATGTCATTCACCTCTAAAGCTAGCAAGCAGATATTCTTCAACATGAAAGAATTTACGGGGAGGAGCACGTATAATCTCCACTAGGAATAACCACTTGACAGTGCAGTCTAGCCAATTAAGAATTAAAGACTCAAGAAGGAGAAGTTGTGGTAAGAGGACTGTGAGGAGACTGATTCAACTAAAATACAGATCCAGTACTAAATAACTATGAAATTATAGAATGGGATGTGCATGTTTTGAACCTGGACAATGTAAAAATTATATAACAAAAATTGGGAGAAGAAATGGGAGGAAATGTGGGTGCTAATGATTTCAACTTTCAAAGTAGGAAGTTAGTGGAGTCTGTCCAAAATTAAATTACATGTAATTTTAAAACTAAAGGGAGTTTACTCTCTAAATAACTTTTCATGTATTTTAAAAATGTAGCATATTCAAAAAAATACATAAAATAATAGCTGGTATTGATTTAAGTGTTATTCATATTTAATGAATGTCACTATTTTATGTTTTCTTCAGATCATGTATAAAATATTTAAAACAAAGGAAAAGGTTTAGAGAAAAATAATGAATGCTAATACATTCATCATCCAGGTTAGGAAATAAAACATTGCTAATATAGTTAAGATCCCACATGCCCCTCTGAAATCCCAGAGATAATCAATATCCTGATATTGTGATGTCATTTGTTCACATACTTATCTTTAGACTTTTAATATATATGAACATTTTTAGAGTTAATAAATTTTCTTGTTTTAGTCTTTACAGGAACAGTATTCTGCAGTTTGCGTTTTTAGCTTAACATTGTTTCAAGATTTGTGTTAATAATACAGTGCTTGAGTATATTCACTCTATAAATGTTATATAGATATCTATAATTTATTAATCCATTTTCTATTGATGGATATTTATTTCCCTTTTTTGATATTACGTTGTGATAAAACTTTCTTACATGTTCTTGTTTACATAATGTTTTTCATAATTTAAAAATCTTGTATTCAGGGAAACTTATAGAAAAACATTTAAAATATAACAGTATTATTGGTTTTCCTTTGGTTTCTTTTTTCTATTAAATTACATAAAATTAAAATTAACACTGTTTATTAAAATTCACCTATATTAGGATCCCCTTTGTATAAATGTATATTATCAGTCTATTCTTCTATTTGTATGTATGCATAGAAAATGTCTGGAATGATGTTTACTTAATGATATTCATTTCTAGATGACAGAATGTGGGGTCATTTTTATTTTTTATTTATTTATTTTTTTGCGGTACGCGGGCCTCTCACTGCTGTGGCCTCCCCCATTGCGGAGCACAGGCTACGGACGTGCAGGCTCAGCGGCCATGGCTCACGGGGCCCAGCCGCTCCACGGCACGTGGGATCTTCCCGGACCAGGGCACGAACCCGTGTCCCCTGCATCGGCAGGCGGACTCTCAACCACTGCGCCACCAGGGAAGCCCTGGGGTCATTTTTAAGTTTTTGGCTCTTTGTTTTTTTTGCATTGATTACCCTTTTTATAGTGAGTATGTATAATTTTAATAAAAACAATAGAATGATGTTTTCCTCAAAAACAAAACTAATATTCTAAGATATTGAATGTGATTAATGCTGCAATGTAAGAGTATAAATGATTTTCTTCTGGGCATTTTTATATTTTAAAGGTCTTTAAGTGTATTCATAGTATAATTGAAATGCTATAATGATATTCTAGTTTTTTTGAAAATATTACTTTTTAAAATAAATTAGATAAAAGGAAAGGCTAAGAATTTTTTTTAACTTAGTTATCATCCCTTTTTCAGTATTTGTCTTTACTTTTGCATGGTTAAATGAAAGAAAAGTTATAGTAATAAAAGTTCCTTGAGTATAATGCAAACCTGCAAGTGATTTAGTGTGTAGAAGAGGTTTTCAGGAAGCATTAGAAAATTCCAGTAGATTTTCTTTCTCGTCCCAGAGCTGTGGAACCCAGCTCCCCCTTCCTGAGTTCTCATGTGCCCCATAGGCCCAGATGTTAGGTTTGTTTGCCCAGGTACCTCACTATATCCATTGCAGATTTAACGAGCATCTCCAAAGTGGATTAGATCACAAATAAAGACTTCAAGATGTTCTGTTTTGTCATTTGGGTGAAAATATGATCTGTTTGTTTTGTAGGTATGACCTTGCTTCTAGGGAGTGGCTTGCACTGAACCGTTCTGTGAACAATGTGGTTGTTAGATATGGTCATTCTTTAGCATTATACAAGGTAAAATGTCTCCACTCTGTACTAAGCTAGAAACTGAACTCTTCACTTTCTCATATTATGTGATTGAAATAGCTATTTAGTGTTGGATTTTTTTTTCTAATCTTTTTTATTGTGGTAAAGTATGTATAACATACTTAGCCATTTTTAAGTGTACAATTCAGTGATAGTAATTTCACTCATAATGTTGTGCAGCCATCATCACCATCCATCTTGGTAATTCTTTTTTTTTTTGCTTTGTTTTTCATCTTTGTAATTCTTTTGATCTTGTAAAACTGCAACTCTATGCCCATTCAGCAATAATTCCCCATTCCCTCCTCCTGCCTGCCCCTGGCAACCACCATTCTACTTTCTGTCTCTGATTTTGACTTCCATGTTGATTTTTAATTGGGGGAAAACTTTCTAATGTGGGGGGTATATAATTGGCTAAGTTATAAGTGGAAATTAAAGTTGAAACTACTTTAACCCGAGAGATTTAAACGGATTCATATTCAAACTGGGATATTATGATTGTGATACTAAATGGTTAAAAATTAATCTAGTGTAGGTTAGCTTTTACGTTCATTAGCAAGTTTAGCCAAGGATAGCGACTTTACAATGTAACTGAGTAATCATTTTCATTTCCCTGTTTTTTAGTTTATTTCAACTTTATTTTTCCAAGCCATTTTATATTGTAAAAGATCTTGTGTGAGGAAGTCCAAGAAAAGTGGCAAAGTATTAGGGATATAGGTTAGATTTATTTTATTTTGTTCTTTCTACATCCTTTACCTAATAATTCACTGAAAGGTGCTTTTCACTAACACTTTTTAAGCTAAGAATAATATTGAGGTTTTGAACTGTTCCTTTTTCTGTGTTTAGATTTGATCCTTTTGATGTTTTTTAGAATTTTGTTTACATTTTTTTCCATAGGATAAAATTTACATGTACGGAGGAAAAATTGATTCAACAGGGAATGTGACCAATGAGTTGAGAGTGTTTCATATTCATAATGAATCATGGGTATTGTTGTCCCCTAAAGCAAAGGAGCAGTATGCAGTGGTTGGGCACTCAGCACACATTGTCACATTGAAAACTGGCCAAGTGGTCATGCTGATTATCTTTGGTCACTGCCCTCTCTATGGATATATTAGCAATGTGCAGGAGTATGACTTGGGTACGTATATTTTTTTCAGTGAATCGTTTTTGAATGTCAGATTTAAAATTTTACTCTTATTATTATGACTGTTTAACAAAATTCAACCTAACATTGACCCAGTACTTGATCTTGAGATACAGTTAGCATTGATGAATTGCCAGTGAAGTTTAGATTATTGATGGTGCTATGTGGTATATATTTGTTACTGTCAGTTTGGCAAGGAGCCAAAAATAGCACTAAATGCTATGAGTGTTGAAAATAAAATAAATAAAAAGGGTTTGAAACAACAAATACTTCTGAAGAAAAAAAAAATATTTGAAAAGCCCTTTAGAGAGTGGTTTAATGGAGTGTGATTTCCCCTTAGTATATAATCTTTCCTTTGGTTAAATTTTATTATATTTGTTTTTGTGGATGTGGATGATATTTTAAGAAAGTAGGCCTGTAAAGTACATCTGCAAATTGGTCCGTAAAGGTCATGGGGAATTAAGTGTTCAATTGAGGGGGATCTGAGTCTTTTAAATTTAATGTAATTCTTTTCCTACATATTAGAACATCAGAACATTTAACAGGTTGAAGTTTGGCCACCTGGATTTGTTACAAGTTTTAGATGGCCTTCCTTTAAAAATAAAATGGTTAAAGAAAGTTACATGTATCAAGTCTCCTGAAATCTCTTCTCTTGTCTTAAGCTAATTGGTAATTTTAAGTATTAGAAGGAGCCTGCAACATTTGCCTTTAACTGTTTGCCCTTTCCAGGTAAGAACACATGGAGTATATTACATACCCAGGGTGCCCTTGTCCAAGGGGGCTATGGCCATAGCAGTGTCTATGACCACAGGACCAGGTCCCTGTATATTCATGGAGGCTACAAGGCTTTCAGTGCCAATAAATACCGGCTTGCAGATGATCTCTACAGATACAATGTGGACACCCAGATGTGGTGGGTGCTTTTTCTTGAGCTTTTACTTTAAGGTGGGAATTCTGGCAGTTGCTGGGAAAATTGTGCTACATTTTTGTTTTCAGGCCTTGCAGATAATTCTCTTCATCGTTGTAAACAGAAATTGTGAAATAAGCAGAAAGTAATAAAGTAGTAGTATCTATAATTTTGTAGTAGGTTGATTAGAATCTTGGGTTTTTTTGTTGGTTTTTTTTTTGTTTTTCAATATTCATACACTCAGTACCACTGTAAAATTTTAGCTCTTCAGAATCCTAAGGAATAAATTGTTCTACATAGCTGAGTTTATGCACACTATTGTAATTAAGTAGAATATATCCACTTTTTAACCTTTTCTTGTTGACCAAGGTGTTATCATTAGGGTCAGTTACTGGCATCATTCCATGAAATCATCAAACAGAGGTGGTCTCAGTACCTAAAAGATTAGAGCTGTCCTCACTCTACTATATACTGGTCTATATAAAGTATGCTAATCTTAAAAAATGTAAAGCACATTTGAGTTATGAAATAATATAATTATAAAGCAATGGTTTCTTTTCATATTTCCTTACATATTTGAGACCATGCTGTGGACACCATTTTACATTGTCTGTCATTAAAATTTTCATTTTTAGTGACTGTGTAATACTCCATCATGTGGGTATCCTGAGCCCATACAGTTGGAAGTTTTGGTTTCTAGCTCTTGTCTTATTAATAAAACATATGTAAGCTTCAATCCATATTTCACATAATATCTACTCAGAAACTGGAATTATAGAGTATGAACATAGAGTATGAACATTTTTAAGGCTCTTAACATATCTTATCAAAATTCTCATACGTCTTTCAATTTTACATGTTTATTGTTGAGAAAGTTACTTATATACAGAGAAAAATCTAGAATTATTTGCACACTTGGATCTGAAGTTAAGAAAATGGTTATGTTTGTATTAGCAAATAGATGATAAATATTCTAAAGAACTAACCTTGTATTTATTATTTTTAAATAAACTTAAAAGGACTATTCTTAAGGACAGCCGATTTTTCCGTTACTTGCACACAGCTGTGATAGTGAGTGGAACCATGCTGGTGTTTGGAGGAAACACACACAATGACACATCCATGAGCCATGGAGCCAAATGCTTCTCTTCAGATTTCATGGCTTACGACATTGGTATGTTTCCCAAAGCCATTTTAGCATTAAGAATCTTTTTTGTCTGTAAGCAACGTTTTAAAAGAAACAAAATATTTCTAGTTAAAAATGGTCAAGCTATTTGAAAGAGGTCCAAATGGAATTTTTTATGTTAATTTGACTGATATTGTAATCTGTTAAAAAGCATTACTTCTATATTAAATTCTTTTTGAAGTCCCTCCTTTGATGAGTTGGGGTGATTGGGCTCTCCTGTGTCACAGATAAAAGCCTTACATAGTAATATGTGTTACGTAGTTGTGACCACCAGCATTGTGTTAAGTTGGTTTAAGTTTATCTTATTCCCTTGAAACTGGTTTCACACATTCTTGATGTAATACTTGGACAGCGATTTTTTAAGAATTTGGTGTGGTAATGTACTGACCAGAAGAGGGCAATATTGGTTCATGCAAAACAGATATTAGAAATTCTTTAATATTTATCATATATCATATGATATAAATATAAATATCATCAGATGTTCTTTTTTAACAGACATTTATGTGCCAGCCACTGAACTTATATATTGGGGATCATAAGAGGAATAAGTTACAGTCCTTGGCCTCTTGGTGGGAGAGGCAGAGAACTGAGCAGACAATATAATTGCATTCAGGGTGTTACTTGCTCTGAGAAGAACATATGAGAGCACCTGTGAGCATCCCTTAGTTCATGAGGGGTAAAGGGTACAGTCAGGGAAAGCCTTTTTGAGGAGGCCATCCAGGCTGGGTCCTAGCACTGGGAAGTTGGCTGGGCCAAGTTAGGCAGGACTTATCAGGCAAAGGAAGCCCATGTTTAGAGACACAGAGGTGGAAAGAGACCATGCCACATACTTTGGGCCTATGAGTATTTAGTTTTGGCTGTATTCTAGTAGCACATCAGGGAAGAGTGGCTCTAAGTGGAACTAGAAGCAAGCAGTTGTCTGGTCAGATCTTGAGGGACCTGTTATGTCATGCTGAGGGGTTTGGGCTTTTTGAAGAATCTTACAGAAGAGGTGATAGAATTGTATTTGTGTCTTAGGAAGATCTTTTTGTGGCATTGTGATGAGTAGTTGGGAAGGGGCTAGATGGGAGTTAGGAGGCTGTTGATGAAATCCTGAGGAGGGTTTGAGCCAAGACTGTGGAAGTGGCAATGAGGATAAAGAGACATATGTGTTTGAGAATTACTGGGAACCCGAGGATTGTCCTGAGTGTGTTTTGAGAGCTGTGACAGCATCCTTATCTGGTATCTGGTGTGGGCCACAGTAGATGGTGTTTTTTACCAAGGCTGGAAATAGAAGTAGAGGGACAGGGTCTGGGAGGAAGTGAGTAAATTGGATTTGGGGGCATGTTCAGCTGGAGATGACTGTGGGACAGAGCAGTACAGAGATCAGTGGGGAGCTGTAGGAGGGGGTGAACTTCTGTAGGGAGCATGTGTCATCAGGGACAAGCAAAGAGCCAGGGAATAGATACATAAAGAAGTCTTAAAGAGAATGGAGATTGCAGAAGCATGTCAGAGAATAGGAGGAAAGTGAGGCAAAACTGGGGACCTGAGAGGTAGCAGTTAACAGTGGCTACAGAGGGATTAAGTAAAATAAGGACTGGAGAGTCTTTCACATTTAGCAACAAAGAGATCAGTTACTACCCTCTGGACATGGAGGAATGATCCAGATTATAGGAGGCTGAGAAGTAATATATGGTGAGATATACACAGTGAATGTTGACTGTTTTAATTAAAAAAAAAACCCTTGTCTGTGAAGGGAAGAAAAGGGGTAAGTTGAGTGCCTCCTTGGGCATATTTAAATACTGTGGTAAAAGTCAGGTGGGATAAGAGGAAGGGCTCCTGCCACACTGGTTTTAGGGAAGGAAGCAAGGTGGGTGGTCAGGAAGCTGTGGGAGTTGATGGCCTCTGTTCTGCATGTGAGGAAGACCACAGAGTTTAGGCTGGGTAGGAGAAGAAAGTGAAAGCTTTTGTTGTCAGGGTTGAATAAATGTCCAGATTGAGTGGAAGAACCTTTGTTTAGTGAGTGTGAAAGTCTGTGTGTCTGGGAACAGAAGACAGTGAGTCAGAGGTTGGTATGGTTCAGCAGCACCTGTTGGTATTGAGGTCCAGAAGAGAAGTTGCTAGCGTGAATCAGAACAAAGGGAAATTAGTAGATCTAGGGGGTCTAGGAAAGGACCTTTTAAAAATTAGATAAAGTTTGATTTTTTTTTTTTTTTAGTTTTAATTTTCCACCTGTACATTTCTATTTTAGTTACTGAGTTTGGGCAAAGCAATATAGAGTAAAAAATAATTATGGAATTCACATGTTTTACTTATGTAAGCTTTGAAAAATGTAAAATTTGCTTAAGTTAAAAAACATTCTAGGGCTTCCTTGGTGGCGCAGTGGTTGAGAGTCCGCCTGCTGATGCAGGGGATGCGGGTTCGTGCCCCAGTCCAGGAAGATCCCACATGCCGCGGAGCGGCTGGGCCCATGAGACATGGCCGTTGAGCCTGCGTGTCCAGAGCCTGTGCTCCGCAGCGGGAGAGGCTGCAGCGGTGAGAGGCCCACGTATGGCAAAAAAAAAAACAAAAACATTCTAGTGGGTAATATTGATAGGCAACAGAGTGAGTGATGTGAATGTGCATTCACTAATTAGAATTGCTATAGAGTCCTACCGTTCTTCCTTGCCCTTCTGTTCTGTTGCTGCTGCATTTTACTTCAGAAATAATGGTGTGACTAAGAAAAACTGAGAGATATATTTGTGTTTATTACAGTCTTCTTTCCCAAAGAAAATGCCAGTCCCTATTGATTATGAGTGACAGTCCCTTCTGAAATGTGTTTTTCTTGCTCCTAGCTTGTGACCGATGGTCAGTGCTTCCCAGACCTGATCTCCACCATGATGTCAACAGATTTGGCCATTCAGCAGTCTTATATAACAGGTAATTGAAGAAGAAGTGCTTGTTCCTTTTCTCTTGTGTTTAAAATGAAAATGAAGTAAAATATGAAGTGATATTGGACTTACATATTATTCATAGGATTACCTTATCCCATTGTTTTTTCATAGCATTATGTTAGGTATGAATTTCCTGATCTATATTTAAAATATTTGATGTGGATTTGAATTACTTCTAATGCCGTATTTGTTGATGTAGTTTTGTTAGCATGCCGGAGTAAGCTATGTTTGGTGTTGTCTGAGTGCATGGGACAACAAAAGTTGTGTGCAGTTACTGTCTTAGGCCTTCTGCTATTTGCTATTGTTTGTGGTGCTTTTGTCTGAGTGGTGAAGAAAGATTTGAAAAAAAGGAGAGAGGGCACTTTAGGTAAGGGATAAGATATGGGAACAGAGGTGGGGAGATTCTGATGCTTCATATAGGTCAAGTCTGTGGTGCTTCATGTATATCAAGTCTTTGGATAATCTGAAGTCTGCACTGCATTTCATTGCATCATTCAGAAGTGCCTGGCCCAAACTAATAGAGCTCTTCACAAATCTGCCCCTGGAGAAGCATCTTTCATATAAGGGAGCTCCAGAGTGGCCATGTGACCTGTACCTTATAGTGTGCTTTACAGATTTTTTCATTTGTTAAAATAGTCTAATCATGTTGTTAATTTTTTCTCATTTTGTTTCTTCTCTGATTACTGTTTACTTCACCTTTTAAAATTCTAGGCCTTATCAATCCTGAAACTATTTAAATGCCATAATGCCTATGTATATTATGTTAGGATTCCCTTCATTTTCAAAATTTCTGTTGTGATAATGAAAGTTAGATGAGGTAATTCACCTTGGATTAAGAAAGATAAGAAAGCAACCTATCGTGGAGATGTGAAGGAAGAATTGACAGAATTCAAACACTTAGATACTGGAAAAAGGGACATCTTTCACAAAGTAAACAGCTGAAATTTAGCAATAAATACGGTTTTACTGTGGGAATATTTGATAGGTATAGATTTAAATGGAAGAATTTTTGACTACTAATTTGAAGTGTTATCTTTTTTAAAAATATTTATTTATTTATTTATTTGCCTGCGTTGGTTCTTAGTTGTGGCACGTGGGATCTTCGTTGCAGCGTGCGGGATCTTTTTTTTGTTGTGGCACGTGGGCTCTCTGGTTGCGGCTCACGTGCTCAGTAGTTGCAGCATGTGGGCTTAGTTGCCCCATGGCATGTGGGATATTAGTTCCCAGACCAGGGATCGAACCTGTGTCCCCTGCATTGGAAGGCGTATTCTTAACCACTGGACCACCAGAGAAGTCCCTGAAGTCTTATCTTAAATTGTAATTTGATATTTCCTCAGTAAGGAAAAGGCTTAAAGTTTTCTAGTAAGTGCCTCTTGATGTTCTTCATCTGAAAAACAGTGGGTCCATTTTGTCATCATCTTGCCTGTGAGTGCCTGGCCTCAGCTGTGTTCATCTTTATATTCATGGTGTTCTCCTAGCATAAGATTTGGCACATAATAGGCATTTGCTAAATGGCAGCTGTTAGTACCATAATGATAATTAGCAAATAAATGGATTTTCTATCAAACATTTCGGAGGTTTTATATAAACTCAGAGAAGTTGACAGAAGTTTACCATAAGATGTAATTTAACCATGAATCAAAATTGGGAATGGCTTGCCTGCGTTATAATAATGTGCTTCTTTTTGTATAATTCCAGTGGAGTATTTGAGCCTATATGTGAGTATCTGTATGAATGGGCCAGGGTTGGAGGGGGACAGGGCATGACAAGGGAGGTCATGTAGTAAAAAACCATGGTTAGTTTAATTTTTTTTTCAATTTTTTAAAATTGAAGTATAGTTGATTTACAGTGTTGTGTTAATTTCTGCTGTAATGGTTAGTTTAATTTTGTGAAGTAACTTACCTAAAGAGAAACTTTGATTCACGTGATTTCCACATTTTGAATGATGGTTCCCTTAATCGAGCATCTGCATTGGGCCAGCTGTGCTTCACTTAGTCGTTGTTCTTGTGGTTTTTGAGGGAGGCAGGAAGAAGAGTGGGCTGTGAGGCATTGAGACTGCTGCAGATGCAGCTGTTCTTTTCAGTTCCCTGCTCCAAGCCTCTTTGAAGGACTTTGCCTACCCTCACATAGCCGATGTGACCAGATGAATTCAGAATTGCTAAGAACACCAGCTGTACTGAGAGGCCGATGGAGCTTATTGGTTTAAGCAATAAATTGACTAGCTGAAACCAGACTATATAATGTGATACTAAGTAAACCAATATGAAGTTAAAAATTAAACCTGGTGTTCATTTTTGGTTACTGAAATATGTCAGTTTTCAGATATAGTAAAAATACAACCACAGAATCTTTATGCTTTAGTTATCCTCTGTCGATTGAGGAAAATTGAGGCACAGTGAGAGTGAATTATTTGATACCTCATTGTGGGTTAGTACTAAACTTCCTGGTGGATTATAGGATCTCAGAGTTGAAAGAAATGCTTGAAATCATCTGTTCCACTAATTAAAATGTGACTTGTACTGTGTACTAAATTTTCATATGCACTTTTATCTCTTTCTTATTGGTCTATGTTTTCATTACACAGTTTTGATTAGAGAGCCTTTATCTATACTTCTTAAATTGTACATACTTATTTTTAATATTTAAAAACATGTAGATATAGGATTATGTGTATAATTTTAAAATATGCTAGCTTGCCCTGTCACTAAAATATTTTGAAGAATCCTGGTTAAAAGTCACTCACTTATCATGAGAACTTTTTAATATAGTAGCTGTAAAGAGGAGGTAGATTATTGGAACTATTCTGGGTAGTCACAGGCCATTGTGAAAGGTTGGAATTTGGGAAGTAAAGGTATAAGAATGTTTTTTGAGGTCTTGAAAATAACTTTTTTACAGGACTTTTGATATGTGAGATTCGTTTAAAGATTATAAGAAGTATATCATGCATTTGTTTATGTAAGTTTCCAGTGAA
Organism: Globicephala melas; assembly: GCF_963455315.2. Classification (NCBI taxonomy): domain Eukaryota; kingdom Metazoa; phylum Chordata; class Mammalia; order Artiodactyla; family Delphinidae; genus Globicephala; species Globicephala melas. The sequence continues at coordinate 56,608,059 of NC_083328.1, read as the reverse complement.
CTCTTTCTCTCTCTTTTTTTTCTTTTAGCACCATGTATGTATTTGGTGGTTTCAATAGTCTCCTCCTCAGTGACATCCTGGTATTTACTTCAGAACAGTGTGAAGCACACCAGAGTGAAGCTGCTTGTCTAGCAGCAGGACCTGGCATCCGGTGTGTGTGGGACACAGGGTCATCTCAGTGTGTCTCCTGGGAGTTGGCGACTGAAGCACAAGAAGAAAAGTTAAAATCAGAGTGTTTTTCTAAAGGAAGTATGTTTTTATCTCTTCTTAAAATTTAATTACTTTGAGATCTCATTTTATCTGAATTGTGAAGTCACTTATCCAATGTGTGCTTTTTTTTTTTTTTTTTTTGCGGTACGCGGGCCTCTCACTGCTGTGGCTTCTCCCATTGCGGAGCACAGGCTCCGGATGCGCAGCCCCAGCGGCCATGGCTCACGGGCCCAGCCGCTCCACGGCATGTGGGATCTTCCCGGACCGGGGCATGAACCTGTATCCCCTGCATCGGCAGGCAGACTCTCAACCACTGCACCACCAGGGAAGCCCATCCAATGTGTACTTTTAATGTTCATTTTGTTATCCAAAATTATTCAGTAATAACTTGGGCAAATGCTTTATGGGTGTTTGAAAATTGGATTGTAAACATCTTTATAATGGATAGGAACGTGCCACGTATGCTGTTTGCTAATGATGAAGACAAAACCTTTTAGCATTGTATAGACTTTGTATACCAACTCCAGAACCTAGTTTCAGCTGTTTTGAGGCACTGCAATCTGGTAGGACTTTTTATATCTGCGCTGTCCCAATATGTTAGCTACTAGCCATATGTGGCTATCAAACACTTGGAATGAGACTGGTGTGACTGAAGAACTGAATTTTAAAATTTTAATTAATTTAAATTAAAAACTACATGTGGGGACTTCCCCAGCGGTCCCGTGGTTAAGACTTTACGTTTCCACTGCAGGGGGCATGGGTTCCACCCTGGTTGGGGAACTAAGATCCCACATGTCACGCACCATGGCCAAAAAATAAATAAATAAAAACTACATGTGGTTAGTGGCTACCATATTGGATTATGCAGTTCTAACATTAAGGATGAGATTAAGAGGGCCAATCCAGAAAAGCTATGTTGGAGTAGATTGTTCTAGTGGATAGAGGTATTATTCTTTTCTAGCTTCTCTAGTTGGGCACAGCAGTGATAGCAAGGCAGACAGTTGCTGAGGATGAACAGTGATCCCTCCTTCTAAACCACCCCTTATATTGTCCAAACTTTCTTCATCTTACCTACTCAGCTCCTTTTACCCTTTTGCTCTGACATAATAGCACAGTGCAATACAATGAAGTCATATGTGAGAAAGTCCTTTAAAAGTAAGAAAAATGTCTCTGAAAAATATTGTTTCACTTCAATTAATTTAAACTATGTTGACTGAATTTCTTAACTGTTAGGGTTGGTGTAGCAGTTACCGTGAGAGTTATGATGGATAGAGGCAGCTTTCACTCTCCTGGAATGCTCCAAATTAAACTGAACATAAATCCTCAGTAAGAACACCCAGGCAGCTTTACAGGTTCATTGGTGGGCTGGTGAGTGCTGGAGAACTAACATGACCAGAACTTGGTAGGGTTAGTCACTGTCTCCTAAAAGGGATACGATCAGTGAAATAGTTATTTTTTAACCATATTTAAAAAGTTCAAATTAAATGTGCAAGTTTATAGGAAATAATATTTAATTACCTTAGGTGGTTCATTATGAACCCATTTGCTATGAACTCATCTCAGATGTCACCTTCCTTGGTTCACTCTGCTTTCTCTGTGGGCCCAGTCCATGGGGTGATGACCAGGGCAGGAAGAACAGCCTAAGGAGCAGGTTGTTGGGGTCTTCGTGAGGGTGGGCCCTGCCTTTTCTTGTCCATGGATTCTACCATGTGCCATGTCCATGAATGGTCCAATAGATGAGGCAGCACTGTTGTGTGGCTTCTCTTTCATTGCTGACCTTGATCTGTCTAGGGTCAGTAGGAGATCAACAGGTCTCTAGTAGCCCAGAATTTCTTGGACTTACATATATGTGTATTGCCTTCTTTGGGGTTCTGTGGTGCTGCCTGCTTCCTGTGCCCAGAGCAGCCTTGCATTTATAGCTGGAGGAATGGCTTGGTCTCCTACATTTCTTTGTTTAGCCCCTGGGCTGCTCTTGGTGTTCATTCAACTGCTAGTTGATTTCTTTCTTGAAAAGAAAAATATTGGAAGAACCAGACCTATTTCCTTTATATCACATCGTTGAATTATTCTATCTTTGTTTTTCACTTTCTGTGTACTTTTGTTAGGAGGGTGGAGTACAAAATGGCATTTCTTCAGATTGTTTACTTATTTACTTTTCTTCAGATTGTTTACTTATTTACTGTTTTGACCTGAACACACCAATATATTTTCCTGCCAGTTTCACTCCTCATTTTACTTCCCAAGGCTTGTTATTTTATTTTATTTTATTTTTTTTGCCTCAGTGTCATATCTTGCTCAACAGCAGTTGTAATGGCCTGTGACATTTCTGAGGAGAAGCTGTCACAGTTGATGAATTTTTCTTCTCTTCACAGCTCTTGACCATGACAGATGTGACCAACACACGGATTGTTACAGCTGCACGGCCAACACAAATGACTGCCACTGGTGCCATGACCATTGTGTCCCTATGAACCACAGCTGCACAGAAGGCCAGGTCAGAGGCTGTTTCTAAAGGATTTCAGAGGATAGAAAAATCCTGAGTGGGATTAGATGTAGATTTTAGAGCGTATGGTATAGCCCAGAGTTATCTTTGAAACCTTCAGTGTAGATTTGGATTTTATTATTGCTCAAGTTTCTTTTAGTAAGGGATGCTCTGTATGTCCTAATTCCAAAGGTTCTGTTAGCCACGAGGATTGATGTGTGGTGTTTTAGAAGAAGGCAAGATTATTATTCTGAGTACACCCCAGTCCCTATGCATGGCTATGGCTAAGTACTAGATTCTTGGCGTGAAGTTTGTAATGGTGTGCTCCCTCTACATATGCAGGGTTTGGGGAGCAATTTAGGACTTGAGAGTGAAAGTGAGACAGGTGTGTAGCAGCAACCAAACTGAATTGTGGAAATAATAGACTTTGCAAAATCTCCTTGTCTTATGTTATATCTTGGCTCAACATAATTTATGCTTACCATTTATGATTTTTTATTTAGGTTATAAGGAAAAAAAAGATATGATGACTCAACGTTTATAATTTTTGACTGTTTATAAGACATTATTTGTCAGTCTGTAAAGCAGCTCATAAAATTAAAAACTTTTAGAATGTTTGGGAGACATTTAAAAAGCAGCAAGTTCAACATTCCCATTCTGCAGATAAGCAAGTTGAAGCATGGTGCTTAAAAGAATGCACTGCTTCCTTGCCAGGTAAAGGCATGTCCTTGAACAGAACATTTCACTATAGTGTTTCCACTGCAGTGCTGCTTCATCTACATCTTATTTATTTATTTATGTATGTATGTATTTGTAGTTTGCTTCCTCAGTTAGACTGTTGTTTTTAGTATCCTATTTGTTCTTGCCATGAGTTCTCTCTGTGGATATAAGAGAAAAGCTTTTGTCCATTGTATTCTAGATCTCCATTTCCAGGTACGATCATTGCCCCAAGGATAATCCCATGTACTACTGTAACAAGAAGACCAGCTGCAGGAGCTGTGCCCTGGACCAGAACTGCCAGTGGGAGCCTCGGAATCAGGAGTGCATCGCCCTGCCTGGTAGGCCTTGCCAGGGGCATCTTGATGTGTGTGGGTCCAAAGACTTCACACGCACACACCCTCAATACTGTGCAGCCTAGATTGAACCCTGCAAAAGGGGCGAACTCATTTTATCCATTCATTCCTCGTCACCACTATTGTGGTTTGTTATATTTTAAAGCAGAAATACAGTTCTTAAGTATTTACTTCTACCATCCTTTGAAAGAAAGTGAAGCGTCATCTGCTGCTGTGGAGAATAAAGGACAGCTTGACTCTGTGTCATTGAGCCTGCTCTCTTGTCCCAACCCCACTCTCCGTTGTCCCTACCCCACTCTACGGTAACCTGGGAGTAGAAAGCAGCAGTCTCAGCAGCCAGTCTGCTGGGCACTTCATTTTTTTATTTTTATTTTTTTTTTGCGGTATGCGGGCCTCCCGCCGCCGTGGCCTCTGCCATTGCAGAGCACAGGCTCCGGACATGCAGGCTCAACGGCCATGGCTCCTGGGCCTAGCCACTCCACAGCATGTGGGATCTTCCCGGACCGGGGCACGAACCCGTGTCCCCTGCATCGGCAGACAGACTCTCAACCACTGCGCCACCAGGGAAGCCCCTGCTGTACACTTTATGAAGAGTACTTCTTACTGACCACTGGGATCAGGTTTTCAGCACCTTCTGATAAGAAGGAAAGGAGAGATGTCTCTGTCAGCAGCACCTCCTGGGATGACCCCAGCCCCAGATACCTCAATTTATAGCACTTCTGAGGTTCAGGATGATGAGTTGGGGGCCTGAAGCCAGCCAGCCATGGCTGAAACTGTATGATATATTTGCTCAACCAGGAAGCCCAGGAAGGGGACTTCTTTGGCTCTGTGCAACACAAGTACAGGGTAGCTGGAGTCTACTGGGGCCCCTCTTGAAATCCTTCGGAAGTACTTGATTCAGCTTGCTAGAGTGGGGTTCTTGTTCTTTTACCTCATTGCATCTCAAACTTTAGGGCATAGCAGAGTACCTGGGGGTCTTGCTAGAAGCCAGATTCTGGCACAGATTTGTGGTGGGGCCCTAGAATCTGCATTTCAGCGAGCAATGACACTGATGCCACACTTTGAGGAACAAGTCTTCATCTGCTCTGAAATGATCCCTTTCCTGTGGCACCTTCCGTTTATCTCACTGGCTGTTGATGAACATTTTTGAGGGCATCTCCAGGGTACTTTGGTTCCAGTGAAGTTGCTTTGCTCGTGCACTGTCTTCCAGGAAGCATGTATAGCTTCTGCAGTTCCTTGGGTGGGTACAGGGAGGTCACAGTAGCAGATTACAAACTTACCTGGTGTACTGTAGCACTTCGGTTTATTTCCCAAAAATCCTCTTTCCACCTCACTTTTTGGATGTTTTGTTTCACTTGATGTGAAAACAGTGCAGCTTGCTCACTCACCAACTCATTTCTGTTCTTGCAGTTTTCCACCCCATCTTTCCAATAATGCATATTCATTTTTCTGCTCTTAGGATTTTAGCCTTGTTTCTGATTTTTCTTCAAAAGGAGGTTTATAAGTTTAACAGTGACATCAAACAAATGTTTTCCTCTAAAACATAGGAGGGTTGACCTCAGAATATGCATCTTGAGATCCAGGAAATATGACTGATAAACATTTAAAAAATTCTTGTGTGTATTCTGTATTTGGTTCTTAGTAATGTGTCTGATGCACTCACCACATCTGAATGAAGTATCTAGAATTCAGCTCACAAAAGCCCTTTAGGTTTTCAGCAGTTCAAGCTGCTAATATACGTAGTTTTGTGTGATTTCTAAAACTCTTTGTTTTTCTCTCCCCTCTTTAATAAAGAAAATATCTGTGGCATTGGCTGGCATTTGGTTGGAAACTCATGTCTGAAAATTACTACTGCCAAAGAGAATTATGACAATGCAAAATTGTCCTGTAGGAACCACAATGCCTTTTTGGCTTCTCTTACAACCCAGAAGAAGGTGGAATTTGTCCTTAAGCAGCTGCGAATCATGCAGTCATCGCAGAGCATGGTGAGTTAAAATCTTTGGAAATTAAGTTTCTAGTATCCATCCTTCTACTGACAGCATGACTACAGCTTACCTGTGATGTGCTTGGCAGCAGGAGGAATGCTAGTAGGTGCAGTGTAATACACTATGGAACTGCACTGTCAAATTCTCTTCTTTTAATAAATTCTTTCTTATCTTTAAATTTCCAACACCTTATTTTTATTAGTCATATTTCATTAAATTATAAGATATATCAATAATTACATGTGTATTGAACAGTAGCATGTTTACATATGCACATATCTTGTGACATCAGTAGATGATTTCATATCTGTTTTATCCCTAGGTTCTGTTGGGGTGGGGGAGGGGAATGCCATTACTAATTAGCTGAGCTGAATTAAGCCACCTGAGTCTCTCAGATTTCAGGTATTATTACAGTGTGTAATATGATTTAATGCTAATCATCCTAAGAAATAGATATCCATTTGGGTCTTTCTTAGATCTGACCAAGCCAAAAGGAGAGGGCATCTTCTTATCAGGAGTTTCTGAGCACAGAAAGTCCCCAAGTTCTCTTCCTGTCCACCCAGTACTCTCAGGCAGCTTGTAGTTGATATTCCACAGTCACATTTTGTCTTTTTTAGTCCAGGGCCCTAGAACTGTGGTCCTGCCCTCAGTCAAGTAGATACAAGACAACGGCTCTTTCAACAACATTGTCTTTGGTATAGAACAGTTAGGGGGAAATGTCAAGCAGGTAGGAGGAATGGGAAGCACTTCCTTGGGAAGGACATAGGAAGTGGGGTCTGGGTTTTGGCTACATGTGGCATCTGAGACAGACTTTCCCAGGAATTCATTGTCCTATTTTCTCTATAAATTCGGTGACAGCCAATACCCCCCACCTCCCCAGCTGAAGGTGGGAATCTTTAATCATCATTTATCTAAGCCTGAACTAGCCAGAGCTTCCAAAACAGGCTTAGATAATGATAGGCATATAACCGGTATTTCATAAATATCGATACAATGATTTCACGTATAAATAGACATTTAAACCAAGTTGGGTTTGGTCATTCCTTCATAGCATTTGTCATAGCATGTAGAAATTTAGGAACTTGATTATTACTTTGATATTGATATCTTCTCCGAACTATATTTCTGTCCTTTGTAAAATGGCCATATTAAAGTGCCAGGCATGATATGTAACAGAAAAATGATGGTCTGCAGTAATCTACCATGGCTGAATCGGGATAGGGAGGTTTTCCTTTATCTTTTGGATGTATGTAACTTAATGGTTTTTGTCTAGAATCCAGTTTTGGTCAAGACATTGATTATATTCATAGCTGTGCCTGTTTTGCCTACAGTCCAAGCTCACCTTAACCCCGTGGGTTGGCCTTCGGAAGATCAATGTGTCCTACTGGTGCTGGGAAGATATGTCCCCATTCACAAATAGTTTGCTACAGTGGATGCCATCTGAGCCCAGTGATGCTGGATTCTGTGGAATTTTGTCCGAACCCAGTACTTCGGGCTTAAAAGCTGCAACCTGCATCAACCCACTCAATGGTAGTGTCTGTGAAAGACCTGGTAAGTATATGGGTGAATTATGCGTTATTGGAAGTTCATCGAAAGAGAAGCTGTAGAAGGCATAGTTAAGTATTATGAAATTTTCATGAAAAACCGATGGAGTATTGATTTCAAGCATATGAAGCAGAGTGTAACACAGAATTTTTAAAGCAGAAGGAAATAGTGTTTGACTCTGAATAGTGTGAGCCATGAACAAAACCAAAAATAACTAACACTAATATTCTGATTAACCATGAGATTGATTGGTTTGTTGACCACAAAAAGTATTGATAATTTCTCTGAAAGGCAAATTTCTTGGTGTTGGCAGGGAAATATTGTGGAAGAAAGAACAAAAAATCCAAAGAAAAGATCAGAAAAGCAAGCAGATCACTGCAGGGACAATGGGCAGAAAGATAGTGTCAGTGGGGAGAAAAATGATGGGAGTAGCTCTGTGTCAGGAAGCAGAAGCAAACCTTCAGCATTATAAAGCTGCAGGAGGGTGCTGAAGGACCGGACACTTGGAGTAGCTTCACAGGCTTGAAGCTCTCTAGGCACATTTAGGCTTCCTAAAGGCAGGCACAGGGGTGGCATTTGCAGCCCTAGACCAGTGTCCTCCTCCTGCAGAGGTACTTACAAGCAGTAGTTGGAATTCTGTGACTGCTTTTGGGAGACTGGACTCCATTGACATCATGTCTTATTTTAGGAAGGTACTGTCATTTGTCTGAGGAATACAGAGGTGTGGAAGAGAATTCATAGCACTGTAGGGGTCACCTTAAAGTGTAATATCTAGGGAAACTTTTCAGCCATTTTGGATCCTGAGTGCTTTGGTGAATTTAATGAATGCTGTGGTTCTTTTTCCCCCAGAATGTACAAAGATGCAATTTTGTATATTCAGGTGGGTTGTAAAACCCCTGAAGTTCATCCTGGGTCTCCTATATTATAAGGAGCTTTAGAACCTCTACTCATATGGAAAGATTAGCTTGTTCCCTCATGTCTGTCCTTAATGCTCTTGGAAAAGAAAAACTGTTTTTCCCCCAAGTATATAAATATACTTGACTAAATAGTACTTGATGACCTAAGACTTTCTATTTTCTTCTGCATTTAGTGTAACCCACTGAATTGATTTCATGACACACTAGTGGGTCACAACCCACGTTGAAAAACCTTTGACCTTAGCTGACATAGTGGGAGCTCTAAGTGTCTCTCTTCGGTTTACTTCCCAGCGAACCACAGTGCCAAGCAGTGCCGGACACCGTGTGCCTTGCGGACGGCATGTGGGGAGTGTACCAGCGGCAGCTCCGAGTGCATGTGGTGCAGCAACATGAAGCAGTGCGTGGACTCCAATGCCTACGTGGCCTCCTTCCCTTTTGGCCAGTGTATGGAGTGGTATACCATGAGCAGCTGCCCCCGTGAGTGAAAAGTGAGCTCTAGGCAGTATGGGTGACAACTCCTGTGTGTAGGGCAGTGCTGTCAGCCTCTGAAAATTCTAGGGATGAGACCAGACTTGACCTCCTGCTCAGGACTGTCCAGAGACTGCCTGATGTGAACCTGCATACAGAACCAAGAACAATGACACAAGTAAACAACTGTAGGATGGATCACAGAGTACAGAAATAATTTGCCCAGCCTCAGTATTATATTGCTCAATCCATGTAATATCTCGACATCTTAATCTCCTAATTCATAAAGAAGTGATTTCCAGGAGATGATCTCTAAACATCCTGAGATTGAGAGAGGAGAGGAGGAGTCTCTATTATATGTTGGACAAGATATTGGGCTTTTTAAAGTTTTATTATGTCATTTAAACAATCACAATACAATAAGAATTTTGACTCACAGAAGTTGAATAGTCTGTTAAAGAAAAAGGTAATTTAAATACAATGAATTTAAGACTACATATGATAGTGAATTGTAACGTATGTTTTTTTACAGCTGAAAATTGTTCAGGCTACTGTACCTGTAGTCACTGCTTGGAGCAACCAGGCTGTGGCTGGTGTACTGATCCCAGCAATACTGGCAAAGGGAAATGCACAGAGGGCTCCTATAAAGGACCAGTGAAAATGCCTTCTCAGGCCCCTACAGGAAATTCCTATCCACAGCCCCTTCTCAATTCCAGCATGTGTCTGGAGGACAGCAGATACAACTGGTCTTTCATTCATTGTCCAGGTAAGATGTCTTGTGTATCCAAAATCAAGTGTTTCACTACCTATTTACAAAGAATAAAGCCTTGAAAGCTACATTATTTATATGGATTTCTTTAAGAAAAAAATAACAGATAGTTTAGGAAACTGTTTGTTTCATGTGAAAAATATTTTTAATGTCAATTAATGAAAATACTAAGGACTTTAAGTGAGTTGTCTTGCTAACTTTCATTACAAAAGTATTGAAATGAGTTCATTGTAAAAAATCGACTATTACAGATGTAGGTAAAATAAAAACTAGAATTCCTCTTCTCGTCTCTAGAAGGAAAAACTTTTAACAGTATAATATAGATACCTCTAGATGTATAGTTTTTAAAATAAAAATACTATGCTGTACACTATGCATATGATATATTGTTCTACAGTTTGCTTTTTACTTAAAAATACATTGTGGCAATTGTAGGGAAAAATTAAAAATAAAATCTACTGCCAACCCAGAAATTCCTCTCCACAGATGTAGAAAAGAAAGAAACAGTTTTATTATTGAATAAGCATTAAACCAGGTTGTGGCCCACATCGCAGCAATCCACTAATGAGATTGCAAAAACAGAGGGAAATTCTACCCTTTTAAATATCCCAGCGTATATAATCCATTATATACATGTTCTCAAAATGAAGATAACTTGTCTTCATGTGAGGATTTGACAGCACTATTTGCTCTACATTCTTTCACAGTTCATTCTGAATTTACCTGGTAATTGGGGAGGCCACCTAGGTTAGTTAATTGCCTTTACCCAAAGGAGAAAACAAACTTGTATCTTTAAGGCAAGCAGGTGGTTACAGTTTGGACCCATTCCCACAGCAAGGGGAGGGGGGCTGGCTCCCTTGATGTGTACATTTCAAAGAGATGGCTTTTAAGCACTTAAGAAAAACATCTCTGCTTTGTAGTGCTGACTAGAGGCTTATTTAGGTTTAAAAATTTTCATACATATACATATCAAAGGAACAGGAAGGGTTTTTTAATACAGGTTTTCTTACTGAAATGCTCTAAGAAAAGGGAGAAGGAAAACCATCTCTTTCCCTTTGACATGAAGAAAAAAGGAAAAATTCAGCCTGCCTGCCTGCCTCCCTCTCTCCCTCCTCCCCTCTCTTTGCCCTCTTCTCCCCTCCCCACTCCTTCCCTCTCTCCTTTCCCTTCACCTTCTCCTTCCTTCCTATCCTTTCCAATGGTTGATGCCAGAAGGAACAGACCTTGAGTTGACCTAAACCTTGATCCTAGACCTGCTATGGTAGCTGTCCTGAGAAACCAACCCTGAAAAATTGACCTTTGATTCAAACTTTCAGTAAATCTCAGGAATGTACTGATGGGCCTCCAGAGCAGTTGGGAGATGCTAGGCAGGTGCAAAGACTCCCAAGAGATGAGTGGATAAGAATATCTCCAAGAACCTGCCAGACATTGCCCCTGAGCACTGGGTTCTTTGTGAGGACTTCTATAAGGGAAAGACCACTGTAAACAAAGATAAAGGGCCACAGGCAGACTGGAAGAAAATATCTGCAGGGTATATAACAAATGATTATCATCCAGAGTATGTAAACCTCTACCCTCCAGAAAAATAAAGGTGAATGTCGACCCAACAGAAAAAGTGGGCAAAGTGAAACTGCTAGGTGTCTTTTCCCCCGGGGGTTGGGGGTGAGCACCATGGCGCTCCAAGGAGCTCCAGTCCTTTATGTCTCAGCACAGAAAGAATTCATCTAGGTGCTAAGTGATAGATAAGAAGGGATTTATTAAAATAGGACACTTGTGAGGCTTACAAGTGAGCTGGCAAGAGGGTGCCACACTCCGAGAACTTAGTGGGCTACAGATTTATAATCAAAGGAAAAATGGGGTGGGGGAAAAGACCACCTTCTTCCTCATTCTTGAGTAGACATCAGGCTTCCATCATAAGCTCCTCCTCCAGGTTGGGCAGGGGAGTTTTCTTGTCCCTACATGGTCAAGCCAGGACTGTCATGACATTATAGAAAAATTATTTTAGGTTTCAGTACAATAAGGGTCTTTCACTTTGAATGTCACCCTTCCATAAATTATTGTTTTTTATGTGTGCAGAGAGCATGTCTTAGGGGTCATTAACTTACGAGCTTACTGGGCAGGATGTGGGTCTCATGCCACCATTGTTTTATTGTTTTGGGGCGTGTCTCATGCTTCTGTTGCATGGTTTTGTTGCTAAGCAGGCCTGCTTAGTTTTGTGGTTAAGCAAACCTGCTTTCTTGAGTGATCATTAACTTACAGGGGTCTCTCATATTTTTTTCCACTTACAGTCCCCTAGTGGGATTAGCTATTTAATCACCTACTTTCTCCCTTTATCCTGTTCCTATCAAAAGTATATAAAGTCATTCTCAGAAAAGGAAGTAGAGCAGGAAAATGCAAAATAAAATGAGAAACCAGCTTTTTATCTACAGAACTGGATTAAATTCTCTTTGTTCCTTTTTTCCTAAGATTTTGGAGGATCTACAGTTGTATTTCTAATCTACTAGTGGTTTGATTAATGAAATAGTTAAATTTGTGCTTTTCCACTAATATCAAGAATATATCAGGTAAAATGAAAATACACAGGATATAGGAAAATATTTACAAATTATATGTCTGATAAGAAGCTAATGTCCAGAATACAAAAGAACTCTTTAAACTCAAATAAGCACATGAAAATATGCTCAACATCATTTAGGAAACTGGAATCCTCATAAATTGTTGGTAGGAATGTAAAATTCTGTAGCCACTTTGGAAAACAATTTGGCAGTTCCTCAAAAAGTTAAACATAGATCCATCATATAGCCCAGTATATACCCAAGAGAATTGAAAATATATGTCCACACAAAAACTTGTACTGAGGGGCTTCCCTGGGTGTGCAGTGGTTGAGAATCCACCTGCCAATGCAGGGGACACGGGTTCAAGCCCTGGTCCGGGAAGATCCCACATGCCGCAGCACAACTAAACCGGTGCACCACAACTGCTGAGTCTGCGCTTTAGAGCCCGCAAGCCACAACTACTGAAGCCCGTGCACCTAGAGCCCGTGCTCCTCAACAAGAGAAGCCACTGCAGTGAGAAGCCTGCTCACCGCAAGAAAGAGTAGCCCCCACTCGCCGCAACTAGAGAAGAGCCCACGCGCAGCAACAAAGACCCAACACAGCCAAAAATAAAAATAAATAAATTAATTAATTAAAAAAAAAACTTGTATGGAGTGCTCATAGAAGTATTATTCATAATAGACAAAAATGGCAACAACCCAGATGTCTGTCAGCCAGCGAGTGGATAAACAAAATGTGGTACATTCATACAATGGAATACTATTTGGCAATAAAAAGGAATATAAAGTACTGATATATTCTACAACATGAATGAACCTCGAAAATATGCTGTGCAAAAGCAGTCAGATACAAAGGCTATATATTATATGATATCACTTATATGGAATGTCCAAAAAAGGGCAAATAAATAGAGACAAAAAGTAGATTAGTGGTTGCCTAGGGCCAGGGAAAGAAATGGGGAATAATGGGCACAAAGTTTTCCAAAGTAGCTGTACCATTTTTCATTCTCATTAGCAGTATAGAAAGGTTCAGATTTCTCCACATCCTTATCAATACATGTGTCTGTTTGATTGTTGCTGTTCTAGTATATGAGAAATGGTATCTCACTGTGGTTTTGACTTGCATTTCCCTAATGACTAATGAAGTTGAGCATCCTATTGACCATTTATATGTGTTTGGAGAACTGTCTATTCAAATTCTTTGCCCAGTTTTAAATTACATTATCTTTTTACTGTTGACGTATTAGAGTTCTTTATGAATCTAGATACAAGTCCCTTATTGGTTATACAGTTTGCAAATATTTTCTCCCATTCCATGGGTTTCTTTTTACTTTCTTTTTTTTTTTTTGTGGGGGGGGTGGGTGCAGTACACGGGCCTCTCACTGTTGTGGCCTCTCCCGTTGCGGAGCACAGGCTCCGGATGCCCAGGCTCAGCGGCCATGGCTCACGGACCTAGCCGCTCCGCGGCATGTGGGATCTTCCCGGACCAGGGCACGAACCCATGTCCCCTGCATCAGCAGGCGGACTCTCAACCACTGTGCCACCAGGGAAGCCCTCTTTTTACTTTCTTTTTTTTTTTTTTTTAACATCTTTATTGGGGTATAATTGCTTTACATACTTTCTTGATGGTATCTTTTGAAATACAAAAGATTTCGTTTATCCCATGTGCTTTTGGTATTGTATCTAAGAAGTCAGTGCCTAACTAACCCAAAAATCACAATTACTCCTGTGTTTTCTCTTTAAGGTTACATAGGTTTATCTCTTTGTATTTAGTTCCATAATTCATTTTGAGTTAATTTTTGTGTATGGTGTGAGGTAGGGGTCCAAATTTATCTTTTTGCATGTAGTTAATCAGTTGTCCCTGTACCATTTGTTGAAAAGACTATTTTTTTACTATTGAATTTTGGGAGCACATTTGTTGAAAATCAGTTGAATGTAAGAACTTATTTCTGGACTCTCATTTCTATTGCATTGACCTATATGTCTGTCCTTATGCTGATATCACACTCTTGATTTCTGTAGCTTTGTAGTAAGTTTTGAAATTGGGAAGTCTGAGTCCTCCAACTTTGTTCTTGTTTTCCTAGATTGTTATGGCTGTTCTGGGTTCTTTGAATTTCCATATGAATTTTAGGATGAACTTGTCAGTTTCAGTAACATCAACAGAAAGCCAGCTGACATCTGATAGAGATTGCATTGAATCTGTAGACCAACTGGGGGTATATTACCATCTTAACAATATTAATTAAGCCTTTTAGTTTATGAACCTGGAATGTCTTTCATTTCTTTAGTTTTTTATTTTCTTTCAGCAGTGTTTTATAAAGTTTTCAATGTATATATCTTATGCTTATTTTGTTAAATTTACTATACAAAGTATTTTATTCTTCCTCATGGTATTGTGAATGGAATTATCTTAATTTAGTTTTCTGATCATTGTTAATATGTAGAAATACAATATGTTAATCTTGTATTGTGCAACCTTGCTAAACTCATTATTTCTACTAGTTTTTTAGTGGATTAGGGTTTTCTATATACAAGGTTGTGTTGTTTACTAAGAAAGACAGTTTTACTGTCTTTCCTATCTGGATACCTTTTTAAAAAAAAATTTTGGGGGTGCTAATTGGCCTGGCTAGAAATTCCAGTACAATGTTGAATAAAAGTGGTGAGAGTGGACATCATTCTCTTGTTCCTGATCTTAGAGGGAAAGAATTCAGTCTTTTTCCATTATGTATGATGTTGGCCTTAGTTTTTTCGTACTTGTCCTTTATCAGGTTGAGAAATTTTACTTCTATTCCTAGATTTTTGAGGGCTTTTGTCATGATTGGGTGCTGGATTTTGTCAAATGCATTTTCTGTATCACAATGGTGATGTGGTTTTGTTCTTTAGTTTATTAATATTACGTTATACTAATTGATTTAAGGATATCAAACCAGTCATTCATTCCTGGGATAAAGCCCATTTGCTTATGATGCATAATCCTTTTTACTGTGTTGCTGGATTTAGTTTGCTAGGTGGGTATTTTGTGTCTATTTTCATGAGAGATATAGGTCTGTTCTATAATTTTCTTCTTGTTATGACTGTCTGGCTTTGGTACCAGGGTAGTACTGGCTTCAGAGTGAGTAGGGAAGTGTTCCCTCCTCTTGTATTTACTGTGAAAGAGTTTGCAAAAGGATTGGTATTAATTCTTCTTTAAGTACTGGTAGAATTCACCAGTGAAGCCATCTGGGCTTGGATTTTTCTTTGTGGGAAGATTTTTGATTATTCATTCAATCTCTTAGTATAGGTAAGTAAAGTACAATACAGGCAGCTTTTCTATTTCTGCTTGAGTCAGTTTAGGTAACCTGTATTTTATAGGAATTTTTCTATTTCATCTAAGTGATCAAATTTGTTGGCATACAGCTGTTCCTGTTATTTTCTGGCAAGTAGCTTTTTGGCTATATGTGTTCTCCTGTTTAATCTATTGAAGGGTTTTTGTTTTGCATCTGATTTTGTTTCATCCTTTTCATTTTGCAAGGTCTAAATATTGTGAAGGTTTGTTCCAGAGCTTGCTTTCTTATTTTATGAATGCAGTGATCTCTGAAACCTCCTTGAATTTGCTAAAATTAGTATTTTTCATTCTCTTAAGTTTCTTGCATTAATCCTTCCTTCAGAGTTAGTCGTTCCGTGTGTTTATCTAGGTGGTGCTTTTAGGTTGATGATTTTCTCATACTAGTGATTCCTCAAGGTTGATTTGTATTTATAACTGAATGTCTAGGCTTATGCGTACTGGGTGTCGTGAAGGTGTGGTGTGATATCCTAAGGGAGAGGCTGACTAGCTAGTACCAGGGCTCTCCAGCTCTGGTCTGCTCTGGCTGTTGTTGAATGGTCTGCATTCCTTACACAGTGGAGGAAGGAAGGAGCAACGGACCAGGTGTGTGGATGCATTTGGCATGTTCCTGGTTGTGCCGTGTGCCTCCCCACTTCGGGCGTTCTGGCTAGAAATTCAGTGCTTCAGAAGTATCTCTCAGTACTTCTCATAGCACCTTTTCATCTTATCCCTAACCCTTGTTTTTACGTTTCTTCTGTAATTTCAGTGAGATCTTGAAGGGGAAGAGAGAGAGAAGCATTTGTTCAATCTTTTTATCTTGAACCAGAATACAGATATTTTGGTAAATGATTTTAGGTATTACATTTTTTGTGTGTTGTGCTTTGCCCTTTTGCTATGTGCACAGTTGCTCATCTTCACAGGAAAAACATGTATAGTCCCCAGATCTTAAGCAATTTTGGTGGAATATTTGATGTAGTCATTTTTAAGTTCTTCTGTTGCAGTCTATTTAAAACAACTCAAATACCTACAGGGATGGGGTAGAAAGCAGGTGGGTAAACAGAACAGGTGCAAGGCCATGGAAAGTTGTCAAGGTGGAGACTGTATGACATTGACCAACCAAGACAGATCTGTAAAAGACCAGATCTTAAATGTTTCACCACAAAAAAGAAATGGTAATTATGTGACATGATGCAGGTGTTAGCTATAGCTATGGTGGTCATCATTTTGCAGTAAGTGTATCAAATCAACACATTGTATACTTTAAATGTGCACTTTAGATTTACACAATGTTATATGTCAGTTATGTCTCAATAGAGCTAAGGAGAAAAAAAGACAGGTCTGCTTACAGGTTGTGCACTACATGAGTGGCCCCACCTGAAGTATGCAGTGCACAACTGTCCTGAGCAGCCCTGAGAGGTCCAGGCCTCATATGCCTTTCTAGTTGTAAACTCCTGTATGCATCAGGAATCAGTAATTCCACTTATAGAAATGTTTACATATAAACATGGTTATTTTTCTAAAAATGAAAAATTGAAAGCAAACTAAATATCAAAATGTAATGGTTAAGTGACTGTTTGGCTTCATAGAAATCATTCTGCCATTTAAAGTTTTGTTTATGATAGGTAAAATAATGTAAAATAATTGTGATCTACATTTTAAAAAATCAAAATTGAATATTAATATGAACACAACTGTGTAAAACTGTATAGAAAAAAATATTGGAAGGAAGGATCCAAATGTGGACAGTGATCTCTGGGTGGTGAAATTGTATATGATTTTTTTTCCCTTTCCTTGTATTTTTCAAATTTACTATCATGAGCATATATTATTTTTACAATTAATAACAACAAAAACTTTTTTTTTAATGGCTCTGGACTTTCACCTTGCTTGGTATATTTCTGATTTTCCTGAATTAGCTCTTTTTTGATGTTTTGATCTTATTTCTCAAACTAGTTTTTAGTAGTTTTGATGATTATTTAGAAGCAATAAGGAACTTAGATAGTTGCAAATAAATCTTGTGGAACGTACTCCACCCAGCTCTACCATAGGAAAAGCCCCTTAAAATTCTTTCTTTCAGCTTGCCAGTGCAATGGCCACAGCAAATGCATTAATCAGAGTATCTGTGAGAAGTGTGAAAACCTGACCACGGGCAAGCATTGTGAGACCTGCATATCTGGCTTCTATGGTGATCCGACCAATGGGGGAAAATGTCAACGTAAGTCAAATTTTTCAGGGTTACTGATTGCAAACCAGGTGGCACATAATGCATCTGTTTGACTTGTATATCTTGGAGGAAAAAAGCCACTTGGTTTCAGATATTGCATTTCTTAAGTTATACTTGTCAGGAGCTCAGCTGAGTTGGAGGAGAGAGAGCAGAGCTGCCTGGTGTCAGAGTAGCCATTAAAGCAACTAGTCAAAAATGAAGGACTTCCCTGGTGGTCCAGTGGTTAAGATTGCACGCTCAATGCAGGGGGCCCGGGTTTGATCCTTGGTTAAGGAACTAGATCCCACATGCCGCAACATGAGCCTGCATGCCACAACTAAAGATCCCCTGTGAGGCAACGAAGATCCTGCATGCCACAACTAAGACCCAGCGCAGCCAAATAAATAAATATTAAAAAGAAAAAAATGAGGAAGTTAAGCCTTTAATCACTTACTCTGATGGTATAAGCAAGAGGCTTACACTGGAGAAAGCACTGACTCCCCTTGTTCCACTATCCCTCCTGGAATGGTGCTCTGGTTGAGCGTCAAGTGGATCAGCATAGGCTTCAGGGAAAACTTGTTGTTAAGGGAGCCCTGAACCAAAAGGCCCAGCAAAAAGCCTTTTATGGCCCCTGGGGTCGGGAGGGAGGGTGAAGGGGAAGGACTAAGAGTGGAAAAGTACCTGGGACTGAGTGGGTAAAGCCTCTTTGAGGTTCCCCTCCTCCTCCATATGGAAACTCAGCAGAGGTGACTGAAGAAGACCTCTGCCCAAGGCTTCAGATAAAGAGACCTAGGAATGAAGATTCCTGAGCTAGGAATGCAAATATGTGAAAGAGAGTGGCTGGCCAGGTGACCTGAGACCTTGACTCAGCCCCCCTCAGAGACTTCCACCCAGGCTGGTGTGGGGAGGGCAGTTTTCCTGGTATGGCCCACCAGGGAAAGCCTTTGTCATTGTCTATGGTTCGGCCTCAAAAATCACATGTAGGTTTTTAACCAGGAGCTGGACTCCTCAATACTTCTACTATTTTTAAAGATTTAAGTAGTCCCATGTTTCCCCATACATGTCAAATAGATTCCTGTAAGTAGTAGGACACTTTATTGTTAGTACACAAATTATATTTTTTAAAATGACAAGTGATACCAATAAACTACTTTTTGGTTTGTTCTAGTTTATAGTGGAAAGACCCATCAGGTCTGAGTAGGAAAATAAATAAGAAAGGAAAATCTCTACCTACTCGTCACATCCCACCTCCAAACTCCTTAGCATGGTTCTTGAGAATCTGACCCCAGAGCATCCAGAAGAGAGTTAGTGTCCTAGTGGAACCTCTCTGGGGTTTAGTTCCTTCATCTGTAAAATGGGGATAGTAGGGTGGTTGTTGAAATGAAAGCAGTCAGCAGGACATAACAGGTAGATGTGAGCAATTATTATTACTCTTCTGATGTCCTTTCTTACCACTCTTAAGTAAAATTTCTTGCTCAGATTAAAAGGTATTAAGTAAAACTTTTTTCACTCTTTGTGAATAGATTTCATCCATTAGACAGAAATCAGAGTACCTGACATTATTGAGTGGTGAGTATATACAAGGCATTGTGCTGGTAGCTACCTGAGACAGTGCTGCTTTTATTATCCCCAAGATCAAGTAGCCTGCCCAGGGTCTCACTGAGATTTGGCCATGCTGAGAACCATATCCAGGATGTGTGACTTTAGCTGTTGGGCCTGGTTGTGCCACTGTGAGGGTACCATCGTCCCCATATCTTCAGCTCTCATCTTAGAAAAATTACATTCTCCTCTGTGGCATCTGTGGGGCCCGAGTACAGTTGTTCAGAACTCAGAGGTAGCTTTATTTTTCAGAGTCGCAATCCATAATAGAAAGCATGATTTAAAAATACTGTGAGTGACACCAAGTCTTTAATGTTTTTTTCTTAGAATTGTATAGTCCTTAAGCTATGGATAACAGCAATGATTTTTTGAATGCTTACTGTGTTTTATTCATGTGTTATCTCATTTAATCCTCCCCAAAACCCTACAGGATAGGCACTGTTATTATCCCTGTCACATGGATGAGGAGGCTGACTTAGAAAGGGAGCTAAGTGGAGGGACCTGAATTCAAACTCAGGCAAACTGAACTTTAGGCCTTTGCTTTTGTTAACACACTGCACCTCTCTCCATCCTCAGTAGAACCCAGAGTTGAACGCTAGTGTTTCTTACTCCAGCATAAATTTTCTTCCCCACTGCACTATTCTATTCATAGGTTTCTTTGGATTTTTTTTCCCCACCGGATTTCTTTTAAAAGTACACCTATCTCCAGCCTAATACTTTTAATTTATTCACAGAAAAACAGTTTGTAGAGTGAAAAGGTATTGAGCAAAAGGATTCATTTATTTCACCTGGAGTATAAAGTTTGTCATAGCTCACACCTATGTGTTGGATGAAAGAAGGTGGAGATGTGTTGGTGGCTAAATGAGGGAGATGAAAAGAGTCATTTGCTGTTAAGGAAGAAGAAGGCAGACAAGGGTGTGAATCCTAGAGGGCCGCTGAAACACTGACCTGCCATTGGAATCCTGCCTCAGAAGCGTGGCCATTGTGGAGAAGTCTCCTCAGCTAAGGCAGAGCTTAGCCAGACCAACCCTCCCCCCAGAGGACAGTCATCACTCAGAGGTCTCTGAGGACGGGGACTTAGTCTGTGTGCCATACTGGAGATGCTTCAGAAATGTTTATTGAGTGAATGAGAGAATGGTGATAGTGAAAAACAGAGTCTATTGCAAAGATGTTTGCAAAGTCTATTGCAGAGGGATGACCTCATTGGCAGCAGACACTGACATTTCTCTTTCCTCCTGGCCTGTGACTTTGGCTTCTTTACTGTTGCCTTGACATTATTTGAGATAAATCACTAGCTAAAAAACAAGAATTGTACCCCTTAAATGAATGCATTTATTTTACCTGCCTTTCCTGTTGAATCCAGTTGAGATAATGTTATTTGTTTTAGGGAAAGTCTCTAATAGTGGTAATCTTTTAAGCCAGTTGTGACCACCTGCTTTCCTTTTCCTTCTCCCCAGCATGCAAGTGCAATGGGCACGCGTCGCTGTGCAATACCAACACGGGCAAGTGCTTCTGCACCACCAAGGGTGTCAAGGGCGACGAGTGCCAGCTGTGAGTACCACACTCCCGGGACTCCTGCCACAGGCCACACCTCATCAGGGAGGGCCGAGGGGCTGTGAAACTGCCTGAACCCCAAGAGCCACCCTTTTTTCTCTGGGCCTTGTTGCCGTGGGCTCTGAGGGATCCCCAAGTTGACTGATTTGAAATTTTGCCCTTTCTACTTCAGATAGGTGTAATTTAGTCACCCTTCGTACTGGGAAGTTTGTCAGTTTAGCAGTAATTCCTTAATGGCTCTTTAAATCACAATTTTATGTTTGAGTGACACTGACAGTTCCTTGCTTGCTGACTTGGATTAGTCTTTTAACTTCAGTAACGACTTGATTTTTGTCATGTCAGGAGATTTTCCTAAAAGATAGAGTTAGAAGAGCTGGTATTCCAGGACAGTATTTTATTTGGCATTTTGGTTGTCTAATAGTAGAGAGGTCATCTTGCCTTTAACACACCCTCCCTGTTCTAGCATTTTCCTTGGTGAAGTATGTCAAACGTGTTTCGGGGAAGAGTTTGGAGTTCCCATCCATGAGGATGCAAACAGCATCAGGCAGATGTGGGGATTCAG
Source organism: Globicephala melas (assembly GCF_963455315.2). Taxonomy (NCBI): domain Eukaryota; kingdom Metazoa; phylum Chordata; class Mammalia; order Artiodactyla; family Delphinidae; genus Globicephala; species Globicephala melas. The sequence continues at coordinate 56,586,834 of NC_083328.1, read as the reverse complement.
CCCTGGCTGTGCCTCCACTGAGTAGGGTGCTGTTGAGGCAAATCACTTAAAATGAGGTGTTAAGCCTCATTTTCCCCATCTATCAATAGTGAGGCTAGTGGTAATTGTTTTTAGTGTCCTGGTGAGTTGAAACAAGAGAGATTATTCCCCAGTTTCTCTCTCCCTCACCAGAAAACCTCATAAAATAAGCTCTAAATTTAATTTTTAAATCTAGGTTCCTTTAAATAGAAAAATGTAATAGAGCAAAATTAATCACCCCTGCCTTCAGTTAATGGTATACAACAAAGAAATGAAGTGTAGGTCTAGTGAAAGACTTTCTCTTTAGGAAATTTTAAATATAAACAAGTGCTGATAATCACTCTAGATAAAAAGACACAACATCCTTGTATTATTTATCTGGCAAAAGTACTTGACCCAAACTTTCCCCTCCTTTCCTCACAGTTCATAGCTATTGTGCCTGCCTGAATCACTTTGTAAAGTGGGAGCCTGGGTTTTACTGATGTTCATAGATGATATTTATGAGGAAATTAATAATTCTTTTTTACTAGAACTTATTTTTTTCTCCAGACTGATGAACCATGTCCAAGGGTTGTTTTTGGTTTTTTATTTTTTAAGTGATTCTTGGTTTTTAGCCTTCTCTCACTTGTATTTAAAGAACAGGTTCAATTTATCCAGGAAAAGTGAAAAATGAATATATGAAAAATGTTTTTTTTTTTTTTCAGTAACAGCTCTGATTTTATTGCAGTAATAAAAACAGACAGCTAGATGGCCCTAGGAGAAAAACACATGTAAGATAGCTGTCCTTCCACTTAGCCACCATTTACATCTTTTGGCATAATCTCTTCTAAACAGTTTGCCTTTGCCACAGTCTCATCCACACCCACACATTCCAAAATGGATAAAAACTTAATTACTTTATTAGCAACTAACCACAGGTAAGTCAATTTGAAAAATGTTTTAACTGCACTTGTAGAAGAATATTTAGTCCATACAAAAGTGAACATGTGTTTTTTGTGATAATAGGATCTAAATTTTATTTTATTTGAATTTATCTCATGTGCTTTGGCAAATGTTTATCAGTTGGTGGTGGTGTGAACTGCTGGGCAGTCAGCATTGAAAATGAATGCAAAGTCTTGTTAGTCCATCTGATTTGAGTAACAGTGAAGAATGTAATTGTACTGACTCAAAAACTGGTAGTTTATATAAAAAGATCTACTTGATTTTAAAGTGAATGTTGATTCTGTTTTAAGTAACAACAGAAAATAATCTTCATTTTGTTTCCCCCTAGATGTGAAGTAGAAAATCGATACCAAGGAAACCCTCTCAAAGGAACATGTTACTGTAAGTGTTTTTGCAGTTCTCATTTGTCTAGAAGCAAAGTAGTTCAGTAAAACATTATTTTCTTTAACATGGTTTGAGAATGATAAGTGCTATAGGAATATAGTAACCACCCATAGAAGTGTCGCCTAATTTGATGTGTTACAGTCTATTAAATTTAATACATATGTAAACTATTTTAGGCTGCTTTAATTCTGGTTATGGTTTATATCAGTATGTCCATAGCAGATATCAGGGAAGAGTACAGAGATATACGTCTCTGGCTTTCCTAATTTATATTCTCTTGAAATATTTCATTTGCCATTATGTGGTTGGGGTCATTGTATGTCATATTTTAGGATCGATCAAACACAGAATTCTTAAAATATAGTTGAAGTTATTCCCTCTGAAACTGATTTGTGTTAACCACCTCTCTAGGAACTAATATGTAAAATAAAATATCTAGTGACTAACTTACAGTGAACAGTAAATCTGGAAAGGTGACCAGGTCCTTATGGGTAAATGCATTTTCTTCCTGTAGGAGAATCCACATACTAGGTCAGATTATGGAACCAAAGGAAAATGAGCTAATGTTTTCACATTCTGTTATAATTATATACTGGCTTTTCTGGGTAAAATAATGTCCACTCAAAATTCATGTCCAGCTAGAACCTATAAATGTGTTTTTCTAGAAAAAAACAAGAGAAAAACTTCATGACCTTGTATATGGGAAGGTTCTTAGATGTGATACGAAAAGCACAATTCATAAAAGAAAAACTCATTTATTGGGACTTATCAAAATTTAAAACTTGTGTTTTTAAAAAATACTGTTTAAAAAGTAAAAAACAAGGGACTTCCCTGGTGGTGCAGTGGTTAAGAATCTGCCTGCCAGTTCAGGGAACACGGGTTCAATCCTTGGTCTGGGAAGATCCCACATGCCGTGGAGCAACTAAGCCCATGCGCCACTACTGAGCCTGTGCTCTAGAGCCCGTGAGCCACAACTGCTGAGCCTGCATGCCACAACTACTGAAGCCCACGCACCTAGAGCCCTTGCTCCACAACAAGAGAAGCCACCACAGTGAGAAGCCCACACACGGCAACGAAGAGTAGGCCCCACTCCACAACTAGAGAAAGCTCACGCGCAGCAATGAAGACCCAACGCAGCCAAAATTAAATAAATAAATTAATTTTAAAAAAAGTAAACAACCAGCTACAGACTAAGGAAAATGTTTACAAAGCGTATCTTTGATTAAGAGTTTATATTTAGAATATATAAAGAACTCTTACAACTGGATAAGGGGACAATTTCAGTTAAAAACAGACAAAGATTTGAATAGACATTTCACCAAAGAAGATAGACGAATTGCCAATAAGCACTTGAAGAAATGTGTAACATTATTAGACATTTGGGATATGTGTATTAAAACCACAATGAGGGGGCTTCCCTGGTGGCGCAGTGGTTGAGAGTCCGCCTGCCAGCGCAGGGGACACGGGTTCGAGCCCTGGTCCGGGAAGATCCCACATGCCGCGGAGCAACTAGGCCCATGCGCCACAACTGCTGAGCCTGCGCTCTGGAGCCCAACGAGCCACAACTACTGAGCCCGCGTGTCACAACTACTGAGGCCCGCGCTCCTGGAGCCCGTGCTCTGCAACGGGAGAGGCCACCGCAACGAGAGGCCCGTGCACTGCAACGGAGAGTGGCCCCCGCTCGCTGCAACTGGAGAGAGCCCACGCACAGCAACGAAGACCCAATGCAGCCAAAAGTAAATAAATTAAATAAATTAAAAAAAAAACACACAATGAGGGGGCTTTCCTGGTGGCGCAGCAGTTAAGAATCCACCTGCCAATGCAGGGGACACGGGTTCGAGCCCTCGTCCGGGAAGATCCTACATGCCGCTGAGCAGCTAAGGCCATGTGCCACAACTACTGAGCCTGTGCTCTAGAGCCCGTGAGCCACAACTACTGAGCTCACGCACTACAGCTACTGAAGCCCGCCTGCCTAGAGCCCGTGCTCTGCAACAAAAGAAGCCACTGCAATGAGAAGCCCATGCACCACAACGAAGAGTAGCCCCCGCTAGCCACAACTAGAGAAAGCCCGCACGCAGCAACAAAGACCCAACGCAGCCAAAAAAAAAAAACCAAACACACAGTGAGATACACCCCTAGAATGACTAGAATCAAAAGCCAATACAGTGGCTTAATAAAAGACAACTGGATTCTCATATATGCTTCTGCATTCAATCTGTTGCACTATGTCTCTTTGGTTAAAGTACACACAAAAAAAACCTGGCCCCACCAGACATATAGTTAGAAATGGATGGAGTGTTTTAATAACCTTTTCAGGTAACTGGGTATTATCCTTTGATACCATATCAAAGCCAGGCAACTGGTCATATCTTAAAGGTTAGTTTAGGGCTTCCCTGGTGGCGCAGTGGTTGAGAGTCCGCCTGCCGATGCAGGGGACACGGGTTCGTGGCCCGGTCCGGGAAGATCCCACATGCCGCGGAGCGGCTGGGCCTGCGCGTCCAGAGCCTGTGCTCCGCAACGGGAGAGGCCACAACAGTGAGAGGCCCACGTACAGCCAAAAAAAAAGGTTAGTTTATAATGTGAAACCTGAAACCATATCAATTAATTTTTTGTAATCTGGTACCTTATATTTCTCTATCTTGAAAAATAAAAGCCAATACCAAGTTTTAGCAATGATGTGGAGAAAGTGAAACCCTTTTAAATTTTTTGTGGGAATATAAAATGGTTTTCCACTTTGGAAAATCATTTGGCAGTTTTTTGAACAGTTAAAAATAAACTTACCAACAACTCCCCATTTCCCTCTTCCCCTACCCTCTAACAACCACCATTCTACTTTGTCTATATGAATTTGACTATTCTAGGTACTTCATATAAGTGGAAATATATAGTATTTGTCTTTTTGTGATCCATTTATTTCATTTAGCATAATGTCCTCAAGGTTCATTCATGTTGTAGCATGTGTCACAATTTCCTTTCTCTTTAAGACTGAGTGATATTCCATTGAATGTATATACCATATTTTGTTTATCCATTCGTCTGTTGATGGACACTTGGTTTGCTTCCACCATTGGGCTATGATCTCTTTGGCTGCTATGAACATGGTTGTACAAATAGCCCTTCAGGATCCTACTTTCAGTTCTTTTGGTATATACTCAAAAGTGGAATTGCTGGATCATTTGGTAATTCTATTTTAATTTTTTGAGGAACTGCCATACTGTTTTTCACAGCAGCTGCACCATTCCCACCAGCAGTGCACAAGGGTTCCAATTTCTCCACATCCTCACCAACACTTTTTTCGGTGGTAGCCATCCTACTACAGGTGATGTGTTATCTCATTGTGGTTTTGATTTGTATTTCCCTAATGATCATTGATGTTGAGCACCTTTTCATGTGCTTATTGGCCATTTGTATATCTACTTTGGAGAACTATCTATTCAAGTCTTTGCCCATTTTTAAATCGGGTTGTTGAATTGTGCAGTACTTCTTAGAATTAAATTATACCATCTTTAGCCAGTAGGCTCTTTTTCAAGCTATGTTCTTTTGCTACATTACATTAGTCTTTGAATGCTTTCTTGCTTTCTAGAATAAGATAACTGAGGCCCATATTCCTTGCCCCAAACCTGAAATCAACCATTTTTACTTGAAGTCTTGGTTTCTTTTATACCATTAATTTATAGCTTTGTATCCTTAAGCATAAATAGATGCTCAATTAATATTTCTAGGTAAGTTAGCTTGGAGCCTAAAATCTCAACCAGGGTGATGATACAAGGAGGTTTTGGTGGGTTAACTCAAACAAAATGATATTACCCACAGACTTTGCCAAAAGTGCTTTCCTGGCTGTTGAATGTTTATGAGAAAATCAATCTGTATCTCTAGAGACCTATTCTGTTTTGTTTTGTTTCAGTTGTTAAATACACATTTCTTTCTTTCCATAGATACTCTTCTTATTGACTATCAGTTCACCTTTAGCCTATCCCAGGAAGATGACCGCTATTACACAGCCATCAATTTTGTGGCTACACCTGATGAAGTAAGATTTAAAAGTCTTCTTACTTTGTTTTGAATTTGTGTGGAACTTTTTCTTGGTCACTATGGATAGAAGCACTGCCTTAGCAGCGGTCTCCAGAAGTGGAGTCCACAGGATGATGTTTAGAGGTACAGGAAAGAAATGTTAGAATCTACATTTATCTCCTTTGTATTTAAAAGGTAAGATTTACCATGTTGTTAAGATTTTTTTTTCTTTTTTTGCAGTATGCGGGTCTCTCACTGTTATGGCCTCTCCTGTTGCAGAGCACAGGCTCCAGACGGGCAGGCTCAGCGGCCATGGCTCACGGGCCTAGCCGCTCCGCGGCATATGGGATCTTCCCGGACTGGGGCACAAACCCGTGTCCCCTGCATCGGCAGGCGGACTCTCAACCACTGCGCCACCAGGGAAGCCCCATGTTGTTAAGATTTACCATGATCTGATATACAGAGTGACACTGACTCCACACATACTTGGTTTGCCCATCAGCCCATCACAGCCCCATACAGGAAAGGAAAGGAGACTGCAAGGGGAACTTCCCTGTTAGGGGGGCAGTGTCAGAACCGAGATTTACTCTCTCAGAATGGAAATTAATACCAGTGATGCAAGACAGAGGTGACATTTATGCTCCTAGAATGAGTTCCTATCCTCATTAGGAGGTAAAAACAGTGAAGAAGTAAGCCAGAAATAACTGAAATTACTAAGGTAACTATTTGAAATGTATTTTTATATCTACTGTTGTTAATGGTAAACCCCAACCTGCCATAAGGTATTACCTAGAGGTAAAAGGGAGCCAACACAGTATGACATTTAAAAGTAAAGCATCTAGAATATGAACACGCACCTATATGATTTCTTCAGTGAAATATAAAGTCATTTAATACCTACTCTGGTACATAATGAAATTTTACTAAACCTAATGGTAAATTATTTAGGGGCCTCCTTGGAGGTTTCTTATTTCTCATCAACATACACAAAGCCATTTACCATTACAAAAATACAATGAATGGGGCTTCCCTGATGGCGCAGTGATTGAGAGTCCGCCTGCCAATGCAGGGGACACGGGTTCGTGTCCCGGTCTGGGAAGATCCTACATGCCGCGGAGCGGCTGGGCCTATGAGCCATGGCTGCTGAGCCTGCGCATCCGGAGCCTGTGCTCCGCAACGGGAGAGGCCACAACAGTGAGAGGCCCGCATACCGCAAAAAAACAAAACAAAACAAAAATTACAATAAATGTAACAAATAATACATGGAAAACAATATGATAATAAGCCAAAGTGCATTCCTTTGATAACAGATGTTATCAACAAGCACTGCTAAATTTAAGAAATAAATAAATCAGTAGTAAAATGAAGTCCAGTGTGGGATATTCACAATTAAATGAAAGTAAGATTTGTTTTTTGTATTCCACTTCAATGGTAAAATTAAGAAGAGATGTACTAGAGAAGATACATTCTCATGAGTGAATAGCTTTTTAAGTAAAAATAATAAATGACTTTCAATGAAAATGTTTTGTGGAAAAATTTTGTTGGTATATCATTTCAGTGGCTGTACTGACCAGAATTTTTTTTAATTTTTTAGGATAAGGCTATAGCAAAAGTACCACACATGAAATTTATTTACTGCCTTGTTTCTCTTATGACAGAATATTTAATAGTTACACAATGTATGTGTCCTGTCTTTTACAAAAGCATCAAGATTTCAAGGTTATTAATCCTTTCCAGGGAAAGAAGTAATTGCTAGTAATGTGCTACCAGCAAACATTAAAAAATAGGGAATTCCCTGGCGGTCCAGTGTTTAGGACTCCATGCTTCCACTGCAGGGGGCACGGGTTCGATCCTTGATCAGGGAACTAAGATCCCACGTGCCGTGACGCAGCTCAATAAATAAATAAACACTTGAGCTGTCCCTTTAAGAGGATGGTGAGGCCTTATCAATAAATGAGAAGGTAACTGCTTTATGAGAGAAACTTCTGGTTTGGAGATCACGTTTTGGAAATAGCTGTTTGGAAATGCTTCTATTGTTGTAATTTTTGTGCTGTAAAAACTATCAAAAGAATGCTCTTTAAAATCTTAATTTTCTAACCTGTTTTAAAAATCTTTCAATGTGAAGAATTTCAGCAGGATTGGATTCAAAAATATAAAATGCAACATCTGACTCATTTGGAAAAACAATTTTTTGACCCCAAGAAAGAGATTTATTAGCCAAATTTCAGGGAAAACTAAAAATTAGTATCATGATTTACCCAACACTACTGACAGTGCTCTTCTTCCAGCTGGCCCAACACATTCCTCAGAGATACCTTTTTCAGTCATTAAAACCAAGAGTCACAATAAATTAAACTAGCTCTTCAAACTGCTGTATCTCTAAGTGGTATACAAAGTTTTCAAAGGTAATAAGACATATTCTGTCATATTTCTCTTGAAATAATATTTTTAGTGAGAGAAAAATGTTCTTAATCATGGATGAAGACAATTTAAAGTTTTTAAATTTAGTTTATTTCAGCTTTATGTGCTATTCCTTAAAAACCACTTCCATTGGGCTTCCCTGGTGGTGCAGTGGTTGAGAGTCCACCTGCCAATGCAGGGGTTTGTGCCCCGGTCCGGGAAGATCCCACATGCCGCAGAGCGGCTGGGCCCATGAGCCATGGCCGCTGAGCCTGCGCGTCCGGAGCCTGTGCTCCATGATGGGAGAGGCCACAACAGTAAGAGGCCCGTGTACTGCAAACAAACAAACAAACAAACAAAAAAAAACCACTTCCATTTTGGAGAACTTTACACTGTATATAATCTATGGGTTCAGAAGTACGTAGGTTTGATTTATAAGTTAATATAAATTGAGACACTTGACCAAGTGTTTTACTCTTCAGACATTTGGACAGGGCTGCCCAGAGGATCCTTAAGAGGCTGATTCCCTAACATAGGTCACGGGATGTAGGTCACTTTGCTCTGGTGAGGGTCTTTTTAAAAGATACTTTTTCATGGAGTTAGGCATTTGATAAAGCATTAAATCCCATATACTTTTTTTTAATTCAACTAATTTATTTATTTGGTTGCACTGGGTCTTGGTTATGGCAGGCGGGCTCCTTAGTTGTGGCATGAGAACTCTTAGTTGCGGCATGCATGTAGGATCTAGTTCCCTGACCAGGGAACAAACACGGGGCCCCTGCATTGGGAGCACAAAGTCTTAACCAGTGTGCCACCAGGGAAGTCCCTAAATCCCATATACTTTTATGGGAGGGAAATGAAATTTGTTTGGGGTATATTGCTTATGTTAAGGTTAGATATTTTGCTGTTCTATAAGCATGAGTTTCTCTTAAGACATTAAAGTATCTTTTTGTAATTAAGAAAGTTGAGAGTAGTAAAATTTAACTACTGCTTTCTTTTAAAATCAGGAAACTGTTACAGTAATTCATTTCCTAATTATTTGTACATCTCATTAGCAAAATAGGGATTTGGACATGTTCATCAATGCCTCCAAAAACTTCAACCTCAACATCACCTGGGCTGCCAGCTTCTCAGGTAAAGACATACCTAGAGAAGACCTTCCGAGTGGAGATAATTGATTGAGAAAGAGTTGAGAAAAGGGGCTCTGGAGACAGACAGATGGGGTTGAAACCCACTTTTGCCACTTATTAGCTGGAAGACCTTGAGCAAGTTTCTAAAATCTATCTCTAGACCCTTAGGGTTATTCATCTTAAAGAGAAGGTAATAATACTTATACTGTAGATTAAATTTGGCTATACCTGTCAGTGCCTGCCATGGTATCAAGATCAGTACATGCTCACGACCCCTGCCCTACTACCACCATTAATACCATTGCTGCAGCCTCTGCTGTGGTGCTGCCATCATCATCTCCATCCATGCTTCAGAAGTGAAAAATGCAATTGACTCAGTTTCAAGAAAAGGAAACATTTTTAATAGAATGAGATTTTAGTAGGTACAGGGGAAAATGTACTTTGGGAATTAAATAAAACTCTAAGAGCACAGCTTTTGCTGTCTTGTTTATCTTACAGTGATTTACTAAAGATCCTCTGAGCAGAAAATCTAAAGAAAGAAAGGGTGGCCCTGATGTAGTGGTTAAGAATGTAGCTCAGCAGACCTAGATTTGAATTCTCCCTGTTACTTGTTTTCTGAGCCAGTTTCCGCAGGTATGAAATGGGATAATAAAAACAGCCGTGTAGAATGTTCTGAGAATTAAATGAGATAATAAATGAAGTACTCAGTGTAAGTGCTAGAAACATGGGATATTCTCATCAAATGGTAATTATGTTTCATCATCATTATTACTATCACAATACTGTTTTTTGGTCAAAACACAATCAGTTAGACTGAAACAAAATAAAAACATTGCTTTGCACATCACTTTGTGTTCATCATATCTTAAAAGATTGTGTAGAATTCAGAAAAGGTTCAGAAACTTGCAGTGAGGAGAGGTCTTTAAGAAAAAGTCTGAATTATCAAAGCCTTTGTTTGGAGAAAGGTGGCATCCCTGAGTATGTGATTGATTTACAATGACAGTCTCAATGAGGACCAGCCAATCTGGCTTCAGTCACAGGATTTAACTCAGACATGGGAAAAGCCTATTTCATGAATCTTTATAAACACTAGAATTCCTGGCTGAGGGACAATGTGGAATGTTGAAGGACTGCCTGGGAATAGGATAGGTTTATATCAGATTGGGGGGATTTAGAGTCAGTTGTAGCTGGTAGCAGAAGGGACTGAGTGACCCCTAGAGCTCCTTCCTCCCTGCTGCTGTTGAGACTTGCGGTCACTGCTAGTTAAAAAGTGAGGGCTGAATCCGTGTCCCTGGTATGGGGGATCTAGAGCACTGCCAAACAGCTTTAAGGGGGCAGTGCAAAGCAAGTGAAGTGTTGTGGGCAGAATGAATGCCATTGCTTGTTAATAGGATTCTAGTGGTATCTGGATTTTCAAAGCCACATGTAGCCTGTTTCTGTGGGAGGAGTTGTAGGGGATCCTGGTAAAGTCATCTGGGTTAAGGGCATAGGCTTGTGTATCAGCCCTCCCAGCTTCAAACCCCAACTCTACTTCCTGGCTATGTGACCTGAGCCAAGTTACTTATTTTTCCTGAACCTGAGTTTTCTGATGTGTAAATGAGGATAATAGTTGTCACAATTAAATGAGATCGAGCTCTTAAAGGCCGTTTCTGGAACATAGTGTTTAATAAATGCTATTATCATTATTATTAGTGAGGGCAGATTCGGTCCCCTAAAAAGTCTCTTTATTTCATTCTTTTCTTCCTAACAGCTGGAACCCAGGCTGGAGAAGAGATGCCTGTTGTTTCAAAAACAAACATTAAGGAGTACAAAGATAGTTTCTCTAATGAGAAGTTTGATTTTCGCAACCACCCAAATATCACTTTCTTTGTTTATGTCAGTAATTTCACCTGGCCCATCAAAATTCAGGTAAGAAATGCTTTTTAGTCTCATACTTGCAAAGATGGTGAAATGTCTGTAGTGAAACTAAATTCACTAATCTGTAACTTGCGGTAAACGAAATGTACAATATTAATATTGTTTTGCCTTTGTAATATCTGTGGTAAAGGAGTGCTGAGCACATACCATAAAAGAAGATTGTAGTGGGGCTGCCTTAAATCACTTATGAAGGAAATTTATAAGCACTTTTTAAATAAATTTATTTTTATTTATTTATTTTTGGCTGAGTTGGGTATTTGTTGCTGCACACGGGCTTTCTCTAGTTGCAGCGAGCGGGGGCTACTCTTTGTTGCGGTGCTTCTCACTGAAGTGGCTTCTTGTTCCGGGGCACAGGGTCTAGGTGCGTGGGCTTCAGTAATTGTGGCACGTGGGCTTAGTAGTTGTGGCTTGTGGGCTCTAGAGCACAGGCTCAGTAGTTGTGGCGCATGTAGTTGTTGCTCCGCGGCATGTGGGATCTTCCTGGACCAGGGATCGAACCCGTGTCCCCTGCATTGGCAGGTGGATTCTTAACCACTGTGCCACCAGGGAAGTCCCTGTAAGCACTTTTGAAAACAAGTGATATATAACAGATTTGGTAATTACAACTGTATTTATTTCTTCATTAAGGACTTGTCACTAAAAAGCCTGTAGAGCTACACAAAGAGCTTCAATTCTGGAATGAGTAAGGTGCATATAAATGAAGCAAACACACATAACCAGTGAAAGCTGGCGTATGGAAAGTGCCATATGAGAAGATCCCCAAAATGCTATCAGGTCTTAAAGGAGCATAGGATGGAGGGTAATGGGGACACAGTGGAGGACAGTATAAGGTCACCTTAAGGGTTTAGGCCTTATAGTCAGACGGATGCAGGTTTGAGCCCTGGCTTGCTCTTGTACAATTCCTGTAGCCTCTCCATGACTCAGATTCTTTGTACATGTGACCTGAAAGGGTAGGTCTAAGGGTTCATGTTGCCTGCTGCAGCCACTGCTGCTATCAACCTGCCCCTTTTCTCTATTCCCAGGGGACCAGTGCACTCCTTCTTATCCAGGCTTGACCCATGACCCCATTTATGCTCTTTATAATCATCTGCCACTATGTCTTTGAGGCCTTGCCTCAGTACTTTCTGCTTTAACCCCCTTCATTTTGGGTAAAGGTGTGGAGTTCCAGGAAGGGTGGACTTTTGTTTATTTGTTTAATTTAATTTATTTTTTATACAGCAGGTTCTTATTAGTTATCTATTTTATACATATTAGTGTATATATGTCAATCCCAATCTCCCAATTCATCCCACCACCACCACCACCCTTTCCCCCCCCTTGGTGTCCATACGTTTGTTCTCTACATCTGTGTCTAAGGGTGGACTTAGGAACGACTGGTTCACCTTTAGCCGTGGAAACGTGGTCACTAGACTGGGGCTCTGGCTGCTTGCCAACTTTCAGTAGTGTGATCAAGTGAAGCAAGTCGCCACTGATCATTTGGGATGGGCTTGAAATCTTGTTCTGGTGGGTATGTGTTCATGCCTTGGGACTGTAACTAAAGAACAGTCAGTCACTCTTTTCCTTTCTGGAATGTGGAGGACAGGCTCTGTGTTGTATTTTTTTCTCACCACCCTCTTTTTCTATTTAGATGGTCCACAGATTTGTTTATCCTCTAATCTGCTTCTTCCTTTGTTCTTGCACACTCTCTGCTTCCCTTCCCAGCTAGCCTTCTTGTACGCATTGACCACACTCCCTGTTTGTTTCCTCTTATCCATTCACCCATCAGCCCGCAACAGTCTACCTTCCTCCTTCACCACATCCTGAAGCTGACTGCCACGGTGGACTCCAGTGACTGAATTCTTTAGTCCCCTTCTCCTTCTCATTGCATGATTTGAGTCAGCATCTTTCCTGCCTTCCTGGTCCTTTCCCTGATTCTCTGGGCTGTCTTTTTAAGGAATCTTCTTCCTTAAACACTGAGGTTGTCTGAGATTCAGGCCATGGTTCTCCTCTGTCTTTATCCCACTTGTAAGACTTATTGTACTACTTCTGTACTTTTGATTCTCAGTACTCTGTCTTCAGCCCTGCTTACACTTGAACTCCAGACCAGTGTTCTTAGTTGCTGCCTAGGCATCTCTACCTGGACATTCACAGGCTCCCTGTACTCAGGGAGTTAGTTATTCTTGTGATCTTAGCCCTAAACCCTCTGCTTCCTTTCTAGTGAATGGCACCACCATTTGTCCTATTGCATAAGCCAGGACCCTGGAAATTATTTGCATTCCTGGAATAAACCTGACTTGGCATGATATATGATTTTTTACTTTATCTGTTGCTGGACTCAGTTTCTAATATATTGGTTAGAATTTTGTATCTATCTCATGAGTGAGAAAGTCCGGTAATTTTCCTTTCCTGTCTTTGTTATGGTTTTTATATCAAAGTTAAACTAACCTTTATTTATAAATTGAGGAGTTATCTCTCTTTCTCACTTCTGAAAGACGTTATATAAGATTAGAATTATATGAATATATGAACCTTGCATACTTGATAGATCCCTGTTGTAAAATCATTTGATTCTGGTGTTTTATTTGTGGAGTTTTCTTTTCTTTTTTAATTGCTGATTCAACTTCTTTAATAGTTACGGGATGTTTTGGATATTCTCTCTCTGTTTGCATTACTTAAGATAATTTTTTCTAGATGTTAATTTATTTCATATGTTTTCAAATGCATTGACACAAAGTTGTTCACACTGTCCTCTTTTCTAATCTTGGCAGCATCTGTGCTTAAGTGTATTGAATCATATACTTAAAAATGGTTAAAATGGTAAATTTTATCTTAATATATATTTGCCCCAATTTTTTAAACTTTAAAAAAACAGACCAGAGGGCAGACAGCAAAAGCAAGAAGAACTACAATCCTGCAGCCTGTGGAACAAAAACCACATTCACATTAAGATAGACAAGATGAAAAGGCAGAGGGCTATGTACCAGATGAAGGAACAAGATAAAACCCCAGAAAAACAACTAAATGAAATGGAGATAGGCAACCTTCAAGAAAATGAATTCAGAATAATGATAGTGAAGATGATCCAGGACCTCGGAAAAAGAATGGAGGCAAAGATCGAGAAGATGCAAGAAATGTTTAACAAAGACCTAAAAAAATTAAAGAACAAACAAACAGAGATGAACAATACAATAACTGAAATGAAAACTAGACTAGAAGGAATCAATAGCAGAATAACTGAGGCAGAAGAACAGATAAGTGACCTGGAAGACAGAATGGTGGAATTCACTGCTGCAGAACAAAATAAAGAAAAAAGAATGAAAAGGAATGAAGACAGCCTAAGAGACCTCTGGGACAATATTAAACTCAACAACATTCACATTATAGGGGTGCCAGAAGGAAAAGAGAGAGAGAAAGGACCAGAGAAAATATTTGAAGAGATTATAGTTGAAACCTTCCTTAACATGGGAAAGGAAATAGCCACCCAAGTCCAGGAAGCGCAACGAGTCCCATACAGGATAAACCCAAGGAGAAACACACCGAGACACGTAGTAATCAAATTGACAAAAATTAAAGACAAAGAGAAATTATTGAAAGCAGCAAGGGAAAAACAACAAATAACATACAACGGAACTCCCATAAGATTAACAGCTGATTTCTCAGCAGAAACTCTACAAGCCAGAAGAGAGTGGCATATATACTTAAAGTGATGAAAGGGAAGAACCTACAACCAAGATTACTCTACCCAGCAAGGATCTCATTCAGATTCGATGGAGAAATCAAAAGCTTTAAAGACAAGCAAAAGCTAAGAGAATTCAGCACTACCAAACGAGCTCTACAACAAATGCTAAAGGAACTTCTCTAAGTGGGAAACACAAGAGAAGAAAAGGACCTACAAAAACAAACCCAACACAATTAAGAAAATGGTAATAGGAACATACATATTGATAATTACCTTAAACGTGAATGGATTAGATGCTCCAACCAAAAGACACAGCCTTGCTGAATGGATACAAAAGCAAGACCCATATATATGCTGTCTACAAGAGACCCACTTCAGACCTAGGGACACATACAGACTGAAAGTGAGGGGATGGAAAAAGATATTCCATGCCAATGGAAATCAAAAGAAAGCTGGAGTAGCAATACTCATATCAGATAAAATAGACTTTAAATTAACGAATGTTACAAGACACAAGGAAGGACACTACATAATGATCAAGGGATCAAACCAAGAAGAAGATATAACAATTATAAATATATATGCACCCAGCATAGGAGCACCTCAATACATAAGGCAACTGCTAACAGCTGTAAAAGAGGAAATGGACAGTAACGCAATAATAGTGGGGGACTTTAACACCTCACTTACACAAATGGACAGATCATCCAAAATGAAAATAAATAAACAGAAGCTTTAAATGACACAATAGACCAGATAGATTTAATTGATATTTATAGGACATTCCATCCAAAAACAACAGATTACATTTTCTTCTCAAGTGCACACGGAACATTCTCCAGGGTAGATCATATCTTGGGTCACAAATCAAGCCTCAGTAAATTTAAGAAAATTGAAATCATATCAAGCATCTTTTCTGACCACAACACTATGAGATTAGAAATGAATTACAGGGGAAAAAAATGTAAAAAACACAAACACATGGAGGCTAAACACTACGTTACTAAATAACCACGAGATCACTGAAGAAATCAAACAGGAAGTCAAAAACTACCTAGAGACAAATGACAATGAAAGCACGACAATCCAAAACCTGTGGGATGCAGCAAAAGCAGTTCTAAGAGGGAAGTTTATAGCTATACAAGCCAACCTCAAGAAACAAGAAAAATCTCAAATAAACAATCTAGCCTTACACCTAAAGGAACTAGAGAAAGAAGAACAAACAAAACCCAAAGTTAGCAGAAGGAAAGAAATCATAAAGATCAGAGCAGAAATAAATGAAATAGAAACAAAGAAAACAATAGCAAAGATCAATAAAACTAAAAGCTGGTTCTTTGAGAAGATAAACAAAATTGATAAACCATTAGCAAGACTCATCAAGAAAAAGAGGGAGAGGACTCAGATCAGTAAAATTAGAAATGAAAAAGGAGAAGTTACAACAGACACGCAGAAATACAAAGCATCCTAAGAGACTACTGCCAGCAACTCTATGCCAATAAAATGGACAACCTGGAATAAATAGACAAATTCTTAGAAAGGTATAACCTTCCAAGACTGAAGCAGGAAGAAATAGAAAATATGAACAGACCAATCACAAGTAATGAAATTGAAACTGTGATAAAAAATTTTCCAACAAACAGAAGTCCAGGACCGGATGGCTTCACAGGTGAATTCTATCAAACATTTAGAGAAGAGCTAAAACCCATCCTTCTCAAACTCTTCCAAAAAATTGCAGAGGAAGGAACACTCCCAAACTCATTCTATGAGGCCACCATCACCCTGATACCAAAACCAGACAAAGATACTACAAAAAGAGAAAATTACAGACCAATATCACTGATGAATATAGATGCAAAAATTCTCAACAAAATACTAGCAAACAGAATCCAACAACACATTAAAAGGATCATACACCATGACCAAGTGGGATTTATGCCAGGGATGCAAGGATTCTTCAATATATGCAAATCAATCAATGTGCTACACCATATTAACAAATTGAAGAATAAAAACCTTACGATCATCTCAATAGATGCAGAAAAAGCTTTTGACAAAATTCAACACTGATATATGGTAAAAACTCTCCACAAAGTGGGCATAGAGGGAACCTACCTCAACATAGTAAAGGCCATATATGAAAAACCCACAGCAAACATCATTCTCAATGGTGAAAAACTGAAAGCATTTCCTCTAAGATCAGGAACAAGACAAGGATGTCCACTCTCACTGCTGTTATTCAACATAGTTTTGGAAGTCCTAGCCACGGCAATCAGAGAAGAAAAAGGAATACTAAATTGGAAAAGAAGAAGTAAAACTGTCACTGTTTGCATATGACATGATACTGTAAATAGAAAATCCTAAAGATGCCACCAGAAAACTACTAGAGGTAATCAATGAATTTGGTAAAGTAGCAGGATACAAAATTAATGCACAGAAATCTCTTGCATTCCTATACACTAATGAGAAAAATCTGAAAGAGAAATTAAGGAAACACTCCCATTTACCATTGCAAAAAAGGAATAAAATACCTAGGAATAAACCTACCTAGGGAGACAAAAGACCTGTATGCAGAAAACTGTAAGACACTGATGAAAGAAATTAAAAATGATACCAACAGATAGAGAGATATACCATGTTCTTGGATTGGAAGAATCAATATTGTGAAAATGACTATACTACTGAAAGCAATCTACAGATTCAATGCAATCCCTATCAAATTACCAGTGACATTTTTTACGGAACTAGAACAAAAAATCTTAAAATTTGTATGGAGACACAAAAGACCCAGAATACCCAAAGCAGTCTTGAGGGAAAAAAATGGAGCTGGAGGAATCAGACTCCCTGACTTCAGACTATAATACAAACCTACAGTAATCAAGACAATATGGTACTGGCACAAAAACAGAAACATAGATCAATGGAACAAGATCGAAAGCCCAGAGGTAAACCCACGCACCTATGGTCAACTAATCTATGACAAAGGAGGCAAGGATATACAATGGAGAAAAGACAGTCTCTTCAATAAGTGGTGCTGGGAAAACTGGACAGCTACATGTAAAAGAATGAAATTAGAACACTCCCTAACACCATACACAAAAATAAAACCAAAATGGATTAGAGACCTAAATGTAAGACCAGACACTATAAAACTCTTAGAGGAAAACATACGCAGAACACTCTTTGACATAAATCACAGCAAGATCTTTTTTGATCCACCTCCTAGAGTAATTGAAATAAAAACAAAAATAAACAAATGGGACCTAATGAAACTTAAAAGCTTTTGTACAGCAAAGGAAACCATAAACAAGACGAAAAGACAACCCTCAGAATGGGAGAAAATATTTGCAAACGAATCAACGGACAAAGGATTAATGTCCAAAATATATAAACAGCTCATGCAGCTCAATATTAAAAAAACAATCAACCCAATCCAAAAATAGGCAGAAGACCTAAATAGACATTTCTCCAAAGAAGACATACAGATGGCCAAGAAGCACATGAAAAGCTGCTCAGCATCACTAATTATTAGAGAAATGCAAATCAAAACTACCATGAGGTATCACCTCACACCAGTTAGAATGGGCATCATCCGAAAATCTACAAACAACAAATGCTGGAGAGGGTGTGCAGAAAAGGGAACCTCCTCTTGCACTGTTGGTGGGAATGTAAACTGATACAGCCACTATGGAGAACAGTATGGAGGTTCCTTAAAAAACTAAAAATAGAATTACCATATGATCCAGCAATCCCACTACTGGGCATATACCCAGAGAAAACCACAATTCAAAAAGACACATGCACCCCAATGTTCATTGCAGCACTATTTACAATAGCCAGGTCATGGAAGCAACCTAAATGCCCATTGACAGATGACTGGATAAAGAAGATGTGGTACATATATACAATGGAATATTACTCAGCCATTAAAAAAATGAAATTGGGTCATTTGTAGAGACGTGGATGGATCTAGAGACTGTCATACAGAGCGAAGTTAGTCAGAAAGAGAAAAACAAATATCGTATATTAACGCATATATGTGGAACCTAGAAAAATGGTACAGATGAACCGGTTTGCAGGGCAGAAATTGAGACACAGATGTAGAGAACAAACGTAAGGACACCAAGGGGGGAAAGCCGCGGGGTGGGGGGGTGATGAATTGGGCGATTGGGATTGACATGTATACACTGATGTGTATAAAATTGATGACTAATAAGAGCCTGCTGTATAAAAAAATAAATAAAATTTTTTGTAAAAAGCAAGGTTCTTTTTAGACAATGACAAGCTGATTCTAATATTTATATAAAAAGCAAAGATTCTAGATTAGCTATAACAGTTTTGAAAAGAGGAATAAAGTGGGAAGAATCGCTATATGAAATATTAATAATACTTCCTATTTAGCTATGGTAATCAAGACATTGTGGTTATTGTTGGAGAGATAGACACATAGATCAATGGAACAGAATAAAGAACCCAGAAATAGAACCACATAAAAACATCCAACTGTTTTTTGACAGAGATGCAGTCAATTCAGTGGAAGAAGGATAGCCTTTTCAACAAATAATGCTATAACAATTGGACAACCATAGGCAAGTAAATGAACTTTGACCTAAACCTCACATCCTACACAAAAATTAATTCAATGTGGATCACAGGTTTAAATGTAAAATGCAAAACTAAAACTTTTAGGAAAAAAATAGGAGAAAATCTTCATATCCTCAAGCTAGGCAGAAGATTTTCAGATGTGACAACAAAAATATGACCTATGGAAAAAAATTAATAAATTACCCACATCAAAATCAAAAGCTTGGGGCATCCCTGGTGGTGCAGTGGTTGAGAGTCCGCCTGCCGATGCAGGGGACGCGGGTTCGTGCCCCGGTCTGGGAAGGTCCCACATGCTGCGGAGCGGCTAGGCCCGTGAGCCATGGCCGCTGAGCCTGCGCGTCCGGAGCCTGTGCTCTGCAACGGGAGAGGCCACAACGGTGAGAGGCCCACGTACTGCAAAAAAAAAAAAAAAAAAGCTTTTGCTCTGTGAAAGACACTGGTAAGAGGATGAAAAAAAACAAGCTATAAGGCTTCCCTGGTGATGCATTGGTTAAGAATCTGCCTGCTAATGCAGGGGACACAGGTTCGAGCCCTGGTCCAGGAAGATCCCGCATGCCGCGGAGCAGCTAAGCCCATGCACCACAACTACTGAACCTGCGCTCTAGAGCCTGTGAGCCACAACTACTGAGCCCACGTGTCACAGCTACTGAAGCCTGCGTGCCTAGAGCCCGTGCTCCACAACAAGAGAAGCCACCACAACGAGAAGCCCACACACCGCAAGAGTAGCCCTTGCTCTCTGGAACTAGAGAAAGCCCGCGTGCAGCAGCAAAGACCCAGTGCAGCCGTAAATTAGTTAATTAATTAATTAATTTTAAAAAAAGAAAAAAACAAGATAAGCTATATACTGGGAGAAAATATTTGGAAAAATATTTCTGACAGAGGACTTGCATCTAGAATATAAAAAGAATTCTCAAAACTCAACATTAAAAAAATAAACAATCCAATTAGAAAATGGACAAAAGATATGAAGAGACATTTTATCGAAGAGGATATAAGTATGGCAGATAACCACATGAAAGATGTTCAGTATTAAAAGCCATTAAAAAAATGAAAACCACAATGAGAACATTGTATTCACAAGGTTTCATTGAGTTGGTCAATTTTTTAAACTGGTGAAAAATTGGAAATAACCTAAAATAAACTATTGTAAACATCTTCATTAAAAAAAAAACAAAACCCACAATCAGAGGGAATTCCTTGGTGGTCCAGTGGGTAGGATTCCACCCTTCCACTGCCGAGGGCCCCGGTTCAATCCCTGGTCAGGGAACTGAGATCCCACAAGCCACGAGGCATAGCCAAAAAAAAACCACCCCACAGTGAGAATGAGATATCACTACACACCTATCAAATGGCTAAAATTTAAAATAGTGATAACACCAAATGCTAGAGAGAATGCAGAGAAATTGGATCATGCATGCATTGCTGATAAGATGGCACAGCCAGTCTGGAAAATAGTTTGGCACTTACCATACTTAACGCAGCAATTGTATTCCTGGGCATTTATCCCAGAGAAATGAAAACTGATGTTCATACAAACACCTGTATACCAATGTTTGTAGCACCTGTACAGCAGCAATATTTAGCTTCATTCATAATAGCCCCAACTGGAAACAACCCAAGTATTTCTGAACAGGTGAATGGTTAAACACACTGTGCTACATACATATCATGGAGTAATGCTCAGCAATAAGAAGAAACAAACTATTGATACAACTTGGATGCATCTGAGGAAGTTTTGCTGAGTGGAAAAAAAATCTTAGAAATGTACATGCTGCACGATTCCATTTATGTAACATTTGAAAATAAAAATTTTAGACCAAAAATAGATACAGACCTACTGAAGCTTCAACTTTCTCTGACTTCTTCTTGACCCTCTTTTCAAAGGGTTCATTAGATTAGGTCAGACTCACCCACTCTCAAGGGGAGGGGATTATACAGGATATGCACATCAATATAGTAGGAATCTTAGGAGCCATATTAGAATTTTCTCTGCCACTGGCTATATTTGGAGTGGGGCTAGCAGGGTTAGGTTGTTTCTCTAACCCCAGGGAATTTGAGCTCTAGGCTCTAGTCAGTACAATTTCAATTTGATAATGTCTGCTAACACTGCCAAGTTACAGATCACATACAATTGTAAAATATTTTATTTGGGTTCTAGTAAATATAATTTACTGACTTGTTTTAAGTTCAGGTTGTTTTCATACTGACATACCTTATTATATTCCAAATCCGATTGAACTTCAAGCTTTGTTTCTTATAGTTGAAAACTGATTAATATTTTTAAGATTCTTAGTGAAAACCTTGACTTATATTGCTGGTGTTTTTCCCATTTGGAAAGAGGGCTCTGTGCGTATAAACAGGCTTTTGTGCTGGAGATAGCGTTGCTGTTGCCAATTCTGACTTCCAGTTTTTTTTTTTCCTCCCATTGCCCTGTTGCTCCCCACCCTCTGAAAGTCACTGAAATGGTCATTTCCTTCTGGAGGGATCTCTTCCCCACACTTACTTTTTTAAATACTTTTTTCAAGTTTAAGACTCAAAGAGATGATTTTCTACCTGATTTTTTGGTCCTCTTTACCTGGACTGGATCACTCACTTGAATAAGATCCACTTATGAAAGCTGCATTCAGGAGCACTTTCGAAAATAAATGATAGCATGCTCACCATTTAGTTTGCCAGGCTTCCCTTGAAAAAACAGGTAAGTTCTGTTGAAAATATGTCTTTTTGCTCATTGTTACAAATAGCTGCAGTATTCACGAACAATGTGACTGGACCCTTGGCATC
Organism: Globicephala melas; assembly: GCF_963455315.2. Lineage (NCBI taxonomy): Eukaryota > Metazoa > Chordata > Mammalia > Artiodactyla > Delphinidae > Globicephala > Globicephala melas. The sequence goes on along the minus strand of NC_083328.1, from coordinate 56,564,991 downwards.
ATGTATTCTTGGTGTCTTCTCAAAAGAACCTGATAAATGCTGGTTCTCTCTATACTTGGGACTGTATCTGGGTGTGTGCTGTGTGGCAGGCTGAGCTTGCATCTTCCTGGGCAGATGTGGGTATGTTCTCAACAGAGGGGGCTGTACCTTTCTGTATTGCTTTATATTCCTCAGAGCCTTAGTCTTTCTAGGTGTAGTTAGCTTTTAAATACACACTTAGAGACCATATAGATTTAGTTAAAATGTAGAGACTTATTCAAGGAAGAGAATAGGAAAATGTCTAAATGGTTCAATGTAGGTCATGCAGTTAAATTTCAGTACGGCTTTCAATGCAGACAGAAGCCTTTTTTGTCTTTGATTCTCATTTTTTAAAGCAAAATAACTGAGGCAATTTAATTCTCTACTCAGAAATTCATGTAAATATTAGTGTTTTAAAAATGGTAATGGTAAACTCAAGTTCTTTCACTCTGAACTGACCCCAGGATTCTTTTCCATAATTAGGAACAGATCAAAACCTACAACTGCTAACTGAGGGAGTTTGCAACTAACTATAAAAATCTTTGTAGATTCAGTTTAAAATTGTAAAAAACCACCCAGACTGAAAAGGCCTGTGTGTCAGAGGGTGGTGGGTGTGTTGGGTCAGTTGTGCCTGGTTTCTGGTTGGTTGCTCTTGTGGGTGAGTGCCCCTTGCTCAGCCTCTGCTTTCAAAACGTGATTCTAGATGTTCCCCCGAGTCAGCAGGACTCACCTGGCTTCAGCCATGGTTATAGTTTGGGAGGGTAGGTATTCAAAATAGAGAATGCACAGGTAGACATTGTGTGTGAGGTGGGAAGATGGGTGGTGGCGCTGGGATTCTGGCTTGTTACAAGCTCTGCAACAGAGGTGGTTATTGTAATGTAGAGCTAATATTAAAGTCCTCTCCATGCTGGGTGTTTCATTTGCTCGTTTATGTGAGAGGCTAGTGTTCACAAGTAAAGGCAACACAGAATTTATATTGAGAACTGGGCATTCATTTAGATGTCAGAGTTATGTTTATGGATGCTAATAGGATTGCATTACTAAGCAAAGGATGTATGAAACTTTTGTTTGTTTTCACTCAGATGTACTTTTTCTAGTAACAGCTTTATTGAGATATAAGTCACATACCATACAATTCACCCATTTAAAGTGTACAATTCAGTGGTTTTTAATATATTCACAGAATATTTTAGAATGTTTTCATCACCCCCAAAATAAACCCCATATCCAGATGCAGTCCCTTCTCATTTCTTCCTTCCTCTAGCCCCTGGCAACCACCAGTCTACTTTCTTTCGCTATGGATTTGCCTATTTGGGGCATTTTATATAAATTGAATCATGTAATAGGTGGTCCTTTGTGACTGGCTTCTTTGACTTAGCATAGTGTTTTCAAGGTGCAACCATATGTAGTATGTTTCAGTACTTCATTCCTTTTTAAGACTGAATAATAGTCTATTGTATGGATAAACCACATTTTGTTTATCCATTCATCTGTTAATGGATACTTGGGTTGTTTTCACTCTTTAGCTGTTCTGAATAGTCAGATATACTTCTAAAGTTTATATTTATTTTATGATAGTAATGTATACACATAGCTTCTGGTATTAGATGTCTGTACCTTAAGGATTTAAAAAATTATAAAGCCACGAAATACATTTAGAGCTAAACTTAAAGTATAAATCTGGACTTCCCTGGCAGTCCAGGGGTTAAGACTCTACGCTCCCAACACAGGGGGTGCAGGTTCGATCTCTGGTCGGGGAACTAAGATCCTGCATGCCTCACGGTGCAGCCAAAAAAAAATAACTAAAATAAAGTATAAATCTCTCTTAGTTTCAGATGGCATTTAAATTTCCTGTACAACCTCATGGTTTTCATCATGATCATTATTTATTATTCCATCTTCTGAAAAGTCTCCTCTCTTCTACTTTTCAGCTGTGGCTTTGATGTTTCTTCTCAGTTCAGTGCCATTGTTCCCTTGGGTTTCCTCTGGGCCCTTTTCCCTGGATAGTCCCATCCACACCATCTATGAACCCCACCTATGGCTGGGATGGGCAAATCTTTCTCTAGTAGAACTCTCTCCTGTGATCTCCATAGCTAGGACCCACTAGACTTCCTTTAACATTCACTCACTTAGCTGACTTTCTGACACAGAGAGGCAGCCATGAGGGGACAGCAGGAGCCATGCCAGATACTGGGAGGTGCCCCCGTGCTCGTGGACACCCTGGGAGGAGAAGGGAGTGCCCTGTGGTGCCTGAGTCTGCACGAGCTGGGGCAACACCAGAGCTGAGCCCTAAGAAACATGAGTTCAGTGTTCTGGGTGGGGAAGGGGCATGTCCAGTCACTTTCCGGAACTACTAGGAGTTTAGCTGAGCTGAAGTGCCTGTTCTGTGAGTAAGGTGCTGGAGAGCAGGGCAGACCAAAGCTGTCATGAAGAGACTGGGGCTTCAGCTGAGGAATTTACACTGTAGCCTGAAAACCACTGGGAGTTATTGAAATGCTTTAAGCCAAGAAGTGACCAAGATCAGTGTTTTAGAAAGATGCCTCTGGCAGCAGTTACGAAAATGGATTGGAAGGAACAGGGCTGGGTTGGGGAGTCTTATTTTGAAACCCAGGGGAGAGGTCCCTCTGATGACCCTTCGGCATATCCCATAGCAGCTTCTTTTCCTCGTCTGTGCCTCTGCAGTCATAGACGTGTCTGGTTTTTCACTCTACAAAGATTTCCTTAAGGGTAAGAGCTTTTTTATATTTCTGTGTCCTCTGTGTCATAGCATAGTGTTAATCAACTGTAGACACTCCATAAATGTGCACTAGATGAACGCATAGTTGTAGATGAGAGCTTTATTCTCGGTATCAGAACTTTGGGTTTTTTGGCAACTTTTGTAACATTTATATAGGTAATGGCAGCTTTTTTCTGATATTGTCAGCATGATTGTTGACCAGTGCTGAAGAGCCAGCAGGGGTTAGAGACCAAGAATTTATTGTCCCAGTCTACATAGTGTGGTGTTAGAAGATTGAATTGTTCTAGGTTGGAATCTTGTCAAACTCTCAAAAGAGTTGAGAAGTAGAAGAAAAGGGAAGGATGAGGACACAAACATCCCTAATTTTACAAAGAGGGTAGTTAAGGAATACTGGCTATATTGAAATACTTAAGAATGAAATGATAGGAAGTCTGGGATTTGCTTCAAAATAATATGATCACGGGGAAATGGGTAGAGTATGGATGGATAAAATAAGATTGGCCGTGAGCTGTAATTATTAAAGCTGGGTGATAAACACATGGGGTTCATTATACTATTCTCTCTACTTGTTAAAAAGTTTAATATTTTCCACAATAAAAGAAATTTTTTAGGGATAATACAGATGATTGAACAAGAAATAAAGGTCCAAATATATTATTTAACCTCCCAAAACTAGCTGCAAGAATATGCCTCAGCTGGGCCTACAGCCTAGGCCAGCTGGGACATATCTCAGAACTGACATTCTGTTCTCCTTTGCAGGAAGCACACAGCACTGTACTAGAGTTTTACCAGTTATTAGCCACTGTCGGGCAGTTTTAGAACAATCAGAGGGCAGGAGAAAAACCTCCTCTCCCTCAGCCCAGCATGCTTCACCCTGGTGAAAATGGCAAAGGGAGCTTCCCTGAAAACTACTGACTTCTCCTCCCCACCCCACAAGCAAGGGTGCATCAGAGGCCTGAGGGCTTCTCCCCATGGGCCTGTGAGGTTTGGGAAGCTGCTTTCCAGTGGGCATAGCTATATTGTCTTCTGCTCCTACAGCCCTTTGTGGGTGCAAGGCACATCCTCTCCCTGAATCTAAGGGTATTATATCCAGTTCCTGTCTGTTTTGGCATCTTTCCATCACCATCACCCTCAGGATAACAACATAGAAATTATAAATTATAACAGAGGCAGTAAAAATAGTGATATAATTCTACTGGGGGATTGGGGGGTGGGGGGGTGATGGCCTAAATCACCTTCTAATCTAGTAGGAAGTTAGTAAGTGATGTCTAAAATAACTAGATCAAGAAGTAACAAAAAACAAAATGAAACAAAACAAAAGCCAACTTATTAGTGATAAAACGTAACCCCCCAGAAGAACTGAACAGAAATCTAATTAAAGGTGAGGGCCTCTGGAGAGAAGCCTTAAGAAGAAGAAGGGAGACTTCCCTGTTGGTACAGTAGTTAAGAATCTGCCTGCCACTGCAGGGGACACGGGTTTGAGCCCTGGTCCGGGAAGATCCCACATGCTGCGGAGCAGCTAAGCTCGTGCTCCATGACTACTGATCCTGCACTCTAGAGCCCGTGAGCCACACTACTGAGCCCACATGCCACAACTATTGAAGCCCGCGCGCCTAGAGCCCATGCCCCGCAATAAGAGAAGCCACCGTAATGAGAAGCTCGCGCACTGCAACGAAGAGTAGCCCTTACTCACCACAACTAGAGAAAGCCTGTGCGCAGCAACGAAGACCCAACGCAGCCATAAATAAATTAATTAAAAAGAAAAAGAGGGGCTTCCCTGCTGGTGCAGTGGTTGGGAGTCCGCCTGCCGATGCAGGGGACACGGGTTCGTGCTCCGGTCCGGGAGGATCCCACATGCTGCGGAGCGGCTGGGCCCGTGAGCCATGGCTGCTGGGCCTGCGCATCCGGAGCCTGTGCTCCACAACGGGAGAGGCCACAACAGTGAGAGGCCTGCGTACCGCAAAAAAAAAAAGAAAGAAAAAGAGGAGGGGGTGGGGAGGAATCATTGATTGTTGATATTTCAGCCAGGTATATGTAGTTCTTAATGGTTTTTAAATTATTGATGAACATGATAGAATGAAATAGGGATTCTGGAGAGTGGTAAAAATGAATGGCTGGAAGGAAATTTGAGGAAGAGAGCCCAGAGGTTGACAGTGGACAGATGGTGAGTGTTAGCTTACATGTCAGGAATGAGCGGGTTGGTAGTGTTACCCAGTCTTGAGGCTCTGACCAGAGCTTGGGTATATAGTTTCTGTGCCTGCACAAACCAGCATTAGGTGGGTGGTGTGTGAGGCTAGGTGATGGTCACTGGGATCCAGTCCAGGGCCTATGGTCTCAACATAGAGTTCCATATAGAACTTAGGTTTAGAAAAAAAAAAAAAAGAAAGTGGTTTTGTGTCACGGCAAAACTCACGGCAGTAGCAGCACTAGACTCAAGTTAGGATATGCTCAGCCAGTAGTCATAGAATCTTCCATCCTTGGCACAGCTGAGGCCTAGACTGGAAAGCTGTTTGTAAACAGGCCTAAGTTCTTATGGGAGGAATCAGTCCTCTCCTGGCCTTGCAGTGTTCAGAGTTACGTGGCAAGATTGGCAAGGAGCCAGGAGCCAGAGGGCAGCCATGACCACTTATAAGCCCTCTCTGGTCCTAATGTCAGGTCTTCGGCATCTGCAGAGCCTGGCCTCTTGGGGAGAGTTGAGGAGCAGATGGGCCATAGTCGGGAAGGGCTCCCTGGCCAGGTGGAGCTGAGCCCTGGTGGAGCTGCTGGCCTCAGGCGGCCAAGGGAGCAGCCCACAGAGGTTCTGCCATGTGCATATAGACCTTGGGTTTTCTTAAAGCCTGACGAGTGCTGCCTTGAAGCTAGAAAACTTCACCTCACGGGGCAGCCAGCTATCCTTTCCCATCCTCTCCCTGACTTAAATGCTTGTAACAGTGAAGATAGTTCTTGGTGGAGAAGATAAAGGTAAATTAGAGGTTCTCCTTTTTCAAACCTTCTATATTAAACAGTGATCTTTCCCTATTCATTCATTCATTCATTTGTAACTGCTTTGTGGATTGTACGTATAGATGCAAAACACCAGTGTTAAAAAAATTGTTTTGTGGCAGTTGAGCATGATAAGTGTCATATTCACTTATTTTTACAGTAAGCTTGGGCTCAGCCTATACCCAACATAGTTGATGAAATTCATTTTCAGCCTGTATCCACAGAGCCCGTCCCCTTCCCTCAGAGACATGCAGAAATCTCTGAGTCCAGAGATTTTCATTCACTGACTGCTACTCCTGGTGCCCTGGCCCATGGCCATGAGGTTTGAAGGCAGCTGTCCTCACTCCCATATGTGACAGGCTTGGGTGCAGAATAATCGCTGGTGCTTCAGAGCCTCACCAAGGCCTACCGTGCAGTTACTCCTTATTTCTCTGTACTTTCAAAACTCTAAAACATCCTCTCCATTTCCTTCATTTCCTTCCATTTCCTGGTTTTGAGGTTTGGGCCAGGCCATCTTCCTCTACGCCCACTTCCTCACCCCACACCCACCCCTGGGGAAGATCCGCTGCCGGGCGTCTGGGAGTCCCCGTGAGTCCGAGCTGGAGCCGAGTCCGAAAGGGAGCGGAGGCGCTAGCGGGAACCAGGCTGGGCGCAGTGGGCGCTGCCCGCCATGAACCACAAGCCCCTGCTGCAGGAGCAGCCTCCCGCCTACAACCTGTAGGGTGGCCAGGGCTACTCTGTGCGTAGCCCACACCACTACGGCGCCCTCCCAGCCACCGCCCTACCCCTACCTCCTCACAGGGCTACCCATCCACCACCCCAGGGTCTGCAACATCCACAGTCGGAATGTCACCCGGCACCCTGCCACTTCCATCGTTGTCGTTGGAGGCTGCCCTGTCTGCAGGCTCGGGGTTCTGGAGGACTCCTTCACCTTCCTGGGCATCTTCTTGTCCATCGTTTTGATCCCCTTTGGGTTCATCTGCTGTTTTGCCTTGAGGAAGCAAAGATGCCCCATCTGTGGAGCAAACTTTATTTAAAGGAAACAACACACCTGGCTTTCCCACACCCAGTTATATTTTCCTAATTACACTCACCCCAGTGCCCAGGACGTAAGGCAAGGCTTCCCATCCTGTGTAAGGTAGCAAGAACCAAACAGGGAACCAGAAGAATTCCAGGGCCACCTTTTCATCGAATGGTACTGAGTGATCATTTGTCACCGTCAGTCGGAGTTTCACAGTAGCAGAGGGGTGTTCTCCACTGGGAGGGTAGAAAAGAAATGTTGGCAGAAATACTCCAAGACAGGGATTTGATTTGAAAAGAGCTTGTAACTACTGCTCTTGCTCTGTAAAATTGTATAGCTAATATAAACTCCAGACATTTTCTGAAGGAAGAAAAAAGAACCTTTGCTTCTCTTTGAAACCTTCTAACTTTGGAGACTTACATGAGAAACATTCAACAAAAGAAAAACACTTTTAGAGTAATGTGAGTCTTGGGGACCAGCCACACTGTTAGCAAGTTTATATAGGTTCTTTTTTAATACATTTATTTATTTATTTATATCTTATTTTTTGGCTGCGTTGAGTCTTCATTGCTGCACACGGGCCTTCTCTAGCAGCGGCGAGCGGGAGCTTCTCATTGCGGTGGCTTCTCATTGCAGAGCATGGGCTCTAGGCTTCAGTAGTTGTGGAACACGGGCTCAGTAGTTGTGGCTCATGGGCTCTAGAGCGCAGGCTCAGTAATTGTGGCTCATGGGCTTAGCTGCTCCGCGACACATGGGATCTTCCTGGACCAGAGCTTGAACCCGTGTCCCCTGCATTGGCAGGCAGATTCTTAACCACTGCGACACCAGGGAAGCCCTATATAGGTTCTTTATGATTTTAACTTGGACGTGAATGTGGTGTGGCTCTACTTTAGCAAGAAATCAGGCTAATGGTTGGGATCCCATATGCCCTTAGGAGTGTTACGTGGCACAGGGCACACAGACACCGGATGGGTCTCCAGAAGGTGCAATTAGCATCCAAATTTTTTTGGCACCCTACAGTCAGTATAAAATCACCTCGTGGATTTCGTTAAAACACTGAAGACATACTAATGTTTTGTTTTTAATTTTTTTTTTTTACATCTTTATTGGAGTATAATTGCTTTACAATGGTGTGCTAGTTTCTGCTTTATAACAAAGTGAATCAGTTAAACATATACATATGTTCCCACATCTCTTCCCTCTTGCATCTCCCTCCCTCCCACCCTCCCTATCCCACCCCTCTAGGTGGTCACAGTGCACTGAGCTGATCTCCCTGTGCTATGCTGCTGCTTCCCACTAGCTGTCTATTTTACGTTTGGTAGTGTATATATGTCCATGCCACTCTCTCACTTTGTCACAGCTTACCCTTCCCCCTCCCCATATCCTCAAGTCCATTCTCTAGTTGGTCTGTGTCTTTATTCCTGTCTTACCCCTAGGTTCTTCATGACATTTTTTTTTCTTAGATTCCATATATATGTGTTAGCATACGGTATTTGTCTTTCTCTTTCTGACTTACTTCACTCTGTATGACAGACTCTAGGTCCATCCACCTCACTACAAATAACTCAGTTTCGTTGCTTTTTATGGCTGAGTAATATAACATTGTATATATGTGCCACATCTTTTTTATCCATTCATCCGACGATGGACACTTAGGTTGTTTCCATCTCCTGGCTATTGTAAATAGAGGTGCAATGAATATTTTGGTACAGGACTCTTTTTGAATTATGGTTTTCTCAGGGTATATGCCCAGTAGTGGGATTGCTGGGTCATATGGTAGTTCGATTTGTAGTTTTTTAAGAAACATCCATACTGTTCTCCACAGTGGCTGTATCAATTTACATTCCCACCAACAGTGCAAGAGGGTTCCCTTTTCTCCACACCCTCTCCAGCATTTACTGTTTCTAGATATTTTGATGATGGCCATTCTGACTGGTGTGAGATGATATCTCATTATATGTTTGATTTGCATTTCTCTAGTGATTAATGATGTTGAGCATTCTTTCATGTGTTTGTTGGCAGTCTGTATATCTTCTTTGGAGAAATGTCGATTAATGTCTTCTGCCCATTTTTGGATTGGGTTGTTTGTTTTTTTTGTTATTGAGCTGCATGAGCTGCTTGTAAGTTTTGGAGATTAATCCTTTGTCAGTTGCTTCATTCGCAAACATTTTCTTCCATTCTGAGGATTGTCTTTTGGTCTTGTTTATGGTTTCCTTTGCTGTGCAAAAGCTCTGAAGTTTCATTAGGTCCCATTTGTTTATTTTTGTTTTTATTTCCATTTCTCTGGGAGGTGAGTCAAAAAGGATCTTGCTGTGATTTATGTCATAGAGTGTTCTGCCTATATTTTCCTCTAAGAGTTTGATAGTTTCTGGCCTTACATTTAGGTCTTTAATCCATTTTGAGCTTATTTTTGTGTACGGTGTTAGGGAGTGATCTAATCTCATACTTTTACATGTACCTATCCAGTTTTCCCAGCACCACTTATTGAAGAGGCTGTCCTTTCTCCACTGTACATTCCTGCCTCCTTTATCAAAGATAAGGTGACCATATGTGCGTGGGTTTATCTCTGGGCTTTCTGTCCTGTTCCATTGATCTGTATTTCTGTTTTTGTGCCAGTACCATACTGTCTTGATTACTGTAGCTTTGTAGTATACTCTGAAGCCAGGGAGCCTGATTCCTCCAGCTCCGTTTTTCTCAAGATTGCTTTGGCTATTCGGGGTCTTTTGTGTTTCCATACAGATTGTGAAATTTTTTGTTCTAGTTCTGTGAAAAATGCCACTGGTAGTTCGAAAGGGATTGCATTGAATCTGTAGACTGCTTTGGGTAGTAGAGTCATTTTCACAATGTTGATTCTTCCAATCCAAGAACATGGTATATTTCTCCATCTATTTGTATCATCTTTAATTTCTTTCATCAGTGTCTTATAATTTTCTGCATACAGGTCTTTTGTCTCCTTAGGTAGGTTTATTCCTAGATATTTTATTCTTTTTGTTGCAGTGGTAAATGGTAGTGTTTTCTTGATTTCACTTTCAGATTTTTCATCATTGGTATATAGGAATGCCAGAGATTTCTGTGCATTAATTTTGTATCCTGCTACTTTACCAAATTCATTGATTAGCTCTAGTAGTTTTCTAGTAGCATCTTTAGGATTCTCTGTGTATAGTATCATGTTATCTGCAGACAGTGACAGGTTTACTTCTTCTTTTCTGATTTGGATTCCTTTTATTTCCTTTTCTTCTCTGATTGCTGTGGCTAAAATTTCCAAAACTATGTTGAATAAGAGTGGTGAGAGTGGACAGCCTTGTCTTGTTCCTGATCTTAGTGGAAATGCTTTCAGTTTTTCACCATTGAGGACAATGTTGGCTGTGGGTTTGTCATATATGGCCTTTATTATATTGAGGAAAGTTCCTCTATGCCTACTTTCTGCAGGGTTTTTTATCATAAATGGGTGTTGAATTTTGTCGAAAGTGTTCTCTGCATCTATTGAGGTGATCATATGGTTTTTCTCCTTCAATTTGTTGATATGGTGTTGATTGATTTGCGTATATTGAAGAATGCTTGCATTCCTGGAATAAACCCCACTTGATCATGGTGTATGATCCTTTTAATGGGCTGTTGGATTCTGTTTGCTAATATTTTGTTGAGGATTTTTGCATCTATGTTCATCAGTGATATTGGCCTATAGTTTTCTTTCTTTGTGACATCCTTGTCTGGTTTTGGTGTCAAGGTGATGGTGGCCTTGTAGAATGAGTTTGGGAGTGTTCCTCCCTCTGCTATATTTTGGAAGAGTTTGAGAAGGATAGGTGTTAGCTCTTCTCTAAATGTTTGATAGAATTCGCCTGTGAAGCCATCTGGTCCTGGGCTTTTGTTTGTTGGAAGATTTTTAATCACAGTTTCAATTCCAGTGCTTGTGATTGGTCTGTTCATATTTTCTATTTCTTCCTAATTCAGTCTTGGCAGGTTGTGCATTTCTAAGAATTTGTCCATTTCTTCCAGGTTGTCCATTTTGTTGGCATAGAGTTGCTTGTAGTAATCTCTCATGATCTTTTTTTATTTCTGCAGTGTCAGTTGTTACTTCTCCTTTTTCATTTCTAATTCTGTTGATTTGAGTCTTCTCCCTTTTTTCTTGATGAGTCTCGCTAATGGTTTATCAATTTTGTTTATCTTCTCAAAGAACCAGCTTTTAGTTTTATTGATCTTTGCTATCATTTCCTTCATTTCTTCTTCATTTATTTCTGATCTGATCTTTATGATTTCTTTCCTTCTGCTAACTTTGGGGGGTTTTTCTTCTTCTTTCTCTAATTGCTTTAGGTGCAAGTTTAGTTTGTTTATTAGAGATGTTTCCTGTTTCTTAAGGTAGGATTGTATTGCTATAAACTTCCCTCTTAGAACTGCTTTTGCTGCATCCCATAGGTTTTGGGTCGTCATGTCTCCATTGTCATTTGTTTCTAGGTATTTTTTGATTTCCTCTTTGATTTCTTCATTGATCACTTCGTTATTAAGTAGTGTATTGTTTAGGCTCCATGTGTTTGTATTTTTTACAGATCTCTTCCTGTAATTGGTATCTAGTCTCATAGCGTTGTAGTTGGAAAAGATACTTGATACAATTTCAATTTTCTTAAATTTACCACGGCTTGACTTGTGACCCAAGATATGATCTATCCTGGAGAATGTTCCATGAGCACTTGAGAAGAAAGTGTATTCTGTTGTTTTTGGATGGAATGCCCTATAAATATCAATTAAGTCCACCTTGTTTAATGTATCATTTAAAACTTGTGTTTCCTTATTTATTTTCATTTTGGATGATCTGCCCATTGGTGAAAGTGGGGTGTTAAAGTCCCCTACTATGAATGTATTACTGTCGATTTCCCCTTTTATGGCTGTTAGTATTTGCCTTATGTATTGAGGTGCTCCTGTGTTGAGTGCATAAATATTTACAATTGTTATATCTTCTCCTTGGATCGATCCCTTGATCATTATGTAGTGGCCTTCTTTGTCTCTTGTAATAGTCTTTATTTTAAAGTCTATTTTGTCTGATATGAGAACTGCTACTCCAGCTTTCTTCTGGTTTCCATTTGCATGGAATATCTTTTTCCATGCCCTCACTTTCAGTCTGTATGTGTCTCTAGGTCTGAAGTGGGTCTCTTGTAGACAGCATATATATGGGTCTTGTTTTTGTATCCATTCAGCCAGTCTGTGTCTTTTGGTGGGAGCATTTAATCCATTTACATGTAAGATAATTATTGATATGTATGTTCCTATTCCCATTTTCTTAATTGTTTTGGGTTTGTTATTGTAGGTCTTTCCCTTCTCTTGTGTTTCTTGCCTAGAGAAGATCCTTTAGCATTTGTTGTAAAGCTGGTTTGGTGGTGCTGAACTGTCTCAGCTTTTGCTTGTCTGTGAAGGTTTTAATTTCTCCATCAAATCTGAATGAGATCCTTGCTGGGTAGAGTAATCTTGGTTGTAGGTTTTTCTCCTTCATCTCTTTGAATATGTCCTGACAGTCCCTTCTGGCTTGCAGAGTTTCTGCTGAAAGATCAGCTGTTAACCTTATGGGGATTCCCTTGTGTGTTATTTGTTGTTTTTCCCTTGCTGCTTTTAATATGTTTTCTTTGTATTTAATTTTTGCAAGTTTGATTAGTATGTGTCTTGGCGTGTTTCTCCTTGGATTTATCCTGTATGGGACTCTCTGTGCTTCCTGGACTTGATTAACTTTTTCCTTTCCCATATTAGGGAAGTTTTCAACTATAATCTCTTCAAATATTTCCTCAGTCCCTTTCTTTTTCTCTTCTTCGGGAACCCCTATAATTCGAATGTTGTTGCATTTAATGTTGTCCCAGAGGTCTCTGAGACTGTCCTCAGTTCTTTTCATTCTTTTTTCTTTATTCTGCTCTGCAGTAGTTATTTCCACTATTTTATCTTCCAGGTCACTTATCCGTTCTTCTGCCTCAGTTATTCTGCTATTGATCCCTTCTAGAGTATTTTTAATTTCATTTATTGTGTTGTTCATCATTGCTTGTTTCATCTTTAGTTCTTCTAGGTCCTTGTTAAATGTTTCTTGAATTTTCTCCATTCTATTTCAAGATTTTGGATCATCTTTACTATCATTATTCTAAATTCTTTTTCAGGTAGACTGCCTATTTCCTCTTCATTTGTTAGGTCTGGTGGGGTTTTTTCTTGTTCCTTTATCTGCTGTGTGTTTTTCTGTCTTCTCATTTTGCTTATCTTACTGTGTTTGGGGTCTCCTTTTTGCAGGCTGCAGGTTCGTAGTTCCCGTTGTTTTTGGTGTCTGTCCCCAGTGGCTAAGGTTGGTTCAGTGAGTTGTGTAGGCTTCCTGGTGGAGGTGACTAGTGCCTGTGTTCTGGTGGATGAGGCTGGATCTTGTCTTTCTGGTGGGCAGGTCCACGTCTGGTGGTGTGTTTTGGGGGTGTCTGTGGACTGATTATGATTTTAGGCAGCCTCTCTGCTAATGGGTGGGCTTGTGTTCCTGTCTTGCTAGTTGTTTGGCATAGGGTGTCCAGCACTGTAGTTTGCTGCTCCTTGAGTGAAGCTGGGTGTTGGTGTTGAGATGGAGATCTCTGGAAGATTTTCACCGTTTGATATTATGTGGAGCTGGGAGGTCTCTTGTGGACCAGTTCTCCCACCTCAGAGGCACAGCACTGACTCCTGGCTGCAGCACCAAGAGCCTTTTATCCACTCGGCTCAGAATAAAAGGGAGAAAAAGAAGGAAGGAAGGGAGGGAGGGAGGGGGGGGGGGGGGAGGGAAAAGAAAGAGGATAAAATAAGATAAAATAAAAAAGTTATTAAAATAAAAAATAATTATTAAGAAAAAATTTTTTAAAAAAGAAAAAAACGGACGGATAGACCCCTAGGACAAATGGTGAAAGCAAAGCTATACAAAATCTCCCACAGAAGCATACACATACACACTCACAAAAAGAGGAAAAGGGGAAAACAATAATAAATCTTGCTCTCAAAGTCCACCTCCTCAATTTGGGATGATTCGTTGTCTATTCATGTATTCCACAAATGCAGGGTACATCAAGTTGATTGTGGAGGTTTAATCCGCTGCTTTCTGAGGCTGCTGGGAGAGATTTCCCTTTCTCTTCTTTGTTCGCACAGCTCCGGGGGCTCAGCTTTGGATTTGGCCCCGCCTCTGCGTGTAGGTCCCCGGAGGGCATCTGTTCTTTGCTCAGACACGACGGGATTAAAGGAGCAGCTGATTCGGGGACTCTGGCTCACTCAGGCTGGGGGAGGGAGGGGTGTGGATGCGGGGCGAGCCTGTGTCGGCAGAGGCCGACGGGACGTTGCACCATCCGGAGGCGCGCCGTTTGTTCTCCCGGGGAAGTTGTCCCTGAATCCCGGGACCCTAGCAGTGGCGGGCTGCACAGGCTCCCCGGAAGGGAGGTGTGGATAGTGACCTGTGCTCGCACACAGGCTTCTTGGTGGCGGCAGCCGCGGCCTTAGCGTCTCATACCCGTCTCTGGGGTCCGCGCTGTTAGCTGCAGCTCGCACCCGTCTCTGGAGCTCCTTTAAGCAGCGCTCTTAATCCCCTCTCCTCACGCTCTAGGAAACAAAGAGGGAAGAAAAAGTTTCTTGCCTTTTCGGCAGGTTCAGACTTTTTCCCGACTCCCTCCCGGCTAGCCAGTGGTGCACTAACCCCCTGCAGGCTGTGTTCCTGCCACCAACCCCAGTCCTCTCCCTGAGCTCCGACCGAAGCCGGAGCCTCAGCTCCCAGTCCCCGCCCGCCCCAGCCGGTGAGCAGACAAGCCTCTTGGGCTAGTGAGTGCCGGTCGGCACCGATCCTCTGTTTGGGAATCTCTCCGCTTTGCCTTGCGCAACCCTGTTGCTGTGCTCTTCTCCTCGGCTCCGAAGCTTCCCCCTCCACCACCCGCAGTCTCCGCCCGCAAAGGGGCTTCCTGGTGTGTGGAAACCTTTCCTCCTTCACAACTCCCTCACACTGGTGCAGGTCGCGTCCCTATTCTTTTGTCTCTGTTTATTCTTTTTTCTTTTGCCCTACCCAGGTACGTGGGGAGTTTCTTGCCTTTTGGGAGGTCTGAGGTCTTCTGCCCGCGTTCAGTAGGTGTTCTGTAGGAGTTGTTCCACGTGTAGATGTATTTCTGGTGTATCTGTGGGGAGGAAGGTGATCTCCGCGTCTTACTCTTCCGCCATCTTCCCGATTCCTCCCATACTAATGTTTTAAAAGTTTAAAATCTAAACAGAATTGGATGCACTAAAATCTGTTTCCTTCTCCTTCTTTATGTCTTGTAACCTGGATTCTTCTTTCCTCAAGACTGAGTAACCTCGTTTATATAATTGTTTTTCCCCAGTTTTATTAAAAACCTTTATGAGAGGACTGTAGCTATATTCTGCAGTTTTCCTTCTCTCAAGGAGCCTTCTTATTTAGGATGATTACTGTAATAAATGAAGGAAAGCAAAGAATATGGTTTCTCCTTGTCTATGATATCAAATCTATGTATCTTTGTATTTCTGATTATAAATGGTGGCTAGAGGGAGGATACAAAAACTTTAGATTCTATGCCCCATAATATTCTATGGCCTGAAAAGATAATATTGGACCTTTATTTAAATGTCAAAAAGAAAATAAGAGCATTCAAAAGAAAAGCAGTGGAAGCTTCTCTCTTCTGCCTCTGTTGAGTCTGACTATAAAAGAAGTGCAAAGCACTGGATTGTTACTGTGCTGGGGCCTAGGCTGTAGCACTTTCCTTGTATTGCTGTAGGATGGGAGTTGACAGGAGCAGGTTGTGGGGGGGGCAGGTAGGGTGGGATTAGGAAAAGAAGACGCTAATCATTTACTTATGTGACTGTTGTCATACTTACTGCCTTCATTTCAATAATTACCATCTTATTCAATAATTGTTTCATTTATAGTACCATTATCTCTCCAAGGAGAGCTGTGGTCCCTTAAAAATAAGCAGAGAACACACCATAACATCTGGCTAGTACCATGTGTGTCATAGGGTAGTAAGGACACAATTATCATACTTAATAATAAATTCTAAGGTGTACATTTTTTCATGCTCTAATATCTCTGAAATCATGATACATCTTAGTGATTTTAAAAGCAATGTGTCATAGTGTAACTGGCAGTGTTTTCTTAATAGTACACAAAATAATGCCTGTTTTAGTGGTGTCTTAGATTTGATGAACTACATTAGGAATTTTATAATATTCTTGGTATAAAATTATTTAAGTTCAAATTGGTGTTATATTGATTGTCAGATGATATTCAGTGTAGTGAAGCTTGGGATAAGGTTTTTTTTTAAAAAGGATGTTATCTTGAAGTGAGTACATTAAGTGACAAAGGGATGAACGGCATAAAAGGAAGCTGCCCACCTGACGGTAGATCCAAGAATTGGAATTTGAAGCAAACAAGGAGAGTATTTTGTCTTGAAAAGGGCACAAGGAGGTAGGAAGTAACCTGACTTGCTTGTCATTGGGGTCATTAGCAGGAGTCTGAGAAGTCTTCGAGGTCAGATTAAAAACTGAGATCTGCTGTCAAGAGCAGGGGGACTGTAGGGGTTTGTGTTGAGTCTCAGAATATCACTTTTGTGTGGCAATTAAGCAAGAAAAACTAAAGGGATAAGGTGCTTTTCCTCAAGTGAAAAATTTCATTAATCTCTTCTTGAAATGTTAACGTCTTTCTGCTTCAGCGAGAAGGCTGAGTTAATGGTGCTCTCTTATAACCCAATCACTCTACGTGTTTTTCTGTTACAGATTGCCTTCTCCCAGCACAGCAATTTTATGGACCTGGTACAGTTCTTCGTGACCTTCTTCAGGTAATTTCACTTATACAAACTGTATCTGTTCTTTTGATTCAGGCACTTAATTTCATTAATTATCAACCCATAAAAGATAAATGAATAATCCTATGTTTGCACAACTGATCAAACTAACTTTATATGTATTCCTGAAAAGTTACATGTCAGTTACAATACTGTGAATTCAATCTAATCTGATAAAATGAAGACATTTGGTTTGTATGTTCTGGCTTTTTGAGGCAGCTTTTCATGTACCCTATACTAAATGTAGGTAGTTTAGCTCTTCATATGGGGAGGATTTGGGGTTGAAATAACATGTAATTAATAATGATTACTGGGGCTTCCCTGGTGGCACAGTGGTTGAGAGTCCGCCTGCCGATGCAGGGGACACGGGTTCATGCCCCGGTCCGGGAAGATCCCACATGCCGCGGAGCGGCTAGTCCCGTGAGCCGTGGCTGCTGAGCCTGCGCGTCTGGAGCCTGTGCTCCGCAACGGGAGAGGCCACAACAGTGAGAGGCCCGCGTACCGCAAAAAAAATAATAATGATTACTGGTGTGTGCTACATATATGCTTCTTCTTGTTCACAAGATGTTTCAGATCATTATCTAGAGTTTTAAAGCTAAAAGTGATTTGTTAGGCCCTGAGGTTCTTTTGTTTTTATAGGGTTTTTTTCAGTTTAATTTTATTTTTAAGAAAATACTATTACACATAATTGAAAAAGTGCTACAGTGCAAAGAGAAAGTGACAGCATCCTGCCCCACACCTTCCCATCTTCATTGTCCACATTTAAATTATTTTAATTGTTTTTTACTTCTCCATGCTTATACTTTTTTTTTCCAAAGGAGAAAACTTATTTAATTTAGATAAATGCAAAAATGGATATTCAATATATTTCAAAATCCAATGCTGATTTTTTTTTAATCTAAAGCATTGCATTCCTTTCTGTTTCACCACTTAATATCACAGTCATTATTACCATAAAGTATTTTCAACATTAGACAAGGAATTATGCAGTTGGGTACAATATAACTTTCTTTCATGGCTGGAACAGATAGGGTAAACTTATTCAATTTACCCACTCTTTGCCCAATCTTCTGACAAATCCCACTAGGTTTTACCCTAATTAACATAATTTCCTAACGTTTTGCTCTGCCTAATGGATTTTGAGTATGTTCAACCTTTAGAGGCATCCATGTCAGTGGCTTACACTCTTTCTTGGTTTTTCAATTCAGTTATCTTTTGATGTCCTACTGTAGAAGGATTTATTATCTTATGTTACCTCTGCCAGGACCCCCCCACACACTATAAAGACATACAACTTCCCCTTTCTCCCACTCATGTAGTATAGTTACATCACAATATTTGGCTAAATCAGGAGTCCCTATTTATGTTGTTATAATCATAAAAACTCCTGTTTGCAGCTGAGTTGAACTATAATTATACTTCCCCATTTTTTGGATGGGGAATCACTCTTTGCTTATCCTAAATGTAATATTTGCCATATTTGGGGATTTTTATTGTTTGGTTTTCTATGTAGCTACTCCTGATATACCCCTGTACTCTGACAGAACTGAACAATCTCTCAGTATGGTCAAACACAAGCAAGTACTCTCCTGGTTTTAGTTTCTCTTGGAGATTTCTGCCCTAGAACCCTAGCCTGCTGCTCCCAAGTGCACTAGTTGTTTTTGAGGCCTGCGACACAACAGGCTGTCATCTTGGGAATTTCTTTTGTCTTCCTCTTATATTAAAGTCTCTGTCTCCTCGATCCCATGTCTTTGTCTCCCTGTTTATTTCCTCCTTATATTGGGGCACATTCTGCAGGAAGTTTCTGAGAAAAGGTACGTGTGGAGGTAACTTTTCTATGACCTTCCCTGTCTGGAAATGTTTTAATTTTACCCTCACATTTGATTGAAAATTCGAATACAGAATTCTAGGTTAGAAACATCTTCCATTAAAATTTGGAAGGCGCAGACTTCCCTGATGGGCCAGTGGTTAAGATTCCACTCTTCCAGTTCAGGGGGCATGGGTTCAAGCCCTGTTCGAGGAAGTTCCGCATGCTGCGCACCATGGCCAAAAAAAAAAGTATTGAGAAAGCATTTTGCTGTTTCTTCTTGTTTCTAGTATTAATATTGAGAAGGTTAGTGCCATTATAATAACCACTCCTTATATGGGATCTGTCTTCTCTCTTTAAAAAAAATATATTGAAGTATAATATAAAATTACAGAAACACTTAGAAATCATTAATGTATAGCTCAGTGAATTATCACAAATTGAACATACTCATGTAACCACTACCCAGGACAAGAGTTTTTTTCCCCCTAGGGTATTACCAGTACCCAGTGTCCTTTTTGAGCCATCTCCTAGAGAAATGGAAATAAAAACAAATAAACAAACGGGGCCTAATGAAACTTAAAAGGTTTGCACAGCAAAGGAAACCATAAACAAGACGAAAAGACAACCCTCAGAATGGGAGAAAATATTTGCAAGCGAAGCAACTGACAAAGAATTAATCTCCAAAATATACAAACAGCTCATGCAGCTCAATATCGAAAAAACCACAGATTTAAGGCATGTGGGATCTTCCCGGACCAGGGCTCGAATCCATGTCTCCTGCATTGGCAGGCGGATTCTTAACCACTGTGCCACCAGGGAAGCCCAGATTGTCCTTAATTTTTATTGCCAGTGTCTTTGCATTTTTCTGTGATACCTCTGAGATAATTTTTATCCTAAAATTGCTATATCAAAATGCAAAAACACTATCAAATAGCCCCTCAGAACAGTTGCATGAATTTACACTTCTACAACAGGAATGTAATTTCTCTTACTATTTCTGCCTCTTTCTCTTACTACCATTAACTATTTTTCATTATTTTTAATTTTGCCAATCAGGCAGGTGTCATTGGTACCTTGTTTTAATTTGTATTTATTTATAAGTGATGTTTACTAATCTCTTATACCTTATAGTTCTTGTTTTGAATTATCTGTTTGTATCCTTTGCTTATATTTCTACTGGGCTTTTCACCTTTTTCTTAATGAAGTTTAGGACCATCTTTTAACCCCATTTATGGTATTTTTCACCAAGCAGATGTGTCAGTTTTTTCCTATATTTTCTTCATGAGCATTTAATCTATTGTTATTTTTTTTTATTTTTAGGTGTTCCTTTATCTCTCTTGAATCTGTTTGAATTATAGCTTTACTATATTTCCATATGGATAGGCTTCAGAAACTTGTCAGTGAATGAAAGAAGGGTATTAGTTACCTCAACTCCAAAGCCACACCATCCACTAGGCCAGGAATTCACTCTCTGTTTTATTTTTCAGAGTATGCCCATCTTAGCTCATTGGAGCTCTGTCCTAAATGATGCAATGCCAGCAATATGGAATGCTGGAAATGTGATTACACTTTCTCCCATTCACAAGGAGGTATCGTCTTTCCACAGAAATATAGGTTTCAAAAGGAAATTGCCCTCTCTGATGTTAACCACAGAAAAATTAAAATCTCAAAATCTTTTCTGACCCCTCCCAACATTTTTTTATTATGCTCACTCACTGACACCAACCATCTTCCACAGTTCCTCCAGAGTGGAACCAATGAATCCTCCTATATTCTTGCAAATTCAATATTGCTTGAATCTTTGCACTGTGACTTCCACCAAATTATAAGTCCCTCCAAGATAGTTGTCATCCCCTTCCTTTTTGGCCATGTGAGCATCGGGGCTTGGGAGGGTGACCCACTTAAATAGTTCTCCTCTGCATTTGCCTCACGGGTACTTACCTGATCCCACTGACCTGTCATATTCTTACTCTTTCAGAACCCAGCCTGTCTGCTCTATGAAGTCTTCTTCTGGCACATTCACCCCATAGTCCACCTCTTCTTGGACTCCACCCTACCCATGTTTTTATTATACACATAATCATGCTTTAATGCAGTTATTTAACAGTCTAGCGCTTAAGGGCAGCCCATATACAAATGAACCTGTAATTTGACATGCGAAGATGAACAGGGCTAATTAGAGGCCTCTCCTACAAGTTTTAAATTGGGTTCTGAGAGCCTGAAACAGTTCTTGTATGACTCTCAGCACTAACTATACTTTAGAATTCACCTGAGAAGCTTAAAAAAGAAGCAGCAGCCTGGGCCCTGCCCCGAGAGATGCTGATTTAATTGGTGTGGTATGGGACCTTATCATCATGGTATTTTAAAGGCTCTCCAGTGATTCTTATGTTCAGCTGGCATTAAAAACCCCTGAGTTAGCTGAAAGTTGTGTGGATTCAGGGGCTGGGGCAGTATTACATCCATCAGCATGCAAGCTAAAGCATAGAAGGTCAGATGGAAAAGAAGATCATTAAGTACTGAGAGGATGTGAGCATGGCTTCAGCTGACAGCTTCGTGATTCCCGTTCCTGCAAGAGCAGGCGGCTTTAGGGCTCTGAGAGAGCCCTGTAATTATTCCCCCACCACCAGCCAGTGACCACCACCTGGGTAGAGGTTATCTGGAATTTAAATTCTAGACTGTAATTATTTTACATAATATAGGAACAGTTTTTTTAAGTTCTACTGGTTTTTTTCTTGCACCATTGAATGTGTCCCATGTCCTGTCCTTTGTTGGATGTTGTTGTTATGCAGAACTATATCCTAGAGTCATTCTCTCAGAAAAGACCTGAGAAAGAATTTGATACTTGGGGAAGACCTTTTATAAAGTCTGAAGACTGGAGTCTTGAGTTTTGCAACATTGTCTTCTATTTCTTTGTTTCCTCACCTTTAATTCTATTTGCTTGCATTCTGGACTTCTCTAGTAGATGAATGAGTACAGCTCTGGATCTGTCCTCCATATTTCTTAACTGAACTCTCATTTCTTTTTCATTTTCCTTTCCACTACATTCTTGGTGAGCTCCTCAACTCATTAATTTAGTCTAGTGTTGGGTCCATTTCTTTTACTGAGTCATCTGATTAGGTTTTTTTTATTTTAACATTTGCATTTTATTTCTAATATATGTTCCTTGTAGCCTGTTTCAATTTTATGAATGCAATTTACTTTCATATTCCTTTGTGAGATTAATAAATGTTATTATTTTATTTTGAAGTCTTATTTTGTGTTATTAATAATTGTCTCCTCAGATGCTGTTTGTTGTTGTTGTTTGGTACCTCTCTTTCACAGTGCTGGTTTTCCTCAAAATGTCTGATTTTTGATTATGTTGAAGATTCTGTGTTTACCTTTGTATGGTTGCCATTTCCGTCTGTCACAGCCTCCAGTGAGTATGGAGTATGGAGGCAGAGTGTGCTGCTGGGTCAGGTATATTGTTAGTCTGTCTTATGTATAAGAGAGTATCCATCCTGCCTGGCCTCTCTAGCCCCAGAACCAGAGCTCACTGCCTTAGTTGCTCTCTTCCATTGCTCAGCACAAGCAGGGAGAAGGGAAAAAACCATCTGGTGTGGCCACACTGAATACAGCTCCCCCCCAGCACTCTGGCAGTTCTCCAGAACCCCCTCCCTCCTTGTATCCATATACTCTAGACTGACTGACTGACTTCTTCCTTCCTTCTCCCTTCCTCCCTCCGTCCCTCCCTCCCTTCCCCCCTTTCCTTTCCCTCTCTCATATGCTCACTCTCTCTTTCTCTCTCTCCCCCTCCCTCCTTCCCTCCTTCCTTCCTTTCTTCCTTCCTTTCTTTTAATTTTAAGAGACTTTCTTTGTTTAAAGCAATTTTAGGTTTACAGCAAAATTGAGAGGAAGGTACAGAGATTTCCCATATACCCCCTGCCTCCACACATGCATAGCCTCCCCCATTATCAACATCACTTGCCAGAATTAAACATTTTTTACTAAAGATGAACCTACACTGATACATCATAATCATCCAAAGTTCATAGTTTACCTTAGGGTTCACACTTGGTGGTGTTGTACATCTGTGGGGTTTGGACAAATGTGTAATGTCATATCCATTTTCATAATATCAGAGTATTTTTACTACCCTAAAAATGGAGCCCCTTTTTTACTTTTTAGCTCTCTCTAATCTGGCTTCCATCCCAACACCGCATCTAATTTTTTTGTTGTTGAGGGCAGCTAGCACATCTCTATTGCTAAATCCAAAAGTTAGTCTTTAGTTCTTATCTTTTTGGCTTTGCAACAGTATCGGTCAACTGATCACCCCATCAGTGAGACTCTTCTTGCCTTTTGTGAGTCCATACTGCCCTGAAGCTGCTCTTTCTTGGCCTCCCTTGCTGAACTATCTTTTCTATTCAACTAATAATTGTTGCTATTCTTCCAGAGCTTGACCCTGGCCATCTCCTTACTGTGTGTTCTCAGGTTGAAGTCTGCCATCCCCATCTGCAGCATAACATGCCCAGAAATGAACTTTTTGATCCTTCCTCACCAGTCTTCCCCACATCACTAATTGGCAAATCATGCTGCTGATTCCAAGTCACTTCTTTCCCTTTCACACCCAAAAGGCATTCCGTCGCCACATCCCAGCAGTTACGGTTAGCAGCCTGCCCTACCTCTACTCCCCACCCTAGCCCTAACCATCACAATCTCGCTAGTACTATTTCAGTTGATTTTAGCTCCTTTACAACCCACAAAAGGTCCAGAGGAGACCTTTAAAACCATGAATTAGTTTGTATCTAACCACTTATCTCATATCTAGTGGCTCTGCATTGTATCTAAAATAAAAACCAGGGTCCTGCATGAACTGGCCTCTGTTCACCTC
This sequence comes from Globicephala melas, assembly GCF_963455315.2. Classification (NCBI taxonomy): domain Eukaryota; kingdom Metazoa; phylum Chordata; class Mammalia; order Artiodactyla; family Delphinidae; genus Globicephala; species Globicephala melas. The sequence goes on along the minus strand of NC_083328.1, from coordinate 56,541,750 downwards.
TCCACTTTCACCTTACGCTACTCTGTTCTGCATTCCCATTACATGAGCCTCCTTCTGTTTCTTAGAAAGCACGAAGCTCCTTCCCACCTCATGGCATTTGCACATACTTTTCCTTCTTTCTGGAACGCTCTTCTCCTTACCCTTTACCTGTATACTTTTACCCATTGCTTTGTTTTTCCAAACAAAAACCAATTCTCTGACATCAACTGACTGTCCTACGATTCAGTTCTGACACTAACCACGTGAAATCAGTGCACACCCCACAGGTTAAGGGCTCAGTCCAACAAGACTGCTCCTACTTCAGACGTCAACCACAAATGGGTCCCAAGGCTACCCATACTTCTGCCTGGCCAAATACAAGTTTGGGTTGTTCCTGTGACCCCTCTCAGATTCAACAGTTTGCTGTTGCCTCACAGAACTCAGGAAAACACCATACTTAAAATTGCAGGTTTATTATAAAGAATACAACTCAGGAGCAACCCAGTGGTTGTTCAACAACCCAGAGTTGCATTGGGCAAGGTATGAAGGCAAGAGGGAGAGCACAGAGCTTCTATGCTCTTTCTGGGCATGACACACTCCCAGCACATCGATGTGTTCACCAACCCTGAAAGCCCCCCAAACCTCATCATTCCACATTTTATCAAGGTTTCATTGAGTAGGCATGATTGGTGAAATCACTGGTCATTGGTGATTGAACTCAATCTCCAGTCCCTCTACCCTCCTGTGGAGGGGAGGTGTGCTGGGGGGCTGAATGGTCTAACCCTTTAATCACATAATTCGTTTTTCTGGTGGTCAGCCCCGTCCAGAAGCTATTTAGGTCCTTCCCTCCCATGAGGGGAGAAAAGACACTCCTGAATTACATCTCCATAAACGTGTTATAAAAAATAGTTAATTCAGGGCTTCCCTGGTGGCGCAGTGGTTGAGAGTCTGCCTGCCGATGCAGGGGACGTGGGTTCGTGCCCCGGTCCCGGGAAGATCCCACATGCCGTGGAGCGGCTGGGCCCGTGAGCCACGGCCGCTGAGCCTGCGCGTCCGGAGCCTGTGCTCCGCAACGGGAGAGGCCACAACAGTGAGAGGCCCGCGTACTGCAAAAAAAAAAAAACAAAAAAAAAAGTTAATTCAGACTCAAAGCCACTGTCGTTTTTTTATACCCTTCTGTATTATATAAATTACTTTGTGTAGAAAACTGGTAAAGATACATTTTAAAGATTTTTTAAATCAAAATTAAAAGATAGTTTCTTCCTTTTTAAGGCTGAGTAATATTCTCTGTAAAGATAAACCACAATTTATCTGCTCACCTCCTGATAGACATTTAGGTTATTTCCAGTTTTTGCCTGTTACAAATAAAGCCATTATGAACAGTTGTGTAAAAAAGAGGGGAGAGGATGCTCCTATCACATAGGAGATTTCAAGGGTTTTAGGAGCCCTGTGCCAGGAACTTGGGACAAAGACCATATGTATATTTCTTACTATACCACACTCATCCTTCAAATTTCGGCACAGTGTCACTTCCTCCAAGATTCCATCAATGAACCCCCAAACTAAATTCTCGCCCTTTGTTCTACCCTCCCAGGGAACTGTATTATTTTTCATCACGGTACTTATCACAGTTCTGTACTTGCGTACTATGTGTCCACAGTGAGACTCTAAGCTTTGGGAGAGCAGGTACAGTGTCTCTTTTGTTCACCCCTGTATACACACACACTTTCAGCATCTAGCACAGAGTCATGCTCCAATATATGTGAAAAGTAAAGCAGACCTTCAGGAGAAGCGCAGAGCCATGAGGGACCATAGACACCAACCTCTCTGAGGGGAAAAAAGCTCGTGGTGCTGCTGATAGGAATGCGGAGGCCGTATGCTAACTCAGTAGCTCCGATTAGCAGGTGTGTTATGTTCTTGGACCATGTGTACAGACTGACGTGACTCAGCTGCCAAGTACCAACCCAGTGAGGATTAGTCACCTCAGCTGATTGGTGGAAGACTGAATGACACCATCAGAATCGATCAGGGACCACAGAATCTTGTGTAGAAAACAAGGACAGATGGTGTTCTCATCACTTCTCCCTTTTTTTGAATGTGGGAACCTTTGGAAAAGAATGCAGAACTTTGGTATCTAATGAGAACCTACTGTATAGCTCAGGGAACTCTACTCAGTGCTCTGTGGTGATCTAAATGGGAAGGAAATACAAAAAAGAGGGGATATATGTATACGCATAGCTGATTCACTTTGCTGTACAATAGAAACTAACACAACATTGTAAAGCAACTAAACTCCAATAAAAATTAATTTTAAAAAATTAAACTTAATTTAATTTCCACTAAGCTTCCATTGAATTCAAAGACAATAAAATAAAGGACTTTTGCTAAATATTAAAAAAAAAAAAAGACTGCAGAACTTTGGTTTTTCTGGATTTTGTTTGGGAAGTAGAAATGATGAGCTTTTAGCTGAGAATGGAGTCCTTTTCATGAGCATGAGGAAGAAAATATTTTCCCAGAGCAAGTTAACCAGGTCCAAAAGGATATACATGAAACATGAGAGAAGGAAGGGTATACAGATAATTCTAAGCACTCTGAAGAATAGCTCATAGAATACAGAAGAGAGAATTAGAGTTGGGGTGGGGGTAGAAGGGGATAGCTCAGTGATTCAAATCAGAAAATATCAGTGTGAGATAAGTTAGAAAAGGACTCCCAGACTTGGGCACAGTGAAGAGTAATCTCTAGATCCAGATAAATCCATTAAGCCCTCTTTGTGTCTTAATTGAGATGCTCTCCCAGACTCCAGTAGGAGCCTTGTGTGTATAAAGGGGGAAATAATAAGACCCATTTGCTTGCTTTCTCTGAAAATCAAATGAGGTGATGCGTGTGAAAGAGCTTTGTATCTGAAAGTGATGTGGTAGTGTGGTCAGGATAATGATTATTAGTAGAAGAGGGAGAGACAGACTAACACTCTGAACATCTGTGTCACTGGAGTTAGAGGTGCCTTAGAAGATAGCATTTGGGTGAGAATAAAAAGGAGAAGCAGGGGATGTCCAGTAGGAGGCACTGACCAATAGGAGGGACTGTAATGGGAATTCCTGATATTGGCAAGGTATGTTTTTGTAAAACTTTTAATTATCTGAACTTCTGCTTAGGTCCTTGCCAGATTGACAGCAGACATTTTGACACATCCATGTCTTGTTGATCATTTCATTTTCCAGAAGATGGAAGTGATATGGGGTACTACCACTCTGGATCTAATTCAAACCAGAATGGTGAAGTGCACATCACAGGAACTTGGGAAGAAGCAGCAGTGTCTCTGTTTTAGATTGGTTGGGAGGTCAAGGCCAGGCCAAGAAGTGAATATGTAGTTTTTTTGTTTTTATTTTATTTATTTTTATTTTTGGCTTAGTTGGGTCTTAGTTGCAGTATGCGAGCTCTCTAGTTGTGGCACGGGCTCAGTTGTTGCAGTGCGTGGGCTTAGTTGCCTCGCGACATGTGGGATCTTAGTTCCCCGACCAGGGATCGGACCCACGTCCCCCGCATTGGAAGGCAGATTCTTAACCACTGGGCCACCAGGGAAGTCCCGAATATGTAGTTTTAGAAAGGCTAGACTTGCAAGGACAGGAAAAGCAAAGTTCAGTACACTCTCAAAAGTATCATTCTACTTACACAATTACAGTTAAGCTGGTGAAAAACATCCCCAAACACAGAGCTCTCAGAAAATATTGTGAGTTTTCAAAGATATATATTGATACAAAAGATGGAAAGAAAGACCTAGAGTCAAGACATGGATTTCTGAGCATAGTCTCAGGAAAGTGTAAGCCTCTGATAAGCAGGGACAGGTTTAGGACAAAAAAGGACAAAGGATTCTTGTTTTTTCCTGGGTACAGAGCTGAAAAGAAGTGAAAGACCCTTAGCCTGGGGCCAGTGTCCCTGTGTTGAAAGAGAGAAATACACTTCTTTAAGAATGATCTTTGAATGCCATAGGAAAATGTTAATAATTGCAAGGCTGAGTAATGAACACATAGAGATTCACTGGATCAGTCTCTCTCTTCTTTTGTGTATGTTTGAAAATTTCCATGATTTTTTAAAAAATTACATCTGTATTAAAAACTATAGAAAACAATTGATAAGAGGAACTGCAGTAAGATGAACAGAGTCACAGCCCCACCTGTCCCCAGATTAGTGGTAGGAAAAAAAAGAAGGGAGGGGTATCAGCAAGTGCCACCTTTTTTGAAATAACTAGTAAATTCTTCATTGTTGTGTTACCCTTGGAGAAATCATGCACATGTCAGCTTTGAGGAACAATCATTGTGTGTCGGTATGCTGTTTATGTCTCTCAGAAAAACTGGAACAGGCGGAAGAAACTGGGTTGTTGGTGTTTCTAACAGGTCTGCGTTGAAGACAGAAGCCCCTCAAGGATAAGGGGCACAGACCTTCTGAGCTGCACTGTTTCACAGTTCTGTGTTGAGGGTAGTCCAAGAGAGGCCCCTGAGTGACACCAGACTCCTTGCCTCTGAGGCCAGCCCTGTATTCAGCTGCATCAGCAGCATCCTGACCAACTCATGTGTTTCATGTTCTTCCATGTGGATTTGCTGCCACCATGTGTTTATCTATCTATTAGAATAAAAGTACCAGAAAGCAAGCTGATGGGGGGGAAAAAGCAGGATTATGCATGGAAACCATGAAAGACTAAAGAAGGTTACTCTTCTCAGACTCCCTTACTGCTTCTTCCTATTCTCCCCAACTTCTCAGTGTTGGGGTGCCCCTAAGACACTCTTCTCTATTTGTATTCATCCCCTTGATGACCTCATCCAGATTCATTACTTCAAATACCATGTATATGCTGATGACTCTCAAATGCTGTCTCCAGCCCAGACCTGGTAACCAGCCCCCAGTAGCTTTCAGGTAGATGTCTCAGAACTCAACATGTCTAAAACTAAACTCTCTGCTGTCTCGCACCTGCTCCCCTCAGAGTCTTCCCTGTCCAGGTTTGATGGCAAGTTCCTCAGACCCTGACTTCTCTCTTTTATACCCTACATCCAGCCCATCAGGAAATCCTATTTATTGCCTTGACCTTCAAGTCATGTCCAGATTCCAAAGTGCTTTTCACACCCCTGCTACCACCATCCTGGTTTGGGCCACCCTCATTTCTCACCTAGACTCCTGTTCTTTCTATTTCTGCGTTGCTACCTTAATGGTCTCCTTAGCATAAATTAAATCATGACACTTCTCTGCTCAAAAACCTGCACTGGCTCATCTCACTCAGTAAAATCCAACACCATTATAATGCCTTTCGGGCCCTCGTGATCTGCCCTCTTCTTACCTCTGTGTCTTTATCCCTGGCCTAACTTCCCTCCCCCACTCCAGTAACACTGGCCTCCTGAGGTGCCTCAAGAAATCCCAGGCACATCCTTGCCTCAGGCTTTGCACTGGCTGACCCTGGTTGCCCAGGTGCATTTCTGCAGACCTTCACAAGCCACCTCCCACACATCCTCTATGTCTTAGCTCAGATGTCACCTTCTCAAGAATTAAGGCCCACCCACTCTGACCATTCTGCTTTAGAGTGCCACTGTCACTCCTGAACCTCTTTACCCTTAACATCTTTTTATCTGTGTAGTATTTACTCCCTTCTGACATGCTCTATAATTTACTAACTTATTTTGTTTACTGTTTACCTCCATCTGCTGAAATGTAAACTCCATGGGAAAAGTGGTCTTTTGTTCTGTTCACTGGTGTATTCCATGAGCCTAGAACAGGACCTGCCTCAATAAAGTACTGATAAAAAGAAAAATAGAAACTGTCAGAAAGGAGGAAGGATCATCAGTGTCAGGACAGCCGGGAGGACCAGCAAGATAGGAACTGAAGACTCTCCACTGAGTGATAACCTGGGGAGCTTCTCTTTTGTCAGGGGACCCAGTGGAGGGGTCTGCACTCTGTGCCTCTTAGGGAAGTGGTGGGCTGAGGGAGGCTTAATTTCTGTTTCTGAAAGGGCAGAAGCTCAGTCCTCCTAGCACCTTAGAGGACCTGTCACCAGCCAGCTGTGGAGGCCTGTCTTCAGCGATCTGTGCATTGAAGCTGCCTCTCGTGAAGCCAACCCCATCCTGCAAACACAGAGCTCAGCAAGAGAGTACCCAACTACAGGGGCGGAAAGCCTTGTGTCTGCTTGTAACACCCTGGAACAGTACTCTGTAACAAGCCCCTTTTACAAGTTAATGAGTGAAAATGCCAATTTTAAAATTATTTAGCGGTTACTAAGAGGTTTATTTGTTAGGCTCATTAGTCCTTTTAATCAGAAGTCAGTCATTCTCTTTGCTGTCACAGTAGCTTTTCAAACCATTCGGTGCCTGGTTTAAGAGGCATTGAATCTTGAGAGAACATTGAAATCATTTGCAGTTATAAGACCACTGGGACTTCGTCTTCTCCTAATACTTTTAAGAAAGTTGTTGGCTTGAATTTAGTTGTTTTATTTTATTTAAAAAATAGGTATTTACTTTGAATATATATTACTACATATAAATTTATTGTTCCTTATGAAAAGCTGGTTGTTACTTTGATAGTTAACTTTTCTCACTTTTTTAGACTTTATCAGTAGATTTTTGCTAATTTGATTAAGTAGCATGCTTGTTACTTGTCATAATTATCATAGAATTGTTTTTATTATTTGGGATAAGCCATGATGGACCATTCTGATAAAGGCCGGCAGGAAATCAAGGCTCTCCTCTCAGAGTACCTTGTGGAGACAGTATTGTCTAGTTGGGTCGGGAAGCCCAGCTTATCAAAGTCTTCTCACACTTTGTTTCCTGTGAACCAGGACATGGTTGTGATGACTCATCAGAAAGGAGCTTGGAGTTGGTATTTGGGGGATTGTTTCCCTGCCTGACATGGGGTGTAGATGACAGTGTGCTGATTCTGGGGGTTGGGATAATAACTCAGTACTTTCCTTTCCTTTCTCACAGTTGTTTCCTCTCTTTGCTCCTGGTGGCTGCTGTGGTTTGGAAGATCAAACAAAGTTGTTGGGCTTCCAGACGTAGAGAGGTAAGCTTCAGTGGTTAAAGATTAATGAATCCCTGTAAGAACTTTTTCCTTCGTATTTCCCTTAAGCAAGTCAGTTTTGCTATTTAGTGATAATTGATGGATATATCTATAGAGAGAGTAATGTATGGTCAGTAGACTTCAGTCAGTGCTATGTAAGCTATAGTTCATTCTGCACCACATGGTTTTAACTTTCTAAAAGGAAACTAAGAATCATATTGACTTACAGGTGAAGTCAGTTTTTTTATCCTTCCTACCAGAAGCTGGTTCCTTAGCTCAGGCTGGAGATCTGAAGGCTTAGTAGCACAGCCTTTACAGGAGCCTTTCATGAGGATGAGAGTAAAATATCAAAAGTTTCTCATTATTCAAGGAAAGATAAATGTGTGTCTAATTAAGTATTTGCTTGAGTTCTATTTATTAATGAGTGTTGATTTATTTCCAGAGCTCCATTCCGAAAGTAATATTAATAAGTCCAGAAAATATTTATAATTGGCAAATCAAATAAACTTGATGAAAAATTACAACACAAAAACTGCTTATTGCAACTTTCACTTGTGTATTTACTCTGCCTTTTAGTCATCATGTCTATTGCATTGTTGCTAAATAGAAGTGCACTAAGATCTAGACTTTGTGCTCTTTGGTTTTCTATATAAAACTTGATCTATAGACAAGATTTAGAGGAGAACAGAAATATCTAAAATCAAAATTCACAAGCATGCAGCACTGTTCATAGAACATTAGTGTCTGTAATGGGGTTAAGATAGGCTTCAGGATATGAGCCTCTTCCTGGGGGCCGTGACACCTTTTCTGACCCATGTAAAGGTGATGTTATCATAGAGGTAGCGTTACACCCTCTTTATTATGATTTTAAAAATTCAGTGGATAACTTATTCAGAGGTTTTTTTCTTTTTAATAGCTCTATTACTAAGATATTTTAAAATCTCAACAAATAGCACAGTATTCTGAAAAAATATGTTATCCAAATGTGTAATAAAAAAGTGAGAAGCCATATAAACTAGTACCAAGGAAGGAATCAAAAACTTGTCAAGATATTACTCTCTCCACAAAGGGTATTAGACCCAAGGAGTTTCAATTTGAGATGAGTTTATGGAGATAATAATAGTCTATTTCTTCTTGGGTGCTTATGAGAATTAATTATTTCCAAAATATATAAACGGTTCCAGGGTAAAGGAAAAGATGGGAAGTGTAAAAGAATCCTGATACATTTTATGCTTCGAAACCTTGAAACCAAAACCTGAGAAATGTAACACCAAAAAGTAAAGACCAGTTGTATAATGACTGTACGTGCAGCAGTCTAGTTTACCAGTGTAGAAAAGGGATCATTTCACACCAGAAAACCTACTAGGATATGTTATATCAGTAGGTAAAAAAATAAAACCTAAATTTTCGGTAGTGGCCAAGTAATCATTTAGTCATTTATTGATATTAACACTCATTCCTAGTTTAAAAACAAAGCTCTTAGTAAACTCAAAAATAATACCTCCTCAACACTCTGAAGAATAACCAGATAACCAACATCACCCATGATAAAAAAATACTAGAGTTTGTATCCAATAAAATCCAGACAAGTTAGTCATATTAAGAACTGACATTTGAGCATTTCTAAATTGCAGGCACTGTTGTAAGAGGTTTTATATAGATTAACTAATTTAATCCTCACAACAACCCTATAAAATAGTGACACTAGTCCTTTTTCACAGATAGAGGAACTGAGGCTCAGAGAGGCAAAGTAACTTACCCATCACCACACAGTTACAATAAAGACACCAAACTGGGCTTTAAACTTAGGACTTCTATCTTCACAGACCATGTTTCTAATCACAAAGTAGTCCCCATAGTCACTTACTTTTGTTCTGGGTATTCTAGACTCTGCACTAAGAGAAATAGAAATAAGAAGTTTTGTCACTTTCGGAAAGGGAATAAAATTATTATTTTCATATAAGATGATTAAAACATCATATAGATTTACCTGCATAAAATTACTAAAGTATATAAAAAATAAACAAATGAATAACATAGAAGACAAACAACCAACTGGAAAATATTTGCAGTGTACATGAAAGAAAATAAGATGAACATCTTGCAGAGAAGAGGTTTTCCCCAAAAAAAGTATGCTTATTACACAGTTGATCAACCAATAAACTAAGCTTTTACCTTTGTGACTTAAAATTTCTCTGTTACTGTGAACCTGACCATTCAAAATATATTTTATCTTTTCTAAAATATCATTCATGATTTATCCCTCTCAGAACTGTAGAAAAGTGATGTGATATTTTTTATAACAAAAATAATAGCAGCTAATACTGCTTAAGTCATTGCTACATACCAGGCCCTATTTTAAGTGCCTTTACTCACATTATCTCCTTGTCATAAAGGAACTAGACTGGGAACTGTCTCACTGTGACTCCACACTTAGAATAGCAGAGAACCCAGAGGAGGGTTGTTGTTATATGTATTTGTTGAGTAAATGGACCAATAGCTTTGTGAGATGTAGGAATGTGATTATTGACATGTTAACACAATGTTTAATATAAAAATGCCCTTCTAAAACAGAGCCATGATCTATCCAGCCCAAGATTCTGTCTCCTACAATAGTTCCAAGGAAGTGGTCGAAGTAGGGCCTCATTGTCTTCCACAGCATGACCTCAGAGCTTCAGTGACATGCCCAGATTTCTGATATCCCTAATGATATATGATTGACAACACACCACGTACTAGGCACTGTGCTAGTTAAAGCATCTCATTTAATCCTACTGATACTTTTATGGGATTAAAAACCCATTTCAGAGAGGAGGGAACTGAAACCCAGAGACTTTAAACACCTTTTTAAAAGTCACACAGCTGGAGAGTGTTGAAGCAGATATTCATATCCAAGCCTCCCTAAATCCAGAGCCCCTAGTTGTCCCTCTGCTCTGCAAAACTTCATGGTTTTTTGTGTTTAGCTTATACCACCTCTCTGAATAAAGAGCTCTTTCAGTTCCTATCTACTGTATAACAAAGGATAGTTTTTGTTGCTGTGTAAATACTTGGTTCAAGTTTCAGCAGGAAAAAAGAAAGCCTGGCTTTAATCTAGTAATAAAAATGTAAGGAGATAGGATAATTTATTTTATGTGTTTAATAAGCAGGCATCATAGCATTATATCCATCAGTACATTAGTATGTATCTCTAACAGATAAGGACTTTTTCTTTAATATAACAATACTGTCATCACAGCCAACAAAATTAAAATGTTAATACCTGGTCCATGTCCAGTTTTCCCCAGCTGTCTCAAAAATATCGTTTTGGACTTGATTTGTTTGAATCAGGGAGGATGAGGTATTTTTAATATGTAGTATTCTCTAATAAAATCCCCTCAGTACTCTTTGCATTAATGATTGCTGTATTACTTATCAGCAACTTCTTCGAGAGATGCAGCAGATGGCCAGTCGTCCCTTTGCCTCTGTAAATGTTGCCTTGGAAACAGATGAAGAGCCTCCTGATCTTATTGGGGGAAGTATAAAGGTGAGATTGTATTTCAAAAGTCCCTGTGACTTAACTTATCAAAACTCATGCTTCTAAGTCTGGGGAACCAGAGAGAGCAAGAGCCTCATTCTGTTGCCTCTTATGTTATCCTCTCTCTTTCTTCTTAACAGTAAGTCCACACACTGAAAGTGTCAGGTATTCTTTTGCTTTCATTTTCTAATCTTTGATTCATGTTGTTAAGCAGTCTCATATTCAGGGAATTTTAAAATGTAAATAACTTGTCTGATATTCTTGTAAGTTTTCTGTGGCGTAATACTTGAAAACTTGAAAATAGCTAAATTGAACCATTGTTCCTTATAAGTATTTTGGGGGATTTTTTAAAAGGGGGAAAAATCATGATTGACTGTGAATTCTGTAGTCAGAATAAATAATTCTGATCCCCCCACCATGATGAAGAAAATGATAAGACTTTCTCTTTTAACAAAATGATGAAATATTTCAGATACTCTTGGGAAACAGCTATATGTTCGTGGAGATATGTATACACACACATATATACATATGTATATGTATGTGTATATATTTTTTATATATATATATATATATATATATATATATATATATATATATATATATATAAAACCTGTATGTCCTAACATACTTATTAAAGCATTACTGAGCTTACAGGAAGTATGTGAGATTTCCAGGGACCACTCTCCTTTCCCTCCTCCAAAAAAGAACAAACCATGAACCAAAACCAGAGCCATGCGTGGTCTAAAGTGGTTCTAGACTGGTAACACCCCACATCTCACAGCTGAAGTAGATGCAAATCCTGTCTGAGGGAAAACATACCCAATTCAGCCATGTAGGACTCCCATAGATCAAGACCAAGGAATCAGTGATCACCAAGGACAAAAGAGAAAAGCCATGAATAAGAGTCAGCAGAAGCAACAGAAGTGGCACCTAATGAATATAATATAGCTCTGTATGAAATGTTTAAAGAAACGAAAGATAGAATCATAAAGATAAGGAAGCCATGAGAGTCAAGAATGGCCAATCACACCTGAAAAAGAACCAAATGGAACTGTTAGAAATGGAAAATACAGTAGTTGAAATTTTTTAAATAATTCAGTTTACATGTTAAACAGCACATCAGACACAAGTAAGGAGAGAGCTTTTGAGCTGGAATATGACTCTGAAGAAACTACACAGGCTGCAGAACAGAGACAAGGAGATGGAAAATATGACATAATGAGAATATGGAGGATAGAATGAGAAAACTTAACATATATATTATCACAGTCCCAGAACGAATGGAGGAGAGGCAATATTCAAAGAGCTGAGAATTTTCCAGAACTGATGGAAGACATGATTATACAGATTCTAGCAAAACATATTGTAAGCAGGAGTAAGGAAAGAAAGCAGAGGGAAGGCAGGGGTGAAAGAAAACTACAGTTGGGTTTATCATAGTGAAACTGTAGAACTCCAAAGACAAAGAGAATGTCTTAAAATTAGCCAGAACAAAAAAAGATCACTACAACGTGGAGAAATTGGAACCCTTGTGTACTGTTAGTGGGAATGAAAATGATGCAGCTGCTGTGGAAAACAGTATTTCTCTTCCTCAAAAAAATAAAAATATGGCTTCCCTGGTGGCGCAGTGGTTGAGAGTCCGCCTGCAGATGCAGGGGACACAGGTTCGTGCCCCAGTCCAGGAGGATCCCACATGCCGCGGAGCGGCTGGGCCCGTGAGCCGTGGCCGCTCAGCCTGCACGTCCAGAGCCTGTGCTCTGCAATGGGAAAGTCCACAACAGTGAGAGGCCCGTGTACCAAATAAAATAAAAATAAAAATAGAATTATTTATTATATGATCTAGCAATTCTATTTCTGGGTATATATCCAAAAGAATTGAAAGCAGGGTCTTGAAGATATATTTGCACACCGTGTGCATAGCAGCTTTATTCACAGTAGCTAGAAGTTGGAACCAACCTATGTGTCCATTGAGGTATGAATGGATAAACAGAATGTGGTATATATATACAATGGAATATTACTCAGCCTTAAAAAGGAAAGAAAGTCTGACCAATGCTACATAGATGAACATAGGTGAACCTTGAAGACATTATGCTAAGTGAAAGCCAGTCACAAAAAGACAAACACTGTATGATTTCACTTATATAAGGTACCTTGAGTAGTCAACTTCATAGAGACAGAAAATAGAATGGTAGTTGCCAGGGTCTTGGGAGAGGAAGGAATGGGGAGTTGCCGTTTAATGGGTATAGAGTTTCAGTTTTCCAAGATGAAGGAATTTTGGAGATGGATGGTGGTGATGGTTGCACAACAATATAAATGTACTTAATACCACTGAACTATATACCTAAAAATGGTTAAGATAGTAAATTTTGTTATGTGCATTTTACCACATTAAAAAATAACTGGGGAAAAAAAGACAGATCACCTACAAAGGAATGACAGAGTGACAGCTGACTGACTTCTCAGGAGCTACAAGAGAGAAGAAGAATGTCTTCAAAGTATTGAAAGAGAAGAACTGCCAACCTAGGTTAGTGTACCCAGTAACTACCTTTCAAGAACAAGGATAAAATAAAGATATCCTCAGATTATGGGAAATACCGAGCACTTGCCACCAACAGGTGTGTATAAAAGAAATGTCTAAAGGATGTGCTAGAGAGGAGGGAAATTACCCCAGGAGGGTGGAATAAGAGGAAATAGTGAGTAAATCAGAATGGTAAACATGTGCCTAAATCTAAGCAAACGTTGTCCTGATAAAATAGTGATAATTTGTGGGATTGAGAAGAATAGACAAGCCTGAGTGACACCCCGTGTCACACATACGGCACAGCTGGCTGCTCTTTAAAATGCTGTCTTGACTTTCCTGTCAGGACACCACACACCTTCTGGCTGTTCTGTGCTCTGTATTCTTCGTTCAACCCTCTTCATCTCCCAACATCTTTTAACAGTCGTAGCCATCTCAGGCTCAGTCTTTGCGCCTCTTCTCACATCTTTTACACCTACACCATTGGTGATTGTCTTAGTCTGTTCAGGCTGCTATAAAAAGTATCAGAGACTGGATGGCTTATAAGTAATGGAAATTAATTTCTCACAGTTCTGGAGGCTGGGAAACCCAAGATCAAGGTGCTGGCAGATTAGGTGTCTGGGGAAGGCTTGCTTTCTGGTTCATAGATAGTGACTTCTAGCTGTAATCTTTTTTTTTTTTTTTTTGGCCACACCATGCAGCTTGCACCATGGGATCTTAGTTCCCCGATCAGGGATTGAATCTGGGCCCTTGACAGTGAAAGTGCAGAGTCCTAACCACTGGACCACCAGGGAATTCCCTCTAGCTGTAATTTTACGTTGTAGGAGGGGTGAGGGAGCTCTCAGGGTCTCTTTTCTAAGGGCACTAATGCCATTCATGAGGGCTGTGCCCTCATGACCTAATCATCTCCCAAAGGCCCTACTTCCAAATATTATCACATTGGGTATTATAATTTAACATATGGGACTTCCCTGGTGGCTCAGTGGTTAAGAATCCACCTGCCAGTACAGGGGACACAGGTTTGATCCCTGGCCTGGGAAGGTCCCACATACTGCGGAGCAGCTAAGCCCATGCACCACAACTGTGGAGCCCACGTACTGCAACTACTGAAACCCGCCTGCTTTCGGGCCTGCGTGCCGCAACTACTGAGCCCACATGCTGCAACTACTGAAGCCCCTGCGCCTAGAGCCCATTCTCCACAACAAGAGAAGCCACCATAATGAGAAGCCCACGCACCACAATGAAGAGTAGCCCCGGTTCGTCGCAACTAGAGAAAGCCCACGCACAGCAACGAAGACCCCGCGCAGCCCCCCAAAAAAATTTAGCATATGAATTTTGGGAGTACACAAATATTCAGACCATAGCAGTGATCTTATCCATCATGTATTTAAACACCATGATATTTAAACCTCTCCACTCAAACCTCTCCTGTGAGTATCCAACTCATATATCAAATTGCTTGCTCAGTGTTCCCACTTGGATGTCTTAATAAGCATCTTAACAAATTTAACATGTTCAAAACTGAGTTCTAAATACTGTTCCCCACACCTGCTCCTCTGGCATAACTTCCCCAACTCATCATCCTAGTTGCTCAGGCCAAAATTGTCTTTGACTCGTCCTTGCTCTCATCCTCATTGGATAGCCAGTCCATCAGCAAATCTTTTTGACTTTATCTTCAAAAATATTTCCTGACCGCTGTGCACCACCTCCACCACTGTTACCTATCACCTTGATCTAGGCCATTATCCTCTTCCACCTAGGTTTTTGCAGTTGCTTCATAACTGGTTTCCCCACTTCTGCCATTTCACTCATCTATTCATTTCCCTGTGCTGTAGTCACAGTGGTTCTGGAAATGATTTTCTTCAATTTGAAGAAATTGATGGCACAATTCTAAAGATGGCTCCCAAGATTCCTGTCTTATGGATATTCAATCAAACACTACTCCAGGTTCTGCTATGAAGAGATTTTGCAGAAGTAATTAAAGTCTGAGGGTAGTTGATATTAAGATATAAGGAGAGCTTTCTCTGGCTGGTGGCAGAAGAGGAAGCATGACAAGAACTTGAGCACCATTAGTGGTTTCAAGCTGGAGGGACCAGGTAGGGGGGAATGTGAGTGGCCTCCAAGAGAAGAGTGGCCCCTGGCTGATCGCTAGCAAGGAAATGGGGACCTTAGACCTAGAGATGGAAGGAACTGGATTCTGCCAACTTTAATGAGTTTTGAAGCAGGTTCTTCCCCAGTGCCTCCTGGTAAAAGTGGAATGCAGCTGATAACTTGACTTCCACCTTCTGAAGACAAGAGCTGAGACCCTTGAGACTTTTGTGAGATAGAGCTGAGAATTTTTCCAGAACTCATAGAAGACAAGAATAGGACCTATATCCCTAAGCAGAGAGCCCTACAGAGCTCTTGCCTGGACTTCTGACCTACAAAATTGAGATAATAAATAGGTGCTGCTTTAAGCACCGAAGTTTGTGATTTGTTTCATAGCAATAGAAACTAATATAGGGGCATCTTTAAAAATCACATCTAGGGCTTCCCTGGTGGCGCAGTGCTTGAGAGTCCGCCTGCTGATGCAGGGGACACGGGTTCGTGCCCCGGTCCGGGAGGATCCCACATGCCGCGGAGCGGCTGGGCCTGTGAGCCACGGCTGCTGAGCCTGCGCGTCCGGAGCCTGTGCTCCGCAACAGGAGAGGCCACAGCAGTGAGAGGCCCGCATACCGCAAAGAAAAAAAAAATCACATCTAAAGGCTGGTGAAGGTGTTTCTTCAGAAACACTGCTTTAGGTAATTCTTTGTTTTTTTCCACCAGACTGTTCCCAAGCCCATTGCCCTGGAGCCATGTTTTGGCAACAAAGCTGCTGTCCTCTCTGTGTTTGTGAGGCTCCCTCGAGGCCTCGGTGGAATCCCTCCTCCTGGGCAGTCGGGTGAGTAGATGAGGGTCATTGACAAATGAGGTTTATGTTTTAGATGTGTGAAGGCTCCTTCCCTTTTGTAGAGAACTTGGTTATAAAAGCGATATTGCATTCAGGCAGACCTCGGAGATATTGCAGGTTTGGTTCCAGAAAACGTCAATAAAGCAAATATCACAATAAAGCGAGTCACATGAATTTTTTGGTTTCCCAGTGCATATAAGTTATGTCTACATTATACTGTAGCCTGTTATGGTGCAATAGCATTATGTCTAAAAAGACAAGGTACATCCTTAATTTAAAAATGCTTTATTGCTAAAAAATGCTAACTATTATCTGACAATGCAGGGTTGCCATAAACCTTCAATTTGTTAAACAACAATGACAACACAGTATCTGTGAGGCACAGTAAAGTGGGGTATACCTGTAGGCCCTGCCTCCTGTCGTTGTGAGGATTTGGAGAGATGATCCCATTGCCACTGTATTCCTAACCTATCTTTCCTGAGGTCACCATTCCTTCCTGGGAAAAATCTGGATCTCCTCACTGCCCCAGCCTTCTCAGCCTGCCAGTGGTATTGATGCTTCTGGCCAAACCTTCTTTGCCGCCAGTGTTTCCAGTCCCCCGCGTCTGTGTTGCTCCTTTACTATCTTTTTCCTTGCTCTGCCTCTAAATGTAGGCTTTCTCCCTCCTCACTCCATATACTCTTCCTCAATCATCTTACTTACTCTCATGGCTTCCAGCTAGCTCCCTCAAGCTAGTGGCTCTCAAATTGGTATTTCTAACACTATTTCTTTTTCTGTATTTATGTATTTCTTTTTCTTTTTCACTCTAAGTATAAGGCACAAACAACAATTATAACATCCTAAAGGAAGTTTTTGAAAATTTATTCACAATTCTACCATCCAACACCCACCAATTTTCACCGTTCTGTTTCCTTTCCAGCCCTTATCAGCAATTTAGTTGCAATGATTGTATAACTAATTTTTATTCTTCTTTTTTCATGTAACTATCATAAACATTTTTACAACTTACTATATAGTGTTTTATCCATCTTTTACACTACTCCATGAAATACTTGAATCATAATTTAGATAAACATTCTTTTACTGTTGAACATGAAGGAAATATGGAATATAGTTTTGGAAGTATTTTGATTAATCATGGAGTACTTTGGAGGGATGCCTCAGACATGTTTTAGACAACTTTCAGTTGAGATGATTCTGCAGGCCTCCACTCGACTCAGCTTTCAGAAGGTCTGGGTCCGTGGTGTTCTTATGAGGGAGGACATTAGGCATGGCCAGGTCAGGATTTATTGTCTTCATTTCATAAGCGAATGGCTTGATTTGCCCTCATCTAGGGATTCCTGTGAGTTCAGCCCCTAACTTGGCCTTGTCCATGTTGAGGGCAGAATGACCCATTAACCTGACACTCTGGAGCAGTATCTCCTGCCCAGCTCAGCAGACATTGACTGGTGCTCCCTGAGGGCAAGGTACTGGCTGGGGCTGGGAGGGGAGCGGTGACAGGCTTGCAACACTGTGGCCTTTCCTGCGCCAGACTTTGCCTGATGTGCCCCAACCCCCTGGACTCCTGACGAAGACCTGCTCACTACTTGAGAGCTACCCCAAGGGTGGGGCCATCCCTGCCACCCCTTCTGTATCCCCCATTTCATTCATTCATTCATTCATTTTTATTGAAGTATAGTTGATTTACAGTACTATATTAGGTTCAGGTGCACAACATAGTGATTCAATATTTTTAATAGATGGTACTGCCTTTAAAGTTATTACAAAATAATGGCTAATCTCCTTTCCAGTCTCTACACCTTAAGGTTTCTCCTGCTAAACGCTGGGCTTTTTTCTTTTTCATTGTGAGCTTATTATTCCCAAAAATAAAGTAATCACTGTCTTTCCCAGGTTAATATCTCTAATTCTTGTCCTCTTTGCCAAGCTTCACACCCAATTATTCGATTGCCTACTTGAAATGTCCACTTGGATACCTCAAGGTCTTATCAAGCCTAAAATGTCCAAAATGGAGCTTGCCCTCCTTCTAACCAGTTGGTCCTTTGATCTCCATCTCAGTAAAGGAATTCATTATTCAGCCAGTTGCTCAAGCCAGAAACTCAAGAGTCATCCTAGGCAGTCCTCACCTCTCTATGTATAATTCACGGGCGAGTTCTGCTGGTCCTACATCTGGAGTCTCATTCTTCCACGTTGTTTCATTTACTCTACCACGTCTCTCATCTAACCTCAGCTGCCATCTCTCCCCTGTAGTCTGCTTCTTCTACCCTTGACCTCTAAAATCACAGCCCCAACCCCCTCCCACACCTCCATCCAGCCATTCGCCTGCAGTTAAAATCATTCTTTAAATAAATAAATAAATGATGGTTATATTTCCCTGTGCTATACAATATATCCTTGTTGCTTATTTATTTTATACATAGTAATTTGTATCTCTTAATCCCATACCCCTGTCTTGCCCCTCCTGCCTTCCCTTTCACCACTGGTAACCAACACTTTGTTCTCTATATCTGTGAGTCTGTTTCATTATATACATTCGTTTGTTCTCTTTTTTCAGATTCCACGTATAAGTGATAACATGGAGTATTTATCTTTCTCTGTCTGACTTATTCACTAAGCGTAATAATCTCTAGGTTCATTCATATTGTTGCAAATGGCAGAATGTCATTATTTTTTATGATTGAGTAGTATTCCAGTGTGTGTGTGTGTGTGTGTGTGTGTGTGTGTGTGTGTGTGTGTGTAAAAAAATCTTCATTATCCATTCATCTGTTAATGGACACTTAGGTTGCTTCTATATCTTGGCTATTATAAATGATGCTGTGAATGTTGCTATGAACATTGTGGGTGCATGTATCTTTTTAAATCAGTATTTTTGTTTTCTTTGGAAGTATACTCAGGAGTGGAATATGGTAGTTCTACTTTTTTTGAGGAACCTTCATACTGTTTTCCACAGTGGCTTCACCAATTTACATTCCCACCAACAGTATACAAGGGTTCCCCTTTCTCCACATCCTCACTGACATTTGTTATTTGTGGTCTTTTTGATGATAGCCATTCTGACAGGTGTGAGATGATACCTCCTTGTAGTTTTGATTTGCATTTTCCTTATGATTAGTGATGTTCAGCAACTTTTCATGTGCCTGTTGGCCATCTGTATGGTGCCTGTATGTCTTCTTTGGGAAAATGTCTATTCAGGTCTTCTATTTTTTAATAGGGTTGTTTGGTTTTTTGATATTCAATTTATGAGCTATTTATATATTATATATTAACCCCTTATTGGTCATATCATTTCCAAATATTTGGAAATGAATATTTTCTCCCATTCAGTAGGTTGTCTTTTCATTTTGTCAGGGTTTCCTTTGCTGTGCAAAAACTTTTAAGTTTGGTTAGGTCACATTTGTTTATTTTTGCTTTTATTTCTTTTGCCTTAAGAGACAGATCCAAAAGAATATTTGCTATGATTTATGTCAAAGAGTGTTCTGCCTATGTTCTCTTCTGGGATTTTTATGGTTTCAGGTCTTAGGTTTAGGTCTTTATGTATATGGTGTGAGGAAATGTTCTAATCTCATTCTTTTGCATGTAGCTGTCCAGTTTTCCCAGAACCACTTATTGAAGAGACTTTTCTCCATTGTATATTCTTGCCTCCTTTGTCATAGATTAATTGACCATAAGTGCATGAGTTTATTTCATGTCTCTCTATTCTGTTCCACTGATCTGTGTGTCTGTATTTGTGGGAAAACCATGACGTTTTGATTACTGTAGTAGCTTTTTAGTATAGTCTGAAGTCACGGAGCGTGATATCTCCAGCTTCATTCTTTTTTCTCGAGATTGCTTTGGCGATTCAGGGTCTTTTGTGGTTCCATATAAATTTTAGTATTATTTGTTCTAGTTCTGTGGGAAATGTCATGGTTATTTTGATAGGGATTGCCTTAACTCTGTAGAATGCTTTGGGTAGTATGGACATTTTAACAATGTTCTTCCAATTCAAGAACACAGGATATCTTTCCATTTCTTTGTATCATTTTCAAATTCCTTCATAAATGTTTTGTAGTTAATCAGATTATAAGTCTTTCACCTCTTTTTAAATTTTTTTTTAATTTTTATTTATTTTTGGCTGTATTGGGTCTTCGTTGCTGCGCGCAGGCTTTCTCTAGTTGCAGCGAGCGGGAGCTACTCTTCATTACAATGCGTGGGCTTCTCATTGCGGTGTCTTCTCTTGTTGCAGAGCATGGGCTCTAGGCACACAGGCTTCAGTAGTTGTGGCGTGTGAGCTCAGTAGTTGTGGCTCACGGGCTCTAGAGTACAGACTCAGTAGTTGTGGCGCATGGGCTTAGTTGCTCCACGGCATGTGGGATCTTCCCAGACCAGGGCTCGAATCTATGTCCCCTGCATTGGCAGGCAGATTCTTAACCACTGCACCACCAGGGAAGCCCCTTTTACCTCTTTGGTTAAGTTTATTCCTAGGTGTTTTATTCTTTTTTTTTTTTTTTTTTTGCGATACGCGGGCCTCTCACTGTTGTGGCCTCTCCCGTTGAGGAGCACAGGCTCCGGATGCGCAGGCTCAGCAGGCATGGCTCACGGGCACAGCCTCTCCACGGCATGTGGGATCTTCCCAGACCGGGGCACGAACCCGTGTCCCCTGCATCAGCAAGCGGACTCTCAACCACTGCGCCACCAGGGAAGCCCATCTTTTTGATGTGATTTTAAACGGAATTATTTTCTTGCTTTCTCTTTCTGACAGTTCATTATTAGTGTATAGAAAAGCAACAGATTTCTGTGTATTAATCTTGTCTCCTGCAACTTTACTGAATTCATTTATTAGTTCTAATAGTTTTTTGGTGGAGACTTTAGGGTTTTCTATATATAGTATCATGGCATGTGCAAATAGTAACAGTTTGACTTCTTCCCTTCCAATTTGGATGCCTTTTCTTTCCTTTTCTCATCTGATTGCTGTGACTAGGATCTACCCCCCGTTTTAAATGGTGCCCTTCTCTGGACTCCCGAAGCACCTGGCTCTGTCTTTGCTATTACAGTGGTCACTGGTGTGGATTCCCCACTCCATGCCAGGTACTAAACCTGGCACTTAAAAGCTACCCCCCTCCCCCATTTTATAGGCTCAGTGAGGTGGAGTAAGAAGCTCCTCTAACATGGCTCCTGGGGGCCTCAGCAGGGCTCTGAGCCTGTCCGGCCTTTTCCCATGCATAGGAATCCAGTTCCCCCAGGACTGTGCCTTCCCTAATGAACATCAAGTTAATCAATTACCAATACAAAAAGGAGAATGGACCCACCAGTCCCCAAAGCAAAGGTGGTAGCGGAGGTGGTGGGGTGATAAGCCCGGTACCATTCTAAGACTTTACATCAGTTCACTCATTGACTTCTCACACAAGCCCTGTGCTGTTCCCCATTTACAGAAGAGGAAACTGAGGCACAGGGAAGTTAAAGAACCTTGCTTATTCCAAAGTCTGGCCCCAGAGTCTATCCTAACCCTTATCATGGTGTAGATATCAAAATAACTAGTGCTATCTGGGCAGTGTGGAATGAATCTGAATTTCATCATAAAGAGTGAAGCTTTTTCTTGGAGAAAAAGACAGGAGAAACTTAGTGCTTAAAGCATGTCTGCAATCTTATTTAGATGCTCCCACCACGAGGCAGGGCACTTTGCTTGGTAGATCTGCTGAAAAGTAAGGTACTCCTTTTGTGTAAAAATGGGGGAGGAGGAGAATATGTATTTGTATTTATACAAATAAACCCTGAAAGAATATATACAAACTAAAGAAGTTACTCTGATGGAAGTGGGGAGTATGGAGGGAGACACAGGTTAGAGGTAAGATTTTCCCCATGTATGTACTTTATTTATTTATTGCACCATGTGAATGTAAGAAGAAATTTTTTAAATTATTTTTTAATAAAAGCAAGCTGCCCCTTAACATGTGTTCCCTCTGTGGGTTCTCCCAAGGTCTCGCAGTGGCCAGCGCCCTGGTGGACATTTCTCAGCAGATGCCAATAGTATACAAAGAGAAGTCAGGAGCAGTGAGAAACCGGAAACAGCAGCCCCCTGCACAGCCTGGGACCTGCATCTGATGCTGGGGCCAGGACTCCCTGTGAGCAAGGAGTGGCATGCCAGAGCCGTCTGCAAAGAGGGAGCAGGCAGGGAGACACTGTGCAGGGCAGAAGACTGGAAACTCTCGAAACATCCACCTCATCCGCATGTTCACAAGCTTTCTTTGACAGTTTCTCCCAACTGTGCTCCAGCATCTAACCTTTTACTTTCATATAGGAAATAATTGATTTAGTTACAGGTCCAGGGATGATCCAGTTGTTGACGGAGGAGGCCGGTGTAGAGCGAGTGAGAGAGCTAGGAATGACACTCAGGTTCACGTGTGGAAAACTGTTCTTGGGACTGTCTCAACAGTGCAAAAAACAAAGATGTAGTGTTTACAAGTAGACATTTGTCATCAGTCATTCTTGAACATGGTCTTTTAAAAACTAGTCAGATGAATTAACTTGTTTTCATCTGAAGCCTGCTATCTTTTTTAAAAGATGTGCTATTTATTCTTGCACAATTTAGGCAAATATCTCTCTTTCAGGGAGTAACTTTTTTTCTAGTTGAGAATTAATAATGGTCCATCTCTTTTGAATCATAAGATAGAAGAGGCTATTTTAAATGTCAAGGTCAGCAGTGTTACTTGGAATGCCAACTGATATAATGGGTAGTTTTCTGTAGCAACTTGATTAATTTAGTCTGAATCCATTTGAAGTTCTCTCTCTCTCTCCTCTTTCATTCCCTCCCTCTCTCTCCTTCACTTCCTCTTTATCTCTGTCTCTGTCTTTGTCTCTCTTTCTCACACTCATACACACACACACACACACACACACACACACACACACACACACACACACACACACACACACTAAGTGCCTAGACTTTAAATAGATCTAGCAATTGGAAAGTTAGTAAGCATAAGTTTTTACATAATTGCATTCCTACATTCTTATAAAACTTAAATAGCTATCATTGGCAATCTGCTCTTTTTCTAAAACCTAATTTGCCGCCAGAAAACAGTTTTCTCACCCCGAGAAACATTTAACGTAGCAGCAGGGATTGAGAGGAAAACAGAAATGACCTAACTGTCAAAGCTCCTGTTTTTGTTGTCAAAAAGGACACTAAATAAGGCATGTTCCCACATGCCTCCTTGCCCCAGGTCACTCTAGGCCTGATGTTTGCTTCAGCCCTTCTGGGTGCTCCTGCCAAGGCATCACAGAGGGAGGGGCTCACTCATGTTACATGTCTCCCTTGAGCCGAAAAGAGCATGACAGCACTTGGGACCCCTTAATCAAAGGGCAACTCTTTGTTCCTGTAGTCTGCTTGAGCTGGTGGGTCATTCTTCATTCTCAGGCTCAGGTGGAGTGCCAGGAGAGGGTCGGTCTCCTGTTGTCGGGCAGAACCTGCCCAAAGCCTGGAGGAGAACCTGAAGCTGTTTGCCCTCTTTCTCCTCCTCCCTAGGAGGGGCTTAGGCCTCCCATGCTCCCTCCCAGACCCAACGGGTAGCTGTGGGGAGGGCAGTGAACGATAAGGATGAAAAGCACATGGGAAAAATGGACAAGGGGAGAAAACTATGCCAAATGAAAAGTGACCAAATTGAAGTAGTGACCAAATTGAAGTGGAGCAGGCCAGTCCCTGCTCTTCTCCCCAGGGCACTGCCTGGATGGTGTGTTGTCCCCGTCCATGGTGCTCTGTATTCTGGCATTATGCAGCAGCCTCCCAAGATCTCTCTTCTGCTTCAAAACCCAGTGTTCTATGGCATTACCCTGGGGGCGTAGACCTTTAGACAACAATGCTCAAGTTTGTGAATTTGGAGAAATCAATACTCAAAAGAGCAAAAACTGTGGCATTTCACCTTTATATGCAGTGCCTAGAGAGGGAGTATGACCTCTTCCCCAACATTAACCCCACTCCCATGAAGAATTGCCTGGAAAGATGTTTTCAAGGATGTTGAACCATAAAACACTGATGCACAAAACACCTCTACTTTGAGACTTGCCTCTCAAAATGCTGCTTTTTCACATTATTGTTAAAGAGCAGATGGTTCTAGAAAAGACCCCTCCTCTTACAAGCTCCCCATGTCCCTGCCCCAGATCACAGTACCCGCAGAGAGCCTGCTGGGGACTGGTCCTTCACCCCTGTGATTACCAAAAGGCCACTGGAGAGGACCCTCCCACAAGGGAAGTCCTTGTTTGTTCAAAGGACTGGTGTTTCCTTGGCAAAGAAGCCTCCTCCCCATGGTAGTCCCATGCCTTGAAATAATAAGCACCATGTCCCATAGCCACCTGGTTATTTTCTTTTTTCTAAAAGATAATGTTTATTTTTTAAAAGGAAGGAAAGAGCAAGTGAAGTTTAATTCTGCTCCAACAGTGGAGAAACAACTGAATCCACCTGCTTCTCCTTTGCAGCCAGTAGCAAACAGCTTCCTTCAGGCTTGGGCCAGAGGAAGGGGGTGGCAGGAGAAGGAGGCACTCAGCTTAGAGTCAGTTATCAAGAGGAAGTCATGTGGAACTTCAGAGCCTGTATATAAATTAAAATAGTTATGAAAACATCGATATTGCACTTGTACATAACTATACAGTAGTGTCTGAATGTTCAGACATTTGGAGTGTACATAAAACAGAAAAATATCTTAATGTATTTTTATTAAACATAATGATGTCTGAGTTTGACCTAATATGTTTTTGTGCCATATATTGGATATCCAGGTTCAGAGAAGTCCTCTCGTTATGCCCTGATACGATAACAAAGCCACGAAAGGCATCCCCATTGTGCCCAAGTGTTCAAATGCATCTGGGACTGATTGGATAGCTTCTAAAGTAGGAATCATCTGTCAGTGCACATATGAAAATGCGGGCAGTGTGTGAAGAGACTCGAAGGCAGCCGGGATGTCTCTGCCCCTGTCATTGGCTCTGGGAGTGCATTGTAACTCTCCTGTCAGCTTCTCGGAGCAGTGGGTGCCCAGGGAAGACCAATCTTGTCCTGAGAAATGCTCCTCTTAGTCTTTAGACTCCAAGACTATACCTGTAGATCTAGTCAGATTTTCCAAAAAGGGCTTTTCCGGGCTGCATTTTGTTGTGGTTTTGTCTAAGTTATTAATGACCATTTCCCAGGACCATAGTTTACTATACTGAAAACTGGGAGTGGGATTGGGCGTGGCTGCTTTGTTGATAAATAGCTCCTGTTTCCCCATGGAGAACCTCACCCTGGCCTCCTGTCCACCTCCTGCCCCCTTCCTACACTGTTTGGGGAGAGGTCTGTGCTTCCCTGTGAGGATCACCTCTAAGTGTGGGAGGAGGTGTGCAGAGAAGGCAACCACATACTCCCTGAGCTAACCTGGAAGAAAAGCAGCCCTGGACAGAGACTGTTAGCAAAAGGCCTGATGTGCAAGATTGGAGATGCACCGGGAAATCTGGGGCAAATGGAAAGACCAGAGCACTATCTGTAGAAAAATACATTTTATCTTTCAGTGCAAATCTTGCTCCTTCAATTTAATAGAGTATATTTAGAGATGGGATGGGAGTGATTCACTTCCTTGGGTGGTGGTATCCTTTTCATTAACACCTTTGATCCTTACATTTCGTTCATTCATCCATTCATTCAACAAATATTCACTACTTACTAACAACCTAAGCTAACACTAGAGCAGTGACTGAGATGGAAAAGCTGCTCTTCAGAATTACAACAGAATCCAGCTCCTCAAACCTGTCATCCCAGGAGAACTTTCCTCGTGGTTTCTGTGAGAATTGGCCACCTGAGGATAGACCCAGGAAGGCAGAGGGTCTGGCCTCAGGCCATGTACCGGCTCTCAGCCTGAAATGTTTACCAAATTTACCAAATGGCTCAAACCATAAAAATCATCGTGATGGTTTGTAAATAGCGAAGCCCACCAAGAGACATTTCCCCTGAGTTGTCCAAATTCATAAACACCCTCGCCTGCAGGGAGACGATTTGGGAGTGCAGAGGAAAACTGGCACCTTCTCTTTTAAAGGCAATAATGGAATCGACTTTCAATAACTGAATTTGTGCACAAAACATTCTAAACACTAGTGAAGCCTGTTTTGTTGAACTAATTTTGGCTCTGGAAATGTTTTATAGTTATTTACGGTTTTGTTTCGGGGGTTTTTGGTTTGGATTCAAGTTTAGTTTGTTAATATGTATAATTTAGCATCTATTGCACTCATGTAAATATGGAGTAAGTATTGTAAACTATTTCATTGCTGGGGATTGTGGATGTTATACATACATTTAGGACTGCAATTTTTTGGTATTTTTTGTATTGTAAAATAACAGCTAATTTAAGCCGGAACAAGAGAATTAAGGGAGGTCTGTGCATTTTAAACACAAATGTGAAGAACCTGTATATAAACAAAAGTAAATACTATAATACAAACTTCCTTCTGAAATAAAAGTAGATCTGATAAAAATGTGGGTTTTGTTCTAAGAGTTTGATTTTGTTTCAGTTATTTTTACAATTTGGTCATTAGAACCTTAAGAAAAGGGGAAAAACATGTTTTAAAAAGTTTACCAGTTTTCAGACTGCCTCAGAGGAAGCACTTGGCAGTCCATGATTGAGGTGTAAACCAACAGGGTGGGCACCTCAGACACCTCTGCGCAAAACTGAGCCCTGGGGTGTGGGAGGAGCCCTGAGCAGCTTGTGAGCAGACTCCCCAACATCCCCACTGTGGCCTACATTGCCCTCAACACACCAGTGCTGGGGACAGAGACTCATGTGTGGGACAGCTCTGCCCAGGCACCATCACGCCCATGCCAGTGCCTCGCCAGCTGCCCTTGGTCATTCAGCTACTCGTACTCTCATGGGCTCCTGCTAAACCTCAGGTATGCTGATAGGTTTAGTCCTCCATGGCCACAGCGTTGTCCTTGGTCTTGAATTTTGATGAAGTTATATGTCCATTCACAGAGTCTTGTCTGTAGGCCTTCTGCGTGCCCAGCCCCACGTTATGCGGCTCCTGCCCTCAGAACAGGGTCAGAACAGTGCATTTCAGCGCCCTGGTACAGAGTGCAAAAGGTCTAGAAGGATAAGATCGGCATAAAGTAAGTTGAGAAAGTCCAGAAGAAGCACAAGGAAGGGCTGTGGTTCATACAGGGGAGGGTGGGTGAGGCACCAGGTCCAGCCCAGGAGGCTGGAGGAGGCCTGCCTACCAGAGCTTGGGCCTCGGCCAGGGTGGGAAAGAACTGAACTAGAGGCCACTGCCAGGTTGGGGAGGACCTTGAAACTGTTCCGGGGAGGGTTGTGGGAGCCATCAAGTGTCTCTGGCTAGAAACCTGTGATTGAGTGATACTGGGGCAGTTTGCTACAGCATCAACAGCATCGCCCAGCCCCCTTGCAGTTAGGTTGGGGCCATAAACTGGGCTTTAGCCAAGAAATGTTGGAAGAAGTGATATATTCAAGTTCCAAACTTTGCACAAACACCATGCTCCCACATGGGACTCCCTGGAGGTCACGTGTTAAAGACACTGGAGATAATAAGGGTTCAAGTCACCACTTAAAGGCAAACCACCTGACCAGCAAGAGCTGTGTGCTGGCCTGTGCGTCTGAAAAGCAAACTTTACCGACCCACTGAGATTTGGCATTTTGGCAGCTTTTCTTACTCTTATTAATACACAAACTGGCACCTTGAAGTACAAGGCAACTATAACCAAAGCCTAAGGTATGTGGCGTTGGCTTAGTTAGTGGTGAGGCGGCAGCAATGAGAAAACAGACACAGCAGGCAGAACAGCTGGGGATCCCTGTCAGGTGGTGGCAAAACATCTGGTATGGCTATGGTGTGGATAGCTTGTTAAAGCAAACTACTTTTTTGCTGTGTTTACTGAGTTTTTTTGTTCAAGGGGAAGAAGCTGGAAGAAAAACAGAATGTGGTATATGTTGATTGTTACTTGGCAAGACAGAGTTGAGTTCCAGAAAAAAATTAGCCAGTTTACAAGCAGAAGTGAAGGGGGTGGAGAATCCTGAAACCCAGAGTTGTGAAGTGTTGGAAAAGCCAAGTAGTCTTGCTTCCAGTCTCCAAACAGTAAGACATGCTTATGAGCAAAAAAAGGCCCAGGGAGACAGTGACTTGGCCTCCGAGTAAGAATCACATAGAGGGTGTGGTCTTCCTGCTTGAGCCTCATAACCGTAGGCCATCATCTTGAGGGGGAGTCATGTGGATAAGCAGAGAAATAAAGCGAACCTGAGAACTGTGCCCAGGAAAGAACCAGGAATGCTGTCATTGACCCTGGGCCTGCCTGGTAAATAAATAAAAAGCGTAGGTTTCTGAGGGAATTATGTTGCCAAGAAAACCATTAGCTTGACCATAAAAAAATGAGAACAGCCAACCCTGTGACTATCGAGAGTCTTAATTAGAACCACCCACAGGCGGGAGATGGTTGTGAAAGCTGTGCAAGGCAGGCCCACCACCCAGTGCCACCTCAGATGTGGCCAGAGAGCAGATTTGGGCCTGGTCGGGAACCTCCCCCACCTCGAGGCAGGGCCCGGCAGGATTTCAAAGTCCCTGTAGGCCAGTGATTGCAGTGTGTCGGCCATCCTCCTCCTGCCCATCCGGCCGCTGTGTGTCGGCCAGGCACTGTTTGGAGTCCAGGGACTTAACAGTGAACAATGCGGACCAAATCCCTGTCCTGGTGCAGTCTACAATCTAGTAGGAGAGACAAAAATAAAGACAAGGCCAGGTAATAATTTCTGTGAATCAAGGATGGGGTAGGGGTTGGGGTAGACAGTGCTGGGGGGTGTGCTGGGGGTGCTGGGGAAGGCTCTTGTGGTAAGGTGACAGTGGGGTAGAGCTCACTGAAGGAGGGAGCTGGCACATGGACACCTGGGACAAGAGTACTCCAAGTAGAGGGAGCAGCAGGTACAGAGGCCCTGAAGAGGCAGCGTGCCTGCTGGGTGTGCGCAGCAGCAAGGCATGGGGGCTGTGGGGGCAAAATGGGTCCAAGAGCAGTGGTAGGAGTTGGGGCCAGCCAGGTCCTGCAGGAAAGTAGTTCTCAGCGGTACAGAGCTTCCCCTAGGGGACATCTTGGAAAGACGAGGGGCAATTTGATTATTGCATTCAGAGGGGCACCACTATGATTTAGTTGGTGGGCCTGAAAAATTCTGTCACCAACTGCAATGTCACTCCTAGTATCTGAGTCCCCAACCCCACACATCTCTGTGGGTTGCATCTGAACAGACATACACCTTGCAGCCCTGTATTACTAGCTGTGTGACATGCCTGGCAAGGATTCTCTTGCATCCTGTGTCCCCAACCTGAGGAAGGGACTAGACTAGATGATGCTGATGACTGTATGAAGCATGTTGCACAGGGAGCTGGGGATCCACCCTGGCTGCTGGGGCCCGTTTCCATACGCTGTAGGTCTTTCCTCCTCCTTTGTGTAATCCTAGTCCCTGGAGGGCTCAGGTTCTGAGGTTTTGTACATGTTTTATCTTCTTGTGCATATACTCATCTTGATTTTCCTCTGTATCTTCTGCCTTGGACTGGAGGCTCCTTCGGGTGTGGGGTGACATGTCCCCGGCAGGACAGCTTCCCAAGACATCCTTCAACCCAGGCCTTCCCAGGCCTGCAACCCAACAAGGCAGGGCCACATATCTGCCTCCTTTCACATGCAAGCCAAGCTTACTGGCAAGTTGCCATCCAGCTGGGGACCTCTCCTGAAGCCCTGCATAGCCCCTTCCCTCCTGCCTCTCTGGAAATTTCACCCACCAGTGTCCACAATTCCTGTAAAGATAAGCCAGTTCTGTGAGTTTGGCCACACCTGACTCAGTTGGGGTGGGTGGAGAGAGGAGGGGGGCAGTGCTTCGTACCAACCTTGCACCTTAGACAACAGGCTCCAAGCCAGAGCCGGCATTCATGAACCATGAAGTTTCCACTCATAAATCCATGGATGCTTCCAGCACCTGCCCTTCTGCCTGTCCCATCCCTAGCCACCTGCCAGCTAGAGGCTCAGTGTTGACAACAGCTAACAGAGACCCAGCCACGGGGATGAGGCCAGGGCCAGAACTACAGTTTCCCAGAATGCATGTGAAAGAGTGATAGCAAGCAGGCTACTTGGCAGGACACAGAGGCCAATACTCAGATGTGGAGCAAGGCAGGACCCTTTCATGGTTGTGGGGGCCACTGGACTCAGCTTTGAGGTGTTTGGCCAGACTCTACACGTTACGAGTCAGGACTGTTTTACATGGAAGCGACAGAAACCAAACTCAGACCACCTTAGACAACTCCATTAGTTTCCCGAGGCTGCTGTGACAAATTACCCAACCTTGGTGGCTTTAAATGACGGAAATTTATTCTCACAGCTCTAAAGGCCAAAAGTCCAAAATCATGGTGTAAGCAGAGCTGCGCTCCCCCCAGAGCAGAAGCTCTAGGTGAGAATCCATTCCTGGCCTCTTCTAGCTTCGGTGGCTGCCCACATTCCTTGGCTTGTGACCACATCACTCCTGTCTCTGCCTGTGTCTTCACAGCACCCTCTCTTCTGTATGTCTATCTAATCTCCCCCTGCCTCTCTTTAACAAAGATGCACAAGACTGCATTTACAGCTCCCTCTGATAATCCAAGACAAGTGCCTCCTCTCAAGATCCTTAATTCAATCACATCTTTTGCCATAGAAGGTAATATTCACTCTTTTGCCTACAAATAAGGTAACATCCACAGGTTCCAGGGATTAGGGTAAGGACAAATCTTTGGAGCCACCATTCAGCCCATTACAGCAACAAAACCCTACAAAAGTCAACTGTCCCAGAGGTGGCAAGACGATGGCCTCTGCATGTCACAGGGCCTTGTCCCTTCTTTTGGCTTCTATCTCCAGAGTTGGCTAGGTCCATGCCCCAGACAGCCTCAAGCCTCCCACAGGAAATGTTCACTCTGGGAAAAAAAACCAGAAAGCCAGGCTGACACGGGGGCCCTGTGACCTTTCATTTTCCCCCTGCACCCAACAAGGAAGCCTATTTTCCTTGCACGTTGTCTGATGTTAGAGGCTCCATTTGATTAAACCCCATGCCTGAGCTGGAGAGAAGTACTGAAGGAAGACAGCCAGCTGCTATGGAACAACTTTGCTATTTTCCATTACGTTCCACTCACTTTTATCTTCCCAATCTTTTGAAAGGCATATGCCTATATTTCACTCTATCTGAGTAAAAAATGGAAGTAGTAGAGTTTAACACACTCTCACATAAAGCACATAACTTAGCATTGTGTGCTTGGGCTACCACACAGTGGTGGTAAACAGGGTAAGGCAATGCTTTCACTTGACCACACACCCCCGCCCCCCCCCACTCTGCTCCAGGTGTCCATTCCCACACAGGTGTAGGTGGCTGAGAACATTCCTCCTTTGTGAAGTGGGAACAGGTTAGACTCTGAGCTTCGCTCTGTCCAACACCCCTCCTTTTTCCACTGGAAAACTGTCCTTCCCATTCCATGTGATCTTGGTGGGCTGACATCACTCTCCAGGCCACAAATCCTTGGAAAGAGAAGCGCCTTTCTCTGCTGAAGAGTGCTAAAGGAGAGACTGTAGATATGGGGCTACTGGTAGCATCCTTGCCTACCCTGTGGTGAGAGCCTATCTGGCCTCAGAGGGGAACACAGACCAGCAGGGGTAACATCATTTGAACCCCTGGAGACAGCTGTACCTGAAGCCCAAATTGCTCAGATGCCCAAGCCAGTTTGATCTGTTTGGTTCCAATCAGGAGAGTACTGGCTGAAC
Source organism: Globicephala melas (assembly GCF_963455315.2). Classification (NCBI taxonomy): domain Eukaryota; kingdom Metazoa; phylum Chordata; class Mammalia; order Artiodactyla; family Delphinidae; genus Globicephala; species Globicephala melas. The sequence continues at coordinate 56,510,024 of NC_083328.1, read as the reverse complement.
CTGGAGGCTGGTTGACAGCTGCCCCATGCAGTGTCTGTGGGTTTGGTATGAGTTGTTAACTACAGTCTCAGAGCCAGTGGCTCTTTTTCTGGTCAGGGCAGCCCCAGGCCTGGGCTTCGGCGTGGTCTGTACCTAACCCCTGTGGCTTAGGTCGGGTTCTCCAGAAGTGAAGCCCAAGACAGGGATTCTCAGACCATGATTTATTGGAGGGAGTGCCCTCAGGGGAACCTCTAAGTGAGGAAAGCAGGAGTGGGCAGGGGAAGGAGCTGAAGTAGGATGTGGTCTCAGCTGGGATCCAGCCTCAGCCTGATCCCAGAGGGAACTCTGAAGCATGACTGGCACACATAACTATCCCCCGAGGCACGCAGGCCAAGCCTCTGAACTCCTGCCTCAGTCAGTCACTGGCCACCTCTGGGAGCAGAGTGTAACCTTATAGGCACTTCTTCTAGAAAAGGGGTCAGCTGTGAGCTGTGTTAGCAGCCAACATCCCCAGCAGCTTGTGGATGGGTTGCACTAGCCCAGAGAGTTCTGAGCAAGGCACCAAAAGCCTCCACTTCAACCTGTCTTGTGATCCTGTTACAGCAAAATTAAAAATGTTTTCCCTCTCCTGAGAACAAGGAAAATAAAGGGAACAGTGAAGAGGCTAGAGAAGAAACATAACCTGGCCTGAAAGAGTTAATCACTCCTAGTTTTATTTTAACTGTTACTAATCTGTAGTGTGTAACTAGATTTGTACTTCACAAAGCTAACCTATTTTTTTTTTTTTTTGGCTGTGTTGGGTCTTCGTTGCTGCGAGCAGGGGTTGCTCTTCGTTGCCATGTGCGGGCTTCGCACTGTGGTGGCTTCTCTTGTTGCGGAGCACGGGCTCTAGGCGCACAGGCTTCAGTAGTTGTGGCATACGAGGTCAGTAGTTGTGGCACACGGGCTCAGTAGCTGTGGCTCGCAGGCTCTAGAGTACAGACTCAGTAGTTGTGGCGCACAGGCTTAGTTGTTCCACAGCATGTGGGATCTTCCTGGACCAGGGCTCGAACCCGTGTCCCCTGCATTGGCAGGCAGATTCTTAGCCACTGCACCACCAGGAAAGTCCTAACCTATCACTCTTTAACACTATGTGAATTACATCCTGCACTCCCTTGTAGCAAATCACCCCTTGTAGCTGTCTGCATTTCAGAAAGGAGGTCGCAGGCTGATAACCCAGAGACTAATAGACCCAATTACTGGGTTGCCTGACGCCAGCAGTGGCTGTTTTGAAATAGTGCAAGAAGAAGAATGCAAGAACTTCAGTATTTTGATCCTTATCACTCACTTCAGGACTGTGAACTCCCCCTATAAGAATCCCTGTAATTCCCCAAGGAAGGTGGGGCACAGTTCTTGAGGCGCTAGCCTACTGTGTCTTCCCTTTGCCTGGCAAAGAAAAAAGCCTCTCTATTTCTTATCTTCCAAATCTCTGTCTCCATATTTCTATTCAGCATCGGTGCATAGGGAGACAAGGTTTGGCAACAGTCCCTGCCAAATCTCAACCAAGTTTGAGAAGGAGCAGTCCAGAGACACGTTAACTCATCAGGAGTCCCCAAGCTTTTGAGGAAGGCTTAGTACCTTGTCCCCATTGTTCTGCCCTCTCCGCCCAAAACTCCTCCACAGAACTGCAATTTAACACGATGCCCTTGGCATTCTCTGGGTCCACACTGGCCACAGTGTTTATAAAAAGCTTTATGATAAATTTCCCTCAGCTCAAGGAAAGAATTTGACGCTCCACGTGGACAGAAACATAAATTATGCAGAAATCAAAAAACAAAACCACCATCTTTCAAGTGTCTATCAGGGCGAGGCTCTGTGTGCACGGAGGTAGGGCTTCCCTAAGTGAGAACAGCAGGTGATCCCGGGGCTCCCAGGAACACCATAAGTGGAAGTGTGTCAATCAGGGCCTATGTTTGGCTGCAAATAACAGACACCTGGGGAGAAACTGGCTTAAACAAATTAGGGGTATAATTTTTCTCACATAATAAAGTCCAGAGGAAGGTAGACGGGCTGGTGAGCCACAATGTCATATGGTTCCACTTTCAAGATGGTGCCCATGCTCCCAGGCATTGCCTCCAAGTTTTGGGCAAAAAAAGGGGAGGGTTGAGGCCAGAGGCTAAAGGGCCCAGTCAGCAAGTCTACTCCTTTTTAAAGAGCTCTCCGGGAAGCCTTATCTGTGAATTTCACTCACTGGCCAGAAATGTGTCACATGAACACCCCCTAACTGCAAGGGAGGCTGGGACATGTACTGTGTTTATCTGATTACTAGCAGAGAATGAAAGAATAAACAAAAGCAACCAAAGTCCCTGCCACTAGGACCTGAGAGGTGATTCAGTTCAGCATCCACAGGTGAGAAGATGATGCCTGGAGAGGTTCTGAGGCCACCCAAGTTCTTGGAGGCCAGCAGAGGCACACCCTGTGGCTGACCTTGGTCTCCAGCCTCCCAGGACACAGATCACATGAAAGCAAGGCCAGTCTCAGTGCACATGGATTTATTGAGTTATGGATGCCATTCCTAGTGCCAGGTTGAACCACTGGGAAGATGGCCATATGACCAGTGCAATGTAGGGAACTGGATTCTCACTCTAGGTGGTGTCCCACAAGCAGCATATCGTGGACAGAAAACACTCTGACAACGTTAGTTATGGGGTGCAGGTGGCTATCATGATGGGTGGTGCCTAACTGGGAGGATGCCATGACGGCTGGAGTAGTAAAGGGAGTTTTGCCTACAAGTCTGTTCAGAGAGAGTTTTGCCTACAAGTCTGTTTAAGTCTAGCCTTAAAGCATGATAAAAGTGTCCAGACCTGCAAAGGGCAGTAAGGCAAGAGCACTGGGGCCAGCTTGGGAGGTAAGCCAGTCCCTTTTCAGTGGGGCAGTAGGTCACCAATGAGGCCCAGTATCCCAGGCAGGGTGGGACAGTTGGCTGTTGTCCAAGGTCTGCTGTTCTCATCAGAGCAGGGGCTGGAGAACCAGAACAGGGAGCACGGAGAGCATGGAGCTCCCCTCCAGGGACGCATCTGCAGAGGACACCTTGGCAGATGAGAGCAGAGTATGAACTTGGGCAAAAGCCTGGCTCTGCTCTCTGCCACCCCCACTATCCCAGGCCATTCACGCCTCCATCTAGGCCCAACTGGCATGGAAGGGTGGAAAGAGGCAGTGCAGGAGCTGCCACCTCACCATCCCCTCCCTGAACCTACCTGTAGGAGGCTGTGCTCAGGGTCCTGGTGGGGGTCCAGCTGGTCGTGTAGGACTGAGGGCCACCCACCGTCAAAGGCCTGTATGGCTCTATCTATGGAGGGAGGGGTGCAGGATGGGCTTGGCTGAGAAACCCTAGCACAGGGCCCAGCTCCTGAAGGACAAACTGAGACCCTTGGCATCCTGCGTGGGCCCTCCCCAGATAGAAATGGGAAGATAGGACGTCCGCAAGGCTTTTGGAATGGAAGGTGCTGGGCGAGGAATAACAAAATAAAAACAATTGTGTTAAGAGTGCCTTACATACTGTAGTCTTCTATCCTCACAGGAGCCTGACAATTATCATCCCCATTTTACAGATGGACACAAAAAGGCTTAGAGGAATTTAACTCTCAGCTAAGTAAGTGGCAGAGTCAGCCTTCAAACCCAGGCCCTCTAACTCCCAAAGTGGTCAGCGAACCACCCAGCTACTCAGACCCGAAAGGCAAGATCTTTAATGGGGGGAGTTGGCTATGCGTGGCGGAAGCAGGAATCTCGCCTTGTTCCATTCCAGGGCCTCGGAAACTTGTTTTAACCGCCCCAACTTCCTGCCCGCAGGGGCACCAGCCTAGACTACCCTAGGATTCTACTTTGGTCTGTGACTTGGTCTCCGGAACCAGCTGGGCGCAGATTGCCCAAGGGGCAAGACGACAGCAGAGGGGGTAAGTGGGCCTACAAGGCTGCCTCTGGGGGCCTCAGTTTCCTCAGCGCCAGCTAGGCAGCTTGGGAGGGGGCAGAAAGCCCCGACTGGACTCCCTTCCCGCCCCGCCCGGGCCCCTCACCCAAGCAGCGGTTCCTTGTGAAGAGCCCCCGGAAGACTTCGCACTCCTCGCGCCGGTTTCCGCTAGCTCCGCAGTCGCACCAGGGTGCCACGCGCGCGCTAGCGTTGTCCACGTAGTTGGGGGTGACGGCGGTGCCTGCCGAGACCCGGAAAGCAGGATAATCGGCCCACCCGGATAGAGGCATTCCCAGGAGAGCCCCCGCCCCAGCAGGGATCTGGGCGGTGCATACCCACGAGGCCGGCGTAGGCGCGCAGGCAGCTAGGGATCTGGTCTCGAAGGCAGCCGTCCAGGTTGCTGGGGGCAGGCGCGCAGGAAGCCTGGAAGGCCAAGAGGCGGGGCCTGCGCGGGGCGGTCCGAAGGCGGTGAGTGGGAGGTAAGTGGGACCCGCCCCCCACCCGCCAGCCCCGCCCCCTCCCTCTACTCCACCTCCTCCAGCACCTGCAGACCCGGCTGTGCTCGCAGGCGTCTAAGGGCGCGAGGCAGGAGGGCGGGGCCGGTTCAGGACCCGAGAAGGCGCAGGAGGGCACGAAGGTCTGGCGCCGGCGCTCGGCACATGCGGGGCCGCCGCACGGGCAGAAGAGCAGCGCGTGGGTAAGCTCGGGCGGCCCGCGGGCGAAGAAGCGGCGCAGGGCGCGGCGGCAGCGGGCGCGGGGGCAGCTCCCCGGCGCGGCCCGACCCAGGCACTGCACCACGTATGCGGTGCGCAACCGCTGGCATCGCGCATCCGCGGTGCACGCGTCGGCCGCGTCCACGCATCGGTTCGGTGCGACAGCGCTCGGTGACCCTGGTGGAGCGGCGGGCAGGCTGTGGTTGTTGACGTTCCTTACACACACACACTTCACCTCCGCCTCCCAGTCAGGGCCTCCGAAGATGCGGGGTGCTCAAAACTCGAGGTGGGCAGAATGTGACCCGAATGCGTGAGCGACTGGTACTGACTGACCTTCCGTTGTGGAGCTGGGCAGTGGCGGGGTCAGGGATTTCCTGCAGCACGTCTGGGGTGGATGGGGCGCGTCGAGGCTGGGCCTGGCCTCCCGCAGAAGCTGAGGCCCACCCTCCGCAGGCACCACCCCTCGCCCATCCAAAGAGAGGTCCATGAGATTCCTCTCATTCTCCTGGGCCCCATCTGACACGGAAAACAGCAAGGCTTCTGGGACCTGACTCATGGAGACTTATCAGAAATGGTGCTGAGGACAGTGGCCGCTCCTCTTCTGCTCTGACATGCCGGGACGCCTGACCTTTCTTCTCCTTCCCCCTCCCCCTTGGAGACCCTTTGAGTGGCCTGTAGGCTTCAGGTTCTCCTTTCTTCTTGACCTTCTCTTGTGCCTCCTCCTGCCCCCTGCCTCTGCGTCTTCCCCCTCCATCCTCTTCTGGTGCTCCCTCCTCACCGATCTAACTGTTGCTGCCCCATCTGGATGGACTCTGGTTTCCTCCTGGGCTCTCCACTCTCCACTAGCCAGATAAAAAGATTCCCCACTAGGGCTCTGGGCACTGGAGCAATTTAGGCCTGGCTGCCAGGGTGTGGATTCAAGAGAAGTCCCAGATGGCAGGCCACAGGGCTCTGTCCTTAGCCACAGGGCACTCCACTGGGGGCAGAGAGTGTGCCTGGCACAGCCCAGTCACACACCAGGGGTCTGTTGGGCAGAGGGTGAGCTTTATCCAGAAGTGCTATGGGCCACATCTAAATCCAGCCAAGCTAGGGTCTTTGGAGGTCAGAACTTGGCAGCCCCTTCCTAGGACCTCAGTCACAAAACGAGGCTACCCCCGTCCCTCGGTGCTCTCAGCCTCCAGGAACCTTGCTCAGGTGAGAAGCCTCTGGCACCAAAGTTTGAGGGAAGTTTCGCAACCTGGTTCAACACCCATCTCGCTCTGTGTGTGTGTGTGTGTGTGTGTGTGTGTGTGTGTGTGTGTGTGTGTGTCTGGCACTGGCCATCTCTTTTGGGTGGCTGTGGAGGAAGGTAGAATAGACACTGAGGGCTTGGAATAGGTCTGTAAGTGGACGGGATGGACAGGAGAGGGGGAAGCCTTTCCTTTCTCTCTCCTTTCCTCCCCTCCAGTCTCCTTCCCTCCCTTCCAGGACTCCAGAGCAGCAGGCAAACTTTGCCCTTCTCTCCCAGCCAAGCCCTCACATCCCCAGGCTGCAGCCACACACAGCAGCACCTAGTGTCTCCTGAGATCTTGGTTCCACTTCTGTTCCTTTGCTTACCTGTTTCCCTCCACCAGGAGCACCCTTACTTCATGTTCACCCTCAAAACAGCACATCTCAGCTCCAAAATCTCCTCTGCCTTGAACGTTTGCCAGATTCCTTTCTCCTCAACCTACACCACCTGGTAAAGTGACCCCTCCCTCCATGATGACCCAGGTGAGGAAGGGGTAGTCCAAGCAGGTGGAACAGCAGATGCATGGCATGGAGACACTGAAGATGCAGGGCAAGGTATCAATGTGAAGCTGCAAGACTGAAGGTGGAGGGCTGGGGCTGGGGGAAGGGTAATAGAGGCGGGAGAGCAGGCAATAGGAAAAAGAAAGTTTCTGGGGCAGAGCTACCAAGGCGAGACTTGGGAGACTTAGGAGGCCGTGGCTCTGTGGGACCCAAAAGCTGGAGGCGGGGTGCTGTGTCCCCACACCTCGAGCACAGGTGTCTCATTGGTGCCCCTTCCTGCATTTCAGCTTTTCCTAGAATCACCTTCTTGCCTTGTGCTTGAGGAGGGAAGAGGATCAGGGACAGAGAAGCCGAGGTTCAGAGGTCTCGGGGAGAAGGCAGGCACTCACCTAGAAGCAGTAGCAGCAGCAACGGGGGTGCCAAGCAGCTGGCCATGCTGGGCAGCAAACAGAGGAGAGGACGACGAGAGGCAGAGCCCCAGTCAGACAGGTGCCTCCTTCCCAGCTCCCCTGAGCCATAACGAGATGGAAACCCAAGTGTCTGTGCTGACGTGCTCTTCTGGGGGGGGAGGAGCCTTTGCATCAGGAATGACTCCCCGCCCCCAATGAGTCCCCACCCAGGCTGCGCCTTCACGCAGATCTGGGAGCCACTGAATCCAGTGCCAGAATGTGCCTAGATGGATCCCACCACACCCCCCAACACACACACAGCAACGCCCACACAACAACCCAAGGAGACCTTGTCTCTCCCACGCTAAACCATTAACTCTATGAAACAACACTGTTCTTTTCCGTCTCTTATAGTTTTATTGTTAACTTTTTGTTAGCTAATTTTAGACTTGCAAAAAAGTTAGAGCATTGCAAAAATGCTAGCGTTCCCTTTATATCCCTCACCCAGTTTCCCCTAACATCAACATCTTACCTGACCATAGTACAATTATTAAAACTAGGAAATTCATGTTGGTACAAGACACTTAACTATAGACCACTTTGAATTTCCCCAGTCTTTCCACTAATGTCCTTTTTCTGTTCCAGGATCCCATCCAGCATCCCACATTGCACTTAGTCGTCATGTCACCTTAGTTTCTTCCAATCTGTGGTAGTTCCTCAGTCTTTCCTTACAAACTGGGTGCTTCCCTATGTGGCCCTGCACGGTGGGCAGTCCCCCTTCTCGAGGGAAATGCAAGCCATAAAAACTTCTTTCAGTGGCATTAACTTCTCTGTCTCATTGCTGTGTCGTCTCTATAAATCAGAATCCCACAGCGAACACAGGAGTGGGCGTTAGCAAACAGTCTCATTCAGCGCCTTCAGCTGGTAGAGTGAAAGCAAGGCCTGAGCCTTGGGGCTACTTCTCTGCTGCCAGTGGGTGATTGCAAAAATTCCCCAATTCTTCACACCCTATGAAATATGATTTTGCTTCTCCTCCCTGGAGGGGAGGTGGGGTTTGCCTCCCAATCCCTTAGAACCTGGGCTGGCCCTGTGACTTGCTTGGGCCAACAGAATGTTATGGAAGTAAATGTGCCAGTCATGGACTCTCAAGAAGCCTGACAAGCTTCCACATACTCTTCTGCAAGAGGAGATGAGTGAGGTACTTGCCTCAGGATCACAACTACTGATTTTTCTTTTTGCCTCAGGCTCCAGAAATGCCTTGGTATGGTAACTGATCCTGTCTTTAGTTAAATTTTTGATATTTTGTTCATCGTGGACTTTTGTATTAATTTTGATCTTTAAAAATATTACATTAAAATATTTCTTATCTTGATTACTTTTTGTGCCCACGGTGAATGCCTCCCTTGTCTCACTCTAATCCTGGTCCTGCTCGCTTAGAACCCTCCCCAGCTGTTATGTGAACAGGCCTGGGCTAGCCCGCTCATCCCCATCACCCTAGCCAACAGCCAGCCAACCCCAGAAGCAGCGACCAGCAGTTGACTGCAAATGTATAAGTGAGCTGAGCTGAGACCAATCGAACCACCAGCTGACTTGCCAATTCACAGAATTGGTTATTGTTTTAAGCTACTAAGTTTTGGGGTGGTTTTGTTATGTAGCAACAGCTGATAAAGAAGGTCACTCAGCAACTTTTGCATGAAGCAAGGGGAGAGAGTAAATGGCTGTTCAGGGTGTCCAGGGGAGGCAGGAGAGGTGGAGCAAAGGGAACATTCAAGCTAGGCAACACCATCCTATGCCCCGATACATACGGGGCCTGGCTGTCATCTGAGGCTCCACCCACCAGCCACCACCCTTTGTCACCCTCAGGGAGCGCCATGGTGTTGAATTTACAGACAGAAAAGACAGAAGTCCCAGGGCAACATGTCTCTCTTCTGACTTCTACTTAGGTGTCCTTTTGAAAATGGCTTCCTTTGTCCCCTCCCATGGAATGGAGGAGAGGCTGATTAATGTCCAAAGTAAGGGGACTGCAGCAGGCCCCATGCTTCTCTGAAACCTCACCTAAGGACTAGGAGTGGGGTGGGGCTGAGGAAGCATCTGAGGGAAAAGAGAGGGTAGGAGATGGCAGGAAGGAAGGTCCCAAGGATTTTGTTTGTTTGTTTTGCAGGGGCCAGGCTCCAGGGAAGTGGACTCAGTCTGAAATGTAGGACCCCTGGAGTCCAGGCTTCTGTCCCAGCAGTCACTGCCCTCCAAAGAGCTAGGTCCGAATAAAGTGAGTGTAGCAGACACACCTAGGCTGCCAGGACACAGGCCTCTCTGGGTGCCCAGCATGACCCAGCGCCCCCTAGTGACAGGAGGTCAGTGACTACATGACCTTCCCTCCTGGGACTGATGGATTCTCGCTTGAGCTGGAGGGTGTACCCTAGCAGGATCCCGCAGCCCTAAGGAATGGGGACAGCACTGCGCAAATTTTGATGAGGCTCCAGGGTCCTGGAGTAGGTGGTGTGGCGGTAACTCAGGGAAGAAATTTCGAAGCTGCCCAAAGGTGCAAGAGGTCTGCTGACTCGCTGGCTCCGCCCCTGGGGGGCGGGGTCCAAGTTCCTGGTGTGGCTGTCAGTAGCCACCTGTCCTTAAGTCTTCTCATCTCAGGAGTCACTTTTCACCAGAGACAGGATCTTGGCTTTTGGACTCTACCTGCTGAGAATGGCATGGGGTGGGGGGGGGGGGATCATCCCCTGAGGGCTGGGACCCCAGATTGCAAGTCATGCGTCAGGGACCCCCTGTCCTCCCTCAGGGAAAACCAGTGACCCAGGAAGAGCCAGAACTTCTTCCTCCCCTGCCCCAGGGACCTCCAGCATCTGGCCCCAGACAACAGCTTCTCCACGTGGCCTGTCTCATTTCCATACTATAAGCTCAAAAACCTCAGAGTGGGACTTCCCTGGTGGTCCGGTGGCTAAGACTTTGCACTCCCATTGCAGGGGGCCCTGGTTCGCTCCCTGGTCGGAGAACTAGATCCCACAAGCCGCAACTAAGAGTTCACATGCTGCAAATAAAGATCCCACGTGCCACAACAAAGATCCTGCATGTCGCAACTAAGACCCAACGCAGCCAAATAAATATTAAAAAAAAAACTCAGAGTAAGGGACTGTGAGATGAGGGGCAAGAGGTGGATGGGTGAGCAATGGGAAGTGGAGGGCCCCACCTACCTTGGGGGTACAAGCAGGGCCGTGGGTCACAGGCTTCTCAAGGTGGCTGTTGGGCTCTGACAGAGTTCTCAAGGTCTGCGGAGCAATAGGTGGGGGAAGAGTGCTGTGAACATAGGTGGCAAGAGTCCCTGATGCAGGGTGGGGCACAGGGGCTCAAGGTGGCTGGGTGCTAAGTGGAGAGGAGGGGGCCCATCTGGAAGGAGGCAGAAGACAAGAGCCTGTCCCTTTCCTTCCCTCCCCATCTCCCACTGTGCCTCACGCACCCAGGGCCTGGGGCTCTGCAGTGGCTGTCAGGCCCAACTCCATTGGGTGAACACTGCCTAGAGGGTGGCCCCTGCATGGGCCATCTTTGGGTCTGAGCAGTGGATGAGAGGCCAGGAGATTGAGACAGTGACCGTTAGTAGGGACCCTGGGGCTTCTTCCCTGCAGCCAGAGGCTTGCACCCAGTTTGTTCTGTCCAGCTCACTTCCTGCTCCCTCCTGAGAGGAGCCCTTGGGGTCCAGGCTCCAGTTGAGACTCATGCTTTCCCAGGGCCTCTGACACTTCCTCTCTCCAGCCCTGATATTTCTCCTAAGCTCTGGAACCACCCCAGCATCCTCCAGATGTTGGCATCACTCAGGTCCCAAAGAGGGGCGGACTTCCTTCCCCAGTGGTACCTGTATTTGTGCTCCTTGTCATTGGGTGGCCCTGCTGCCCTTGATGACTCCAAGCTATGCTCAGCTGCTCACATCCCATCTCCCAGGGCCTTACCACTTCCTTTGATGTCTTTTGGAAACAGTCTCCTCAATACTTCACCTGGCTGATGACATGTGTTTGCTGCCCCCCCGTAAGCCCCCAGTGATGACACACCAAGCTCTGACCACCTTGATCCTCTGCTCACAGACCCATAATCAACACTAATTGTGTCAAGGCCCTCTCAGCTGGTGCCCTGCCCCTGTTTGGGATGCCCTCTTCCTCCATCTCCAGCCCAAACTTTGCCCTCTCCCTCAGCTTGCCCAGAACGCTCCCAAGGCTAGGCTGTGTCAGATGTGGTCACAGGGCTCATGCCTTGCCCAGCGCCCAGTGAAGGGGCAGCCCTAGACTGACCATGCTTGGTATCATGTGACCCTCATCCCAGGTCGTGGAGAACTGGGTTAGGGGCAGGCCCTTGGCACAAGGGCAGCCAGCACCATAGCTGCCCAGTGGTAGCGAAAGGAAAGATGTGCTGGGCCCTGCATTTGGGAACTTGAAGGGGTAACAGCAGAGATTTAGGCAGAGGAAATGCCAGAAGGCTGAAAGCTCATGAGAGAGAAGCTGGAGAGGCCTTGAAGGGTACATTGGAGCAGGAATTGCATTATAAGCTGGTGAAAAAACAGGGCAAAGTCAAGGATGAGGCAGTCTCTTGGTGGGAGAAAAGATATGGACAAGAGGTACTGAATCCCAGCAGTGGGGACCAGGGTAGAGGGCCCTGCATGGATCCACGCCTTTGGCTTCACTGGAAGGCCACTGGGGCCTTCTGCTCAATGCTTCTTTCCATTGCCTTTGCCTGCCTCTGTGCACCTGGGGGCAAGGCCTGAGGACCCCACCCCAGCTGCCCCAGGTCCAGCAGAGCTCTGAGGAGCAGGAACCTTAGCCCTCAGTGCCTACCCACTGCACGTGGGGTCCCTCCTTGAGCCCCAAAGGCATTGTTGGAGACGGAGTTCCGGGTGCCGGCAGCAGCACCAGGCCAGGCCGGCCCCAGGGAGCAGAGGCAGCAGAAAACTAAGGATCACCGCCAGCGTGAAGGTGTCCTGGTCTGTGGAGGACAGGGCATGGCTGCGTCCTGAGGTGCATCACAGGGGCCCTCCCCACTTGCCCCCCATGGACGCACTTTCAGGCTGCATAGGACCGCTGTCCACACTACCACCAAACCCTGGCTTGTCACAGAAAGGCGGAGCCCAGCCCAGAGCACAGTGGCAATTACGGTTACTATTGCAAACCTGCAGTGGAAAAGAGAAACGGAGGGTCCCACGAGATCAGGGACTTCCAAGGTCACCCCCCACACACCTTTCAGGCCACTCACCCCGTGACCATGGCAGGCGGTCAGGCAGAGCTCCAGCTCTCGGAAGGTGGTGTTCCGGCAGCGCCTTTCCTGGCACACCTATGGGCAGTGTGTGCACTGGGCAGTGAGGGGGAGTGATGCTTTGGCCTGCAGGACTCAAGTGGCAGGGAGGGGTCGGGTGGGCAGGGCTCACCATTCTAGGTCCACACTGGGTGCCTGACTCTACCAGGCCCAAATCAGGCAGGTCCAGCTGGGTGCCGGGCAGCACGAGGGCTCCCTTGCAGGTCACCTGGCGGCTGCCTAGGGGTACGGTGGAGTCCACCGGCACCATGTGTGGCGCCAGTGCACTCTGCTCCCCGCCCTGGCACTGCAGTTTCCCACACTGCGCATCGCTAGGGACGAAGTGCAGGGTAGTCAAACAGCGTGGAGTTTCTCCATACCCTCTTCCCCAGCTTCCCCTCCCTCTGCTCCCCACCTCTGCGCACAGGGCACGAAGCTGCTGTCGCTTTGCTGGCCGCAGTTCCCATGGGCGTCTCCCGCAGAGTTCACAACCTGGAAACAAGCCTCCGGGGCTGGGCGGGAGCCTGAGGAAGCATGGGCGGGACTAGGGGCGGCAGCCCAGACCTGAACCACGCCCATTCTGCCTCAGTTTTCCCCCGCCCACCTCCCCCTAGAGCATTAAACTGAGCAGGCCCGAGGATGCGGGCGGAGGGCGCGCCCTTGGTCTCACCAGGCCCCCAGAGCTGCTGGCACTGATGCTCCAGCGTGGGACACGCGCCGTCCCGGCAGTAGCCGCGGCCTCTGGCGCAGGGCGAGCCATCCAGTAGGTAAATGTCGGGGGGGCAATAGGGGGAGACGCCCGTGCAGAATTCAGGGAGGTCACAGTCGCCCGCAGACCGGCGGCAAGGCGCACCCGCCGGCTTCAGCTACGCAGGTGACCCGCGTGGAGGGAAGGCGGCGAGGCATAGAGAGAAAACGAACAGTTAGAGATCCACTTCGAGAGCGCCAATCGGACATGAGAGAGCCCTGTGGGGAGGTCCAGGCGAACCCACGCACAGAGCAGAGCCAGCACCCGCAAGGGGGACCGGAGGGCGCCGATTAGCCAAGACCAACAGGCCGGCTCCCAAGTGCCCCCAACCCTCACCCCCGAGCCTCCCATACCCTCACCAAGCAGTGTGCGCAGCAGTCCCCGTGGGTGCACTGGGCCCCCGCACGCAGCGAGCAGTTGTGGGCATGGCAGCAGGAGTCCGGGCACTCCTGGAGCCGGAAAGGCGAGGAGGGACCAGGTGAGGGTGCAGCGCCCAGACCTCCGGGGAGGGGGCAGGCGGGGACCAGCTTGGTCCCCCGGGGCTGGTCGTGCGGACCTGACCTGGCCGGCGCCGCAGTCGCACTCCTCGCCCTCTTCCACGAAGCCATTCCCGCAGTGCGCCCGGGGCACTAGGAGCCCGGAGTCCGGCGCGTTGGAGAGGCACGCGCCCCCTCCCTTGCTGAAGAAGGCGCGCAGCTGGCGGCGGCTGCAGGCGCTAAACACTCGCGGGAACGGGTGCCTACGGGCGGGGGAGGGCGTCGGGCATACGGGGACCACCCCCTGCCAACCCCTGCTGGGCTCCAGTCCCCTCCCCCCGGCACACAGGTGCTTGGCTACGCAGCCGCCGGATGCGCGAACACCGCCTGAGCAACTGGCGGCTAGAATTCTCTAGAGGCAGAGCCCAGAGAGGGTAAGTAACTCTCGCAAAGTCACACGGCGAGCGCGAGGCGGGAGCGTGTGACGCCAAGAGCGAGCAGCCCAGGACCCAAGGTCGAATCCCAACCCAGCGCCTCTCCTCCCGGCGTTGGAGTCACCTCGCAAGTTTGTCCGAAAATAATTTATCATATCATGAGAATCCACTTTGCCTGCGTTCCCTACACTTCAGCCTCATAAACAACCCTCAGGGCAGGCACTATTATCATCATCCCCATTTCACAGAAGAAGAAACTGAGGGATAACCGTTTCGCCCAAAGAAATGCAGCTGAGGAAGGCCCGGGTCCCGCGAAGCCTGTCCTGCAGCCCCGCCCCCGCCCCGGCGCGGGTACCGGGTAGCTGCGGCCATCACGCAGCCGCCCTGCTCCGCCGCTGCCTCCACGCAGCAGCCGTCGGGGTCGTGGCTGAGGCCGAGGCTGTGGCCTATCTCGTGGGCCATGGTGGCTGCAGCACCAATGGGGAGCTCCGAGTGGTCCTGGGAGGGCGTGGGGACGGTCACTGCGGGCTGTGGAGACCACCCCCCAGCACCTCTCCTCCTCCTCCCGTCCCAGGTGGCGCTCACGGTGCTCACGCCTCCAGAGCTCTCCGCGCGGCACATGCCCTCGACCGGCGCCAGGCCCACGGTGACGCCCTGGAAGGCGCGGCCCCTGAGGGAGGAGCGCGGCTTGACCGGGCGGGCCGGGAGTCCGGGCCGCCCGGCCGGGACCGCGTAGGGGTCGGAGGCACCCACGTGAGCAGCTGAGCCGAGTCATGTGGCTGCCGTGCCCACAGTCCCTGGCGCCACTGCAGGAAGGCCCAGAGCGTGGCGTTCGCGTCTGGCGTGACGCGGCTCTGGTCCTCCTCGGTCCACACTTCCAGGCCGGTCAGCGCCACCTGAATGTCCAGAGTCCTGAGAATCTGCGGGCGCGGCGAGGCAGGGCTGAAGTGGGGGACCGCCGCGGTGCCCGTGCTCCTCCATGGGAGCGCCCCTCTTTCTTCCCCTCCGTTCCCTCTCCCCATCTCCAAGCCTGCCCCTGTCGTGGTCACCCCAAAAGTGCTCTTCCCCCCACCGACCCAACCTGATCCACATAGCTGGCGACCTCCAGAAGACGCTGTTTGGTGTGGTTCAAGTTCCGGTGCTGGGTCAAGAACTAGAAAAACAGCAAGTAATACCGCGTGTGAGGATGGGCTGCGCTCACCCCATCCAGGCCTGCCAACCCCCTTGGGGCTTCTCTCACCAGGGTGTGATCCGCCACTATGTACAGCTCCAGGTACCTCGGGCTCCCCAAGGACTCCCGCCTCTCCTGGGGAGGCGGCAATGGTGACCCTGAGTGGCAGGCTGCTGGGCTTGAGCCCTGACCACCAACCCCAATTCCCAGAAAGCACAAAGTTAACTTTAAAATTTTGCTAGAACTTGTTCCTTCAGCCTCCAAATAAAAATGTCAGGACAGGAGGCCCTGAATTGGGGCTGCACATTCCTGTGTCTTCTGATTTTAAAGGGCTCTGGATACTGCATTCCTACCCCCACCCCTGCCCGTGCTCCTGACCCTGATCTGGGTGGCACACGAAAGCCTGGCCATGTCCCTTTTGTCCCCAGGGTCCCTGTAGCCACAGGCCCCTTTCCAGCTGAGCAGCTGCTCCGTCCGGAAGATCTTGTGGGTCAAGAAGTCTTTGGAGTCCCCAGCTGGCCAAGGATGCACATAATAGCTGGCATTGCTGCTGAGTGTGATCAGGCCCCTAGGGTGCAAAGGGGTACAGGGGTGGGCAGTAAGGGAACTCTTTCCCTAGCCCCAGGCCCAGCCCCTTCCCCCAGAACTCCTCACCTCATCCCAGAGCAGATGCTGAGGACTACCCAGGAGTCCAGGAAGCCCCTCACACGCCCATGGTAGTGGCAATGATCCTGGAGAGCAAAGGACCCAGCCCCAAATCTCAGCCAGGACTGAGGTGGGAGGGGCAAGAAAAAAAGCATGGTGGGGGACTGGCTCCAGCTTCTGCTTAGGAACAGGAGGAGAATGGGGGAAATGGTGGAGAGGCCCTTGGTGGGTGCATACCCCAGCACTCCTCACCCTGTCCTCAGAGTCCATGGAAGTATCTCACCGTGTGGTTGGGGAACAGCACTACTGGCTGCCCATCTGGGCTGTAGTGGGTTTCTGTGTATCCTGGAGCCAGCAGCCTGCTGGGAGGGAGTGTTGCAGAAATTACTTAATCCAGCCCTGCTTCCTCCAGGATGCCCTCTGGTCTTCCTCCCTGATAGCTAATTGAGTAGCTCTATGAGTGAGGCACAGGGCTAGCACTTAGGAAGCAGCCGAAGTGCGTCTTAGGGAAGGGACAGGAGTGACTGTGCATTGCTCAGCTCAGAAAAATCTTGGGCTAGAATGAGCAAGGTGAAGGTCAGGAAGGAGCCTTGGTAATGGCTTAGATGTGGAAATGGGCGTGTGGGAAGCACCAGGGAGGAACAGGAACATGGGAACGTTTGTGGCTCCCCTAGGACCTGTGACAGGCAGCTGGATCCACAGGTCAGGGGTGTTAGAAAGAGACTGGGCAGGAGGAGAGGAGTCAGGAGACACTGCCGAGGAGGTGCGACTTGGAGCCAAGGAAGTGTGTGAACTCCCTAGGTGGCCCTGGCTGCTGCCTACCCTTGTTGGGCATCTGGACAACCCTCTAGCCCACCTCCTCCCATTCAGAGTTCCTTCAAATCTTCTCCTCAGGCCCCCAGGTCCCACATATCTCCCCACCTGTCCTTCACTGATGCTCACCCCCTGCTTCCAGAGAAAACAGAATCCACACCTGCTCCTGCCCTGCCCGTCTGAGCAGGGATCCTCCTCCCTTCCTTCTCCAGACCCCACTCAAGTAATTGAATTCATCTTTGGGCTCCATCTCTTCAGGATCCTTCCCACGAAGATGGATCAACCATAAGTAAATTTCTCTTCTTTAAAGAAAATCCTTCACCCCACCTCACCTTGGCCTCTTTACCCGCAGACTGCCCCCAAAGACTTGTGATGCCTGCTTCTCCACTTCCCAGTCTTACTTCCTCCTCCAGCTTTGCTCCCCCACTCCACCCACACACTCAACCTTAGGAGGGAGGTGATGTGATCACCCTTTTTTTTTTTTTTGCGGTACACGGGCCTCTCACTGTTGTGGCCTCTCCCGTTGCGGAGCACAGGCTCCAGACGCGCAGGCTCAGCGGCCATGGGTCACGGGCCCAGCCGCTCCACGGCATGTGGGATCTTCCCAGACCGGGGCACAAACCCGTGTCCCCTGCATCAGCAGGCTGATTCTCAACCACTGCGCCACCAGGGAAGCCCTGATCACCCTTTTTAACACATGGGGACATTGAACCCCAGAGAAACTATGGTTAGGCATGGTGGAACCTGAGTTCCACCTGAGTTTGTTCCCAGTGCATGGGGGAGAATAAAACATGTGTAGAGTGCTCAGAACAGTGCCTGCAATGAAATAAGCACTTGATAAATGATAGCTGTTGATAACACAGTCTAGATGGTTTCACGAACCCACGCTCCATCTTAGACATTCACCTCACCCAGCCCAGCTCTGCCTGCTCATTCACCAGCTCAGAATCTTTGGCTTTGCACCATCCTGGACACTCAGCAACAAAATGGCCTTCTGTGATCTGGCCCTGCTAGGACTCCCCAAATTTGTTTCCCCTTGCTCCCCTCCCTCAGATGGAGACTCCCCAGGCAAGCCAGACAAATTGGCACGCCCTCTTGAATGTGCCTTGACCTATGTAGCCAGTGTACCTTTGTCCCTGGCATTCCCAAAGCCTGGAGCACCCGCCCATCTTTGGAATCCATCTTGGATTCTCTTTTGACTCAGCACACCCTGTGAGCACCCACCAGGTGATGCTCACTCATTCCTGGCAGGAAGCTGACAAGATGTTTCTGGGGCCGGGATGAGAGATGTGCCCCACAGCAGGGCTGACCCAGCCTCAATAGCCCACTTCAGCCTCGAGGGAGCCAGTCATGGGCTAGCATGACTCGCCCTGTCACCTGCACCTCCTCCTCTGGGGTTCTCACCCCATCCAGCCTCCATCTAGGGTTCCCATCAGTTTCTGTCCCCAGCACTGAACCCTCCCCAGAGAGAGGGGCTATTCTTGGCTCCCAGCTCTTTCCCCGGCCTGGTACTCACTGATTCTTC
The DNA here is from genome assembly GCF_963455315.2 of Globicephala melas. Taxonomy (NCBI): domain Eukaryota; kingdom Metazoa; phylum Chordata; class Mammalia; order Artiodactyla; family Delphinidae; genus Globicephala; species Globicephala melas. Next base: position 56,492,135 of record NC_083328.1, on the reverse strand, counting down.
TCCAGCTCTAGCAGGAGCTCCTGGCCTTCAGCCTTCAAGACCACCAGCCCCACTTCTAGCTTCGAGACCTGGGCAAGAAGGAGTGTAGGGCTGAGAGGGCGGGCATCCAGGTCCCCTGCCTGCCAGGAAGCAGGAAGGATGTGGAGCTGACTGGCGAGGGAGTTCATGGGGAGAGCACAGGGGCACGGGGCAGAAGGCCCCCGCTTGCCATTGTGGGTGTGGATGGGTGTGGGGTGAGAACTTGCAAAGGTGCTTTCAAACTCAGAATGGTTGTTGTTCTGACAGCAGCCATTTGACAGAGCCTGCTAGGTGCACTCCACATCCTCCCTGGAGAGACAAGTGGTCTCAGAAAGATGCCATGCCTTGCCCAAGGTTACTGGTCTCTTCCTCTGGTCTTCCCTCCTCTTTCATGCCCAGAAGCCTTCCTCTAAGCAGGGAGGAGAGTGGGGTCCTGAAGACATTGATGCGGGAGAGTGGGGTAGCCACGGCTCAGGCCTCCTCACAACCTCTCCTTTCTGTACCTTGCTGTTCCCCACTCCCTGTAGAATTCAGACTTAGTACCTCCACCTCCAATGCTGACTAGCTGCCCACCCCCCCAAATTTTCCTACGCCTCTAGCAGGCTCACCCCACACCTGCTTCACTGAGCCCGTGAGATAAACACTGACTCACACGCCTTGCCAAGAGAAAAACTCTGGTTTTCTTGGCTAGATGTCAGGAGGGTGGGCCTGGGCCAGCCTGCCCACCTCTCCTTCGCCTACCCTCTTTGCCGCTTCCACCCTGTGGGAATACCCCATCTGCCCGCTTTGTCCACTCCCTGGCTGGGGGCCCAGAGCTGGAGCGGGCCAGGAGCCTCCTGGAGAGCAGCTGTGTCCTTGGAATGCTGGCCCCCACTTTTGCTGGCCCTTCCCTTTTATCCCACAATGCACTGGCCTGGGCCCCAGGCCAAGAGGCTCAGAGTCTTATGGAGGGGGCCTTCCTCTGCAGGTGGGGAGCAAATAGTCCCCTCCCCCAGCCAAAGGCCGCCCTAGGCCCCAAGCATGAGCTCATGTGGCCGGAATGCCATTTGTTTTATTGGAGAAAGATTTGCACGGAGGAAAGTAGGCAGCCCAGATGGAAAGCTTCCTCTTGCCCCACCCCCATCCCTCTCTCTGTCCCTCTGCAGCCCCTGCTGTCCTCATTTCTTGCCCTCCTGGTGACCCTGCCCTTCACCATGCACTCCATCTCCAACCTAAAATGTAGGTGTTTCCTGCCTCTGGGACAGGACACCCTGCCACTCTGTCTGCTGTCCTCATCTTGGCAGACTTCCCAGGGACAGAAAAATTGAGGAAAGCAAATTCCCTCTGGCACTCCCCTCCTATTTGGTCACAGCCCAGGCCAGGCCCAGAGGGACGTCCGCAGTCAGGGTGGTTTCAGCATGTGATGTCCCTTCCCCTATGCCAGTGATGAACAATCTCAAAGCTCGGGCTGGCACCATGCTGACCACTTGAATGGGGGCCCTGAGGGTCTGGGGGACCCAGTGAGGGCCCTAGGTTGAGAGTTGCTGGGCCTGTGGCGGCCCCCCGGCCTACACGGCAGTGCTCTCCTGCCTTCCTCCTTGCAGGCTTGGACAGTGGATTGTCTTCTCTTTCCTGAAAATTCATGATGAAAAGGGTGCTCTAGGCTTGGGGAACATTGGCCAATGGTTTCTTCTGGGTTAAAGAGCTGTGTGACCTTGGGCAGTTTCTCCAGCCTCTCTGGGCTTCAGTTTGCCCCTCTGTGAAATGGGCATACAAAGGCTGTTGGTCTCCATGCAGCACAGCTGTGTGGCACATACAGATGGGGGCAAGGTTATTCTGAAAGTGTGTGATGGATGGCCGTTGGGAGGAGACTGGGACAGAGCATCCAGAAGAAGCAAAACAGGGTGGGCTTGCATTTGGGGGCACTAGGAGAGAGTGACTACTGGGCAGAAGTGGCGTGAGCCAGTGAGACAAGTTTCAGGCCCCTAAATGGCAGGGTCCTGGAGAGGACAGCAATTCATCCACAGGGTCACATGTTCTGGTAAACTTCGCAAAAGGAAGATATTTTGGTGTTTTCTTAAAGAGGTCCTTGAAAAGCTTCTGGCCCCACCTCTGCCTGATGGGGTGGAGGTGGCCTGAATAACACTGGGAAGAGATGGTTAAGGAGGAGGTGGGGGAGAGGAAACTGGAAAATGACTTCCATGTGTGCAGCCTCTCTCCAGCTAGACGTCTCCCACCTGCCCCTGCCAAACCTTCGGGGAGGGGCCTGAAGGACTCTGGGGATCTAGGGACCCCAGCGAAACTGCCACGCTGATATCTGGGGAGGGGCAAAGGGGCTGAGAGACCCTGGGCCTCTGCAGAGTAAGGGATGACCTGGCACTGACCGGCTGCTCCAGGGTGACCATGTGCCGGGGTCGTCCATCCAGAACCCAGTGCAGGGTGACTGGCTCTCCAGGGGTGTTTCCTGGGGAGAGGACAGAGCACAGGGTGAGGGGAACCTGAGGGACATAGGGAAATTGGAGACAACAGAGGGATAGAGTTAGAGGATGTCAGCAGGCAGGAACAGGAGACTCCATCTTCAATACTCAAAAGTTTAGCCTGGGGCTTCCCTGGTGGCGCAGTGGTTGAGAGTCCGCTTGCCGATGCAGGGGACACGGGTTCGTGCCCCGGTCTGGGAAGATCCCACGTGCCGCGGAGCAGCTGGGCCCGTGAGCCATGGCCGCTGAGCCTGCGCGTCCGGAGCCTCTGCTCCGCAACGGGAGAGGCCACAATAGTGAGAGGCCCGTGTACCACAAAAAAAAAAAAAAAAAAAAGTTTAGCCTGGAGAAGGGTGGCCACCCATGAGGCATCCTTGGAACTGAGGAGCCACCAGGGAGGTGGCAGAAGAGAGACAGAGGAGCCTGGGAAGAACTGCTCAGCTGGGCACTTGGGAGACCCACTGACCTTGGGAGGGGAGAATTGGGGTCAAAGATCACAAGGAAGAGACCAAGGCCCCTAATACAGAGGGGAAAGGAAATGGGAGGCAGCTTCAGGTATTTTTAGACTGGGCAGCAGATGCTTTTAGGGTGAGAGATGTGTGAAGACAGGACGCCTGTGTCTCCCCCACCATCTGAGAAAAACAACAGCCAGATGTTGCCCAAAGCTCCCTCTGGGGGCTTCATGCTGGGGGCAGGGCTTCCAGGGACACTGGCCCAGAAGCCCCCTCCTCGAGTCTTCAAGAGTGGGGGGGTTTGTTTGGGAGACAGAGCCTGAGTGCTCCCAGGACGGGAATGCTTAAGGGGGGCTCCAGGAGGAATACCAGAGTGAAGCATTACTCAGAAAGTGCCTGGAATGCTCCCCTGGAATGCTCCCAGCCCCCCTGCCAAGTAGACCCCGGAAACTCTCACCACACCCGCCCTGCAGGAATCAGACCTCAGGCTGCCCAGAGCCTACAGGCAGCCTTCCCTCCATCACTGGGGAAGCCCAGCTCCCAGAACTGACAGCTCCCCAACCCCCGCCCAGCCCTGGCCCCAGCCCTGCCCAGGCTGAGATGGCTGCCCATGGAAGTGGCTCAACTCCTGCCAGGCCACACCGACTCCTTTCTCCTTCTCCACCTCCTCCTGCAGACCCCATCATCAAAGACCTGGAATCGCAGCCACTTCAGGAAGTCCCCTTCTCCCAAGAAGCCCTCCTTGATTGGATCAGCAGTTTCCATCAGGTAGATGGGGGTGAGGGTGGGGAGGTGCAGGGCCTTGGAATTGAGGCTGAAGGGCCAGTGTAGGGAGGGGTCTGAGTGCGGGGTGGGGGGTGGGGGCGGTCTCAGGCTAGAGAGGACTTAACTAGGCGTGGAGCACCAGGTCCAGCTGGCCCTGGGTTTCCCAGGGTGGAGAGGGGAAGGTGTGCCTGTGTGCATGTGTGAGTGTGGGTTCTCCTCCTGGCCCTGTGCACACACGCTGGCCATTGGCACCTTGACGGGGACAAGGAGGCAGAGATGGAGCTGTGGTGACTAGGTGGATGGGAGTGGAAACTGAGGAGCCAGTGTGGTGTTGGGGAGCATAGAGTCCCTCTCCATTCCTCCCAGGGGTCCCTTCATCCTCCCCTGACCCCAGGCTGAAGAGGAGGGAGCAGCGGAATGCCTGGGGACCATCCCCAAAGGCATGAGGTCTGTCATCCCTCCCCCTCCACGCCCCAGAACAGGGCAGGACCCTATCCCTGTTGCCACCCGCCCCCCCACCCCTGCACAGTGCTCTGGAACCCACTGTCCCCAGGCTGCCTGGCCCTTCCTGCCCGCCTTGTCACGCACTTGATGTACAGGACTCCGCCAGTCCTCCCACCCTTTGGGAGAGGTTTTCATCAGCCCCATCTCACAGAGTTTGTAGAGGTCAAACTGAGAAGAGACAGAGCTGCAGTCTTCCCCCAGGGCCCTGCTAAACAGACACCTTCTGTTTGAAGCCGTTTCTATCTAACCAAACAAGGCAACAATATAAACAATATACACACTGCCCCAAGGCCCTGGGATGAGGGGGTGAACATGGAATGATGCATGAGTGTGGAGGCCACAGCTAGTCCCTTAGTGTGAGGGCGCAACAGGGACTCCAGGGCACCGGTGGTCTCGGACTTCCTGGAGGATGGAGGCCCGCTGAACCCTAGGAGATGAAGGTGCAGGAACCTTCATACTGGCGGATGGGGCCACAACAGAGAATCCAGAGGGGTTTGGGGCTGCTAAGTGGCTGCTTGAAGGGAAGGGGCCCTGCCACTCTGCTTCGCCATTGACACAGGGTATCTGGGCACAGTGTGCAAGTCTGGGCCCTGAGGCCAGCACAACTGCAGTTGAGAGTCCCTGGGCAATTCCCACAGAGACTCTCCCAAACCCTCCCCATGGCCTGTCCTCCTGGACCGCGCGATCCCCGGGGATTTCCGACCCTCCGTCCCCGACAGCGACCTCGCGGCGCACTCCCACTCACCTTGAAACGCCTCAGCCCCCCACACCGGCCACGGTAGTCGCAGTAGCAGCAGCAGCCCCAACGCCGGCGACCCTCGAGCTCTCCGATACCCCGGGCGCATAGCTGTGAGCGCCTAGCGTCTGAGCTGTGGCTCCCAGCTCTCGGCTCCGCCCCGGCTGGATCGTGGCCGACCCACGCCCTCTGCAGCCGTCCCGCCGCCTCCCAACCCTCCCGCACCCCCATCCTGGCCCGCAACCCCCTTCTCGCGCGACCCCGCACGGAGCCCCGCCTGCCCGCGCCACCATCTCAGCCCATCAGTCCTGATCCCGGCCGGCGTGTGCCCTCGGGGAGCCGGGACCACCCTGTCGCGTCTAGGGGTTAGAGCTCGGTGGGGCGGGAGACCCTCGCGAGCCAACCCGCCGCATAGGTCTCAGAGGGCCCCCTATTCGTTGGGGTGGGAAGTGGAGATGGGGCAGGGACCCTCGGGAAGGGCCTTTGAGGACCAGAGCGGGGAGGCGGGGACAGTGCTAGGGGGCCACCTGTTGCTGCTCCGGTCTGCCCAGGAAGCGCCCCCCTCCATGGTCTCCTGGATCGGACCTTTGTCCTCGCCTTGACACCAGTCACGCCCAGAGTCGCCCGGGTGAGAGACTGGCGGGCCCTAGGAGAAGGGATGCCCGGGCGACCGCGACAGGCAGGTGCAGCCAAGGCCCCAAGTTAGTCTCTGTTCCGTGGTGGCCGCCAGCGCCTGTGCCCGAGGTGCGCGGGTCGGTCGGGAGGACGAGCGGAGGCCGCGGTCCTGCGGGCTCCCTGCACGGCAAAGGCGAGGCGGTGGAACAGGCGGGCGGGCGGAGAGGGGTGCAACCCTTTGTCCCTGGTGGTGGCCGGGGGGTGGGGGTGGGGCAAGGAATGGCGCAAAGCCATAGACTCCCACACGTGCGGGAGCCTTTTGGCTTTTGTTTCTTGTTTTAAAAAGTTTGTGTACTGAGTAGTAAATTCGGATAGCGAATAGCAAGTATTCCGATAGCGAGGGATGTTAAATTTAAGCAAATCTGTTTGTTTATGAGAATTCAAAATGCGCCAGTTCAGTTAGTAAGAGTTGCAGTGGGGAAGGTAACCTATGTTGGCCTCATTCAAACATCAAAAAGTATGGTGAGAGGTATAGGGGACATCCCATCCTCTCAGACCACGCCCCTCCAACAGGAAGCTATTATAAGCTTCTTGTATAGGCTTTTAGATTAGTTTATGCATGTCCACAACAATACAAACACTTTTTTTCCTCTTTTTTTTTCTGTACCTTGAGTTTTTTCACTTAATACCCTTGGAGATCCTTCCTATCAGTGGTCTCCTTAACATACTATTCTTTTTCTTTTTCTTTCTTGTTTTGGCCTTGCCATGCAGCATATGGGATCTTAGTTCCCCTGACCAGGGATTGAACCTGTGCCCCCTGCAGTGGAAGTGCAGAGTCTTAACAACTGGACCACCAGGGAAGTCCACATTAACACTATTATTTTTTTTTAATATTTATTTATTTGGTTGTGCCGGGTCTTAGTTACAGCAGGTGGGCTCCTTAGTTGTGGCATGCGAACTCCCAGTTGCAGCATGTGTGTGGGATCTAGTTCCCTGACCAGGGATCGAACCTGGGCCCCTGCATTGGGAGCACAGAATCTTATCCACTGTGCCACCAGGGAAGTCCCAACACTATTCTTATGATTATTACTATTATTCTACTATGATTACTTTGGATTTTAAAATTACAATAAAATGTACTTACTTTAAGTGTACAATTAGATGAGTTTTGATAAATTTATACACCTATGTAATCACCACCACAATCTAGATAGAACCTTTCCATCACCCCCAAATAGTTTTCCTGTGCCCCTTCCGAGTCAATCTCTCCCACTCCTAACCCCAGGCAACCACTGATATACTTTCTGTCTATAGATAAGATTTGCCTGTTCTAGAACTTCAAACAAGTAGAATCATAAAACATGTACTCTTTTGTGTCTGGTTTCCTTCCCTCTTTGTTTTTGAGATTCATTTGCATTGGTTCATGTAGCAGTAATTTGCTCTTTTGTAGTGCTATGTTCCATGGTAAGGGGGAAGCACGGTTTCTCTATTCTCCAGCTAGGCATTTGGGTTCTTTTCCTGTTTGGGCTCTTCTAAATATGGCCGCTACAAATTGCTGTGTAAATCTGTATGAACGTGTTTTCATTTCTCATCTGTAAATACCTTGAAGTAGAATTGCAAGGTCATACAGTAAAGGGCATGTTTAATTTTTTAAAGAAACTATTTTCCAAAGTGTCTGTACCATTTTACATTCCCACTAGCAATGTGTCAGAGTTCTCCATATCCTCACCAACATTTTAGTGTTGTCAACCTTTTATTTTTATTTACTTATTTATTTATTTGGCTGCATTGGGTCTTCATTGCTGCACACAGGCTTTCTCTAGTTGCAGTGAGCGGGGTCTATTCTTCATTTCGCTGCAGTGTGCGGGCTTCTCATTGCAGTGGCTTCTCTTGTTGCGGAGCACGGGCTCTAGGCGCACGGGCTTCAGTAGTTGTGGCGCACGGGCTTAGTTGCTCCACAGCATGTGGGATCTTCCTGGACCGGATATCGAACCTGTATCCCCTGCACTGGCAGGCAGATTCTCAACCACTGTACCACCAGGGAAGTCCCCAACCTTTTAAATTTTAGCCATTCTAATGAGTATGCAGCATTCTCATCATTTTTAATAGCTGAATGCTATCATTTATTCATAGTCTCCTCTTGGGCATATAAATGGTTTCCAGTCCCTTTACTATTACAAACAATGCTGTAATGGATAATTATATACACATTTTCATCTGTGAGATGATCTCCTACAAGCAGGATTGCTGGGTCAAAGGATATGTGTGTTTGTGATTTGGGTAGATAGAGTTAAATTGCCCTCTGATTTGTGCCAATTCACAGTTGTACCAGCAATATCTGGAGTGCTCATTTTCCCACAACCTTACCAACACAATTATCAAAATGTAATATTTGCTAGTCTGAAAGTGAAAGCGCAGTCTCCATTTGCATTTTGTCTTATGAGTGAGGTTGAATATTTGTTCAAACATTTAAGAGCCGTTTGTATTTCTTTTTCCCTGAATTGCCTGTTCATATCCACAGCTCATTTTTCTGTTGGGTCTTTCTCTTAACAACTTGAAGGAACTCTATATATAAGGGAGATGAACCCTTTGTCTGGAGTATGAGTTGCAAATATTTTCCCCAGTTTGTGAGATGTATCCAGCCTGTGGTGTGTGGCTTCAGCTCAGTTATACTCATTGCTGAGTAACATTTGATTGTGTGACTATAACCACACTTTTCTTTCACTGACACTACTGTTGCTGGAGCTTTGAGTAGTTCTTAGTTGTGAGATGTTATAAAAAATGCTGCTGTGGACATTCATATGCATGGGTCCTTAGCTTCCTCCCTTTGCCTGTCCTGCTTCCTCCACCCCTTTACTGGTCTCCCCTGGGAACACGTTCTTTTTTTTTTTTTTTTTTTTGGGGAACACGTTCTTAATAGGTCACTTGCACATGAAACCTTGTAATGGGGAACGAGACCTAGTACAGACATAGATGGCTTTGGTCATGATGGGTGCTCCAGTGTAGACAGGCTGGAGAGGCATCAACCCCTCCCCCTGTGGATGAGGACTTGTATCTTCCTAATTTGCCTTCTCTCAGAATCCACATTCTCTTTTGGAATCTCTGGTTATGCTCCTGGTTCAAGATGAAAGAGCCTGGGCCTCTCTGTCCACCCCTACTCTTCCCCACATCCTCCCTGAACGGGGAAAGAGAGGGGCTCTTTTTGTCCTGGGGACTGACAGCAGCAGAGGCCACCCCTCCAGGACAGAATTCCTGATATTCCTGCTGGATGACCAAGAGGCAGAGAGTAAGGCATCCTGTCACACTCTTGGTCCATTTTGCTATCTCTTTTCTCATCCGAAGAGGCTTTGGGGAGGAGTAGGGGTGAACAGAGAGACCAGGCTTCCGTCTTGAAACAGGAGCTCAACTGGAGATCCCAAAGGAGAATGTGGATCCTGAAAGAGGGCAAATTAGGAAGATACAAGTGCCGACCATGATAAAGGAAACAGTCCTGAAGAGGAAGAAGAGAGGGGCAGCTAAGAAAGCTCCAGAGGTCACAGGGGCAGGACAACACCAATGTGCACCCTGGCCCGGAGGTGGCGCAAGTCCCATGACCTGGGGGCCAGGGAAGCAGAGCAACCTCCAGGGCAGCCAGACTCTGAAGGCAGAGGGGAGGCTTTAGCACACTGGCTGACTCCTACTCACACTGCAGACCGTGGCCTTGGTGTCTTCTTGTCCAGGGGCCCTCCCTGACTCGAAGCCGGCCACTGTCCCCTGCACTATCCTTCTCACTGCACCACATCTCACACAGCAATGCACTTGCCCATTGCCTTGTCTCTCTCCTCCAGACCTTAAGTCCTGTAGGCTCTGGGACAATGTTCGCTGCCTGGCACAGGACCTGGCACACAGTCAGTGCTAATAAAATGAGGGGGACACGTAGCTTAAAAGCCATAGAGGGACTGGAGTCCTTGCAAAGTGGATGCCTCCCAAACTCAGATAAGCTGTGTCCAAGCATGTAAGAGGAATTTTCTGCTAAAATCTCAGAGCAACTCTTTGTTTACATTCGGAGGTTGCAGAGGAGGGGCTGGGGTCATTGGACCAAAGTTGAAGAAGAAGGGTCCTAGAAGTGCCACTCATCAGCTTGGTGTTCGTGACCAATGACACGGTGGGAAAGATGATTTATCAGATGGTGTGTTAGTGTCACTCTCCAGAGGGGCATCTGGAAGTGTCCTGGGAAGAAAGCCAGTGAGAGCTAAGCCTTCGAAGTGTTTGTGTAATGGGCAACACCCACCATCTGTAAACAGAGCTCATTCTGAAGAGTGACCCGGAAAACGGTGACTATAAACATTCTGGTACAAGTCTCACAGCAGATATAAGCCCGTAATCCTTTTGAACAAATACCCAGGGGTAGAATTTCAGGGTCATAGGACAGGGGTATTTTAGCTTTAATAGATAATGTCAAACAGTTTTCCAAAGTCGTCCTGCATTCTGTATGGTTCCCACATAAAGTTCAAAAACAGACACATCAAACCTATGGTGTTAGAAGTCAGGATACTAGTTACCTTTGGGGGCTTGCGACTGGAGAGAGGGGCACAAGGGAGACTCTGGGGGCTGGTAATGGTCTGTGTCTTGATCTGGGTGCTGGTTACATGGGTATATTCACTTTGTGAAAAGTCATTGAACTGTACACTTAAAATGTGTGCACTTTCCTGTATGTGTGCTACCCTTGAATTAAAAGTTTATTTAAAAGCCTTGAGGAGACTCAGACCACTAGGGGTGGACAAAACTAACCCCTCTGAGAACCCTCCAATCCCAGGTGAACCTACGTCCCCTTGGAGGTGCACAGAAGCAGATGAAGACTCCAAGTCAAATGTTCCCAAATCCTCCAGTAGCCATCCCTTCTGTGGCTACCCGTGGTCCTCCCATCACCCTCTCTTCCTTAGTTTCAAAACATCCAGCTGCATCTAGCTTGCTCTCTCCTTGTCCCATCTCTGGTTTTAGCCCACAGTTTCCACCCTCCCACTTGAGAGCAATGTAGAAAAAACAGTGTTTATTAAATGCTTACCTACTGCATGCCAAGCACAGTGCTGGTCATGTGTGCAGCAGAGGTGAGCAGTGCCCAGAGCCTCACGGAGAAGGAAGGGGCACGAATTGCTTGAGCATAAAGTAGTTTGTGGTAAAGCTCATATAATTTGCACCCACTGCCACCTCCAGCAGATGGTGTCCCAGAATAAACCCTACTCACATTCGAATCCTCTGTGTTCCAGTCCAACAGTTTGGATTGCAAGAAAGAGACTCATTCCAGTTATGTCACAGGATGGATGTTTACTGGGAGGACATGCCTGATAGACTCTCAGGAAGAGCCTGGCAATCAGGCACTAATAAGTATAGGACCTGGGACTGGAAGGGTCCAGCCACGGCTACATAAATCTCACCTGGCCTCCAATTTTTTCCCAACCTGTTAGCTCCTATGCCAACTCCCCACTTCTCTTCACATTTCTCAACTCAAATCCCAGAGTGGTGGGCTCTTTGCTCCTCCCACCATCTGCCACCAGGATACCAGGGGAGTCCCTAACCCACTTGAGAACTGCTTCCCCTCAGGCTGACTTCCCTAGGGGCATGTTATTCTTTCTTAGTGACCCTTGTTTGTCCTAACAGCCCCTGGTGCACAAGCTTCCAGGAAGAGGACATGAGCTCACTTGATCATGGACAGGAATGCACTTGGAGCAGAAACAAGGTTGCTGATACCATTTCTGCTCCCCATTCTCTGGGGCTGGGGGAGTGGGAATGGGGGCATCTCTTCTTCCAGAAGCCAGATCTGGCACAAGATGCCTGTTCAGGCAACCCAACTGCCTGGGATTCCCTCTCCCTAGGGACCATGAAACCTTCTTGATTTCCCAGTCTTAATGTGTGAGAGAGACTACCTCCTCCAGGAAGCCCATGACCAGAATAGACAAAGACGCACCCTGGCCTTCAGTAGATGGGCACTGAGACAGAACGTGGCCTGCTGGCAGCATTCCCATCAATGTCAAAGTCTCAGGGATGAGTTGATAGTTGGGAGTCCTTTGAATATATAATTAAAAACTACATTTCCCAGAATCCCTTGCAGCTTGGCATGGCCATATGACTAAATTCCAGCCAATGGGAAGTAAGTGGAAATTACCTGCGCAACTAATGGGTTGTAGCCACAATGGGAATGGGCATGCCTTTAACTTCCACTCTTCCCTCTTCTTGCTGGAGGAAGTGTGAATGCAATGGCATCACTGTGAACTTCACAATCAAAGGCAACATTTTAGGGATGGAGAAAAACAAAATAGAAGGATCCAGAGCTCCAACATCTTAAACCACCATAACATTCCCAGACTAGTATGGGAGAGAAAAATCAAATTCTCTCACGTTGAAGTTACTGTATTTGGTCTTGCTAGAGTAGCCTAGCTTATATTCTAGCTAGTACAGAGTGCCTTGACCAGCCTGTGATGATGTAGAAAGCTTTTCTTCTATTCTAATCCATCTCAAATGTCCAGGGTAAGCTTGGAGGAGAAAGATATGAAGAGGCAATGCACTGGAATATCAATGGAGAGATGAGATCCAGAGAAAAGAGAAAGAGACATGGACATGGTCAATTCATTTCTCTTCAGAGTCCTCCAGGGTCAACACCTTTCCTGGTAGATTGATGTTCACCTCCACCTCTCACCACCCATTTTTCTTGGGGTTTGGAGCCAGGTCATAGAAAGTCAGGTGCCACAGGGCTGTTTTCATGGAGGCAGGCAGGACCCAACGCTGCCTTGTTCACAGGGCCCGAGTCGTCACAGATTCCGGTAACCTCCTCCCCCTGAAGGCAGGAAATGCTACAGGTCAGCTCAGGGGCAGAGCACAGGACGAGGTCACAAATGTGGCTGCACCAGGATCAATGAGCTTCCCACAGAGAAAACTCTGGTCACTGGAGGACTCTGGGAGTAGTCATCACCTGACCTCTAACTCTGGAGGGCAGTCCCCCAGGTCCCCAGCCTTGGGTAGGGGTCCCAAGGGGATTGGTGAGAGTGTGCATGACTGGAAATGTGGCTGGGAGCCCTGGCCCACCAAATGGATTATCTGAAGAAGGGGACACATCACAGGGGAGGAGAAACAGACTTTCACTCCTGCCCAGGTGATGGGCAGAATCAGGAGTGGGGAAGAGAGACCCTAAAACCCAGGTGGGGTCCCGTGTTACAAGATGTGTCCTGGAAGTAGAGGTGATGCTGCTCAGTTCAGAATGTCTGCTCCAGTCATTCAGGCAGCCACGCAGCAAGCACGTGACTGCTCTGCCCCAGTCAGAATATGGCTCCCCCTGTCTTCTCAGGGGGCGCTGGGTCACTATGCTCTCTCCCTAGTCTCTGCCTAGCCCCAGATACCATCCTATAAATGAGAGTAATCTCTCGGTGCCAGCCCCGCAGTGCGGGTTAGCCGAGCATTGTGTCTGCATGTGCCCACATGGTGAACGAATACCTGTGTGGTTTCCTTCTGAGAAGCCATCTCCATTGAATTTTCACCCACTCTCAGCTTATGAAAATGCCTCCTTCTGCAAGGGTAAAAGTGGACTCAGAGAGTCTCTCCCCTCCCCCGCCTGCCCCCATTCCCTTCCCCCACCCTGTAAGCTTCACCCCAGACTGCTCACTACACAGAGCGCTGGGGAGATTTGTGGAGAGTAGGCTACTTTCTTCCTCCCCAGCCCTGTCTTCAGCAGTGAGAGGGCAGAGATAAGAAAAGAAGAAAACTACAGAAAGATAGATTTAGAGACGATTCTAGAAGGGCTTTCCAAATTTGGAGCAAAGAGAGGGACAGGCTAGGAAGTATGGAGCTTGTGAATTTGGTGGGAGGAACATGGGGGAAGGAGGAGGTAACTCTGTCCACCTTCTAGCTCCAGACCCACCTCCAGGCGTAGCAGGCCCCCAGGCCCAACAGTAGGAAGAGGAGGCCTGCCAGCAGCCCCAGGACCCAGAGTAGCTGCTGGAACAGATGCAGGCGATGCAGGGCTGGAACACAGGGGTGGGGTTTAGGGGTGGCTGTGGCTCCAGGCCTCCAATGCTCCCTCCTAAGGTGACTCCCCCAAGATGAAACCTAAGTTTCACTTTCTCTCAGAAGCGTCCCCATGCAAAGGAGCTTCAAGAAATCAGTCTAGACTAGACAAGCTGATTGCAGCAGAAGTGATTCAGGAAAGACCTCAGAAGGAAGCCTTTGGACCTGAGAACTGGGCCTCTATGCAGAGTGGCCTGAGAGATAGAGCCCCCCTCACCTCTGGTTCCAAAGTAGGTGGCAGCAGAGGCAGAGCCCAGGGCATTGGAGGCAGAGCACACATATTCCCCCTGGTCACCAGGCCTCAGCTCCTCGATATCCACCCTCAAGGCATTAGGGGTGGCTGAGACGTGGATGTGTGGCTCGGCAGGAGCAACCTGGGGCTGGCTGGAGGCCACCAGCCGACTGCCAAGGTGGATGGTCAGGCTGGCTAGGGGCTCGCTGTCCACTCGGCAGTCCAGAATGCCCTGGACGCCACCCTCGGGCTCCACAAAAACCATCATGGTGGGTGTCTTGGGAGGGTCTGTGGGAAGACAGGGAGTGTGGTGATTGCAGAAACAACCACAAATTCCTCCCCTCCCTGTACCCCATGCAAGATGACTGCTGCTCCACCCATTAAGAGGGAGAGCCTGTTTCCTCACTCCTTAAATCTGTGACTCACTTTGAAGGCAGAAGAAATAACATTGTATGACTTCAGGGCTAGACCTCAAGGGGCCTTGGAAAACAACCATGTGGGAAGCCCAGGCCAACCTGCTGGATACATGTGGCCCAGCCTATAGCCAGCCCCAATTGCCATGAGGGTGAAGCCATCCTAGACCATCTAGCCTCTGTTCAGCCACTGGGCAAATGCAGCCACATGAGGTAAGACTAGCAGAGCTGCACAGCTGAGCCCAGCCCAAATTTCTGACCCACAGAATTGTGAGCAAATGAAAAATGGCTGTCGTTTTAAGCACTAGGTTTTGGGGTGGCTTATTACACAGCAATAGCTTACTGATACAGTATGGGTCCCTGGTGAAGAATAAAGTAGGGGGCCAATGTTAATGAGGGCCTACTGTATACTATCTTGTGTACTCCTCACAAGGTGAGGGGACTGACATTCTACAGATAAGGAAGCCAAGGCAGGGATGCACAAGATCACACATCAGTCACTGGGAATCCTCTGACCCAGGACTCCATTCCTGTGAAGTCCTTGCTCTTTGCAGACAGAAGAGGAGGAAGACCTGAAGTGGGCGTGTGAGATGTGGGGAGACTGGGGCAGGGGGAGGATGTCACACTCACAGAGCACCCGGAGCATGACTGGAGCAGAGGTGGTGGCCCCAGTGGGGAGCTCAGCCCGGCAGTGGTACATCCCAGCTTGGGCGAGGGCCACATGAGTGAAGGCGAGGGTGGGCACAGGATCTGTGTGTAGTTGCCGGCCATTCCAGAACCAAGCAAAGGTAGAGTTCCCCATGGGCCCAGGGCTGCCAGGGAGGTGACAACTCAGGTTCAGCGCTGTGCCCTCAGGCACATCCAGCCCTGGCTCAGCCACCACGCGCACACCTGCAGGACCAGAGGTGGTTAGGAATCTGTAGGCCTGTAGGAGCCGGAGTCTCTGGGTTGGCCTCTGTGCATGATGGGAAAGCCTGATCTGACTTGGGATCTGGATCCCCAAAAGTGGGACTGTGTCTCCCCCATCAGATTGAGAACAGGGCTATCTCTCCTCCTTGCCCCGGGGAATTCCGGGGCAAAGCTCTGCCTCCCTCTCTCATCAATTCAAGCTTTTCGATGGGTGAGGCTGTGTCTTGCCCTCAGGTTGGACTCCCCAAGGTGGAGCTGCACCTTGTCCCTCAAACTGAGCTCCCTGAGGGTAGGGTTATGTCTGTCTTCCCATCCCTGGTTTCCCCAGGGCAGGTCAGTGCTCCCACCCGCAGTCTGGGCCCTGTGAGGGCAAGGTTATGTCTCCCCTGCTCCCAAGCTCCCCTTGGACATTGCCATACCTCCATGCCCCGCCCGCTCTGTAGGGAGCTCTCCAAGGGCCAGGCTGTTTCTCCCCCTCAGGCTGGGCAACCCCCTCCAGGGGGAGCTGTTCCTCCCCACCAGGTCAGGCCAGCCAGCCCCCTTTTGTGGGAGCCCCACCCCTCACATGGACTCAGACCCCACAGCACTGGCGCCCCTCCTGCGCTCTGGCCTGCTCACCTTCTGCCTGCAGCTGCCCCATGGTGCTGATTGAGCCCAACAAGTTGCGGGCCGTGCAGACGTAGGTGTCCTTGTCACCTGAGGGCACATCTTGCACCCGCAGCCGCAGGGCGTTGCGGGCCACCTGGACGTGGCCCGTCCCCACTGCTAAGCCGTGGACCCCGTGGCTGGTGGCCAGCACCTTGCCATCGCGGGACAGGGCCAGCTCGGCAGGTGGCTCGCTGTCCACAGTGCACTGTACCACGGCCATGGGGCTGGCCCTTGAGTCCCAGAAGGAGGACAGGATAGCGTCCCGAGGGGCATCTGCATTGTGGGGCAGGGCAGAGTTGAGGGCTTTGCTTGGAAACCCTGTGCTATCCATTGTCCACCTGCCTGGCATTGGTGAGGCTGAAACCTCTGGGAAAATGGTCACTTCTGGGAAGTGACAGCTTCTCAGGAGTCCTGTGGGCAGATTCCTCCAGACAGGGTTCACAGGACCTTAAGGAATCTTCCCTCATCACCTATGTCTTTCTTTCCCCAAGTGTCCGTTCCCAGGTTCCCTGCAGTCCTATGCCCACCCACACCAGGGCCCAGAAGCACCCTCCATCCACCCTGGGTACCCCCAGCCAAGGACACTCGCTCACAGAGGACATGCAGCGCTGTGGGCTGGGAGCTGCGTGTGCCCTGGGCATCCTGGACCTGGCAGGTGTAGGCACCCGCATGAGCCCGTGTAGCCATCGGGAACGAGAGCGAGGCAGCTGACCCCTCCTGCAGCCAACGACTGTTGTGGTACCAGGCATAGTGGGTGGGTGGGCGGGCAGCAGGGTCTTCACAAGTCACTGTGACAGGGGCTCCCTCGGGCACAGTGGCTGACGGAGCCAGGGTCACCTGCACACCTGTACCAAGAAGACATGGTCAGCTGGGCTGGCCAGTCACCATAACTGATCCCACACCTGGTGGGCCTGGCTAGGGCCCTGCCTCACCCTCTAGCCGCAGCTCCAGGGACATGTTGGCCTGACCCAGAGGACTGCGGGCCGAGCAGCTGTAGAGACCCTCATCACTGGGCCTAGGCTCCCACAGCTCCAGCCTCAGGGTGTTGGGGACAGAGTCTGTGGTCGAGGACACCAGGAGACGGCCAGCGTGGCTGAGGGCTAGCTGGGCAGGTGGGCGGCTGTCCACTGTGCACAGCACCAGGGCCAGCTGCCCGCCGCGGCTCTCCAGGAGATAGGTCAGGCGCATGCCGCGGGGTGCATCTACGGAGGCACAAAGGCATAGAAGGAGTTCAGGGACCACAGTGGTGAGGAGGCCAGTTTTCAGGTGGCATTCTAACCAAGAGGACCTTGGCTCCCCACCCCCAAAGGCCTCCACTTGCCCAATCTGGGGCACTGCTTCTCTGCCCCAGTGGTCCCAAACTCCTTGTCCAGTACTCCATCAGCCAGCTCGTTACTGAGTTCCTGGGGTGGATGCCTGTGAGGCTCTGGCCATGCCCTGATCCCTGCAAGCTGTTGTCATTCCTCCCAGCTCCACCCTGCATCCAGCCACACTCACAGAGGACGTCCAGGGTGACGGGTCTGGAGAGGTGGAGTGCCTGGCCAGGGGTCAACACGCCACAGCGGTAGGAGGCAGCATCCATGACCGTGACGTTGGGCAGGCGGATGGAGTGGACAGCACCTGGGCGCTGCTGCCCATCTTGGTACCATGTATAGGTGAGCTGGGCCATGTGGGTAGCCCATACAAGGCAGGTCAGGTTCACCAGCTGCCCCTCCTGTACGGTGGCTTTGGGCCACACCTGCACACTCACAGCTGGGGAGAGAAGGAGGGCATGGGGACACCAGGGAATACCGAAGGCTGTGTAAAGCAAGCCAACTGTCTCCATGAGGGTGGGAAGCCCCTCGGTCTCTGGGAGGCACAGGTGACCCACCTGTAAGTGGGGCTCAGATATGGAGCTTAGGAAATGGCTCATCATCTGTCAGGTGGTCCCAAGCAGAGTTCTCTCTGTGGCGCCCTGACTCCTACAGGCCTCATCTGCCCTGCTGTGGTTTCTCCTTGAGTGTCCCCTTTCTGATTAGTTTTATCCACTGGGCATTCATGTAAAATTCTGTTTTTAAGAAAGGTTTTCAGGGAGTTCCCTGGTGGTGCAGTGGTTAAGAATCTGCCTGCCGAAGCAGGGAACACAGTTTGGAGCCCTGGTCCGAGAAGATCCCACATGCCGCGGAGCAACTAAGCCCGTGAGCCACAACTATTGAGCCCGTGCGCGACAACTACTGAAGCCCGTGCACCTAGAGCCTGTGATCTGCAACAAGAGAAGCCACCGCAATGAGAAGCCTGCACCCTGCAATGAAACAAATAGTAGCCCCTGCTCGCCGCAACGAGAGAAAGCCCGTGTGCAGTCAACGAAGACCCAACGCAGCCAAAAATAAATAAATAATAAAATTTTTAAAATAAATAAATAAAAATAAAAAAGGTTTTCCATGAAAACCAGGTCTGGAGACTGCTGCCCTTAAGGAGGGTGGGAATGCAGACTGTCCTATGTTCAACCCTCCTGCCTGTGCCCCAGGCTTCCAGAACCCTCTCCAACCTCCTCTTCTCTTAAAGGAGCCACCCACACACACACTCACACCCCTACACTGACCCTGGGCATCAAAGGTGGCTGAGGCCGAGGCCTGGCCCAGGGCGTTGGTGGCCTCGCAGGTGTAAACGCCCTCATCCTCCAGCACTGCATTGTGGATCTCCAGACGCAGCATGTTGGGGGCCACAGCCACCTGTAGCCGGGGAGAGCTGCCTGCAAGCTCCCCCACACCTTGTAGGGTAGAGGCCACGAGGAGGTCCCCGTGGAGCAGTCGTAGCTGGGCTGGAGGGTCGCTGTTCACACGGCACAGGAGGAGGCCCAGTCGCCCAGGGCCTGTGTCCATCAGGGGGATGAGTGTGGCCTGGCGAGGGGCATCTACACAAAGCAGGCAGTGGTCAGGGCCCAACCAGGTGGTCCCTCATCTAGGACTCTCGGAGGCAGAGCCCAGGACCTGGGGCTCGGCATCTCCTTCCCCAGTCATGCCCTTGGCTCCCTCATCCCCCAGGAAACACAAACGAGATAAAAGTGCTTACAGGACACGTGGAGGCTGACGGGGACAGCCAAGTTCGTGGTGGCTGAGCCTGGAGCCTGGGCTTGGCAATGGTAGGCCCCAGCTTTGCTCAAAGTTATGGCTGCAAAATGGACTGTGGCCGAGGTGAACTCCTGGAGGGGCTGGCCATCCCGATACCAGCGGTATGAGGTCCCCTCCAGGACCCCTGTGGGTACCTGGCAGCTCAAGACCACAGCCTGGCCCTCTCGGAGCTCAGGCGATGGTGACACCCGGACCCAGGCTCCTGCAGGGAGAAACCAAGAGCAGGTGAGGGCCCTCCACCATACCGTCCCACATTCTGGGACTACATGTGTGTCCACATGAGGACTGCAAGACCCCAAGCCCGTGTCCCGGAGCCACAGCTCCCCAACCAGACCACTACTGAGGGCCCCACTGCAGTTCCACGCCTCTTCCTCTCCTGCACCTGACTCCCGTGCCCTGGTTCTGACCTAGCATTCACTGCCCACCACCTTGAGTTATGGTTTTGCTTTGTCAATCGTATTTCACCTACCAGAGGGTGAGCCTCACCTGGCCCCTCAGCTTGTGTGACCTGTAACCCCAGTGCCAGGCACAGCACCTGCACATGTTAGCTCTTGACAAATGTTGGTTTGACCCCATAAAGCACTGAAATGGTAGGGATTTAGGTCATGCCAAGTGCCATTGTCCTTATCATGAGCTGGCCTCAGCATGGGTGACCAAGTGCTTAAAAGGGGAAGTTAGCAGCTGTGTAATCTTGAGTTCTTTTCAGCTCTCTCCAGCCAACTCTGCACCCAACCTCTAAGTCATGAGAGCCCAGGAACTGAGGACCGGGCAAAGGGCTGTCCCTAGTGCCCCCTGGGTCTGAGGCATGAGGAGACCAGGGTTGAGGGAGTAAAAAGGAGGGACAGCCGGAGTGGTGACTGAGAGCCCAGACTGTGCCAGGGACCAGTCACGTGACCATGAGCAAGCCCCTTCAATTTCTCTACAGAATCAAAGCCCAAGGAAAATGTTCAAAAACTGATGTTTGTCATTGTGGTAGAAAAAAATGTGTTTTTCTTTGGCCTTTGCAGCATTATTGATATTAACTTTCCTTTTTTCTGGTTTATTCACTTAGGGAGGATTATTACAGAAGAATATAGATAGATAAATGAAGAATATGAATATATTCATATGCATGTGTATATATATGTATATATACTCACATTTGTATATTATATATTATACATCTATACATAAATATGCAGAGTGGCCCCCAGGGCACTTGGGTCCACCACAGCTTCAGAGGACTGACACTCACCTCGGACCTGGAAGAAGAGGGAAGTGTTGGCTGATCCCAAGACATTGGTGGCCTCACAGCGGTAGCTGCCAGAGTCCGCCAGGCTCAAGTCTTGGACCTCTAGCTGCAGGGAGTTGGCCGTGGCTTTGGCCTGGAGATGGCCACGGGATGAGAGCTGGGGCCCTGAGCTGGTGGCCAGGAGGTGCTCCCCATGGAACAGAGACAGCTGGGCAAGAGGGCGACTGTCCACAGTACAGATGAACACAGCCGTGTGGCCCTGGTCCACATCCAGGAGAGCTGACAGCTTTGGAGGATCTGGGGGATCTGCAGGGACAGTGGGGAGCTCAGGCCCCCAGCACAGCTTATCACCTTTCACCTGCCACACTCCGTTACACACACACACGCAGTTCCGTCCTGCACTTGCCCACACCCGAGCCAAGTTCTTGCCTCCCCAAACCCAACCTCAGCCCTGTTTCCCCCAGACCACCCCTTCCACCCTCCAAGGGCCCAGACCTGCCCTTGCCCATCACCCACAGAGCACAGTCAGGACCACAGGGGTGGAGAGCTGGGCACCAGCCTCGGTGAGGATGCGGCAGGCATACAGGGCAGCATCCCTTCTGGTCACAGGCAGCAGCGTCAGGGTCTCCAGGGGGCCCTGGGCCCACAGTGCCCCATCCCGGAACCAGGAGAAGTTGGCAGGGCCACCGGCTTCCCGGTCCACCCTGCAAGTCAGATTGGCTCCAGTGCCCTCCTGCAGCGTGTGCGATGGTGTGATGACCAGGACAGTGGCTGGAGAACAGGCAGCACAGGCCTACTGAGACAGGCCTCGCTTGATGTCTTCCCCCCAGACCCCGGGGCCAGTGGTCCAGCCTCCCTGCCTGGAGGAGGTGGGAAGGAGGCCCTCTGGGGTGCCCATGGGGCATGGGGAGGAAAGCAATCTCCCACTGCTGACCAAAGGTGGTTTCGCCCAATAGACCCACCTTAGAGCTGGGGGTTGCAAAGGAATGGGGTCCCAAGTACCAGCCCCTGACCCTGAGCGACTCTTTCCCTGACCCGCCTCACCCTGGGCATCGAAGGTCGCCGAGGCAGAGGCATTGCCCAGGAGACTGCTGGCCTCGCACAGGTACATGCCCTCGTCTTCCAGCACCGGGTCTTGGATCTCTACACGCAGCAGGTTGGGGGCCCTGGTGACTTTTGTGCGTTGGGAGCAGCCCCCACAGGTGCTACAGCTGCCCCCGGATGGCAGGGAAGAGGCCACGACACGGTCCCTGTGGAGCAGCCGCAGCTGGGCGGGGGGATCACTGTCCACACGGCACAAGAGGAGGCCTCGCCGTCCAGCCCCAGCTCCTGCAGTATCAAGGTCCAGCCGGGCGGTAAACATGGGCTGGCGTGGGGCATCTGTAGGGAGAGGAGCATGGGCACTCTCCCACAGCCTCTGCCAGGGTCCCACAGGTCCGCTAAAGGCTGGCGAGGCTCCCAGAACACACCGAGCAAAGGCAGGTACCCAGAGCTGCCTCAAACAGCTGTGCAGGCTGTGCACGACACAAGGACAAACAGACAAGGGTGGGAGGACCTCAGCCCATGCCCCTTGTGCTAAGCTATGCCCTAGCGCTGGACTGCATCTTCTCAGAAGAAGGAGTGCCATTTTCTAGCTTGGACAGAGGTACCATATAGGCAAGCAGCCACCTTGCATAACCTCCAGGTGCTCCTGAGCAGGTGCCTACCTAGCAATCCATGGGTGTCTTGCTCTCTGCTTCCACTCTGCACCCCATCCCTTCCCCCAAGATCCTTCCTGCCTCTTATCTCTGATCTCCAAGCCAGCTCCTGTGAGAATAGATAATGCCTAAAATGCCCTCTTCCTAGAAGTTTCTGAAGATTGGGGCCAAAGTCCCCATGTCATCTCACCCTGAACACTAGAAAACCCCCTAGAGGCACCTGCTCTTCCTGACAGTCCCCGGACATGACTCCTGCACATGTCAGGGAAAGTGTTCTGGAAGCTAAGTATGTCCTGAACATTGGTCAGCCCCTCAAAAGCATCCACCCTTGACAGGACGCAGTCCCTGTGCGGAGAGGCTCTGCCTTCGTGTCTGCACCTGTGAGGGCACAGCCTATGGGGTGTGTGCACATATATGAGTACAGTGTCCCAGGGCCCAGCTCTGGAGGACAAAGTTTGGACATGGTGTCAATGATGGGTCTGAGTCTAGAGGCAGAGCCCTAATGGAACTGGGGCTGGGAAATGAGATTCCCCAGCCTCGGTCTCCAAATTTCACTCCTGGGTGTCGAGGTCCGCGATGTCTAGGCTCGTGGCTGCCTTCCTCATCTAGACCCCAGGGCAGGACGGGGCCAGGAGAGCCTGGAGGAGGTGGGGGTGGCTGATGGACTCCAATGGGCTGATCCTCCTCACGGCAGCCACGGGCTGGTGGGAAGGCTACTCACAGAGGACGGTAAGGACAGCAGGTGAGGAGGGCCCGCTGGTGCTATGGCCATCCTGGGCCCAACAGTGGTATGAGCCGGCGTCAGTGCTGGAGGCAGCGGGGAGCAGAAGGCTGCTGCTGGGGCCCTTGAGAAGGAAGGCCCCATTCCGGTACCAGGAGAAGTGTGTGTCAGGTGTCGGGCTTAGGCTGCTCCTACAGCTCAGTGTCACTGCTTGCCCTTCTGCCACCTCTGCTGCCGGGCTGATGAGGAGGCGGACTGCTAGCAGGAAAGGGAGAGAGGAAGGCTCGGCTCCCCTGCATGCCTGTGGCTTCATGCCACCCACCACAGGAAGCGCCCCCGGGTTCCCCTCTCCCAACTCAATTGTAGGGAGCTCTGGGCATCGTGGCATCAGCTCTGTGAATCTCTTGATGATCCAGGAGGGTCTGGTCTTGAATGCCAATTCAGCTCTTATTGGTAGTAGCTGGCTAAAGCATGGCTGGGAAGGATTCTGAGCCAGATCCCAGGCTTATGTCAAAAACCTGGCTTGGTCAATTAGCTATGTCTGCCTCAGAAGGAGGGAAGGGCAGCACATGCACCAAGACCCAGCTTCTCTACTTGGCCTTCTGCATCTGACTCCTAGCACGGAGTCTGCCCCAAATGTTCAATAAATAAAAAACAAATGAATGCGCGTTGAAGAACCCTCCAAGCTCAGAGTCAGAATGGGTACTAAAGGAATAACTCAATCTGCCATGTTTCCCTTTTTGCCTTGACTTCTAGGAACCTCTGAGGCTGGGATGACTGTATACCTCATATCTTTGATGTGATTTTTTTCTAGCCAACTAGTTCAGGCCCTCAGTTGACCCCTCTGGGCTCCCAGGAGGAAGGTGCCAGAGAAGGCCTTCTCCTCAGACTCCTTCCACTAGCCTCACTGGGGCCATCTTACCATTGGCATGGAAGTCCAGAGTGGAGGACGCATTCCCAAGAGAGTTGGTGGCTGAGCACGTGTACTCTCCGCTGTCAGTTGGCCCCAGGTCTCGAATCTCCAGGTGCAGGGAGTTGGGGGCAGAGGAGAGACTGAAGCGTGGGCTGTGGTCACCCTCCCCAGAAGTGGAGGCCAGGATGAGGCCCCCATGTGACAACACCAGAGTAGCCATGGGCTCGCTGACCACAGAGCACTGGAGGATGCCCACCAGTCCTGCCTGTGTCTCCAGGAAGGCAGTTAGGTCCGGGGCGAGGGGTGGGTCTGTGTGAAGATGAGGGGCAGACCTGTTACCCTCAACAGGGGCATTCCTGGATCTCCCCTTATAGCCTATGACTCCTGAACCCACTTTGTCCCATAATGCCTTGGGAAAGGGGCAGTGACCCCAGCAGCTCCTGAGTGTCTATCCCGGATTGGGCAAATCACTCTGTCATCCCAGTCAATCCTTGTGGCCACCCTGAGAGTGGGGATCCAGGGACCCCACTTTAAAGGTGGGAAAACTGGCAAAGAAACCTGGCAGTGGGCAGCACTGCCCCAAATAATCAAAGTGAACACTCCCAGCAATGGGACAAACTGACCCCACGTGCCTCTTGATGTGACACAGGGAGACAGACACAGAATCACATCCACGGTGTTCCTGCCCACGTGCACTGGCTCGGTCTGCTCCATTCAGACCAACACAAACTGAGAGCATCACAGAACAACTAGCCTGTGCTCGTTGGAGCTCAATGTCAAGGAAGACAAGGAAAGGCTGAGGAGCTATGCCAGAATGAAGGAGAATAAAGAGACTTGACAACTGAATGCAATGCAGGATCCTGGATTGAATCCTGGACCAGAAAAAAGTAATTACCTAAAGGACATTATTGGACCAACTGGTAAAATTTAAATATGGATTGTAGATTAGACAATGGCCTTGTATCAATGTTAAGTTTCCTGACTACATACAATCGTACTGTGATTATGCATGAGAGTGACCCTAGGAAATACATGCTGAGAAATTAAGGGGTAAAGGGGCATTATGCCTGCAACTTCAGGAATACAAATGGATGGATAGATAGATGATAGAATATGTGTGTATGTATACCTATAGAGTGCATATGTATGTATGCATGTGGATAGAGAGTATATATGTAGAGGAAAATGTGTGCATGCACGCACACATATATGTGCATATATACATACATACATGTATATGTGTGCATGTGTGAGCACATATATATACAAACACATATAATATATAGTTAGAGAGAGAGAGAAAATCAATTTTCCAAAAATATTAACAAATGCGGAATCTAGGTTAAAGGTATATGATAATTCTTTGTTTTCTTCTTGCAACTTTTTTAAAGTTTGAACTTATTTCAAAATAAAAAGGTTTTGGTTTTTTTTTTTTTTTTGTGGTACGCGGGCCTCTCACTGTTGTGGCCTCTCCCGCTGCAGAGCAGAGGCTCCAGAAGCGCAGGCTCAGCGGCCATGGCTCACGGGCCCAGCCGCTCCGCGCCACGTGGGATCCTCCTGGATCGGAGCACGAACCCGTGTCCCCTGCATTGGCAGGCGGACTCTCAACCACTGCGGCACCAGGGAAGCCCAAAAGTTTTTTTAAATAGGAGGAAACTGAAGGCCGGGGATGTCAAAGCCTTGACCAGATGTGAGCTCAAGGGCTCCTGGGCCCACGACCCCAACCCTTCTGCAGGGGGCTCTACTCTTTAGCCCTGCTCCCAGGTCCAGTGCCCCACCCCCCACCACTTACGGCTGACCACCACGCTGACCGGGCCAGAGCGCTCGCTGCCCTGGGCATTCTGCACCTCACAGAAGTAGAAGCCTGTATCAGCCCTGGTGGCTGAGCGCAGCTGGAGGATGTGGCTGTGAGTGTCCTCCATCAGGGCGTGGTTCTTGTACCACCTGTAGCGCAGCTCGCTGGGCGCTTCTTTAGGTGTGTTGCAGGTCAACGTCACTGTCTGGTTCTCCAGGATGGAGCCTGCTGGGCTCACCTGGACCTCAGCCACTGGGGGGGCAACATAGGGCACACTGGGGGATACCCAGCTGACTTCCAGGCCCAAACCCTCAGGGCTGCAGCCAATCAGCCTAAATCTCTGCCCATTCTACATCACGCCCCTTCTGCAGAGGAGCCTCCTGGACTGGGCACGCATCTCTTTGCCCTGTTCACTGCCAGGGAGGTTTGTCATCTGTCTGACACAAGGCTGGGACTCCTTACCGGCATCCCAGGAGGCACCTTGGCCTGGTTTCCCTCAGCTGCCATGGCCTGGACACCTCCCTGCCCTCTGGTCAAGACCCAGGCTCACCCAGGACTCACTGAAGACGTGGAGGCTGACAGGGGGTGAGACCGAAGAGCCCACGCCATTCCCAGCTTCACAGGTGTAGATGCCAGCATCGGCCCAGGCTGCCTGGGGCAGCTGTAGTACATGACTCTGGTCTTTGAGGTGCGTCCCATCCTTGACCCACTGCACGGAACTGACCTGAGGGTAGCTGTTATTCACCTGGCAGGTGAGTGTGACCAGATCACCTGGAAGGATGTTTCGCCCCGAAGGGCTGAGGAGGATCTTCACACCCTTGGGGGCATCTGCAAGGCATGATGGGGGGTGTCGAATATGGTGCTCAGGGAAGGCAGGGGGCATTTTTCCTCTCCTCTTTCAACACTCTGCCTTAAGGAAGCCCACCCAGATAAATCATAAGTCCCATTAGTTCCCCCGTCCAGGGCAGGCACTGCCCCCCACCTTGTGAGGAGTCCTGATCCCTTCCTTCTCCACTGACAGCCTGATGCTGTGATGCTTGGCCTAGCGTCCAGCCTACGCTGCCCTCTATGGCTTTCTGCCTCATGACATGTCCATTACCTCTCTTCTATCTGAGAGTCATGGACACACTGCTTGCTTTAGTGGCTTGTGGTAGCTGTTGTCAAGGGACCAACCACCTAATGGAGGGGCCAAAGGCAGAGTCAAATTCACTCAGAATGTTTACCTCATTTGTTGAGTTACAACAAAGAAATACAAATACAATACAAAGAAACTGCACTTCTTTAAATCTTGTTCCAAAGCCTCTCTCTATGTAACTATACTAATAAAAGCTAATATTTTCAGGAGTTCCCTGGTTGACTAGTGGTTAGGATTCTGGGCTTTCACTGTTGTGGCCCAGGTTCAATCCCTGGTCAGGGAAATGAGATCCAGCAAGCTGTGAGGTGTGGCCAAAAAAAAAAAAAAAAAAGCTAATATTTTCAAGTGCTTAATCTATGTAAATATGAAAATAATAGAAGCTAATATTTTTGAGTGCTTAATAGGTACCAAGCACTCCTTTAATTTTCATAACAATCCTGTGAGATAGAAAGAATTTACTATTACCTCCACTATACAGATGAGAAAACAGAGGCTCTGAGAGGCAAGTAACTTGCCCAAAGTTTGCTCATCTAGTTGATGGCGGAGCCAGCGGCCAGACTGATGCCTGTGTACAGCAGTCGTTCTAGAACAGGCTGCCCTGTTTTACTGTGATGGGAAGTTGCATAACCAAGTGAAAACTCGGACTTTCTCCCACTGCCTCTTTGCCATGTCTGGGTGTTACCCTGGTCACGAGTATGAGTGGCCTTAGGCAGGAAAGGGGTAAACCCCTGCCTCCGTGGCAACCTCCAGGGCTGGGCTAAATCCCAGGGCCCCTGCTGCTCGACCCCCAATTCTCTGGCTTTTTGTGTCTCCTCTTCTCTGCCCAGCCCAGCTTCGGGGACTGGAGGTGGAAGAGAGCCTTTCAATGTGGCCCTTAGGGCTTAGTAGTCTCTCTCCACCTGCCCCACCCTTTGGTCCGAGTGCAGCTTGGCTGTTTCTACAGGCTGGAGAAGGGACTGTTTCCACGGGGGAGCCACAGACGTGTGCTCAGTAAAGAGGGCGTGGCCCCCAGCACACTCACACTGC
The DNA here is from genome assembly GCF_963455315.2 of Globicephala melas. Classification (NCBI taxonomy): domain Eukaryota; kingdom Metazoa; phylum Chordata; class Mammalia; order Artiodactyla; family Delphinidae; genus Globicephala; species Globicephala melas. The sequence continues at coordinate 56,464,725 of NC_083328.1, read as the reverse complement.
ACTTGGAGGTGAATCTCGCCCTGAGTCTTGTGTTTGGCCACCGAGAGCTGGCAGCGCAGGGTCCGGCCATGGTCCTGCCAGGACAGGGCCATGTGGAGGGTCTCCAGGTGGATGATGCCTGTGGGCTCAAGCTTCTGGAGGTTGGAGGTGACGGAGCGGGTGGGGTCCTGGCCTTGCCACTGCAGACTGACTGACTCCTGCAGGCACGCGTAGGGAGTGGAGCAGTTGAAGTCCACCTCCATGCCCTCGCGCAGCTCAGCTGGTGAGGCAATGGTGGGCATGCTGGGCTCCTCTGAGGAAAAAGACAGGAGGCTAGGGACTCCCCTTCACTGCACCTGAGACCTCCTGCCCTAGAAACTCCAGCCTGGGGCAGGGGGGCTTCAAGGGGAAGGAGGATGCGAGGGGTTCATTGGGGGTAATGCCAGGGGGCACAGGGCTGGGGCTGGAACTGTGGCCAAGATTGAGGTTGCATTTGGATTTAGGACCAGCGTTGGGTCTGTGAGCCAGTGGGGCCAGGAGCAGTCTGGGAGTCCCTTCCAGGCAGTGGCCCTGCTCCTCACCTGTCACGGTGACCACTGTGCCTGTGACATCTGACCAGCGGTTGCCCTCACTGATCTCAAAGCGGAAGTTGTAGGAGCCCGCGTCCTCGGGCTGCAGGTCTCTCAGCAGCAGGCTGCACGACTTGTGCTCGGCACGCCCCACCAGTAGGGCACGGCCTTGGAAACGGGCCTCCACCAGCTGGGGGTCCCCGGAATGGCTCACTACCTGCCGGTTGCCCGAGTAGTCATAGTACCAGATGGTTGTGATGCCGTGGGGCACCTCCACGCTGGCAGGGAAGCTGAAGATGCAGGGGATGACGAGGCAGGAACCCCTTACGCCCTGCACAGCCTGGGGACTGGAGACGCCCCATGAGGTCAGGCCTGAGTTGGGGGGCGGGACAGGGAGGAGCGTGATGCAGGCCTGGGGTCACTGCAAAGCCCCATGCTCTGCCCCACAGAAGGTGCCCCAGATGTGCCCCCAGCAATGCAGCCCCTCTGGGCACCCCAAAGAGGGTCACTGTTCCCTGTCACTGCCTTCCCATGCCCTCCTTCAACGTCAGCAGCTAAACCTGTGACCAGACACAGTCCAGTCTGCCCAGGCCAACAGAGGGCTGGACTCACTGAAGCCAGGCCCTCTAAGAAGAAAACGGCCAGCAACGTTACCTGCTGGGATGGATGAGGCCAGGAGGAGGAGCTGGAGCGGGAAGTCCATAGCAGGTTCTCACGCTGGTTCTGGTGCCTAAGAGGGTGGTGTGCACTGTGCTGGCTGGGCACACAGAGGCCTCCTGGGGAACCTCAATCTCAGAGCCTGCTGGGAGCCCAGCCCTGTTTCCTCACATGGTATGCTGGCCAACCCAGTGAGAGGGCAGGGCAGCTGCCACTGGAAGCCAGGAGCCCGTGTTCCCAGCTCAGGCTGTACCCAGGAATGCCCTCACTTGGTGGCATGCCCCAGAAAGTCCTCTGTCTGTCTCTTGGCCCCGCCCTAAGTTCTGCTTTCCCAGGCCCCTCAAGGATGAACAGCTGTTTCTTCCTTTCCCCCACTTCCCTGCCCCCTCCCTGCCACCCAAGTCACCAGGAACTGGAGCCCAGAGAGGCCCAGTGACTTGCTCCAAGGCATCCAGCAAAAATGATGGTTTCTTACTTTAGACTTGTCTCCCTACCACCAGTCTTACCAGCTATAGACCATAATGGGGCTTGACTGAGCGCTTACGAAAGTGCAGCCTTTAAGAGTCACTCCCCTGCTCAAAAGTCTTCTGTGGCTCCCCATTGCCCGTGAGATGTGGTTCCCCATACAACCCTGAAAGCTCTTCCTTTCCTACTCCCAGCTCTGCCCCCATTTCCTGCTCCCCCTGGGGCCACCCTGGAACCAGTTCCCACTGTGGGGCCAATCCTGTCTGCCCATGAGCTCTCCAGCTGACCAGCTCTGGCCTCACCACAAATGATCTTAGCCTGCTGAAATCTTATTCAGTCTTCAAGGTGGCTTCTAGCTGAAACCTCCCCTTTGGGGTCTTTAGCCACTCCAGAGCCACCTCTGTGCTTGCCTTGTCCTTGGTAGCTGTGAGCACCCATTTCTCAGGACCTGGGACTGAGGACATGTGTCCTGCAGCAGTGCAGAGCCCCCCGGCAGTAGTGGGCAAGAGAAGGGTGTGGTCCTTGGTGGTTTAGAGTTGGTGGCAGGGCAAGTCTAGGTGTGACAGGGGTCACAAGGACCCTGCCCAACATATATCCTACAAACAGGAGTTAAATGCCTACTGTATACCATGCACAAGAAGGCAGGCCCTCCGCCATAGAGTGCCCCTGGTGGAGATGGGGGCTCTAAGAGGTGCAACAGATATGAATCCAAAGGGGAGAGATGCCAGAAACACATATAACTGAAACTATAAAACTGTTAGAAGAAAGTGGGTGAAAATCTTCATGACCTAATAACAGGCAACAATTTCTTAAGTATGACACCAAAAGCACGAGCAACAAAAGAAAAAATAGATAAATTGAATTTGATCAAAATGAAAAACTTTTTTGCATCAAAGGGCACTATCAAGAGAGAGAAAAGTCAACCCACAGAATGGGAGAAAATAGGTGCAAATCATATAGGTGATAAGGGATTAACATCTGGAATATATAAAGAACTCCTACAATTCAAGGACAACCCCCCCCACCAAACATCCCAAATTCAAAAAAATGAGCTAAAGACTTGTATAGACATTTCTCCAAAGATGATATACGAATGGCCAATAAACCCATGAAAAGATGCTCAGCATCATTAGCCATTAAGGAAATGCAAATCAAAACCACAATGGGCTACCACTTCACACTGTAAACAAACAAACAAAACCAGAAAATAACAAGTGTTGGCAAGGCTGTGGAGAAATTGGAAGCTTCAGGTACTGTTGGTGGAAATGTAAAATTGTGCAGCCCCTCTGGAAAACAGTTTTGTGTTTCCTCAAAAAGTCAGACATAGCTTACCATATGATCCAGCAACTCCACCCCTGGTTATATACCCAAAAGAATCGAAAACAGGGGCTTAAACAGATACTTGCACACATGTTCATAGCAGAGTTATTCATAATAGCCAAAAAGTAGAAGCAACCCAAGTGTCCATCAACAGATCAATGTGGTATATCCATACAACAGAATAGTATTCAGCCATAGGAAGGAATGAAATTCTGACAAATACTACACACATGGGCGAACCTTAAAAACATTATGCTAAGTGAAATAAGCCAGGCACAAAAGGGCAAATATGGTATGCATCCACTTATATGAGGTACCTAGAACAGGCAAACTCGTAGAGACAGAAAGTGGAATAAAGGTTACCAGGGGCTGGAGAGAGGAGGGACTGGGGAGTTAATGTTTAATAGGTATAGAGTCTCTATTTTGGCTGATGAAAAATTTCTGGAAATAGGCAGTAAGGATGGTTACACAGTATTATGAATGTACTTAATGTCACTGAAATGTACACTGAAAAAATGGTTAAAACACTTAAAAAATGGTTAGGTTATGTATATTTTACAACATACACATAAAAAACCCATGTTGCCAACTTTGCAATCCTTCCTGGTCCTAAATGCTGACTCTACAGATTGACGGGAAGGGCCTGGGGAGGCTGGAAGTGGGAACAGGAAACTCATGACATCTCCCAGCCCCTAACCTATCTGTCTCAGGGGTGGGGCCCAGCTGATTCTGGTAGCTGCCAGGGGGCACACCTGGGGAGAGGCTGAACAGATGCCCAGAGCCTGGATAGGGCCTGAATTGCCTGTCAGGATGACTAGCCAAGTGTGAAGAGAGGGAGCACAGTAAAGGCAAAACTGAGGGAAGAACAGGCAGAGCCCCGTCCTTTAGTTGACTTGGGTCCCTGGCTAGGCTGCTCCTGCAGACAGGTCTGGTCATTTGCTGAGGCCCAGAGGCTCATCCTCAGTTCTTTGGGCAGTCCTTTTCCTGCTCCTCTCCCAGGAAGATGTATCCACACCCTCCACACTTGGTCCTTGGCCACAGGAGAGGCTCATGCTGGCCCAGGCTGGGGCCCATGACCTGGATGCTATGGCCTGGATGCTGGACTGAGCAGCAGCCTACTGGGCATGTTTGGTGGCATGTGTGGCCCTGGGGCCCAGAGCCACACTGGGCATCAAGGTCAGCTCCTCTACAGCTGGGGCGTCACCAATGTTCATGCTGTCCCCAGCTCCCCTGATGTTCCCATTTGGGGCCCTGGAAGGGGCAGTGCTGAAGCTACAGGAGGAATGGTGGGATTTTAGACATACTGACCCCAGAATGGAGCAGGGGTTTTTGAGAGGACCCTTTCTAGAACCACCCCAAATCACATCATGTAGATGTCACCTATACTTAGCCCAGTCCCAATACCCAAGAAGTCAGTCCCACCAGAGTCCAGCTTATTGGCTCAGCCTGTTCCACCCCAAAGACCACCCTCAGCCCAGAGAACTTTCCTGGAAAAAAGAGAGGGCAAGAAGAACCCCAGGAAGGGAGCTCCTTGTCCTTGTTTAAAGCCTGGTGTTGAGGGGCAGGTACCCCTAGGGCTTGGTTTGAGCTGGTGTCTTGGTGGGCACCCACACCCAGCACCTCCTGGGGGCAGAGGGATGATTGCAGGTCCTGGGGGAGGGGGTGGCTGTACTGGGGACAGGGAGCACTGCAGCCCATAGGCAATGACCATCTGGGAGAGCACAGTTCCCGGGTTCATCCTCCAATCTCCAAGTCTTGGGCACTCTGAAGACAGAGTTTAAAATCCCACTCCCAGAACTGGTATATACTGCATCAGCCCTGGGTTGGGGTGGATGGCACATGGGGGGCACCCATGTTTGCTGCCTGTGTGAGAGCAAGTGAGTGGGTAAAGTCTATATGAGAGCAAGTGTCCCAGGACATCTGGGAGGGCCGGCTGGGCCACAAGTCCCTGACCTCTGATCCTAGAGGCCAAGTTTGGCCTGGGGAAGAAAGGGCAGAGGCAGTTTTACTGTAGGCAGCTGTGCCTGGGTGCAGGATTCAGTTTCTATTTCCCAGTACCAGAGCTTCTCCCCAACTTCCCTATTCAGGCTGGAGAAGGAGGGAAATGGGGTGACACAGCCAGCTGGAGTGCTCTACTCCACAGATCAGAAATCAGGTACAGATGGGCAATTCCGGGAGTACATTATCTTCGTAATAGTGAAAAGCCTCAAACATAGGCCAAACATTTAACTTGGAAAGCCATATTATCCATAAATGAGGTCTATTGGCTTTGAAATGGGTAGTAAAAGTTTCACATTTCATTCCTGAATCTGACTGTAAATGCTCTTAGCCTGGATGCCCGTTCCCCCAAGCTATGCTGGGCGGTGCTGGGGGCCTTCGCTCAGATGAATGAAGTGGTAACAAATGAAGTGAAATGAGGGGAAGGTGAGGGTCGGGCTGCAGTTGGGTAGGGGTGAAGGTAATGGTTAGACTGGGATCTGGAATAGAATTAGGGTTGGCACGGAGTTGAGAGTGATGGTGTTGGGTGAGCGTGCAAGTCAGGCCCGGGGCTGGATGGAGATGATTGTTACTAAATGGCTGGGGATAGGATGCAATGGAGGGTGAGGTAAGGTTGGAATAAGTACCGGGGCTGGGCAGGGCAGGAGTCAAGGTGACGGTTAGGATGGGGATTGGGATGTGGGTTGGAGGTGGTTTGGGGTTGTGCAGGGGTTTGGATTATGAGTGCAGCTTTGATTAATGTCTTGGGCTTGGACACCCAGGTGTCCCCCAGCAAATCCCAGCCCAGCCCTGCTCCCAAGCCTCCGCTCGCCCTCGGGGCCCAGGGATGGGAGTACCTGCTCCACAGGGGAAGATGGCTGCAAGGCTGGCAAACTGCAGGAGAGAAGAATGGAGGGGGCAGGGCCAGGAGCTCGAGGTGCTGCTGGCTCTCCTGCAGAGGAGACCCAGCCTCGGCGTTGCTTCCTCTTTTCCCAAAGCCTCAGCCCTACTGCCCAACCAGGAGGCTGGTCAGGGAGGAAGCTGCCGGCCTTGCACAACACCAAGACCAGAAAGACCTCCCAGGCAGGGGAAGGCCCCCTCAAGGCCTGGGACTCTGGGACTTGAGCAAGCAGAAGTGAGACCTTGGGCCCTGTGGGAGCCTCCTATCCAGCAAAGTGGGAACTGAGGGGTCCTGTTCACCAGCCATAGCCATACCCCTCTCTTTGGGCACCACTTGGCCTTTTTAGGGAGTCTGAGAGAGGAGGAAGGGAGCTTTCTGCACACTGTTCCTCCTAACAACAAGAAAGGAGACAAGCCCAGCCTGGGGTGGGGGAGCGTGACAGGGCACCTAGACAAAGGTGCTGATTTTCCAGGTCCTTTGGGACCTTCCCAGCACCCTCATTGCACCTGGCTACTCTGGGGACAACCCTCCAAGAAGCAGGCTCTAGTTGTGGGGAACACAGGGACCCCAACCTCAGGCTAGAGGAGTGCTTCTAATCCCTCTCCCCTTTCCCACTCTCCCTCCCCCCACACCCCCCCACAGGATTTCAGTAGCACCCCCACTCCCGCTGAAGCAGAGGAGGAAAGACCCTGCCATGGCTGCGATACTGTCATGATACCGGAGCCCATTTTATCGAGGGCCTACTATGTGCCAGGCACTCGGTGTGTGGGGCAGATGTTAATTGCTCCAAGCAATCTTGGATCCAAGTGACAACACATTTCTTTGTTTCACAACTCAAATTTAATTCAGCTCAGCCCCAGCCTATCTGTAGTGGTGGGGATCCAGCCAGACCAGGCCCTCTGTACCCTGTGGGCAAACCCACATGTGCAGATCAAAAGTCACGTAAAAACTTGAATCAGGATGGACCCAGGATCCCAGGCCACAGTGGCCCAAAGCAGATGTCTCCTGACATTCTACCCTGAAATCCTCAGGCCCCAGAGAGATTAGGTCTCTATCACTCTGTCCTCTTTGTAGCCCCTGCATCACTCCTAACCTTAGGTCATTTCCTTTTTGGACGAAAACAAAATCCCTTTTCTTCCTCCTCCAACACCAACATAAGACTTGTTGGCCCAGAGACACCCCCAACTCTAGGCCTGTGTGAGTGCAACTTTCCAGCCCCAACCCTTCAGTCCACTATAGACTATACACATCTACCCCATAGCTCCATGGTGGGTAAAGCATATTCCTTCACCCCTTGATTCTGGACCTAGCCATGTAACTTACTCCAGCCAATGGATGTGAGTGGACACAACATAAACAAAGTCTTGAAGTGTACTTGCATATTTGGCCTTGCTCTCTTGCATTTCTTCCATTGCCAAGCAAAGGCTGTACTCCAGCTAACCTGCTGGAGTTCAAAGAAGATGAGGCATGGGGAACAGACCTGAACCAGACCCATAGGCCAAGCCCAGCCAAAGTCAGCCATAACTGAGCCAACCTGCTCAGATCTATGTGTTTATTGCTGGATGCCACTGAGAATTCTGTGGTTGTGTGTTAGCTACAGTAGTAAACTGATGCAAGGCCTAAGTCTCAGAACAGCACAGATAGAACTTGCTTACCTTTCCTTGGGGTAAGGAGGACAAAGACTTGTCTGCTTTGCCTGGTCAGGGAACATTACCCTTCAGTGTTTTCCTAGGCGATAGCTGCTAAAATAAATTTTAAAATAAAAAATTCTTAGGTAATTTTTCAGTAGGTCTCACTGTCATACGTACTTTTAACTTTCACAAGCACTTTGTGAGGTAGGTACTATTATCCTCATTCCAGATGTGAGAATCAAGTCATGGGGAAGTAGGATACTTGCCCAAGGCTAACTTTTTCAGCTACAAAAAAATAAATAAGACCTCACCAAAGAGATATACAGATGGAAAATAAACACATGAAAAGATGCTCCTCGTCAATGTCATCAGAGAAATGCAAATTAAAACAACAATGATGGGAATTCCCTGGTGGTCCAGTCGTTAGGACTCCACGCTTTCACTGCTGTGGGCCCGGGGTTCGATCCCTGGTCAGGGAACTAAGATCCCAAAAGCCACGTGGCTCCGCCAAACAAACAAACAATGAGATACCACTACACACCTATTAAAATGGCCGAAATCCAGAACACTGACAACACCAGGTGCTGGCAAACAGGTGGAACAACAGGAACTCTCATTCGTTACTGGTGAGAATGCAAAATGGTACAGCCACTTTGGAAGACAGTCTGGCAATTTTCTTATAAAACAAAGCATATACTTACCATACAATCCAGCAATTGTACCCCTTGGTATTTATCCAACTGAGTTGAAAACTTATGCTCATACAAAAACCTGCACACAGATGTCTATAGTAGTTTTATTCATAATTGCCAAAACTTAAAAGCAACCAGAATGCCCTTCAGTAGGTGAATGGATAAATAAACTGTAGTACATCCAGGTCATGAACTATTCTTCAGAGAAATGAGCTATCTATCAAACCATTGAAAGACATGAAGGAGCCTTAAAAATTCCACCTCATCATAATTAAACATATCAGATCAAAATCTGTCCTAAGAATGGCAGATCCTAAAATAACAGAACGCTTCAGAATTGGGAAAAAACATGAGTAAAGATACCAAACAATATATATATTTTTTAGTGGCAATACTTGAAATATAAAATCTTGAATATGAAATTAAATTCAATTCAAAAATCCGGGCTTCCCTGGTGGCGCAGTGGTTTAGAGTCCGCCTGCTGATGCAGGGGACACGGGTTCGTGCCCCGGTCCGGGAAGATCCCACATGCTGCAGAGCGGCTGGGCCCGTGAGCCACGGCCTCTGGGCCTGCGCGTTGGGAGCCTGTGCTCCGCAGCAGGAGAGGCCACAACAGTGAGAGGCCTGCGTACCGAAAAAAAAAAATCAATTTATTCATAAATAAATGGCTTATAAGTGAATTTATTTCATGGCTTACGGTGCACTCAGTCAAATTTTGATAATGTTTTTTACTTTTGTTCTGGCATGAACAAGCATAATTTTTTTTAAGTGAAAAGAAAAAAGTTTGGCTAAAGTACAGAAAACCCCAAATAACAGTGGTTTAAAGGAACTTCCCTGGTGGTCCAGTGGTTAATACTCGGTGGTCCCAATGCAGGGGGCCCGGGTTTGATCCCTGATCAGGGAACTAGATCCGCATGCCGCAACTAAAGATCCCGCATGCCACAACTAAGACTTGGTGCAGCCAAATAAATAAATTTTTTTTCAAAACAACAGTGGTTTAAATAAAGTAGAAGTGTATCTCTGTCTCCCTCAAATAAAGTGTTGGCATCCAAGGCTGATAGGGCAACTGCATTCAACCACTAGACCCCCTCTTATTTTTTTACTCTGTCCTTTCCAATGGGCTGTTTCCACTCCTGGTCCCAGATGTCTGCTTGAGCTCCAGCCATTATATCTGCATTCCAGAAAGAAGGATGGAGGAAGGAACAAAGCAGGTCACGCTCCCATCTTTTAAAGATAATTCCTTATATTGCACACTTTATTTCTGCTTATGTTGCACTAGCCAGAAGTTAGACACAGAGCCTATGTCTTTATTCCAATAGATGATGCACACAGGTAAATATTGGGGGCTCTTTACTAAGGAGTAGGGGAGGTAAAGCCCTGCTGTTATATAGAGCAACAAGGACCCTAATTCAAGCATTCATTCCTTGGACCTACTAGGATCCCAGGCCCAGGCCCCGCCCACTCCTCCACCACAGCTCTGCAGAGTCTTCTATCTCCGCCAGAGGGCGCCAGAGCCCTCTGCTTCCTTGTCTTTGTCCTTTCAGACCCAACTGCAACATCTGAGGTGTGGACAGCTCAGCCCAAGTGACCCATGAGAGATCTTCGGGACCCTGCTCTGGTCAGCCTGGGGGCAGGTGGGAGTCATGTAGCTCAGTGGTTAGGAGCCTGGGCCCTGTATGGATCTGAGGTCAAATCCAGACATATCCTTCACCAGCTGTGTGATCACAGAGAATTCACTCAAACACTCTGAACCTGGAGCCTCCCAACAGCTTTTGTGAAAAGCTTCCCACAGGGCCTGGACTGTCAGAAGAGCTCTGTGAGTGCAAAGTGAGAGTGACTGAAGGCTGTGCTCCCACTCTGCCCCCCTCCCCCCCCCCCCCCCGCCAAGATGACCTTCACTCTAATAGATACACCCTGGATTTTCACTCTTTCAAGTATCCCACCAAGCCTGTGGTCTGTCCCTCTGGCTCTCCTCCCCTGTTCACACATCTCGTACTCACTCACTTCTGCTCCCCGAGAGTTTGAAGGCTCTGGAGTTCTTAGGGAAACAGAAGGGCCACCTTCCTCCCCCAAACAGCCACTAGGTCTGAGAGACTGGCTTGGAAGTCAACAGGCCCATGTAGACTTCACAAGAAGATTAAAAGACATAAGTTACAAATATCTCCCTTTTTCCTTCCTGTGCAAGTTCTGGGCGTCCAGTGTGAATACTTGCCAGCCCCAAAGGACCCCATATGTGCAGAGTTGGATGGAGTTAGAAACACTTAAACCACTACACAGACTTCCAGTTCAAGATGGCAGGCTGAGAACATGTCTCTACCACCCCTAGTGCCTCAAACACCACCAAAAGCACAGTGAGGAAAGAGAAAAGGAAGCAAATCCATCGAAGGGCTGAGGACACGATGGCTGGGGTGGGGGGTTGGGGGGGGCATCAACTGTCCAGGGATTTTTATTTGCTTTTAGAAGATAGAAGAAGGGCGGATTGCAAAGAGGCACAAATGGGGGCAGAGGAAAACACAGCTGAAGCCTGCCTGAGAGAAAGCTGCTCCAGAGGCCTGAGCAGGCATGGAAGCAGGAGAGGACCCTCCACGGGAGACAACACCCCTCAGAAGGATGGTAGGCGACATATGGACCACTCCCCACCGCCCTGCCCACTGCTTATGCTCCAGGGCAGAGGAAATACCCTACATCAATGCGGATACCAATCAGCCCTGCCCTTCAGTCCTAAAGATGAACTGGTCACCAAGTATTACCAGACAACTGAGAAAAACCAACAAAAGGAGAAGGATTAAGAAAAGAATATCACTGGGCAAAGAGCCCATTTTGTGTGTGTGTAATTTTAAGGTCTTGCACCATCTCAAGCCCTTGTCCAGATATGGGCCATATATAAATATATGTATCCAATATATTTATCTACACACGCACCCACCTTAATGTACTTGCAACTGGATCATTAGAATGTCATAAAATGGACATACATCTGGGTGGGAGCAACTGCGTGTTTCCCATACTACCTGGCAGTTGTCATTAAAAACACCAATAAGAGGGAGCAGAAGTGTATTTGACTGGGAGAATGATCTTTGTTTCCTTTTCATTATTCTTTTTTTTTTTTTTTGCGGTACGCGGGCCTCTCACTGTTGTGGCCTCTCCCGTTGCGGAGCACAGGCTCTGGATGCGCAGGCTCAGCGGCCATGGCTCACGGGCCCAGCCTCTCGGTGGTATGTGGGATCTTCCCAGACCGGGGCACAAACCCGTGTCCCCTGCATCGGCAGGCGGACTCTCAACCACTGTGCCACCAGGGAAGCCCCATCCTTTTCATTATTCTTAATAAAAGGAGATGGTGAAGAAAGAAAGAAAGAAAGGGTGGGGGGAGGGAGGAAGGAAAGAAGGAAGGGAGGGAAGGAAGAAAAAAGAATAGCAAATAGCTCTTCAGGGCTTACTGTGGGCCCGGCCATGGTCTAAGCATTTTACATTCAGTAACTCATGTAACGACCCTCTGAGCTAGGTGCTATTATTATCCTTTCTGGGAAATGGAGTCACAGAAAGGCAACATAGCTTGGCTGAGGCTTACATAGCTAGCAAAGGGCAGAGAGATGGAATCTGAACCCAGGCAGTCTGTTTCTTGCATTATACTCTGAACTATTCAGCTATACCGCCTCTTTAATAAATTAAATAAAAGGTGAACAAACTGATCCCAGAGGAAATAGATAAGGAACAGAGGAGAATTTATAAAAAGAAAGATTCTAATGCTATTACATTCATAAAACAAAAAGGGGAAGCTATGAAAAAAAAAGCAAGAAATAATTCTTGGAATTTTAAGCTAGAATTACTGAAATAAAAAGGAATTCAATAGGAAGGAGTGTGAACATCTGTGGTTTGGGTGTACAAAATGAATTCATTCTTCTTTTGGTAAAAACTACTCTGATTTCCTTCCTATATTCTCAAGTCCTGTGGATTGGGTTTGATTGACCCCCCCACTCCCACCCCTACATTTGCTACATGAGAGAAGCATGTTGCTCCTGGCAGACCACAATGAGGAGCCAGGGAATGATGACAACACTGAATGCAGAGGAAAGATATATAGTGACCCTGGGTCCTTGATGACATCATTGGAGTCCCTGGATCAAGCCTTACCTGAAGCTAAAGGGGTGAGTGCTTCTCACTCTCAATATCCACTGATCAAATCCCACTGGACTCCAATTATTCTTGCCTCAGTTGTGTGTCCAGCCCTCATCAGTCACCATCAAGGTAAACTGCCAGGCATTGGGTATAGCCCACTCCTGAAGGTACTGCAATTGGAAAAAAAACCCAAATCATACAGTTGGACTGGGGAGCAGCAGTTCACCAAAAGAAAGGAGAGGCGAATGGAATGCTGGATAAACTCAACAACAGCTACCATATCTCACTACACATACAAAGGACCCAGCATGGGACAGTGTATATAGCAAGTTAACTTTGTGGTAACATAATGGAGGCAACATCTGTTTCTTCTCTCAAAAACAAAGAAAAAAAAAAAAGGTAATTAGAAAATCAGAAACAACAAAATCTATTCCAGGAACCAAATGTGGAGCAAACACATCTGAAGCATGATTCTGAGCAATTAGTGGAGTGAAACAAAAGAGAATCTACTTAACCTTAACATTTGAGACACCAAATATTCTTCCTCAAGCAGCATAGGGTGGAGGAAATGCCATTACACTTCCTTCTCAGTAGAGGTATCTTATTACTTGGTTCTGCAGTAAATAATGCTTATATAATCATAAAATTGGTTGGTTTTCAGTTTTCAGAATCAACCTAAAGACAAAGAATGGAAGATTTAATTATAATTACAGTACAGAATATAAGTGTTATAAACTTTGACCATGGAAATGCAAAGATAAAACCAACAGAAATTAGAAGGAGGTGGGGAAGGAAGATAGCAGATGGCATAGAGGGGCTAGTTCTTTTTATATAGCGGCAGGGCTCAAGAAATTCTGTCTGAAGTTGATGAACGAGGACTAAGTTTTAAACTCAGACTGTTTACAACTATGAATAACACCAAAATAAGCCTGCAATAATAATACAACTAACACAATTGAGAAAGTAGGCATGGGGAGATGAGAGATAGTGTGATTTAAATTCTTGCTTTAATGATGAGGCATCATTAGATGTTCTTTTGAGTTACTAAATTGAGAAACAGCAGTAAAGCATATTACTTAAAACTATGATGTTAAGACTCTGGAGTATCTAAAAATGGAAGATGTTCTGAGGAGTGGAACTGAGTGTGGAGAATTTTGCTTTTCGATTTGTGTCATTCGGTATTGGCTGAGTTTCTTTACCTACACTTACAGCACCAGAGCAGTAGCCCCCCACACACCCACCAGGCTCCACCTCCTATGTTTACATGGAGGTTTGCCACTCCTTTCCCACCTCCTTCTGGTTTATTTTCCTGTATTGCAAAGGCTAGACAACTAAATTTACATTTCCCAGACCACCAGCTACCTTAATGTCACCACGCCAACCAGCCATAATTAATTTCCCACTTCAGCAAACTGGTCAAATAATATAGTCTCTCTGGGCTTCCCTGGTGGCGCAGTGGTTGAGAATCTGCCTGCCAATGCAGGGGACACGGGTTCCAGCCCTGGTCTGGGAAGATCCCACATGCTGCGGAGCAACTAGGTCCGTGAGCCACAATTACTGAGCCTGTGCGTCTGGAGCCTGTGCTCCGCAACAAGAAAGGCCGCGATAGTGAGAGGCCCACGCACTGCGATGAAGAGTGGCCCCCACTTGCCGCAACTAGATAAAGCCCTCGCACAGAAACGAAGACCCAACACAGCCATAAATAAATAAATAAATAAAAATAAAAAAAATAATAGTCTCGCCCAAAAATCTGGAACTGGGACTAAGAGACACCATTTGGCATCTGCTTGTAGCTAAAATGAAGGGCAAATACATTCAGGAGCTGTGGAATGATCACATGCATGGAGAAAAAAAAAGTAAACAAAAGGCAATCTGTTAAGAGAATTAAAAGACAAGCACAGACGGGGAGAAAATATTTGCAAAACGTATCTGATAAAAGATTGTATCTAAAATATACAAAGAACTCTTAAAGCTCAACAATAAGAAATCAAACAACTCCATTTAAAAATGGGCAAAACATCTGAACAGATACCTCATCACAGAAGGTATATAGATGGCAAATAAGCATATGAAAAGATGCTGAATATCATATGTCATTGTGGAACTGCAAATTAAAACAACAACTATCAGAATGGTGAAAATCCAGAACACTGACAACACCGAATGTTGACAAGGATTTTTGTTGTGGAGCAACAAAAACTCCCACGCATCGCTGATGGGAATGCAAAATGGTACAGCCACTTTGGAATATAGTTTGGTGGTTTCTTACAAAGCTAAATATAGTCTTACCATATGATCCAGCAATCACACTTCTAGATATTTCCCCAGTTGAGTTGAAAACTTATGTCTGTACAAACCCCAGTACACAAATGTTTATAGAAGCTTTATTTATAACTGCCAAAACCTGAAAGCAACCAAGCTGTCCTTCAATGAGTGAATGAATAAATACACTGTTACATACATAGAATGGAATATTATTATTCAGTACTAAAAAGAAATGAGCTGTCAATCCATGAAACGACATGGAGGAACTTTAAATACATGTTACTAAGTGAAAGAAGCCAGTCTGAAAAGGCTACGTATTGTATAGCCTTTGGAATAGTAGGAATTGTATAATTCCTACTATTTGACATTTTGAAAAAGGCAAAACTATAGACAGTAAAAGGATCCGTGGTCATCAGGTATTCGGGGAAAGAATAGGTGAAGCACAGGGGATTTTTAGGGCAGTGAAACTACTCTATATGACACTGTAATGGTGACTATCTGATATTATGTATTTGGCAAAACCCACAGATGTACAATATAAAGAGTGAAATTTAATGTAAACTATGGACTCTAGTTAATAATGTATCAGTATTTGTTCATTAATTATAACAAATACATCACACTAGTCCAAGATGTTAATAATAGGGGAAGCTGTGTGAGGGAGGGGATAGACGGGAACTCCCTACTATCTGCTCACTATCTTTGTAAATCTAAAACTGGTATTAAAAAGAAGTCTAATAAAAAGGCAGTCTGCAGCAAGAGAAGAATTTAGCAGATACACAGAGAGCAGAAGAAGGAGGAAAGTGGCCAGGGCGACAGCTCCCTGCTGCTGGCCTATTTCCAGTTCCTTGTTCCAGACCCTTGTGGAGCCCAGATGCACTCCTCTGCCCCCACATTCTATAACATACAAACCCCTGTGATATGAGCTTCTCCTTTACTTTTGCTGCTCTAATGGGTTTTTATTACTTGTGTGGCACTTCTCAAGCCATCACCCAAGTGGACCAATCTCAGGTGATGTTATGACAGATGAGGTCCAGTCTAGTAATCAAAAAGTAATTTCAGGGGCTTCCCTGGTGGCGCAGTGGTTGAGAGTCCGCCTGCCGATGCAGGGGACACGGGTTCGTGCCCCGGTCCGGGAGGATCCCACATGCCGCGGAGCGGCTGGGCCCGTGAGCCATGGCCGCTGAGCCTGCGCGTCCGGAGTCTGTGCTCCGCAACGGGAGAGGCCACAACAGTGAGAGGCCCGCATACTGCAAAAAAAAAAAAAAGTAATTTCAACACATTTCAAGTTGTGTGTTTTCTTGAACACCGCGAAAGGGATTTTCACACTACAACAGCACATTATAAAACCTCTTCTTTTTCCTTCTCCAATCCACTTTGCCACACACACCACAGCTGCTCTTAAAATTATCTCTCTAAAAACTCTTTCAAACAATTTCCTCCAACCCTAGTCCATATACCTCTTGTCTTCCCCCAGCCTCCCTCCATCCTTAATCTGCATCATAATAGCCAAGAAGCGTGCTGAGGAGGCAGAACCCTCCTCATGAAACCTCGGAAGCGGGTGGATGAACCTGAGCAGCAGAGCCAGAACAATCTTTCTGGGCAAGAGAGGGACAGGCTGCCTCCTGGGCAGGCCTTGTCTGCTCTTCCACACAGCACACTCTGGCTTGCTGATCTCATTGCTCTGGTGGCTTCAATTCCCATCTCTGTGAGAATGACTGCCAAATTTCTACCCACAACTCCAAACTCTGCTCTGTGCTCCAGGCCCATTACCCACTGCCTAGTTAACATTTTTCCTTAGGGTCAAATCAGATAGGATTACATTCTGCTATGAGTAACAGAGACTGAAAATACAGGGTCCTAAACAAAAGAGTTTCTTTCTTTCACGTTTAAAGGTCTGCAAGTACTCAGCCCTGGGTGGGCATGGGCTATTGCTGAGTGCCAGTCTCCTTGCTGGTCGCTTTCTGCTATCACTGGGGTGTATCCCTCAACCTTATGGTCCAACATGGTGGTTAGAGCTCCAGTCATCCCATCAACATTCCAGGCAGCAAGATGGAGAAAAGCAGGATGAGGAACAAGAAACAACGGGCAACCAACAGCAGTTTTTAAAAGCTGAAAGACACTATGGAACACTTCTGTATGGCTGAAAAGAGAAGTTTCTATTATGAAGAAAAAGAAACTAGATAATAGGGGAGGGGGCATCCAGCACTGTCTACACAGCATTCTCTCCAACTTAACATGGCTGAAAGGAAAGTATCTTCTCTCCCCCAACATCTTCTTTTCCCTTAGAGTCGTGGCCCTTTTCTGTACCCCCATACCCTAGCAGAGAGTCCATTCTGTGGGGCAGGGGCTGGCAAGGGGAGGTGCTGCCCAAGGTAAGTGAAGGCGTGAGCAGAGAAAGGGTTGTGCAGTGAAGCTGAACTCCTGGTGGTCAGGACTAGAGACAAAAGATTCCAAACAGAAGATATCCAAGTTGAACAAGCGGGGTTGAGGGTTCCTGAGCAAAGAACCAGCATGCCTGCTGGGGTAGGGCACAAGGGAGGACTGTACTTGAAAGCATCAGGCACACACACAGCCAGCCCCTCATCCAGCTATGGAGTCTGTTGATTCCTTTCTGCCTCCTGCTCACTCCACCCTCCATGCCTTTGTCTGCAGCTTCCTCTTCTTGGAATGCTCTGCCCACTTCTCCACATGGATGACTCTCTCAGTCATCCTTCAGGATGCAGATCAAGCGTCACCACCTCCAAGAAGTCTTCCCAATGTCCCTGTTGGGAACCCTAATAACATCACTCTGAAGAAGGAGCTGCAAGTGGAGCCGTGTCAGTGCAGAGCTCTGGGAGACAGGGCCAATTCCGGTGCTTTGGGGGTCATTTGGGGCAGGGTGCTAGGGAGGCTCAGCAGGAAGGTGGAACCCCAGGGCTCTCTTTTTATGAAGGAGGAGGTGCCAGCTGCCCATGCAACAGCGGAGGCAGGGCACCACCAGGGCTCATCCTGAACCCCTGGCCACAGGCTGGGCCTCCCACGCTCCCATCTCCAATGAGGAAAATGATGCAGATGGATGCTGTGAGCCACAGAGAGGAAGTCCAGCTGGGTGGGGCAGGCAGAGTCATTCCTGGAAGGAAGCTCGCACCTCAGGAATCTGGTAGAGGAACACTCTAGAGGCCTCTGTCCCAGGAGCCACCCACCTTCCATCCCCAGGGAGGGGCAGGCAGGGCTGGACAACTATCCAGGAAGGCTGCGTCTGGGTGCCCAGGTGCCATCTTTCCTTCATCAGTCTCCTGCAAGAGCAGACTCTGAGACAGCCCACTGAATCGATCTGTGCCCTGAATCAGCAGCGGGTCTGAAATGGGCAGTGCACTCTTCTCTCTAAGCCTCAGCTTTCTCCTCTGTAGAATGGAGAGTCCCTCCCCACCGAGGGTGTTGTGGCAGCGTAAGTGGCAGGTAAGTTACCCAAATAGGCACCAGCACACCACGAGGTGCAGTCAACAGGGTCTACTGATGGAAAAAGACTTCTGTCCATCCTCTCCTCCCGAGGAACGCTGTGGGAACACCTGCCCTCCTCCTGGTGTATGTGTGAGGGGTGTGTGTGTGTGTGTGTGTGTGTGTGTGTGTGTGTGTGTGTGTGTGGTTTGTGTGTCTCTCTGTCTGCCTGCCCCAAGCTCTGGGATGGAGCAAGCAGCTGGACTTGGGCAAGAGGGAGGGGAGACAGAATACATAAGCTTAGGCGGAAAATGACATGTCCTAAAGACAAATATCAACCTCTGCCCTAATACTGCCTGCTGGTGTGCGGGTCAGGCACCAAGCAAGAGGAGCATTGCTCCTGCCTTCCAGACCTAAAGAGTTTTCCTAAAAGCCCCACCTGGTGGTGACCAGGGCTGGGGGCTCTTTGAGCAGACACAGCACCCACAACAGGTTCCCAGGGGCCAGTTTCTCCCAAAGAGCCCAAGGGACGAAGGGTGCTGCCTGCCAAGCAAGGCAGGGCTGGGGCTAGCCCAGGTGGAACAAAGGTTCAGAAGCAGAGAAGGCAAGTTGGGCTTGAAGGGCAGCAGATGCGGTTGGAGGTTAGGGCTGGGAAGGGGAGTTTGAGAGGTCAGCCAAGGGCAGTCCAAGCCTTGGATCACTTGGCTCTTCTGCTGTAGGTAATGGGGAATCACGGAGAGTGTAGGAGCAGTGAAGCAATGGAACCAGATTTGCACTTTTTAAAGTCTCCTCCAGTTGCACAATAGAGATGAACTGGAGGGGCAGGGCTGGGAACGAGGGCATCCACAGGCGGGAGATATCCTGAGTGCAGGCCAGAGGAGGGAAGCGTGACCTAGAGAGAGGCTGCTCCTGAAAGGACACACTCGGAACTGATCCTTCCTCGCTCCTCCCCCACCGGGGAGAAGCAGGAAGCAGGTGAGGTCAGTGGGTGGGTCCCCATAGCGATGGAGGGGAGAGGAGGGAGGTGCAAGGGCACAGGGAGGATGACAAAGGGCAGGGCCTCTGGAGGACCCTTGTCCATGCCCACCTCGGCCCAAATCTTCTGGTGGAAGTTGAATCAAACCTCCCAGTGGCAAGGAGTCACTGGGATTGTTCGATGTCCTTCTCTTGTGTCTGACTAGATGCTACCCAAGGGTGGGGCTGTGATGCCTATGTCAGACTGAGGGGGCCTAAAATAGGGGGGAACAGAAGGCTGCTAAACAGAAGGGCAACAGGGGCTGGGGACCTCCCCACCCACGAGTCTTCTTCACTCCTGCTCAGAGCCTGCTGCTGTAGCCGTCAGAGATGAGCCAGTCTGTGGAGCTGGGGGTGGGGAGGGAGGAACACCTGGGGTGGAGGAAAAAGAAAAACAAGAGGCAGGTTGTGTTTGAGGGGCTCAACCCTTTGCCCCTTCCCCATACACTAATGCCCAGCCACACTTCAACCCTCCCCGGCTTTGCTCGGCCTCTGGAATGAGAGGAAGGCCTGCCAGCCCCCATCACACACTTGTCACACACAAACAGACAAATACAACAAACACACTTACACACACAAAGGCATAAGATACAGAGACACACATATATAATACATACAGACACACCGACAGGCATAGACACATACAGACACAGTCACATAGACATCCCAAGAGACACACTCACATACGGACACAGACATACATAGGCACACAGTCATAGACACAAAGACACACTCATACACATAGACACACACACAGACACACCAACAGATACACACATTCTTACAGACACACATTTGGAACAGCCAGTGGAGGCTGCTGATTGGATACCTTGCTGGCTTATTGGCCAGTGCTAACATACAAAATTGTTTGGTTCTGCACACCCCTCACCCCCAGTCTCATTGCAGGGAGCGCTCTGGAGCAGTGGCCCTGACAATAAGGGCAAAAAGTCTAGGAGAGGGACTTCCCTGGTGGCGCAGTGGTTAAGAATCCACCTGCCAATGTGGGGGACATGGGTTCAAGCCCTGGTCCGGGAAGATCCCACATGCCGCGTAGCAACTAAGCCCCTGCGCTACAACTACTGAGCCTGCGCTCTAGAGCCTGCACACCACAACTACTGAAGCCCGCGCACCCTAGAGCCCGCGTGCCACAACTACTGAGCCCATGTGCCGCAACTACTGAAGCCCGCACACCTAGAGCCCGTGCTCTGCAACAAGAGAAGCCACCACAATGAGAAGCCCGCACATGGCAACGAAGAGCAGCCCCTGCTCACCACAACTAGAGAAAGCCCGCTTGCAGCAATGAAGATCCAATGCAGCCAAAAATAAGTAATAAAAATTTAAAAATAAGAATAAATAAAAATTTTTTAAATAAATAAATAAATAAAAAGTCTAGGAGAGATGACACTTTAGCTGGGGAGCCTTATAGATGGTCAGAGATGAGGAGAGAAAGTATTCCAGGGAGGGACAATAGCTCCTGCCAAGGTTTGGGGTGGGAGGGGCAGCTGATGCCCAAAGAACTGTGGGAGCCTTCTTTGGAGAAGGGGCTGGGGGAACAGACAGGAGGCCAGGCCCCCTAACACAGAGAGACAAGCTAAGAAGCAGCTTGGCCCTATCCCATCCGTGCCTAGCCTAAGCCTTTGTGGAAACACACTGGGCAGAGAGAAAGGGGCCAGGCCCAGGCCCTGCCAGAATCAGGAGGTGGTGGGCATTATGGGAAGTCAGCTGCCTTAGAGGGGCCTAGCAAGGAGATCTCCACTCTATGTCTCCTGTTTGGAGGCCAGGTCCCCAAATCCCCACGAAAGCATGGGTTAGGACAGGAAGAAGGTCATGAACCCTCACAGGAAAGGAGCTCTGTGCTCCTTGCCAAAGCAGGATGAGTTCTGAGTGATCCCTTTGCTAGGAGTGGGGACCCAAACTGTGAGAACCCTTCCCTCCCTACCCCAAACTTCAGCAAGGACAGACCTAGGCCCCAACCTGGGGCTTAAAGGCCTGTCCTCACCCTCAATCTGGCTTCTTCTCTCTTCTCTGACCCTTGGAGACCAAGCTCGGGATCTTGGGGGTGGGGTGGGGGTGTCTGGGTGAAGGGACTGCGAGAGTCCCGGGCAGGGGCTGGAGGGGTCTGGGCAGGGCCCTCCCTCTCAGCAGCTAGGCCCCTTAGGCTGAATCCCGAGGTGGCCTTGGGGTGGGCAGAGGAGCCCTTCGCAGTCGGGCTGCAGGAGGCCTACCAGGGCCTGAAATTCCTCTCCTCCTCCCTCCACCTCGTCTCCTCACCCTTCTCCCCTCACGGCCCCCCGGGTGGCTGGGAAGTGGGGGAGGCGCAGGAAGGGCAAAAGGAGGGGCGGTGGACTCGAGCCGGGCCGGGCCCCTCGGCGGAGGCCCGTGCTGCAGGCCCCGCCCCGGCCTCGCACATCTGGGCTGAAGCGCTGGCCCACCCGGCGGCGGCGGCAGCGGCGCGGCCATCCGGCCTGGGGGAGGGGGAGGGGAGGAGAGGGGCGGGGGCGGTGCGGGGCGGAGAGCCGGGCTGGGGCTGGGCGCACGTCGAGGGCTTTGGCCGACGCGGCAGAGCACAGCCGCCCCACCGGCTTTGGGCCCGGGATCCAGGCGTCTGGACACAGGTCGAGCTGTCGGCAGGGCAGAGGTGAGTTCTGGGCGGGGGACCGCTGGGCTCCCAGAGACGAGAAAACGCCAAGGTTTGCGGTCTCATCGCGGGCTGGCGGCTGAGACCCCACCACAAACTTCCTGACCCAGGGGGACAGGACTGGGGCAGATCTTCAAGCTCCTCTCTCCAGCAGGGCTGTGGGTTCGGTAAGGCAATTGGGGTAGCGACGGAGGGCTACATCCGGGCTTTGGGACCCCACACTCGCCCTGTGGAGGGTGGGGATCTGGGGGAAGGGAGGGGGGCTCGAGGGACTTCCGTGTCTGGGTGTCTGTGGGGCTGGGGGCTGCTCCAGGGAGCCAGTTTGTGGAGGACACGGTGCTTAGGCCAGAGGTGGAGACCCCGGGGTTGAGTGTGTGTGTATTTGGGGATGCCTGCAGGGGGAGTTCCCAGGGCCTGTGGTTCAGAAAGTTCAAGAGTGGCTGGGTGGCACAGTGCCAGACTGTGGGCTGGCCTCATGAACAGGGACCTCTGGTTTCTCTCTGTGAGGCCAGCTTGGGAATCCAGGTGGGGTGGGGTCAGGGCTCCCTGTGGGATCCCAGTGGAGCCAGGCTGTAAAGTTAGCTTGTGTGGGGGAGAGAAACTGACAGGGAGGGTGCTCTAAAATGTGGACTCCCTGGGAGAGTGAAGGCAGCCCTGGATCCCCAGAAGGTAAGAGATGAGGGACAGTGGGCAGAGGGTGGGAGGGGCTTCAGGCCCTAGGCTGTGTGGGACAGAGGTTGTTTGTGAACTGGCTGCTCCCTTGATGAGGACCCATGGGGGCAGGGCAGGATGTATAGAAAGAAAAGTCGAGGACAGGGAGGGGACTTGGGAGGCCATTTCTATCACTCCCTGCCTCAGGCCAGGAGAAGGCAGCTTCCTCACCCCACAACCTCCCACTGGTCCCTCTCCTTGAGGGTGCCTCTCCAGAGACAGACTGGGGCAGCCCTTTGGGTGCCATTTCTGATCTGTTCCTTGGGCCCTGATTGGCTCAGCCTCTGGCTTGGGAGAAATGCCTGTGGCCTCTCTTTGCCTGCTGACTGGCAGGATGCTGAGAGAGCAGTGGATGGGAGAGGCAGGGTCCCGGTAAAAGGAGGCCTGCAGGGGTAGGGAGGTGAAAGTCCTAGGCTTTTGTGAGTCTGGGGGACACTGTGGGATGGGAGTCTCCAGTTTCAAGTCCCTACTCGGCCACACTCTGTCCTAGTCCCCAGTCATGCCTATTGGGTAGAAGCCAGGGCCAGGGGTCAGGGTAAAGCTGAAGATGAGAGGTCAATATGAGGCCAAGGGCTAGGGGTCAGTCCATGGGCAAGGTTAAGGGACAGACCATAGGCAGGGTTAAGGGTCTCTCTGTGGGTAGGGTAGGGGTCAGGCTGGGGCCAGGGTTTAGCCTGCCCTTGTAGCCAGGAAATGAAGTTATTCTCTCTGTATATCAAACTGCCCCACCCAATTCTCAAACCCATAAGCATCACCAGTCTGAAATTAGTGGGCCCCCGGGGCAGGGATCTACCTCTCCCCACTTCCAGCTGCAGGCCCCGCCCAGATATAGCTTTTGTAGCTGAGGTTGTCCTGAGTCCCATGATCAGCATTCTCCTTACATGTTTCTGGTATGTGGGTGTGTATGCATGGTGGGGGATGTCCCAAAGAAATATGGGGTATGTGTGTGTGCTTGTGTGGCTGCCACCCTCTTGTACCTCCACCTCTCAGAGAATCAGCAGGATCCTCCTTCTTTAACACAAATTGATTCAGGGCCTCCCTCCCTCCCTAAAGAACTCAGAATGACTAGAAAAAAAGTCTCAATAAGACCAAAAACTTCTGACAAGAGAAAATTCAGAATCCACATCACGAAGGGAAAGAACACTGCTCACATCTGTCGAACTTCCTGCCTTTTTATCAGCCACCTTCCTTTCTTGGACTTGATCCTCACAAGCCCCCTGCATGATCCATTTTACAGGAAAGGGCACTGAGGCACAGAGAGGCAACATGATGCATGCCAGCCAGGTGCTGTAACAGGCCCTTGTCAGCCCTGAGTGTAGGGGCATTCCGTGTCACATGCTCAAAGATGGGAGATAACTGGACCAGGTTCACAGAGCTGGGGAGATTATAGACGCATTGGTTTGGACATGGAATCAGCTTAGAGTGACAACTCTTGAGTCTTTTTTTCTTGGTGGTTCTAGATTGTTTCTGCTCCAAATACAGTATCCTTGGTTCAGAAAATCCATTCATTCATTCAGCAAAGCATTTCTCCAGCACTTAGCTGCAGAACCTGGCAGGAAGAAATGTCAATAAGTTTTTGCTGATGAATCAAAACAATGTATAAATAGGGCTGCCATATTCTCTCTTGTGGGCTTGATCCAGTAGTGTGTTGGTAGATGTTTTTCAGTCAGCTCCCCAAGAGGGAGAAAAACCTAATTTGCAGTTTACCAACTTCTATGGTAGAATCACCATGGCTGATTTCAAGCTATCAATGTGATGTCAATAAATGCAGAATTGAGAAGAGATGCACAGAATCAGCTCTTAGGAGCTGGTAGAATCCACGTCCAGCACGACACTCCATCACCCTGAACTGGGCACCTGTCCCTGGTTCTCAAGGCCCATACCCACCCCCACCATTTACTTTCCTTTTTCTCAGCATCATCCAGCTGCTGTACAAGTGCCCATGATCAGCCCCTGTATTTCCCCTGATTCTAATTCCTGGACATCCACCTGTGCACCTCCAGTGACAGCAGGACTGCATGCGTCTGGAAATCTCCATGGTGCTGGCCATGGGGGAATATCCTGGATGTGTCTCAGTGTCTGTCCATGCTGGGGCTGGGTTGTGTGAATTCTGTGTGAGCAAGGGTGTGTGCACATGTGTGTAGGGGTGTGACAGTGCCCAGCTCTGTGTCCGCTGTGTTCTGTTAGCAAAACTTCCTGATCTGGCCACTGGCTACAGAGAGGGAGTGGGCTCTGGGCTGTCCCCATCCTTGTTTAGGCTCACTGCTGAGGACAGTAGCATTGGTGATCTGAAGACTGGGCCAGGATACATTGACAAGCACTTCTCAAACCTTAGGGTGCTCCCAACCACCTGGGATCTTGTGAAAAAGCAAGCGCTGACTGAGCAGGTCCGGGGCGGAGCCTGAGAGCCTGCACATCTAACAAGCTCCCAGGGGACCCAGTGCTGCTGTCCTGATACCACGCTTTGAGTAACAAAGCTGTCAATGACCTGGAGGACGAGGCCTCTAGCTTGGCCCTCAGAACTTCACAGACACAAGCTCAGGTTCCTCCCACCTTAGAAGAGAAAATAAAAACCTGTCCTCCCCTCCTCAAGCATTATGTTCCTCCAGGTGCTAGCTGGAGGAGTGCTAGCTAGCTCTGTTCTCTCACTGTCTGCTCCCTCCTCGCCTACCTGACTCCCGCCCCATCTCCATCATTCCACTGAAATGCCATTAAAAACAGGTGTTTCCAGTCTCATCTAAAAATCTCTAAAGGCGTCTAGCTTCACAGCCTTCTCTTATCAAGATCTTCATGAAACCATAGCAGGCAACTCCGTTTCCCTGGCCAGCCAACCTTCCTCCAGTCAACCTTTATTCAGAGCTTCTCCTCCCTTCCCTTCCCCCACTCTACTTTCTGCCAAGCCTCCTGTGACAATGACTCCCAGACACGCATCTCCACCTCAGATTTCTCCCTGTCCTCTAGGTCATATGTCATCTGACTCCTCAGTCTGTTCTCTCAGCAGTTTCAAAACTGCACCCAGAACACTGCCCCTTACCCCTGCCAGCCTGCCCTGCTCCAGTATTCTCCATTTCACCATCCATCTCCCAGCTTGAATCAGGCAATGTCATCCTTGACACCTTCTTCTTCCTAACCTCCCATGTCCAATCCAGCCATCTTCCATCAGGCTTGTTGATTTTAACCTCTAACATAAATGTCTACACTTCTGTCTCAAGACACACAGCCACCACCACCATCTGTTGCCTGGAGCACTTATTGGCTCCTGTTTTCATGTCGTCCCACTGCAATCGACACTTCCCATGCAGCCAGAGGGGCTTTTTAAAACACAGATTTAGTCATGCCCCTGCCTTCACTCTGCCACTTGAAACCTTTCAAGATTTGCTGTTGCCTTTCATGTAAAACCAGATCTAAAATTGGGTCCACCAGGGTCTGCCTGCAGGGTGAGCCTAGCCCAACCCCTCTCTCCAGCCTTGCCATGCTCCCCTTTCTGCCCTGCTTCACAGTATCCTTCACAGCATTGTTTGTAATCTCAGATTCACTTACATGATTATCTGATTATGAATGGCTTCCCCACCAGGCTGTGGGCCCCCAGGACAGGGACAGTGCCTCTCTGGGTCACTGATGTCCCACAGCATCTGGCAGAGAGTGGGCACCTGAAAACACTTAGGAGCATCCTGGTTCCAACAAAGCAACTGTTAAAAAGACATTTTTGAGGGAATTCCCTGGCAGTCCAGTGTCTGGGTTTCCTCACTTCCACTGCAGGGGGCCAGGGTTCAATCCCTGCTCGGGGAAGTAAAATCCTGCAAGCCACGCAGTGTGGCCCAAAGAAAAACCCGACATTTTTGAGACAAGCTGGGATGGAGGATTGAGCATTGGATGAAATTAAGGAATTACTGTTGATTTTGTTAGACATGATAGTGGTGTTGTGGCAATGTCTTTTAAAAAATCTCTGTTAGAGAGACATTAAATAATTTATAGGTCAAGCAACATGCCTGGGATTTGCTTCAAAGTACTCCAGCCAAAAGTAAATAAATAAAATAAACAATTATTCAGTAAGGGAACAAAGGAACAAATAAATGCCATTCTGCTTGTCTGTTCCTGTTCACAGCCACAGGGCCTACAAAGATGCTGGCTGTCCCGGAGATGGGCCTGCAGGGGCTGTACAGCGGTAAGACCCACCCCCTCACCTCTGCCCGGGGCCCACTGCCCCCCTCACCCTGGCACTCAGACCCACCCCTAGTCTGTCCATGTGCCTTGCCCAGCAGAGGCTCCTGAGCACCGTTCTGTGAGTGTGTGTGCGCAAGGAGGGTCAGTGTAACAGGACTACGCATGTGAGTGTGTGTGTGTGTCTGCGTGTCTGCCTATGGGCAGGTCTCTGGGCACAGGGTGTGTATGTCTGCACAGAACTCTGTGTGCATGCGCATCTGCCTTTGGCCTGGTCTGGGCGCAGGCTCTGGGTTCTGTGCAGGGGTAGGAGGCCAGGAGGCAGGACGGACACGCCTCAGGAAGTCCACTCACAAAGACCTGGTGGGCTGGGGCTTCCTTCCTGACTCCCTTCCCAGGCTCAAACCACAGCAACTCGGCCCCTCAAGCTGGAGCTGGTGACAGGACCCAAGCCTGCCCTGGCCACCTGAGAAAAAGGGGCTCTGGGAGTGTGACCACCATGTCCTTGCCCCTCCAGCACTGCAAGACAGATGCCAGCCCTGTCCAGGCACTTCCCAGAATCATGCCCAGCCCCTCACATATATTCCAAGTGTACCCCAAGGTCGAGGAGGGCTGGGACTTGCCAGGGCCACAGAGCTGTGGCTGAGCGAGTACACAGGCCCCAGCCCTGGCTCAGCCTAAAGCCAGACATTGATTTGCCAATGTGTCTTCATACCAGACCCCATCAATCTCCCTGGCCAGCGCCCCCGTCCCCACACACGGATCTCAGGGCAGCCCCAGTGCCCCTCCCAGGGGCCTTAGCAAAGTTCAGTGTGGTAGTGATAAGCCCACCAGCCCACACCAGCAAAGCAGGCCCTCCTGCCCCCTGAGCTGCCAGAGCCTCCAGACCAGACCAGGGTTTGGGCTGCCTTCTGGGCGCTGCACTGCTTCCTCCCACCAAAGGTCCAGCTCAGTCCTGGGCCTGTGAGAGGGTCTTAAGGGGGCCTCCTGCCCCCAAACGCTGGCTCCAGGTCTATGTGTGTCATGGGGGAGGGGAGGCTTGGAATCTAGTGTGGTGGACACCTCTTGGCTCAGGGCTGGGCTGGGGGAGGTGTTGCCCCAGTCAGCCAGCTGGGCCTGTCCATGGCCCTTGTGGGGCAGAGGGAGGGGGGGAGGCAACTCCCTCAGGTCCTGATTAGAACCATGTGGCTGCACTTTAGTGGGGAGAGGAGCGGCTCCACTCCCACTCAGTTAGGTCTGTAGTCCCCTACCTTTTCTGGTTTCTCCACCCTCACCCCAGGAGCTCACCTGCCCCATCTCTCCTGCCCTTCTATCTCTGGACTCAGTCTTCCCCACCCCCACAATGCTTCTCTGTCTCTCCCCTTCCCTGCTGTGTCTGAGGAGTGCTGGGGGAGACAGTGAGTCCCTAGGTGAAGTATGTCACCCTTCAGGAATAGGTCACCTCTAACTGATAACAGACCCTGAGCCCAGCTATCCCCGACCCCGACCTCAGTCCCGTCCTTCCTACCCTCCCTCCCTCATCCCCTTTCCCCAGCAGGGTACCCCTCACCTTGGCCCAGCAATGACTGATGAAGAATCCCCCAGGCTTGGGCCCCAGCCACCAGCCCCTTACCCTGATTGTGCCAGAGTGATTTGCCCTCTCTTTGCAGGCTCCAGCCCAGAGCGGTCTCCAGTGCCCAGCCCACCCGGCTCCCCAAGGACCCAAGAAAGCTGTGGCATTGCCCCCCTCACACCCTCACAGTCTCCAGTAAGCCCAGAGCAGGGATTGGGGTGGTGGGTGGCCTGGTTAGTGGGGAAGGTCACACTGGTGCCTGGAAGAGCCCTGGCAGGTCTGGGCTGGGGGTGCCATCATGCTTCCTGCCCCTACACACTCCACTCATGTTCCCCCTGATGGGTTAGCCTTAGGTGACCTTGGACTGTAGGGGTAACAATTCTACTGAGGTGATCTCTCTCCAGGATAACATCTAGGGACCATTGCACGTAACCTGCCTGGGGCAGGTGTACTTCTGAGCAAGTAGTTTTGTGTGTTCTCAGAGCACTGGGCCTCCGAGACTTGCTTCCCCTCCTGTCAACCACAGCCACCTTAATACAAGGTATATCTAGGGAAGAGGAGACATGTTGCTAAAAAATAGTTTGGGGCTAGCTTGAAGTATCCAGGACATAACCACCACCCCCAAGCTCCCTAGGTCACCCCACGTGGGGTGGCCTCACCCTAGTGATTCAGCCTGGGGACCCCCTTTTTCTCAGGGAGCCCAGGCCTGGCCTGGGAGGAGTCAGGGACCACTCTTGGGCACATGCATGGGGCCTCTCTTCTCTGTCACAAAACTGGATAGAGTCTGGCTGTGTCACTGTGGCCACAAAGAGCAAGAGGGTCAAATATAGGCAGGTCCATGTGCTATGAAGCTGCTCAGAGCAGCAAAATTGCCCCCAGCTGGGCCCAGGCTGTGAAGTGGTGTGAGATGGGGGTGGGGCAAAGGCAGTCCAGGCAGAAGGTGGGCAGAGAACCAGAAGCAGGGAAGCAGGAGCTCAAGCCCAAAACTTCATGGGGCTACCTGAGAGGCCTTGGGCTTTCTGAACAGTTGGCATCTCAAGGGCTTACCTTGGAGCTTAGGAGAGGAAGGAAGCCAGGCAGGCAGGTAGGTGGGGTTGGGCCAGGGCCGGTCTGGACCACAGCCAGGGGTTGGGAGGGCTCCCACATACACTCAGCCTGGCCATCTGGCTGCTCCCTGACTAGGTCTTGCACTTGCAGAAGCCTGAGGCCCGAGCCCCCCAGCAGGCCCCCTTCTCCGTGGTAGTGGCCATCGACTTCGGCACCACATCCAGTGGCTATGCCTTCAGCTTTGCCAGTGACCCTGAGGCCATCCACATGATGAGGTGAGGGTGGCTGGGCTGGGAGATTGGTGTGGGGTGCGGGGGGAATCCTACACCCTGGGAGAGACCTGGTCCCAGAAGTACTGTCACTAAGGAGAAATGGGGTCTCCTCAGAGTGCCTTCCACCCTTAGTCTGGGCTCCTCACTGGGGCAAAAGTTTGGAGGATGGGTGCTAGGCCTGGGCCCTCAGCCCCAATTGGGGCAGCTCTCTGACCTCTGCAGGAAATGTTGGGCTTTGTTTTTTATTTTAAATTTTTTATTGAGAGATAACAAACATACAGTAAAATACACAGATCTTTTTCTGGGCTAGTCACAAACACATACACAAATACATATGCACAAATACATATGCAAAAACCAAATAAATATGTGGTTTTAAAATAAAAGTGTTATATCATACAACTTGCTTTATTTTAAGCTTTCAACACTATTTTCTAGATGTTTCATGTGAATACAGAGAGCCACGATTTTGTTTTAATGGTTGCATAGTATTCCACAGTACAGATGTGTCATAATTTATCCATTCTTATATTGATAGTTTTGAGGCTATTTTTCCTTCTAATTTTTCACTATTACAAAAAGTGTTGCAATGAATATTCTTCCTTGAAAACTTGTGCTGGAATTTCTATGTGGTAGAATCCTAGAGGCAGATTCCTAGGTTCGGCTCAAATGAAATACAAGGAAATGAACGATCAGAGGGTTAACTGAGTTGACAAGTCACACAGTTGTCATGAAAGAGCTGTTTGAAAAATCCATTCTGATGGATTTTGTTTTGTTTGAATGAAACATTTGTCTGACACTCCCCTTCAGGCCTCAAGACCCTGATCCTTTGAATATATCTTAGTGGGGCTGTAGCCTATAGGGGGAAGACCCCTATAGAAGACCCCAAAGCTCCCAACTCAGCCTGGGGTGGGGAATCAGGGGGCTTCACCAGGGCCTGGGAGGCTGGATGGAAGGGTGGGTGGAGAGACAGGCAAAGGGTCACTGCCCCAAAGATACAGGGGACCTAACCTACATGAGCGTGGACTGTCCTTCCCCCTTCTCTGCTCCCTCCACATCCACATGAGGCCACAAAGGCTCTGGGCCCTTAGAGCTCTCTAAGAGCTGCAGGGCATCCCAACTTGTCAGCATGCACAGCCAAGGCCATGCTGGGCCCCTTGCTGGGGCTGAGGACACATGAAGGGACACTGGAGATAACAATCACAGGAAGTAACTGGGGGCATCTTGGCCTCCTCCCAAGTCCTTCCCACCCCCACTAGCCACTAATCCCCATCACTTCTATCTCTAATATCTCTGTAATACCCGCCTACTTCTCTCCACCACTACCACCCCGAAGTTCAGCCCCACCCTCTCTCACTTGAACGGTTGCAATATCCTCCTCCCTGGTTTTCCTTCTCCATCCTCCCTCCCCTCCACTCTGTTGCTACATGGGGACCAGTGACCTTTCTAAAGGCAAATGTGGTCATGCCTCTTCACTCCCCTACCTAATACCCACCAAGACAGAATTCTGATATGGCATTTGATACTCCTCCTTAGTTGATCTTAAGATTCCTGTATTTTCTCCTGCTTTGAGCCAACTTATAGCTAGTTCTCCCTGGTCTTTCACACCTCTAAGCTTTTGCACATGCTCTTCCTTCTGCCTGGATTCCCAGTTATTTCCCCAAAAGGCTGCACTGGTGAGCTTGGCCTAGAGGAGTCAGGGCATCAGACAACGCAGAGGAAGGGGAGGAAGGGTTTGCCAGGCTAATGAACTGGGTGGGCAGTGAGTTCTGGGTGGAGGTCCAGATGATGCCTGCACATAGGGAAGTCTGGAGTCTCAGGTTTTGGGGGCCTGGTGGAGGTGCAGTCAGCTGGGGTGTAGCTACTGATGTCGGCCAGATAGGAGTGATCATGAATACCTTGAAAGAGCTTAGCTGTGGAAGATGGCCTAGAGGAGGGCAAACCAGCTGGCTGGGAGGAGGTCTCTGCCAGGGTCCTGGAGAGACACATCAGAAGGCCAGACAAGGCAGATGGTTTGCTGCTGCTGCTTGTTAAAAAGACAGGGAGGTGGGCTTCCCTAGTGGTGCAGTGGTTGAGAGTCTACCTGCCGATGCAGTGGATGCGGGTTCATGCCCCGGTCCAGGAAGATCCCACATGCCGCAGAGCGGCTAGGCCTGTACGCCATGGCCGCTGAGCCTGGGCATCCGGAGCCTGTGCTCCGCAACGGGAGAGGCCACAACAGTGAAAGGCCCGCATACCACAAAAAAAAAAAAGAAAAAAAAAAGGGAGGTGAGGTCCAATGGTATACTTCATGGAAGGGATCAGGAGCTGAGGATGTCGGATGGGACCCATGGCCCCATGGATAGAGAGGATCCCATGAGCAACGTTTATGGAGATTTAAGTGGATGCCAAGCACCATATTCACAAGAACCCTAAAAGGTAGGTATTATTATCATTCCCATTTTACATATGGAAAGACTGAGGCTTGGGGAAGCCAAGTGAGCTGCCCAAAGTCACACAGCTGGTTCCAGAGCCAGCACCCAACCCCACAAAGGGAGGATTACTGCTGACCACACTGACAGCTATCTGCCTCCACAGGAAATGGGAGGGCGGGGACCCAGGTGTGGCCCACCAGAAGACCCCCACCTGCCTGCTGCTGACCCCAGAGGGTGCCTTTCACAGTTTTGGCTATACAGCCCGTGATTACTACCACGATCTGGACCCTGAGGAGGCTCGTGACTGGCTCTACTTTGAGAAGTTCAAGATGAAGATCCACAGTGCCACTGTGAGTCACATTCTGTCTCAGGGCCCAGCTCCAGCCAGGGAGGCAGGGCTAGGAGGGAAAACGGGGAGGGAGGCCTCATGGAGGGTAGGTAAAGCTAAAAGGTGAGGAGGGGACTGGTGGAGGAGTAGCTAAGGAGGCGGAACTTGAATGTAAGGGATGGAGGCATGACCAAGGGGTGAAGATAGGGTAAAGAGAGGGGCTGGGGAGAGAACTAATGTGAGATTAGAGCCAGAGTGGGACAGTGCCAAAGAGGAGGAGCACCAGGAAATGGGGTGAGTATAAGAGGTTGTCAGGAAATGGAGGCAGAGCTACGGCCTCCTGCAGAGTCACCTTGTGTCCCTGCCAGGATCTCACCTTGAAGACCCAGCTAGAAGCAGTAAATGGAAAGAAAATGCCTGCTCTGGAGGTGTTCGCCCATGCCTTGCGCTTCTTCAAGGAGCATGCCCTTCAGGTGCGCTGTGACCCCATCCCTGCCTACTGGGGTGGAGGGCCCCCAGGTCCATCCTTTCCCCTCAGCCCATCCCCTGTCCATCCAGTGGGTAGCCACTGTCAGAAGACAGAGGTCATCTTCTCCAGTCCCCTGCCTTTCTATCTGGTAGAGCCTGCATCAACCCTACAGGTGTTGGGGAGGTGGTGGTGGTGGGGAAGTGGGTGTTAGGATTCCAAGTTAGCTGGGAAGTTCCTCCTGAGGGCTGATTAGTTCCTCCAGCTCCCATAGAGGCTAAAGACACTCCCCGCAAACCAAGCCAGCCATTCCCCTCACTGCCCCCTCCTGCTCCAGGAGCTGAGGGACCAGTGCCCATCGCTGCCAGAGAAGGACACTGTGCGCTGGGTGTTGACAGTGCCGGCCATCTGGAAACAGCCAGCTAAGCAGTTCATGCGAGAGGCTGCCTACTTGGTGAGAATGTGCACTCAGAGCCGTGGACCATGTTGGTCGGGAGGGCCCCGGGCAGGGCCCATACCCTCATTCACCCACCACCCTTGGGACCACAGAGCCACTGTGTAAAGACTGCCAGCCCCCCCCCTGCTGGCCATTTTGGAGGGCTGTTGCCACCAGGAAAGGGGGTGGGCTTGCAGGACCAGAGAGCAGAGGGACAAAAGACACAGCCCAGGCCAGCTTAAACAGTGTCTTAGGGCAGGTTTCCTAGAAGCAGAGCCCAAGATGGGGATTCTTGTGCATGTGGTCTATTGCTAGGACTCTCAGGAGAAAGGGGAGTGAGGAAAGCAGGACAGGAGAAAGAGTTGAGCAAGGATGTGGTCTCAGCTGGAGTCTAGCCTCAGCCTGATCCCATGGAGAGCTCTAGAGGGAGAATGTACTGTGGTGTTGGCCACGGGGAGGCGGGGGGGGGGTGGCTTTTTGTCCATCCTTATCAGTCTGTCATTGGTTACTGGGGGGGTTGGGGAAAGCCCCTCCAAGTGAGGCGGTTCTCATTCAGCTGAGGGCAGTTCTTCAGAGAAGGGGCAGCGGTGAGCCAATAGCAGCCAACACTCACAGTAGCTGGGCAGGACACCAAGAACACCCACCTCAGCCAGCATCAGTATTTTCACCACAGCCCCAACCACTGAGCAGGGGAAATAGGACTATGAAACTATGAAGGGAGGCGATTTTGGCCAATGTTTGCTGGTCTTCCTACCATAAGAGGTGCCCAAAGGTCTGGAGAAAGGGGGACGGCTCAGGCACCCCCCTCTCAAGTGGAAATGGGGAGGTTGGAGGGGGGCTCATTGTTTGATCCTGCCTGTGAACCTGAGGCCTTGGTGGACACCCTAGGATCCCCAAAAGGGATCTCAGGAATTCCAGTACATCTTCCCATGGAAGATACCAGGACCCCCAACCCCCCACAAACACAACTTTGGGCCAGGCATGCCACAGCTGTCAAATCCGCAGGTGCCTACACTTGTCTCTAGAGGGAGCTAACCCTGAGGCCAGTGGGCATCCCCCTGCAGAGACCAGGATGAAAGCATGGCTGTGCCCAGCCAGAACAAACACCTACACCAGTGGCCCCCTGCTGGTTTACCCACCCTGCTTCCTCCCACACTGTTCCCTGTCTGCTGAGAACAGGCTGGAGTCTCAATACCCACCCATCCCCATCCCCCACCTGGTCAGACTGCCTTGCCTTGGCGCCTGAAATTTCAGTTAAAGTTTCTTTCCTCCTATATCAGATTCCCTGAGAACAAAGTTCTCCTAAGAGTGGGGAGGCCCATAGCCACTGTCTATCACCAGTGGAGAAAGAGGGTTCAGTAAGCCAAAAGGGGCCCCCCCACCCCTCTGACTGATGGTCTGGCCATTATACCCACCCTCCCCAATACATTGTGTTGGAGTCTCCACTAACCCCCTCAGCCAGTGCTTAGCTGGCCAACCCAGCATCTGTGAAGGGGACCTTGCTGCAGCCCAGGGACACCTTGGGCAGCCTGGAGGCAGATCCCAGGTGCTCTAGGTTTTCACTCAGTCTAAGGTCTCTTCCTGCTGGGCAACACCATGGCATCCTTGGCCATGGCCATGCCCCTCCCCAGCCTGGTCACAGGGTGGCTGTGAGACAGCTCCAAATTTGTGCAGCATGGAGGGGCCTCAGAAGCTTAGCATGGGTGGGGTATAATCCAGAGGAGATTGGAGCCCCACAGGCCCCCGGTTGCCTGCCCTGAGGTGCCATTTCAGTGTGATGTTTGGCCCATGATGCTCCCCAACCCTGCTAACCACCCATCCTCAGGCCGGACTGGTGTCAAGAGAGGATGCAGAGCAATTACTCATCGCCCTGGAGCCTGAGGCCGCCTCTGTCTACTGCCGCAAGCTGCGTCTGCACCAGCTCGTGGACCTGAGCAGCCGAGCTCCAGGCAGTGGGCGCCTGGGCGAGCGCCGCTCCATTGATTCCAGCTTCCGTCAGGGTGAGCCACCCCCAGGGATACTGCCCAGTGGTGGCCTTGGAGGCAGGCGCTGAAGATTACACCTTGCCCTAGAGTAGCACTGTCAGAGGATGGTAGGACTCAGCCCAGCCCTGAATCTGAGAGTGGGAGAGTGATGCCTACCCTGGGGAGAGGTGCTTGGGTACTGACAAAGGGTACTCTGAGCTGAAGGTGGAGGTCTTCAGGAGCTGCCCCTTAAACAGCCACTGAATCAGTTTTCCCTCCCCTCCTGGCACATCAGCTGTCCTCCCCCCTCCCCCATCAGCCCCCAGCTCCTGCTGCCAGGACCAGGAACTGGGACAGCTATGGTCAACCTTCATCACCCCCTCACATGCCATCTCCCATGACAGGGAGAGGTCCCAGGACCTCCCCCCACCCCATCACCAGCTCCTTCAGACCTTCTTAATTCTGATTTTGCCATGGCCTGAGCCCTTCTGGATTAAGGGAACGTCCTGCAGCCAGAAATATTCCCCCTTAGCTGTTGGTTACAGTGCCTAAGATTACCCCATCCAGTTTCTCTGGACCCTCTGGGGTTCAGCATTGCCCTCTCCCAGTTAGGAGTGGAGCAGGAGTTTCAGGAGCACTGGCTGCTCCAGATGCTCATGGAGGGCGTTGGTGGAAGGATGTGGGGCATTGAGCATGGTAGCTGAGACACCCCTTCTAACCTCACTGTCCTGCTGTCCCTCAAAACACAGCCCGAGAGCAGCTTCGAAGGTCCCGCCACAGCCGCACGTTCCTGGTGGAATCGGGTGTCGGAGAACTGTGGGCTGAGATGCAAGCAGGTGGGGGAGGGGAGATGGAGGGATATTCCTTGGGCCCTGTGGGGCACCGTATACTGAAGGTGGGGGGAACATTCCCAAAGTCAGCTCTAGCCCCTAGGAACCCTGCCCCTTCCAACTCTTTCAGCTGTACCTAACCTCGTAGTTCCCCTCAGTCACCTGCACTCCCACCCCCACTCACAGCCATGCCCCTAACCCCCACTCCCCTGGGGGATTCTCTGCAGATGAGTTGCAGAATCCTGGGACCATTTTCCCCCACACCTTGTGCTCCTACCTGGTGACCCTCAAGCACCTGAAGCCCCTTTCAACCCTAACCCCCATGGCCCCGCAGACAGGGCTCAGGACCTGGGGCAGGGCTGGAGGCTGGGTGTGTCTGCAGAGGGCACAGAGCTGAAGGTGCCACGAGTGTGTGCTCACGCTCGCCCCCGTAGGAGACCGCTACGTGGTGGCAGACTGCGGGGGAGGCACGGTGGACCTTACCGTGCACCAGCTGGAGCAGCCCCATGGCACCCTCAAGGAGCTCTACAAGGCATCTGGTGAGTAGCCAGGCAGCGCCCTTGGTACCCAGACCGCCCTGGCCCCGCCAACGCCCCCTGGCGGCGGAGTCGGCACTGACGCCCCACTTCCTCCTCTGCCCTACCCAAGGTGGCCCCTGTGGCGCGGTGGGCGTGGACCTGGCCTTCGAGCAGCTGTTGGGCCGCATCTTCGGCGAGGACTTCATCGCCACCTTCAAAAGGCAACGCCCAGCAGCCTGGGTGGATCTGACTATAGCCTTCGAGGCCCGCAAACGCACCGCAGGCCCACACCGTGCGGGGGCGCTCAACATCTCGCTGCCCTTCTCGTTTATTGACTTCTACCGCAAGCAGCGAGGCCACAACGTGGAGACAGCCCTGCGCAGGAGCAGGTGGGCCGGGGGACCGCACCTACAGGGGAAGGTGTGGGCCCCGGGGGGGAGTAGGGGAGCCACCTTATCTATCCCACGCACATATCATGCCAGCCCCGGTGTAGGCAGTGGGAGAGGCATGAGTACCCCAGCTGGAATCAGCAGCCCAAACTGGGGCGAGAATCTTGAGCCTGCAGAAAGGCCAACATCTACCTCTTCCCATTCCCTGCGCGCGCGCGCGCACACACACACACACACACGCACACACGCACACACACACACACACACACACGCTAGCCAATGGGTCTGGGTTCCTCTGCTCGAGGCAAAGGGCGGCTCCTCTCCTGGGACCTCATGCCTGGACCTGGTACAGACCTGCGTCTAAAGCCCTGAAAGTATGCCTGGCACAACACATAATGTGCAGTCAGTGCCCAGGTACTTCGGCCTGGAATAGGGGTAGCGCCCGGGACCCTGACCCATGGGCCTGTGCCTCCTTCAACACCTACAGCGTGAACTTCGTGAAGTGGTCCTCACAGGGGATGCTCAGGATGTCTTGTGAGGCCATGAACGACCTTTTTCAGCCCACGGTCAGCGGGATCATCCAGCACATAGGTGAGCACCTGAGCCTGGGTCCTTCATTCACCTCAACATACACACCCAGATGCGGGAATATGTTACCCTGTTAGTGCCTGGAAACCTCCCCATATCCACACACTGGAATGAGACCCAGAATCATCTGGAATACCTGGAGGATGCAGTGTGGTGGGGATTAAGAGATAGGCGGGAAAATGTGCAGTCTTGCCAGGTTAAAGAACCTCTGGTGCCTGTTTCCCCAAATGGGGTGATAGTATTAGGTCCCCCAAACTGTTATCACAGGGATTTAAATGAGCTGAAGTATCTAGAGAGTGCAATGTCTTGCACGTAGTAGGCATTTAATATGTGTAAATGCAGACCCTTATCTCAAGCCCTCCACAGTGTGGTGGGGAAGCAGAGCCCATAAAGATTGCCATGGGCCCTCACGAAAGTGCCCGGTGTTTTTCTTTATGAAAACCAGGCTACCCTTTTATAGTGAAATGACTAGTTTCTGGTTGCCTGAGGATACAGGCAGGCAGAGGAGAGGCACCAGTGGCTGCGCAGTGGTGGCCTCAGTGGCCCACTCCCCCTCCCTCCTCCTTACCCCCACCCTTCACTCCTGTACCGCAGAGGCGCTGCTGGCGCGCCCCGAAGTGCAGGGCGTGAAGCTGCTGTTCCTGGTGGGCGGCTTCGCAGAGTCGGCCGTGCTGCAGCACGCGGTGCAGGCAGCACTGGGTGCCCGCGGCCTCCGCGTGGTGGTTCCGCACGACGTGGGCCTCACCATCCTAAAGGGCGCGGTGCTCTTCGGGCAGGCTCCGGGCGTCGTTCGGGTGCGCCGCTCGCCGCTCACCTACGGCGTGGGCGTGCTCAACCGCTTTGTGGCTGGGCGCCACCCGCCCGACAAGCTGCTGGTTCGCGACGGCCGCCGCTGGTGCACCGACGTGTTCGAGCGCTTCGTGGCCGCCGAGCAGTCGGTGGCCCTGGGCGAGGAGGTGCTGCGCAGCTACTGCCCAGCGCGCCCAGGGCAGCGGCGCGTGCTCATCAACCTGTACTGCTGCGCCGCCGAGGACGCGCGCTTCATCACCGACCCAGGCGTGCGCAAGTGCGGCGCGCTCAGTCTAGAGCTCGAGCCCGCCGAGGGAGGCCCCCATGCCGCCGGCGCGCCCCCTAGCCGCCGCGAGATCCGCACTGCTATGCAGTTTGGCGACACCGAGATTAAGGTCACTGCCGTCGACGTCAGCACCAATCGCTCCGTGCGCGCCGCCATCGACTTTCTTTCCAATTGAGGGCGCAGTGCCAGCCCCCGTCGGCCCCGCTGAACTCTCTTTTGGCCCAGGGCCTGGGGAGCGGGCTGAGGCGGACCAACCGGCCCCATTCCCCACCATCCTGCCCCGGGAGGTGAGGGGAGGTGAGGTCACAGGAGGATGGGTGGGGACATATCCAGAAACTCTGGCTTTAGGATTGGGCCCCGGTCCGCTGACTGGAAGGCTGAAGGGCCCTGCCAAGGACTGAGGTCAAGGAGACTTAAAAGAGGTTTGCAAGACGGCGTGCCCACAGGGAGCACATGATCCTGAAAGCAGAATGCACCGGAAGACTTGAGCCCTGGTCTGAACTGGGGTCCGGGATGGGAGTGGGGGGGGTGGGGGTGCAGCTGCAGGTGGGGCAGCAAGAGGAAGGAGGTTGTGCAGGGCCTGGGCCTGAAGGGCGGAGTGCACTGACTGACTGGCTCAGCCTGTTTAGGGAGCCAGACAGGACAAGGACTGGAAACTGACAGGAAAGGGACAGGGGTAGTAAGACCTTCCTGGGTGTGGTACTGACCACCCAAGTATGAATGTTAATTGTAGAAAGAGCAGTAGCAGACTATGAGAAGGGTACAGGGCGAGGCACTTATGAAGGGGATGTGGGGGCACATGTCGGGGGGGGCCTTTCCTTTCTATCTGAGAAGGCCCCAGGGGCAGCCTATGAATGACCCACTTGCACTCCATCGAGCCACGGAGTGGGGGGAGGGTAGGGAGGACACAGGGAGCACTGGTCGCAGCTCTGCCATCAACTCAGTGTACCTGCCCTCCCATGATGTGCAACAGCTCCACCTGCCTGAGAACCCTAAGGTGACAATAAAGCATTTATGCTCAAGGTGAAGCTATAGCCTCCTGGTACCTCACAAGAGGGGACCCTAATAGTGGAGTAGTGGAGAGGGGCTGGGATCTGCAAAGGGAGGTTTTCAGCTGTGCCTGGGGCTGGGAACTGACCAGAAGGGGGTGCTGCTGTCTCTGGGTCAAGCCTCCCAAACTGAACGCCCCATTCCACAAGACCTCTCTCTGACCTGGGCAGAAGGCCCCTCCCCATCCAAACTCTGTCTTGGCAACTATTCCCAGGCCTAAAATGTCACCCCCTGTGCATACTTCTTTTGGGGCCAGGTGCTGTAATACCACAAAGTGACCTTGCCTCCAAAAAGAATGAGTTGAGCCAAAACCGTTCCTTGGCCCTTCTGTAAAGGATTGGGCATTCTCAGGGCCCTGGAGAACAAAAATCCTGCTGGCCTCTGGTATCCACTGGAAGTTTTATTTCTTTAGGGTTTTATCCCAACCAGTTGTTTAAAAACCAAGAAACACAGACCTGGGGGGGTAGGGATTGGGAACTGCACCTCCCTCCTCCTCACCATGGACGGCAGTGGGAAAGAGGGAGGGGACAGGAGAGATGGCTAAAGCAAGACGACAGCAGCAGTAATGGGGGCAGCTACACCACAGAGCCAGCTCCCTCCTCTCCTAGGCCCTGGCTACAGCCCCTATGGCTTGGGGTAGGGGGGTGGGTAGAACCCACCCCAGGCCCTCTCCATCCCTCCTCAGAGAGCCTCCTTGGGGGCTCAGCCCATTTCTTCCAGCAGGAGACTGAGGCACACAGAGAGGAGGAAGTGGGAGAGGAGGATGCTGGAGAGGCAGGGAGGTGGCACAAATGAGGTGAGAGGTGTGGGCGAGGCTCCAGCTTGGAGGCCCTTGGACCCTCCACCTCCATGCCCATCCCTGGGAAGGGTGAGGAAGCCACACCATCACGCAGCATTTGAGGAGACGAGGTGGGGTTTAAGGCTGAGAGGCCCCGAGGCAGGTGGGGGCGAGGGCCTCAGTCGAAGCCGTGCCAGTCACTGTGCTCTGAGTCGTATTCTAGCTCAGCACCCACGCACTTGACACCATCTAGCAGCATGGGTGTGCCGTGGTGTCGGTCTGCAAGGCAGGTGACAAGTCAGTATGCCAGGCTGGACCCTGGCCCCACCTACTCCAAGGGGACTCCTCTACCTTCCCTCCCGGCTCTGCTAGGGGATGGGGAGAAAGGCACCCACCAAGGAGGTTGGGGATGGGCCGGGACAAGGATCCCTTTTTCAGACTCAAGGAGGGTGGAAACTCCTTGCAGCCAAGTTGGTGCCTCCCTCCTCTAGCCAGACCCGGGCCTCGAGCTCTCACCCATGACGCGCGCCTGCACCATCACGCGCACGCAGGTGCCGGTGCCACCTTCGCAGGCTAGCAGCATCTCCTCCTTGAGGACGCCCTCCTTGTGCGCTGAGTACTCACACTTGATGCTGTAACCTGCCCGGGCGATCAGCACCTCTGCGGCCTCCTGCCCCCACCCCCCAGCACTCACTGGCCCCCACCCACCACCAAGACCTCCAGAGGAGCAAGGATGGCCCAGGACCCTACCCCCAGGGCTGGGAGCATGGGCCTCAGGAACTTCCCATTCTTCATTGAGCTCTACATGCCTCTGCCTGCAGGCCAGAGGTCAAACTCAGGCTTCCAAGAGGTGGGATTCCCCAAAAAGGCAAGCAAGGAGAGAGGGTGATGGGGAGGGGAAAGGAGGGCAGGGCAGGGCTTGAGCAGATCTGGTGGCAAGAGGCCTGAGGGGGCTTGCTCAATCCACTTGAGGGTGAGGTCATTAGGTAGAGGTAGAGGGAAATGAAACTGAAGCTGGGGCTTCGGTACATGGTGAAACTGATACCCTAGCCTTTGGGAGAAGGGGGGGCACTAAAGCTGGCAGGGTATAGAGAAGCAGCCCCAAGCCCAAGCCCGGTTTGGCGGGTGATGGGAGGTAGCTGCCCAGAGTCCCTGAGGTTCCAGTAGCTTTTTCCTGAGGTACAGACAGAGGGAGGGCTAGAGGCCCAGAGCCAGTTCCTCAGTGGCTCCCACTGTCCCATTAAGGTAACTATCAGGCAATGAGCAGACATAGGCCAACTGTGTGAGCCCATGGACTTCTGTTCAGGGAGTGGGGCCTGGGGTATGGGACCTGCCAAG
The DNA here is from genome assembly GCF_963455315.2 of Globicephala melas. Classification (NCBI taxonomy): domain Eukaryota; kingdom Metazoa; phylum Chordata; class Mammalia; order Artiodactyla; family Delphinidae; genus Globicephala; species Globicephala melas. The sequence goes on along the minus strand of NC_083328.1, from coordinate 56,423,164 downwards.
GTGCCACACTGCAAGGCCATAAAGAGGCATCATGACCCCTGATTGCTAAGCTGCCCATCAGCCCTAGATGGGGGAAGGAAGTACCCCATGCTCTCACTCCCACTCACACCCAGGCCCTGCTGGAGGAGGGCAGGCTTCCAGCACCCCAAGCAGGGTACGCACCTTCTGGGATGGGCATGACGCTGAGGAGCTTGAGGTGCAGGCTGGGGACAGGTGCCTCTCGGACCTCCTTGCTCAGCCTGCGCACTGGGGGCAGAGTGAAGGTAATCTCATACCTGTGCAGGATCTTCAGGAAGCCAACCTGCAGCAGGAGGGGTGGGGGAAGGAGGCACCTTCACTTATAGTCTCCCCCAGGGCCCACCCAGGTTGTGCCACTGATGATCCTGTGGGGCCCTACACTTGCTTCCTTGACAATCCCAGGGTAGCCTGACTCCCTCCATCACTCTAGTTGGTCCACACCCCTGGCCGGGTAGCTCTAGGCCCTTTCTCCAAGGACCCCATCCCTACAGCTTGGCCCACACACTCCTCAGCATCTGTCTCATGAGCCCTGAAGTTCCTTGGTGGCCATTTTATAGATGATGAAATGGAAGCTAGGAAATGACTGGCTGAAGGCCACAGTGTGGTCAGGGTATAGTCCTCCCTGGACCTCTTGGCTACTGCTGCCACACGTGGCACACAGCAAAGCACCAGCCACTGCCCACAGGGGAGGCTCAAAGCCCCACGACACAGGCCATCCACCTGCTCCCACCACTACCAGCATGTGGCCAGAGCCAATAGCCCAGGGACTCTGGTCCTCTAGTCATGGCAGGGCCACCAGGCAACACAGATAGCACAAGATGGAGGATGGGACAGAATTAGAAAAACAGACACTAGACCAGCTGTGTCAGTCCAAAGCTGGCCCACAAGACTGGCACCAGCCATGGAACCTGGGCTCCGGCCCACCCTGCTGGCATGTGAACATGGATTCCTGCCTGCCCACTCAAAGGCTCACTGTGTCCAACAGCCCTGATTCACAGCCCGAGCAATTTCTGTTGTTCATACACAGAGCTTGGCCATCCTTGGAAACTCCAGCCATGTGAAGGGTCACAGGCCAGGGTGGCTGTTGGGCAGGTAGGCTGACTGGAGTGGCAGTCCAGGAGGTGCAGGGGTGCATGCTGTATCCACAGCTCACATGCACACACACTCCTGTTCAGTTTCAGGAAATGGATGGCCCTGTCCTTTGGGGGAGCAACTAGCCTTTCAATGAGATCAGATGATGTCACTGCATGATAAAGCTCAGTCCCTGTGGCCCCCACACTCTGCTGGTAGAGGGCACACCTCTCAAGAGGACTTTCTGGCTGTACCTGCCAATGGTGACCCTGTGATCCAGCTGTATCACTTGCAGAATTTTCCAGGGGAAATACTCAGAGATGTGCAAAAAAAAATACTCATCACTGCCCTATTTATAACAGTACAAAACTGTAACACCAGGAATAGGGAACCAGCTAAATCAATGATGATACATATAGTGGAATACCAGGCAGTTTTAAAATCTCGTGGAAACCATCAGGAGATGGTTCACAACAGAAGCAAGCAAAACACAGTGTGTACACTGTGATACCAGTTTTTCATTTTTGGAAACAAAGCTAAAAAAGAAACTGGAATAACACACATCAAAATATTAACCGTAGTTATTTCTGGATAGTATGATTGCGGGTACTTTTAAATTTCTTTATAGTTTTTTCTATCTTCCAGATTTTCTCTAATTACATGAATGGATTTTGCAATGGGAGGCAGGGAGCTATTTTTGAAAGTTTGGGTTAATTATGTTTATTCCCTTGGGGAAGTTGTCAGCTCTTGGAGGAAGAGCAAGGGTTTTAGAGTTGGGCAAACAGGTATGACTCTGGGCCCCTCCTCAGGGTGATCTCAATAAACCAGAAACCATCCCGCATCCTCACCACCATGCCCTCCAGGGCTCAACTCTGGAGCCCTGATTTATTGTCCAACCTGAGGGCCTCAGTCCCTGTTTCCCTCCAATCCATCCCCTCCAGAGACTTCCTCCTGCCCCTCCAAAGTGGATGTGGGATCCAACTGTGTGTGTCCCAGCAGCAGAGGAGACAAGAGTGTATGAGATGTGGCCACTCGGAGAGGAGGAGAGGGGAAAAACATGGGGGTGATAAATACTACTGCAAAGAGCCTAAATCAGCCAGAGGTTTGGCAGAGAAGAGTAAATAAAGTCACACCTTGTTATCAGCATAATTAGCCTTACACCTGAGTGACATACATACATCCTTCCATTTCCAACTCTTTGGGGTATAAATTGTCTCTACTTCAGAGAAGGGAAACTGAGGTGACCTGACCAAGGTCAGAGCCAGAATAGCAGGCCTGGACCTGAACCCAGGCCTGTGACACCACAGCCTTGACACCTGCCTTCCAATTGCAATGGTTGGGGTGATGCCGATGATAACAACAGCTCCACTCCCATTCAAGTAACATCGTAAGTCAGTGGTCCCCAACCTTTTTGGCACCAGGGGCTGGTTTTGTGGAAGACAATTTTTCCACGGACCAGGGGGTGGGGGTGAGGTGGGTATGGTTTCGGGATGATTCAAGTGCATTACATTTATTGTGCACTTTATTTCTATTATTATTACATTGTAATATATAATGAAATAATTATACAACTCACCATAATGAAGAATCAGTGGGAGCCCTGAGCTTGTTTTCACTTGCCACTTACTGATAGGGTTTTGATATGAGTCTGCAAGCAACTGATTTATTATGGTCTCTGTGCAGTCAAACCTCTCTGCTAATGATAATCTGTATTTGCAGCCACTCCCCAGCACTAGCATCACCGCCTCAGCTCCACCTCAGATCATCAGGCATTAGATTCTCACAAGGAACATGCAACCTAGATCCCTCGCATGCGCAGTTCACAGTAGGGTTCCCACTCCTAAGAGAATCTAATACCGCCACTGATCTGACAGGAGGTGGAGCTCAGGAGGTAATGTGAGCAATGGGGAGAAGCTGTAAATACAGATGAAGCTTCGCTCACTCGCCTGCTGCTCACCTCCTGCTGTGTGGCCTGGTTCCTAACAGGCCATGGACCAGTAATGGTCCGTGGCCTGAGGGCTGGGGACCCCTGTCCTAAGTGCACTCATCTTACCACAGTCTCACACTTCCCATTTTACAGATGGGGAAACCAAAGCCCAGGGAAGAACAAAGATGTGCCTATGGAGCCAACTTAGAGGAAATGGAACAGGCTCAGGAAGCCAGGCAGGGCCAGGGAGAAGACAGATGGAATGAGGCTGATGATGGGGGGGGGGGCGCGGGGGGGCGGGGAAGATGCACACATACCTTGACCAGAAAGCTGCTGTCGCTCTCTTGGGTGACCATGACCACAGAGTCATGCAGCTTCTCATCAAAGTGGACATGGCTCTGGGAGCCTTCTGCATCATGGCCTGTCGCAAAGCGGATACTCCGGACTCTGGGCTTATTGCCTACGAAGAGAGTGGGAGAGGGCTACCGGGGCTGTTGCCTTCACCTATCCCAGTAAACTACTCCACCGTGTCACCTCCCCGCCCTCTGCGACTGCCCTTCACATCATCCAGCATCCACTGCTGGGCTAGGCCACATCCTACTGGACAGTGGCGATCAAAGGCTTGAGGCTCCCACCTGCCCCTACCTGCTCAGTCCTCCCACAGAAAATACTCATCCTGAGAGAGGGTTTGTGGGGGTGGGAGTCAGGGATTAGCTAATATGACCCTTCACTTAGAGGGAATGGGGCTAACAGGGAAGAGACAGTCCTCCCAACTCCAAACACCAAGCAGTGCAGGACTCAGCCCCAGTCCTCAAGATACCCTGCCCCATGCTCTCCTTCACAGTGCCAAGCAAGCTCCCCATCTCTGGGATCTCCTCTTCCAGGTCTGTCAGTACCTGAGGCCCCCTGCCTGCCCCTCCTGCTGACCCAACTTGAGAGGGGAGAAGGGCAGAGACAGGAATGGGCTCTATGGGACCTGCCTGGGAGTGGGAGAAACAAACAGGGTCAAAAACCACACTCAGCCCTCCTAGGAGGGGCCGCAGCTGCCTCTAAACTTCATCACTGATCACTGGCAGGTAAGAAGGAAGAACCCAGGGGAGCCTCCAGGACCCCTCCCAGAGACGCCTTTCCTCCTCTGCTTAACCCCTCACATGGCCCACGGCTGTCTCCAGCTGGGTCAGGTTCTCCAAGGCCGGGAAGTCAGGGATTAAGGCAGGCAGAGCGTGGGAACTGGGCTGAGGGCCTGTACCGGGGGAGGCTAAGGCTGAAAGAGGCCCATCTTGCCAAGAGCATGACCCTAATCCTCTCTGACCCCCACAGCCCCTAGGGCTCCCAACAGCCCTACCCAGAGTCCTTTTGGTGAGAAGGCCTGGGCCAGCCCTTGCCTGGGTTCTTGCACACTCAGTGGAGGGCCAGGGGGCCAGCCTGGCATTTTCACATTCACTGCTGAGCCCCCCAGACTTGATCCTCATATATCCTACCAGGCCTCCCTTGCCTAAAACCTTCTATGAGCACTTCTAGACTCTGAATGAAACCCAAATTCCTTTCCACAACCTGCTGTGGCCCTACCCACCTCAGCAGCCTCAATGCTCACCCAAAGCCCCCTGTGCTCCCCAACCCCCACAGTGGAACAGGGAGGCTGGAACATGGGGCCATGAAGGCACACACCTCCAAAGACCAGCACACCATGGAGCCAGCAGGGGTACCCGGGTTTGGCTTGGGTGTCCCCAGAACAAACACTGGTGTAATGTAATTAGTACCTCACATTCAGACAGACACACACACATACTCACAGCCAACGCAGGCCCCACATGCAGCAATGCCCCTTCCCACCAGGGCCCGCTGGAAGATGCTACAAACCCCGCCAGACCAGGCAGGCACTCACCTTTGTTGGCTGCAGCCATGGATGCCCTCCCTGCCACAGGGTGAGACACGCAGCTCCTGCCAGACACCACTGGTCAAGCTCAGCAGCTTCCCATGCTCCAGGGACACCAGCAGAAGCCTGATGCATGGGGAGTGGGGAGGGCAGGGGTCAGGGTCACCAATGGGCCTGTGGCTAGGGGAGAGCAGAGAGTTCCCTTTAGGAAGGACCCAAACCCCTGCTGCTCTCAGTAGCCCAAGTGGTACCTGCACCCCCTAGCAGAGGGGGCTTCTGCCCCCCCACTCCTCCACCCACTCCCCACATTCACCAAGAGCCCTCACCCTTGCCTGACACACTACTGACCCAGGGCCTGGCCAGCATGTACTGAGCTGCAGCTTCTGGGTGCCAAAGCACCAGCACAAGCCTCTCGTGCCCAGCCCACCTAAGGCTGGTGGGAAGAGGCAACCAGCAAAGGAAGCGGACTTCACTGGCACTTTCCAGGGGTCAGTTCTGGTGCTGGTGACCCAAAGGTTGGCCCATCCCAGACTCACAGGCTGTACCATCCTACATCCAGAGACCACAGTATTCACGTTGCACAAGTGGGTCCAGGTCAGAGTTAACAATATGCTTGGAGGGGGGCAAATATGGGGGCTCACATAATAAAACATGTCCTCAGAGCTTTCCCTCCGAGTGATCGGTCAGGGCCATATACAGAACAGATACCCATGAAGGGGTTGCCGTCCATCGAAACCCACCATTCAGACTCTGGCTTGATTACTATCCGGCTGGCCTCCCAGCTCAGCTCCCCAAGGGCAGCCTCAGGGCAGAGACTGTGGGAGGCGCCTCCAGGAAGCCTGTGTGAGCAGCCAGGCCTCTGAAAGACTGGGCTGAGACCATCTCAACATCAAAAAGAATAATAAGTGCAACTGATGGAAACAGATGGAATTACATAAAATCAGAGCATTCACAGAGATTACAAAAAACGGGAGAAAGCAAAACAAACGAACCCAAATCCTCATTTGTCACTACTGACAGTAGCAATGCCCTAACTCTCTACTGGAAACTGGCAATATAGAGAACTAATTCAGCCTCTCTCTTGGCCTTTCCTATAACCAACTTGCCCTGGTGGTTAAAGGACAGCTCTTCTTTAACAAAGGAATGACCAACTGCTAAATAATTCTGCAACCCCCAAAACACAAATGCTAGGAGCAGCACTAATCAGTGGGTGCTAAACCAGTAAGGCAAAGGTTGAAATGGATGCTCACATATGCGCAAGTGCCACTGACAGATGACCTAGGGTTAAAGGGAACGAGTTTGCAATGGAGGGATGTGACATCAGTCAGTCTTGCATCAGTCAATCTCCTCTCACTCAGAGTGGGACAACTGGACACACTGATGTCTACTGATGTGAGGCAGCACCAAGTCACAGCAGTGCTAACAGGGCAGCCCCACCCCAAATGTCTAACCTGCATCTAACAAGCCCCTAGAACTCCAACCTCAGCTTACCAAAAACACAGAGGCCAGCAGAATAAATGACTCCACGAGAAAGCAAGGAGACAAACCCAGAAGGCAGGATATTCTACAGGACAACTGACCTAATTTTTTTCCAAACTGTAAGAAGGAAAATAAAGGAGGGAGGTGGTTCTAGATAGGGGATGGGCCAACTACAGCCTGTGGGGGCCGCCACTGTTTTTTGTAAAGTTTTACTGGCACACAACCGTGCTCATTTGTTTACGTGTTGTCTAAAATTGCTTCTGTTTTTTTTATTTGTTTGTTTGTTTTGCCTTGCCATGCTACTTGTGGGATCTTAGTTCCCAGACCAGGGATTGAACCTGGGCCTGGCAGTGAAAGTGCTGGGTCCTAACCACTGGACCGCCAGGGAATTCCCTAAAACTGCTTTTGCACTAAAGCAAAACTACTTTGAGTAGTTGCTACAGAGGCCACATAGCCTGCAAAGTCTATAATATTTACTATCTGGCCCTTCACAGAAAAAGTTTGCCAACCGCTGTTCTAAATTAACACACAAAGAGACCAAGAATGGGAAAACTGACCTCGTTTTTTCCACGTCAGTTTCAAGAAGAAAAATAAATGGGGTAGGGGATTTCTAACTATCTCTAAAAAGAGACATTTAGGGGATAATTGGGAAATAATGAGTGGGACTGGATCTTAGATGACATTAAGAAATAAAAGCTGATCAGTTAGGTGCGATAATGGATTTGGATTACGTAGAGAAGTATGTCCATATTTGTCAGAGATACACACTAAAGGAGAGATAAGTGAACGACGTTGGCTAGTCCAGGGAATGAAGAGACTAGCCAACTTGGGGTGGCCTCAGAGTTGGGCCTGTGGAGGGCATAACCTTGAGGCCCCTCAGGTGCCGAGCTGCCCTGAGAGCAGGCCTCACCTCCCTCCCTACTTCCCAATGCAAGAGAAGTCCACCTAGGCCCAAGCCTGGCCTCAAGGGCAGGGCAAACAGCCTGGGTACCAGGAGCCCACATACGAGGCCTCAGGAGGTACAGGGAAAGGCAAGGCTTGGGTCTCAGGAATGCAGGAGCGGCCAGGGCAGAAACAGCCCCAGGTGAGTACTCTGAGGTCACTCCCAGAAGGGCAGCCCCTGAGCCCTGGAATGCCTAGCTGTCCCAGAGAGACTGGCCCCTGGAGAGAAGCCTGCCCTACCCTACCCACTCCAGCCATCCCCTGAAGCTGTGGACTCAGAGCATGTGAAACATGGCCAAGAGCAAGGGGCCAAGAGCAAGGGGACCCTCCTCCTACCTTGGGCAGAGGCTGCTCCAGCCACACCTCTGCAGCCAGGGGAAATGACAAGAGGCCCCCATTTCCCAGGACATTTCCTGGGAGGCCTGGATGAAACTCAAACAGTGGCTGGTAAGCAAAGGCTCCTGGGGCTCTTCATAAAACTCTCTTCACTTCATAAAACCCCAGTACACACAGAGTCCGGTCCCTGTCTTCCTCCCCAGTCCATTGCCTGTTGCCTGCCTGCCTGCCTGCTTTAACCCAGGCCATCCCCTCTGCCTGGAATAATCCTGCCCCCCATCCACACCCCAGCCTGGGTCTCAGCTCCAGAGGACGTTTTTCAAGGTAGCACAACCCTATCCCACCACCGCCCATCCCAGGATAGGCCTGAAAATCTTCAAAAAGGATCCCCTTTCTCACTTCTGGGATCATTTGATATCTATGTCCCCCACCTAACAAGGGCGGTGACTGTGTTTTTGCCAAACGCTGTGTTCCCAGCATCCAGCCCAGCACCTGGCAGGGAGCAGCTGTGTTCAGTTTATATTTGTTAAATGAATGAATGACCAAACTAAGTGGAGCCCAAGCATGGGCCTCAGCTGGGCCCTCTAGGCAGATGTGGCACCAGGGCCCAGAGGCTCTCAGAAGAGGAACCGCCCCACCTCATTCTTTAAGCCAACCCCTGCCCTGGAGGGCACTCCCTTCCCCCCATCTCGGAGTAGGGCCCCCCGATGGGCATCTTCTAGCCTGGCCACAATCAGCTGTTACCTGCCCCCTCAACCTTGAAATGGAAGGTCCACTGAGGGCCGGACCTGCGTCTCTTGCACTGCCCAGAGCTCAAGACAGAGCAAGCACTCAGGCACTGCCTTGTAACCCTTGGGCAATGAGAACGCAGAGCGAGGAGGCAAGTGACTTCAGGGGCTCAGAGAAGGCTGGAAAAAGCTCCTTTCCTAGCAGAAAGCCTCTCTGGTCGCTGTCCCCTGTGAGCCAGACTCTCGTCCACGCACAATTCTTCATCAGAATCAGGAGGAGATGGCATTGGGCCACAACTCCCGAAGCCCCCATAACTCCCGAAGCCCGTGTGCCTAAAAAGCCCGGGTTCCACAACAAGAGAAGCCAACACGCTGAGAAGCCCGTGCACCTCAAGAGTAGCCCCTACTCGCCGCAACTAGAGAAAGCCCGCGTGCAGCAACGAAGACCCAATGCAGCCAAAAATAAATTATATATAAAAAAAAGAAAAACAGCTCAAGGGCTGAGGGGCCTCCCTCTCCCTTCCTTCATCCTGCCTTCCCCTCCCCACCAGGTCTCCAGGGATTGCCAGAGGGCAGACTGCTGGGAGCCCACTATGCCCTACAACCAGAAGGACTCATAAAGAAGATGTGAAGAATATACATCCCTCTCGAGCAAAAAAAAGACACCCCCACCTTTAGATGGGCTGGCAACAGGTCAGGGGTGGTACCACAGAGAGTTACAGGATGGGGAGGGCTGGGAAGCTGGAACAAGGGCCTTCGGGGACTCCTTCAGCTCTCAGTTAATCTCAGGTAAATTGGCGGAACCTTCTCTCTGGGAAACAGAGCTCCCAGCTCAGATCCCTCTCAGCTTTAGACAGAAAGGCTGCTTCAAGGTTATTCTACCCAGGGAAGGGCTCAGTCAGGCCCAGTGGCGCCTCTGGCACAAGGAGCAGGACAGGGAAATGGCAGCTGGGCAAATGGACAGATGGACAGTTACACAGGAACCCAGAGTTCTCAGCCCCTTAGATTCCTGCCCTGCACACAGAGTGCTAGCTGCTACTCCAGGCTGTCCCACACTGGGGCCCAAGGCTGAAGGGAGGGTCAAAGACAGTCTGTCCATGGCAAAGTGGAGCTCCAGAATCTGCCACCCTCTTGCCCTGTACCTCACAGCTGCATCCCCACAGCACGTCTCTCCAGTCTCCAAACCCCAGGCATCGTAGGACCAGCCCCAGCTTGTCCTCTGCTTTGTGGCTAGGAACAAGCTTCTTGGGGCCTCGTTTCTCATTCATTCCTAATCCACATTCTCAACCTGTTCAAGGACTTTGAGTCAGGAACTCTACAATCTTCCATCCTCCCCACCCCAGCCTAGGACTCAGTCCTGGCTTAAGCACTCAGTCCCACAGAAGCCTCTCATCAAAGCTCAAGCATGTAAAAAGAGCACCCACTGAGGCCACACTAACCTGCTGACTCCAGGACCTGACATAGGACTGGGCCCACATACCTAGAACAAGGCCTGGAAAGACAAGGCTGAAGGTCAGGAGTGGTTGTGACAGTTTTATATCAACTCAGACTGGATATGACTCCATTTTCTCCTCCCTCCAGCAGGCCAAAGTTGCAAGGATAAGTATGGGTGTTCTCTCTCTTAAAAATGGGTGGAGGGCTTCCCTGGTGGCCCAGTGGTTAAGAATCCACCTGCCAATGCAGGGGACACGGGTTCGAGCCCTGGTCGGGGAAGATCCCACATGCCGCAGAGCAATTAAGCCCTTGCGCCACAACTACTGAGCCTGCGCTCTAGAGCCGGTGAGCCACAACTACTGAAGCCCGCACGCCTAGAGCCGGTGCTCCACAACAAGAGAAGCCATGGGGCAATGAGAAGCCCGCACACCGCAACGACAGAGTAGCCCCCACTCACCGCAACTAGAGAAAATCCACGTACAGCAACGAAAACCCAAGGCAGCCATAAATTAATTAATTAATTAATTAATTAGAAAAAGAATGAGTGGAGCAGGGGTGAACTCAGGAAGGGACCCCCACCATCTCCCACCCTCCTTTCTCCCCAAGAAGTGCTGCCCTCCTCTCCCCAGCATCTCCTCCCCACAACCTCTCAGGCCCGCAGCTAGAGGCTGCTCAGACCCCTCTAGCCTCCAGACTGCCTGCCCCACCCAGGCCCCAATTAGTAGAGGCCAGGCCAGGTCCAGCGGGTGACAGCTGCCTCTGACCTTCTTCAACTCCCTGAGCAGAGAAACGCCCTACCCACACTTCCCAAGGCCAAGGTTCAAGAGGAAAGGCAACCCAAGCCCACCCTTCTCAGTCCACCAGGGTTCCTGCTCACTAACAGGAACACTGGTCCAGAACCTAAACGAACCTTTCCTGCTCTGTGACAAAGGGGAAGTGGTGGCCAAGCTCCCAGAGACATCAGGGGCCTGGGTATAGGAATCTATACCCTCTCCCGCCTCCATCCCCGTGGGTGTGGCGCCCCCATCCCCACCCCATCCTCATCTTCTAAGGGGACAGAGGAGTCTGGACGCCCCCCCATCACACTCCTCCCGGGCTGCGAGGCGTCGGCTCTGTCCCTCATAATCCTGTGCCGTCCCCACCCTCATCTCTGCTGACGCTGTTGTCTCGGGAGCCCGTACTCCCCGATATCACAGCCCTCCTCCCTGAAGGTGCCGAGCCACGCGAGGTTCAGAGGCTACTCGTCCAAGGTCACACATTGAGGCGATGACAATGGAGGGCGGGCGCGGAGTTGCTGACGGCGCTGACCCCATTTGGCCCCCGCCCTCACTGTGTCACACGTGCCCCCGACAGCGCCCCTCGGAAAGCACTCTAGCTCTACCACCTAACGGTCACCTGCGGCCCTGGGGCCTGACATCTCCCCAGCTCAGATGCCAGGGAGCCCTCCCCGTCCCGGGCCCGACAGCGGAACCCTCCAGCCCCAGCCGGATGGGGTCGCAGGCACCGACTACCCAGAACAGCGGCTCCGCTGGGAGGGGATCTCCGCGAGCGGGGCGGAACCGGGAGGTGGCGGAAGGAAGAGCAGTCTCACCGTGCGGGGAGCACCCCGAAGCCAGGAAGGGCAGGGACGACCGCGACAGCGGCGGCGGCAGCTGTGGCGGTGGCGGCAGCCGTGGCGGTGGCAGCAGCAGCGGGGTCTCAGCGCAGAACCAGAGGAGAGAGCCCCGCGCCGCTACCGCTCGCCTCAAGGGCACACCCCCACCTCCGCCCATTGGTCGACCGAAGGGGTGGGGCGAGGGCACTTCAGACCAATAAGCAGGCCCCAAAGAACCGCCAACGGGCGTTGCGCCTCTGCGTCACCTGCAGGAGCCCCTGCGGCTGCGCCGTGCGAGCCCACGCCCCGGGGACCCGCAAGTTCTCGCGATGAAGTCAGCCAGGGCGCTCTCCGTGGCCAGGCGGCAGGATACCGTAGAAGCGAGAGAAGGTAGAAGCGCCCTTAATAGGCCCTACGCGTGTCTACTTTCAGCCTGGTGCTTTGCTCCTCCTGTCTCCGCCCAACCTGGAAGGGGCGTCCCCTGGGCTCTGTCCCTTGAGCGGCTGTAGGGTGGGGCTCAGAGCTAGGTGAGGCACCTGAAAGTCGCCTTCCGAGGCTTCCAAGCTCGCATTGGCAGTCGATACGGGCATCGCTAGGTCCTGTCCAGGAGCGGAGGAACCCTCCATTCTTCCCGCTCTGCGATCGCCGGGTTTCGGCATCTTCCCCTTCCGTCCCATCCCCCTGCCTCGGAGGAAGCGCTCCCGTGAGGAACTGAGACGCGTCCTGGGTGCCCTGCCGGCCCGGATAAGAATCAGAACAAAGAAGGCTCGCGGGGTGGGGGGTGGGAGAACTTGTGCAGGAGCCGCCGGGGACCGCAGCCTCTGCTCTCGATCTCCACGGAGGCGGTCGCAATGGCAGGGGGATGTGCCTAGTTCAGCGCCCCGGGGTGGGATGTGGGCGCCTGCACAGAGTCTGGGAGCAGAAATGTAGCCCTCGGATCTTTAAGGGTTCTAGCCGCTGCTGCGCCTGCAGGTCCTTGAACAACACCCCCTCCCGATTTCGCTGGCTGGAACAGGGTCCCTAAAGTACCCGCGGGGAACGGTCCCTTCTTCCAACATAACTAGGAGAGAGATGGTATGGGCAGCTTAAGGCCAGCTTCCTTTCAGAAAGAGCGGGGTCACTGCCTTTGGGGAGCCCCCAAGGCTCCTACCCTCCGCTGGATCCCTGTGGCCCCTAACATATCTTCGGGTCTCTGGTGAACACACTGTCGGCAAATTAATCTTCATGAGCTATTGTTACTATTGAATCCTCCCCTGTTCCAAAACGCTCTGTGCTCTGGGACTGTCTCCAGAAGAGCCTCAGACTTTTTAGCATCATTTTGGGTGATAAGTTCACACTCTGAAGTTTGAGATGCTGTCCTCCAGCATGGTCATTGGGAGATTTCTACATTCTGATCCCAGCCCATCCACTCTTGCCAGATGCTTTCTTATTACCCAACCCACCATTCCATGTGCCCCGGTATGCCTCCCCCACAGTTGTATTCACACGTCTATTCTATTCCTCAAGCTCTAAAAGTGGCAGACAGTGCACCCAGAGTAAGCTATAGATGTATTTTGTTTAGTCCACATGGGGCTTTAAAAAATTATTCTTCCTCTTCCTCCTCCTCTGCTTCTTCTTGTTCCTCTTTTGAAATATCAGAAGATCTAACAACATGGACTCGATTCCAGCCTGGCACCAAAGGCTGATGGCACCAAAGGCCATGGTATCTTGGTCAGGGTTGAGAGTCAAGCTTGGCCTTGGTCCACAGAACTTGGGGTCAGTCTGTGGGCAGGGTTGGGAGTCATACAGAGGACAGGTTTAGGGGTGAGTCCATAAGCAGGGTTGAGGGTGACTATGTGGCTACATTTGGTGAGAATCTGAAGCCTGGGTTTGTGGTTGGGTTTGGACAGGGTTGGAGGACACTGTGAGGATAGGTTTGGGGGTCAGTCTAAAGCCAGAGTTAGAAGTCAGGCTGTCCTAGTGCACAAGACCTAACCCCTGGTGGTATCATCAACCTACCAAGCAGTGGCCACTTCAGGGCCCAGCTACCACGAGTTGAGACCCACTCTGGGCCCACAAGGCTCTTTCACTTAAGGGGTGGGGTGTAGCACAAGGGGGACAGGAAATCCCCCTCAGAGAACAGAAGGCAGGCACAGGAAGGAGAGCATACCTTTAATGGGGGCAGCCCAGACATTCTTAACATAACCCCTGTGAGGGGAGGGCAATTGGAACAAGCACAGCCCATGTCTTCCCCACTCCTGGCTGAGCTCACTCCTCACCCCTTCAGCTGTTGCACTTTCCAGCCTCCAGCTGGGTCCCAGGTGAGTGCCCAGGAGGGGCGAGGAAGCCCCTCAGGTGTCTGGGGCAGCTTCCCCTTTGGCCCAGGGCACAGAGGACTAGCCTGGATGGAGACGCTGCTGTCATCAGAGCTGGGCGGGGACCGGGTTCTAGGGGTGCGGACCGAGCTGGGGAACCACCCCCCAAGGCCCAGCACAGGGAGCACCAAGGCAGAACCCCCTCTGGTGTCAGGCACTGCTTTGAGGTGCATGCCAGGTCTCTGCATGTGGCTTCTAGGTTCTGGAAAGCAGTCCATTCTCCTGACCCGGATGGAGTGGAAGGAGGGGACTCAGTCACGGGGCTCAGCTTGGAGGGTTCCTGTCCCGCTGCCCCCCATGCTAACTCACACCCCAAGAGAGGGGAGGCGCTCTTGTCCCAGGAGGCTCATTGGAGCCGCTGGCTCACCGCTGCTTACGCTCCGCCTGCTGGAGCCGCCGGGAGAGGTCTTCGATGCGCACGTTCTTGAGCTGGAGCAGGTGCTCCAAGCGTCTCACCTTCATCTGCAGGACCTGGGAGGAGCCCCATAGAGGTCAAGCCTGCAGCCTGCTGCCCCCGCCCCTGTGTTTCCAGGCCCCAATCCCCCAGCGCCTTCCCAGTGCGCCCTCACCTGCACAGTCTCCTGCAAGGTCAACAGCTCCTGCTCCTTTTCAGCAATCTGGAGGACGAAGCTTCGGTCGCCCTGCAGTGCCTGGCTATACCCCAGAGGCCGGGGCACAGGCAGCCGGCCCACCCTGGGGTGAGAAGCAGCTTAGCCCAGGCTTGGATCTTGGGCCCCACCCTCACCCTTCCAGTGTCCCTCGACCAGGCCTTCTCTCCCCCCCACCCTCCCCCACCCATCCCTGACTTCCCTACCTTTCCAGGTGCAAACCTCACCCTCACCTCCTAGCCATGTGCATAGGGAGATTACCAGGGTTGGTGAGGTCAGGAGCTCCCAGTTTCCTTACCTGAGCTGCCCCCCTCCCTGGGGGTCTGGAGCACCTTCCCCTCGGGCCTTCTGGGAGAAACCTGAGACAAGGCAAGTGTAGGAGTAATCCTGATGGAGCCCTGTTTTCCTGTCTTCCACCTCCCCACACCCGCACCCCTTCCCCCACAGGAAGGAAGGACGGGAGGAAAGCTCCTCCTGGGAGGGAAGAAAAGTAAAGGCCACTTTACCCACATCTAGTAAAGGCCACTTTACCCACATCTAGTAAAGGCCACTTTACCCACATCTATGTAGTCAGTGCCATCCTGGGGAGCCAGCTCCTGAAAGAACCCCCAGGGTCTGCTGTGAGCTCAGGCTGCCCACCCGCAAAGAGCACCTCCCCCCGCCCGCCCGCCAGGCTCCCTTTAGCCAGGCACCCTTCTCCCACACTTATTGCTGAGGCAGAGCGTTCTGCTGCCTGGGAAACTCCCCCAGAGCAGTGCAAGAAACTTGAATGGGGTGGCACCTGTAAGGAGCTGGTGCCCTGCTTCCTGCGCCTCTGCTGCTCCTCCAGGCACTGCCTCAGTGGAATGAGCACCAGCTCCACCACGCCTGGGGTACACTGTGCAATCTTGCGCATCACGTCATCTGGTACAGAGAAGCTCAATTTGTTCAGCACCTTCCTGGGGGGCAGACACAGGGATGGTGGACTGGCTCCTGGGGGGGATGGAGTGAAGGGTTGGGGGATGGAAAGGGGTGCAGCAGTTGCAGCCCTTCAGTGCACAGCCTTGGGGGAATGGAAGGGCACCCAACCTGAGCCCAGTGTTTATATGTCTCGAGGGTCCTTGTCACCTCCCCAAAAGAAGAGTCGCTTGATTTTGTTACCAGACAGATTCTGTCTGCATTGTCCCTTCCCAGCCAGCCACCAGCCTGGACTGTGGAGACCACAGGAGGTGGAGGGGCTGGGCAGACCTTCCTGGGATCCCAGTGTAGGGGCTGGAGATCCCACTAGTGTGCCCAGGTATTCTGCTACCTGTTCAGGTGACCCCAGTTGCTCAGCTTCTGCTGGAGAGAGTTAGCAGGAACATAATTGTGCATCTCCACCATCTTGGGGAAGTAAAACTTGATGACCTCTGCGACCAGGACTGAGGGAGAGGGGGTGGGAGCAGACATGGAAGTTGTAGAGATGGGTAAGGAAGAAGGGGGAGGGAGAAAGAATGGGTGGGATGGGAGAATCAGGGTTTTCAGAGTGGTGGGGCCAAGCGGAGAGGTGAAGATGTGGAAAGGGGTAAGGATGATATGGAGGTGAGGTAAGAAAGCAAGATCAGTGATCAGCCAGAGACAAAAATTCCAGCACACCCCAAAGGAGCTGCACTCCTTTGCCATTAACTCGGGGCATATAAAAACTAAGGTCTCTAGTCCTCTATGAGTCTCAAAGAGAACGCTTCAGGAGGCTGGGGCCTCACTCTAGGAATTGACATAAATACACACACACAAAATGACACAGAGATGCAGAAACATACACAGACACATACTTCTATCACTGGAGTTCTAAGAGACAGTCACCAACACACACACACAGAAGCACAAAGTGTCACCAATATACACACAGAGAGGTGCATACTTCTATTATTAAAATCCCAGGAGACAGTCTTGGACACACACCTACACAATCACAAAGAAACATATGCACACAACATCCACACTCATACATACAGGACAGAACATGTCAACACACATATGACCAAACACATGCTCAGACTCCCACAAGACAGATATATAGAATAGAAGAATAGGCATGCACACACACAGAAATGTACAAATACATACACAGAACGCATCTTAGTCATTAAAGTCCCAGGAGGGAGTCACAGACTCAGACACACACACACGCCACATGCATAAAGGATAGAACATGTATACATAATATGGACACACACATGCCCACATACCCAAGATGCACACTTCTACAACTGAAGTTCTAGGAGATAGACACCCCTCCCACCAACCCACCCCCGCCTCCGCCGCCACAAGCACACAAGCACAAGAGACATGTATGCACACACACCCCGTACACCCGTACATACAGGACAGAACGCGTAGACACACAAGGACATACAGAACACACCCAGACGCGCACGCGGACACACACACACACGCTGGAGCTCACACGTCTGTCACACACACACACACACACACGCTGGAGCGCACACCTCCGTCACTGAAGTCCCGGGAGAGATTTCGCTTGGGCCGGGACAGAGGGATGTTGTCTACCCACAGGTACAGTTGGTGCAGCGCTTCCTCGTCCACGCTGCCCGCCATTGGCGCCCTCAGAAAGGTCAGGCCGTTCCAGCCGTGCAGAGTCCAGGCCCAACCTCACGACCCCTCAAGAGCTTCCTCTATCGCCACTGCTGCCACCCAGATCCTCCTCTGCCTCTCTAACCCAGACTCACTTTCCAGCTGGGAGCGGCCATATTGTTTTCTGAAACCATGGCAACCATACTCGAGTCGCCGGGGGAGCAAGGGCTCCTGGGAGTTGTAGTTTTCCCCCTCCAGCTACCTCCTCTCAGGCCCCAGCTTTGAAAAGGCGGTTTGTCTTGTCCACCTCCCAAGAAATCACCTCTGCCAACTGCTCACCAGACATTGGCCCACTCTAGGAACTGCCAAAGCCAACCAGGCCTCCAGAACCCCTGCATCAGTATCCTCAGGACAAGGAAACTCCTCCAGGGTCCTTTAGCAATCAGTCCCAAGTGAAGTCAGCATCCCAGTGTTTGTCAGCTTTATCTGGTGGTCCATTGTTAATCACCAGCTGCTTCACATCTGGACTGTGTGGTAGGCTGGGTGACAGTGCCTCCTTGCTAGGTCCCTCCTCAAAGCTCTGTGCTCACAGGGCCATCCCCACACCACTGACCCCCACCCCCCAAGTAGTGTCCCAGTGAGGCATTTTATATGTAACCCAGACTCCCAGGGAGAGCACCAGAGCTCAAGGCCAGTGTCTTGGGCAGGTCATTTATAGTCCTGAACCCTATTTCCTCCTTCATGAAATGGGGATGGTTCTCACCTACCATCCCTAAGGAGTAATACAGAGAATGGGAAGGGTATTTACAAAAGCCCTGTATTTGGGGACTGGGGGAACAGGGGTTAGTTATAGGTACAGGAGCTTCAAGAGCTCCTGTAGACACTTCCACATCCCTCATCTCCAAGAGCTATTCTTCCATGGGTTAGAAACTGAGTCAGGGGCTTCCCTGGTGGCGCAGTGGTTGAGAATCTGCCTGCCAACGCAGGGGACACGGGTTCGAGCCCTGGTCTGGGAAGATCCCACATGCCGCGGAGCAACTAGGCCCGTGAGCCACAACTACTGAGCCTACGCGTCTGGAGCTTGTACTCCGCAACAAGAGAGGCCGCGACAGTGAGAGGCCCGCACATCGCGATGAAGAGTGGCCCCGCTCTCTGCAACTAGAGAAAGCCCTCGCACAGAAACGAAGACCCAACACAGCCAAAAATAAATAAATAAAAAGCTTTTTTTTTTAAAGAGAAACTGAGTCAGTAAGCAATTCCTTTAGGAATATGGTTAGGGTTAGGAATTCCTTAGTAAAGGGGCACTTCTAGAGTCAGCCTGGGGAGAGAGCTTGCTTCTGCCACATACTAGTGGTTTGGCTTTGGGCACATTACTGAACCTTTCTGTTCTGTGTTTCTCATGGTTTTACCTACTTCACAGGGGCTTTGTGAGCATCTAAAGTACTTAGCATAGAGCCTGGCACACAGCAAGAGCCCTATTAATGCCAGTTGGTGTTATCATTAATGAGATGATCTCAGTTCCAGCAAAAGAGGTGTTCTTGTTGGCAGGAGACAAATGGAAGTATTTGCCTTGTTGGTATTTGAGGTGAGGGCCTTGGGTTGGCCAGGGGCATCTGGGGAGAAGGCTACTGCTCCCACATATTTACTCCAGAGCAGGCCAGGGGGTAGGCTGGGCTTCCTTGTCTCATCCTCCGGGGCTCAGATGGGACTGGATGGAGGCCAGGGTGGGGGCTGGGAATCCCAACTGCTTTTTTGCTTTCACTTAGTTCTGAAGCCTTCAAGGTCTTAAGGGAATCCCTGAGAGTCAGAGGTACGGAAGGGAAAGTCATTCCACCTTCTTGTTTAAAAAGATGACTTGGATAACTGCCTGCAACACCCCCCACCCCACCCCACATTCCAGGGTGGAGAGAGGAGGAACTGTGAGGAGGTGGGGGCAGGGAACCACAGGGGTGATGTGCCAGCCTCAGTAGAGGTGGGAAAACCGGTTTGGGGCCCAGAGCTGCTGGCCTGCTCAAGCTCAGGCCCTCCCCTCACTAGAACCACTGGGGCCTGAGGGCCTCAGTGACAAAGGGCCCGGGAGGGGCGAGCTGGCCCTGAAGAGAAAGGTTGGGTAGGATCAGCAGAGGGCCTGTCCTCACCTTTGGATGGGGGCGGGGGGGGGGGGTCCAGAGGGTACCACACAGGGAGTGGCTAACCTCTTGGGGGTGCAATGTGTCCCCAGCAATTTCACCTCCATCCTGACACTGTTCCCAAGGATAGCCACCAGAATTGGAAATGCCAATCACTGAAAGGCCTAGAGGACTCCCTCTTAAGGCACCATACAAGAGATGCCCTGTATGCCCCTACAAACTCCAACCTGGACCACAGGAGCTGCCCCAACACTCCTTTCTTTCTGTCCTCTGACCCCTCTCCTGCAGGGATCTTCTTTAATGGTCCTTGATAAGCCTAGTTCCGAGGTGCCCACAGTTTAATTTGGCCCTCCAGGGACTGTTGGCTCCCTCCCTCCTGTCCCAGCCAACTGACCCAAAAGTTTTAACCCCAAAGCAGTGCAAGGCCCAGCTTGCTCAAACCCACCCCCAGGCAGGTGCATTGAAAACCCCTCCCACCCAAGCCTAGGCAACACTTAGATATACATGTTGCCCCTCACCCTGGTCAGGGCTTGGGCTGTAGCCACTCTCTCAACATTTGTCCCACCAGAGCAAGGACCAAAGGGAACCGGGAAAGAAAGTGTCCCCAAGACAGACGCAAGCCCAGACCATGAAGGATGCACCCTTGGCTGTTAAAATGTCCACTCCCACAAAAGGGGGGTGGACAGATTTATTGAATTCAGACTGGGAAAGGAGCAGCTGGATGGCTGGACTCTGGGCCCAGCCCCAGGACCCCTGCCCAGGATAGGGCCCTGCCAGAGAGGGAGGAGAGGCATGGGGCCTGCAGCTGCCCACAAGGGAAGTGCCCATTACCACTCCTCTGGAGGGCCTCTTGAGAACCTCCAATCTGGAAAGAAAAGCAAGGGCCAAAGTAACATGGACTGGGCCAGAGGAAGGGGTTGGGGAAGTGGGGAAGCAGGCAGAGGCAGGCCCAGGAGCCTGCGGTTAGACTGTGCTTCTCAAGGCGGCCTCGGGGCAGGGATGCGGGGCTGCCAGCCTTGTGGGGTCCTAGGCTGGACTTTTCTCTGGAGCCCTTCCCAGAATGGCTTTGGGGTCCCCCCCACCGAAGACCTGGTGTGGATGGCAGAGGGGACTCTCTGGCCAGGAGCTTCCAGGGTCCATCCCTGGCTGCTACTGTGGCCTAGTCCACTGATGGCACGGTGTGGTAGCACCGGACAGCTCCCCACCCTCCCCACCTGGTCCCCCAAGCCCAGGGGCAAATAGGGAGGAAAGAGGATTCTGAGAAAGAGGCAATAAGCAGGCAGTGAGGCTGACACCAGCCCCAGGCCCTACCGCGGTGACTGGGCCTGTCACAAGACCAGGAGAACATCACTAAAGGATCTGGGGTTCCCCACTCTGGCTCCATCCACAACAGCTGCCCAGAGAGTCCTCTGCCCTGGGCTGGTGCTGCCACATCCGGGTTGGAGGCATGGCTAGGCCCAGTGGCTCAGCTTTGATGTCCAAGACCCCGAACTCCTGCCTGCCTGGCATGGTTCTTCCTGGTCACGTGGACCAAGTCGTGTTCCAAGTGGAGGATGTGGCTTTGCACACGGTCATCAATGGGGAAGGAGGTGAGGTACCTCTTGACCATAGCAAAGTAAGCCATGGCCTCCCCAAAGCTGGGTACAGGCACCTCATCACCATCCTCATCATCATCTTCGTCATCTTCGTCCTCCTCCTCATCATCTTCCTCTTCTTCCTCACTGTCTGACTCAGAGTCCTCCTCACCTTCCAGGAAGTGGAGGGTAGGGCACTGGACCTCCTCCTGGGCACCATAACCCCCGAAGCTGCCACCAGCCTCCACTACTCCCTGGGCCCAGTCCTCAGCCTCCAAGCCTTCAGAAGAGCTCTCCTCCTCCTCCTCTTCCTCTTCATCACTGTCATCAACATCACCCTCCTCTTCTACCTCCTCTTCTTCCCCCAGCTCCTCTCCTTCCCCCCCTTCCTCCTCTTCCTCACCATCTTCCTCCTCCTCCTCCTCCCCTTCACCCTCCTCTTCCTCTTCCTCTTCCTCCTCCTCTTCCTCCTCCTCCTCCTCTTCCTCCTCCTCGCTCTTGAGGGCAGTAGTGATGGTAGCATTAGGGCCACCCCCAAAGCCAGCCTCACGAAAGCAGGTGGCTATGTCCGAAGGTTCCACAGCCTGCCAGGCTGCAGCAACGAAGTGCAGGGCCTCCATGAGGCCTAGCTGCAGGCCTGAGCGATCCTGACCCTCTAGTGCTGCCATGGCCTTGAGCAGCATAGCCTGGCGGTAGTGGCCCTTCACCTGTTGGACCACTCCACGCTCCAGCGGCTGCACGGTGCCTGGCGGGAAGTAGGCCAGCTGCACATGCCTCAGGCCCGAGGTATCCAGGGACTGGGCTGCCAGGCGGCCAGCCAGCAGCAGGACTCGCCGAGATTCTGCAGCCATGCGGGTGTCCAGGGCCTTCAAGTACTTGGCCAGGGCCTGGGTGGTGACACCACCCTTAGAGTTGGCGGTGTAGTCGCAGGGCAGGCCGGCTTGGCCTGCACGGGGCTTAGCGGACTTGCCGGCTACAAGTGGGGGAAGCTTCTCGCTGCCATCTGCATTGGCGCACAGCAGGACACTCAGGCGCTGGGTGGCCTTGCGTGCCCGTCCATCACTGCCACACAACCCCGCGGCCTGGTCGGGCAGGAAGTCGTACCACAGACTGGTCTCAGTGGCACTGAACACGTCCTGGGAGGCGTAGCCCTCGGCCACCGACGGCGGCTGCTCCTCCCGAGCGCGCCAGCCCGTGGTACCCCCACCGCTGCCCTCCGAGGGCACCGTGGGCGGGCTGGAGGGCGCCGCTGGGGGCCTGGGGGCAGCGCTGCGCGACCGGGCGCGGGCCACGCCGCTGCAGGACACCACACCGTGGCGCCGGCGGAAGCGGTCCAGCCAGCCGTTGGAGGCAGTGAAATCGTCCATGCCCAGCTCCTCAGCTATACGCAGAGCCTTCTCCTTGAGGATGATGCCCTTGACTGGCAGGCCAGCGGCGCGGATCTGCTGGAACCAGGCGATAAGCAGCCCCTCGAGCTTGTCGTAAGGAGACAGCTTGTTGGTCTTGCGGCAGGTGGAGGCTACACCGTACTTGCGCTCCGACGCCAGGATGGCGCGCTTGTTCTTCAGGATGGTGCTCAGCGTGGACGGCGGGATGTTGAAGCGCCGCGCGATCTCGCCCTTGCGCAGGTCCGGGTTCTCCTCCACCTCCTGGATGATCCGCGACTTCTCCCGGAACGTCAGCTGCCGCCGCTTGGGGCCCATCCCGGCGCGCCCCCCGCCCCGGGGCCCGGCGCCACCGCCGCCGCCCCGGGGCGGGGGGCCCGGGCCCGCGGCGGGGGGCACCTGGCGGCCTCTCCTGCTCGCCCCGCCCGAGACAAAGCGGCTCGCGGGGCGGCGGGCGGGGCGGCGACCCGGCCGGGCCGGGGGCACCTTCGGGGGCGCCGGCGGGCGCGGCGCCGGGCGGCGGGCGGCAGGCGGCGGGCGCGGGCGAGAGCGGGAGGCGCGGGAGCGGAAGGCAGGAAGTGCCGCGACGCGGGGAGCTGGGAGCGCGGCGAGCAGGGCGGAGCGGGTAGAGCGGGATCTCGCGGGAAGCGCGGGGACGCCCGGCACCGCCTCCAGCCCTCCGTGCCCACCCTCCTCCCCGCCCCGGACCGACCGCGCGGGGGCGCTTCGGCCTGCTTGAACGGCCAGCGCTCGGGCGTCTGGTGACCCGCCGGCAACGGTGCGGGCCGGGGCGCTGTGCCCGGCCTCTGCGCCGGGTGGGCAGCCATTTGTTGCTTATAAAGAATAACAACTATGTTTTGTCTTTTTTATTTTATTAAGGTAAAAATAACCCACGTTTTTTGAGGAAACTGAAAAGTAAAGGAAACTAAAAAGCACCTTTCACCCCAACACCTGGAGAGATGCGCAGGTCACATTTTGATACATGTACTTCCAGTCTTTTCTCTAGGCGCATGCAGTTTTCTTTAAAAATTTATCGCATAAAACTGGCATCAGACGATATAGACTGTGTATTGGCATCTCCTGCTGTTTTACCTGGCATCAAGTGATGAAAATATTGCCTTACTGATAAAGTACTACCAACAAACTTTTTAATAGTTGCATATTGTTCCAATTATGGTTGAACACTAATCGATGAGGCCTATTGTTACATATTTAGGTTATTTTTATAAGCAACAGTATAGTTTTAAATCTGGTTGATGATGATCCCACAATTCATAGATAAACACTGATAACATCTCGGTGTCTCACTTTCTGTGCTGTTCCATGCATTTAGCCATAAATGTGTTTGCACCTACAGAAATAATGTCATGTATGTACATAAGCATACATACATACAAATCCCTGAAACCTCTTCCTCCACCAAACGCATAAACATGACAAATTCTTTAAACAATGAATGAATTGCAGTGTTTTTTTAAAAAAAAATCTTAAAGTAGCCTGAGGAGTAGGCAGAGAGGAAGGCTGTGACCCAGAGGGACAGGCTGAGGATCTGGGGCTGGATGAGGCTTCAAGAAAATGGGTGTAGACGAAGAATAAAATAGCACCAAAAAAAAAAAATAGCACCAAAGACAGTGCCGGGGTTCTCCAAGGTTAAGGGCTCAAGAAAGAACTAACAAGAAATGCAGGAGGAGCAGCTGAAGCAGTAGGAGGAAATTCAAGCTCCTATGCTGTTCTGGAAGCCAAGGGAAGAAAGTATAACTCACTGCTATTTCAGTGTGCATTTCTCTTTTCATATGTTTACTGGCCATTTGAAGCCTGAGAATTTTCTAGTCATATCTTTTGCCCTTGTTTCTCTTTTGTTGACTTTTAGGAACTCTTCATATGCTCTGGACATAAAATCTTTAAATATATTGCAAATATTTTCTCCCAGTCTGCACTGTCCTTTTACTTAGCCTAGGGAATCTCAGATATGAGAAGTTTTTAATCTTTAAGTAGACAGGTCTGTCAGTTTTTTCCTCTATTGCTTCTGGATTTTGTGTCTTACTTAGAGAGAGCTTCTCCCCCTTCCTCCACCCCAAGACATAAAAAATATCCTTCCAATCACAAGGTCCAGAAGAAAACTTGGGAGATTTTTTTCCTTTAGGAGCCAGATCAATGCTTGGCCCATAATGGGTGTAAGGTCCCTGTGCAGAAGTAAATGTAGGACCACCTGGCTGAGGACTCCTTCCCACAAACCCTCAGGAAACCAAGTCTACAGTTTTGGAGGTTTCATCCATGTGCGTGTATGTCCTCCTGCCTCCCCACCCAACCTGACTTATAATCAATGGTTGTTTGGGTGAAATGACTATAGATGAGATTTTTTTTTTCTGCTTTGCTGAATTTTCCAAGTTTTCTTCAATAGCAAGTACTACAGGCTTTTTAAAATGAAAAGGAGAACTTCCCTGGTGGTCCAGTGGTTAAGACTCTGCACTTCCACTTCAAGGGGCGTGGGTTTGATCCCTGGTCAGGTAGCTAAGATCCCACATGCTGTGTGGTGCAGCCAAAAATGTTTTTAAAATAATAATAAAGTGAAAAGGAAAATGGAAAGTTTGCTGAGAGGCACAAAGGATAGTGATGACGTAAGTGGAATGGGTATAGGCCTCATGGGCAGCTTTGGACAGCCTAGGCCAAGAGAAGGGAAGGTGGACTGTGGACTTTCCTAAGGTGGAGAATTGGAAAGATGGCACATTTTCATCACTTTATAAAGAAATCCCATAACCTTTAGCTATCATCTCCCTATCCACTCCCTGCCCCTTCCCTGGCTGGCCCTAAACAGCCACTAATTTACTGTCTGTCTATAGATTTCCCTGTTCTGAACGTTTCATATGAATGGAATAATAGCATATGTGTCTTTTATGACTGGCTTCTTTCACTTAGCTTCATATTTCAAGATTCATCCATGACATAGTATTTATCAGTACTTCTTTCTTTTTTTATGGCTGAATAATATTCTGTTGTACAGATATATGACATTTTGCTTATCCATTTGTCAGTTGGTGGACGTTTGGGTTGTTTCTACCTTTTGGCAATCATAAATAACTGCTATAAATATTTATTTGCAAGGACATATGTTTACATTTCTCTTGGGTATATACCTACGAGTGGAATTGCTGGGTCACATGGTAACTCTATGTTTAAATGTTTGAGGAACTGCCAGATGGAGATCATGTTCTTTTAATTAATCTAAAAATTATAATTATGTTATTATTATAATATTATTCCAAATTATGTTCTTTGGAAGATATTTTCAAATACAGAAAAGTTTTAGGATAAAACCATTTAATCACCATTAATTCCATCACTCAGAGAATACCCTTCTAGGATACTTATCTGTGCATTTTTTTTATAATAAAAAGAAAATTTATTTATTTATTTATTTGGCTGCGCCGGTCTTAGTTGTGGCACGGGGGTCTTTTAGTTGTGGCATGTGGAATCTTTAGCTGCGGCATGCAACCTCTTAGTTATGGCATGTGGGATCTAGTTCCCTGACCAGGGCACAAACCCAGGTCCCCTGCACTGGGAGCATGGAGTCTTAGCCACTGGACCACCAGGAAGTCCCCTGTGCATATTATTTTTAATGGGACCACGCTTGGCATAATATTTTTTAGCCCGTATTGTAAAGATCTTCTCATGTCAATAAATATCTACATCAATGACTTTCAAAATTCTTTTACTCTAGGAACCCTTTCTCCAAAAGATCATTTTCCAAGAGCCCAATAGGTAATCATTCAATAATCAGCAATTATTATTGGGCTTGCCAGGTGCCAGGCATCCCGATCCTCCCAATACCTGTTCTCTTTAAATGCTTCAGCTATTGCACAGTATAGAGGAACCACTTTTTTGTCTAGTTCCCTATTGAAGGACACTCAGCTTGCTCTCCATTTTTCATTGTTATTATGAACATACATCTCTGTATACTTTTATCACCTTCTTAAGAGAAATCTCTAGAAGTAGGATATGGGGGTTAGAGACCAACCTTGGGCTTGGGCCTATTCAAGGTTCTGGGAGACGGGAGGAGAGGTAAATGACTTGGTCCCTGTTCTTCAATAACTCAGATTGAGAAAATGAGATTCAGGAAAGGGAAAAGGAGATTTTGATAAATAAAGTCCATTCCTTCCAGCAGTTTCTCTTTAGGACTTCATTCTATGCATATCTGTTGCATCATTTAAATAAATGTTCAGCATTAGGGAATTGAGTAAAAATATCAAGTAAAAGAAAGCAAGGTATAAAACATTCTGGCAAGTCCAAATTGAGATGTGCTGTGTGTGTAAAACGCACATTGGATTTTGAAGGCTTGGTACCAAAAAAAAGTATGTAAAACATCTCATTAAAAATTTTTATATTGATAACATGTTGAAATGATAACTTTTAAAATAGGTTAAATAAAATATTAAAGTTTCTTTTTCCTTTTTTGTTTTAAACACCCTTCCTTTATTTATTTTGTAATTTATTTATTTTTGGCTGCGTTGGGTCTTCATTGCTGTGCTCAGCCTTTCTCTAGTTGCAGCGAGTGGGGGCTCCTCTTTGTTGCAGTGTGTGGACGTATTGCAGTGGCTTCTCTTGTTGCGGAGCACGGGCTCTAGGCAAGCGAGCATCAGTAGTTGTGACACGCGGGCTCAGTAGTTGTCGCATGCGGGCTTAGTTGCTCCATGGCATGTGGGATCTTCCTGGACCAGGGCTCAAACCTGTGTCCCCTGCCTTGGCAGGCGGATTCTTAACCACTGCACCACCAGGGAAGTCCTTTTTTAAATGCGGTTACTAGAAAATTTTAAATTACATATGTGGCTCGTATTTGTGCCTCCCATTTTGTTTCTATTAGCTAGGACTGTTTAGACTGACTCCAGAAGAATATGCAACAAATTATAGTAGTGACTGCCTCTGGGGAGGGGCCCTGAAGATTTCGGTGGGGTGGGAGACATACTTTTGTCACGTCCCCACCCTCCTCACCCCTCTCAGATGGGATTGGGGTCTTTCCATTCCCTTCCTCCACATGTCTCCTGGCCCACCCAACCCCCTACCGCCATGCCCTCCCTTCTGCCACCCCCACCCACTGCTCCTTGGCCTGAAGGATTGGGGCTGCAGGGGAAGGGACTCAAGGCCGCGGCTCCAGCATTCCTGAGCTGCGACCTGACAAGCCGGAGGGCACCTCTCCCTGGGGGAGATGGGGTGCAAGAGTAGCTTACCACCCACTCGCTTTTGGGTTCAGCCTTCCCACCACGGTCCAGGAAAGATGGCTCCCTAGGAGGTGATCAGATAATTAGAAGATGTTCAGTTAAAACTAGTGACAAATTCAGCCTCCCTGATTAAAGAAACACCAATTAAACGTTGGCACCACATTAGCCAAACCGTCAGTGGGCATGAGATAATTCCATAACTGGGTTCTGAGGTTGCTGACACCCTCTTTGGCCCTTACGGCCCAAACTCATGGCTAGACCAACCATTAGAGCCTCCTCTGGGACTGCGGGAGAAAACTGGATCCCTTGGCATCACATCTAATCAGAGGCTATGGAAGCACCCATCAGTTACGTGTCAGCCCCCACCGCGGGTCCACCTCCTGCACTGGGGGCTCCCCGTGGGAATTACGCTTTGGGGCCGCTCTGAGCTGCCAGTTGCAGGGTCAGGGAAGCTGTGGGAGTAGAGGCACCTGGGGCGAATCTCAACTCCACCATCTGCACAACCATGTGACCTTGAACGAGTTAATGAACTTCTCTACGCCTCATTGTCCCCGTCTGTAAAGTGGAATGAAGAAAACAGACCGCACAGCACAGCTGTATTCTGCAGACTCCGGGAATGGAGGCTCTCAAGATGCCAACCGGTGCTTGTGAGTGATGTTAAACGGCGGGGGTCCCTCTGAGGCCACCCTGGGGGGTTGTTGCATCCTCTGAGGCCCTCTTCGCTGGAGGCCCTCTACACACCCTCTTCGCTGGGGGCCGGGGGGTGTAGCTCCAAACCACATACTGAGAAGCGGAATTTGGGAAGCCAGGCTCCTCGAACCGTAGCTGGGAGGGAGTGCGAGGGGTGTAAGAGAAACCCTAATTCCTCCACCCCACCCAAAGCCTGGAACTGGGCGAGGCCCGGCTGGTCCAGCCTCCGCGCCTTCCACCACACGGGCTCCGCCCTCGGTCCCGCCTCTCTTCTAACCCGCACCCCCATTGGTGGCGTTCGGCGGCGCGGCCGCTGTTATTTTTCGAATATATAAGGAGGTGGAGGTGGCAGCTTCTGCCAGAGGCTTCCCGGGCTGGTGGCTGGTCCCTGCGTCCCTCCTCCCTTCCCCACCCTCCCCGCTTCCCTCTCCTCCCTCGCTCCGGCCCCGTTGCTCTTCCTTCCTCCCTCCCTCCCCCCTCCACCCCGGGCCGGCTCCCTACCTCGTCCCGGCCAGCTGTGCCCGGCGTCTGTGGGTCGCCCTTCGCCCAGCCCTCCCGCCCCACCGAGATGGAGCTGCCCCAGCCGGAGCCCGCGGCAGCCTCGACTCTCAGTCCGGCCGGCGTGCGCGGTGGCGCCCAGCGTCCCGGCCACCTCCCGGGCCTCCGGCTGGGGGCTCATGGCCTCCTGGGGTCTCCGAAGCGCGCCGCCGCTTCCTCGCCGGTCACCACCCTCACCCAGACCATGCACGACCTCGCCGGGCTCGGCAGGTAGGGCGCCCCAAGGATACTGGATGTGGGATGAGAGGCCCGCATTAGGGTTTAGTCCCAGGCCTCTTGGGAGCCCTGCCTGGGTGCCAAATGGGGAGGCATCCGGGACAGAGACTGCTTCAGGGGCCCAGGACTAGGGCTGTGCTGTTCACACCCTCCAGGTGACTTGTTCTTGGCCCGCACAAGCCTCTGGAGACCCTCTTCCCCACCTCCACCATGCTGCCTTCCTAATCTGAGCCCAAATCTCCACCATTTTGCCCCAGGCAGGGGATTCTGAGTCTGGAGGGGGAACTTGAGGGTGGCCCTGTTCCCTCCACCCCCAGTTCTTTCCTGGGGTTAAGGGGTTAAACTCTGGTCCTGCTTCCTGAGCAAGCCTGCAGCTCCAGCCTGGGTTGTCCTTGGAGCAATAAAGACCAAAGTCTTGGCCATTCCTCCAGAAAGGCTTGTGGATGGGTAGGGGCCTGAAGAGTTTAGGGGAAAGCCCTCCAGGGCTGTCTACTGCCCCACAATCCCCCAGGATGATCCCAGCCCACCTCCTCCAGCCTACCTCCTTGCTCTTGCTCCGGGTTCACCTTCCCCTGCACCCAGGAGAACGTTAAATCAATCAACAAAGAGAAGACACTTAGAGTCTCTGTAGAAGGCCTGAGAAAAGGGTAGGCCCTTGATGCCATCACCTCCCTGGGACAGTGCAGAGGCTGGATGGGCCCTTCAGAGGTGGGTGGCTGGTGGGAACATGGGCCGGCCAGCCCTTGAGCCCCATATTTACCTTTCTCCTTCCCTGGGTCCCTGCTCCCTTCCCAGCGAGACCCCAAAGAGTCAGGTAGGCAGCCTGCTCACATGCCTATCCCTGTCCCGTCGGGCGTCTGAATCCTCCCTGTCGTCTGAGTCCTCTGAATCTTCTGATGCAGGTGAGGCCCAGGGGTGCCAGGGGAGTTTGGGGGGCTGCCTTAGCCTCCCCACTTCACTACTGATCAGACTAACATCCTTACCACAACCTGGTGGGCCCAGCAGCCTCCCTCTGCCCACTTCTGGTGGGGCTTACCATGCCCAGCACAGACTGGCTGGGCAAGGTGGGTGTTGGGTGGGGTCCTCTGCGGGAGATGAGATCTTACCTATTTAAAACCAGGCGCCAAAATCCTGAACCACAGCCCCATCTGGGAGGCATCAGGGCTGAAAGTCTGTCATTTTATAACATTCACTTGCCTTCAGCTTTAACTTTTTCCTTTAAAAAGCCATTATCTCTTCTAGAACAGATTATTTTAAACCAGTTCTAGAAAAATGCTTAGCAGAGTTCTGGTTTAAAGCCTACAGGGAGGAGTTTCCATAGTAAACAGGGAGTGGAGCCCTGTGTGATTTGGCAGTGTGTCAGCCCTTGGGGTCCATGGGTGGGTTTTGTTTCATTTTTCAATATGTCAAGACCTAAAATAACAACAGGCTTTTTTCCCTTTTCTGAATAGGGTTGGGACATGGTGGGGGAAAGTGTGCAGGAAATGCCACTACTTTCAAACCAATGCACTCTGTCCTCAGGTCTGTGCATGGACTCTCCCAGCCCTATGGACCCCCAGGTGGTGGAGCAGACGTGAGTAGAGAAGAGGGACCACACTACCAAGGACGGGGAACCTGCCTTGGGGAATCTCAGTTCTACCCTAAACTCACTGGGAATCCTGGGAGAGCAAACAGACCTCTCTGGATCCCCAATGGGGGCACTAATTGACCTTCCCATGTCCTAGAATTCTGCTCCTTGTCTCATGGAAGGGTCTGCTCTCATGGGAGCAGCTTAGAGTGGGTTCAGGGCTGGGGTGGTAGGAAAATATAGTCCAACTAATTCAAAGTTTTTAATTTACTTTAGGCCAAACAAAACAGTTGCTGCAAGCTGGTTTGGCCCTTGGCCATCCTATCAGTAACTTCTGGTTTCAGTGACATTTGACCCTCTGGCCAACCCCTGGACCAGGCATTTTGTGAGGGGGGAGTAGAGAAGTTGGTGGGCTCTGCTCAGCATAGTTCCCTGCTTCTTGGTTGTGGGGCATGAGTAGTACCTTCCAGAGCACAGCTGTTCCCATCCAGCTGATCATGCCCCAGCAGGGAGAGCAGCTGTCAGGCATTACTGGGAACAGCTGGGCATCTGTGGCCTGGGCTAAGGGACTGTGGCTTTGGGTTTAGGGCAGTGGCTGTCTTTCCTCCCATTGCCTTTGATCAGACTGGGCTGGGCTGCAGGTTTGTTCATAAACAGGAAATGGGGAGAGCATTGGGTGGTGGTGTGGGGACTGCACGTTGGGTTTTGATGGTAACACAGAACCGTCCCTGCTTTACCCCCAGGGCCCAGGTGCAGACTGAAAACCAAGCCAATTAAATTGGTCATCCTGATGCCAGGTTGGCTGGGCAGAGCCACCCCCCTACTCGGGGCAGGGGCATCCCCCTGACACTTTAGCCCTCAGTTCCCCCCACCACCACTGCACCTGCTTTGATGGTTACACAGAAAGAAGTGTGTGTGTGTGTGTGTGTGTGTGTGTGTGTGTGTGTGTGTGTGTGTACACATAGACACACAAAAGCCCCGCCTGGCAGGTGATCTCTGGTAACATAGCTAGCCTCAGAAGGAACATCTGTTGGATTTCTTTGCCTGCTGGCCTCTTTTAAGGCAGGAGGAGGGGGTAGGACAGAATCTGGGTCCTGGAAAATTCCACAGGAGGGAGGAGAGGTTGTGACCCTGCACATTTGTCGCTAGGGGGTCTGGTACAGCAGACTGAACCAGGCCCCTGTCCTGGAGGATCCAGGACAGTCCCACACAAGGGAGGGAAGCCCAGCCTTTCTGGCATCCAGGCCCTGGAGATATCCACATTGTCAGGACAAGGCCTGTCATCATAGGATGGATGGATGCCTTTCCTGGCAGCCATATGGCCCTGCTGAGGTGATTTGCATACAGGTGGAAGGCCTGTGGGCAGGCTGGTGAGACTGTTGTTGCCTTGGTAACTCCTCAGCCACCCTGCAACCTACCCCAGCTGTCTCTGTCACTGCCATTCTCCAGGCCTCCTTCATTCACGGCAGCCTTTAAAATCCCAGGCTGCCTCTCATCTCCCCTTCCCCTACACCTGGGCCCCCTGATAGTCTGCATTCTTCCTCCCTCCTCTTTCCCCTGGCCTGAACCTTGGCCCTGGCCCTTGTGGACTAAAAACGTAATGCTGGGGGTGGGCGATGGGCTGTGAGGGGAGCTGGGATGCATGGGACCCTTCTCTCTCCTAGATTTGAACAGGCCATCCAGACAGCCAGCCGAGTTATTCGAAAGTAAGTGCTTGGGCCTTCCTCACGCAGGCTCCCCTGCCCCGTGTGGGTGGAGTAGGCCCAGGGAGGGTGCTTTCCCAGGTCCTCCCAAAGGGGTGCACAGGGCTCTGTGGTGGAGGGGGACCCTGCATGCTCTCTGTCACGGCCCAACTCTTCAGCCCTGAGGTATCCCTGTTTCCTTCTGCAGTGAGCAGTTTTCTATCCGACGCTTCCAGTCCTTGCCGGTGAGTGTCCTTGAGGCCCATCAGGAGGCTCGGGCTTGCTGGCCAGGATTGTGGAGGGGCAGGAGGGACTGTGGTTGGTTCCCAGAGGGTGGACTTGAATCGGTTGGGTGTCTCTGGTCTGGCTCTGGGAGCTGGGGCTTTGGAGGTGGACAGGGGAGCTGGGGGAGTTGGAAGAGGGGTGGGAGAAGGTAGGGCCTGGGCTGGCACCAGAGGAATGCAGCCTTCTGTACCTGCTGCCCTCCTGGCTCTCTAGGGGAGGCTTCTGGGCCACAGCCCTGTGCTACGGAACATCACCAACTCCCAAGCACCTGGCACCTGGAGGAAGAGTGAAGCATGTGGCCGAGCTGCCCACAGCTCTAGGGAGGACAAAGAGAATGTGCGCTTCCAGAAGGCCAGAGTGGGAGCACTCCAGGGAGAGAAGGGGGCTTGCTGGGATGGTTCTCTGGCATTTGATCACGCACCCCCCTCCGCTCCCTGTATTGCCCGCAGGATGGATTTGTCTTCAAGATGCCGGGGAAGCCCACACATCCCAGCCACACCCATGCCCTGGCAGAGTGGGCCAGCCGCAGAGAAGCCTTTGCCCAGAGGCCAAGCTCGGCTCCCGACCTGATGGTACATCAGGAGAGCTGACCCATGCAGGGCAGGCATGCACGCGGGGCAGGTGCCTGTGAAGGCAGCCTGGGGGACTTGAGGGTGATCCTGAGCCCTGAGGCGCTGGGAAACTTTTCTCAGAAATTTGGGGTGGGGACTGCCTCAGGGCCCCACCCCTGAGTCGTCTGTGTCTATTCGTCACCCACACAGTGTCTCACCCCTGAGCGGAAGATGGAAGTAGAGGAACTGACTCCCCTGGCCCAATGCTGCTTCTCCCTAACCCCAACCAAGGGGGCTGCCGAGGAAGATGATGGATTCGTGGATATCCTGGAGAGTGACTTAAAGGTGAACAGCCTTGCCCTGTCAGGCCCCCTACCTCTCCCTCCTTGGGATCTGAGAAAAGGGGAGAGCTCTGAGCTCCTACAGCAAGACTATGACCTCACTTCAATGTCAGAAGAAGAATTGGAGGTAACTGAGTCACAGCCTGACCTCTGGCCAATCAGAGGAGAGGAGGTGGCTGGTGCTGCAGTGAAGGGTGGATGGGCAGGGCAGAGGGAGGCCTGGTCCTCCTGCATGGCACACTTCTCACAGTTCTATGCAAGCCCCTGCAGCGAGTGGGGCCCTGCAGCTTTCTAGTTCTGGGGGGCTGCCCTGTGCTCGGGCAAAGCGAGGGAGGTGTGAGCAGGGTCAGGGAGGGCTGCTGGCCTGAAGTTTGCTGGGAGAACTGGGAAGCCTATCCTGGAGGACTCGGGGCCTTAGAGGTTGGAACTTTGCCTGTGAATGTAACCATATCCTTGCTGATTTGGCCTCAGGATGATGATGTAGTCCCCCCAGGCATGGAGAGCCTCATTAGTGCCCCACTGGTCAAGACCTCAGAAAAGGAAGAGGAGCAGGTGAGCCTCTGGAGAGGCCCCTCAGAATTTGGAGGGGTGGGGCCCTACCCTCCAGGTGGGATTTGGGGTGGAGAGCAGGGGCTGGAAACTCTGACCCCAGACCTGCCACCTCTGCCAGGACCTCATCATGTACAGCAAGTGCCAGCGGCTCTTCCGCTCTCCGTCCATGCCCTGCAGCGTGATCCGGCCCATCCTCAAGAGGCTGGAGCGGCCCCAGGACAGGGACCTGCCCATACAGAGCAAGCGGAGAAGGAGCGTGACCCCTCCAGAGGAGGAGCAGCGGGAGGCTGAGGAACCCGTGAGTGCCCTCCTTCTAGGGCAGGACTGGGCTTGGCAGGGCTGAGCTGCCACCCTCCAAGTCCACCCTGCAAGTCCTTCTCAGCCGGGTTTGTGGCAGAGGACAGGGTGCAGGGAAGGGGGGTCCTAGCCAGACGGGGCACTGAGGGGCAGCCTCACCCCTGACCCTGGCTGCCACCTGCCTCACAGAAAGCCCGCGTTCTCCGCTCAAAGTCCTTGTGTCATGACGAGATTGAGAACATCCTGGACAGTGACCACCGAGAACTGATCGGGGATTACTCCAAGGTACTAGCAGTGGGATCCCTCAGAAGGCTCGATCCCTTACTGACTGGCCCCTGAGCCCAGCAGCTGCTTCAGCAACTCCCTCTTTCCCCAGAGGCCCCTCGCTTTGTCCTTTGCATCTTATCCTTTATTCTCATCTAGACTCCTCTCTCTCACTCTCCTTGATATCCCGACTGTACCCAAATCTGTACAGGGCATCAGTGGTGTCTCAACCTTGGAAAACATTTCCAAACCATAACATCTTGATTGGAGCTTCTTTGGGCCTCATCCTGGGGCTTGCTTGGCAATACATGGGGGCAGGAGGCATGGGGGTTCATCTCTTCTCCCCATCTTCATTTCCCCTTGGAAGGTTGTTCCCTGGGGATCAGACCCTAGAGGCCCCTCTTGGTTGCTATGGGAACCAGAGCTGAATTTGAAGGTCAAAGCAGGTGTGGCCTTTGGGCTTGGGAAAAAACTCCATCTTTTCCATCTTACCAATCTCACTTTCTCTCTCCCCTCTCTCTCCTCTTCCCTTCAGGCCTTCCTCCTACAGACTGTGGATGGAAAGCACCAAGACCTCAAGTACATCTCACCAGAAACGGTATGCAGGCATGAGCTATTTTCTGGTGCATTTGGGACTTCTGTTTGCCTGTTAACCTCCCCTGGGGTCAGGCTACGAGCATGGGTCAGCCCCTGCCTGCCCGCCTGAACTGCTGGAACCCACCTCCGTGGCCTCCTACAGATGGTGGCCCTGCTGACAGGCAAGTTCAGCAACATCGTGGAGAGGTTTGTGATTGTGGACTGCAGATACCCCTACGAGTATGAAGGCGGGCACATCAAGGTGAGGCAGGGTGACGGGAGAGGCCCTGAAGACTCACCCAGTTCTATCCTTCCTCTGCCCGGAGGATGAATCAGTAGGGGGTGGGTGCACCCTCTCATGGGATTCTGCCCCTCAGGAGGTGGGGTCACTCATCTGAAAGATGGGGACCGCATAGGGCAGGGTCTCCTACCCAGGCCTAGGGCTGTGGCCTGACCTCTGGCTCCTTTGGCAGACTGCTGTGAACCTGCCTCTGGAAAGGGATGCTGAGACCTTCCTGCTACAGAGCCCCATCATACCCTGTAGCCTGGACAAGAGAATCATCCTCATTTTCCATTGTGAATTTTCATCTGAGCGGGGGCCCCGCATGTGAGTCCCAGCTCCGCCCAGCCAGCTAGTGCTGCTCCTGACCTTCCTCGCCCGGGATTGCGGGTGCTGGAGCCATCCAATGGCCAAGACGCCCAAGCCCAGCCATGGCCCCATCTGGGCCTAGACCTGTTGTCTCACCCGATACCTTGGAGCAGACCTCATCCCCGCTTCCCTGTGCATGGCACGCTCCTCCTGTCTCCCTCTCACTGTCCTTCCCAACAGGCCTCCCATCTACCCTCTGTCCCTTGCCGCCCCCCTCCCCAAAACCTAATTCTCCATCAGTCTCCATCAGTGTCCTTAAAGTCCAAGGGCCCTGTCCCAGTCCTCAGTGACACTGACCCTTCCAGAGTTCAATCATCCTTTCCTCTCTCCACCTCCTCCTCACCAAGCCTTGTCTAGACCTTCTGAATCTACCTCTTGAACTTTGTCCACTTCTCTCCTTTCTGCCTCCCCTTTCTCAGTCCAGGAGAAATGTCTCTGACAGAGATTGAGCAACTGTCTTCTGGACACAGAACCCCCTTGATTTGCTTCATTCCTTCTATCTCCCCAACTTCTTCTGTACCCAGTTAGCCAGACTGATCTCAAAGTGTTCTTGTGGCGGACATTCCTCCACTCAAGCCTTCTGTGGTTCCCCAAGGCCCTCAAAGGAGTGGGCGTGGGGACCAGGTCCCCTGATGTACACCCACTGCACGCCCAGCTCTGAACCCCACACCCCTGCTTGTCCCAGGTGCCGTTTCATCCGGGAACGGGACAGAGCCTCCAATGACTACCCCAGCCTCTACTATCCTGAGATGTATATCCTCAAAGGCGGCTACAAGGAGTTCTTCCCACAGCACCCGGTACCATGGGTGGGGGTGGCCATAGTCTCCGTGGGAGGGCTGGGCTACAGGGAAAGGGCTCGGCCAGGCGGTAGCCCTAGGAGAAGGAGTAGGGAGGACTGGGTCACCCCACCGAAGTTGCCCATTTCCCCGTATTGATCAACCCATCCCATCCTGCCCTAGACCTTTTGTGAGCCTCAAGACTACCGGCCCATGAACCATGAGGCCTTCAAGGATGAGCTGAAGACCTTCCGCCTCAAGACGCGCAGCTGGGCTGGCGAGCGGAGCCGGCGGGAGCTCTGCAGCCGCCTGCAGGACCAGTGAAGTGCTGGCAACTGTCCCACCCGCCTTTCTTGCTTTGTGCGGCCTGGGCGTCAGCTGCCCGGTGGCTTACAGGGCTGAGGGTCTGCTGTCTGGGCGAAAGACGGTGAGGGTGTCCTGTCTGTCCACCCCAGTGCTGATCCCCTGTCTCACTCCAGTCATACTCCATATCCTGGTGACACCCACGCCCCCACCCCTGGCACCTCTGGAAGAGCCCAGCCTGCTGACTTAGTGAAATTGGATTAAGTCTAGTTCAAAGGAAGTATTTTGTGTCTAGCAGGAGCCTTTTTGTTTTTTTTTCTTTATTGTTTGGGTTAACCCTTTGTCTTCCTGTATTCAGAAAAGCCCCCTTTTTTCTAGGGGCTTTGTTTGTATGTATGAGGCTGAGAGAAAGCTACAGCCCCCTGGGATGGGCCACAGCTGTACTCTTCGCTGCCCTAGGATTCAGCACTATGCCCCAGGCCCTCGACAGCACTCCTGAGTGTGTGCGCCATGTTCCCCTTTCTCTTTTCCTCTTTCCTGTCCCTCCATATGAACACCTCCAGCACGGACATGAGCTCTTACTCTTTCCTGTTTCAGTGTTATCTGTAGGCTTGATTTGTCTTTTTTTTTGCCCATCTCAGGATAGTCACAGGCTAAGGTTTAGGTTCCCCCGTCCAGTTGGGGTTAAAGACTCAAATTTCATAACCCACTTGGCCCTGGCTTCTGTTGCCTCAGAAAGGGATGTTACTATCTGCGGAGGCCGTTGGGTGAGGGCTAAGGCCTGCGTCTTGAGCCCACTGGAAGCCCAGCCCTCACTGCTGTGAACCCTGGGGCCTGAACCATGTCAGAACTTGCTGCTGTCTTGTCATGGATACACAGATGGACAAATGGAAGAGTGGATGGATGGATGGCCATGGATGCACAATGCCTTGTCTACAAACCGCTGAGTTGAAAGTGTCTCAGTGAGGATGACAGCCTGCAGCAGGAGTATACGTGTATCTGTGTGGACAAAATCTTTACACTTTAAGGTTTGGAGATATTCAAAAGGAAATGTCATGGAAGCAGCTAAACCAAGGCCAGCCACCTCTGGATTCTGAATCTCAGGAAATGGGCAGGGCTTCTTGAAGGCCCTGATGAGTCATCTGGTAGGGTCTTGGTTCAATAAAGCACTGAGCAAGTTGAGTAAGGCAGCATGTGTCCTGTGGAGCCCTTGACAAGACTGCGGCAGACACTGATGGTGGAATATGGCAGGGGCAAGTCAGCAGGTTGAGGCTGGAAGACCCCTGGGAAGGGGGCCTCTTACCCTCTTCCCAAGTCTTGCCAAGATTTTGGATTCAGCCTCCCCATTTCCCTCATCTGGCTGCTCAAGCACTTCTGGGCTCACCCTTCCTAAATTCTGCACCAAAAAGGCAAGAGTGATGCCATCAGTTCTCTCCTCTAGAATTGTCAGTGGCTCACCATTGCCCTCAGATAAACTTAAAAGTCTCATAGCCCTTTAGGACCTAGGCCCTCCCCAGCCTCATTCCTCACCTCTTGCTGAATCAAATCCCAGCAACAGAGTTGCTGTTACATTTCCTTGTCTTTGCATCTGCTGTATTATCCTCAGGAATGCTCTCCCCAATCTGCTTTTCCTCTTTTAAGATTTAGTTTCAAATGTTAATTCCTCCCAGAAGGCTCCCTGCCCTATCAGGGACATGACTTTCCTTTCAGTATCCCCAGCACCCAGCAGAGGTTCCACCACCTAGGAGGTGCCAAGTTCAAGATCAAGAGAGTGGGAAAGGGCCAATCTGGGAGAACCAGTCCCAGACCAAACCTGGGTGTGTCAGGAAATCCTCTCGGAATGCCACAGCAAATAACTCTCCCCCTCAAATATGAGCTGTGATTGTAGGGAATCCTTTGCAAATGTACAACTAAGACGCTGCCTGATACAGAGTGCACACAGAACATGTCAGGTGTCATTACTGCTTTCTGTCAAAGTTCATCTACCTTGCCGTGATTATTTGCTCCATTTTGCAGATGGGAAAACAGGCTATTTCTTGCCAGAGCAATAAGAAGGGACTTGAGATTCCCAGGCTGGGTCTAAAGGACACTTACCTGGTCTCTAGCTTGTCCCCCTGCCCACCCCAAGTTTCTTACGCTCCAAGGCTTGGTCTTCACTCTTGGTCTAGAGCCCCCTGCAAGGGCACAACCTGTGGGAGGGCCGGTATCTTGAGGGCTGGACTTCTACTCAGGAAGAGGAACTCTGGAAGTCTCCAGAAGCCCCCTCCACTGAGCAGGCAGCTGACACCAAGGCCAGCTTTATTTGGGTGAGGATTTGCCCCAGATAAAGGAAAATATCTGTGCAGACGCCTGAGAAAGAGGGAGAAGTAGAGGGAGGGGAGAGAGTGAGCCCTGGGCACGGTTATGCTGAGACTTGCCTGTACCACCCTGAGGGCTCAAGTGGCTCAAGAGGCTCCTCAAGTTTTATGAGGAGGAAGGCAGCTGGATGCTCAGAGGGCACTCACCCCAGGTTACACAACAGATACAAGCAGAGCAGGTATTACAGCTGCCCAGGACTCTCCCACTCACCTCCTACCTCTGGCCCAGAGGGCCAAGGTGGTGGGGCTAGGCTGCCTGGCTTCTGCTCTGAGAGTCCTCTTACCACTCTGTCCATCTGGATCAGGCCACATGGGGAGGAGAAAGTAATGGGTGCTGAGCGTCTAACACTGCCCAGACTGTGCCAGGTGCTGACAGCTGCAGCCACATCTGCCCCGCTCATAACCCATCAGAGTCATAGCTGCTGTCTGTCTGCTCCAGACACTTTTACCTAGTGTCTTCTACGCACACCAGGTCAGTATTCAGCTCATTTTGCAGGGGAAACAGAAGAAAGAGGAAGGCAAGGAAGGGACCCTGGTCAAGCGAGGATGAAACTCTTCCCTGAGAGAAGGCCCTGGTGCTGACATCTACCTTGAGGGAGGTCCGGGCCTGGGTCCGGTAGAGGGGGGCGCCAGGGTTCGCCTCTCCAATTCGGGTCTGGCCAAGACCTCCCTGCCCCTGGGAATTTCCGGGGATGGGGCAGAGGTGCTGCAACCCCCTGTTACACCAGGAAAAGAAGCTATAACTTTATTCCTGGATGCTCATAAAGAGGAGTGGATCAGTCAAGGAAGTGGTTTCAAATACTGGGCTGCCAGCCAGTTTTAAAGGTTGTTTTACTTGGGCCAAGGGGTGGGGCAGTAATTCCCACCTCTGGCTAGGAGCCTGGGAGCAGCCATGTGCAGCCGACTCACAGAGCTGTGCAGGGCAGGGCCCAAGTAAGGAGCCTGTGCCAGGCCTGGCAGAGTCAGGAGGCATCACTGGGCACTGGGCATTATTGGATTTGCTCACCAGATAACTTGCAATGACAATTTAAAAGTTTTCTTTTTAAATTGGGGAAAGACTGACATTTCCTCAAAGGTACACATCTTAAGCATAAAGCACAGATGTCAGGAGGTACCACACGGCTCAAGATGTCGACATTTCTAGCATCCCAGGAGGCTCCCTCCTGCTCCCTCCTAGTTACCCATACTCTGTGGTCACCACTAGTTTGACCTCTATCATGGTAGATTAGTTTTGCCTGTTCTTGAGCTTCATAGATACGAAATCATACTCTTTTGTGTCTGGCTTTTTTCACCCAGCATAATGATTTTGAGATTCATCATGTTTCTTTTAGCAAGAGTTATTCTTGTTCATTGCTTTGTAGTATTCCATTATATGGATATATTCTTTTTTTTTTTAATTGTGGGATATTCCTTTTTGCTTAGAAGATTTGCAAATAATTTTTAAAAGGCAATAGTCAATGTTGGGAAATTTTTTTTGGACTTTTTTTAACATCTTTATTGGAGTATAACTGCTTTACAATGGTGTGTTAGTTTCTGCTTTATAACAAAGTAAATCAGCTATATGGATATATTCTTAAATTGAATTATTCATTCTACTTTTTTCTTCTGGCCTTTATTTATTTATTTTTGCCATGCCATATGTCTTCCAGGATCTTAGTTCCCCGATCAGGGATTGAACCCACTTTCCCGGCAGTGAAAGTGCCAAGTCCTAACCATTGGACCACCAGGGAATTTTTAAATCTTTTAAAAATTAAGGTAAAATTCACCCTCTTGTGTATACAGTTCTGTGAGTTTTGACGAATGCACAGTTTGGTAACTGCCACCACGATTAAGATATAGAACATTTTCATTTTGCCCTCAATTAATAATTTGGGACTATTTCAAATTGTGGTGGAACTATACCAGGAGTCGAATTGCTGGCTTGTAATATGTGTGTTTTCCACATAGTTCTCCAAGGTTGCTATACCAACTTACCTTCCTACCAGCAGTTCTGAGAGTTCTGTTGCTCCATATTTTCATTAAGATTGGTAAATTTTAATTTCTCTCTCAACCAGAAAATGTGGTTATTTATAGCAAAAAGCTCTGTTAACTGTCAAGTGCTGAACCTACATGCTGTGATGTGGCAGTAGCAGGAGTTCCAGCCTGTTTTCTGATTCTCCTACGTTGAAATACTGATCTTAGTCTTAATTGTCTCTCAAGTCAGATTCTGAAAAAAAGTTAAAGTGACTCTTTGGAGTTAACTGACTGTAGATCACTGGCTTGAGTCTTCCAGTGACAATAGCTCACAACCACCTAGAAAACATGATTTTTAAAAAGTCTTTATCCCTGGAATTGAACACACAGGCACCCTACTTTCCAGAAGCAATAAAACTGTTGGTGGTACAGAAAGGAAGGATGTTTAGACAAGGAGGTCTATAGCCATGTGGAATCTGGAAACAATCAGGAGAGGGAAGTTGAGCAATGATGGAGAAGTTGCTGTTCTACAGCCTTAAAATTCATGCCTTGAGAGAATGTTGGATGACATGAAGTTATTCAGCCTATTGTTCAAAGTAGACAGTTGGTTATGGGACAGAAGCTAAGAAGCATTCCCACCCAACCCACATGAGAACGTGGGTGCCGAGCAGTGCTGCTAGGATTGCTTCCTCCCCACCCAGTCCATACCAGCACACATACCCCCTGGCAGGGGTGGTGACTGAAGCTGCCAGGCTCTGAGTCAGCTGGGCCTGGGGCAGCTGGAGGGGAAAGGGTCTCACGTGGCTGGGCCAGAGCTGCCTCGTGGGGCCTGCTGGCTCTCAGCCCTGCAGGAAGAGCAGCCGTTTGAAAGGACGAATCACACACTGCCTAGTCCTTCTGGAGCCCAGCCAAGACATGGGGCCTGGGGTTCCCTGAGGGGAGGGCTCAGGGCAGGGGCCTCCTGAGCTGGGATTGGGAATACCAGGGAAGGAGATCATCCAACCAGGGTGGGAAGGGAGCTCCCAAGGTTGGATTATAGCAGGTAAGCAGGGCTGGGATTTGGCCTCTGGGAGCTGAGGGTGTGGGCCAATAGTCTCTGTGGTGACCCTGAAGGGATGGGGGAGAAGGGGACACACAAGGAAGGGGATGAAACAGGCTGAAATTTATGGACATGCACACCTCACTCAGTACATGTGTAATATCAGGAAAGTTACTTGATCTCAGTGCCTCGTCTGCAAAATGCGGATAGTAAAGCCCCTCCTTCAAAGGCTTGTGGATTGGATCAAATGAGTTGGTGTATGTAAAGCACTAAGAATAGGGCCTGCCTACATCAAGTGCCACACGAGAGTCTGCCATGGCTGTTATTACTTAGAGCCAATGTGGGGATTA
The DNA here is from genome assembly GCF_963455315.2 of Globicephala melas. NCBI lineage: Eukaryota > Metazoa > Chordata > Mammalia > Artiodactyla > Delphinidae > Globicephala > Globicephala melas. Next base: position 56,380,937 of record NC_083328.1, on the reverse strand, counting down.
CAAGACCAGACAGGTAAAAAGGATAAGCCTAAAAAGACTTAATTAAAAGAAAGGGGCCGGGCTTCCCTGGGGGCGCAGTGATTGAGAGTCCGCCTGCCGATGCAGGGGACACGGGTTCGTGCCCCGGTCTGGGAAGATCCCACATTCCGCGGAGCGGCTGGGCCCGTGAGCCATGGCCGCTGAGCCTGCGCGTCCAGAGCCTGTGCTCCGCAACGGGAGAGGCCACAACAGTGAGAGGCCCGCGCACCAAAAAAAAAAAAAAAAAAAGGAAGGGGCTAACCTGAGGGTTTGGCCCCTTTCTGCCCATAGACATGCCCCTGGGTGATGGGTTACAAGGGAAAAGCCCAGCTGTTCTGTGTAGGAGACTGGTGTCCTACTGCACCAAAGTAGCACTTAGGAGACTGTGGATGGGGGTTGGTGCAGGCAGAGGAGGAGGAGGCCGTCTGGTGACCCACATAGGGCAAGCCATCTCTGAGATGGCCCAGGGAGGTGGAGGGGGATGGAAGTATAAGGCTTGCCCTACTTTGGTCTCCTTAATTCTAGGGCATACCATAGCCACTCGAGCTCAGCCCACCTGGACTCTCAGTAAAGCAGATCCCCTCTTCCTCTTAGTTTCCTTCTCTACAATTTGAGAAATGGCTAAACATTCTTATCAGATATTCAAAAAATACATTGCCTGGGGCTGGCAGAATCCATCTAATTGCCCTCCCCTTATCCAGAAGTAGGTGGTGGCCCAGCTGGTCTGGCCTGAGGTCTCGGGGGTCTGTAAAGATCATCAATAAGCGTTTCCAGCTGTCAAAAACCAGTGTGTGTGGGGGGGGAACTTCCCTGGTGGCACAGTGGTTAAGAATCCACCTGCCAAAGCAGGGTACACGGGTTCAAGCCCTAGCCCAGGAAGATCCCACATGCCGTGGAGCAACTAAGCCCGTGCGCCACAACTACTGAGCCCATGTGCCACAACTACTGAAGCCTGTGCACTGCAACAAGAGAAGCCACCGCAATGAGAAGCCTGCGCGCTGCAACAAAGAGTAGCCCCCGCTCACCTCAACTAGAAAAAGCCCGCACGCAGCAATGAAGACCTAACGCAGCCAAATAAATAAATTACAAAAACAAAACAAAGCAAAAAACAATGGGGGGGATTCCTTGGTGTTGCAGTGGTTAAGAACCTGCCGGCCAAGGCAGGGGACACGGTTCGATCCCTGGTCTGGGAAGATCCCACATGCAGAGGAGCAACTAAGCCCATGCGCCGCAGCTACTGAGCCTGCATTCTAGAGGCTACGAGCCACAACTACTGAAGCCCGCGGGTCTAGAGCCCATGCTCCGCAACAAGAGAAGCCACTGCAATGAGAAGTCCCAGGTTGCCACAACTAGAGAAAGCCTGCATGCAGCAACAAATACCCAATGCAGCCAAAAAAAGAAAAAAAACAATGGGGCTATCTTGGGGGAGTGAGCTCCCCGTCCCTGGAGGTGTGTTAAGCAGGACCTGAGGGTTGGTCCTGTTGTCTGGGAGAAGCAGCAGAGCTTCCCAAGCCAGGCTGCCCATCAGTGATTCAGGACCCTGCATGGCTTGGGTGAGTAGGAAATGGAAACTGCAGTCCAAATTGAGTCAGTATCAGACATCACATGCATCCTGATGGTGGGCATCAACAGGGATCGGAAGGGGCAAACACCAGGCTGCCTGCCACTGTGGGGCAGACCTCACCCTGAAATGAGTGAAGAGCAATGGAGGGTGGGAGTGTGAGGAAGGGGTCAATGTGAGGGGCTTCAGGCAACCCCCCAACTCAGAGGGCCACTGAGAAGAGCAGAGCTGGGCAGTGGAGTGATGGGCACCTTTGCCCACAGCCAGAGGAGGGGGAGGGGAAATGACTTGAAGGTGTGGCCCCTCATCTCAGCTAGGCAGGTGGGCCAGGCCTCAAATCCAGCCAGCCTCTTATTTATTTATTTTTTTGAAGTACAGTTGATTGTGTTAGTGTTGTTGTGTTAGTTTTTGGTGTACAGCAAAGTGATTCAGTCATATATAATATACATATTCTTTTTCATATTCTTTTCCAGTATGGTTATTACAGGATACTGAATTGTAATGCTTAATTTTTCTTTTTCTCTCCTGTCTCTATCACTCACACACACACACACACACACTCTAGCCACAAACCCACATCTTCATGTACTGTGTGCCTGGCCCCGCCACAATTTCTAGGGTAACTGCTATAAAAGGCTGGCAAACATGAACATGCACATACCAGGAAGCAGAAGTTCAGCCTGTCCATCGCCCTGCCTCTGAGCTGCTGCCATACCAGAAGGCCCCACCTGCTTTCCAGGACTGACCAAGGCCTCTCTGACACCTTCTCCTATCCTGCCTCTGCATTAATGCTTGTCAACATTTACTGATTTATTGAGTACCGACTACATATCAGGCTCCACTCTGCCCACTTCACATGCTGCCTCACTTAACTCATTTGAGTTAGGCTGCACGTAACAGAAACCCCACACAGCGGTTTAACAAAATAAATACATTGCAATATGTGCTCCTCATTCAGCAAGAAGGCTCTGCAGCGTCTCGGGGGACCCAGGCTCCTTCCTGCCTCACTGTCCCCAGCAAATTACTTTGACCTTGGGGGCACAAGTTGGCTGAGGGCTGCCAAAAGTTGGGGGCATCTGAGTCTGCCTCACTTATCTGGACACCACCTCCATCTGGGTCCCCCACTGACCTCCAGAAGCTCAGGCCAGCTTCTCACTGCTGTCTTCTCTGTGTATGTCACACTAGGCTGGCCTCCCCAGCAGCCTGGGACCTGGAGTAGACTCATTGCCTGAGGAGTGGACAGAGGCCAGAATACTGTGTTCCGGATGCCATTTGGCCCCCAGCAACCAGTGCCCTCTGCCAGCTCTTTGCTGTAATCAGGTGGCAGACATGAGTCCTGGCTGAGAGTGATAAAGACCAGGAACTGAGCCAACATCATCCCAGCCTTGTGGCTGAGGCCCAACTGTCTCTAGGCCTGCCCCTCCACTACAAATACATATATGTGTTGCACCTGTGGTCAGAATGCCCACATGCTCTGGCCAGCCCCAAGGCCACCTCCTCTAGCCTCCCTTCACTGCCCCCCCTGCCCACGTCCTATGGCCAGAGAGGCCCAGACTGCACTCCAAGGTCCCTGCCTGAGCTGCCCTGCCCTTCTTTCTTCAGTCACCAAGAAGTGTGTTTGGGTTGACTCCAGGCCTGCCTTGTGCATGGACGTGGGGAATGAAACTAGGCACCACAGCCAGGGTGTACCCCATAGGAGACATCAACACCATAGGCAGACCCTCACAATGGATATAAAGGGGACAGCTGAATGCTAATGGGCAGTCTAGCAGGAAGACTTCCCCTAGGTTTTGGTCTGAGCACCTTTTGAAGGGCTAATAAAGGGGAGGAAAGGTCAGGCCAGGCCGAGGAAACACCCAGTGTGGGGTTCTGAGACACAGAACACATCTGGGGAGGTTGCAGCAGTTCACATGCCAAGAAGTAAAAGGATTATGTGGGGAGGTGGGGGGCCGGGGTGCCCAGGGCAGGCAATGAGGCCCACACAAATCTTGCAGGGCCCCAAACACTTCTGGGCCAAGACTCTAACAGGGAAGCACCTGGCAGTGGCCCTTTCAGGCTTAAGGTACAAGTCCTTTCCCTACACTTTTGATGCCCTCCCTCAAAGAGGGGACAAGGAAAGAGCTTGTTAGAGGTGGGAGTGAGAAAGGAAAAACTAATATGGGGCTTCACTGGAGCCCAGTAAAGTGACTGACCTGCCAGGATGCATAGCTGGTGACCAGAGTTTTAATCTTTCCATTCCAAACCGAGCCCTAGTCTTAACCCACCGCAAGAACCCACAACCCAGAAGCCCTCCCCGCCAACTACGTAAATACGCACGTTTCCCCACAAGCCTTCTTTCCCGGAGCTAAAGCCCAGCAACCTGAATTTTAACAGTGATTCCCACGCATATCGGCCAGTTGGAGACCTCGGCCCTGCACCTTCAGACCCCGCCTCTTCCGGAAAGGCCACGCACCGGGTCGGGCGCCCCCTCGTGGCTTCCAGGGGAAGTGGCCTGGGGCTCGACTGGTCTAGGGCTTCGAGTGGAAACCCCGCGTACCCAGTCAATGAGTGACCAGTGTGGGCCGCGCCGTGAACCCGGAGCAAGGGGCTTTTGGTCCGACGGTGAAAGTCGCCTGAGCCCGAGGTCCAGGTGTCGGAAGGCCACCCACGCCTCGAATCCAGAGCACAGCTCGGGATGTGAGGCCCCGCCCACCCTGAGCGCGTCACTCTCGCGCGCGCGCCCGCTACTGGCTTGCGCAACCGCCATATCTCCCCTTTAGCCGAGTGAAGTGGCTTGTTAGTAGAAGTCCGTGTGCACGGAAGAAAAGGTGAGTGTCTCGCCTCGAGGACAGCGGCCCGGGGTTGCAGGGCACACTCAGTCCAGGGTGCCCCCTCCTTAGGCTTGGCTAGCTGGGGCAAGCAACTACAGTCCCCCAGAGGCACAGCGCCACAGGGTTGCGCGAAGTAGTGACGTAAAATGTCTTGGCCGCTACCATTTCTCTGTTGGGGGTTGCGGGGGGGACGCGGTGGCGAAGGCTGATGACGGCTCTGATTGCGGGTAGAGGGTCGCGGGAGGTCAGTCGAGGTCTCCGAGCTACGGGTTTCAAAGCGCTGTCGCGAACCTTCCTGTTTAACCAATTTAAACTCACGATCTATTTACCCTTAGCTACAGATATCTGCTTACCGTCTACCCGCTGCCTTTCACCCCCGGGCTGGTCACTGAGCCAAACACCATTATTATTACTATTTCTTGGTCTTTATTTTGGCGTCATCTCAAGCTTACGGAAAATTTCAAGACTGTTCTTATAAAGAACTCCTGTATACTTAATTTTCCAATTAAGTTAGTTGCAGCTATGATGCCCCTTTACCTCTATATTTATAGGTACTTCAGTGTGTATTTTCTAAAAACAAGGACATTCTCCTACATTCAAAATCAGGTAACATCGATCTATTACCTAACCTGTAATCCGTACTTAAATGCTTCCAGTTGTCCTAGTAATGCCCTATGTTGAAACTACCTTTTTCTCTGCCAGGGCTCCTATCTGGTATCGCAGGATGCATTCGACTGTCTTTTATCTTTGGCCTCCTTCAGTCTGGAGCAGCTACCCAGTGTTCCTTGACTCTGATGACTGACATTTTTCAAGATTCCTGGCCGGTTGTTTGTAGATTTGGCTTTGGGGTTGTCTAAGATATCTTAGCTGCTAGACTCCTATGGACAGAGTTGGTGCTGACCACATTCAGAGGCTGGGCGTGTGTCTTGGGTGACTGAGGAGGACCAGCGACCAGCCACACCAGCCTCCAGACACACTCCCAGGCCTAGCTAGGCCAGACCCTTTCTGTGGTTGCCTCCCCTCTGGGGTTTTGCACTCATCTCACTGAGGTCTCTGGCTTTCCTGTAGCATCCATCCCAGAGCCATGGTCCATGCCTTCCTCATCCACACCTTGCGGGCCACGAAGGCTGAGGAGGGCCTTTGCCGAGTGCTTTACTCCTGCTTCTTTGGTACCGAGAATTCACCCAATGACGCACAGCCACATGGTGCTGAGAGGGACAGGCTTCTCCGAAAGGAGCAGATTTTGGCCGTGGCCAGGTAACACAGTCCAGCCCATTGAATACACACTGATTATGATAGGTTTTCTGGGGGGCACAGAGAAACAGGAGGACTAAGAAGCAGAGAGAAAGTTTTAGAGTAGTGCTTTCAAAGAGTCTTCCACAGTTGTCACAAGTATTATATGAAAAAGAGTTAAAGACATAATAATGCTATTATCATCATCATTTATTATAGTTAGCATTTATGGTAATTTTTTTGTAGTTAGCATTTATTGACCTGTATGTACTAAGCATTTTATGTTCTGAGCATTTCGTGTATATGAACTCATTTTATCTTTGAAACAGTCTTTTGAGGTAGGTACATTATCCCCACCTTACAGATGAGTAAACTGAGCTACAGAGAGTTAAAGAAATTTAACCTGTCTAAGATTATGCATCTAGAAAGTGAAAGAGTTGGGATTTGAGTGTAAGCAGTACAAATTAAATATGCTTTGCAGTGCAGGACTTTTCAGGGCCCTTAGTGTGCCTTTAAGCTTTATGAATCTCTAAGGAGGAGAGAGAATGTGGTTTATGGGAATCTGTGCCAAGAGCCTCCCAAAAGCCCAGGATCCACAGGGTACAGTTGGGAAACACTGTTCTAGATGGGATGGCTGACCTTGGACCTTCCCCTCCCAGACCCAGTCTGAACCAGCAGGTACCAGAATCTCCTGGCCCCTCTGTGTTTTCGGTGGGGAGATTAACACTCTGGGGCAACCCTGGGCCAGCCTCTTGTTTATCTCTTTGTTCTGCTGGGCTTCCTCCCCCTTATGTGGCACAGAAAACCAAACGTGTCTTTAAGAGCAGCCTGTACATGGCCCAGATTGGAAGGTGATTCATGAGAGATAAGAGAGTAATTTCAAAAGCTGGATGTCCAAGTGCAAGGTTTTTCTTTTTTATTTGGAGAGGGCTGCAGGATGGGGTGAGGGTGGAGAGGTTGGACAGCCTGGGTTGGACATAGCTTTTACTCCGCTTCTCATCTCTTGTTGAGATGTTGAGGAGGCCTCTGTGAAGCAGGTAGGGGCAGGATCTTCATCCCCTGGTGCCTTTTCCCAGCCCGAGGAGCTGTGTTCAGAACCTTCTCTTGGCCACATGGAGTGAAATGGTTCAGGGCCTGGAGGCTGGAGCCTGGATTCCCATCTGGGCTTATGCTCCCTGCTCTGTGGCCCTGGGCAGGTCACTTCACTTAGTCTTTCTGGGGCTCAGTTTCTGCATCTAGTTATGGGGATAATGGCAGCTCCCAGCTCCAGGGGTGGTCCTGAGGGTGACAGGTCAGTGACCCACCTATTCTCTACAGGCAGGTGGAGTCCATGTGCCAGCTGCAGCTGCAGGCATGCGGCCGGCCTGCTGTGGACCTGCAGCCCCAGTCCTCAGATGACCCAGTGCACCTGCGTGAGTCCCCATGTGGGGCCTTCCGCCTGACGGCAGGGGACCCTTTCCAGGAGCCTCGGACAGTGGTGTGGCTAGGTGTGCTCTCATTAGGCTTCGCCCTGGTGCTGAATGCCCACGAGAACCTGCTGCTGGCAGAGGGCACGCTTCGACTGCTGGCCCGCCTTCTCCTTGAGCACCTCCGGCTGCTGGTCCCCACTGCCAGCCTCCTGCTGCGGGCTGACTACATCGAGGGCATCCTCACCCGCTTCCTGCCCCATGGTCAGCTGCTCTTCCTCAATGACCAGTTTGTTCAGGGTCTGGAGAAAGAATTCAGTGCTGCCTGGCCCCGCTGACCCCTCAATGGGATGGGACTCCCTAAGAGGGCAAGGAGGGAGGATGGGGATAGACGGATATACAGCCAGGTAAAATTTGGCATCTGCCTCCTTCTCAGCCTCCTCCCAGCTCTGGTGTGCTGCCACACCCAGGACAAATGGTTGGGACAAGCTGGCAGAAAAGGGGGCCGGGGAGAGGGTAGAGAGGAGGAATCACAGAGCTTCCTATGCCTAGAGTGACCTCGTGACTTATTCAGACTGCTGCAGCGGGCCAGCCCCGCTTGTCCTTGACCCCACTTTCTCCCATCCCTGCCAGCCAGCCCCAAACAGTCCACCAGCCACTAGTGCTGGGGCAGTAAGGAACGGCCGCTTGGAACTCAGCCCACTTTCTTCCAAACCCATAGTCATCGCAGTGCAAAAGCAGTCTCTGAGATTTCGAGGGTCAGGGAGCTGGCTTCTGCCTTTGCACCTACTTAGGTGCCATCATCAAGGATTTTGTTAGCGAGGACCTGCTCAGTGTCCAGCCCCACCACAGTTCACAAAGGTGTGAGTTGTTCAGCAGAGAGGCTCCATAGCTCCTTTTGGCCCCAGCCCATGCCCACTGGCAGCCATGAGATAATCATGGGCTTACTTTGTCTGCAGGGAGAGAGGGTGGTGGTGGGTGAGAGAGGTCTGATGTTGTCCTTCTCAGTTTGAATTAAAAGCACTGAGTGTGTGATTTCATCCTCTGTTTCTGTGAGTTTGATTAATTCACGTCTTTTCCTGTGCCACTCTGAGCTGGGTGTCTGAGCCTTCGTGGTCAAGTATGTCCCCAAGAGACTTCTTGGGAGGTTCTCCACCTCTTGTCCCCCTCATCACTTCTGTCTCCTTAAATGCCTCCTTCGGATGGTAGCACTTGCTTCCTCTACCAAAATGTGGTGGGTTGGTGTGGATCCCTGAGAAGCATGGCCTGAGACAAGGATTAGGTACAAGCAGTTTATGTTGGAGGTGATCCCAGAAAGCACTGGAAGGGGTGGCAGACCATACAGGTGTGTTATCAAGGGTAGGTAGGGAGCTAAGTGCACTAAGTGCCCCTGGGGGCCAGTACACAGCAGTCACCTCTGAATGACCTCACCTGAGGGGTGAAGGACTGTGGGTGTTTGTCTGGAACCCCCTTCCGTCTGATTGTGAGTTGGTCCCAAGGCAAATTCCCTGGCTTTTTCTGCCCCCACAAAAAGCCCTTGGGCCTGCCTGCACCATGGTCAGGCCCAAAAGGTTATGGATGGGGCACCCAACTGCTGTTCGGGAGTCTTTACTCAGTAGCTCCTAGTGATGGTTTAAAATGATTCAGTTGGATAAAACCTCAGTTATATCTATTTTCACGATCTACTTGTGACGTGTGAGGTATGGCTTTCTTGCATGGGCAGAACGGGCCTCCTCCTAGGTGGTCAGTGTGCAGGTGTGGGCCTGGTCTCATGTTTGCCAAGTATTAGTTGCCCTTTCGGCACCCAGGAAGAACCCACCCACACTCACTTTGGAGGCAGCACCTGTGATTGGAGTTTTGCCCTTCCAATTCTGCAGTGAAGGCCATCAGCCATGCCATGCCTTCCGTCACCACCATCACTACTAGGACAAGGCCACCTTCTCCATCCTAGGGTGCCACAAATCACCCTCTGACCTTGAAGCACTAAAGGGACCTCAGTCTGTATTTGTGGCAAGCTGTGCCACTGGAAATGTCCCAGAGGCCCCCAGTGGGACACCCCTGCCCTGTAAAGTCTGCTTTCTTGGCCTGCTACTCCCCTCACTCCAGGCTGGTGGTCCTTGCCGAGTGGCTGTATTCTCACAAGAACAGGCCCCTCTGACTTTGGTTGAAGGGCTCAAGCTTGGGTGGTCTGAAACCTTTCTGCTTATTTTTCAAACTGAACTTGAGGAAGAGGGTGAGACCCTATTCCCCTAGAAGCTGTGGGAAATTAGCGTTAGGTGAGGCTTGTGGTGAGGCTTGAGGTGAGGCTACTTCCTCCCATCAAGTAGAGGAAACTGATACACAGAGAATGGCAGAGAGTGAGATCCTTCCCCGAGGCCACTGAGCCCCTGGTTTCCGTGGTTCCAGATGCCCAGTTAGTACCTGGGTTTCTTTAATCATTCGAGTTTGCCCAGTGCCCTTCTTTATATTCCCACTTTTGCCCCAGTACCTCTGAGCCAGGTTTCCACCACAACTTCTTTTTCATCGAGCCTGCCTTGGCCCTGACACTCTGCTGGGTGCTATGCATGGTATAAGATGACTTGCTAGGATTTTGATTGGGAATACATTGAATAGATGAAGATGAATTTGGGAAGAACTGACATCTTGACAATATTGAGTCTTCTATCCATGAACAGGGAATATCTCACCACTTATTTAGTTCTTTGATTCTTTCATCAGAGTTTTGTAGTTTTCCTTAAGGAGATCTTGTACACATTTTGTTAGATTTATATCTAAGTATTTCATTTTTGGGGGTGTTAATAGTAATTTTTTTTTTTTTTTTGCGGTATGCGGGCTTCTCACCGTTGTGGCCTCTCCCGTGGCAGAGCACAGGCTCCGGATGTGCAGGCTCAGTGGCCATGGCTCACGGGCCCAGCCGCTCCGCAGCATGTGGGATCTTCCCGGACTGGGGCACAAACCCGTGTCCCCTGCATCGGCAGGCAGACTCTCAACCACTGCGCCACCAGGGAAGCCCAGTAATGTATTTTTTTTTTAATTTTTTAAAATTTGTATTTATTTTTGGCTGTGTTGGGTCTTCGTTGCTGCATGCGGGCTTTCTCTAGTTGCGCCGAGTGGGGCTACTCTTCGTTGAGGTGCACGGGCTTCTCATTGTGGTGGCTTCTCTTGTTGCAGAGCACGGGCTCTAGGCGCGTGGGCTTCAGTTGTTGTGGCTCGCGGGCTCTAGAGCACAGGCTCAGTAGTTGTGGCGCACGGGCATAGTTGCTCCGCGGCATGTGGGATCTTCCCAGACCAGGGCTTAAACCTATGTCCCCTGCATTGGCAGGCAGATTCTTATCCACTGCGCCACCAGGGAAGCCCAGTAATGTACTTTTTATTAGTATTGAAGTATAGTTGATTTACAATGTTGCATTAGTTTCTGGTGTATAGCAAAGTGGTTCATTTATACATATATATACATATTCGTTTCCATTATGGCTTATTACAGGATATTGAGTATATTTCCCTGTGCTATACAGTAGGACCTTGCTGTTTATCTATTTTATATATAGTTGTTTGTACCTACTAATCTCAGAGTCCTAATTTATCCCTTCCCCACCCCCTCTTCCCCTTGGCAACCACAAGTCTGTTCTCTATGTCTATGAGTCTATTTCTGTTTTGTAAATAAGTTCATTTGTGTCATATTTTAGATGCCACATATAAGTGATATCATATGGTACTTGTCTTTCTCTTTGTGACTTACTTCACCTAGTATGATAATCTCTAGGTCCGTCCATGTTGCTGCAAATGGCATTATTTCCTTCTTTTTTATGGCTGAGTAGTGTTCCATTGTATGTATATATACCACATCTTCTTTATCCATTCATTTGTTGATAGACATTTAGGTTGCGTCCATGTCTTGGCTATTATAAATAGTGCTGCTGGGGACTTCCCTGGTGGTGCAGTGGTTAAGAATCTGCCTGCCCATGCAGGGGACATGGGTTCGAGCCCTGGTCCAGGAAGATCCCACATGACGCGGAGCAAGTAAGCCTGTGAGCCACAACTACTGAAGCCTGCGTGCCTAGAGCCTGTGCTCTGCAACAAGAGAAGTCACCGCAGTGAGAAGCACGTGTACTGCAAGGAAGAGTAACCCCTGCTCACCGCAACTAGAGAAAGCCTGCACGCAGCAACGAAGACCCAGTGCAGGCAAAAATAAATAAAATTCAAAAATAAATAAATAAATAAATCAGTAGTGCTGCTATGAATGTTGGGGTGCATGTATCTTTTCAGATTACAGTTTTCTCTTTTCCGGATATATGCCCAGGAGTGGGATTGCTATATCATATGGCAACTCTGTTTTTAGTATTTGAGGAACCTCCATACTGTTTTCCATAGTGGCTGCAATGGTAATGTATTTTTAATTTCAAATTCCATGTCTTCATTGTTGATATAGAGGAAAGGGAATGATTTTTGCATATTAACCTTATATCCTACAACTTTGCTATGATTGTTTATTAGTTCCAAGAGTTTTTTTGTTGATTCTTTCAGATTTTATGCATAGTTAGTCATGTCATCTGCTAACAGATATGGTTTTATTTCTTCCTTCCCAATTTACTTACCTTTTATTTCTTTTTTTTTTTTGATCTTATTGCATTAATTAGGACTTCCAGTACAATTTGAAAAGGAGTGGTGAGACGAGGCATCCTTGCTTTGTTGCTGATCTTAGTGGGAAGGTTTCTAGTTTCTCACCATTGAAGTATGATGTTTCTTGTAGGTTTTTGTAGATGTTCATTATCAGGTTGAGGAAGTTCCCCTCTATTTCTAGTTTGCTGAGCATTTTTATCATGAATGGATGTTGGATTTTGTAAAATACTTTTCCTGTATCTATTGGTATGATCATGTGATTTTTCTTCCTCAGTCTGTTGATGTGATGCCATTAATTAATTTTCAGATGTTGAGCCAGCCTTGCATACCTGGGATAAATCCTACTTGGTCATGGTGTATAATTCTTTACATATTGTTGGATTCTATTTGCTAATATTTTGTTGAGGACTTTTGCATCTGTGTTCATGAGTGATACTGGTCTGCAGTTTCCCTGCATGCCTTTGTCTGGTTTTGGTATTATGGTAATGCTGGCCTCATGGAATGAGGAAGTATTTCCTCTGCTTCTATATCTTCAGGAAAAGATTTTAGCAAATTGGTATATTTTCTTCCCTAAATGTTTGGCAGACTACCAGTGAATCCATTTGGGCCAGCCTTGAATTTTTATTTATTTATTTTAAAATTTATTTATTTATTTATTTAAATCAATTTTTATTGGTGTATAGTTGCTTTACAATGTTGTGTTAATTTCTACTTGAATTTTTAAAATGTTTATTGTTTTAATTAAATTTTGTTTTCTAAACAGGTAACATGGTTTAGAAATCAAAATGATAAAAATGTTTTTACTGAAAAACTTGGTCCTGCCTCTGTCCTCATCTACCCGGTTTCCCCCTCTGCCCTAATGTATAATAGCCTTCTAGGTTTCCTACATATCTTTCTATCTCTCTTTATACAAATATAAGCGAATACGTACTTTTTTTGGCTGCGTTGGGTCTTTGTTGCTGCACATGAGCTTTCTCTAGTTGCGGCAAGCAGGGGCTACTCTTCTCTGCAGTGCGCGGGCTTCTCATTGTGGTGGCTTCTCTTGTTGCAGAGCATGGGCTCTAGGTGCGTGGGCTTCAGTAGTCGTGGCACATGGCTCTCAGTAGTTACGGCGCACGGGCTTAGTTGCTCCATGGCATGTGTGATCTTCCCAGATCAGGGCGCAAACGTGTGTCCCCTGCATTGGCAGGCGGATTCTTAACCACTGTGCCACCAGGGAAGTCCCGTACGTGTATTTTTATTCTACTTCCTGCTTGCACGGTTTTCTTACACAATAGATTGCCTACTATATATAGGATTCTGCACTTGTTTGTTTCATTTAACAGTGTATCTTGGAGATCTTTTTATAGCAGTACATAGTATTATTATTCTTTTTTTATTCTTATCCATTGTGTGGATATATTGTAGTTCATTTAGCAAACTAAAAATTACTGTGAAACAGTTCACATTAAAAAAGTGCTTAGAATTATAAAATGAGCATCTAAGTACTAATCATTCAACTTTTTAAAAATAAATAAATTTATTTATTTATTTTTGGCTGCATTGGGTCTTCGTTGCTGCACGCGGGTTTTCTCTACTTGCGGCTAGCGGGGGCTTCAGTATTTGTGGCGTGCAGGCTCAGTAGTTGTGGCTGGCGGGCTTTAGAACGCAGGCTCAGTGGTTGTGGCACATGGGCTTAGTTGCTCCGCAGCATGTGGGATCTTCCCAGACCAGGGCTGGAACCCGTGTCCCCTGCATTGGCAGACGGATTCTTTTTTTTTTTTTATATAAATTTATTTTGTTTCTTTATTTTTGGCTGTGTTGGGTCTTTGTTGCTGTGTGTGGGCTTTCTCTAGTTGTGGCGAGTGGGGGCTACTCTTCCTTGCATTGCGCAGGCTTCTCATTGAGGTGGCTTCTCTTGCTGCGGAGCATGGGCTCTAGACATGCAGGCTTCAGTAGTTGTGGCACGCGGGCTTCAGTAGTAGTGGCTCGCAGGCTGTAGAACACAGGCTCACGGGCTTAGTTGCTCCGCAGCATGTGGGATCTTCCCGGACCAGGGCTCGAACCCATGTCCCTGCATTGGCAGGCGGATTCTTAACCACTGCGCCACCAGGGAAGTCCAACTCATTAATTTGTGCTTTTATTTTCATTAAGTCCTTCCTTCTGCTTTTATTTGGTTTATCTATAACTCTTTAAGGGTGCTTATTAATTCTTCTATTTTCAGTCTTTTTTACAAAATTGGTATTAGCGGATTTCTCCTGGCAGTCCAGTGATTAAGATTCAGCGCTTCCACTGCAGGGGGTGCAGGTTCGATCCATGGTGGGGGAACTAGGATCCCACATGCTGTGCAGAGTGGCCAAAAGAAAAAAAAAATTGGTATTAGTGTTTAAGTTATGAATTTTCCTCTGACTGCTGCTTTAGCTGTATCCTACAGGGGTTCTGACATTTAGTATTTTCACTGTTGATATTTTCTAGAAAATCTAGTTTCTTTTTTTTTTTTTTCGGTACGCGGGCCTCTCACTGTTGTGGCCTCTCCTGTGTGGAGCACAGGCTCCGGACGCGCAGGCTCAGCAGCCATGGCTCACGGGCCCAGCTGCTCCGCGGCATGTGGGATCTTCCCCGACTGGGGCACGAACCCGTGTCACCTGCATTGGCAGGCGGACTCTCAACCACTGTGCCATCAGGGAAGCCCCATTTTTTTTTTTTTTCCTCTCTGATTCCCTATTTTTGTACAATTTCCTAAGAACAATATTCCTGAGTTCTTATATGTTAAAAAACATTTTTTTGGAGCCTTTATACTTGCTCTTTTTGCCTGGGTGCCCCAAAGATTCTTTGTTTTCTAGTAATATTACTAGACTATATATTTTAGTATAAACATTGTTTTTTTCAAATGTATATTGAAATCCTTTTTTATTTTAGAAACACTTTCCTGAATTATATTTTTAAATAGCTATTGTATTTCATTGTTTTTGTTCCTTTCAGGTATGCCAGTTATGCACTACTTGGCTCTCCTTTGCCTGTCATCCATAGCTTTCTTTTTTCCCCCATAATCCTCTGAACATGGCAGATCCCAGGAAGCAGGAAAAGAAAAAGCACGCCCTGAAGATGAATCTTGTATTTCAGTGAGATAGGAACTGCATCACAATGGCACCCCTGGACTCAGTTTAGCTTAACGTAGGAGAGAGCCTGCAGGCTATGAAGTTCATGAGGTTCACCCATGTGATTCAGATCTCTGCCTTCTGGGTGGTTTGAGGTCTTCCACCCCTGTGGAGCTGGCCCATCCTTCAGTATTCCAATACCAGTTGCTTGAGCCCTCATCCTGCCTGAAGTGGGATACTCGGTACTGCCCCAGCACATCATATGTCTCCTGGCCATCACTTGTTCTCATCTTCTGATTTTGCGGCATTGTCCTTCTCACTTGGGTCTCAGTGCATGTGGCTCCTCCCTTCTCTCTGCCCTGATGTGTCTGCAAAGAATACATGCTCTTTTATATTGTGTCTCTTGTTTTCTACATTATACTTAACACCTGGCACATAGCAGGCCCCCAGAGAATCAGGTATCTGGGTATAGCAGACTTTTACTAAAGTTTAGGGGGATAGAGGAGAGTTATAGAATCACAGAGCAAAAAACTTAAGATTGATTGTTAGACACTTGTGTTCCCTCAGTCTCTTGACCATTCCCCCCAAGGGGGTCTTCTCACTCCTAGTTCCCCCTGGTCCTTGGCTTCCCATCAACTTCCAGGTTGCTCCCTTCTGCTTTATTATTATTATTTCTTTTTTACTAAAAACTGTTTTTCCTTCTTCTTTTTATTGTGAAATATACATAACATAAAATTGACCATTGTAACCATTTTTTAAATGTATAATTTAGTGGCATTAAGTACACTTTTACATTATTGTATCTTTTTTTTTTTTTTTGACTGCACTGCGTGCCATGCAGGATCTTAGTTCCCTGGCGGGGAATTGAACCTACACCCCCTGCAGTGGAAGCGCAGGGTCTTAACGACTGGACTGTCAGGGAAGATCCTGTACTAATTTTTAATAGCTTTCTTCACCCCACCCCCATTATATGTGTTTATTTATGTGTTTTATAGTTTAATGTTTCTTTTTCCCGTCAGATTATAATCTCCAAGAGGGTTTATATTGTCTCTTGTTTTCTACATTATACTTAACACCTTGGCACATAGCAGACCAGGTGAATGAATGAATTCATATTGAATGAATGAATGCATGAATGAATAGGTGGTTTATAGAAGCCGCTTGGGGCCAAGGATTCTGCAACATCACCAAGTAACAACTTTTTCTTTCTCCTGCGAAGCAGATAGAAACAATAGACTGTGTTATCTCTCAAGGTAGGTACTGCCCAGGATCACAAGTCCCTTTCCCAGGTGATAAGCTGCTTGTTGCAGCAAAGGAAACATCATGTAGCATCTGCATGTTTCCTGCTGCAAGGCCCTCTGTGTTCAGAAGTTATGAGTTACACTGGCTTGCTTTCACATTTCTATTAATGAATAAGAATGATCTTTCCCCTCAGTGTTCTGAAAGAGGTTAGAGTTATGATTGGCTGTTACTATAGGCCTATGATTTCTGCCCCTAGGAAAGGTGAGTAAAAAAGTGGTCAGAACTCCTGCTCTTTCTGAAAGTCACCTGGAGATGACTTTATCCATCCTAGTTATACAAGCCACACAAGCTTGAGGGCCCAGAAGTCTTTGGACCAGCAGAGATTCCACCTTCAGCTAGAGCTGGGAGCAGAGCATTTACTGTCTGGGCATTGTTTGTAATTGATACTTAATCAGAAGCAAAAGGACATTAAAACCCTTTGATAGGTCTCTGGCTCATGTGGCCCTGTAATATCCATGTGATAAAAACAAAGTAAGGGGCTTCCCTGGTGGCACAGTTAAGAATCCGCCTGCCAGTGCAGGGGACGTGGGTTCAAGCCCTGGTCCGGGAAGATCCCACATACCTCAGAGCAACTAAGCCCATGTGCCACAACTATGGAGCCTGCGCTCTAGAGCCCACGAGCCACAGCTCCTGAAGCCTGCGCGTCTAGAGCCCACGTTCCGCAACAAGAGTAGCCACTGCAATGAGAAGCCCGCGCAGCGCAACAAAGAGTAGCCCCCGCTTGCCACAACTAGAGAAAGCCCGCACTCAGCAACGAAGACCCAACGCAGCCAAAAATAAATGATAATTTTAAAAAAAAATCTTAAAAAACAAAAAACAGGGCTTCCCTGGTGGCGCAGTGGTTGAGAGTCCACCTGCTGATGCACGAGACACAGGTTCGTGCCCCGGTCCGGGAAGATCCCACATGCCGCGGAGCGGCTGGACCCGTGAACCATGGCCGCTGAGCCTGCGCGTCCAGAGCCTGTGCTCCGCAACGGCAGAGGCCACAACAGTGAGAGGCCCGCGTACCGCAAAAAACAAAAAACAAAAAGGAAGTCCTGGGCAAGAGGAGCCTTCTCTGATCCGGAGAAGTCCTAAGGTAGGTGGTTGATAACAAAATGATCAATAAAAATAACTTTCCTATGTCCATGAATAATGAGTTAGTACATATAATGAAAGACAAGATCTCATTCAGGATAAAGACAAAAATACAAAATACCTAGGATCCGACATAATTAGAAATACATTGTGTCTATACAAAGAAGATCTATGAAATCTACTGAGATGCTAAAACCAGTCAGTGAAAGATTGATGAGGAACAGGACTTTTATGTAGCCTTTCAGTGAATTAGTTATTAGTTACAAATGAGGAAATAGTAAATCTATCGTGGAGAAACTGGAGGGCACCCCATTTATCAAGTGATCGAAGTGAACATCCCCAGTAATGGAACAAATGGACATCCTGTGCCTCCTGATGTGCAGGAAGGACAGTGTCACTTCTGAGTGTTAAAAATGTTTAACTTGGGGGCTTCCCTGGTGGCGCAGTGGTTGAGAGTCCGCCTGCCGATGCAGGGGACACAGGTTCGTGCCCCAGTCCGGGAAGATCCCACATGCCGCGGAGCAGCTGGGCCCGTGAGCCATGGCCGCTGAGCCTGCGCGTCCGGAGCCTGTTCTCTGCAACGGGAGAGACCACAACAGTGAGAGGCCTGCGTACCGCAAAAAAAAAAAAAAAAAAAAAAAAAAAGTTTAACTTGAATCTGATCAGGAGGATGAAACCAAACAAACCCAAATAGAGGAAAATTCTGACCTGCAGTCTTTAAAAATACCAAGGCAGTGAAAGGCCGAGGAACTGCTTCTGATTAAAGGAGATCAAAAAACATGACAACTCAAAGCAGTGGGTGATCAAAGTTGGATACTGAATTAGGAAAAAATTGTTATTGTCTGGGCATTATTGGGACAATGATGGGACTTGGAAGCCACAGACTTTCAAGCGATTCGTGGACAGAATTCATGGGATTCTGCAGTTCAGATGGGGAAAAAAATGCATCTTTTTCACTAATTACTATCTGAAATTAAGTTTTAATTGTTCTTTGTTCTACTTTATTATATAAAATGTATGAAATGCTGCTGAGACTTTGTAGTGTATTGTGAAGTACCTGCATGGTTTAAACTGATTGCATTTTCAATAATAGTGTTTTCTCTCCCCTCTGTGTTGGTGCATAAAGGTCTTTCTGTTGGTAGGATTCTGTATTTACCCAACATTACACATATTTAAAGTGTACAATTTGATGAGATTTGACGTATATATATACTCATAAAACAGTCACCACAATCAAGATAATCAACACATCTATCACCTCTCCCCTAAAGTGTGCCTTTTGTAATTTCCTCCCTTTTAAAATGTTGGCTACAAGTGACAATGCTATTAGCAGGATCTGATACTTGGTCACCAAAAGAAATTTTGGGTGTTTTAGTATCATTATAGAATTGATGCAGATACCTCAGATTATCATCTTTGCATGACACTATTTACATATTTATTTACTGAAACATTTGTTTAATACTTTAATGTATTTCAGTATTGGGTTTTGTTTTGTTTTGTTTCTTTGTAACCCTATGTATCTTTAAATGCCTTTAAAAACATTGTTCTGGCCTATGGACTTTACCAGACAGCCCAAGGAGTCACTGGCCCAAACCAAGTTAAGTGCTCATGTTCTAAAGAAACAGAACAGCCCCATGTGTGAGACCCTCATGTTCTGGCCTGTAGGGCTCTTCCACAGGCCAGTCCCCATATGGCCCTTTCAGAAACAAGCCAACCAATGGATGTGTGCAGAACTTCCTTCATGCTTTTTATTGCCTCACTCTTAATGTGAACAAAGTTCACCAGACATTTGGGGAAAGCCTACAACATAAAAGAGAAACTAAATAAACAACAAGAAATGGTTTCAGAGGAAAACCATGCAGGGAACATAAAAGATTTTTTTTTTTTTAAGAAGGCTTTCTAATTGCTCTCTTTAGTAATTAGCTTCAGAAAGATATCACATCCATAAAGCAAAACCAGGAAGAACAGATAACAAGAATGAGTTCTCAATGCTATTCCTTACATTAAAAATTAATTAGAAAATTTAGAAAATAAGGAACCTAAGAAACAGGATAAAATAAAGGGACAGAAAAGGGAAGGTACAGGGAATCTTGTTGCTTTGCCCAAAAAAAGGATCTGAGTACTTGGGATTTGCTAGCTAGTTCCAGAAGTGGGAGGCATGGTGGGGGCTGTGGACTAGTGTGGTAGATTACCCTGACTTCTCAACCCACCGTTGAATCACACCCTTGCAGTGTGAATTTACCTCACCTTCTGGACGAGGTGGAGTCTATTTCCACTCCCCTTGAATCTGGACTAGCCTTGTGACTTGCTTTGGTCAATAGAATGTGGCAGAAATGATGTACCATTTGGAGCCTAGGCCTAAAGAGCATTTTGCTCTCTCATGGAAAACCTGCCCAGCCATCATGAAAACAAGCCTAGGCTGGCCTGCTGGCGGATGAGAGACCACATGGGCAGAGATGATCCATCTCAGCTGAGCCCATCCTAGGCCAGTCAGTTCCCAACAGAATTGGCAACTGACTTCAAAGTCATGAGTGAGCTCGGATAAGATGAGAACTACCTAGCTAAGCCCAGCCCCAAATCACCAACCCACAGGATTGTGAGCTAAATAAGTGGTTGCTATTTTAGTCTGTTACATGTTGGGGTAGCTTTTTTTTTTTTTTTTAATTTATTTTAGGCTGTGTTGGGTCTTCATTGCTGCGCACAGGCTTTCTCTAGTTGTGGCTCACGGGCTGTAGAGCGCAGGCTCAGCAGTCGTGGCATACAGGCCCAGCCGCTCCGCGGCATGTGGGATCTTCCCGGACCAGGGCTTGAACCCGTGTCCCCTGCATTGGCAGGCGGATTCTTAACCACTGTGCCACCAGGGAAGTCCCTGGGGTAGCTTTTTTACTCAGCAATAGCCAACTGATACAACTGGCTCCCTCTGCCCCCTTCTAGAGTGTTTTCCTATGTTGGACAGAGGCTAGAAAGTAAGAAACTGCATTTCCCAGATTTTTTTTTTTTCGGCCACGCTGTGCAGCATGTGGGATCTTAGTTCCCCGACCAGGGATCGAACGCATGCCCCCTGCATTGGAAGTGTGGAGTCTTAACCACTGAATCGCCAGGGAAGTCCCTCCTGGATTCTTTTGCAGCTAGAGTTATGAGTATTAAGGTCTGACAATTAGATGCCCCACCAGAGATTGGGGGTGGGGGGCAGAGGCCATCTTCCCGCTGTCACTTATGCTGACAGCAAGGACACAGAGATGCAAGGTCTAGAGCCAGTCTCAGCAGCCGGACTCAGCATATTCCTGCATCAACCAGATGTTGAGACAGAGCCATGTGGAGCTGAGGGTGGCAGCAGTGGCCTCCTCAGTTCTGACCATGGTTATGGTAATGTGCTGTTGAACTCAGTTACTCCAGTGGCAGCCTTCTGACTCCTGCTTCTCCATTCCCCCTCACCATTTTGCACCAACTAATTCCCTGTATGAAATTCCTTCCTGTGAAAAAACTGACTCTGTCAAGTGTTGGTGAAGAAGAAGACTGTGCTGGAGAACCTGGATCCATCGATATACTTGCTGGTGGTAGTATAAAGTGGTGCAACCACTTTGGAGAATTGGTTGGAAGCTTCTAATAAAGCTAAACATACCCTACCCTCTTGTTCACCAATTTTTAAATGCATGCATAACTCCACAAAAAGACTTATATGTGAATGTTCATAGCAGCTTTATTCCTAATAGCCTAAACCCCGAAAAGGCTGAATATTCCACTAAAAGTAGAATAAATAAACAAATTGTGATATATTCATATAATGGGATACTGCTCAGCAATGAAAGAGAAATTCCTGACACACGGAACAGCATAGATGGATGTCAGCAATGTTGTGTAAAAGATGCCAGAGACAAAACAGTATGTATGATGTGATTCCATTTATATTAAATTCAAGATCAGGCAAAACTAAACAATGATGATGGAATCAGAATAGTGACTGAGGATGGAGACTGAAAAAGGAGTACAAGGGAACTTTCTGGGGAGATGGAAATATCCTAGATCTTGATCTAGGAGCTGGTTACACAGGTATTTACTTGGATAAAAGGTAATCAATTTTCACAGTTAAAATGGATGTATTTCACGAAATGTAAATCATGCTTCAAGAAACAAAAACCTTTTGTGCACATAATACCTACAGTGATTTCTGTTTTCTGCACTGAGCTCCAGATCCTGGGGGAGGGGCCCTAGGAAAAGAGACAGCAAGAGGGCCTGAAAGCAAGTCAGGCACCAATAAGTATGGCAGGAAGCTGGGCTCTTGGGGGATGTGGCCAGGGAATGGCCTTCTGCTTTGGGGGAGGTGTGTGAATTTTAGGAACTCCAATATCTAACTTTGAAGGCATGTCCTACCCATGCACTCATTTCCCTGTTTTTCCCGAAACTGCAAGTAAATGTCTGTTGCCAAGCAACTTATGTCAGTAGTTCTCAGAAAGGAAGGGCAGGATGGCAGCCCCTGAGTGGCAGGTGATGAGTAACACAATGTCCTGAGGTTGGTGAGGCCACACAGACCATAGGGGGTTGGATAGCCCCAGAGGCGCTGGCTGCAGCAGGGATCGGACCCATGAGCTGACACAGACCAAGTCCCTTCCTCCTCCTGAGACCCCTGAGAGGTAAGGTGGACTCATACCAGACCAGACCCTTTTATGTCCTTCCCATGTGGCTGGGCGAGGCAAGGGTGATTCCAGGAAGCCAGAGGACTCAGAGATCCGGCACTGTAGAAGAGAAAGTACTAGAAGAAAAGACACCAGAGTGTTACCAGTAGTTTTTTCTGGGTGGTGGATTATAAGTATGAATTTTGGTTTTCTTCCTCAAACATTTCTGTTTTTCCCCATACTAACTTTATAAGCATGTATTAATTTTTCATAATAAAGTTGACAGTGTAAAAAAATAAAATAGTTTAAAGAATAACAATTTAAAAACTTATTACTTGAAATGAGGTTGTAAAGGCAGGGATTATATTTTGTTTTTCAGTTTGGAGAGTCCCCTGAAGGAACTTAGACATTTGAACATGTACATTTTTGGGGCCCTCTGACACTGTCTTTGGGCCTGACTTTGGTCTCTGGGGGGAAACATGAGCTGGTGGTTGCTGAGTCATAGCATGTGAGCCACAGCCTTCCTTGGAGCACTGGTCTTGGAGACATGGGCCACCTGCCTGGGGATGAACTTTACTGGTGAGGGGGCCTCCTAGGACCTCAATGGAGCGGGGGTGACCTGTAGTATAGATCACTCTCTGGACTTGCCTTTCCCCTAATAAATGCACAATGATCAATAAATTTTATTCATGAAATAGGGTGGGATGCAGTCAACAGTGAAAGATAATATAAATAGCTGGATAGAGTCAAAAGATGATTTTTAAATTTCACTTAAAATTTTCATTTTCAAATAATTTCAGACTTACGAAACAGTTGCAAAAATAATACAAATGTTTACATCTTACGTAACCACAGTACAATGACCAAAACCAGAAAATTAACCGTAATAGAATATTAACTAATCCGAAGGCCTTAGTAAGAGTTCATCATTTGTCCCACTGATGTCCTTTTTCAGTTTCAGGGTCCAACCCAGAATCCCACATTGCTTTTAGTTGTTATGTTTCTTTATTCTCCTTTAATCTGGAGCAGTTCCTCAGTCTTTCCTTGTCTTTCATGTCCTTCACATTTTTGGAGAGTTATTCTATAGATCAGTGCTGTCCAATACAACTTAAAAAAAACTGGCCAATAGAACTTTCTGTGATGATAGAAATACTCTATATCTATGCTGTCCAATATGATAGTCATTAGCCACATGAAAATAGCATTTGAAATGTGGCTAGTGGGGATGAGGAACTGAATCTTACTTTTTTTTTTTTACATCTTTATTGGAGTATAATTGCTTTACAATGGTGTGTTAGTTTCTGCTTTATAACAAATGAATTTTACATTTTATTTAATTTTAATTAAAATAGCTATATGTGGCAAGTGGCTACGGTATTGTGTAGGACAGCTGTTGAATGTTCCTTATTTTGGGTTTCCTCAGATTATGAGTTTTAGCAAGAATACCATAGATGTGATGTTGTGCCCTCCTTTGGTTCCCTGAAAAAGGTGGCAGGAAACTACCTAGACCTGGATTTTTATTGTGGCAAAATATACATAATGTAAAATTTACCATTTTAACCAGTTTTAATTGTAAAGTTCTGTGGCATTAAGTACATTTACATTGTGCATTCATCACCATCATCCATTCCAGAACTTTTTCCTCTTCCCCAGCTGAAACTCTCTACCCATTAGACACTACCTCTCCATTCTCCATTGCCTCAAGCCCCTGGCAATCACCATTCTACTTTCTACTCTGTGAATTTGACTACTCTAGATCCCTTATGTAAGTGGAGTCATACAGTTGTCCTTTTGTGACTGGCTTATTTCACTTAGTATAATGCTGTCAAAGTTCATCCATGTAATAGCATATGTTAGAATTTTTGTCCTTTTTAAGGCTAAATAATATTCCATTGTATGTATATACTATATTTTGTTCTATCCATTCATCCATCAATAGACATTTGGGTTGCTTCTCCCTTGTGGCTATTGTGAATAATGCTGCTATCCTGGTGGCCAGTAAATGAAAGAGAGCTATGACTGCACCCTCAAACTCGGTACCTCTGCCAGTGTTAATGGTAGTAGGACTAACGGCCTTCCAGACAATGGTTTCACAGATGTTGGTGGCAATAAAGAGGGAAATCCCAGACCCCAAGCTGTAACCCTTCTGTAGCAGCTCATCTAACAGCAGCACAATCAAACCAGCAACAAACAACTGAATGATGATAAGGAGACAGATTCCAGAACCCATTTCAGCGGGATCCCCGTACATGCCCGTCATGACATACACAATGGCTTGCCCGATGGTAATGATCATACCAAATAGTTTCTGGGCTCCATTGAATAGGGCTCTGTCTTTGGGTGTATCTCCAACTCTGGGCTCTATCTTTGGGTGTGTCTCCAACTTCAATGATTTTGGCTCCAGCTAACAACTGCATAATCAAACCAGATGTTACAATTGGGGAGATACCCAATTCCATTAGCATTCCTCTGTGGGATGCAAGAATAACTCTCATCCAGTAGAAAGGATCTGCAGAATCTGATGACATGATTCCAAATAGTGGTATCTGACAACATACTAAGAAGATGAAGAGAGTTATAGCAGTCCGTAGTACCTCCTCTCCAAACTTGATTTTCCTTTCATGTTTCTGAATTTCTGGTAGAACTGCACAGGAAGGTTTGATAACTTCTAAAAATTTGATGCCCGTGGTGGCGGCTAGGGCAGCCGGGCTGGGCCCTGATACCTCGGCGCGGCCGTCGCTCGGGTCCCGCGGCTCGGGCCTCGGGGCCCACTCCCGACACGCTCTGGCCTGCCCCGCCTATTTTTACTTTTTTGAGGAACTGCCGTACTGTTTTGCATAGCAGCTGCACCATTTCACATTCCCACCCGAAATGTATAAAGGTTCCAATTTCTCCATATCCTTGCTGACACCTCATTTTGTTTGTTTCTTCTATAATAGCTGGTTGATATTTGCTGTAGACTGACTGTTTTTGTCTGCTCCACTCCCCCATTCATATATTGAAAACTAATCCCCAATGTGACGGTATTTGGAGGTGGGGTCATTGGGAGGTGATTAGATCATAAGGGTGAAGCCCTCATGAATAGAATTAGTGCTTTTTTTTTGAATTTTATTTATTTTTTTATACAGCAGGTTCTTATTAGTCATCCATTTTATACACATCAGTGTATAGATGTCAACCCCAATCTCCCAGTTCATCACACCACCCCTTCCCCACCCCCGCGCTGCTTTCCCCCCATGGTGTCCATACGTTTGTTCTCTACATCTGTGTCTCAATTTCTGCCCTGCAAACCAGTTCATCTGTACCATTTTTCTTGGTTCCATATATATGCGTTAATATATGATATTTGTTTTTCTCTTTCTGACTTACTTCACTCTGTATGACAGTCTCTAGATCCATACACGTCTCTACAAATGACCCAATTTCGTTCCTTTTTATGGCTGAGTAATATTCCACTGTATATATGTACCACATCTTCTTTATCCAGTCATCTGTCAATGGGCATTTAGGTTGCTTCCATGACCTGGCTATTGTAAATAGTGCTGCAGTGAACATTGGGGTGCATGTGTCTTTTTGCATTATGGTTTTCTCTGGGTATATGCCCAGTAGTGGGATTGCTGGATCATATGGTAATTCTATTTTTAGTTTTTTAAGGAACCTCCATACTGTTCTCCATAGTGGCTGTATCAATTTACATTCCCACCAACAGTGCAAAAGGGTTCCATTTTCTCCACACCCTCTCCAGCATTTGTTGTTTGTAGATTTTCGGATGATGCCCATTCTAACTGGTGTGAGGTGATACCTCATTGCAGTTTTAATTTGCATTTCTCTAATAATTAGTGATGTTGATCAGCTTTTCATGTGCTTCTTGGCCATCTGTATGTCTTCTTTGGAGAAATGTCTATTTAGGTCTTCTGCCCAATTTTGGATTGGGTTGTTTATTTTTAAAATATTGAGCTGCATGAGCTGTTTATATATTTTGGAGATTAATCCTTTGTCTGTTGATTCGTTTGCAAATATTTTCTCGCATTCTGAGGGTTGTCTTTTCATCTTGTTTATGGTTTCCTTTGCTGTGCAAAAGCTTTTAAGTTTCATTAGGTCCCATTTGTTTATTTTTTTATTTCTTTCCATTACTCTAGGAGGTGGATCAAAAAAGATCTTGCTGTGATTTATGTCAAAGAGTGTTCTGCGTATGTTTTCCTCTAAGAGTTTTATAATGTCTGGTCTTACATTTAGGTCTCTAATCCATTTTGGTTTTATTTTTGTGTATGGTGTTAGGGAGTGTTCTAATTTCATTCTTTTACATGTAGCTGCCCAGTTTTCCCAGCACCACTTATTGAAGAGACTGTCTTTTCTCCATTGTATATCCTTGCCTCCTTTGTCATGGATTAGTTGACCATAGGTGTGTGGCTTTATCTCTGGGCTTTCTATCTTGTTCCATTGATCTATATTTCTGTTTTTGTGCCAGTACCATATTGTCTTGATTACTGTAGCTTTGTAGCGTAGTCTGAAGTCAGGGAGTCTGATTCCTCCAGCTCTGCTTTTTTCCCTCAAGGCTGCTTTGGCTATTCGGGGTCTTTCGTGTCTCCATACAAATTTTAAGATTTTTTGTTCTAGTTCTGTAAAAAATGCCATTGGTAATTTGATAGGGATTGCATTGAACCTTTAGATTGCTTTGGGTAATGTAGTCATTTTCACAATATTGATTCTTCCAATCCAGGAACATAGTATATCTCTCCATCTGTTGGTATCATCTTTAATTTCTTTCATCAGTGTCTTATAGTTTTCTGCATACAGGTCTTTTGTCTCCCTAGGTAGGTTTGTTCTGGGTATTTTATTCTTTTTATTGCAATGGTAAATAGGAGTGTTTCCTTAATTTCTCTTTCAGAATTTTCATCATTAGTATATAGGAATGCAAGAGATTTCTGTGCATTAATTTTGTGTCCTGCAACTTTACCAAATTCATTGATTAGCTCTAGTAGTTTTCTGGTGGCATCTTTAGGATTCCCTATGTATAGTATCATGTCATCTGCAAACAGTGACAGTTTTACTTCTTCTTTTCCAATTTGTATTCCTTTTATTTCTTTTTCTTCTCTGATTGCCATGGCTAGGACTTCCAAAACTATGTTGAATAATAGTGGTGAGAGTGGACATCCTTGCCTTGTTCTTGATGTTAGAGGAAGTGCTTTCAGTTTTTCACCATTGAGAATGATGTTTGCTGTGGGTTTGTCATATACAGCCTTCATTATGTTGAGGTAGGTTCCCTCTGTGCCCACTTTCTGGAGAGTTTTTATCATAAATGGGTGTTGAATTTTGTCAAAAGTTTTTTCTGCATCTATTGAGATGATCGTATGGTTTTTCTCCTTATTTTTGACTGCACTGGGTCTTCATTGCTGTGCGTGGACATTCTCTAATTGCGGCGAGTGGGGGCTACTCTTCGTTGCAGTGCGTGAGCTTCTCACTGTGGTGGCTTCTCTTGTTGCGGAGCACGGGCTCTAGGCGCGTGGGCTTCAGTTGTTGTGGCACGTGGGCTCAGTAGTTGTGGCTCGCAGGCTTAGTTCCTCCACGGCATGTAGGATCTTCCCAGACCAGGGCTCGAACCCATGTCCCCTGCATTGGCAGGTGGATTCTTTTTTTCTAAACATCTTTATTGGAGTATAGTTGCTTTACAATGGCGTGTTAGTTTCTACTGTATAACAAAGTGAATCAGCTATACATATACATATATCCCCATATCTCCTCCCTCTTGCATCTCTCTGCCACCCTCTCTATCCCACCCCTCTAGGTGGACACAGGGCACCAAGCTGATCTTCCTGTGCTATGCGGCTGCTTCCCACTAGCTATTTTACATTTGGTAGTGTATATATGTCCATGCCACTCTCTCACTTCGTCCCAGCTTACCCTTCCCCCTCCCTGTGTCCTCAAGTCCATTCTCTATGTCTGCATCTTTATTCCTGTCCTGCCCCTAGGTTCTTCACAACCTTTTTTTTTTTTTTAGATTCCATATATATGTGCTAACATATGGTATTTTTTTTCCCTTTCTGACTTACTGCTCTCTGTATGACAGGTTCTAGGTCCATTCACCTCACTATAAATAACTCAATTTCGTTTCTTTTTATGGCTGAGTAATATTCCATTGTATATATGTGCCACATCTTCTTTATCCATTCATCTGTTGATGGACACTTAGGTTGCTTCCATGTCCAGGCGATTGTAAATAGAGCTGCAATGAACATTGTGGTACATGACTCTTTTTGAATTATGGTTTTCTCAGGGTGTATGCCCAGTACTGGGATTGTTGGGTTGTATGGTAGTTCTATTTTTAGTTTTTTGAGGAACCTCCATACTGTTCTCCATAGTGGCTGTATCAATTTACATTCCCACCAACAGTGCAAGAGGGTTCCCTTTTCTCCACACCCTCTCCAGCATTTATTGTTTGTAGTTTTTTTTTTTTTTTTTTTTTTGCGGTACGCGGGCCTCTCACTGTTGTGGCCTCTCCCGTTGCGGAGTACAGGCTCCGGACGCACAGGCTCAGCGGCCATGGTTCATGGGCCCAGCCGCTCCACGGCATGTGGGATCTTCCCGGACCAGGGCACAAACCTGTGTCCCCTGCATCGGCAGGCGGCCTCTCAACCACTGCGCCACCAGTGAAGCCCTGTTTGTAGATTTTTTGATCATGGCCATTCTAATTGCTGTGAGGTGATACCTCATTGTAATTTTGATTTGCATTTCTCTAACGATTAGTGATGTTGAGCATCGTTTCATGTGTTTGTTGTCAATCTGTGTACCTTCTTTGGAGAAATGTCTATTTAGGTCTTCTGCCCATGTTTGCATTGGGTTCTTTAAAAAAAAAAAATTTATTTATTTATTGGCTGTGTCGGGTCTTCGTTTCTGTGCATGGGCTTTCTCTAGTTGCGGCGAGTGGGGGCTACTCTTCCTTGCAGTGCGTGGACTTTTGATTGTCGTGGCTTCTCTTGTTGCAGAGCATGGGCTCTAGGCGTGCGGGCTTCAGTAGTTGTGGCATGCGGGCTCAGTCGTTGTGGCTCGCGGGCTCTAGAGCTCAGGCTCAGTAGTTGTGGTGCATGGGTTTAGTTGCCCTGCGGCATGTGGGATCTTCCCGGGCCAGAACTCAAACCAGTGTCGCCTACATTGGCAGGCGGATTCTTAACCACTGCGCCACCAGGGAAGCCCTGTTTGTTTTTTTGATATTGAGCTGCATGAGCTGCTTGTATATTTTGGAGACTAATCCTTTGTCAGTTGCTTCGTTTGCAAATATTTTCTCCCATTCTGAGGGTTGTCTTTTCATCTTGTTTATGGTTTCCTTTGCTGTGCAAGAGCTTTTAAGTTTCATTAGGTCTCATTTATTTATTTTTGTTTTTATTTCCATTTTCTAGGAGGTGGGTCTAAAAGGATCTTTCTGTGATTTATGTCATGGAGTGTTCTGCGTATGTTTTCCTCTAAGAGTTTTATAGTGTCTGGCCTTACATTTAGGTCTTTAATCCATTTTGAGTTTATTTTTGTGTATGGTGTTAGGGAGTGTTCTAATTTCATTCTTTTATATGTAGCTGTCCAGTTTTCCCAGCACCACTTATTGAAGAGGCTGCCTTTTCTCCATTGTATATTCTTGCCTCCTTTATCAAAGATAAGGTGACCATATGTGCGTGGGTTTATCTCTGGCAGGCGGATTCTTAACGACTGCGCCACCAGGGAAGTCCGTAGAATTAGTGCTTTTTTAAGAGAGCTCCCTTGCTCCTTCTGCCTTCTGAGGACACAGTGAGAAGACTGAGTCTGTGAACAAGGAAGACAGCTCTTACCAGACACCTAATCTGTTGGCACCTTGATCTTGGACTTCCCAGCCTCCAGAACCAAGAAATAAATGTTTGTTGTATAAGCCACCCAGCCTATGGTATTTTTGTTAGATCAGCCCAAATGCAGTAAGTCAGTATCTCATTGTGTTTTTCAGGAAGCTGTATTTTTTAAAGCCTTGCAAGGTCCAGCAAAGACAGAGGATGACAACTGCATTTGAAAGCCAGTCACCATACTCCCAATGGTCTTCCTGCAAGAATTAGATATGAGGTCACTGAATTTGGGGTGGGTAGCAAGCAGGAGTAAATTCTCAAACTAATCAACATTCACCCTGTCTTGGCTGAGCTGGCTTTATCACAGTTGAGTTCAGGTGTGATGTTAACAACATTTTGTAAATGCTGAATGTTGTGAAATATCCACAGGGTTACTACATAAAGTAATAAAATCTCATCTGAATGGTGTTCAGGCATCTTTCTACGATTCAGTTTGGTACCACTGATTTTGGAGACAGGTGTGTGCTCAGGCATTTGCAAGTGATCTCAGCCAAACCTCTTAGCCCTCAGTTGTCTGTCATTATTTTTTAAGTTTAAAAAATTTTTTTTTATTATTTCGAAAAAATTTATTATTTATTTATTTTTGGCTGTGTTGGGTCTTTGTTGCCGCGCACTGGCTTTCTCTAGTTACGGCGAGCGGGGGCTACTCTTTGTTGAGGTGCCCAGGTTTCTCATTGCGGTGGCTTCTCTTGTTCCGGAGCATGGGATCTAGGTGTGTGGGCTTCAATAGTTGTGGTACAGGGGTTCAGTAGTTGTGGCTCATGGGTTCTATAATTCAGGCTCAGTAGTTGTGATACAGGGGCTTAGTTGCTCCGTGGCATGTGGGATCTTTCAGGACCAAGGCTCAAACCCATCCCCTGCATTGGCAGGTGGATTCTTAACCACTGCACCACCAGGGAAGCCCTGTCTTTCTTTTCAAAGTTGCAGTATAAAGTGTAACAACACTTTTTCTAAAAGAATTTTTTTTGATGTGACTTTTTTTTTTTAAGTCTTTATTGAACTTGTCACAACATTGCTTCTGTTCTATGTTTTGGCCTTTTTTTGGCCACGAGGCATGTGGGATCTTAGCTCCCCGACCAGGGATTGAACCTGCACCCCCTGCATTGAAAGGCAAAGTCTTCACCACTGGACCGCCAGGGAAGTCCTAAAAAGTGTAACAATCTTAAGTGTACAGATGACGTATTTTTACATATGTGCAAGCCCAGGTACCCACCACTCACATCAAGATATTGAACATTTCCATCACTCCAGAACGCTCTTTTGTACCCACTCCTCAACATTCCCCAGAGGTAACCAGTGATATGATTTCTGTTTATGTAGACGAGTTTTGCCTGTTTTTGAACCTTATCGTACCTTGTGGCTGGGAACAGACAGCATGTACTTTTTGTGCTGGGCTTGTTTAGCCATGTTGCCCATTCATCCTGGTAAGATTCATGCATGTTGTATCGATAGTTTTTCGCCTTTGTTGTTTTTCACTTCTGTGTACACCACAGTTTGTCTCTCCATTCTATTAATGGACATTTGGGTTGTTTCTAGAGTTTGCCTATTGTCAATACAGCCACTATGAACATTATCTATTGTGCATGTTTCCAGGTGGACTCATAGGTCAACCAGGAGTGATTGCTGGGTGATAGGGTTGGCATATGTTTAACTTAAGAACTGCCAAACGTTTTTCCAAATCTTTTAATCTTTCTTTAAAATAGGAAAAAATAAACCTCTACCTGGTTATTTTGCGGATATTTAATGGGCCCTAAGGTATAAGACTTTAAGTCTGTACCTGGAACTCAGTGGGCACTCAATAATTGCTGGCCTCTGGCCCAGCAGAGGAAGGGCGAGGTGGTAGGCGAGCACTGCCGTGAGGTACCGCCCTAAATCATTGATCGGAGGAGGCCTTTCCCACGCAGCACTCAAGGCCCACACCCTGCGAGCCGGGCGAGCCAACCTTGGCGCCCCTGCCCTGCATACAGCTACATGCCCCGATCCTGCCTCCTCAAGTCCAGAATGAGTGTCGCCTGGCTGGGTACTCATACCCTTGTGAACTCTGCGTGACACCGGACGTTTATTGAGCACTGACTGTGTGCTTAGGCCCTGGGCGTCCAGGAGCGAACTACATAAAGACCCTCACCCCTCAAATTACTCGGCGGAAGGAGGGGGTAGCTTCGCGTGGGAAGCGTCGGGATCGAGCCCACCACGGTTTCTACTTGGTTTCTAGTCAGACCCTGGGCTTCCCCTGGAAGTTGCTCGAGACGAAGACGGAAAGATCATCTGCACTTTCGTGGACTTAGTAGGAACCCAGGTCTGTCCCGAGCGCGCGTCCAGAGCCTCGAGGCCCCGCAAACAGAGGCCAAGTGCCCGCCCCCGCTGTCTGCCCAATGGCCGCGCGGCCCTACCCCCCGCCCTTCCCTCCCTGAAGGGGAGGGTTCCCGGCTGTCCGCGACTGGAGGCAGGTCGCCGGGTCGTGGCTACCCAAGGTAAGATCGTCACCTTGGGAGCTCGGTCCTCTGGACTCAGGGCGCACAGATGCCTTTCGGGGAGGTGGTACGCGGCGCAGGAGCCGAGTGGGACTAGGAGTCCGCCGGGGTGCACGGGGCTTGGGGCGCGCGGGGAGCTGGGAAGAGCAGGTACTAACGCATAGGGTGTTCGGGGCAGCGAGAGCTCCGTGCACCGCATCCAGCACCGGGGGCTCGGGAGGTGGGTGGCGCGGGCGCCTGCTCGGGCTGGAGGGGAGGTTGGGCCGGAAGGAGAAGGGCGCTGGCTACTGAGCTCCTCCAGTTGCCCACAGGCCCAGGGTGACTCCCAGGCGAGGCCTAGCCCGGGTGCGCCAATCTCTGGCGGCCGCGCTTTTGGGGGTCGCGGACTGCCGCCCTCCCTTGGTTCTTGGCTGTTTTCGGTGGTTCAGAACAGCCTCCCGGTCCTCCGCGGACCTGGGTCTGGCCCGGGAATTCAGGAATAGGAGCCGAGACTGTGAGGCCTCGCCCCTTCCGGGAGGGCGGAGCGCTCTAAACTCAGCTTCTGGCGCAGTCGGGTCAGAACTCTCCTAGACGCGACGGTCAGGAACTATCCGCCCCACATCTTATCTGAGGCCGGAAGGAGGTGCCTGGAAAACACTGGAAAAAACAAAACCGACATTCTTCGTTTGGAGGCTCAAAAACATCTGGAAGGACATCTGGAAGAACCTGAGAACCCGGCTGTTGTGGAGGGCAGGGTTAGAACGTCCTCAGACGTGTCCGAAAGATTTCCATACCTCGCAAGAGAAGGGACTAAATAGTGCATCTTCCGAGGCACACAGTCACTTAGCGACCCCCCTCACCCAGGCAGTGTCCTTGGCCCCTTCCAGGGCTTCAAGGCAGGGGGCTGTGTGAGTCTCACTTGCCGCAGGGGTCTCTAAGCCCTGCAAGGTGTATGGTGAGCTGCAATGAGGCAGCAAGTTCTGGGTTCAAATCCTGTTAGGCCACTGGTCAGCTGTGCAACTTGGCATCGCTTGTCCTCTTGGGATTGTGGCAAGAATTAAATGAAAGAAACTTAGGATGTGCCTGCCTATAGTGGACCCTCAATAAATGTGAACAAATATGGGCTTCCTTTCTTTTTGGTTGGACAATTACATACACCCATACTCCCCAAACTCTTTGCCTCAAAGGCTGAGGCTGGGATGCAGAAGAATGTATCACCTGACTCTCTCCTGGTACTTCTCTGGGTCCCATGGGAGGGAAGGAGGGATCTGTTCGCCACCACAGAGTTGTTCCCCCGCCCCACCTCTCTGATCCTCTTGATTTCTGTCACTGGTACTCGCCCCACCAGGAATGTAGCACCTGGTGGTTGGCAAAGCAGGTCATGCAGCATGTGGCTATGAGGCTGGTGGGCTGCAGGTAGGGAGGACTACTGCTCCATTTCCCATGTGGCAGGGGACTGGTGGCCTCAGCAGCTTCTGGGCACTCTCTACTCTGCAGCACTGTCTCTTAGAGGTCCCACCCAAGCTTGACATCCAAGTTTCTACTCCAGCCTGCCCCTCTCCTCTGCCCACTTCCCTCCCTGAAAACCCCTTTGGATATCCAATAGCATCTCAAGCTTCACTTGTTCAAAATGGAACTCTGGAGTCCTCTCTGCACCACTGCTTCTCCCCCAGACTCTCTGGCTTGCTAAGTGGCACCCTCCATCCACCTAGTGCCTTGATTCTTCTCTCTCCTTCACCTCCCATATCCACAAAATACCAGGAATCCAGCCATCTCTTGCCACCTTCATGGTTACCATCCTGGCCATACCCATCATGTATTCCCTGCTGTGGCCTCCTGACTTGTCTCCCTGCTTCCGTCCTGCCCCCTCCCCAGTCCAGGATCCTCACCACCACCACAGAGGTCTTTAACATAAATCAAATAAGTCAAATCAAATAAAATCCTCTCCCTTTCCTGCTCAAAGCCCTCCAATGGCTCCCTGTTTCACTCCAAATAAAACCCAAAGTCCCTTCCTGTAATGCCCTACATTAGTGGCCCTTCCCAACCTCCTTGACTTGAACTCTGCCCCTCCCCCTAGCTTTCTAAACCTGGACAACTCCAATCTACTTTCTATTCTTCAAACATGCCAAGCTTGTTTCACCTTAGGACTTCTCACTTGCTGTGCCCTCTGCCCAAAACACTGATCTTCTTACATTCGAGTTCAGCTCAAATGTCAGTTCAGAAAAGCTTCCCTCCCCATCCCAGTTCAAGCAGCATGCCCTTCTTCAGGGGCTGTATCTCACCATCTGCTTTATTTTCTCTGTAACCTTTATTACTGTCTGGAATTCTTATTTATGTGTATGTTTTCTGATTTGTTATCTGTCTCATTCCAGTAGAATGTAAATTGGATGGTGGCAGAGATCTTGTCTGTCTTATTCCCTGCAGCTCTCTCCCATGAGAAAGGCAAATAAGAAACAAGCAAACAAACAGATCTATAATTGAAAATTGTGTTAAGTGCTACATAAGCAACCTGCGGCAATTGATTCTATTGGGGGTACTTTTAAATTTCAGGCTTATAAGGCTGAACTACTGTATTGTCAAAACAACCTCTCTGAGCCATTTTAGGGGTGAGGACAAGCCTGGAAAAGGCTGATAACTTGCCTGGGGTCACACCCAGAAGTGGAACTCAGCCTCCTACTGAAAAAATATGTATGTAGGGCTTCTCTGGTGGTGCAGTGGTTAAGAATCTGCCTGCCAATGTAGGGGACACAGGTTCGAGCCCTAGTCCGGAAAGATCCCACATGCTGCGCAGAAACTAAGCCCATGCGCCACAGCTACTGAGCCTGAGCTCTAGAGCCTGCGAGCCACAACTACTGAACCCATGTGCTACAACTACTGAAGCCCGTGCGCCTAGAGCCCGTGCTCTGCAACAAGAGAAGCCACCAAAATGAGAAGCCTGTGCACCTCAATGAAGAGTAGCTCCCGCTCGTTGCAACTAGAGAGAGCCCATGTGCAGCAATGAAGACCCAACACAGCCAAAAATTTAAAAAAAAAAATTTTTTTTTTAATTTAAAAAATGTGTATAGCAAGCTTTAGTGTAATGGTGGGCCTGCAGTCATGTTCTGGGAAGAACCTGATCCCAGATCCTGAAGACCTCAGTTCTTTGCTCTTCTACTCACTAGCAAGTCCCCTTAATTCCTTGGTGCTTCATTTTCTTCATGGTAAGAATAGGATAGATCCTATTATTATGTTGGGTGCCTTCTCCTCTTCCCCATCCTCTCCCTCCTACCCCTCCTCCTCCCTCTCCTCCCCTTCCCCCTCAGTATACTCCAAAGGAGCAGCACTTCTAGGCGGTGCCCTTTTGCTATCAGAAGCTAGGGGCACATTCAGACCTGGGGATAATGGGGCAGGAGCCAGAGCTCTCCCCAACAATGACCGACTTGCAGGGCAGAAATGGGCCCTAGGTCTTCTAGATCTGATTTTTTTTTTTTTCACCAATTTGTTTTTAGGCAAATTCATTGAGGGCCTCTGAGACTTAAGCAGTAAAATAGGATGATTAAAGAAAAGAGCAAAAATTCCAAAGAGTTGAAAAAGAAAGAGAGAATTGCCTTTTGTCCAACTCTGTTGCCATGTGTGGTCTGTTTTCTTCCAGTCTTTTTTCCTCTCTCTCAGTCCATCCACCCTTCATGGGCCAGAGCCCTCTGCCACTTCAGAACCCAGACAGCGATGACGTTTGCTGAGGACAAGACTTATCAGTATATCCGCGACCATCATGGCAATTTTTGCAATATTCATGTTCTGGAGATTCTGCCTTACCTATCCTGCCTCACAATAAGTGACCAGGTGAGCCGGGGCGTGACAACCAGGCATGGACTGGGGGCAGGGCTGTGGAATTCAGAGCTTCTCCCAAGCCAGGACCAACTCCTTCCTTCTCTGTTGTATCTTGCTTCCCATCCTTGACAGTTTTCTAACTTTCAGAATGAAGTGTGGCTCAGGGTGTCCTTTCCAACCTCACTGAGCTCCCTCTTGTGTCGTTTTGGTATAGTGCTCCAAAATATGGCACTGAGATTTCTGGGCTTGGGACCCCTCACCCACTTTCATCGGAACCTTCTTTTTCTTTATCTCTTTTGTCCTTGTTCCTGTTTAGTTTCAATTGCATTCTCCTAGTCATGGGACCCATCCTGGCAGGGCGCCTGGGGCTCAACTTTGAGAGTCTTTGGGAGCCAGACTGTGCTAGCTCCCTCAGCACTTGCTGTGGGCCTCTAGTGAAGTTAGCCTGGCCCCTCCCAGTTTTAGCTGTCCCCACATTGAACCCTGAGGCCTCCCTCTGCTTCCTCCATGCAGATACCGGTGGTATGTGAGTTTGTGGCTGGTAGGGTTTGGCTCCTCCCTCTTGTATTTTGGTGTTTGTGGGAATACCTTGCCATTTAGTTCTGCAGTAAATGTTTTCTGTGAGTTTTTTTTTTTTTTTCCTGTGGGTTTTTGTTTCTGCTATCTGGTTGCTTGTTTGTATGTGCTAAGCCTCAGTTTCCTCATCAGTAGAGTAGGGGTAATAATAGCATTAAATAAGATAATTCATGCAAAGCCCTGAGCAGAGAGCCTGGGACACAGTAAGGCCTATTTCCTGGACCTTTAAACTTGGGCTTAAACTCTGGCCTTGTCCTGGGCTCTGACTCAGTTTCAGATGGTTGCTTCCATCTTGTAGCTTTCTAGGTACCTCCATCTGCAGCTGTCCCCTCCAGAGTGGGGAGGGGGTTAGGGCTACCAGGCTTGAGCTTGGTGGCAGGGCTGTGTCTTTCAGGACCGACTGCGGGCCTCCTATGAGCGCTGGGGGAACCAGGGCACTCTCTGGGACCTCTTCAACAGCCTTCGGCGGAGGAACGGCTGGGTGCCTTCCTTCATTGGGGCACTGAGGGCCTGTGAACTGTCCAGTCTCGCTGATGAAGTGGACCGAGTCTACCAGAGCAACCTGCTACGTGAGCCTCCCACCTTGGCCCTTCTTCTGGAACTCCTGTCTGATTCCCTGGCCTCCACTCTCCCTCTCCTCTCACCCCATACCTGCTGTCTTCATCTCTCATCCTCCCTCCCATCACTCCTGGGCAGTGGACAAACCTGAGTGTAGATCCATGCTTTGCCACTTATTAATCTTTATTAACCCTTTGGCCAAGCCCCTTTATTCCCTAAGTCTCAGTCTTCTTCTCTGTAAAATGGGGCTAATGGCAACATTTACCTTGTAGGGCTGCAGTGGATACCATGGGATGATGGCATGTTGAGTGCTTAGCTGGGGCTGGGTACCTTCCATGTGCTCAGCAAATGGAGCCTCCTCTAATTTTTGTGGCTGTGACGTTTGCCTCCCACGCTTTTCTCATTTCCTCCCGTCTACTCTCCCTCAGTTTGCCTTCCCTCTCTTTGCTCATCTCTTCTCTCCCCCTCCCTTCACTGTCTCTTCTTTCTTCCTCATGGGCTCCTTACTTCCTTTCCCCTCATCTCTTCCCCTCCCACTGGTTTCCCCTAGAGCCTCCTTAGCTGCCTCCCACCCCCGCAGCTGCCCAGTTATCCCTCAAAGCCCTCTCAATGCTCCCTGCCAGGCCAAGTACTCAGAGGGGGTCTGCTGAGGCCAGGGTCTCAGGGGCTGAGGCAGGAAGAAAATTCACACCAGCCCTATATATATTTCAGACTAGAGACAATTCCTGAGACACTGCTCAGATTTACAGCCTTAAAATATCCCCATGTTTGCCTTTCTTTTTTTTCCTCCCCCTCCCTTCCTTCCTCCCCTCCTTCCTTTCTAACATCTCTTCATTTGTGGAGATTACCAGTGATTCCCCCAGATAAAAACAGCTGTGGTAGGGCCAGGCGTGGATGGTGGGGGCAAAGGGGAGGGGCTGAGGAGGAAGCTTTAGGTCAGGGGTCAGATAGTGGTGAAAGCCACCCACGAGGAGGAGAAGAAAGCCACGGTGTCCCAGAATGCCTGGGGAAAGAGAAGTGGTGACTGCTGACACAGTCTGGGTGGTGAGAGGCCTGCGAGGTGCCCCCAACACTCTCACTTCCCCCACTACTCCTCCTACCTCTCCTTGTCCTCTCCACCACCACTCCCTCCGATACCTGCCTCCTGCTTCGGGAAGCTGGTCTCCTCTGAGGAGTACTGCCCACGTCAGGATAGAGTTTGATGCTGTGGGGAACTGATAGCCATGGACCTGGAGTTCTAGGAGCACCCAGGCCTCTCTTGTCACTGAGAGCACCCCAATTCCTCCTTGACATCACAATATCTTTGTCCTTCAGGGAATCCGAACAACTCCCCATCCCCACTGGAGCGGCCATCAGTTCCTGCTGGGGTTCCAGGGCCATCCACACCTGCTGTGGCCCCCAGCATCCCCTGCAATGGCTACAGAGAGGACGAGCCAAGTTACCCTATGCCTGTCCAGGACACCCAGTCACCAGAGTCCCTGGGAGAGGTGTGTCCTCACGATCTACCTTGAACCTCCTGCTTTTGTGTTCCCGTCTGCCCATTTCTGCTCACCCAGCCTTCCGGAAGTCCCCGACAAATCATGCCTAATCTCTGCTCAGAACCCCAGGGCTCCCCCAATATGGATCTGCCCCAGCTCCCGGACTGCCAACCAGGTCTTCACTATGTGGCAGCCCCCACCCCTCTGTCATCAGCCAGCTGTGAGGTCACAATTCTGAGGTCTTTGCAGTGGTCCATGTGAGATGTTGAGCTGGGTCAAGGGATCAGGGGATGACCAGATGAGGGAGAGTGAGGGAGCAGGAGGTGATGGGGGAAGGGGGGGATGTTTGGAGCTGTAATCATTGCCAGTAAAGTTTGGGGGTTAAGATGACTGATTCTATTGGGATAGGATGAGTGGGCAGTGAGGTGTCCAGGAGACACCACTTGGACTTGAAGCATAAGAAAGGGGTCTGTGCAGTGGCCCCAAAGATGGGGACCTTTCTTTAGGGCCAGACAGATGAATAGGGACCCCCCATAGGATGATTTTCTATGAGGTGGCTTCAAAGTCACCTGCAGATAGAAGTCCTGGCAATGACCAAAGCCGAGGCAAGGGCTTTCTTGGTCCTGTGCTTCATGGCATGGGCTGTGGCCTGTAGGAGCCATCCCAAGCATAAGCTGCCCTTTGCCAGCTCCTGGGAGAAGCAACTGCCTTATTCATATATTCCTTCGTGCAGAGTTCGAAGAAAGCCCCACAGCCACCCAGCTCTGGGGCTGTCCTCAAGAGGCTGGGTGGCCCCCTGCAGCCCTCATCTGACACGGTGGCCCTCAGCCCTCTGACCTGCAGTGGACATCAGGAGCAAGACACAGAACTGGGCACTACCCACACAGCAGGTATGCATGGACCCTGGAGTTATAGGGCCTTTCTGACCTCCCAGTGAGGGTAAGGGTTAGAGTTGCCCCTCTGGTTTTCTTGGACAGGAGGCAAAGGTGGTATTCCCCAGGGAAATGAGTTCACCCCAGGGAACAACCCAGTTCCTCAGAGGGCATATTGGTTAGTATTTGCTTTGTAACATACAATCCCAAAATTTAGTAGCTTAAAATACGACTATTTACTTAGCTCATGATTGTGTGGGTCAGCAATTTGGGCTGGCTCAGATGGGCTGAATTCCCTCTTATATATGCATCAGGGTACATATAAGCTGTTTACGGCTGTTGGCTGGGGCACCTCAGTTCTCTTCTATGAGTCTCTTACCTTCCAGCAGTCAAGCCCATTTCATATACCTGAGCAGAGTTCTGAGAGGGAGAGTGGGCTTCTGGGGCATAGGCTCAAAACTGGCGCAGTTTTCCTCCTGCCTCTTTCTGTGGGACAAAGCAAGTTACAAGGCCAGCCCAGCATCAAGGAGTAGAAAGATAGACTCCATCCCTACATGAGAGGACTGACAAGGTCACATTGCAGAGGGCGTGGATACAGGTAGAAGTGAATTAGGGCCATGCCTGCGCTATACCAAAGGGACTATGTAGGGATCCGCCAGGACCTGGAGGACAGTGCAAGAAGAGTACAGGGCTGGGCCAGCTGTTGTCAGGGAGCACTGCCCTACCCTAAAGGGGTCTCTAGCTCCCAGTGGATCACTAAAACTTTTCAGCCCCCAGGAGAAGTATGTTCTTCATCAGCCAAGGGCCTGGACCCTTATATCAGACATCTCAGGAATATAGTGCTATCTACTCTGATGTCTCAGGCTGGCATCTCTGCACCACTATTTCCCAAACTGTGTTCCACATGACAGTGATGCCCAGCCAGCCCACAGTGCCCACGGAACAGCCACAAGACACAGGAGCTCAGAGAAGCCACCTTAGCGTCCCATGCTCCTGTCACACCAAACTCTAACCCACGTATCCTTTTGCACTTTGCATTGTCAGCTTGCTGTGGAACATCTTTTCAAGAAATGCTACTGTGGACCAGGGAGGCAGAGGGCACTTTGATTTCAGTATGAGTATGGACACAGGTCCCATGAGATTCTGTGGTGTTAGCTTTGGGATGGGGGGTGGTGGACATCAGAATCACTCCCGACCTTTGTCAGCTGTAGGGCCAGGCATGTGTGTTTTCAAGAGTTCCATGGTGAATCCTTATGTAGCTGCCTTTATGGACCATCACCACCTGCTCCCTCCTGATTCCCCCAGTTCAGACTCTCCTCCCAGGGGTGGCTTTGTCCCTGTACCCTCAAGCCCTTGGGCCTCCTAGAAGATTTGCACACACTGGGGGCTGACTGGGCCTCTGGTGCCACATGACTGGTGTGAGCTCTTCTAAGAAGAGCCATCCTGCTCCTCTTGCCCTGGCCTAGGATTGTTCCTGCTGAGAGGAAAGATGGCAGTGGGAGAAACATCCAGGATTCCACTTGTCTAAGGAGAGGATGGAAGAGGCAGACACAAGAGGAAAGGGGGGTGTCCTAGGCAGGAGAAGAAAAAGCAGAGAGGAAAATTAATAATGATTTTCAAGCTCCTAGACCCTGTTAAAGGGAGGGATCATTTTGCTCTTGTGAGAGAACACGTCAAGGACTGAGGAGGGACAGGACCAAGGATTTATCTGCAACCATTGGGCCTTCAGCCCTGGGAACCAAAGAGACTGTGGAGAGTCCTCCATGGGTAGGCGGTTGGGAGGCTTGGATGCAATAGGGATGGTGTGAGCTGGGGCAGAGAGACCCTTCTCCAGCCCTCTGATCCCAAGGCCACTGTGATTTTAGGATAACACTCCTGTGGGTTTGTGTTTCTCATTTTGTTTTGCCACCTGCAGGCGTGGTCTCCAGTTTCACATCATCCTATGGGCCTGTGTCTCCGACTGTCTCCTTCCAGCCCTTGGTCCGTTCTACCCCGAGGGCAAGCTGCTTGCCTGGACCCCCAGTGTCAGCTCCATCTATTGGCACCTCCTCCTCCTCCACTGGCTTGGCCTCTGCAGGAGGTGCTGGTGACCAGGCTGAAGGTACCATCTGCTCCAGCGGGGCAGGGGTGCCCACCAACTCAGCATTTGGCAGCACAGTGCCTTCCAAGTTGTCCACCAGCTTGAAGCCCCCTGGTGCAATGCCCATTAATGTGCTCACCAGTCTAGCACCATCCAAATTGCCCATCAACTCAGTGCATTCTGGCGTGGTGCCACCCAAAGTGCCTACTGGCTTGGTGCCTGGCCACAGGAAACATATGTGCACGGTGCCCAGAAAGCTGCCTGCCAACACAGGGCCCACCATCAGGAACAGCAACAGACTTGTGGAGGTGAGTCCTCGCCCCTCCTAGCAGTGATCCAGGCCTCTTCCTTGTACCCTTTCCAGTCTCCATTCTGTCTCCAGCCTAGGCTGGTCCAGGGCTTCTTCTGAGGGCATAGGGACAGCTGAGACCTAGCCTCATCCAGACCTAACACCATGTCCTTTAGAGTAATAATAATCATTAGAACTCTTAAGTGTGAATGCTTCAGGAGGGTCAGGCTTGCTGGGCCACCTCCACTGGTCACATGCATTAACCCATTTAGAGCTCACAGCTCCCTTTTAAGCTCATCAATACTATTTTGCAGGTGAGGAAACATTGAGGGGTAGAGCAGGGTAGCCTGTTTGCCTCGATGCCTTGCTCTTCACCACTGGGATATCTAGCCTGCCCCACCATGACCAGGGTTTTACAAACTGCAGTCCCAGCCCATCCATCTCTGACCCTAGCAGCCTCCACAGTTGCCTGCTCGGAGCCTGCACGTCTAACCCTACTGCTGCTGTCTGTCTGGAAGAACCAAGTCCATGGGGCCCCTTGGGTGCATGGTCCAGCCTCTGACCCTGTGGCTGCTTCATGGCCATCAAGCCCAGGCATAATGTCAAAGTAGATGGGGCCACACATGGTGGGAGTGAGCTCACAGGCAGGCCAGTGAGTAGAGCTTTCAGCCCTGGAGGAGTTCACCACTGATGCTCCTGCAGGGCCTTAGTCCCCTCCTCCCCCACTGTCCTCCTGCACCATCAGTGGGTTGAGTCCCCAAGAGAGGGTTGCCTCACAGCACTATGGGCTGGGAACTGAGGGGTTGGCCTGTTTTGGGAATGGGGCCACCCAACCTGGGCTTGCCCCCCACCATCCTCAGTCCCTCCAGTCCCTCCTTTCTTTCCCAGGAGACTCCAGCATCTCCAGCACCCACAGGTACTGCCACTGGAGGCACCTCGCCATGGCCAGATAGCAGCTCTAACTGCTGGGGCTCAGAGCTGGAGCTGAGCAAGCCTGGCAGGCTGGTATCCAGAATGGACAGCCAACCGTTCTCGGGCTGCTCCGCAGACCTCGCCATCAGCCACAGTAACTCCCTGGGCATGGGGCCTGACAACGCTCCGGAGGAAAACGAGTACGAGTCGGAGGACACCATTAGGATCCACGGGGGCCCCAGTACCCCCATCCTGGGGGACAGCCCTGGGACACACACGGCCCCAGAATTCCGGGAGGAGGAAGAGTTGGAGGAGTTGCTGGTGGTCAGGAACTTGCCCTGGGCTCCGTGGCTTGGGGTGGCCGTGGCTGGGGTGCTCCTAGCTGCGCTCCTGGCCACACTGTACCGGCGGCGCTCACTCCAGTGAAACTCCTGGGCCCTCCCTATCACGCATCTGCTCCCTTTCCCATGGTACATCTGCCTGAGCCATTGAGTTGAGCTGTCCCACCATCCTTGACGCTATCTCTGGGCTGGCAGAGGCTGGGTCAGAGGCGAGGCAGCATTTCCATCCCAGCTCCTGCCCTTGGCAGCTCCCCCACCATCCTTGGCTTTCTGGGCCCTGGGCTGCCCTGAGTGCTCCAGACCTCGCCCACCTGGCCATCTGGTTGTTGCCCTTATCCTCTGGAGGAGGTGCCCCCGTCTAGGCCTTATCCCTCTTTACCCAAGTGCAAGGATCAGGAGGTGCTACTGGAGACCGCACGGGGTCGGAAACATGCCCCATCCTGCCCTGGTTCCTGGCAGCCAATGGGGGGGGTAGGAGACCCCACAGAACATCACTCCAGCCCCCAGTGGCCCAGCCTCAGGCTATTGCCCCAGGAGCAGCGGAGTGGCCCATCTTCAAGGACTTAGTCCCCTGCCTCTCTGGTTCCCCTCCCCTGCCACACAAGGTTGGGGAGGAGGTCTGGAGATTCCCATGGACCCCTGGGGAGCCCGATCAGTTGCTAGGCCTGAGGACCACCTAAGTGCCCCTCTCCAGCCTTCTCATCCTGGTCTCTGTTCTCTTCAGCTCCATATGGGGGTTGGAGAGGGAGCACATGCAGGGCAGAGCTCAGGCCAAGGTTTGGATTTCAGCTCCACCTCCTCTTGGGCTGTGTGGCCTTGGCAAATTATCAGCCTTCTCTGGTCTTGCTTACTCATGTGGACCCTGAGGATCATGGCTCATCCTTCACTGGGTTCTCCTGAGATTGAAGCATACACGTCTTTGTCAAGTGCCTGGTCCAGAGCAGGTGGCCACTAAATGCTTTTCTCACCTCTCCCTGCCCAGCCTGGTAGAGATGAGGGCATGAGAGGCAGAGTGCCCAGTGGGTAAGCGTGCACTGCTGCAGTGTAGGATGGCCTAAGCCTGCATCCCATCTTACTAACTCTGTGCTCTTGGGCAAGCTGTTAACCTCTCTGTGCCTGTTTTCTCATCTGTAAAATGGGGATGAATAGTAAAATTTTATGTATAGATATACATGTCCTAGTGTTGTGAGGATTAAATGAGTTTATCTATATAAATCTTAGAATGGTTCCTGACATTTCATTTACTAGGGGTGGATACATTATCTCTATTCAAATGTGGAGGGACTGGAGCACTTGGCCGTGCCTTTAGAAGCAGACCCAAACCCTACTGCCTATGCCCCTTTTATATTTGTCCCTTACTTTATTCCATGCACTGGGGAATTGTTGGGGAGTGAGGAGGGAGGCATGTCCACTGGGGCAACTACAGGGTGGGGGCTAGGGTGCCGCCCAGCAGACAGACGGATTGAGGGATATCCTTGTGGGTTCATTCCTAGCAGCCATTGCTGGACAAGGGCCAGGCATAGGAGCCTCGGGAGCTACCTTCATTTCTGAGC
The DNA here is from genome assembly GCF_963455315.2 of Globicephala melas. Classification (NCBI taxonomy): domain Eukaryota; kingdom Metazoa; phylum Chordata; class Mammalia; order Artiodactyla; family Delphinidae; genus Globicephala; species Globicephala melas. The sequence goes on along the minus strand of NC_083328.1, from coordinate 56,336,439 downwards.
TCTGCAAGGGATAGGAACTAGAACCCTGTGGAGACATAAGGGGTAGGGCTCACTGTGGCCCACCCCCAAACTGTCAGTCTGCAGGGTACTGCACCCTGCTCTGGCTGCTACAGCCTTTCTTTACGCTGCCCTCGGGGACTTCAGCAACCTAATGACCTCTACTTCCACCTCTGAGCTTCTCTTCAACCCTCTCTCCAAATGCAACCACCTGTACCCTGAAGCCAGGAGTGGTCCCTACCCAAGCTGTCTGCAACCACGCCCCATCACTCTTGCTCTTAACCCTCTGTGCTGCTTCCTCCCTCCCAGGTACCCAGGTCAGTGAACAGTTCATGAATAGGTACTGGTTTTAATGTGTTACCCTCTCAAGGTAGCTTTAGAAAAAAGTTATCTCAAGAAAGCAGCTTGTAGACCCAAAATATGCTACTTAAATGGTAGAATTTTAAGCACAGTGACCAGCCATGTGGGAGATACCTTTGGGTAAGGTGTGTAGGAAACATTTAGGGACCATCCTGGCACATTTCAAATTATGCTGCTCAGAAGCCCTGACTTGGCCTGCATTGAACAGCATTCCTATTTTGGCTGTTGTCAATAAAATGTCAACTTCAAGGAGGATTGGGAATTGGCCTGTGGCCAGGAGAGGGCTTGGGGTAGTTGATAAGAGAGATGGGGAAGCACCCTTTACCTCGGTGTAAAGGCCGGGGTGGGGCCAGAGGGCCCAGTGCCATCCTAAGCGCTTAAGGGCAGACTCAGCAGTAGCCAAGGTACCTACATATAAATCCCTCTCCATCTTTTCTCTCTCTCCTGTTGAAACATTTCCTTCAAAGCCCAAGAGCTACCACTGCTTCTCTTTCCCTGGGAAACACCTGCCGATTCTGCTTGATGACCCACCGAAGCCAGACTAATACCACACTCTCATCTTGTTTCCCTGGTTGGATGTGCTCAGATTTAATTGATTTGGGAGAATTTCTAGTCAAAGATCAGCAAGAGGGCTTCCCTGGTGGCGCAGTGGTTGGGAGTCCGCCTGCCGATGCAGGGGACACGGGTTCGTGCCCCGAACCGGGAAGATCCCACATGCCGCGGAGGGGCTGGGCCCGTGAGCCATGGCCACGGGGCCTGCGCGTCCGGAGCCTGTGCTCCGCAACAGGAGAGGCCACAACAGTGAGAGGCCCGCGTACAGCAAAAAAAAAAAAAAAAAAAAAAGATCAGCAAGATGCCCTTTAGTCTTTCAGGCCATGGATTATTCATAGCTTCTTTTTTATGGAAAGCTTTTAAGCACACACTGAAGTACAGAAACTAGAATAATTACCTCTCCCCTCCACGTGCCCTTTACACACCTTCAATAATTATGGACTCATGGATAGTCTTGTTCATCCCTGCCTGATTCCCCCTTTTCTGTACAGGTTCTTTTTGTAAGTCAGAAAGTGAAGAGTTCAGAAAGTCAAGGGAAAGACTTGGGACAGGAGGATTCTGTGGCAAAGGCCCTCTCTTTTCTTCCAAGGCATTCCCCTCTTGGTTTCTTGGCCTCAGTGGGTGACATCCCTCTTGAACCAGTTCAAAGCGTGAGTAGCACTGGTTCCGTCTTAGGAGGAGAGAACCAGAGGAGGTTCCTTCACTGACAAGCTCCTTGGAAGTATCTGGCTACTGCTTCTGTCCCAGAGAGGTGACGATTGACGGGTGTGTCCAGTGGCAGTTTGCCCCATTGCACGAGGAGTCTCCTTTAGGCTCTGACAAAGCCTTTCCAGCAGGCAGAAATTCCCATTCTTGGCCAGATTCAAACTTCACAGCATGTGTCCTGCTCTTATAGGAGTCTCCTTAGAAATGGAGTCATTCAAGCCTTGAGGTCCCTTGCTTTCTACCAATGCACTATCGTGAAGCTGATGGCCAAGGAACACCTCCACCCCCACCTTCAGGGAGAGTAGTGTTCAGGGTCCCTGGGCTAGTCTGTGCTGGAAGTGATAGCTCTTTATGGATAAAAATCACATGTTCCCCTTTCTGCTCTTTTCCATGTAGCCCAGGGCCATGAAGTTCACACTTGGTGCAGGGCATGGTCACTCAGCACTCCTCATCCCTGCTGCTGCTGCTGTTAATAACAGCAATAATAAAAAGTGCTACCACTTACCCCATACCTTTTTGCATACCAGGTGCTGGGCTAGGTGCCTTACATGTATTAACTTGTTTAATCCTCACAATGACCCTATGAAACGGATACAAGTATGACCCAATTTACAGCTGATCTGCAAGACTGGGAGGGACAAAGGACCAGAGGGGACAATGCAAGGGAAGACTCTGGTCTGTGGGCCCCAGAGTTGGATGTTCTCCATGCCCATGACCCACAGCTGATCAGGTGTCTGGAGCCTGGGACCCCATTTAAAGTAAGATTTCACACCATCACATCTCTGCCCGGTGTGCCAAGATCTGGCACCTGCTATAATAGTGTAATGATGTGCAATATATAATTAATACAGTCTCAGGGATGCTGTGACAATATGAATATAATCATCTTGTATGTGCCCAGGCTCAATGGCCTGAGGCTGAATGAGGTGAGGCAGCTGGAGGTCAGTTTGGTTTAGCAGATATTGTTTGTTAAAGGATTCCCCTGTGCCAGGTCTAAGGCCTAAAATGAGTAAGACACCTGCATACACTCCAGTGGTCGGGAATGACTCACAAAGTATGGTGGAGACATATAGGCTTTCATGTCATTTATTTCACGTATTTATACAACAGATATTTATTTTGCTCCTACTGAGTGCAGAGTATGGGGACAGGCCTTGGAGAGACACAATAATAATGCAAAAAGCCCACCTTAAGTGCCCCCTTCTATCACCCACTGTCTCCAATATAATTGTGAGTGGTCTAAAGGAGTGTCTAAAAGCAAGGGCAGGGGTGGGGGGGAGGAGAGAAAAGTGTTGTTTTGATCAGTCATGTACTATTAACAATTATAACAATGAAATCCAGGAAAACAGTAAAACTTAGAACCTCTAGGGAACAAGAAAAATATTAAGTATAAATTTACAAAGACACCTATCAGGACGGCTAAAATGAAAGTGTCTGACAAGATCAAATGTTGATGGAAATATAGAGCAACTGAAACTCTCAAACTTTAGGGGTAATGTAAGTTAGTAAAACCCTGTTGGAAAATAGGCAGTATCTACTAAACCTGAACACATGCATAACCTATGACCCAGCAATTCCACTCCTGGGTAGGTACATGACAGAAACAAGAGCTCATGTCTACCAAGATATGTGCAAGAATATTTCTAACTGCACTGTTCAAAATAGCCCCAAACTGGAAGCAACCCAAAGGTCTATCCACAGTAGAATGGATATATATATATATATATATATATATATATATATATATAAAAGTTGGGGTAAAGTCATACAGTAGAATACTAGTGCACAACAATGAATACGAATGAAAATATTGCTACACTCAATGTGGATATATTGCACAGACATGATGTTGAGAAAAAGAAGTCAGTAGAGGGCTTCACTGGTGGCGCAGTGGTTTAGAGTCCGCCTGCTGATGCAGGGGACATGGGTTCGTGCCCCGGTCTGGGAAGATCCCACATGCCGCGGAGCGGCTGGGCCCGTGAGCCATGGCCGCTGAGCCTGCGCGTCCGGAGCCTGTGCTCCGCAATGGGAGAGGCCACAACAGTGAGAGGCCCGCGTACCGCAAAAAAAAAAAAAAAAAAGTACACACACAAAAGTGTTTACTGGGTGATTCTATTCATACAAAAAGTACAGAAATAAGCAAAATTGATCTATGGCATTGAAAGTCGGCATGGTTACCTTTGATTTGGGTGTTGGTTTCATGAGTACGTTCAGTTTGTGTACAGAATCGCTTTAGAGATATGGAGATAAACCAAGGTCACCCAAATGAGAACAAACATAGGCTGTTCATTCTGAGCTTGTAAGAGCAGCCACTGTCACTTGCATTTGGCCAGGAGGGTATCAAAGGCAGGCAGGGACTGGGAAAACACTGTGGTGAAAAAAAGAAAGGGAAGGCTTCAGATGTGCTGTGATTGGAGGTTGTTTGCCTGGGACACTGGAGGCTGGCTAACTAGAAGAGGGGCACCTTATGTGATTGGTTGGGGAACATATTTGACTTTCTCTGGTTGGTCCCGAGATGGAAGAGAGGGAAGAGGTGGTTGGGGATTGGGAAGAAGCTGGCACACATTAACCAAGACCTGATCATTCTGGATGACTGCTGCAGAGGCTGTGGTTTGGCTTTCCAGGCTGGTTACTGCAGAGAGTTCTATTGTCATATATGGTCTGGCCACTGTCCTTTTGTATATTCAGTCTCTCAGAGGGAAGGATATGGGCTCTGCGAGGGGTCTCCACTGCCGGAATAGGATGGGAGTGGGCACATACATGCTTCATCCAGCTCCCTATCCCTCCCTGGGGTCAGTGGTGCTGCCTTTAAGGATAAGGCCAACGGCTAGAGGGCTCTGCTGCAAGTCATGGGTTAGCTACTGCACCCACTAAAGTTTTTTTAAGGCCTGGCTTAAAGCCCAACTCCTTTTGGAAGCTTTTTTGAATAGATCCCTCTCACTTATTAGCCTTTCTAAATTCTCATGGCTTACCTCAAATTCTTCAGAGTAAATTCTCACCTTCCTGCCTGCACTTAAAAAACTTACACTGGGGGCTTCCCTCGTGGCACAGTGGTTAAGAGTCCACCTGCCAATGCAGGGGACATGGGTTCGAGCCCTAGTCCGGGAAGATCCCACATGCTGGGGAGCAACTAAGCCCATGTGCCACAACTACTGAGCCTGCGCTCTAGAGCCCACAAGCCACAACTATGGAAGCCCACACGCCACAGCTACTGAAGCCCGTGCGCCGAGCCTGTGCTCCGCAACAAGAGAAGCAACCGCAATGAGAAGCCCACGCACTGCAACAAAGAGTAGTCCCCACTCGCCGCAACTAGAGAAAGGCTGAGTGCAGCAATGAAGACTCAACACAGCCAAAAATAATAAAAAAAAAACCACACAAACAACTTACACTGAATATCTTCCTTCTACTTACTCAATGCTGTTTCTATAAAAACAGCAATAAAAGAAAAATACCCCCTCAACCCCACAGCTTTTTATTGAAGTAAAATATACATGCTGAAAAGGGTACTTCAAAGACAGAAGGGACCTGGGGGAACGGGGTGGGCAGCAGCCAGAAAGGTGGAGGTGGGGAGAGAAAATGGGAACAGTGAGAAAGATGAAGAAGGGAAGTAGCCCTGGGTTCTAGTCCTGGGTCCACAGCCAGCTCCTGGCATCCCTTTCCTTCCTGGACCCATAAACCATGAGGCTGGACCAGGTGATGTCAAATCCTTCCTCCTCCAGAGCTCAGTCCCATCAGCCCTTGAGTGTCCTTGGCATGGACTGGCTGTACCAGCTTCCTCCCCTCCTCTGTCCTTCCCCATCCCCAAGTGCCACTGCCATACTGTCTGAATCGCTGATTTCCTAGCAGTCAGATGCTGTCTCCTATTTCATCAGTTTGCTTGTACTTAACATAAGAAGAAAGAAAAATCCTTTCATTATCACATGCAGTTGGAAATCAGCTTCTTGCAGGAGATCTGTCCAAAGGAATTGGGAAAGAGAGAAACTGTGGTAACTGCTGAAAGAATTGCTTTTTTCACTACTTGCTATCAGGACGATGTCGTTAGAATTGTGAGCCCATGGACTCACGTTTCCAGTAATTCTGCTATTATTACTTCTAGAACTTAAGATCCTTTAACATTTCTTTTATTCAGCCCACAGTTCTGAGGATCTACCCTGGCCAGATATCTGCTTGAAGTGAGGCTCCTGCAGTGAATGTAAATAGAACTTTCAATCTGGGGAGCTTGTTCAGGACCCCTCCCCCTTTTTCCTCCCACCTTCACTTTCAGGAGTCTCTACTCAGAGACAAGCTCCTCAGTTCTCCACATGTGGCTGGCTGTCACCTTCTGGCCTGGCTCAGTGGACTCCTTCCTTCCAGGAGTCCCAGTCCAGGGGGTCAGTCTCCCTTCAGAATTTTCACCTTCCTTATAATCTAGTCTCTTTAAATCATCTTTTAATTACACAGGTAATACACGAATATCTGCTTGCTGTAAAAAGTTAAAATTCCACCAGGAGTTCCCTGGTGGTCAAGTGGTTAGGATCCCAGGCTTTCACTGCCACGGCCTGGGTTCAGTCCCTGGTTAGGGAACTGAGATCCCAAAAGCTGCACAGCGAGGCCAAAATAAATAAATAAATAAATTTTAAAAAAGAATAAATAAAATACCACAACTAGAGATTACCATACTAAATGAAGTAAATCAGAAGAAGAACAAATACCATATGATATCACTTATATGTTGAATCTAAAATAGGGCACAAACGAACCTATATATGAAACAGACTCAAGAGAATAGACTTGTCCTCCAAGGGGGAGGGCAGGTGGCAGAGGGGTGGACTGGGAGTTTGGGGTTAGTAGATGCAAACTATTACATATAGAATGGATAAACAACAAGGTCCTACTGTATAGCACAGGGAACTATATTCAATATCCTGGGATAAACCATAATGGAAAAGAATATAAAAAAGAATGTACGTATAACTGAGTCACTTTGCTGTACAGCAGAAATTAACACAACATTGTAAATCAAGTATATTTCAATAAAAAAGTGAAATTAAAAAAAATTTCAAACTATACAGAGTTATATAGTCCAGAGTGTCTCCAACTTCAGTAGAGATACAAATCCTCTTGGGGATCTTGTTAAAAGCAGGTGCTGACTCATTGAGTCACTGCATTAAAAATTTTTTTTTTTTGCGGTATGCGGGCCTCTCACTGTTGTGGCCTCTCCCGTTGCGGAGCACAGGCTCCGGACGCACAGGCTCAGTGGCCATGGCTCACGGGCCTAGCCGCTCCGCGGCATGTGGGATCTTCCCGGACAGGGGCATGAACCCGTGTCCCCTGCATCAGCAGGCGGACTCTCAACCACTGCGCCACCAGGGAAGCCCTAGTCACTGCATTTTTAAGGAGACTTTTTTGACTAAAGAGAAAGAGCAACAATTGATAATGTCCTTTAATCCCTTGCAATCCTGTTTCCTTTTTAGGGGGGTTGATAGACATCATTCCTTGCCTCTCTCTATGTACTTCTGTGCCATTTGATAGCCCTGACTTAATCCCACCCTTGGCCTGGGGCTGGGGATGCTCTCTCGGGTCCATTTCATAGCAGTGGGGTGCAGGGCCTTCTCTACAGCCCCCTGTATTGCTCCACAAACTATTGTTGCCAAGCTTAATGGGTCTTTGTTGAATTGAATTTAGTTCATGCAACAATCCAAACAACTTGGTCATTGTTTCAGTTGGTTGAGGATCCTCTGGCTCTGGATTTTTCCCCAACATGTGCAGGATGAGCCACCAAATCACTAATGAAATGGAGAACAGGGCAAAGCCAGAGCCCCACACAATTCTACTCAAGACCATTGGTCAACTGATCTCATCAGTTGACCTCATCATTAACTGATTAATCAGCATTCTACTTTCCCTGCAGTCATCCAACAGTTAAGAGTATATATAACACAGCCCCTATGGAGGTGATCCATTAACTAATGCTGCATGAGAAATTATTCCAAAACTTAATAGCTTAAAACAACACATTTAGTATCTCAGTTTCTGTGGGTTAAGATTTCAGGTGCAGGTTTGCTGCGTCCTCTGGCTCAGGGTCTCTCACAAGGCTGCAATCAAGGTGTTGGCCAGGGCTGCAGTTTGGGGAGGATTCACTTCCAAGCTCACTCACATGGTTCTTGCAGGATTTAGTTCCTCACTTTTTAATTTATTTGGCTTTGCCAGGTCTTAGTTGCGGCACGTGGGATCTTCATTGCCGCGTGCGGGATCTTTAGTGCAGCATACGGGCTCTTTGTTGTGGCATGAGGGATCTAGTTCCCTGACCAGGGATTGAACCTGGGCCCCCTGCATTGGGAGTGCAGAGTCTTAACCACTGCACAACCAGGGAAGTCTCAGTTCCTCATTGAAATGTTGCTCTGCGGGCTGCACTTCCTTGTTGGCTGTTGGCCAGAGGCTGCCTTCAGTCCCTTGCCACATGGGTTGCTTCATAGGGCAGCACACAACATGGTAGCTTCTTTCATTAGAAAAAGCAAGAAAAAATTTAAATCTCTAAAAATTGAATCAAAATGGAAAAAAAAGGACTCAATTCTGTATTGAGTTGTTGGCTGAACTACACAGAAAGAAATTATTTCAAATGACTTTAAAGCACAATTTGATTTTTCATCCCTAGTGCAACGTATCCTAAGGACAAAAAGAACGGCAGAAAAATCTTAAACAGTGTTTAATAATCACATCATTGGTAATACTGATATTTTTATTCTGAAACTATTATCTATATATTTAATGATAAAGCAAGTAAGTAGTGAATGTTGTGAAGTCCTTAGATTTTCAGGTTAAGATAAAAGAAGCTAAGTAAAAACTCTGTAACCTTAAAAATGAATGGAAATTAGTGTAAATCCATGATACATTTTTCTCTTAAAAAATTTATTTTCTGGGCTTCCCTGGTGGTGCAAGTGTTAAGAATCCACCTGCCAATGCAGGGGACACGGGTTCGAGCCCCGCTCTGGGAAGATCCCATATGCCGTGGAGCAACTAAGCCCGTGTGCCACAACTACTGAGCCTGCGCTCTAGAGCCCGCGAGCCACAACTCCTGAAGCCCGCGCACCTAGAGCCCGTGCTCTACAACAAGAGAAGCCACCGCACTGAGAAGCCCGTGCACTGCGACGAAGAGTAGACCCCGCTTGCCGCAACTAGAGAAAGCCCGCGTGCAGCAACGAAGACCCAACGGAGCCAAAAATAAATAAATAAATAAATAAATTTTAAAAAGATAAAAGACACTATACACAGTAAAGAAAGAAAAGGTACACAAGCTTCAAGTGCTTTTTTGTTTTTTGTTTTTTTTTTTGCGGTACGTGGGCCTCTCACTGTTGTGGCCTCTCCCGTTGCGGGGCACAGGCTCCGGACACGCAGGCTCAGTGGCCATGGCTCACGGGCCTAGCCACTCCGCAGCCTGTAGGATCTTCCCGGACCCGGGCACGAACCTGTATCCCCTGCATCAGGCAGGCGGACCCTCAACCACTGCGTCACCAGGGAAGCCCTCAAGTGTTGTTTTGATGTTGGGATTCGTCTTGGCAGTCTCAGGTGATGATGATTCTTGATTCTTCAGGATGATCTATTGCAGCTCACAGACCTGGATGGAAGTTTCCTCAGGTCAAGGAGAACCGTTTTTTTTTTTGTTGTTGCTGGGGGAGGCAGAAACGTAGGCAATGCTGGGCACTGAGATTTAGAAGAGTAGCTATACGTTTTCTTGGTTTTTGTAGGATCCCTCTGGGGTGGCTTCCTGCAGGAGACGGAATTTCCAGAGTTAGGAAATAGGGTTTCCAGAGTTAATCCTACCGTTCCTGCGCACGGGCTTTCTCTAGTTGCGCTGAGAGGGGGCTACTCTTCGTTGCAGTGTGCGGGCTTCTCAGTGCGGTGGCTTCTCTTGTTGCGGAGCACGGGCTCTAGGTGTGTGGGCTTCACTAGTTGTGGCTCGCGGACTCTAGAGCGCAGGCTCAGTAGTTGTGGCGCACAGGCTGAGTTGCTCCACGACATGTGGCATCTTCCCGGACCAGGCATCGAACCTGTGTGCCCTGCATTGGCAGGTGGATTCCTAACCACTGTGCCACCAGGGAAGTCCCAGGGAGCTAGTTTTGAGTGAGCATGGCAATTCTATTCAATAAGCAAGAGAGAAGCTCATATTTCTTGTTCAGCCTGCTACTAGCAGTCATTACAGGAAAGATGAAGAACATAAGGGGCATTACAGTCTCTCAGGGGAGGCACTTATGAAATAATTTGCTAGCAAGATAAACCCACAATCCCGTTCAACTTGACAGAATGAGGGAGTGCCTTGGGGATACAGAGCTACGGGTCATTCCAGGCACGGGCAACCTATGGGAGAAGAGACGCTTGGATGGACCTTTGGTCAGTATCTCAGGGCTGGAGGTGACCATGTTCTCACCCGCAAAAAGAAGGTGATAAAATGATTTAAAAAACAAAAAAACAATGATTTTTAAAAAAACCAATCAGACCAAATCCCCAACAACCCAGGCCCTGAGGCGGCCACCAAATCCTTCTATGTCCTCCACTGCACCACAAAGAAAGGGGGTCCAGACTCTCCTTCCAAGAGCCAACCCTACTTCCTGGCTCCCACTACAGGAGGGTGGCAAAGGATTTATAACCCACCTCTTTCTTCCAGTTGCCATGGAGACCAACCCCAGTCCTTTCATTAGTTCTCGTACTGGGAACATCTGTCTAACGCAGAAGGAATGAAGGGGGCTTAGCCTAAACACGCCAGTGGCAGTGCTGGGGAAGGGGGTGGCGGTCAAACAGAGCGCGGAGGACTGGTGGCCTTGACGGCAGTAGTGGAATCAGGTCGAGGGACAAAGGCTAAATTCAGCCGCGGTTCAAGCCCTTCTGTTTGCCAACGGCTGGCGACCAGACCCTGCGGCACACCGCTGGGCTGGAGAAGGGCGCAAGCCGGGAGACGACGAGACGCAGCAGCACGGCGGGGCTCGGGGGCGCGAGGCGGCTGCCGGGAGAGTTCTGGGGCGCGGAGCGCCTACCTGTGCACCCCGGTGTAAAGGGGCGCAGACCCCTCCACCAACGCGTCTATTGGGCGGCGCCGCCATCACTCTGTGCTCAGCAACACCGCCTTCTCCTCTGCCCAGCCCGGATCCCCTCCCCTGCCGTCCTCCGCCCCGCCCCGAGCCTTTCATTGGGCGGAGGCGCGGTCGATCCGCCTCGAATCAGGCAGCCGATTGGACAAGAGGCCTTCGGGCCGCCCCCAGCTTGTTTGGATTGGCTTGCTGCGTGTTGGCGCAACGGAAGAGGCGGCCTGCCGAGGGTGTTCTTCTGCTCTGGCTGGATTGCCGCGGAGGAGGCGACGAGGGCACTGGCGTTGGGGGCTGGCTCGGTCGGCAGCGGTTCCTATTGCGGATGGGAGCGGGCCGGCTTGGCGCGCCCATGGAGCGCCACTGGGGGGTCTCCGCCTCGTCGGTCCGGGAGCCGGCGCCCGGCGGCCCCGATGGGCGGCGGCGGGAGCCACTGCGGCGCCGGGCGAACAGCGCGTCGGCTCCCGCCGTCGGGGCCTCGGCTTCGGCGGAGGGCGTAAGGCGGGACCGGCCCGGCTCTTACAGCGGCGCTACGTCGGCCTCCCGTCAGCGCGTCGAAAGCCTCAGGAAGAAGCGGCCGCGTAAGTGCCCGGCGGGGCGCCCTCGCGTTTCGCCCTGCCCCCTTCCGGCCCGGTCGCCGTTTTTCCCGCGCGGAGACAGTGCCCCCGCCCGGTGGTCCCAGGTTGGTGCTGGGCTGACATCTGGTTGGAGGCCTCGGGTCCCCCAACGCCGGAGGCTGCGTGTTCGGCCCCATCCGGCCTCGCGCGTCTGCTTCTCGGTTGTCCGAGTGTAGCGTCCGTACCCAGGACCTTTTCTCCCTCCCGGTTCTTAGTTCCTTGTGCATTCTTCGGCCGAGAATCGCATTATTTTTTTCCTCGGGAAGACTTCTTTTGACCCATTTTCACCACCTCCCCTCCCCCCTCAAGTCGTTTGAATCCCCAGTGTCTGTTTTCCGTGGATTTCCAGAGAGCTGCAAGACGTTACATCCTTTTTACCTGGAGATTTTGGGCTCAAGGAAAATGGTTGAGTTGCTGCAAGCCTAAAACTGGATTCCGTGTTGTGTATACTAAGCTTTGTCTGCTTTTCTTCCCATGAGAATTCGGGTCTTGTCTCACCCAGATTATCGCCTCTATTTTCTTTCCATCTCTTTGCTGATACTCACGATTCAGTACTGTAGCACTCTGGGCATTAAGCCTTTCTCTTTTGAGGGAAAACGACTTCTCGCCTTGGCGGTTGCACATGCTCTTCCCAGAGAATCGGTTTTATTATCAGGTTTTATTTTCTGCATTGTGATCTAGTCCAGATATTTTCTTCTCTTTACAGGTCTTCAGTTTGGGTCCTCCTTCAAACAGCCATTGCAACTCTTGAAAGTATCCACTGTCTTGATACTCTAATATGAGTTTTACGATATAATAACATTTTACATGTGGCTATATATATTTTTTCTTGTCGTTGCCAGATTCCTATTTCAGGAAATCAGCTTGTTTTAAATGTAGATTATGGGAGTGAGAAAGTGGCAGGATGAGTGTGAGGTCGTGTTTTTAAAAATTATTATTATTTTTTACTTTATTTTTTTATACAGCAGGTCCTTATTGGTCATCAGTTTTATACACATCAGTGTATACATGTCAATCCCAATCGGCCAATTCATCACAACCCCCCACCCCACCCCCCCGGATGTGAGGTCTTTATTGGATAGTCTTGGACGTCAGCCCAACAACCCAGTTGCTTTAGTTTTATATGATTTGGATGATTAAATATTAAAAACACCCCTATTTTGCTGTGAAAAGTTTGAGAGTTTTAATTCTTTTGTCTTTTCCTATGTTCTTGAAAGAGAATTGGAAAAGAGATGATCTGCTCTCAACGTATACCGTTTTTAGAGCCTAGTTCCTGTTTTGAGAAGCACTTGATTTTTAAGCAATGCAAAACATTAGTTCCTTCGTGGTTTTGTACTGCCTCATTAGAGATGGATGTAAATTCCAGAGATTCAGCAAAAAGAATTACAGCCATGTAGCCAGCTCTTTGTGACCACTGGCCATGAGGATTCTGAGTATTGTAATTTCGGTGTTTGCCACCAGTCAGGCACTCTTAAAATTTTTTTTTCATGTACTCTTCTAAGAGCTTTAATAAACTCATTAGTCCTTATAAAAGTCATGAAAAGCTATCTCTTAGATAATGAGAACTAAAGAAATAAATAAGGTATTGTTTTCTTTCCATTTGTTCTTTCTGTACTGTCCAGGGGTATACCTGTTGGAGAGGCAGTGTATTGATTGTGTATTGACCAAAGAATATACTTTGGTCTTAACTTTGAGGGAATTCAATAAAGATTTAATCTTTGTATTTTTTATTAGGAGAGTTGAGTTGGTGCCACCTTTCTTTTGTTAGAAAACCTCATTCTGATATCATTACACTACTTATCTTAAGGTAGGAGACTAGTTGTCATCGGAAACTAGAAGGAGCTGTTCAGTTTATCTTAGGAATTGTGGGCCCTGATTATAGTCATGTTCTGCCACACATGTTCCCTAGAGCAGTGTGATTCCCAAACCTGTCCCCACCTCAGACTTAACACATCATAGTCATTAGGGATGAGGCTAGGCATGTGTGTCTTAAGAAGTTCTTCAAAAGTTTTAGATTAGCTGGAGTATGTCTCATAGGTCTGAGAGAAATACCAAATAAAGATTGGTTTAAAATGATGGTAACGATGATGCTTACGTGTTCATGTTAGACACTGTGCCAAATACTTCATAAACATTTAAGTCTTGCAGTTATCCTCTGAGGTGGGTGTTTGTTATACCCAGCTTCCAGATTAGGCAACAGGCTCAGTGAAATTTTCTCTTTCTCCAAGGGCATATAGTGAGTTAGTAATGGAACTGTGTTTTGATTCTAGGTGTCTGACTTCAGACCCGGTGTTTCTTGACTTTCCACATCTTGGAAGGTACATGTGATGTAGTTCAGAGTAGTGGTTCTCACATGGAATCACTCAGAAGCTTAAAAAAAGAAAACCCTCAGATCTGCAGAGGGGTCTAAAATGTGTTTTAATTTTTAAAATTTTATTGAGGCATTATTACATACAGTAAAATGTACAGTTTTTACAAACGTAACAAGAGAACATTACATGCATGTAACATGTAACAAGAGAACATACATTTTAATCTAGGGCCCCAGATGTGCAGGAGGTGTGGGAACTCTGGGATCACAGTGCTTCATGGCAGTGCCGGGGGATGAGCTGGATCTTTGAAGGTGACTCCCAAGCATATTTTAGCACTCCAGGGAAAGCTTGGGGACATGCTGATTTTGGACTCATGCCAATCATGGAATTTCCTTAACCTCCATTAGTCTAGAAAATAAAGCTTTTGTTTGTAGCTTGATAATACTAATCTAGAAAATAGTTAGCTTTTCCTTGGTATTTGGGGCAGCATCAGTGTTGCCAGAATGGAACTGGTGCTGGGAGGTTGCCTTTTATCAGGTGCAGTGTTTCATCTTCAGTTAGGGAATTAGGAAGGGCTGCCCACTGGGAGCTCAAGAAAAAAGTTAGATTTCTATTGCTTTGTAGCCCATTTTTGAGGGACAGAATAGGAGAGGGTGCTTTTTAACCTATTGTTTTATCAACTTTAAACCTAAATGAAATAAAAGTAAACACGGCTCCTCTTCTTTGATGAATAATGAATATAAAGCATTAAGCATAACCTAAAAATAATATTATGCAGCTTGTAAAATTAAGTATGTTATTTTAGGGGCTCATGTATGAATTGTGCATTTAGATAGTATGACTGTTGAGTGTTGGCATCACTGCCCTCTGTATATCTGAGGAGACCATTAGCAAGGGGGATGTATGGTATTAAAAATATTTTGCTTAAACACATGTTGAAAGGAGAGATAAGGACCAAGATAATAGCCTGTAGGTTGTTTGAGAATACCTTATCAGGCAGTCATATAGCAGAATAGCTATTTTGTCTGGTTATTTAAAAGAGCAGTGAGGTTCCTTGGGCTTAAATTTATAACCTTGGGAGCGCTTTTCAGGTTCATAATTTGTGGTATCTTTATCTTCAGGCACTGTTCTTTCTCAGTTAATATTCTTTTTCAATTTTTGTCAGCAAGGTGGACTAGGATATGAAAACCCTTTATAATGGCTTAAAGTTTGCTTTCTGAATGTGAAAGCTATTTTGCAGTTTTTAGTAGCGTATTAAGTTTTGTATGTTTATATTTCTTTTCTTAAAAAATAAATTTTATTTATTTATTTATGGCTGTGTTCAGTCTTTGTTGCTGTGCGCAGGCTTTCTCTAGTTGCGGCGAGTGGGGGCTACTCTTTCGTTGCGGTGCGTGGGATTCTCACTGTGGTGGCTTCTCTTGTTGCGGAACATGGGCATTAGGCGTGCAGGCTTCAGTAGTTGCAGCACGTGGGCTCAGTAGTTGTAGCGCATGGGCTTAGTTGCTCTGTGGCATGTGGGATCTTCCAGGACCAGGGCTCACACCTGTGTCCCCTGCATTGGCAGGCGGATCCTTAACCACTGCTCCACCAGGGAAGCCCTCTTTGTATTTCTTGGATCTAAAATTTATTATTGAGTCTGCTGGTTTTATAGTAGGTAGTATTTTATAAGTATCTGGTCCCTGAGTTAAACTATTTTGGGAATATTTATTGAGGTCCGTCTTTTAAAAAGTATTTATTTATTTATTTGGCTGCACTGGGTCTTAGTTGCAGCACGCGGGATCTTTGGTGTCACGTGCGAGCAGGATCTTTTTAGTTGCGGCATGCGGACTTTTTAGTTGTGGCACGTGGGATCTAGTTCCCTGAGCAGGGATTGAGCCCGGACCCTCTGCACTGGGAGCTCAGAGTCTTAACCACTGGATCACCAGGGAAGTCCCGAGGTCTGTCTTTTAATATGAGGCCAAAGATCGCTGCCTAGACCAGTCTAGGGATTTGAGTTTGCAGTATTTTAACCACATGTGGTCTGGTGTAAAGATATTCATAATGTTGGAAAATTGAGTACACTTTTATAAACCATATATTTCTCATTGGAAAGCATTTCAGTTGTTGAGACCTATTATGAGACAGTGTGCTATTGATGATTTTACATAAATCTGTGAGGGAAAGTTTAAATTCTTTCTAGAAATGTGTCCTAAGTCAAGTGTACATTGTCTAGGTGGAGTACCTTAGAGGAAATATATCAGGAAATATGCTGAAGGCTGAAAACAGACTAAAATATCTGAAAATTAATGGAAAGACTCACTAATCAGAAGTGATAAAATAGGCCTTCTATTAGTGAGATAGGAATGTGAGGGCATAGCAAAAGTTCCTTGACTTTCCATGACTTTTCCTGCCAGAAACACATAGTGTTTTTTTTTTTTTTTTTAATTTATTTATTTTTGGCTGCATTGGGTCTTTGTTGCTGTGCGCAGGCTTTCTCTAGTTGCGGCGAGCGGGGGCTACTCTTCGTTGTGGTGCACGGGCTTCTCATTGCGGTGGTTTCTTTTGTTGCTGAGCACGGGCTTCAGTAGTTGTGGCACGCGGGGTAAGAGCGCAGGCTCAGTAGTTGTGGTGCACAGGCTTAGTTGCTCCGCGGCATGTGGGCTTCCCGAACCAGGGTTCGAACCTGTGTCCCCTGTATTGGTGGGCGGATTCTTAACACTGCGCCACCAGGGAAGTGCCACACATAGTATTTTGAATAAGAATTGGAAGGCTTATTCTAGTAGTCATCATGTCATAGTATATGGGGCAGTCTGTCAGTTATTGATAGGAATCTAAACCCCCTTTGATAGGCTGAATGTTTAGAAATAACAGAATTGTATGGCCTGAGATATTATCAGAGAGCATGCATCTAATGGACCTCCCGTGTCTTTCATTATCTCTCAGATCTTGGATATGTAAATGTTTGATTAACGAAAAAATCCAGAAGCTACTAAAGGATATAATAAGGCTATTTACTCTTTCAGCCTTAGGCTCCTTATTTTTCCTTATATATTGTTGGTCCTCTTTATTTAAGGTATGTAAATTTTATTAAACTACTTTTACTTAAAAGAAAATTTAACCCAAGAATATGTGTTTTGTGCTGTTAAGTTTGTATAGATACTGGTTAAGATACTTTTATTTTTATTTATTTTATTTTTTTTGCGGTACGCGGGCCTCTCACTGTTGTGGCCTCTCCCGTTGCGGAGCACAGGCTCCGGACGCGCAGGCTCAGCAGCCATGGCTCACGGGCCCAGCCGCTCCGCGGCATGTGGGATCTTCCTGGACCGGGGCACGAACCCGTGTCCCCTGCATCAGCAGGCGGACTCTCAACCACTGCGCCACCAGGGAAGCCCAAAAGATACTTTTAAAAGGACTTAGGAAATCTGAGTTTGAGTCCCACTTCTGCCTTTCCTTGACTGTGACCTTGGGCTCTTTTGCACTTAAGTTTCTCTTTAATTCTTTTTTTTTTTTCTTTTTGCGGTATGCGGGCCTCTCACTGTTGTGGCCTCTCCCGTTGCGGAGCACAGGCTCCAGACGTGCAGGCTTAGCGGCCATGGCTCACGGGTCCAGCCGCTCCGCGGCATGTGGGATCTTCCCAGACCGGGGCACGAACCCGTGTCCCCTGCATCGGCAGGCGGACTCTCAACCACTGCGCCACCAGGGAAGCCCTCTTTCATTCTTTTTTTTTAAAAAAATATTTATTTGGCTGTGCCAGGTCTTAGTTGTGGCATGCGGGATCTTTTTTTTTTTAGTTGTGGCTTGTGGGATCTTTAGTTGCGGCATGCAAACTCTTAGTTGCGGCATGTGGGATCTAATTCCCTGACCAGGGATCGAACCTGGGCCCCCGGCATTGGGAATGCGGAGCCTTAGTCCCTGGACCACCAGGGAAGTCCCTGCACTTCAGTTTCTTAATCTGTAAAGTGGGGTGATTACCGTGCATGGTTATTGTAAACATTAAATAAACTCATGCAGTAAAGTGCTTGGCTGTTAATAGATGCACATTTAAAACATAATAGCCATAAACTAATGTTTCAACTTTTTAATCTATGGAAAGGGGAGTAAGGCTTAATTTGTTTTAAGCATTACAGTCTTCCATTGGTCTTAGATATGTCCAAAACTTCAGATTCCAATCCTGTTGATTAGATATATTTGTTGGTAGAGTGCTGTGTCTCTTCTTTGCTCTCCACAAAGTTGGCATCATCTTAAAGTTGATGGTTAAAAGAATGGCGCTGTTAGTAGGAAAATAGGAATTGAATCTCCTTACTTCAGTTATATCCAGCACTGTTGATTTCATTAGTGAAGAAACTTTTTATTCTTCCAGTCGGGGCCAGACTTCATGACTCACGCCAGGTTGAGTTAGTCCCTCATCACTGGAAATGGAATTTCTGTTGGTGTTTAAAAAAAAAAAAAAAAAAATCAGGGCTCTCTTTCTGACTGAGGTGGAATAGCTGTTGGGGAGTCAGCCACAGTGTTCTTTTTAGAATTGCATTGACATTGTTAGATTAATTTGGGGGAGAATTGACACTTTAATAGTATTTAGTTTTCCTTCCTGGAACATGATATATCTTCCCACTATTATGTCTTTCAGTACACCATTTTAATAGCAATCATGGATATTTAGTATTAGATTTATTTATAAATATTTTATGGTTTTTGTTATGCATGACATTTTTTTCACGTCATTTTCTTGCTGGATTTTGCTTATAACATAGGAAAAGCTATTGGTATTTGTATTCTTTTTTGGTGTGTCCAGTTATTAAAAAAGATTTTTTAATTTTGTTGGCTTAATTCTCTTAATTTTTATTTTTTGGAGTGTATTGAGATAATCATGGTTTTTCTCCTTCAGTGAACTAATGTAAGCAAACCTCCTTAATTGGAATTTTAATGTGAAAACCATCCTTGCGTTCCAAAGAATCCCTGTTGGCCATGGTGTATTATTTTTATTGCACAATTGGATTCTGTTGTTTAATAATTTAATATTTTTGCATTTGTTTTGTGAGACACTTCTTTTCTACTTTTGATATGAAATTAGCATGACTTGGGAATCTTTCTAGATTTTTTTGTGCCCTAGAAGCTCTTAATGGTTTGCCTGGAAACCATTAGGGCCTGGTGCTTTTTTGTTGTTGTTTGGGTTGTAGGTCTTTGACCTCTTTTTAAAAATTTTCAGTGCTTTTGATTTGTGTTTTTTACCTCATTTTGAGCCACTTTTTTATTTTCTAGCTAATCCTCTGTTTAGTGTACATTTTAAATTCACTGTTACAAAGTTGTAATTTGGCTTATTTGTAGTTTCTGGTCATGTACGTTCATCTTCTTTGATCTTTTTTTTTTGAGAAAAGTTACATCTTTCTTTTTCTTAGATACACTTACCAGAAATTTGTCTGTTTTAATGGCTTTTTCAAAGCTTGATTTTACTGATCAGCTTTTGGCTTTGTTCATGATGATGTTTTTCTAATTTCATTTACATCTTGCTTTCATCTTTAATAACTTCCTTCTGCTTATTTTGGGTCTGCTTTATTTTTCTAGCATTTCAAATTGTATGTGACGTTCCCTTTTATTCAGGCTTCCTTCTTTTTGAATACATTTGATAAACATTTAAGGCTAGAAGTTTCCCTTTGAGTCCCACCTTGGGTAGACATCCTATTCCTTTTGCTATATAGTGTTCTCATTGTCATTCATTAAAAAATAAATTGTTTTGATCTCATCTTCAGTTTCAGAGTTAATAGAAATGAGTTTGAAGATTTCCAGGTGGATAGACTTATTTCCTTGTGTCTGTTGGATTAATTTCTTATTTTGAGGTATTGTGGAAAGTGAATGTGGTTTGGTTTTGTTCTTTGGAATTTGAGGTTCTGCTGATATGTAGATTTGTCAGTTTCTCCTTGTTTTTAATATTTTTTGAAGCATATATCAGGATCATATCAATTATAGTTTTATATGCACATGACATAATTTTTTTGTCCTCTTATAATGCTTTTTGTTTGTTTGAATTCTTTTCAGTCTGCTAGTATTGTATTTGCTTTCTGTTAACATTTGCTTAATAAAGTGGAGTAACATTGTCCAGGCATTTGTTTTGCTTACCCAAATTCAACTATATAAATGTGGCAAAGCATGGTGACAGTGACTACTCACCGATTTAGTCAGTGAATATATATTGGTATGGCCAAAAAGTTTGTTCGGGTTTTTGTAAGATGTTACAGAAACCTGAATGAACTTTTTGGCCAACCCAGTAATTGTGATCGAGCTTAGGGATGGTAGATCACTGTTTGGAGGGGCACCTCTTATAATGTGAGCCCTTGATAAATGCAGTATTGGTCTTGAAACATAAGGCTTGACTTTTACTATATCATGTTTCCTAAATGTAAGTCAACCGTTTTGTCAGTCTCCAGTGAGGTGCTTAAGATTTTGATTTATTCATTTTTGACTGAATGCCGTTTTCATCTTAAAGAATCCAACTCCTCTTTATGATGGGACTCTATTGTGGGTGTTTTACCGTTTATTTACCTTCAGTCTACTTGTATTATCTTGTTTTAGATGTATCTTTTTATATAAGCATATAGCTGAATTTTCCCTTCAGTCTGGAAGAAAAATTTGATTACTGATATGTTTGCATTCATTCCTGTCATTTTTTGTTTTGTATTTACTATACTTTTTTTCCTCTTTGTTTTTGTTTTTCTGTTTTCCAGTACGCGGGCCTGTCACTCCTGTGGCCTCTCCCGTTGCGGAGCACAGGCTCCGGACGCGCAGGCTTAGCAGCCATGGCTCACTGGCCCAGCCGCTCCGCGGCATGTGGGATCTTCCCAGACCGGGGCACGAACCCGTGTCCCCTGCATCGGCAGGCGGACTCTCAACCACTGCGCCACCAGGGAAGCCCTCCTCTTTGTTTTTGAACTGATTTTTTCCCCCTAGTTGTTTGAAGGTCATATGTTCATTTTCTCTTTTTTTGGAGTTGCCTGTAAATTTTTTTTTTTTAATTTATTTATTTAAATTTATTTTTGGCTGTGCTGGGTCTTTGTAGCTGCACGGGCTTTCTCTAGTGGCAGCGAGCGGGGGCTACTCTTCATTGTGGTGTGCGGCCTTCTCATTGTGGTGACTTCTTTTGTTGCACAGCATGTGCTCTAGGCACGTGGGCTTCAGTAGTTGTGGCACACGGGCTCAGTAGTTGTGGCTCGCGGGCTCTAGACCACAGGCTCAGTAGTTGTGGCAAACGGGCTTAGTTGCTCCGCAGCATGTGGGATCTTCCTGGACCAGGGCTCGAACCCGTGTCCCCTGCATTGGCAGGTGGATTCTTAACTACCGCGCCACCAGGGAACCCCAACCTGTAAATTTTTAACGCATTTAAACCATCACTTCTTTATTCTTGTTTAGAAATAATCAGAATCTTTATCTTCCGTTCCCCAACGAGACAGAGCTGCTGCTTGCTTTGACTTCCCTCTCCTTTCTCTTCCCTCTTCGACTTCCTATGTTGAAATCATGTAAGTAATTTAGTTGCAGATTGCTTATTTTCCTAAAAGTCAGCGTGTATTGCTTCCTGTGCTTATCATTGTTTATATAGCTCATATCTTCTTGGGTGCTTTAAAAAATTATATTGGAGTGCATCTACTAATTATTTCAGAGAAGGTCTTTGAATAGTAAATGTTGAGCTCTTTCATGTGTAGAAATGTCTTTCTCTTGCACTCCCATTTGAAAGCTGATTTGGCTGGATACGAGTTTCAAATTGTTTTCCTCATAACTTTGCCAGTGCGCTATTGTCTTCTAGCATCTGTGTTACTGATGAAAAGTCTAATTTTACCTTTATGTGATTTATGTATCTTTGTAGGAATTCACTTTTTTCCTTTGGGAGTTTTCAGGGATTTCCTGAAATTTCAATAGGATGTGACTATACATCTCCCCTTTCTACACTTATTAATTTTATTTCAAGCAGCCAATTATTCCTGTCTTCCCCTATCTCCCCCAGAAAATTTCTAGAACTCATATAACACAGATGTTGGACTTTCTGGTTCTGTGTTCTATATATCTACCTTTCTTTCATACTCAAGAGGCATTTTGGGAGAGTTTCTTAGTTTTGTTTTCCATTTGTTTTTTCTGTGCCCATTTTGTTATTAAATGTATCTGTGGAGCTTTATTTTGGAAATAAATATTTCTCCTTTTTTTCTATTATAAAAGTGTCTTTATTGGATACAATTTACATACAATAAAATATATCCATTTAAAGTGTATAGTTCCATACATTTTGACAGAGATATACACCCATGAAGCTGCCCTCTTGCCCCCAACAATTAAGATTCGGGTTATTACAGAAAGTTTTCTCCTGCCCCTGTATAGTCCTTCCCTCTCTCACTCCCCCAGCCAGTGATCTGCTATCAGATACAGAAATGATTAGCTTGCATTTTCTAGAGTTTCATATAATGGACTCATATAGTATGTAGCCTTTTGTGCCAAGCTTTTTTCACTCAGCCTGTTTTTGAGAGTCACCTATGTTAAGTATATTGGTGTGTTCCCCCCCCCTGCGCCCCACCCCCTGCCCCGCTCTTTTTGGTTTTGAAAGCTTGTCCCACAACCCCCAACTAGGAAATTAACATTGATACAGTTCACAGATCTTGTTTAGATTTAACCAGTTTTACATAAACTCTTGTATGTGTGTATTTAGTTCTATATAATTTTGTCACATGTGTAGATTCTTAACAGCCACAACCACAGCTGGCAATCATTTCTTAATTTCTAATTTTTCTTTATGGTAACTTATTCATTTTTAAAATTAATTTTTTTATTGAAGTATAGTTGATTTACAATAGCTTATTCATTTTACATGGATGAAATCTCATTTTACCTTGGAGGATATTTATGATTCTTTTAAAGCCTCCTCTTTGTTCCTGCAACTCTTTCCTTAGATGTTAACTTCTTGGTTTTGTGGTGTTGATTTTTCCCTTTTGGTGATTCTGGTTTATAAAGTGATCATCTCTGGTTTAAGGATTGCTATTCTCCTGTCAGTGGGTGCAGTGTCTGTTTACCAGTCTGTCAGGATGGATTGTAGGGGAGAGATGGGAAATACGGCCAGATGTGGGGGCTCCCCACTTCTGGGTAACAGCAGCTACGTGGATGTGTACTTATGCTTGGGCTCAAGTGCCTGTGCCCAGTGAAGACTTTGCCTCTTTGGGGGAGGGGGAGGGGAGTGTCTGGCCTGTCCAGTTGTGCCAAGTGTATTTCCCCACCATATCACTATGACTGCACCAGAGCCTGCTTCTGTTTCCCCATGGCAGCTACCCCATCGACAGCTTGGATGGAGCACCCATCTGCTCCCCGCACCTTCATAGCTGCTCCCAATTTTTATAGCATTTCTCTTTTCAGGGTTCTGGACAGTTATTGCCTCTATCAACTTCATTCTGCTGATGGTATCACTTCTTGTTTCTCAGAATTATTTTAGGAAATCAGTAAGTTTATATCTTTAGTCATTTCTAGGATTTAAGGTGGGAGGAGAAGGCATGTATGGCTAATGCAGTTTATCTTGTTGATCCAGTCTCCTTAAGCCATTTTTTGGGATGGATTTTTTTTTTTTTTTTTAGCTCCTCCGCATAGTATGCGGGATCCTAGTTCCCCTACCAGGGATCAAATCTGCGTCCCCTGCATTGGAAGCGCAGGAGTCTTAACCACTGGACTGCCAGGGAAGTCCTGGGATGGATTTTTTGGGATGGATTTTTGGGGAATGGGTATTAACTTTGAAACACCTGTTCCACTGATGGCCATTGAAACATGATGGATTGGTTGATACCAGGGTTTGAGAGAAATTGACCACTGGAGCTTATATGTTACATAGGGTTGGGAATTTCCTCTAGCCCTAGTTTGAGTACTAAACCAAAGCTCTGAAAAGTCTCAACATTTCTGTAAGGCAAGGGCAAGGATGAAGATGTTCATTCTCAATCTTTTTTTTCAGAGTTGAGGTTAATGAGTAGTCATTTTGCTGTTTTTTAATATTTCTCAGTGCAGTTTGGGCTTGTCTAAGAGGATTGTGTTGGCTTAACGTTGTAATATTTTTCTTCTTGATCTTTGTAATTCTTTTTTTAAGATTTGTTTCCAGATTAGACAGAATCATATTTCTTCTCCCAAAACCCTTTTTGTGTATATAGTTCTTGGAAACCTCAAGGTATGAAATAAATTGTTAATCTAATAAGTGTAAATTTAGTTTTCAGAAAAAAAGCTGTTCTGACTTTTTTTTCCTTCCCCATTTAGTTTTTCCTTGGTTTGGCTTGGATATTGGTGGGACCCTGGTCAAGCTGGTTTATTTTGAACCCAAAGACATCACTGCTGAAGAAGAAGAGGAAGAAGTGGAAAGTCTTAAAAGCATTCGAAAGTACCTGACCTCCAATGTGGCTTATGGGTCCACGGGTATTCGGGACGTGCACCTGGAGCTGAAGGATCTGACTCTGTGTGGACGCAAAGGCAATCTGCACTTTATACGCTTTCCCACTCATGACATGCCTGCTTTTATTCAAATGGGCAGAGATAAAAACTTCTCGAGTCTCCACACTGTCTTTTGTGCCACTGGAGGTGGAGCGTACAAATTTGAGCAGGATTTTCTCACAGTATGCATTTTTTAGCTTATATACAATTTATGGTAATCTGATTGTTAAAAATAATACCAATAGCAAGTGGTGGAATCATTTCCATCTCTAATGGAACTTGAATTTTCTTGAGTCAAGTTAAGATTAAATATCAATTAGTGATAGGAGTTGCCATCTAGAGATTGTTGTATAGTTTACTTTTTGCCCAATTCAGATGAGTTGATGAGAATCAGAAGCACTAACAGCATAGCATTTTGTTGTTCTTTTAGTATGAAAAAATAGTAAAGCTGTAATAAGCACAGGAAGGAACTACCAGTGAGGAACAATATCATTGTCTTGAACAATGTGATTGAAAAATAATTTAAAAAATTAATGTCATTTCATGTTATAAAATTGTTTCCAACGTTATCTACCACATAATTTTTCTTATCCCCCTCATTTGTTTCTTGGCAATTTTACTATTTAGAAATATGAGGAACTCTGGTCCAAAGCAGTGTTTTTCAGGCCTCAGGGTTAGTCAGAGATGGTTGACAGCAGAGTCTGCTCTCCCCAAATGCCTTTTGATGTGTCCTGAGCTGCACACTTGTTAACAGGAGTCTGGATAGTAGGTGGAGTGCCAGTGGGCCCTTGATTTTGTTTTCATTCAGTGAACACTGTGTGTAAGGCCTTGAGGCTAGGTCATTTGAGGGTGGATGTGGGGGTAGATGGGAGAATTGATAGGCGAATTGGTCAAGGCTCTGACCTTCAGAGTGCAGTGTAGATTTAAAATATCTTCAGTGACCATGTTTTTAATGCCACCAATGAGAATGTTATTACAGAGATTCTGCCTTTGCCTATGTTGTTTTTCATTTTCTCCCTGCCCCCAGCCTTGCGTGTCATTGTATGATTTGTGACTTTGTCTTTCTTTGTCCTCTATCTTCTTTCTCCCATAACTGACCATAACCATAATATAGAATTGACATGAATTTTAAAACTGGTTTTGCATTCTTTGCTTGAATTTTCCTTGGTTGTTGGTTTACAGTGGTTTCTTTCCTACCTGTGAGTAAACGGGAAGGTAGGAGGAGAGGAGGTCCCCCTCCTTTGCGGTCACAGTGGACTCTGGATTATAACTGATAGGTAGAGGAGAAAACCTCTCGATTTCTGGGACCCTGTAGAGATGCCTTTGGAACATGTTTGAATACCATTTGGCCTGTTACCGGAGGTTGTGTGCTGTGTGCTAATCCAAGGAGAGGTGCAGAGTAGATTTTAGACTTTAGGGATTGGCTCTTAGGCTGTTGGGATTTCTCATCTGTATGCACCAGCGCTGTCCTTGAAAACTGTGGGAAAATGAAATGCCTAACAAATCCTGTTTGTGCAACTGGAGTAACTATTATCTAATAAACCACAGTGAAGTATTTTTAAAAATATGGAGTTTACCCTGTTTCTTTTTTAATGTGAATCAGATTTCCTCACATTGTATTGAGTTTGCTTGTGGGTGCAACACATACATTATGAGTAACTTGAGTTAGTGAAATAACTTACGTATTTGGTCATCTGTCAATTAGGCTGGGATTCATTAGGATTAATAGCACAGCAGGGTACTTCAGGTAACATGAATTATGGGAAAGATAAAAGGAGGTATTGGTTTGACATACAATGGCAGAAAACTACTTTTATTCCAGTAGGCTACCAGTGTAAAATGATTTTGCTTTGACATGAAAATGCTGGCACTTGAGATTCAAGTGTCAGGAAATCAGAATTGAATTCATTGTGGCAGGGAGGGCATGGGCAGATAAAATAAGGACAGTGATGAACGTTTTCAAGGGCTTGGGTTTCCTCAGAGGAGTAATTTAATATTCGTAATTAGGGATTACTTAAGGATTAAGATGAAGTTACCTATTAACTTCCATCTCCTTTGGATCAAAGTAAATTGAGTATAATGTAATCAAATGAGAGTTGAATTAAAGGGGGAGGACTTGCAGGGCTAAACTTGGTTTTAAACAGAAATAGGTGCTTTAGGGGTTTGAGGCATCTTTGTATTTGTCACATATATTGAGTAGGTAGATAATGCTGGTAGCATTCAAATGGGTTAGAAGTTCATAGAGTAAAAAGTGAAAGTTGTTTTATATCATCTCTGCAAAGTTACCACAGTTAAAAGTTCATGTATCTTTTTAGTTTTTCTGTGCATGACTGTGTATGACACATACACGTGCATATAAATATGGTTTTAAAGTAAGGCAAATTGGATCATGTTGTATAAAATATTTCTCAGCTTGTTTTGTTTTTTTTTTTTGACTAAAAACATGTCTTGGAGTTCTTCCCACTTCAATTCTTAATTGAATAAAGATCCTCTTCATTCTCGGGACTTCCCTGGCGGTCCAGTGGTGAAGACTGCACTCCCACTGTAGGGGCCACGGGTTCGATCCCTGGTCGGGGAAGTAACATCCTGCATGCTTTGCGGCGTGGCCCAAAAAAAAAAAAGTATATATATTGATATATATGTATGTTTGTATAAAGATCCTCTTCATTCTTAATTGCTATACAATGTTCCATAATATGAATAATAATTTAATTATCCCTTTATTAATTATTTAAATGAAATTAAGTTGATAACAATGTTTTAAATTTTGATTCTGCTAAACTCCCCACATCCCTTGAGGCTGTAATCAGTTTAAATAGTGAAGTATTTTACTTTCTAATTGGATACTTTCAGTCCTTTGGCTGCAGATTATTAATAATAAAGTGTGGCCTACTTTGATACTGCTCTATAGCCTTGAAGATGGTCTTTGGAAGGTAGATGTTGGATTCCTTGTGGCTCCTGCCATGTGTTTCCAGCTCCTTGCATCATTTAGACTTCTTAGAGTCTGCTTTCTGATGGGGCTGTGCCTTCAGCTGTGCTCCTGCCTCATGGTCCCCGTAAGCAGACATCTTGTTTTCTGCTTGGGTTTTGGCACATTTCTCCAGCTGCTGCGGTGGTTTGAATGTATTGGGTCTGTGGGAGCAGAATTCTGTCTTGTCAGTCCATCCCTATGTTTGTTGTCTCCAGATCTGTTTTGTAAAGCAAGCACAAATAGTACACATCCATGAGCACTTTTATGGTTTGTCTTATGTAGAGGGGAATGCCTTATTAAACAGAGTTTTTATTTCTGCTTGGCTTGTTAAAAAATCTGAATACATTTTTATTTCATTACAGATAGGTGATCTTCAGCTTTGCAAACTTGATGAACTAGATTGCTTAATAAAAGGAATTTTATACATTGACTCAGTTGGATTCAATGGACGGTCACAGTGCTATTACTTTGAAAACCCTGCTGATTCCGAAAAATGTCAGAAGTTACCATTTGATTTGAGAAATCCATACCCTCTGCTCCTGGTGAACATTGGCTCTGGAGTTAGCATCTTAGCAGTATATTCCAAAGATAATTATAAGCGGGTCACAGGTACCAGGTATGTCTTTTATATAAAGGTCATTGTTTATTCTTGATATCATAATGGGTTAAAACTGAGTTTTCAGGTACTGCATGTAAGAACATCTTCAAGAACCTGTTAAAATTATGTGAAAGATATGTTTCTCTGGGATTGTGCAAGCAAATATTGTTTCTCTGTGGAAATTCTGATTTCATGATCTACTTTTCTTTAATCTCTATTGCTGAAGATTTCACTACCATAGTTTCATAAAACATCTCATCAGCAGACTCATTGAGCCCAAGGTCCCTGCCCTCAGATAGTGTTATGATATGCATATACCATAAAGTAACCAAAGCTACTAGGTAGCATTTATAAGGAGAAGGCAAGGCAAGATCCCAGCTTTGAACTAGTTTAGATTTTACATGTATCCACACATACACATGGCCAGGGGATGTCTTGAGATCTAGAAGTTGAGGTACTGAGCAGTAGAAAAATGTTTGGGGGAGGGTAGTCTGAAAAGGGAGGATTAGGTGGCAGATGAGAATGAATACCTTTTGGTTTAAGGATCAGCGATCACTTGAGGAAAAACAGGAGCTGGGGATTGGGATAAACAAGTTTTTGAACAGGTGTCAGTTAAAGAATGAGAGGAGTAATTTTGGGAGAGAAAACACATTCATGGAGGAGTTCTAGTCGGGTAAGGGGGGCTGATGACCCAGGGTGACAAGATACTTGGATGAGGATGACTCGGGGCTTGCACTTGGAGAGAGAAAGGGAAGAGGTGCCACCATGGCCCTGGTGGGCTGATCTGCACCTGAGGCTCCTAGTATTCAGCAGGTGCCCAGACTGCATTGGGGACATGGGTAAAGAAGCGGGCCCTGTGTTTTGCTGCTTTGTTTGCTTGGCTTATGTGAATATGGTATCTTCAAGGTGTCCATTAGACACTTTATTTTTATCTTTTCACAGACTTGTTTCCTACTTAGTGGCATCTGTATGATTGGGATGGGGCAAGAGTGGGTTGATACATGAATATGGTTTTGGATTCATAAATAATACCTGCCTATTCTTATTTTGAAAAATGTTATAATGCTATGTTTGTTTTTAATCACAGTCTTGGAGGAGGAACTTTTTTTGGTCTTTGCTGTCTTCTTACTGGCTGTACCACATTTGAAGAAGCTCTTGAAATGGCATCACGTGGAGATAGCACCAAAGTGGATAAACTAGTACGAGACATTTATGGAGGGGACTATGAGAGGTTTGGACTGCCAGGCTGGGCTGTGGCTTCAAGGTAAGGGAAAGGGACGTGTGTGCTCTAAGAAATACAGGGTAATACAGTGGAATATTATCAGCCATAAAGAAGAACAAAATAATGCCATTTGCAGCAACATGGGTGGATGGACCTAGAGATTCTTATACTGAGTGAAGTAAGTCAGACAGAGGAGGACAAATACCATGTGATATCACTTTATATATGGAATCTTAAAAAAGGCTACAAATGAACTTATCTACAAAACCAAAATAGAGTTACAGATGTAGAAAATAAACTTATGGTTACGGAGGGGTAAGGGATGGGGGAGGAAGAATTGGAAGATTGGGATTGACACATATACACTACTATATATAAAACAGATGACTAATAAGGACCTACTGTATAGCACAGGGAACTCTATTCAATACTCTGTAATGGCCTATATGGGAAAAGAATCTAAAAAAGAGTGGCTATATTTATTTGTATAACAGATTCACTTTGCTGTACACCTGAAACTAACATAGCATTTTAAATCATTTATACCCCAATTAAAAAAAAATACAGGAATAAAATATTAAGTATTGGGTATATCTTTTACCCTTTAAATAGCTTTACATACTATGAAGTCACCTGTTTAAAGTGTGCAATTTAGTAGTTTCTAGTATATTTATAGAATTCTGCAGCCATCTTCATAATACAATTTTGAAACATTTTAATCATTCCAGAAAGAAACTTTGTATCTGTTAGCTGTCACTCTCCATTCCGCCACCCACAGTCCCTAGTAAACACTAGTCTATTTTCTGTCTCTCTATGGCATCATACAATATGTGATTTTTGTGACTGGGTTCTTTCACTCAGCATAGTATTTTCAAGGTTCATCCATGTAGTGGCATGAATCAGTACTTTGTTCCTTTTTACTACAGAATAATATTCTTTGTATGGATATACAATGTTGTATTTATCCATTTATCAGTTGATTATCTTTTGGGTTGCTTCAACTCTTTGGTTTATTATGAATAATGGGGCTATAAACATTCATGTACAAGTCTTTGTGTGGACATATGTTTTTAATTCTCTTGGGTATATACCTAGGAGTGGAATTGCTGGGTCATATGGTAACTCAGTGTTTAATCTTTTGAGGAACTGTCAAACTGTTGTCCAAAGTGGCTGTACCATTTTACAGTTTCACCAGCGTATATAAGAGTTTAAATTTCTCTACATCCTTGCCAATACTTGTTATTGTCTGTCTTTCGGGTTTTAATTGCCTTAATAGGTGTAAGGGGATCTCTCTTTTTTTTTTTTTTTTTTTTGGGATCTCTCATTTTGATTTGCACTTCCCTGATGACTGATGGTGTTGAACATCTTTTAATATACTTATTGGCTCTTTATTTTCTTTGGAGAAATGTCTGTTCAAGTCTTTGCTCATTTTTTAGTTGGATTCTTTGTCTTTTTATTATTGAATTGTAAGAATTCTTATATATTTTGGATACAGGTCCTTTATCAAGTATATAATTTGCAAATATTTTCTCCCAGTCTGTTGGTTGTCTTTTCACTTCTTGATGGTGGCCTTTGCAGCATAGAAGTTTTAAATTTTGATGAACTCATTCTTATCTATCTTCTCTCTCATCACTTGTGCTTTTGATGTCATGTATAAGAAATCATTGCCTAACCTAAGATCATGAAGACTGACTTCTGTATTTTTTTCTAAGCATTTTATAGTTTTAGCTCTTACATTTAGGTCTGTGATCCATTTTGAGTTCATTTTTGTGTGTGGTGTGAGGTAGAGGTTCAGATTCATTCTTTTGCATGTGGCTATATAGGATATATAGTTGTCCCAGCACCATTTGTTGGATAGACTATTATTTCCCCATTGAATTCTCTCAGCCCCTTCGTTGAAAATCACTTGACCATAAATGTATGGGTTTATTTTTGGACTCTCATTTCTATTGCATTGATCTGTATTTCTATCCTTATGCCAGTACCACACTGCTTTGATTACTGTAGCTTTGTAGTACTAAGTTTTGAGACTGAGAAGAGTGAGTCCTTCAACTTAATCTTCTTTTTCAAGATTATTTTGGCTAACCTGGGTCCCTTGACATTCCATGTGAATTTTAGGATCAGCTTGTTGATAATCTGCACTAAAAGGCAACTGAGATTTTGACAGGGATTGTGTTGAGTCTGTTAGGTCACTTTGGAAAGTATTGCCATCCTAACACTATCAGGTCTTCTGACCCAAGAAGATAGAATGTCTTTCCATTTAGATCATTGCTGTCATTTACCAATGTTTTGTAGTTTTCAGTGTACAAGTGTTATTCTCTTGTTAAATATATTCCTAAGCATTTTAGTCTCTTTGATGCTATTATAAATGGAATTGTTTTCTTAATTTCATTTTTGGATTGTTTAGAAATACAGTTGCTTCTTTGTGTATTGGGGCACATGGTTTTTAATAATAGAAAAGGCACTCATATACATATTTGTTTACTAATTTTAGGTACTTTGTAAATGCTGTAGATTTAATTTTCTATGTTTGTAGCATCTGCTCAATGATAATCAGTTCCTTTTCTGATTGGTTGGGTTTGTGATCAGGTCATAGTTATTTAGATATCAATTCTGCTGGTCAGGTACTTTGAAATACCTGATCTTCTAGGGAAGTCTGAAACTCTTAAATAGTTTACTCAAGGACTCAGCTGTCAGATAAAGCAGTTTACCAGATGTGAATGTGACCATTTAGCTGAGTGGAACAGCTGTGCAGTTGGGGGCGAATTGCTAATTGAGGCATCTTCCTGAAATTTAGCCTGGTTGCAGAAGGAGCATGGTGCCTTCTATGGATCTGAATATGCAGATACGTGGCGTCAAAGCTAGATTTCAGTGGAAACCACAGGGAAAGCCATTTGCTCATTCAGAATGCTTGGGGTGTGGGAATTCCCTGGCAGTCCAGTGGTTAGGAGTCCGAGCTTCCACTGCAGGGGCCATGGGTTTGATCCCTGGCCAGGGAACTAAGATCCCACAAGCCATGCAGCGTGACCAAAAATAAAATAAAATAAAATAAAATAAAAGTTCATTAAAAAAAATATTTGAGGAAAAAACTAAAAACTAAACTAAACTAAAATTCTTTGTCATATTATCTTTAAAATAAAGAATGCTTGAGTTCTTGAAGTTGCATTTCTATTTGAGCAGATGCTCTGTTATTTTGTAATAAAATGTTTGAATATTTGAACAGTGGTGCCCTGAAAGTTACTTTTGTCTTAGTAAAGTAACATTAAGTTCTATTGAGCTGTGTTGCCTTTGGTTTAGCAATGAGATATTTTTTTTCCATCATAGCTTTGGAAACATGATGAGCAAGGAGAAGCGAGAAGCTGTGAGTAAAGAGGACCTTGCCAGAGCGACTTTGATCACCATCACCAACAACATTGGCTCAATAGCAAGAATGTGTGCCCTTAATGAAGTAAGGGGACATGGATTTTTTTAGTTGCTCTGAGGAAAATACAGAACTTACTATGTGGGCCCCGCCTTGTATACGTCTGTTTTCTCTGAACAGTGCCTAAATGTAGTCTTAAGTGGTGGAGTTTGTTTCATTGGCAAAGTTAAAACGTTTCACCTGTAGATTAGTCTTAACACATTTTTTTGTCCTTACTCAAGATAAACACTGCTACTATCTAGAAGTAGAGGAAAAGTAGAGGAAGGTAGGGAAGGTAGCCAGTATTGCAGATGATGGGGACTGTTGGGTGGTGGTGATGGATGGCCATGCTGAATCTAGACGCCACGCCCACTGTTGAGCTCTAGAGTCCCTGGGAATGAATCCAGAGGAAGGCACTGAAGCTGGGAGAAGACTGAGTGGGCCGAGGAATGCCCACCCTGCTCCCCCTCCACTGCAGCAGAGCTGTCTTTGTGCTTTCAGCTTCTTTACAGTGCTGCCTTGTAGCATTCAGGTCAAGCAGCATTGTACAGGGCTATGAAAGAACTAAGAATGACCTTCCCTTGGGGATCCAGTTGGTGCTGCTTTATAGCTTATCCCTATTTATACACTTTTGTTTAAAATTATTCTTTTAAATAGATAATATAAGCATGTGATTTAAAAAGAAAACCTCAAGAGGTACAAAAGGATTGTCTCATTTTTAGTTAAAAATACTGTATCAGTATGAAGAAATTAAGAATTCTTTATTTGAATATTTTAACACTTCTGTTTTCTTTGTTACATGTTCCTTTAAGTCCTGTGCTTATGTATTTTAAGATATTTTAGTTGGTGTACATACCATTCTATGTTTTTTACTTAAATATTATAAATTGCATGGTTGTATATTTGATTACTTTTTATGTCATAAGTCATTCACATAGAACTGGGCATTTGGTTGCTTGCCAATGATAGCTCTGCAGTAAAGCTTTTTTTTTTTTTTTTTTTTTTTTTGCGGTACGCGGGCCCCTCACTGTTGTGGCCTCTCCCGTCGCGGAGCACAGGCTCCAGACGCGCAAGGCTCAGCGGCCATGGCTCACGGGCCCAGCCGCTCCGTGGCATATGGGATCTTCCCGCACCGGGGCACGAACCCGTGTCCCCAACCCGTGTCCCCTGCATTGGCAGGCGAACTCTCAACCACTGCGCCACCAGGGAAGCCCGCAGTAAAGCATTTTTAAGCATGAAGCTGTTCCTTGGATGGATTTATTCTTGATAAGAGACTTATTCAGGAGTGAGATTTCTCATCTAAAGAATATCATACTTATGAATTGTGATAGGTATTGCCAAGATGCTTTGCACAAGGGCTGCATCAATTTAGATCGTTTTTAGCAATGAATGAATGGATTGGTTTTACCACAACTTGACTAATATTGGGGGTAGAATTTCAGTTAGTTGTTTGTTTTGCTAACTTTTTTTTATGGTGCCAATTTAAAATACAGTTTTATTTAAGACATTGCATTTTCCGCTTAACATACAGTGCTTATAAAGTGCAATGTTATTTCCTTTCCCTGTATACATATTCACTGTTCAAGTATCAAGAATGCCCAGTTGTTTACTATAGCAGCTCAGCTTTAAAACTGCCTTGGAATTTGCTACACATTTGGGTCCTTCAGTGTTTTTTGTGAAACAATGCTAAATCTATACTGGGTTGGCTTAATCAACCTCTTCAGTGGTGGGTGCGGAGGAGGCACCACCAGATGGAGGAGCTCGGCCCCCAGGCATTCCTCCTGGTGTGTGCCTCCTGCACTCTCTGGTACAGCTTGGTAATGATGGAGTTGCAGATTTTTTTCCAGCTCCTTCTGCTGATGTTCGAATTCTTCCTTCTCCGCAGGATGTAAGATCTTGGGTCACTCAGACATCCAAGGAAGGAAGCTGCCAACATCTGGAGTTCTTTGCTAACTTTTAATGGATCTAAAATTTTACTTTTTTTGCTCACTTAGTGAGGTTGAATTTTTTTGTCTGTGATATTTCTTGTATAATTTGCCTATTTGTGTTACTTTTCTTCTTTGAATTGGGTCTTAATATTTTTTACTTATCTGTATAAAACTTTTTATTTAATTGTAGTTATTGTTTGTCATATTTAATTCAAATGCTTTTCCTAATCTGTATTCTCCTGTGACATTTTCTGGCATACTTTGAAGTAGGTTTAGAGTTGTCTGGGGGTCAAATTTAAGTAGCCCTGGATCAACTGGATTAAATGTAAATACTTTTTTTTGATCAGCAGTCAACT
The DNA here is from genome assembly GCF_963455315.2 of Globicephala melas. NCBI lineage: Eukaryota > Metazoa > Chordata > Mammalia > Artiodactyla > Delphinidae > Globicephala > Globicephala melas. Next base: position 56,301,955 of record NC_083328.1, on the reverse strand, counting down.
TGCTGCTAAAAACTATGTACATGGTACTCTCTTTGGGGTAGCTTTTATGAGAGAACAGAAATTAAGATGAAAACTAATTGCCTTTTTTTTTTTGATGTGCTCAGAACATTAACCAGGTGGTATTTGTTGGAAATTTCTTGAGAATTAATACGATCGCCATGCGGCTTTTGGCATATGCTTTGGATTATTGGTCCAAGGGACAGTTGAAAGCACTTTTTTCGGAACATGAGGTAAGCAGACTTACTTCCTGTGACATGTTACCTTCATAAAGGGCATGCAGTTCATGCTGCGCTGGAATTTGAAGTAGTACTTATTTGTTTCTGTACTTGTATAATATGGGTTAACTTTGGTCATGTTCAAAAGCTGTTTCTTACCTGATTTAATGTAAGGTAGATATTTGGTTAATTTAATTTTGAGCTTCAGTTTTAAAGAAGAAAGTCTTGATAAACAGCCAGCTATATTACAGATGCCATATTCTTTTCTGAACCGTCCTTTATATTTTCCCCATTGCAATTTGCACTTACTTTGTAAATGCACTTACTCTGAGTTCTTTTTTCATTTTTTGATGTCAGTGTTTATGTATTGATGTAGTTCATGTGCCAGTTTACCAGTTATTTAAGATGTATGTTCTAAAAACAACTAGATCAGTAAAAAGCATTCCAGGATTAGAGCCACACTATCATAAGAACATAACACATCGACAGGCTATGTGGAAAAGAATAACTGAATTGCTCAACCTGATAATCCTATTTTGGAAAGTGCCTTTCTGTTTTTCAGTTTGAGGAACAGAACCAGAGCTATGGAAGGGACTTTCTCTTTCCTCCCCTTGGTTGTGGGGCAGTTGGACTCTTTAAAGTGTTAAAGTGGATTGTAGATAGTGTTATTATGAACATTTTTCAGAATTGTATTTGCCTATTTACTTTAACAGTGTTTCTATGAATTGACAGAAATCAAAGTAGGATTTGAAGTAATATGAAGAGGCTATTTTTTCTTTTAAGGTTGCTTTAAGTTTTTCCTTTTAAGTTGCTTAAGTTCATAGTTAAAACCCAAAGTGCATAATTCCCCATATCAAAAAGCTTAAAGTTTAAGTTATCTAACTTTCTTTTTACCTCTAATCTTATTATATTAGTAAATCAGTACTGAATTATCAGTTTCTTATAACTTTTATATGCATCTTGCTTTTTGTGATCTTTGACCTGTTTTATTTTGCTTAATATTAGAATAAAAATAAATCCTGTTTAATGCTGTATCTTAGTATAACTTGCCTCCTGCTGAGTTTCTACCTCTTTTGAACCTTTTTCAAGGCAGAATGTGGAGGTTTCTTAGGTTAACTTTTTTCTTTTAACTTACGTCTTCATATCATAATAATTACGACATGAACCCTTTATGTTTTGTTTTTCCCATTTTGACTTCCTCTCTGGTTAGCCTGTTGGCTCTGTTTGTCTCTGCGTTTTCCATTTACATTCGTGCCTCTGGCTCTAATGTCGATCTCTGTACTTCTGGAACTCTGATTATTTTAGATTCTCTGAGTCATGAAATATTCTTCTGTCTGCACACTGAAGTCAGTGTGTCTACTGTTGTGAAAGCTTTGTATAGATTCTTCTCAAGCCTTTCTCTTTCATTGTTTACTGTTCTCATCTTACACTTCTTGGCTTGTAACAACCTCTGTCTTTTACTAGATAGTAGCTTTTGGGTCTTCAGTGGAACTCACTATAATGGTTAACTTTATCCCTTCTTCTTTTGTTGTAAAATAAAACACAGATACAGAAAACCACTTTATATGTAAAGCTAACTGTTACAAAGTGAACACCCTTGGGACTTCCTTGGCGGTCCAGCAGTTAAAAGCTGTGTGCTTCCACTGCAGGGGGCGTAGGTTCCATCCCTGGTCAGGGAACTAAGTTCCTGCGTGCTGCGGCCAAAAAAATTAAAAAAATAAAATAAATAAAGTGAACACCCTTGAATTCTGTCCTCTGGCTGTAATTGTGGGTTTCTGAGTGTGGCTGAGTCTTGCTCAGTTGTGTCCCTTCTACAGTTTCTGACTTTCTCTCATAATACATTCATGTGGCTGCTTACTTATTTATTTTTTATTATTTTTAATATTTATTTACTTGGCTGCGTCAGGTCTTAGTTGCGGCAAACGGGATCTTCGTTGTGGCATGCGGTATCTTTCTTTTTGGCATGCGGGCTGTTTGTTGCAGTGCGCAGGCTTTTCTAGTTGAGGTGTGCGGGCGAGTGCATGGGCTCTGTAGTTGTGGCGCACGGGCTTAGTTGCCCTGCGGCATGTGGGATCTTAGTTCCCTGACCAGGGATTGAACCTGTGTTCCCTGTATTGGAAGGCAGATGCTTAACCACTGGACCACTGGGGAGGTCCCCGTGGCTGCTTATTTTTAAAGCCAAAAAAGAGTGAAAGGGCAGGCCTCTCTGTTGTGTGGCCACATGTTCTTTGGAGAAGCTTTTCTTGGAAAATAGACTAAACCTTATTTATATTTCAGAGACTTCTCATATGTTCTTTTTTTTTAAAAAAATTATTTATTTATGGCTGAGTTGGGTCTTCGTTACAGTGCGTGGGCTTCTTATTTTGGTGGCTTCTCTTGTTGCGGAGCACGGGCTCTAGAGTGCAGGCTCAGTAGTTGTAGCGCACTGGCTTAGTTGCTCCGCGGCATGTGGGATCTTCCGGACCAGGACTCGAACCCGTGTCCCCTGCATTGGCAGGCAGATTCTTAACCACTGTGCCACCAGGGAAGTCCCTCATATGTTCTTCTAATCCATAGCAGGTCTTCCAGGATCTTCCCATATTCCTTTTTCAGTCACTTCTTTCTTTCTTACAGTACTTTACTGTCTGATTGCATCCTTTGGAGACCTTGATGGATTCTGTATCGTTGTACGATTATTCTCTGATTCCTGCTGATTTCTGCCAGTATGGGTTTTGCCTCATTTTCTTTTATATTTAATCCTTGTTTGGGTTGTCATGTCTTGGTTGTATTTGGCCTTGATTACTTACTTCAGGAGATGGTCCTGTAATGTCTTCAGCTGCTGCTTCTCTGTCTCATGCCTCTGCCTTCCCCTCAGTTGCTTCTGTTCTTCAGATGTTGCTCCTCTGTCCTCACCCTTCTCTACACGTTGCCTGAAGGTTCTGTTGTCCAATTCTCTGCTGCTCACCTCTGCCAGTACTGCCCTGACTGCTGCCCCGCTCCAAATCCAGACATCTGGTGACTTTCTGGGTGTAGCTGCTTGGCTGCCTGGGGCACCTCAGCTTTGCACATCCTGTATGGAACCCTCTTCCTTGCTCTCCACATCTCTTGCTCCTGTGTCCTTGTTCTCTCAGGGGTGGTGTGACCGGATGTATGGGAGGGACATCAACATGTCTGCCACCCTCATCCGTTTCTTCAGGCGAGTCTTGAACCCATCCCACCCCCATCTTTCCACCCTCAGCCCAGCTAGCCCTCGCCCTCTGTGACTTGTCCCCGCTTCTCCTTCATTGCACTTCATGTCTCATCTTCCCTTCATTCCAGAGTTGTCTGGAAATGCTCCAGGCCCCCCTGTTGCTTCTCACCGCCTCATTCTGCAGGAGACGGCCCAGGCACCGTCCTTTACCAGGGGTAACTGGGCTGCTCTGGGCCTCATAACTTGTGGAGCCCCAATTGTGGGCTCTGGTCTGATGTGCCAGAGTGTCCTTCCCCCGCTGCCTGGGAGCTCTGCAGAGCTTCTCTGCTCCCAGGCTGGCCTTGGGCTCAGCAAAATGGGAGTCAGGAAATGGGTGTCAGGAATTAAGGGCTGTGTTGGCTTTAATGCTAGGAATCATATTTATGGTAATTTAAATAAGTCAAAGGAGAATTGCTCTTATTTTTTTCTTTCTTTTTCTTTTTTTTTTTTTCAGGGTTATTTTGGAGCTGTTGGAGCACTCCTTGAGCTATTGAAGATCCCCTGATTGTTACCTGGGGAGGGGTTCCTGGAACCTTCCACAATGGGATTTGTGGACTTGTTTTTTTAAGAGACTTACTCAGTTTTATGATTGTGTACTACCTGAATCAAAGCGAGAAAGGACAAATGTATTTTTCTAAGTCATCAAGATAAATCTTAATAACCAGTAAGGAAAGATACATATTAAAAAAAAAAAAGTGGACCATGTCCATGTTGGTGAGAATTCTCTGTATTTAAGTTGCTCTTCAGTATAGCTTTGTTCAACTTGCTGTGTATTTTTGAAATTCAGCATCACTTTGTGGAGCCACTTCAGGGGAGGAGAGCTGTTCTGTGTTCAACGGGCTGTGGTTTTGTGTCCTGTTGAACTAGCTAAATGTAAGGCAAGCTATTGATACTATGTATTATAATCTAATCACAATTTTATCAGTGAGGCCTTGGAGATCATCTTAATGTGCATTAACTCTGGTGTGCATTTAGCTTGTGTGAATGTATTGAAAAACATGTTTCAAGGTTCTACAGACTTATTGGGCAGGTTAATTCTGTGCCTTTAACAGTTAAGCAACTTTTGGAAGGGCAGTTCCAGCTTGTTTACACTGTAGATCCTGGGAAGGTCTGTTTGGAGGGAAAGGACTTCTCCCCTGGGCAGAATTTCCTTGGGTAGTGGAGGGATAATTGATGTGATGGAAGTGAGTAAGATAGTAGAAAAAGCACATCTGGAAGACTAAAAGCAGACAAAGAGGGCTGCCAGTATCGACAGCTTTTCAAGGAGTGGGGGGAATCTGGTTATTTCAGGCTGGTAGAGAGGGAGGAATTGAGGTGTCCATTGATTAGCTCATGGAGAGCAGGGCGGGGCTCTCCCGCCTTCTGCTCCCTGCCTTGTGCTTGCTGGAAACTGCCTGGGAGGCTGGCTCAGTTGGATCTAGTGGAGGGGCTGCGTGTGGGAGGCTCAAAAGGCTGCTTGAGGAGAGACAGGTTTCTAGATGGAGTCTTGGTAGAGGTTGGCTTCTTCCTCTGGACCGAGGAATGGAGCCAGCGTGAGCCTGTTCACTGCCCGTGGAGATCCAGGTTGACCTCTGAGGCCTTGTGGGGTCCCGCCTGCTCTCCCCGCAGTTACTGTGCTCACAAGTCTGTCCCATTGCTTTTTTTTTTTTTTTAACATCTTTATTGGGGTATAATTGCTTTACAATGGTGTGTTAGTTTCTGCTTTATAACAAAGTGAATCAGTTATACATATACATATGTTCCCATATGTCTTCCCTCTTGCGTCTCCCTCCCTCCCACCCTCCCTATCCCACCCCTCCAGGCTGTCACAAAGCACTGAGCCAATATGTGCTATTGCTTTTTGTGGGTCGTGTCATGCAGCCCTTGTCATCTCCATAACTTAACAGAGGAGGAAACTGCCCAAAGTCACACAGCTAGAATCCGGCAGAGCCCCCTTTCCTCTTGTGCCTTGAAGTCACCTTCCACCTCCATGGATTCACCACTTCCTGCTCTTGAGAAACTGCCTCTGTGACTTCTTTTTGTGCCTTGTGCTCAGCCCATCCTTCTTACTCCAGTGAATCTCGTTACTAAATATAATGGACATTTCATGTTCTCATCCTCCTCAGTTCTAACACTGCAGACCCCTCTTGCTTTTCCTTCTATCTCCTAGGCCACTTTGTCTCTGCCAATTTATTCTCCACTGAAGATAATTAGATATTGCTAGCCCTCAGGCTCAATCCTTGATCTCCTTAAGCAGTCATCAGCACTCACCTTGACTCTGATTTCTAAGGTAGCATATCTGGCCCAGCCCTTGCCTCTGAGCTCCAGTCCCAAGGCATTGACTGCCTTCTCTTCCCTCTTCCCCTTTCCCGCTTCCCTTCTCTTCTGTATCTCCAAGGCCATCTTTACACAGAAATGTCTCCATCCTCTTCCCTGAAGCTCCGCCAGCATCCTCTCCCAGTTTCCTGCCACTTCACTACCTCCAGTTTGTGAGATGCATGTAAACTCAGTCTTGTCACCACAGCTACCACTCTGGTCTAAGCCACTGCCCTGTTTCATCTTAGCAGTTATCCCTTCCAGTCAGCCCTCCAAATACTAGCCTGAGGGTCCCATCCCACACTCACCTATTAGAGGCAGTGGGGGTGGTAGTGGCTGTGGTCATGGTCCAGGTGTGAAAGGAAGGTGGCCAAACCAAGATGGGAGCAGTGGATGGTCAGGTAGAGAGGGATGCTTTAGAGGGTTGAGTTTAGAGATGTGGAGATTGGAAGTGGGGGAAGGAGGTTCTGTGAGGGCACCTAGGCTTGCTGGGGAGACTTGGTTTTGGGCTGCCTGATTTTTGATGCCAAATAGGTATCTGGATATTTAGGTCAGAGACCTGAGAATGATGTGCATGTAGGTGGGTAAAACGTAGGTGGGAATTTAGTGAATCCCAAGGTAGAGTGAGAATAACAAGAGATGTGCAGACAAGGAAGAGGCTGCGAAGAACACCGAAGAGTGGTCAGAGGGGACTAGTGCAGGGGGCCTGTTGCTCTGGAGACTTGAGGGGAGAGGAGCTCTCCAGGCACCTGCATTAAGAGGAGGTTTCAGAGGTGGCACAGATTTGGTTGCAGGGCCATGGGTGGCCTTGAGGGGGAGCAGTTTCCCTGAAGCTATGGGGCCAAAGCTGAGCTGCAGAGTCCTAGTGAGGGTTGGTGAGTAGAAACAGTAGCTGCCACAGGATGGCTTTGGACCAGGAGATGTTTTTTTCTCCTCCCAACAGAATAGTTGGTATTTCCAGACCTGGGTTATAGCTAGAGGGGTGAGGCGTGGGCCGGTTCCACCACTGCAACCTCCTGAGCACTGGTGTCCACATTTGGGAGACTGCTTGACTGTGTCCAGCCACACCTGTGGTGCTGAGGCCAGGGTGGCAGGGGGGCCTCGGCCTCTCTGCCTTCTCCTTTGCTGTGGCCTGGTGCTCCACTCATCACCCCTGACTGGCACCCCACACCATGGGAAGAGATAAGCCAGGCTCCTCTGTCACAATCACCTGTTGCTGTTGACCAATTCTGTTTGTTCAGAACCACTCTTCAGCTCTTGCTACATGGGCTTAAGTGGGATGTGGGTGACCAAGGGTGTGTACATGCTCAGCACAAAGTATTTTTAAAATCTGCTTTTTATTTACATTTAAGTCAGTTACATGCATGTCTTATTTTTTAAACAAGAGTAATTAGCAAAATGCATTAAAATTTTAAAATAGCAATTAAATATACAAAAATATATAGCTTACAAAAAACTGCGAATGTTTAAAAATATTCTGCTGCATAATTCTTGGTGTACAAACATGTCTATGAAACCTGAGGTTCAGCATTTCATAAACCTTTTTTTGAGGGAGTTATACGATATCTAGTGAATAAACCCCAATAGGCTTAAAACTATAGGACTAATATCCACTCTTTCTGGCAAAGATCTGTCAAGAGACCCAGAGATGACAGTTCAGGAACACTCTCTTGGAAGACTGAGCTGTTACCAGGAAGGACTTCCTAACACTAGCCTCATCTGCCTCTCCTGCTCTAGCGGGGGTGCCTGGGAGGGAAGGGGTGGATGGAGGGATGGTGTGCACCTGGCCCGAGACACAGGTCCGCCAGGCTTGTACTGGCCTAGGGAGCTGAGAGGGGCTTCATGGAAGAATAGACAAGTCCTTTGACACTGGTGGGGCCCACAATGTGGGTACATGTCCCTGGAGCAGGGAGGCCCTGACACTACAGCCACAGAAGGGAGCACTGGGTCGGTAAGCCAAGTGTGCTGATGCTTGGTCTAAAAGTGGAATAAAACTGCATCTTGCAACAACAATTTAGGCTCTGAAGCTGAACTGGAATAATATTTACTGAACAAGCCCCTCTGTTTTCCTCATGTTCCCAATCAAATGGAAGCACATTCCATGGCACGTGGAAGCCTTCGTTAATCTACTAAAGGAACATGACCCAGCATTTTCCAGTTAACAACTGCAAATTTCACCAGAATTTAGACACTTTCATCTCCTTTACTCAAATTCCTAAATGCTAATGATGAAAAAGACAAGAGGTTCATCAAATGACAGAAGAGTGGAGTTTCACATACAATTCCTTTGCAAGTTTCAGGTCAGGGGCCCAAGTTGCACTTTTAATCTAGGGAATCCCTGGGCTGCTGTTCTGTGTGGCAGGATACCAGGGAGGTGGGTGAGGAATGAGAGGCACAAGTCCATGCCCCTCCCTTCAAGGCTGCCTGGAGGAAGCAGCTTTAACCTGGATCTCCTGCAGGGGCAAGAATGAACTTAATTGTTTTTTAAAGAAAATGTTGGTGGGATAATTGCTGTTGTTGAAAAAATGTTGGGTGAGGAGAAATTCTATGGGAACGTTTTCTTTTTAGTGTGTTCATAAAGAGTGGGAAGGGAAAGGGAGTAGCTTCATGAACTTGAACGTTCGGCCATATCTGCTGTTAATGCTGAGGCAGCTGACCACCTATTTGCTTAGCAACATCTGAGACATCTGCCCCACAAAACAGAAGGATGTCTCAGCCTTCAGTTACTGCTGCTTCTCAAACTCCTGCCTCAAAAACATGGGCTTGCCTAAGAAACCATGACAGTTGTAACCAGACGTCACTGCTGGGCTCTTGGTCCTCACTTGAAACTGGATTGGGGGGCTGAGGTGCGGCTGCAGCCTGTCCAGGCTCCTGCAAAAGCTGCTGGACTGTGCTGTTGCTTTTGGCTGTGGAGCCTGCTCTTGAGTGCCCTGCAACAGACTCAGAAAGATAGGCTGGAAACTGGTTGTGCTGTCTTGTTATTTGGGCATCAGTGGTTAGGGTCAGGGAGGGATTGTAGTTTGATTGGGGTAGCAAACTAGAATTTCATCATGCTGCAATCAGTGGAAAATATGCATTATTCAAAAGGAATGTGATTATAGAAATATCCCCCAATTCTGGGCTCACCTTTTACAGATATTCTGACTTCTGGGATGGTTCTTCCCACATGACTAGGAATGTTCCTTGAATATACTTGTCTGGTATTACACAAGTAAAAAAGAAAAATGATACACATACACACAGTTGATTCTTGAACAATATAGGTTTGAACTGAGCAGGTCTATGTACACGTGGATTTTTTTCAATGAATACATTCTACATGATCCAAAGTTGGTTGAATCCTTGGATGCTGAACCACGGGTATAGAGGGCTGACTGTAAAGTGATGTGCAGGCTGTACAGGGGGTCAGCGCCCCTAACCTATGTTGTTCAAGGGTCAACTGTGTGTGTGTGTCTGTGTGTATATATATATACACACACCCACACCCCATGCACATGTACATACATGTGTATGTACTTGTATATGCATAAATAATCTCTGGAAGAATCCACAAGGAACTAATAGTGGGTGCTCAAGGGGTGAGGAACTTGGCTTGCTTGGAGGTCAGGGATGCAAGGAAGACTTAACTGTTTATGATTTGTGAACCACTTGAAGGGATTACCTATTCAAAAAATTAAGGAATATTCAGCACTGAGCAACCATGTTGGGGAGCACCGTGGGCAAAGGTAAATGGAAGTGACTAAGGAAGATCAAGATGGGAAAGGGAAGGGAGCCAGGTGAACTGGGACCCAGGGGAGAGCCCCTACATCTCAGGAGGCTCTCTGCTGAGGTTGTTTATACCGGGACAACAGAGGAGCCCCATGTGGCCAGCATGACGGTGTCACCTAGTAGCACCAGCCCCCATGACTCTAGGCCTGCCTGCTGGACTCCAGACATGGTGGCCAATTCCCCACAAGAGCTGGTGGGGACACCCTTCCTACAATCCCTGGGTGGGCGGATAAGGAAACAGGTTTTGGGAGGCTAACTTGCAGGAAGGCATGTGGCTAGTGAGTGGCAAGGGGGTGATTCAAATCAAGCTGAGCACCTTTTCTCTACAGAGCTCCGGGGATGCCTCCCTGTGTGCATTTCATAATTCCCAGAAAACCTCTCAGAAAAACAGTTACTACAGTCGTTCAGGGCAGCTTAGCAGAATGGGACCAGGCCATAAAGATGATAGGCTTTGGAGTGGGTAATGTGGAAAGGAACAGGGCATGAGGTCATTCGTTTGATGGATTTGAGGGGCTAGGCACTGGGGAAAGGATCTTTGTCAAGACTTGTCGAGAACAGTGTGTTTGGCAATGGTGTGAGGTCCCCTGTATCCCTCAGCCCAGACTTCCCCATGGTCCACCTGCTCCCATCTGGCCATTACTGTCTTGTCCTGTTCCTTGGCTAGGGCCTTAACTACTAGGGATAGGCCTAACCAAATCACTGTGGCAAAGAAAAGCAGCAGATGACAACTAGCATGTTAGGCCTACTCAACCAGGAATCAAGTCAGGCTGGTTTTGTTCCCTGTTTCTAAAGCCAGCTGAATTCAGCTGTACCCCTAGTAACAACTAGATAATGATTCACCCACCCATGGAGTCCAGTTGAGTCTGAGTTTTGCTCCAGTAACCCACAGCACGCAACACCCAATCTCTGAGTTGCTTAAGACACATTAAGATGAAGTTAAAAAATCACGTTACCTGCCAGTGACCCAAAAGCAGACCAGAGTCCTCACATGTCTACAGATTAACAAAAGGTCAACAACTCATGGAGATAGATTTGGACAAGGCAGCCTCACTGAGGTGTGAGCTTGATCAAAGAGTATTAAGGGATCCTTGTTCTTTAAAAATAAGTTTTTTTGAATGGAGATTTGACCTTGTCCTTCACATAAAACTGTGATTTTAATTAGAATTAAAGGAAGACATAAATTAAACCCTGGCCGTTCTCAGTTACAGCAGTGCAGCACTGGGACGTTCTGGAGGAGGACCCAGATGTGGGGAGCAAACACATTCACGTTGTGTTGCTAAGAGTAATAACTACTGCAGGTGACACTGGCCATGCTGCAATAGAAGGACACCAAGCCAAGAAAGGGAAGATGACTATAAGCAGAGCGAACACTCTTAACCACTCCAGTGTCAAGCCCCACCTTAGAAGAGCTGGGTTTTTAAAAGCCCTGCACATTCACAAGTGTTGAGGTCATGGTGTAAAGCAGACCCATGATGGTGCCTAGTGGGGAGCGCACAGCACTCTCAAGCTTTCCTCTAATGGATGGGCTTTGAATGTCTGGTCCAACTGGCCTTTAGCTGTGACACCGTGAGATGAATTAATTTGCCTCCCTACAAATAGAGGGACTTCGTGAGGCTGTCTCCTTGGTACTGACGCACTGAAAGGCTATAATCCTACAAAAGCTGTGCGATGAAATAATTTGCAGTATAGAACACAAGAATTCCTCCTTTGAAGGGAAAAGTTCTATTTCCTATTGGAACCCCATAACTAAGAGGTGACATTTGTCCCAAAGCCATTATGTGAAAATGGTGAGCGTTGGCTATTAATGAGGCTAGTCCAAAGTAAGCCTACTTCTGACATTGGTCACTGAAAACATTTCACTATAAACTGGGTGCTTTGCAGCATTCAACTCTATTGTGCTACAAAATAGAGAATGCAGAAACAGGGTGAAAGTAGGAGTGTACAAATAGTTCTTTTCATGGGTGCCAGACAGACTAAGGCTTTCATATAAAAATATTCCACACTTCCCTTGCCCTGTTTAAAGAAGCAGTCCAGTTAGCATACCATGAATAGGTCACACATAGGGTACAGCCAATTCCGACCAACTGGATTTGTAATTTCCCAAACTGGATTCTGCCCAGCATTTTTCTAGGCTAATGGGAATTTTCCTCCTCATCTGATCCCAGCCACCTGAGCCAAGGACAGGTTCCCTCGCCCATTCTAAGACGGTAGAGGCTGGATTCCAAGAAAATTCCTGGAGATACGCCATGAACAGAGTAGCAAAGTTTCCTCCACTCTCCGTATCATGCAGGCTGTATTTCCAATGAGAAACTGCCCCCACTCATACTTGGGGGATGGGGCAGAGAGGCAAAGCTGTTGATGAGGAGTCCCACCCCTGTGATGGAAGGAGGTGGAGAGCAGGGCTGTGGAAGAGAGCTTTCTATCTGACCCAATGCTGTTTCACATAGCTAACTTATAAAATAGTCATGAATCCTGCTAGACTCTGAGTCATTTCTAGAAAAGTTGGAGAGAAAGAGTGAAAGAGCAGCATGTGTTTCTCCCCTATAAAGACACTTTCAGTTAGTTATCCAAGTCCAAATACTGAAGCACACACCAATGGTGAATAGCCTTGCAGGAGCTTCCTGAAACTATTCACAATTTCTAGCATTTCCCTGGCTTCAGAATTACATAGGGATCTTATTTGTGATACTTCAAATTGTTAAGTCAACGATGGGCATTTTCTTTTGAGTAGAAAGAGAGGGCAAGAGAGGGAAGAGAACAGAGAGAAGGATGGGGAGAAGCAAGGGGGTTAGCATCCTCCTCTCAGCTGAGCAGGGCCAAGGGGACTGGCCGTTATCAGTAAGATGCTCCTCTTTGGAGCCATGTGAGGGGCTTACAGCAGCTTCCTACTGAGGCAGTGGGCCAAGACCAGCAGGTACGCTGGAACCACACTGCATATGTGGGAATGTGGGCAGCACCCTGAGGCCCCCAGGTCATACAGGGACAGCATGGGCTCAGAGGCCCACCCCCTGCTGGGGCTCCTGATGGCAGCTTGGATGTGCCTCACTGGTGAGTAGGAGGGGAAATAAGAGGAAATGGCTTTTGACCAGACCTTTCCAAGCACATCTAATGTTTCTAGCTTAGATGATTTGATAAGCAAGTGTTGTGAACTTGAGGCAGGACCTGTGGTGATGGGTACTGCTGCTTTTTTGTAACCAAAGCCTTGGGTTCTAAGATGGCCTTATCAAAGGGACATAACGTGAAAAGCCTTGTTGGCACTGCCTCCGGCACTGCAGCCGGTTGTGCTTGGGCTGAGGTAACCACTGTTTTTACTTGGCTGGGGCTGCTAGGAGGGTTTGCTGTTGCAAAGGCGTGCACGGTCTGCATAGAAGCTCATGTGTCCACAGGGTCGGGGTGGGGGTGGCTTTAAAGACCTGCCCTCAGTTCCCTTCTCTAACACTTGTGTTTATCGTCCCTTCTGCTTGATAAAGATTCACCTTGACATGGAGATAAGTGTCTGGGAGACAGAGTGCAATGGAGTTAGCAAGAGACCCTCATGAGGTTTCTTGAACCAAACCCGCAGGCTCATCTACTCCTCTTCTCTTGGCATGGGGTAGTGTCAGAGTACTTTGGTTGTCACAAGATCCAGAAGTCTCGGTTCCCAGCCTAGTTGGCCCAAGAGTTCTTCATTAGACAAAGGAAGCAGCAGCTGGTGCCCCAGGTAGAGCAGCCAACACAGAGACTGCTTGTGTTCCTCCTGGCTCCACGCAGACATTGGCTTCTGCAACAGTTTGATCCTTGTGATGAGCTATACAATGTTCTCTGCCCCAGGGAGGGGACCCTGTGGGGGTCCACGGTCCTGCTTACTATGCAACTGGGCCAGCTGCAGAACCGGCATGTTGCACAGTGGACATACTTTGCGAACCTCCAGCCACTTAATAAGGCACCTGCAGAACGAGACAGCACAAGAAGGAGGAGGTCAGTCCCATGCTCGTGGCACCCCCTGCCCATATGCCTCACATGTTGAACATATCTGTTGCTCAGAGGTGGGGACTGGAGTGAACAGCCAGGTCCCAAAGAGTTCTACCACTGGGTGGAGAATGCATTTCGCCCTCTGGAGGAACCAGAGACTCCAGCTTTCCAAGAAGCTACAGTCAGTATGCTATACCCTCAGTCATCCATGACTTCTTAAAGACTGAAGTACACTGAGGAGGGTGGTGAGAAGGAGGAGAAATGAAGTTTTCTAATAGAAATACAAAACACATAAAATTGCAAGAAAAGGGGGAGTATTAAATATGTCTGTAGGAGGGGGGAGGAGATGGTCCCACACTACTATTTACATTCAGACTTATTTATTTTGATTTAAAATAACTATTTTTTTTTTTTTTTTTTGCAGTACACGGGCCTCTCACTGTTGTGGCCTCTCCCGTTGCGGAGCACAGGCTCCGGACGCGCAGGCTCAGCGGCCATGGCTCATGGGCCCAGCCGCTCCGCGGCATGTGGAATCTTCCCGGACCGGGGCACGAACCCGTGTGCCCCGCACCGGCAGGCGGACTCTCAACCGCTGCGCCAACAGGGAAGCCCATAACTATGGTTTTGATTAAAATAAGTTTTTAGGAAAGGAAACTCTCATTGGAAAGTTCCAGTAAAACAGCTCTTTATAGCCTGGGCTCCAAGGAGGTGTGGGCTTGTCTGGCGCTCTGCCTGAAGTCCTGCCTTGGTATTCACGTTCCACCACCCTGATCCCTCCTAATGTCACACACACACACAAAACAGCCTGTAGGGCACTTTCAGCTTTCTGCATTATAAACCAGTCATGAAGCCATCAAGCTTGTCTGGCACTGCTCCAAGCCTACAAGTGAGTTGGTCAATGTGCCTCAAACTCAGGTCCTCTTAAATAATTCCACACCAATACTTACTTTCTGTGGAAGGCATGCTTACATGGACAAATCCCCAACTCATCTCGAGGCCTGAAGTCTTCTAGGCACACTGCACAGAGCTGAAAGACAGATTCACAGATGAGGCAAAGTATCTGCTAAGGACTCTCCCAGGCCCCCAAGGGCGGGGGCCTGTAAAGTGCAGGCCCCCAAGGCCCAGCCATTTGAAGGGACTTCCAATGTCCCACAACTCTTTAAGTGAAAGAAACAGGCTCGAATCGGCAAGGTCTTCTGAAGAAGAATCTCCTGCTCTTCCTGTCACGTGTCTTCAAGATGGAGGGCAGATGGGAGAAGACAGAAAGCAAGAGGCAGGTTTCTTTACTTCAGTCCATCAGAAGAGTCTGACTTAGGTTTATTCTCACCAGATAGACTGAGCATAATGTAATTTTCTGTGCTGTGCCAAGAGGCTGACTTTCTGCAGGGAATGCTCTGCCTGCTCAGCAGCAGGGCCCCTGAAGGGACTGCTCGCACCCTGGGGCAGGCCCTGGGGCTCTCCTTTCTCCAGTTTTCATAACTTGGAAACTATAAACCATGGCACAGCCTGCAGTAGTATGCTTCTTGTAGTTCCTGGGGCCCCTTACTTTGGCACTGTCCTTCTGTCAGTGTCTGTCTTTGTCTTATAAAAAGTTATTCAAGAGTCACTGAATTTAACCTTATGAAAATGTGCAGATGGGGCAGGATTGCTCTGACAGGTGGCTAGGCTCCACTGCTTGGAAGGAAGCCTTCTTCAAAGCCAGATGCTGGGTTCCAACCACTACTTCTTGGGCACTTACCAGTGCCCAGGGACACCAGGTATCATCCCATTTACTCACTTTACAAGTGGGGAAACAGAAACTCAGAGCAGTAACCATGTTGTCTGAGGTGAGTGGCCAGGTCTGGCTGGGGACCCAGGTCTGTTACACTTTCGTCTGCCCAAAGCTTGAACTCCTCCCTGCTTGCTTCCCTGTTCATCTCCAGGGATCCTGGTTCAACCATCACCATTTCTTGTCCAGACTGCTGACCTGTCTCCCTGTCACCTGTTTCTTAACCTATAACAAG
This sequence comes from Globicephala melas, assembly GCF_963455315.2. Classification (NCBI taxonomy): domain Eukaryota; kingdom Metazoa; phylum Chordata; class Mammalia; order Artiodactyla; family Delphinidae; genus Globicephala; species Globicephala melas. The sequence goes on along the minus strand of NC_083328.1, from coordinate 56,286,515 downwards.
TAACCCAGTATTCTTAGGTTATGTGACAGGACACATGGCTCTTGGTGTCCTGTGGCCAGTGCTGTGGCTGTTGGTCTTCCAACACCCTTCTCCAGGGAGCTCTCAGGGCATTATGTATATAGCAGACAAGATCTTCACAGGAGGAGGAGCATGGATAACTTGTCCTATCAGATTTGGCATTACTGCTGAGACAGCAGGAGAGCAGGGAGGAAGGCAGGACAGATGGCTGGCCTTGGCTCGGACACCCAAGCTGTGTGACTTCTGCCATCATGATGCCTCTCAAGCTCTGTTGCTTCATCTGTAGAGTGAAGATAGTACATACCCCCAACCCCCTGCCTGGGACTGTCATCAGCTCAGGTTGGGGGCAGGCCTGAGGAGGCAGTAAGGCAGTCTACCAATACCAGTTGTTTTTATTCACGTTTAAATTTAGTGATGGGAGTACTATTTTCAAGCCCAGTTTTGTTTTCTGGAGGAAGGTTAAGAACAAGCTGTGGGTAAAGATGAGAAACTAGCGGTTCCAACTTTGGGATGATCTTTTTTGGGCTTCTGCTTCCCATCTGTAAAGGGGAAATGATGTTCCCACCTCCTACATTATGTGAAAAGGTCCTCTGGCCTTAACCCAGCTTCCCTCCCAGCATAGCCTTCTGAAAGAGGGTGAGGACTGCTGGCTCTGCCCTGTAGATATTCAGTGCTGACCCTACCAAAGGGCAAGACGTTGCTTTGGTTATTTTTCCAGAATCCAAAATTAGATTTGTAGCCTTTTCAAATGGAGTTACTATTAATGGCTATTACGTTCTTCTTAAAAAATTCTAAAACCATAGTCACCTGAAAAAAAAAACAAAATAAATTCTGATGTGTTAAGCACTAAAGTTGACCAAAAGCCAAGGTCAATCATGAAGAGAAAAGCCTTAGATCTGACTTCTTAGAAGTTCCCTCAAGGGTCAAACTAATTTTACAAATTTACAGATCATATTTTGCAAATAAGCTTTACTTTCCAGTGTTTCAACAAGATTGTTTCTCTCATTCCTTTTTAAAAATGGAGATATATAATTCACACATCATAATATTCACCCCTGTAAAGTGTACAATTCAGCAGTTTTTCATATATTCACAGAGTTGTGCAACCATCGTACTATCTAATTCCAGAACATTTTTATCATCTGCTTCCAAAAGCCCATGTCCATAAGCAGTCACCCCCCATTCCACCTTCTCCCCTGGCAACCACTAATCAACTTCCTTTCTTGATGGATTTGTTTATTCTGGTCATTTCAAAATGGAATGGAATCATGTAATGGTATCATACAACATGTGGTCTTCTGTGCCTGTCTCCTTTCACTTAGAAAGATACCTTCAAAGTTCATTCATGCTGTAGCATGAATCAATACTTCATTTTTGTGGCAAAATAGTATTCCGTTATATGAATATACCACATTTATCCATTCATCTGTTGATGGCTACTTGGGTTGTTTATACCTTTTGGCTGTTGTGAATAATCTTGCTCTAAACATTGGTGCACAAGTATCTGTTAAGAGTTTTCATTTCTCTTGGGTATATATCTAGGAGTAGAATTGCTGGGTCATATGGTAGCTCTATGTTTAACTTTTTGAGGAACTACTAAACTGTTTTCCAAAGTGGCCAAACCATTTCACATTCTCACCAGCAGTGTATGAGGGCTCCAATTTCTCCATATCTTCAGGTTATTATTATTGTCTGTCTCTTTGATTATATCCATCCTAGATGGTATGAAGTGACATCTCATTGGGGGTTTGATTTGCATTTCCCTAATGACTAACAATGTGCTTACTGGCCATTTGTGTACCTTCTTTGGAGAAACGTCTTTTCAAATTCTTTGCCCGTTTTTTAGTTGGGTAATTTTTCTTTTTGTTACTGAGTTGTGAGACTTCTTTATATATACTAGACACAAATCCCTTATCAGATAGCCAACTGATTTTGACAAAGGTGCAAAAGCATTTCAATGGCAGAAGGACAGCCTTTGCAACAAATGGTGTTGGAGCAATGGGACATCCATAGACACCAAGCAACCAAAAAAAATTGATAAACTGGAGTTCATCAAATTTAAAAACTTTTGCTCTGCAAAAGATCCTGTTAGGATAAAAAGACTGGGACAAAGTATTTGCAGATCTTTTTATTTTGTAGGCTTTTTATTATTGAGTTGTAAGAGTTCTTTATGTATTCTGGATACCAAACTCTTACCAGATATAAGATTTGCAAATATTTTCTCCCTGTGGTTTGTCTCTTTACTTTCTTTTTTTTCAATGTCTTTTTTTTTTTTCTTTCTTTTTGCTGTATGCGGGCCTCTCACTGTTGTGGCCTCTCCCATTGCGGAGCACAGGCTCCGGACGCGCAAGCTCAGTGGCCATGGCTCACGGGCCCAGCCGCTCCGCGGCATGTGGGATCTTCCCGGACCGGGGCACGAACCCACGTCCCCTGCATCGGCAGGTGTACTCTGAACCACTGCGCCACCAGGGAAGCCCTTTGATTCATTTTTGAGTTCCTTTGTGTATGGTGTGAAGCAGGGCTCCAATTTCATTCTTTAAGTGGTTATCTAGTTATCCCAGAACCATTTGTTGAATAGATTACTCTTTTCCTATTGGATGTCTTGGCACCCTTGTTGAAAATCAATTGACCATAAGTGTATGGGTTTATTTCTGAACTCTCATTTCTATTCCATTGATCTGTATGTCTGTCCATCTGCCAGTATCACACTGTCTTAAATACTGTAGCTTGGCAGTAAGTTCTGATATTGGGAGGTGTGAATCCTCCAATCCTCTCCTGTTTTTAAGACTGTGTTTGCCATTCAGGGCCTCCTGCATTTCCATGTGAATTTTAAATTCTGCTTGTTAATTTCTACAAAAAAAAGAAAGGGCAGCTGTGATTTTGACAGGAGTTGTGTTGATTTTGTAAATATTTTGGGGGAATACTGCTATATTAACAATAGTAAGTCTTCCAAACCATGAACAAAGGATGTCTTTCCATTCATTTAGGTCTTCTGTAATATCTTTCAATGATGTTTTATAATTTTTCAGTGTACAAGTCTGAGCTTCTTTTGTTAAATTTATGCCTAGGAATATTGTTCTTTTTGATGCTATTGTAATTGGAATTGCTTTCTTAATTTCATTTTCAGATTGTTCATTGCCACTGCATAGAAATACAGCTGATTTTATTTATTTATTTAATTTACTTTATTTTATTTTTGGCTGCATTGGGTCTCAGTTGCGGCACATGGGATGTTCGTTGAGGTATGTGGGATCTTTCTTTGCAGCGCATGGGCTTCTCTCTAGCTGTGGCCTGTGGGTTTTCTCTTCTCTAGTTGTGACATGCAGGCTCCAGGGCTCGTGGGCTCTGTAGTTTGCCGCGTGCAGGCTCTCTAGTTGAGGCGTGTGAGCTCAGTTGTTGTGGTGCATGGGCTTAGTTACCCCGTGGCATGTGGGATCTTAGTTCCCTGACCAGGGATTGAACCTGCGTCCCCTGCATTGGAAGGCAGATTCTTTACCACTGGACCAGCAGGCAAGTCCCTACAGCTGATTTTTGTATATTGATCTTTATCCTGGAAATTTATTGAACTCATTTATCTTGTGATTTTTGGTGGATTCTTTAGGGGTTTCTGTGTTTACAAAATCATATCTGCAAATATAGCTTTACTTCTTTCTTTCAAATCTGGATGCCTTTGATTACTTTTTCTTGCCTAACTGCTCTGCCTAGACTCCTCCAGTACAATGTTGAATAAAAGTGATAAGAGTAGGCATCCTTGTCTTGTTTCCCCTTAAGAGGAAAAGCTTTCAGTCTTTCATTAAGTATGATGTTAGTTGTGGGGTCTTTTTGTTTGTTTTTTAAAATTTTTATTTATTTATTGGTTGCTTTGGGTCTTCGTTGCTGCGCGTGGGCTTTCTCTAGTTGCAGTGAGCGGGGGCTACTCTTCATTGCGGTGTGCGGGCTTCTCACTGTTGTGGCTTTTCTTGTTGCGGAGCACAGGCTCTAGGCATGCAGACCTCAGTAGTTGTGGCATGTGGGCTCAGTAGTCGTGGCTTGGGGGCTTTAGAGTGCAGGCTCAGTAGTTGTGGCGCACGGGCTTAGTTGCTCCATGGCATGTGGGATCTTCCCGGACCAGGGCTTGAACCCGTGTCCCCTGCATTGGCAGGCGGATTCTTAACCACTACACCACCAGGGAAGCCAGTTGTGGGTTTTTCATAGAAATCTTTATCAAGTTGCAGAAGTTCCCTTCTGCTTCTAGTTTATTGAGTATTATCATAAAAGAATGTTGAATTTTGTCAAATGCTTTTTCTACATCTATTGAGGTGGTCATGTGTTCTCCCTACCCCTTTATTCTGTCAATAGGGGGTATTACATTGACTCATTTTCCTTTGTTGAACCAACCTTGTATTCCTGGGATAAATTCCATTTAGTTATGATATATAATCCTTTTTATATGCTGCTGAATTTGGTTTGCTAGTATTTTGTTGAGGATTTTTACAACTATATTCATAAGGAATATTGGTTTGGAGTTTTCTTTTTTTATGATGTCATTGACTGGTCTTGATATTAGGGCAATACTGGCCTCACAGAATGAGGATAGGAAACATTCCCATCACTCTTCATTTTTTGAAGTCAAAGAATAGATCCTTTGCAGCCAGTTAAGCCGACTGTGCTCTTTTCCCCATGGGGGCCTGGTGCGCAATGGCTGCAAACAGCAGCCTCCTCGGTAGTGTATGCGGCCTGTTGCCTGTATGGGTTGCCCTAAGGGACCTTGGAGACAGCCCTTTCCAGTGGACATTAATGACTGGCATGCTGTCCCCAATCTAGGCTCCAGACAGGTATGCATGGTGCCTTTGGAAAGCCCCAGGGCACAGTGGCCAGGGTCCACATTGCCAGGTCATAATGTCCATCCGCACCAAGCTGCAGAACAAGGAGCATTTGATTGAGGCCCTCCGCAGGGGCAAGTTCAAGTTCCCTGGCCACCAGAAGATCCACATCTCCAAGAAGTGGGGATTTACTAAGTTTAATGCAGATGAATTTGAAAACATGGTGGCAGAAAAGCGGCTCATCCCAGATGGCTGTGGGGTCAAGTACATCCCTAATCGTGGCCCCCTGGACAAATGGCGGGCCCTGCACTCATGAGAGCCTTGGCGCTGCCCCCTCCCTACCCATGCCCACCAATAAACCCTACTTTCTTGTCAAAAAAAAAAAAAAAAGAATAGATCCTATCAGCCCTGTCAGAAACAGGGCTAGGACATACATTTACTGATTGGTCAGTCTGTAGATACTTGAGTTTATTTGTTTTACATGCTATTGATGGCATCTGCAGAGAACAAAAGGAAGCCGGGTCACGGCATTTCAAAGTAATTTTTTGCAGCTTGAGGAACAGCAGAAGCTTCAAGTTTGTGGGTGCAGTAGGGGCATCATAATGTGAAGGCTCCAGACTCAGAAAGATAGGGTCACCTTCTTTCTCCACACTCAGAAGCTAGAGGACATGCCCATTTTCCTCAACTTTCTTAAACCTCAATTTTTACAAAAGCAAAATAAGGAATAATACTTACATCACCTAAATTTTTTAAAGTGTCAGTTCCCTTGCTCTTAAGATAAATTATATGAAGAAACAGACATCTTGGTAATTTTGCCACCTTGTATACATGATTCCATTTTCTTTACACTGAGATTATACCCATAAATAAAACAAATTTCAAGGGAAAAATGGCTTTTAGTGACCATAGCATATATACTGGAAAGAAGCCTAATTTTCTAGTATTCACAGAGTGCATGATCCCTAAAATGACCAAGAAGGAAGGATTTGACAATTTTCAAGAGGTTGACACAGTCTATAAATTTACCTCAAAATGCAAGCTAGGGAGTGGAGAGTCATGTGGGGAAGACAACGTCACACAATGAAAATGACCCACAGCCCAGGGAATTTAGCCAAAATGATTTTCTTTTAAATATACAATCATTCTTTGATGGTGGTAGTGAACACTAATATACCTTTCCTTGAATAGTTACGAGGATAATCATATCTTTTGCAAAGGCAGCATTCCCAGTTCAGACGTGTCATTTAAGGTTGGAATCTTTAAAAGCTATGAAAGCACTCTAAACATGGCTGTGCTGCTCAGGAAAGATCTGACTTTCTTGTTCCAAACTGAAGTGCAGTGGGACGTCCGTTCCATGGCCCTCATATGTTAGTGTGCTCAGCCCTTTACTGTCCTTGCCTCACTGGCTTATGACTTTCTTTCCTGTGGGATCAGTGCTCCTTGAGGGCAGGGAGGGACTATACTTTGCCCACTCAATCTCTAGGGTCCTGTATACTGTCAGCTCCCTATACATGCTTTGGGGTTTTTTTTAAACTATTTTTGTAAAACAATTTTTACAATTTAAACTGAGGGACGAAACTCAGTTGGGCTCTAAGTATTCATATTATAATTTTAAAATTAATTTGAGTAATGTGATTTATAAGAAGATTGATCAGTAATCCTAGAAAGACTGAGAGGGTTTATACCTCCTCCTACATAAGAAAGGGATGTGGCAAAACTTGTACCACCAGACCTCCTCCTCACTGGACCAAAGGGAAGGGAATGAGCTTGTGGGGAGGTGAGGAGAAGGAAAAGATGTTCCTAACTTCATTTTACACAGGGGGGCAACTCCAATGGGGTTACCTTCCTACAGTCTCTTCTTGTGGAAAGTAGGGTAGAGCAGGGCCATAGCATGTCTGCCACATGACTTCTCACCCACTCTCTGCCTGATCCAGGAAAACTGACCTAAAGATGACTGTTCCTTGTCCTTGTGCAGCTAGGATCCCACCTTCTGCTGAGATGCAGGAGGGAGCAGGTTCTCCTTCCCTTTCTGTATGTATAGGCAATATCACCCTGACAGAAGTGGGGATGGAACCAAACATGTTCAAATTTAGAAGCTATATGGATGGCTGTATCACTGTACTGTACTGTAGATGTGGGCTCAGGGTTCTGATTGGCCCACATGGCCACAGCAGGTGGATGAGGCCTTCTCTGGGAGAGTGGCAGGATAGAAAGAATACAGTACAGAAAAAATATTTGAAGAAATAATGGCTGAAAACTTCCAAAGCTTGGTGAAAGACAAACCTACATATTTATGAAGCCAAAGAAATCCATGCTGAGACATATCATAATCAAATTGCTGAAAACTAAAGACATAGAAAAAAATCTTGAAAGCAGCCAGAGAAAAATGACACATTATGGATAGGAGATTGATGATTCAAATGACTATGAATTTCTCATCAGAAACCATGGAGGTCAGAAGGAAGTGGCACAACATTTTAAAAACGCTGAAGGAAAAGAAATAACCTAGGAATAAAGGTGAAATAGGGGCTTCCCTGGTGGTGCAGTGGTTGAGAGTCCGCCTGCCGATGCAGGGGACACGGGTTCGTGCCCCGGTCTGGGAGGATCCCACATGCCGCGGAGCGGCTGGGCCAGTGAGCCATGGCCGCCGAGCCTGCGCGTCCGGAGCCTGTGCTCCGCAACGGGAGAGGCCACAACAGTGAGAGGCCCGCGTATCGTAAAAAAAAAAAAAAAAAAAAAAAGGTGAAATAAAGACATTCTCAGATGAAGGCAAACTAATAGAATTCATAGCCAGCAGATCTGCTCTCAAAGAATTGCTAAAGGAGGTTCATCACATAGAAGGAAAGTGACATAAGAAGGAAACTTGGAAAACTGGGAATTAAGAGCAACAGAAATGGTAAATATTTGGATAAATATAACAAACTATTCGTCCCCTCCTGAATTCTTTAAAATATATCTGATGGTTAAAAGTAAAAAATGTAACACTGTCTGATGCCATTTTCAATGTATATAGGTGTAATATGACACTTACTGTATAAAGGAGTAAAAGTAAAGGGATCTATATGGTGATAAGGTTTCTACATTGCAAATGAAGTGCTAAAAAATTGATTCTAGGTATTTATTTTGTAATCCCTAAGTAACCACTAGAAAATTATACAAAAAGATAAAATCACAATAGATAAAATACTAAAAATGTTCAAATAACCCAAAAGAAGGTAGGAGGAGACAAAGGAATAAGAAAGAGGGGCAAAAGCGGAAGATAAATAGTAAAAGAGTAGACCTAATTTCAAACACATCAATAATTGCATTGAACATAAATGGTCTAAACACATCAATTAAAAGACAGGTTGGCAGGGTGGATTAAAAAACATGACCTAACTATATGCTGTCTATAAAAACACTTCAAATATAAAGACATAATGTGTTTACAGATTAGAAAACTCAACATGGTAAAGATACCAAATTTCCCCCGATTTATATATTTGATGCAATACTAATCAAGATCCCAGCAGGATTTTTGTTGTTGTTGTTTGTGTGTGTACAGATAGACAAGCTGCTGTTACAATTTACATGGAAGAGCAAAGGAACCAGACTAGCTAAAACAGTTTTGGAAAAGAAGAATAAAGTTGGAGGAGTCATATTACCTGATTTTAAGACTTGCTATAAAAATACAGTAATCAAGACTGTGGTATTGGTGAAGGGACATAGGCATAGAAATCAATGGAACAGAATAGAGAATCCAGAAATAGACTCACAAAAATATGGCCATTTGATTTTTGATAAAGGTGCAAAAGAAATTAAGTGGAGAAAGCAACCATTCACCATAACCAGAGCTGGGGACACTGTGGTGAACAAATCAAAGACTAAATGCAAATGACAAGCAGATCACAGACTAATGTCAAGGCTCTCAGGCTTTTCTTAAAAAAAACCCCATATCTGGCAATAGTTGGCAATAGCCTACATTCCCCTATGGTAACAATTAGCTAGAGCTGAGTGCTGACAACTTCTTTAACACAGGACCTTGCATGCCCCAGTGTGTCACAGCTTCCATGGCACTTTTCTGTTTCTCTTGATACCAAGACTCCATTAGATGCAATTTATTTATTTATGTTTGTTCTGTTTTTTTATAACTTTTGGCCACACCGCACAGCATGTGGGATCATCCACAGATTCAAACAACCACAGACCGTGTAATACTGTAGTATTCACTATTGAAAAAAATCTGCGTATAAGTGGACCCGTGCAGTTCAAACCCATGTTGTTCAAGGGTCAATTGTACTTTTTTTGTTTTTCTGTACGTGGGCCTCTCACTGTTGTGGCCTCTCCCGTTGCGGAGCACAGGCTCCGGACGCGCAGGCTCAGCGGCCATGGCTCATGGGCCCAGCCGCTCCGTGGCATGTGGGATCTTCCCGGACCTGGGCATGAACCCGTGTCCCCTGCATCGGCAGGCGGACTCTCAACCACTGCGCCACCAGGGAAGCCGTCAACCGTACTTTTTAGATTTTTTTTGCCACGTGGCTTGTGGGATCTTAGTTCCCTGATCAGGGATTGAACCTGGGCCCTTGGCAGTGACAGCACGGAGTCCTAACCACTGGACCTCCAGGGAATTCCTCAACTGTATTTTTAAAATAATATATTAACTTACTTTCCTTCTTTAAAATTAAGAACATTATATATGAAATTAATATCCCTTTTGACCAACTTCCCCTAATCTTTTCCCTCTTCTCTCCTCCTCTGTGTGATCATTATGCATCCTTTTCAAACACTAAGCAGTATGCATATAAATCCATGAAAAATGTGTTTATCTTAGTTTACATACATGATATAAACATTTATATCATTTTGCAACTTGCTTTTTCAAGATTCCGTTAGAGATCTATCTAGGTTGACGTGTTTATAGATGGAGCTTGTTCCTTAATTTTGCCTGCCGTATAGTACCTCACTGTATGAATCACTGTATCAGGTTTCCTTCTTTTCCTCCCTCCCTCCCTCTCTTGATGGATAATCTTCCAGTGTATCATGTTTTATTTATTTGTCACACTACTGATGGACATTTAGCTTGTCTCTGATTTTCCACTATTATAATTATTCACTAATAACGTTATTCATATTGAAATTATGTGTGCTTACACAGGAACAAGCTATGTATCATTGTATAATTAGGCCACAGGAATGCACACACACAAAGAAGTTTGACAAAATAGTTTCAACACAAAGAAGTGCATCAAAAAAGGACCAAACTGCGAAAAGTACATGACTGGCCTCTGGAAACAAGTTGTAGAGCAAGGTTAGGTTTTCTTGGGCACAGTGAAACTGGAATTAGTGGGTGCGGTTGGGATACTAACTCTGATGAGTAATGATGTAACACAATTCACTTATTCAGGATAAAGATTCTAAACTAATGGGTCAAACCAATAAGGAAGACTTCTATTCCTGACAAACATGGTTATTCAGTATTGTTAATGTATGTCAGAATTAGATCTTTTCATTTATGGTCATCAAAAAGACTCCAAACAGAAGAGGATCACTTTCTGTTACTGTTTTAGGAAAAATTTAAAAATCAAACAGTATTTGATGCTTGAGTTTAATCCAAGGTTAGTTCTGAAATGCTGTACCATATCAACTCTTTGATAAAAAACATGCAGAAAGAGCAAAGGAGGGACTTCCCTTGGTGGCACAGTGGTTAAGACTCTGAGCTCCCAATGCAGGGGGCCTGGGTTTGATCCCTGGTCAGGGAACTAGATCTCATATGCATGCCACAACTAAGGAGCCCACCTGCCGCAACTAAGACCCAGTGCAACCAAATAAATAAATATTTTAAAAAAAGAGCAAAGGAGCAGTAGATAATTTCAAAGTGTTCAACAATAATATAAATCATTATTTTTTTTACTATTATTCAAATAATTTCACAACTTAACTCTCTTTGAAGAGACTGGTAATGTAGCTTCACCACAGTTATGCTATATAAAACATAGATATGACAGTGTGTAGCTTTTCAAGTCCTTGCTTTAAACACCAATTAAAAAACTCAGAAAGGGTGGAAGAGAAAGGGCCCTAAAATTAAAAATAAAAACTCTGAGCATTTGAAATCAGTGGCAAGACAAGGAATAAAATAAACAAGAATTACTATAGACTACGTGTCTTAAGGTGCATAGCAGGATAAACACACACATCTGTATATAGCTTAGAAAGCATAACAATATAGTGAACACCCCAACCACGCAACCTCATTACTAGACAAGTCCAAGAGTTCATATCTCTCCCTATAGCTCTTCCCTATTCCATCCCTCTGTCTCACCTCCCCAAGCCCCCACCTTCATGAAGTAATCACTGCCTTGTTTGTGCCATTGGTAAGAAAGGACTTCTGGGAACATTTTCAAGAGTGAAATTAGTGCAAATTCATCTTGAGTAGAAAAACTTGCTTATATCTATCTCCTACTCGTATAGCATGGACAGCAAGCAGCATCCCTGCTGCTATGAAATCTTACACTGACACCATTCCTATTAAAAATGGGTTATTTTACACTCTTATAAGTCTTCACAAAATTGATTTTTATGTGACCTCACCCTCAAATATTCTATTAAGCTGATCAAAATAAGCCCAATTTTTTTCAGTGTGTGAAAATATAGATGTTTAAGCATACCACTTCTGTTAGCATATACTCAAGAGCAGATTAAAATACTTATAGGCAACTTACCTCATGTAAATTCAGTTCTTTTACTTTTTCTTTTAATATAACCTGTAAGACAAAAAAAAAAGTATGCTTTTATGCCCATTTAAATCTGTAATTTAAAAGATTTCTCATTGTTCTTACAAATATTTTTCGTTTCTGTATATAGCTCATTTCACCTCATATTCAGTATTAGAGAGAATCTCTTACAGTTTGAGATAGAACATTTTAGCAACATTCTTTTAACTTGAGCAAGGTGTAGTATTCTCCTGAAAAGCAATTTTAAAATCTCTTTGAGAATAGATTAAATTTTGGGAGAAGAAATTAACACATGCCTATCTGGAGTATGTGCTAATATGCGGGGAAAGTAAATGAGATTGCTTGCCTCATGATTTGGTAAAACACAGTATTGACTCATGGGACAGACTGGTAATTTATAAAAGACTGAAAAGTAAGGTCAATCTTAATTTTGGAAGCTTTGCTTATTATTATACATCAGTATCCTCAGAAAACTAGCTCTATCCAGAATTATGTAAATAGGTTTAAAACTCATCCAGGTGCTGTCCCTAACCTGACTCTGTGGTAACTGGATATCAGTTAAAAATAATGCAAAATGACAAGAGGGCAGATGACTATTTAAAAAGAACATCTCTAAACAAATAGGACCTAATCAAGCTTGAAAGCTTCTGCACAGCAAAGGAAACCATAAACAAAATGAAAAGACAACTTAAGGACTGGGAGAAAATATTTGCAAATGATGCCACTGACAAGGGCTTAATTTCCAAAATATACAAACAGCTCATACAACTCATTAACAAAAAACAAACAACCCAATTGAAAAATGGGCAGCAGACCTAAATAGACAGTTCTCCAAAGAAGACATACAGATGGACAACAGGCACATGAAAAGATACTCAACATCACTAATTATCAGAGAAATGAAAATCAAAACTACAATGAGGTATCACCTCCCACCAGTCAGAATGGTCATCATTAAAAAGCCTACAGATAACAAATGCTGGCGAGGGTGTGGAGAAAAGGGAACCCTCCTACGCTGTTGGTGGGAATGTAAGTTGGTGCAGCCACTATGGAAAACAGTGTGGAGGTTCCTCAAAAAACCATTTGAGACAAAAATTGAGACAAAAAGATTCATTCCTTTAGAAAACTAAGACATTCATCTCTGTATATTAAATCCCACACGAGACCCATGTGTGGTTACCTGTGGACATCAGTGTGGACATCTAAGGAACTCACCAATGAGCTCAGATTTCAAAGAGACATGGATAAAAAGATATGTAATCCTAAAATGACGACATGGTCTGTAACATCAGTGTCAGCAAGATTAAAGACCCAAATAAACTGAAGCTTGGCCCCCGCCCCCACCTCTCCCCCCCTCCTAAATTGCTATGGACGACAAAAATAATTTCATGCTCAGGGTCAAAAGAAAATTAAGGAACACCTAGGCCCACTGTTTGGTATCAGTGGTAAAATATTAATGGATGACGCATGGAAGAAAAAACAAATTTTACTGGCTTTCAAGAAAAGCTAAATTTATTACCTTAAAGAACATATCAGCAAAGGGATAGTACAAAGGGCTAGGAGTTAATAGCAATGACTGAAGTATCTGGACTTCCAGTAGTGTGATGTGAACTAACATTTAAAACACAAAGGGGAGGAGATGAGATCAGTATAATACAGCTGGTTACCTCTGAGGAACTAGTATGTCTTCTAATGAAGAAGGTAAAAATTTCATTTAATGGAATCTCTGAACTCCATTAGGATGATAGTAAGTTCAAGGATTTTAAGCTACAGCATTTCTCTTTACCAAAATATTGGCCAAAGTTCCCTGTTACGTTATATTATTTTATCATTTGAACTTTCTGTAACTTCAAGTAATACTTAAGAGAAGCCACCACAATAAGCCCAGGCACTGCAACGAAGAGTAGCCCCCACTAGCCGCAACTAGAGAAAGCCCGTGTACAGTAACGAAGACTCAACACAGCCAAAAAAAAAAAAAAAAAAGGAACACTTGAAGTATTTTGTATGGCAAATTGGCAAGCAAAATGCTAAAATGAACACAAGTAAATCTAGTCCCAGTTTAAAATATGAGTGGAAACCTGAGGTCTCATTTTTTTGGTGAAGAACATGATCAAAGCTAATCTTAAGTAAATCTCTCTCACCTGTTTGTAGGCATAAAATTCTTTGTGTGCTTGATGTCTTAGCCTAAAAGACAGAAATGAGAAATGCAATACTGAGATTTCCATATAAGAATTTGACAAAAATTTTAAAACTGCTTATTTTTGGTATTAATTTATATCATTTATGGTTTAAAATCCAGAATCTTTATTCTACAATACACTCAAATGACATATCTGTTACCATGTTATGAGAAAGTGACCAGTGAACCATAGAATGTTATCCAAATATATAAGGTCAAGTGAAATCTCATTAAAACAAAATCTCAAATATTTTAAAGAAGGCTCAATTTTTTATATTGACAATAGTCCACTTATTTCAATAATATTTAATATATCACATTTTTCCTAATTAAAAAATTGAGGTATCAATATAATATACATCTAATAATGTGCAAAAGCCTCAAGAATACAGATAAGTATTAAAAAAAATTATACACACCACTGTAACTATCACCCAGATCAATACATAGAACATTTCCAGCATCCCTGAAATGACTCTTCCCAATCAATATTCACCCCTAACACTATCCTAATTTTTATCATTGTAGATTAACTATGCTTGTTTTTGAACTTCACATAAATGGATCATTTGGTATATACTCTCCTGTGTTGGCTTCTTTCAGTCAACAATTACTTGTGAAATTCATCCATGTTGTTGCAGTAATTATATTTTTGACTGACATATAGTGTTCCATTTTACGAATGAATATAAAACTATCCATTCCACTGTTGACAAGTATTTAGGTTACTTCCAATTTGGGGCAATTATGAATCAAGCTGCTATACAAATTCTTCTACATGTCTTTTAGTGGACATATAGACTCATTTCTGTTGAGTGAGTATCTAGGAGTAGAATTACTGGTCCAAAGTGCTTGTACCAGTTTTACTCCTATGGGTAGTGCATGAAAGTTCTAGTTGTTCACATCTTTGCCACAGCTTGGTAGGGTCAGTCTAAAAATTTTTAGCCAGTCTGGTGGGTGTTCAGTGGTATCTCATTTTGGTTTTAATTTTGCATTTCCCAAATGATGTTTAAGACCCTTTCATATGCTTATTGCCTGTTTGGATATTTTCTTTTACGAAATGCCTGTTCAAGTCTTTTGTCCATTTAAGAAAATGAGTTGACTATATTTTTCTTATTGATTTGTAGGAGCTGTTTAAATATTTTAGATGCAAGTCCTCTGTTGGGTACTGCAATACTCGATGGCTTGCCTTTTAATTCTCTTAATGTTATCTTTTGATGAACAAAAGCTTTTAATTTAAAGCTTTTTAATTTAATTTGTGTCCAGTTAAAGAAATCTTTGCCAACCCCCAGATAATGAAGATAATTTCTTGTGTGTATCGTGAAAATAATTTGTTATTTTACCTATCACATTGAGGTCTATGATCCATCTGAAATTAGTCTTTATGTATGATGTGAGGTAGAGGTCAAAGTTCTTTTTATCCACATGCAGATTTTCATTTGACTCCTTTATTGAAGAGACACTTCTTTCCCCACTGTGTTGCAATGGCACATCTGCTGTAAGTGAGACCAATGTGTGGTTCTGTTTCTAGAGTTTCTGTTTTATCCCACTGGTTTATCTGCCCATCCTTGTGTACTGGGTTGAATCGTGTCCCCTCAAAATTAATGTCAAACTGCTACCTCAGAATGTAACCTTGTTTGGAAATAGCATCTTCACAGACTATTTAGTAGTTAAAATGAGGTCACATTAGGATTAGGGTAGACCATAAATCCAATATGACTGTTGTCCTTAGAAGAAGAGGAGAGGATATACAGAGACACAGGGAAGAAGGCCAGGTGAAGACAGAGGCAGAGACTGAAGTGATGCAGCTACAAGCCAAAAAATATCAAGGATTGCTGACAACCACCAGGAACTAAGAAGAGGCAAGGAAGGATCCTCCCCTAGATAGCCTTCAGAGGCAGCATGGCCCTGCCAACACCTTAATTTCGAACTTCTAGCTTCCAGAACTGTGAGAGTTTGATAAATTTCTGTTGTTTTAAGCCATCCAGCTTGTGGTACTTTGTTACAGCAACCCTGGGAAACCAATGCATCTTGTGTCAATACCATGCCAGTTTAAAAAAAAAAAAAACACCTTTTATTTTGAAATGGTCTTATAGGAAAGTTGCAAAAAATATCAGAGTTCATATATACTTCTCTCCCCAGTTTTCCAACATTCACATCTTACATAACCATAGAACAATGATCAAAAGCAGGAAATTAACACTAATGTTTTGATATTAATACTCGTATAGTATTCACCAAACAGACTTTGTTTGAATTTCACCAGTTTTTTCACTAATGTTCTTTTCCTATCTTGTGATCCAATCCAGGACCCCAGCCTGCATCTAGTTGTGTCTCCTTAGTTTCTTCAAATCTGTGACAGTTCCTTAGTTTTTCCTTGTTTTTCAGGATTTTGACATATCGACCATGATCACTTGGTTATGGCAATGTCTACTGGGTCTCTCCACTGTAAAGTTACTATTTTCCCCTTTGCAACTGATCAATATCTTGGGGGAGACACATTGAAACTATGAAAATATCCTATATTTTTCTCAAGCTTTTGCCCACTGATTTTAGCATCCATCTTGCTTGCAACAATTCTGCAGTGTTTGCCTGGTGGTGGTTTTGTAGTTCCCTAATTCCTTGTACATTAACTGGGATTCTTCTGTAAGGAAGAGATGCCCCTTCTCCTTCATTTATTTATATCAGCATGGACTCATTTGTGGTAGTCTATGGGTTATAATTTAATATGATCATTATTTATTTTGTTGCTCAAATTGATTTAGGCTTTTAGGCCCTCCTTCAGGTTGATTCTTATATCCTTTCAACATGCCCTCATCCTTTCCCATGCATTTCCTAGCTCACTGGCACCAAAAGATGTTACAAGCTCATCTTGTATTTTCCATGCTCCAGTTGTGGAATTAACCACTTCTTTCAAAGAGCCTTGGTTCCTTTTATTGGAGAATAATATTTAGAAACCAAGATCTGGGTGCTAGGTGAATAGCACTCTGTTTTAAGTACTGGAGTTTGGAAAAAGTCTTGGGTCCTCAAGCTTTGTTCTTAACTACTTTGGCTATTCGTGGTCCTTTGCATTTCCATATAGATTTCATGAGCTTATCAATTTCCACAAAAAAAATCTGTTGGGATTTTGACGGACACTGTGTTTAATTTATAGATCAATTGGGGGAAGAACTGACATCTTTGCAAGATTGCGTTTCCAACCTGTGAATATAGCATACTCTATTTATTAGATCTTCTTTCTCTGTACACATTTCTACGTAGAACACTTATATATCCTTCATTAAATTTATTCCTAGGTATTTGGTAATTTTTGATCTACTATAAATGGTATTTAAAATTTTTTTATGTTCTAATTCTTTGTTGCTACTACATAGAAAAAAATTCAATTTTTGAATATTGATCCTGTATCTAGTAACTTGCTAAGTTCACTTATTAATTCTAAACATCTTATCTGCAGAATCTTTTGGATTTTTAAAATACACAATTATTTTGTCTGCAAATAATAACAGTTAAAACTCTACCTATTTAATCTTCACATATTTCACTCTTTATTCTTTTTTTTTTTAATTTTTATTTTTTTGCGGTACGCGGGCCTCTCACTGCTGTGGCCTCCCGTTGCGGAGCACAGGCTCCGGACGCGCAGGCTCAGCGGCCATGGCTCACGGGCCCAGCTGCTTCGCGGCATGTGGGATCTCCCCGGCCCGGGGCACGAACCCGTGTCCCCTGCATCGGCAGGCGGACTCTCAACCAGTGCGCCACCAGAGAAGCCCTCACTCTTTATTCTTTATTTCACTTCTTTTTTTTTCCTGCACTGGCCAGGACCTCCAGTACCAATATTAAATGCAAGTGATGGCAGTGAATGTCCTTATTAATATGTTACTACTAAATACGATGTTTTCTCTAGATTTTTTGTAGATAACCCTTGATTCAAATAAAGTTCCCTTGTATCCTAGTTTTAGACTTAAAAAAATCATGAATAGGTATTAATTTTTGTCAAGTGCTTTTTTTCCCTTTTTACTGTTAATGTGGAATACTGTATTGATTGATTTTCAAATGTTAAAACAATCTTCATTTCTGGAACAAAACTCCACTTGGTTGTGGTGTACCACCTTTTTGTACATCCTTGAATTTTATTTACTAATATTTTGTTCATGAGAAAGATTAGTCTATAATTTCCATTCTTGTAATGTCCTCGTCAGGCTTTGGAATCAAAATTATCTGGCCTCATCGAAGTATCTCTTCTATTCTCTGGAAAAGTCATATAAGAGTGGTATTTTTTTGGGCTTCCCTGGTGGCGCAGTGGTTGAGAGTCCGCCTGCCGATGCAGGGGACGCGGGTTCGTGCCCCGGTCTGGGAAGATCCCACATGCCGTGGAGCGGCTGGGCCCGTGAGCCATGGCCGCTGAGCCTGAGTGTCCGGAGCCTGTGCTCTGCAACGGGAGAGGCCACAACAGTGAGAAGCCCGCGTACCGCAAAAAAAAAAAAAAGAAGAGTGGTATTTTTTCCTTAAATGTTTGGAGAAATTCACTGGTGAAGTTACCTGACTTGCAGTTTCTTTGTGGAAATGCTTTTATTATTACATATATAATTATTAATATTTTATATTTCTTCTTGACTCAGTTAAAAATGTTATTATTCTTTTACTTGTATTCACATAACATACAATTAACCATCTTAAAACTGTATAATCCAGTGGTACTTAGTGCAGTCACAATGTTGTGCAACCACTAGTTCACTCTAGTTTCAAAACTTTTTCATCAAAAAAAATCTGGTACTCATTAAGTAGTTGGTCCCCACTCCCCCGTTCCCTGGTAATCTCTAATCTGCTTTCTGTCTCTATGGATTTGCCTATTATGGATACATTACATAAAATAAATCATACAATATGTGACCGTTTTGTGTCTGGCTTTTCATTTAGCGTAATGTTTTCGAGGCTCTGCCTATTTGTAGCATGTATCAGTACTTCACTCCTTTTTATGGCTGAATAATATTTCACTATATGTATATGCCACAATTTGATTATCCATTTGTCTATTAATGAGCATTTGGGTTGTTTATACCTTCTGGCTATTACGAATAATGATATAAACATTCTGTACAAATTTCCTTGTGGACATATCTCTTCATTTGTCTTGGGTATATACCTAGGAGTGAAATTTCTGGGTCATATGGTAATTCTATGTTTAACTTTCAAGGAACTGATGAACTGTTTTCCACAGTTCCTGCACCATTTTACATTCCCACCAGCAATGTATGAGGGTTTCTATTTCTCCACATCCTTGTCAACACATAATTTTCCATATTTTTGACTACAGCATCCTACTAGTTGTGACATTTATTGTGGTTTTAATGTGCATTTCCTTAATGACCAATGCTGTTGAACATCTTTTCACATGCTTGTTGGCCATCTGTATATCTTCCTTGGAGAAATGGCTACTTAAGCCCTTTACCTATTTTTAAATTCAGTTGTCTTTTCTTTTATTTTAATATTTATTTATTTATTTATGGCTGCATTGGGTCTTCGTTGCTGTGCGTGGGCTTTCTCTAGTTGCAGCGAGTGGGGGCTACTCTTCATTGTGGTGCACGGGCTTCTCATTGCGGTGGCTTCTTTTGTTGCGGAGCATAGGCTCTAGGCATGCGGGCTTCAGTAGTTGTGGTATGAGGGCTCAGTAGTTGTGACTCGTGGGCTCTACAGTGCAGGCTCAGTAGTTGTGGCGCACAGGCTTAGTTGCTCCGCGGCACGTGGGATCTTCCTGGACCAGGGCTCAAACCCGTGTCCCCTGCATTGGCAGGCAGATTCTTAACCACTGCACCACCAGGGAAGTCCCAATATTTGTTTATTTAATTTATTTTTGGCTGCGTTGGGTCTTAGTTGCAGCATGCAGGATCCTCTGCTGTGGCGTGCAGGCTTCTCTCTAGTTGTGGTGCGTGGGCTCAGCTGTTGTGGAGCTTGGGTTCCAGAGTGTGTGGGCTCTGTAGTTGTGGTGTGCAGGGTCCAGAGCATGTGGGCTCTGTAGTTGTGGCACGTGGGCTCTCTAGTTGTAGCCCACATGCTCAGTAGTAGCAGTGCGTGGGCTTAGTTGCCCTATGGCATGTGGGATCTTAGTTCCCTGACCAGGGATCGAACCCACGTCCCCTGCATTGGAAGGTGGAATCTTAACCACTGGACCACTAGGGAAGTCCCAAATTCAGTTGTCTTTTTGCTGTTGAGTTGTAAGAGTTTTTAAAAATATATATCCTGGATATTAAACCCTTATCAGATATATGATTTGTAAATATTTCTCTCCCATTCTGTAGGCTGTTTTTTTCACTTTCTTGATAATGCTCTTTGATGCACAAATGTTATTAATTTTTATAAGTCCAATTTATCTATTTTTTCTTTTGTTGTTTGTGCTTTTGCTGTCAAATCTAAGACTCTATTGTCAATCTGAGGTCATGAAGATTTACTTGTTTTCTCCCAAGAGTTTTATAGTTTTAGCTCATGTTTAGGTCGCTGATCTATTTTTAAAAAATTTTTTTTAAAAATTTATTTTTGGCTGTGTTGGGTCTTCATTGCTGTATGTGGGCTTTTCTCTAGTTGTGGCGAGTGGGGGCTACTCTTCATTGCAGTGCACGGGTTTCTCATTGTGGTGGCTTCTCTTGTTGTGGGGCACAGACTCTAGGCATGCGGGCTTCAGTAGCTGTGGCACCCAGGCTCAGTAGTTGTGGCGCGTGGGCTCTAGAGTGCAGGGTCAGTAGTTGTGGCACGTGGACTTAGTTGCTCTGAGGCATGTGGGGTCTTCCTGGACCAGGGCTCAAACCCGTGTCCCCTGCATTGGCAGGCAGATTCTTAACCACTGTGCCACCAGGGAAGTCCTGCTGATCTATTTTTTGAGTTAATTTTTATATAGGAAATGAGGCAGGGGTTCAATTTTATTCTTTCACGTGTATTATTCAGTTGGTCCACCATTTGTTGAAGAGACTATTCTTTTGCCACTGAATGGGCCTGGCACCCTTGTGAAAAACAACTGGCCATACCATACTACCCAAAGTAATCTACAGATTTAATGTGATCCCTATCAAATTACCCATGACATTTTTTTTACAGAAATGGAACAGATAATCCTAAAATTTATATAGAACCATAAAAGCCAGAATTGCAAAGCAACCCTGAGTAACAAGAATAAAACTGGAGGCATAACCCTCCCAGACTTCAGATAATACTACAAAGCTACAGTGATCAAAACAGCCTGTTACTCTCATGACAACAGACATACAAATCAATGGAACAGAATAGAAAGCCCAGAAATAAACCCATACACCTATGGACAATTAGTGTTCCTCAAAGGAGGCAAGACTATACAATGGGGAAAAGTATCTTCAGCAAGTGGTGTTGGGAAAGTTGGACAGCCGCATGTAAATCAATGAGGTTTAGAACACACCCTCACACCATACTCAAAAATAAACTCAAAATGGCTTAAAGACTAAATATAAGACAAGATACCATAAAACTCCTAGAAGAGGACACAGGCAAAACATTGTCTGACATAAATCATATCAATGTTTTCTTAGGTGAGTCTCCCAAGGCAATAGAAATAAAAGCAAAAATAAACAAATGGGACCTAATCAAGCTTATAAGCTTTTGCACAGCAAAGGAAACCATGAACAAAATGAAAAGACAACCTACGGACTGGGAGAAAATATTTGCAAATGATGCGACCGAAAAGGGCTTAATTTCCAAAATTTACAAACAGCTCATACAACTCAATAACAAAAAACCAAACAACCCAACTGAAAAATGGGCAGAAGACCTAAACAGACATTTCTCCAAAGAAGACATACAGATGGCCAATAGGCACATGAAAAGATGCTCATCATCGCAAATTATTAGAGAAATGCAAATCAAAACTATGATGAGGTACCACCTTACACTGGTCAGAATGGCCATCTTCATAAAGTCTGCAAACAATAAATGATGGAGAGGGTGTGGAGAAAAGGGAACCGTCCTACACTGTTGGTGGCAATGTAAATTGGTGCAGCCACTATGCAGAACAGTATGGAGATTCCTCAAAAAACTAAAAATAGAGCTACCATATGATCCAGCAATCCCACTTTTGGGCATACACCCAGACTAAACGATAATTCGAAAAGATACATGCATCCCTATGTTCATAGCAGAACTATTTACAATAGCCAAGACATGGAAACAACCTGAATGTCCATCGAAAGATGAATGGGTGAAGAAGATGTGGTATATATACACAGTGGAATAAATAAACAACAAGGTCCTACTGTATAGCACAGAGAACTATATTCAATATCCTGTGATAAACCATAATGGAAAAAAATATATACATGTATAACTGAGTCACTTTGCTGTACAGCAGAAATTAACACAACACTGTAAATCAACTATACTTCAATAAAATTAAAAAAAAAACTATATGGAGAGCCACAAAAGCCAAAAAAAAATCAATTCACCATAGATGTTTGGGTTTATTTCTGGACTCTCAATTCTATTTTATTGATTTATATGTCCATTCTTATCAGTACCACATATTTTGATAACTGTAGCTTAAAGGAAGTTTTGAAATTGGGAAGTACAAGTCTTCCTCCCTTTTTTTCTTTTTCAGTGTTGTTTTGGCTATTTGAGGCTCCCTGCAGTTCTAAATGAATTGAGGATCAGTTTTTCCATTTCTGTATCAAAGGTTATTAGAATTTTGATAGGCTTTGCATTGAATCTGTAGACTGCTTTGAGGAATACTGCCATCTTAACATATTAAGGCTTCCAATCCATGAAATCTTTCCATTTATTTAGGTCTTCTTTATTTCAGCAATATTTTGTAGTTTTCAGTGAACAAGTCTTTCACCTCCTTGGTTAAATTTACTCCTAGGAATTTCATTCTTTTGGATGCTATTGTAAATGTTTCATTTATTTCCTTTTCAGATTGTTCCTTGTTGGTGTACAGAAATACATCTGATTTTTTTTGTGCTGATTCTGTATTCTCAAAGTTTGCTTAACTTGTTTAGTAGTTCTAGATTTTTTTTTGTGTGTGTATTCTATGGGATTGTCTATATATAGAATCATGTCATCTTCAAAAAGAGATAGTTTTACTTCTTTCTTTCCAATTGGATGCCCTCTATTTCTTTTTCTTGTGTAAATGCTCTGGCTAAAACTTCTAGTACAATGTTGCATGGTAATGGTGAAAGTGGGCATCTTTTTAAAATCAATATCAATGCTTTTATTTTTTTCACTGTTTCTGTTGAGAAATCAGATTTTTTTTTTTTTAGTATACAATGACGTGTATCCACCATTATAGTAACATACAGAATAGTTTCATCGCCCTACACATTCTTTGTCTTCTACCTGTTCATCCCTCCCTCTCCCGTAGATCCTGGCAACCGCTGACTTTTTAACTTTCTCCATAGTTTTGCCTTTTCCAGAATGTCACATTGTGAGAGTCACATAGTATGTAGCCTTTTCAAAGTGGCTTCTTTCACTTAGAAATATGCATTTAAGACTCCTCCATGTCCTTTCATGGCTTGATAGCGCATTTACTTTCAGTGCTGAATAATATTCTGTTATCTGGATGGACCACAATTCATTTATTCATTTACTCACTGAAGGATATCTCGGTTGATACCAAGTTTTGGCATTTATGAGTAAAGCTTCTTTCTAAAACATCTGTGTGTTGGTTTTTGTGTGGACATAAGTTTTCAAATACTTTAGATATTTAAAGAAATTCACTTCTGTGTGTGTATGTGTGTGTGTGTGTGTGTGTGTGTGTAATATTTTATCTTAGTCATGGTTGTCAGCCATTTTACAAAAAACGACCCCCCCGCCCAAACAAACCCCATTTTTTGTGATTTGCTGTACTTCTTGAATCCTTAACTTGTG
This sequence comes from Globicephala melas, assembly GCF_963455315.2. NCBI lineage: Eukaryota > Metazoa > Chordata > Mammalia > Artiodactyla > Delphinidae > Globicephala > Globicephala melas. The sequence continues at coordinate 56,262,930 of NC_083328.1, read as the reverse complement.
AGGGAAATTTTCATCGACTGCTTCTTCCCTATTTTCTCTCAACATTTCTTTTTTGGACTCATTTAAATGTGGTTTAGGCCTTTTTACTATGTCCCAAATTTTTGTTACATTTTCTACCCCTTCCTCTTTCCAACTGTTATCCTGCTTATTTTCTACTGACTATTTGCCACATTACTAACATTTTTGTTATTAAAGAGTATTGAGCAGAGTTCCTTGTGCTATACAGTAGGTCCTTGTTGGCTACTATTTTAAACATACCAGTGTATACGTGTCAATCCCATACTCCCATTCTATCCCTCCCCGCCATCCTTCCTCCCTGCTAACCATAAATTTGTTCTCTAAGTCAGGAGTCCCCAACCCCCCGCCTGTTAGGAACCGGGCTGCACAGCAGGTGAGTGGCAGGCGAGTGAGTAAAGCTTCATCTGCCACTCCCCATTACTCGCCCGGGGAAAAATTGTCTTCCTCAGAACTAGTCCCTGGTGCCAAACGATTGGGGACTGCTGCTCTAAGTCTGTGAATATGTTTCTCTTTTGTTCATTTGCATCTTTTTATTAGATTCTTCATACAAGTGATATCATATGATATTTGTCTTTCTCTGTCTGACTTACTTCACTTAGTATGATAATCTCCAGGTTCATCTATGTTGCTGCAAATGGCATTATTTTATTCTTTTTAATGGCTGAGTAATATTCCATTGTATATATGTACCACATCTTATTCATTCATCTCTTGATGGACATTTAGGTTGCTTCCATGTCTTGACTATTGTAAACAGTGCTGCAATGAATATTGGGGTGCACGTATCCTTTTGAACCATGTTTTTCTTTGGATATATGCCCAGGAGTGGGATTGCTGGATCTTATGGTGGCTCTATTTTTAGTTTCTTAAGGAACCTCCATACTATTCTGCACAATGGCCGTACGAATTTACATTCCCACCAACAGTATAGGAGGGTTGCCTTTTCTCCACACCCTCTCCAGCATTTATTGTTTATAGACTTTTTTTTTTTTTTTTTTTGCGGTATGCAGGCCTCTCACTGTTGTGGCCTCTCCCGTTGCGGAGCACAGGCTCTGGACGCGCAGGCTCAGCGGCCATGGCTCACGGGCCCAGCCGCTCCACGGCATGTGGGATCCTCCCGGACCGGGGCACGAACCCGTGTCCCCTGCATCGGCAGGCGGACTCTCAACCACTTCGCCACCAGGGAAGCCCTGTTTATAGACTTTTTGATGGCCATTCTGACTGGTGTGAGGTGATATCTCATTGTAGCCTTGATTTGCATTTCTCTAATAATTAGTGATGTTGAGCATCTTTTCATGTGCCTCTTGGCCGTCTGTATGTTTTCTTTGGAGAAATGTCTATTTAGGTCTTCTGCCCAGAAAATGGGCATCTTTGTCTTGTTCCTGATCTTAGGGGGAAAGCTTTCAGTTTTTCACCATTGAGTATGATGTTAGTTGTGGGTTATTCATAAATGCTATTTCTTATGTCATTTTTTAAAAAATTTTATTATTTTATTTATTTATATTTTGGCTGCATTGGGTCTTCATTGCTGTGCATGGGCTTTCTCTAGTTGTTGTGAGCAGGGGTTACTCTTCGTTGTGGTGCATGGGCTTCTCATTGTGGTGGCTTCTCTTGTTGTGGAGCATGGGCTCTAGGTGTGCAGGCTTCAGTAGTTGTGGCACGCAGGCTCAGTAGTTGGGGCTCACAGGCTCTACAGCACAGGCTCAGTAGTTGTGGCGCATGGGCTTAGTTGATCCGTGGCATGTGGGATCTTCCCGGACCAGGGCTCGAACCCGTGTCTCCTGCATTGGCAGGAGGATTCTTAACTACTGCGCCACCAGGGAAGTCCCCTTATGTCAGTTTTAGTGCACTGTGTTTTTTCTAGGAAAGTGTCTAATTCGACTAAAATTTCAAATTTACTGGCATAAAGTTGTTTATAATATCCTTTGCTATCTTTTTAATGCTTTTAGGATTTGTAGTAATGTCCCCTTTTTAATTCCTGATATTAGTAAATTTATGTTTTCTCTTCTTCTGGATCTCTTTCTAGAGATTCATCAATTTTGTTAATCTTTTCAAAGAATCAGCTTTTTTGATTTTAATAATTTTATTACACATTTTTTTTCTAGTTCATTGATTTCTGTGCTTAGTTTTTTTAGGAAGATTTTCTTCTACTTTATTTTCAGTTTAATTGGTTTTTTTTTTTTTAGTTCCATGAAAGGAAAATTTATATCACTGGTTTTCAGTCTTTCTTGTCTAATATATGATTTTTAAAACTATAAATTTCTCTTAATTAGGTCAAATTTATTAAACATGTAATTCAAATCATCCTTACTGTTTTTTTTCTTTTTTTGGTCTTCCTGTTTTGCTGAGAGAAGTGTACCTACATTTTCATGTAAAGGAATAAAATGAACTCCATTACAGTTCATTAAAATGAGGCTGGATTTGTAAATTTACTTTGCTTATTTGACTTTTACTTGGATCTGCATATTTTCCCAAAGCATCATTACTTCCAGCCACAGCAGGGGTCAATTTGTGTTTACCTTTTTTTCAATCCATGGCTCAAAAATTCATCCCTTCTAGAAAGTCCTACTTAAATTAATTTCATCCCTCTGATTACTCCGTTACTCTAAGTTCAACTAATTACCTAATATTTTAGATTGCACTATTTTATTTTGCATTTGCCATGCATTTAAGAGAAATATCTTTTTGCTATTCCTTCCAGGAAACATACTAGTAATATAGATTGTGACTTATTTGATGAAAGGAGGTAAGAATGGGGAATATTTCCTTTTTCTTAAGTAGCTTGTTATCCATTATTGAAAGAAAAGTAAAGTAGGTACTGTCTTTGTTTAAAATTTTCAGGCTCAAAAAAAGTTTTAATATTGTAAATCAACTATACTTCAATAGAAAAGTTTTAGAATATCCTCAATACGCAAATCTGTCCTTTGAGTGTGATTATGAAATTCTGAAATGGTTATTTTGAAATGAAGCCTGATAAATATAATTTATTATTATTTTTTAAGTGGTTAAGAGCAAGTGCTTGGGTCAGACAACTAGGTTTGAGTCTCAGTTCTAACCAACTTTTATCTGTGTGACTATAGGAAAATTATTTAACTTCTGTAAAATAAAGATAATAAAGTTACCTAGTTTAACTGCAGTACACAGCACAGGGTCTGGCACATAGTAAGTACTTAATAACATGCTCAGTTAGACCTCCCACATTGCTCTTTGATTCTACTTATTCATGCTGAGTATCCTAAGCTTCCATTGCAGTAGTCATTTCAAACCCTTGCCACCCTCTTCAAGCTTTATCCTACCACCTCCTTCCCCATCATTTTCAACTACTTTTCAGAGAAAGAGGTTTTCAGATATGCAGCTCTCTTGCTCCCAGCCCCACATACCTACATATGTACTGTTCTTCCCAGTTACCTTCATCTCTGTCTTAAGAAGGTATTCTCCTGTTTAAAACCAATATTGCTGTAACTTTTAGGTATGTCTCTCCTCACTTCCACGATTCATTCTTTCTCACAAATCCTCTACAACTAGCTCATTCTCCTTAATATTATATTTATAAATATCCCTAAATCTCTATCTTAAAAAAAACCCAAACAACAAAATACTTCCGTAGGGACTTCCTGGGTGGTGCAGCGGTTAAGAATCCGCCTGCCAATGCAGGGAGACACAGGTCGATCCCTGGTCTGGGAAGATCCCACATCCTACGGAGCAACTGAGCCCGTGCGCCACAACTACTGAGCCTGCGCTCTAGAGCACGCGTGCCGCAACTACTGAGCCCATGTGCCACAACTACTGAAGCCCGCATGCACTAGGGCCTGCATGCCACAACTACTGAGCCCGTGTGCTGTAACTACTGAAGCCCATGTACCTAGAGGCCATGCTGTGCAACAAGAGAAGCCACTGCAATGAGCAGCCTGCACACCACAGTGAAGAGTAGCCCCCACTTGCTGCAACTAGAGAAAGCCCACGTGCAGCAATGAAGACCCAGTGCAGCCACAAACAAAACAAAACAAAACTTCTTTAATTTACAGGAAACTGCACTCCCCACCCCTAATCTTTTCTTAGCCAATATTCTTCAAAGAGGAGGTTATATTCCTTGTATCCATTTTCACCTGGTCCTCAGGCTTTGTCCCATTATAACCCACCTTTCATCACCTGTGCACCTATTCTACTGAACCTTTTCTAACTAAGATTATGAATGCAAAGCTAATTGTCAAGTATAATGGGAACTCTTCAATTCTTCTTACGGGAGGGACCTCCCTGAGAACTGCTGACACAACTGACTCAATCCATTGAAGCCCTACTTGTAGGGCACCTCTCTCATGATTTTCCTCCTGTCTCCTGCTATCCCTTTCTAATCTCTCTTAGGGGCTCCTCTTAAATGTCAATGTTTATCTAGGATTCTGTTCTGGACCCATTTTATTTCACTATATACATTATCTTTATGGGACACTCCTGGCTTCAACTTCCACCTATCATTATATCATCTCCTGTTTCCAGACCAGACTTCTCATAAGCTTTAGACCTATATATCAAATTGTGTACTAAACAGCTTGACTGTTACACAGGGAACTCAGTCCTCCCATGTCTGAAACAGAATCTATCATCTTTCCACCCCAAACTTGCCCATCCATTTTCTTTCTCTGTTAAGGGATTGCTATCCACCCAGCTGCCTAAATCAGAAGTCCAGGAAAGATTCTAAGCTCATCCTTTCCTTGTCTTTTATGTCCAGTCACCAAATTCTATTCATTTTCACCTCTCAAATATTTCTCACAACCATCCATAGCACCCTCTCTATCTTTTCTGTCATTATCTTGACCTTATAATTTCTAGTAGGTAACTCAAAAATTTCCCTCTATTTTTAATTTTTAATTACATATGTTTCAAAGTTATATATAGTTTTACAGGTTAGTAACAACAACAACAATAAAAATCAGCAATCCTGCCTTCTTCCCCAGAGATAACCATTTTTTCCCCTTTAGCTCACTATTTTGATATTTACTTCCAAGTTTTTAAATATGTTTCTTGTGTTGCTACTTCTTGATTTTCCAGTTTTATGCATATCTATTAACTTCCTATTAGGGACACCATTCTTTCATTTACCTAACCACATTTATTGAGTGCCAATATTGTGCCAGGCACTGTTCTGGGTGTTTGGGATACAGCAAACAGAACAGACAAATACCTGGGGACAGAGATGAATAACAAACATAAATTAGAATATTATATGGTTCGTTATAAAATAGCAAAGACATCCTTCTTTTGTGCTCCAGTAGTGATCTATCCATAGCCCTATCACAGGCAGAAAATTCTATACTACAATGTTGTGTAAGATTGTGGTTGGTGCTGGCTGTCTCATTTAGACTTAAGTTGTGTTCCTCCTATGGTTCTGATGCGTTTGGTTGTGACTGGAGGGATCTTTCTACTTGAGAACATAATAGCTCCCTGGGAAGGTGTTGGAGAACTTAAGTTATATCTAAAAATGGGCTTGGGTAATATTAGAGGAGTTGAATCCATGAATCTCCAGATTAACTGTAAATGACTTGTGAAATCCAAACTTAACATCTGAGGGTTAAAAGCAACAAACTGAGATCATCAGAAAGGGAAAACGTCTTACATTGTGATTAAAATTTCAAAATGGTACCAATTACTTGTAAATGAAATTTAGAAATGTTTGAATGTGACTCGTTTCTCTGATTAAGCAAGGTAATTTTATTTTAGTATAGAAGATTCCCACTTATTTGCTTTGTTAGCTTAATAGAAAAGATACAAAAATGATAAAATGTACTACAATGATAATGCGTGAAAACAACTGCTATAGTTTTTTCTTTATTTCTTATTTGCTTGATTATTAAAAGGAAAACAATGAGATAAAATAGTGTTTCACAATTTACTTCTCAAAAAATTTACCCAGAATCACAATTGGTATACTAGTGTTTTTCTTAAAACAAAGTTAAAGGCTTAATTAATTCTTTGACAAAGTAATAAAGAATATACTATAAGCTACACATTTTAGATTATTTTATATGCTAACCCTTCCTTTTTTAAAATATTTTTTATATTTTTGTCTTCTTTTTAAAAATAATTTGGTTTCAGATATTAAATTCACAAATTTCTGAGTTAAACCACTATTTGGAGAGGAATTACCAAAAAATTTAGTAGGTCTGAAAAAAAGAAATAGATTTTAATACTCTGAGGTCCTGTTTGTGCCATGGCAATTCCTTAATTTAAAAAAAATGCTGAATATTTACATAACATTTATAAAACTATTATTATTTAAAATCAAACTATTATTAAAAAATGTTAGAAAAAGGAAATTTCTGGAAATAAACAGATTTTTTAAAAGTTTTTCCTGAATGCTATAATTATATTAGCTAGGTATTTATCTCTCTCTCTGAACAAGACCTAAAAATCATAAGCAGACAGCATATAAGAGGCAATTACAGTTTTGAGAACTTCAGAAAAGATTCATCTATAAAAAAAAATTCACTTTCTATGAAGAATGTAAATTAACTTGTCAGAAAATCAGAAATTACACACTAAATTCATTTGAATTTGACCATCAGTGAGTGCCCCCAAAACACTAGTGGCAACAATAAATTATTGCTGAAAGATATTTGATGATGGTATTTATCTTAACATAATCATATACTGTGCAAACACTAAAAACTGTTAGATATATAGCTGTTTAATAAAATTCAATTCTTTTCTCTTTCACTCCATAAAGCTCTTTGAATACGGTGTAAAAATTTTTACAGTCTCAGCTTTGGCTTTGAAAATTAGGCCCTATTTGGAAATAAAAACAAAAAAACCCAAATGGGACCTAATCAAACTCAAAAGCTTTTGCATGCCAAAGGAAGCCATAAACAAAATGAAAAGACAACCCATAGAATGGGAGAAAATATTTGCAAATGATGCAACTGACAAAGGATTAATCTCCAAAATTTACAAACAGCTTATGCAGCTCAATATCAAAAAAACAAACAACCCAATCAAAAAATGGGCAGAAGACCTAAACAGATGTTTCTCCAAAGAAGACATACAGATGGCCAAGAGGCACATGAAAAAATGCTCAACATCACAAATTATTAGAGAAATTCAAATCAAAACTACAATGAGATATCACCTCACACCAGTCAGAATGGCCATCATCAAAAAGGTTACAAACAATAAATGCTGGAGAGGGTGTAGAGAAAACGCAACCCTCCTACTCTGTTGGTGGGAATGTAAATTGATGCAGCCATTATGGAGAACAGTATGAAGGTTCCTTAAGAAACTAAAAATAGAGCTACCATATGATCCAGCAATCCCACTCGTGGGCATATATCCAGAGAAAAATATGGTTTGAGAGGATGCATGCACCCCAATGTTCATTGCAGCACTGTTTACAATAGTCAAGACATGGAAGCAACCTAAATGTCCATCAACAGATGAATGAGTAAATAAGATGTGGTATGTCCATCAACAGATGAATGAATAAGATGTAGTACATATATACAATGGAATATTACTCAGCCATAAAAAAGAATAAAATAATGCCATTTGCAGCAACATGGATGGACCTGGAGATTATCATCTAAATAAGTCAGACAAAGAAAGACAAATATGGTATCGCTTATATGCAGAATCTAAAAAAAAATGATACAAACTTATTTACAAAACAGAAACAGACTCACAGACTTAGAGAACAAACTTATGGTTACTGGGGGGAAGGATGGGGGAGAGGGACAGACTGGGAGTTTGGGATTGACATGTACACACTGCTATATTTAACACAGATAACCAAGAAGGACCTACTGTATAGCAGCAGTCCCCAACCTATTTGGCACCAGGGACTGGTTTTGTGGAAGACAGTTTTTCCACGGACTGGGCTGGGGTGGGGGATGGTTTTGGGATGATTCAAGCACATTGATTTACTATGGTTTCTGTGCAGTCAAACCTCTCTGCTAATGATAATCTGTACTTGCAGCTGCTCCCCAGCACTCGCATCACCGCCTCAGCTGCACCTCAGATCATCAGGCATTAGATTCTCATAAGGAGCACACAACCTAGATCCCTCGCATGCGCAGTTCACAATAGGGTTTGCGCTCCTATGAGAAACTGCTCTTCTGACAGGAGGTGGAGCTCAGGCAGTAATGCCAGTGATGGAGAGTGGCTGTAAATACAGATGAAGCTTCACTGGCTCACCCGCTGCTCACCTCCTGCGGTGCGGCCCAGTTCCTAACAGGCCACGGACCAATACTGGGGCTTGGGGACCCCTGCTGTATAGCACAGGGAACTCTGCTCAATAAACCTAAATGGGAAAAGAATTTGAAAAAGGATACATGTATATGTATAATTGAATCACTTTGCCGTACACCTGAAACTAACATAACATTGTTAATCAACTCTACTCCAATATAAAATAAAATTTTTTTTAAAGTATTGAAATGAAAAAAAAGACGAAAATTAGGCCCTATTTAAAAACTTAGAGAGTGGAGGGGAAGATGGCGGAAGAGTAAGACGCAGAGATCACCTTCCTCCCCACAGATACACCACAAATACATCTACACGTGGAACAACTCCTACAGAACACCTACTGAACGCTGGCAGCAGACCTCAGACCTCCCAAAAGGCAAGAAAGTCCCCACGGACCAGGGTAGGGCAAAAGAAAAAAGAATAAACAGAGACAAAAGGATAGGGACGGGACCTGCACCAGTGGCAGGGAGCTGTGAAGGAGGAAAGGTTTCCACACACTAGGAAGACCATTAGTGGGCGGAGACTGCGGGTGGCAGAGGGGGAAAGGTTCGGAGCCGCGGAGGAGAGCACAGCAACAGGGGTGCGGAGGGCAAAGCGGAGAGATTCCCGCACAGAGGATCGGTGCTGACCGGCACTCACCAGCCCGAGAGGCTTGTCTGCTCCCCCGCTGGCGTGGGCGGGGCTGGGAGCTGAGGCTTGGGCTTCCCTCGGAGCGCAGGGAGAGGACTGGGTTTGGCGGTGTGAACACAGCCTGCAGGGGGTTAGTGCACCACGGCTAGCCGGGAGGGAGTCCGGGGAAAAGTCTGGACTTGCCGAAGAGGCAAGAGACTTTTTCTTCCCTCTTTGTTTCTTGGTGTGCGAGGAGAGGGGATTCAGAGCGCTGCTTAAAGGAGCTCCAAAGACGGGCGCGAGCCGCGGCTAAAAGCGTGGACCCGAGAGACGGGTATGAAACGCTAAGGCTGCTGCTGCCGCCACCAAGAAGCCTGTGTGTGAGCATAGGTCACTATCCACACCCCTCTTCCACGGAGCCTGTTTAGCCCGCCAATGCCAGGGTCCCGGGATCCAGGGACAACTTCCCCGGGAGAACGCATGGCGCGCCTCAGGCTGGTGCAACGTCATGCCGGCCTCTGCCGCTGCAGGCTCGCCCAGCACTCTGTGCCCCTCACTCCCCCGGCCTGAGTGAGCCAGAGTCCCCGAAGCAGCTGCTCCTTTAACCCCGTCCTGTCTGAGCAAAGAACAGACGCCCTCCTGCGAACTGCACGCAGAGGCGGGGCCAAATCCAAAGCTGAGCCCCTGGGAGTGTGAGAACAAAGAGAAAGGAGAATCTCTCCCAGCAGCCTCAGAAGCAGCGGATTAAAGCTCCACAATCAACTTGATGTACCCTGCATCTGTGGAATACATGAATAGACAACGAATCATCCCAAATTGAGGAGGTGGACTTTGAGAGCAAGATTTATGATTTTTTCCCCTTTTCCTCTTTTTGTGAGTGTGTATGTGTATGCTTCTGTGTGAGATTTTGACTGTATAGCTTTGCTTCCACCATTTGTCCTAGGGTTCTATCCTTCCTTTTTAAAAAAAAAATTTTTTTTCTTAATAATTATTTTTTATTTTAATAACTTTATTTTATTTTACTTTACCATCTTTCTTTTTTCCTTCCTTCCTTTCTTCCTTCCTTCCTTCCTTCCTTTCTTTCTTTCCTTCCTTCCCTCCTTTAGATGACAAATCATGCCAAATTGAGGAGGTAGACTTTGAGAGCAAGATTTATGATTTTTTCCCCTTTTCCTCTTTTTGTGAGTGTGTATGTGTATGCTTCTGTGTGAGATTATGTCTGTATAGCTTTGCTTCCACCATTTGTCCTAGAGTTCTATCTGTCCGTTTTTAAAAAAATTTTTTTCCTTAATAATTATTTATTTTAATAACTTTATTGTATGTTATCTTCATTTCATTTTACCTTATTTCCTTCTTTTTTTCCCTTCCTTCCCCCCTTCCTTCCTTCTTCCCTCCTTCTCTCCCTTCTTCCTTTCTTTCTTTCTTGTACTAATTCTTTCTTTCTACTTTTACTCCCTTTTATTCTGAGCCATGTGGATGAAAGGCTCTTGGTGCTGCAGCCAGGAAGTCAGTGCTGTGCCTCTGAGGTGGGAGAGCCAACTTCAGGACACTGGTCCACAAGAGACCTCCCAGCTCCACATAATATCAAATGGCTAAAATCTCCCAGAGATCTCCATCTCAACACCAGCACCCAGCTTCACTCAACGACCAGCAAGCTACAGTGCTGGACACCTTATGCCAAACAACTAGCAAGACAGGAACACAAGCCCACCCATTAGCAGAGAGGCTGCCTAAAGTCATAATAAGTCCACAGACACCCCAAAACACACCACCAGACGTGCACCTGCCCACAAGAAAGACAAGATCCAGCCTCATCCACCAGAACACAGGCACTAGTTCCCTCCACCAGGAAGCCTACACAACCCACTGAACCAACCTTAGCCACTGGGGACAGACACCAAAAACAACAGGAACTACGAACCTGCAACCTGCAAAAAGGAGACTGCAAACACAGTAAGTTAGGCAAAATAAGAAGACAGAAAAACACAGCAGATGAAGGAGCAAGATAAAAACCCATCAGACCTAACAAATGAAGAGGAAATAGGCAGTCTACCTGAAAAAGAATTCAGAATAATGATAGTAAAGATGATCCAAAATCTTGGAAATAGAATAGACAAAATGCAACAAGCATTTAACAAGGACCTAGAAGAACTAAAGATGAAACAAACAACGATGTACAACACAATAAATGAAATTAAAAATACTCTAGATGGGATCAATAGCAGAATAACTGAGGCAGAAGAACGGATAAGTGACCTGGAAGATAAAATAGTGGAAATAACTACTGCATAGCAGAATAAAGAGAAAAGAATGAAAAGAACTAAGGACAGTCTTAGAGACATCTGGAACAACATTAAGCGCACCAACATTCGAATTATAGGGGTTCCAGCAGAAGAAGAGAAAAAGAAAGGGACTGAGAAAATATTTGAAGAGATTATAGTTGAAAACTTCCCTAATATGGGAAAGGAAATAGTTAATCAAGTCCAGGAAGCACAGAGTCCCATACAGGATAAATCCAAGGAGAAATATGCCAAGACACATATTAAACAAAATGTCAAAAATTAAATACAAAGAAAACATATTAAAAGCAGCAAGGGAAAAACAACAAATAACACACAAGGGAATCCCCATAAGGTTAACAGCTGATCTTTCAGCAGAAACTCTGCAAGCCAGAAGGGACTGGCAGGACATATTTAAAGTGATGAAGGAGAAAAACCTGCACCCAAGATTACTCTACCCATCAAGGATCTCATTCAGATTTGATGGAGAAATTAAAACCTTTACAGACAAGCAAAAGCTGAGAGAGTTCAGCACCACCAAACCAGCTTTACAACAAATGCTAAAGGAACTTCTCTAGGCAAGAAACACAAGAGAAGGAAAAGACCTACAATAATGAACCCAAGACAATTAAGAAAATGGGAATAGGAACATACATATCGATAATTACCTTAAATGTAAATGGACTAAATGCTCCCACCAAAAGACACAGATTGGCTGAATGGATACAAAAAAAAGACCCATATATATGCTGTCTACAAGAGACCCACTTCAGACCTAGAGACACATACACACTGAAAGTAAGGGGATGGAAAAAGATATTCCATGCAAATGGAAACCAAAAGAAAGCTGGAGTAGCAATTCTCATATCAGACAAAATAGACTTTAAAATAAAGACTATTACAAGAGACAAAGAAGGACACTACATAATGATCGAGGGATCGATCCAACAAGAAGATATAACAATTGTAAATATTGATGCACCCAACATAGGAGCACCTCAATACACAAGGCAAATACTAACAGTCATAAAAGGGGAAATCGACAGTAACACATTCATAGTAGGGGACTTTAACACCCCACTTTCACCAATGGGCAGATCATCCAAAATGAAAATAAATAAGGAAACACAAGCTTTAAACGATACATTAAACAAGAGGCACTTAATTGATATTTATAGAACATTCCATCCAAAAACAATAGAATGCACATTTTTCTCAAGTGCTCATGGAACCTTCTCCAGGATAGATCATATCTTGGGTCACAAATCAAGCCTTGGTAAAATTAAGAAAATTGAAATTGTATCAAGTATCTTTTCCGACCACAACGCTATGAGACTAGATACCAATTACAGGAAAAGATCTGTAAAAAATACAAACACATGGAGTCTAAACAATACACTACCTAATAACGAAGTGATCACTGAAGAAATCAAAGAGGAAATAAAAAAATACATAGAAACAAATGACAATGGAGACACGACGACCCAAAACCTATGGGATGCAGCAAAAGCAGTTCTAAGAGCGAAGTTTATAGCAATACAATCCTACCTTAAGAAACAGGAAACATCTTGAATAAACAACTTAACCTTGCACCTAAAGCAATTAGAGAAAGAAGAACAAAAAACCCCCAAAGTTAGCAGAAGGAAAGAATCATAAAAATCAGATCAGAAATAAATGAAAAAGAAATGAAGGAAACAATAGCAAAGATCAATAAAACTAAAATCTGGTTCTTTGAGAAGATAAACAAAAGTGATAAACCATTAGCCAGACTCAGCAAGAAAAAAAGGGAGAAGACTCAAATCAATAGAATTAGAAATGAAAAAGGAGAAGTAACAACTGACATTGCAGAAATACAAAAGATCATGAGAGATTACTACAAGCAACTCTATGCCAATAAAATGGGCAACCTGGAAGAAATGGACAAATTCTTAGAAATGTACAACCTGCCAAGACTGAATCAGGAAGAAATAGAAAATATGAACAGACCAATCACAAGCACTGAAATGGAAACTGTGATTAAAAATCTTCCAACAAACTAAAGCCCAGGACCAGATGGCTTCACAGGCGAATTCTATCAAACATTTAGAGAATAGCGAACACCTATCCTTCTCAAACTCTTCCAAAATATAGCAGAGGGAGGAACATTCCCAAACTCATTCTATGAGTCCACCATCACCCTGATATCAAAACCAGACAAGGATGTCACAAAGAAAGAAAACAACAGGCCAATATCACTGATGAACATAGACGTAAAAATCCTCAGCAAAATACTAGCAAACAGAATCCAACAGCACGTTAAAAGGATCATACACCATGATCAAGTGGGGTTTATTCCAGGAATGCAAGGATTCTTCAATATATGCAAATCAATCAATGTGATACACCATATTAACAAATTGAAGGAGAAAAACCATATGATCATCTCAATAGATGCAGAAAAAGCTTTCGACGAAATTCAAACCCATTTATGATAAAAGCCCTGCAGAAAGTAGGCATAGAGGGAACTTTCCTCAACATAATAAAGGCCATATATGACAAACCCACAGCAAACATTGTCCTCAATGGTGAAAAACGGAAACCATTTCCTCTAAGATCAGGAAAAAGACAAGGTTGCCCATTCTCACCACTATTATTCCACATAGTTTTGGAAGTTTTAGCCACAGCAATCAGAGAAGAAAAGGAAATAAAAGGAATCCAAATCGGAAAAGAAGTAAAGCTGTCACTGTTTGCAGATGACATGATACTATACATAGAGAATCCTAAAGATGCCACCAGAAAACTACTAGAGCTAATCAATGAATTTGGTAAAGTAGCAGGATACAAAATTAATGCACAGAAATCTCTGGCATTCCTATATACTAATGATGAAAAATCTGAAAGTGCAATCAAGAAAACACTCCCATTTACCATTGCAACCAAAAGAATAAAATATCTAGGAATAAACCTACCTAAGGAGACAAAAGACCTGTATGCAGAAAATTATAAGACACTGATGAAAGAAATTAAAGATGATACAAATAGATGGAGAGATATACCATGTTCTTGGATTGGAAGAATTAACACTGTGAAAATGACTCTACTACCCAAAGCAATCTATAGGTTCAATGCAATCCCTATCAAACTACCACTGGCATTTTTCACAGAACCAGAACAAAAAATTTCACAATTTGTACGGAAACACAAAAGACCCCGAATAGCCAAAGCAATCTTGAGAACGAAAAACGGAGCTGGAGGAATCAGGCTCCCTGACTTCAGACTATACTACAAAGCTACAGTAATCAAGACAGTATGGTACTGGCACAAAAACAGAAATATAGATCAATGGAACAGGATAGAAAGCCCAGAGATAAACCCACACATATATGGTTGCCTTATCTTTGATAAAGGAGGCAGGAGTGTACAGTGGAGAAAGGACAACCTCTTCAATAAGTGGTGCTGGGAAAACTGGACAGGTACATGTAAAAGTATGAGATTAGATCACTCCCTAAAACCATACACAAAAATAAGCTCAAAATGGATGAAAAACCTAAATGTAAGGCTAGAAACTATCAAACTCTTAGAGGAAACAGGCAGAACACTCTATGACATAAATCACAGCAAGATCCTTTTTGACCCACCTCCTAGAGAAATGGAAATAAAAACAAAAATAAACAAATGGGACCTAATGAAACTTCAGAGCTTTTGCACAGCAAAGGAAACCATAAACAAGACCAAAAGACAACCCTCAGAATGGGAGAAAATATTTTCAAATGAAGCAACTGACAAAGGATTAATTTCCAAAATTTACCAGCAGCTCATGCAGCTCAATAACAAAAAAACAAACAACCCAATCCAAAACTGGGCAGAAGACCTAAACAGACATTTCTCCAAAGAAGATATACAGACTGCCAACAAACACATGAAAGAATGCTCAACATCATTAATCATTAGAGAAATGCAAATCAAAACTACAATGAGATATCATCTCACACAAGTCAGAATGGCCATCATCAAAAAATCTAGAAACAATAAATGCTGGAGAGGGTGTGGAGAAAAGGGAACACTTCTGCACTGCTGGTGGGAATGTGAATTGGTACAGCCACTATGGAGAAAAGTATGGAGGTTCCTTAAAAAACTACAAATAGAACTACCATATGACCCAGCAATCCCACTACTGGGCATATAACCTCAGAAAACCATAATTCAAAAAGAGTCCTGTACCAAAATGTTCAAGGCAGCTCTATTTACAATAGCCTATAGATGGAAACAACCTAAGTGTCCATCATCAGATGAATGGATAAAGAAGATGTGGCACATATATACAATGGAATATTACTCTGCCATAAAAAGAAACGAAATTGAGCTATTTGTAATGAGGTGGATAGACCTAGAGTCTGTCATACAGAATGAAGTCAGAAAGAGAATGACAAATACCATATGCTAACACATATATATGGAATTTAAGAAAAAAAATGTCATAAAGAACCTAGGAGTAAGACAGGAATAAAGACACAGACCTACTAGAGAATGGACTTGAGGATATGGGGAGGGGGAAGGGTAACCTGTGACAGAGCGAGAGAGAGGCATGGGCATATATACACTACCAAACCTAAGGTAGATAGCTAGTGGGAAGCAGCCACATAGCACAGGGAGATCAGCTCCGTGCTTTGTGACCACCTGGAGGGGTAGGATATGGAGGGTGGGAGGGAGGGAGATGCAAGAGGGAAGAGATATGGGGATATATGTATATATATAACTAAGAAAAAAAAAAACCTTAAAAAGAGAAAAATGCTTGCTTAAACAATTATGAGTCAGTCAACCATGAAAGTTTACTGGCCAAATCCATTACTCGTTCTAGTGGGTATTTTATCCTTTATCACTTGTCTGTACATGTGCTACAGAGCTTGTCGAATAGTGTTTTATGCAGATAATCAATCACCTGTACACCTGACCAATTCACCAACAAATGGAAGCTTCAGATATTCTTGAGAAACCACAAAAATCTGTTTAAAGTCTTGTATCTTGTTTGGACATTGTTTTCTGATCCCTAATGACTGTAGCTAACACCCTCCTGAAAAGCAATCTTGAAATTTCTGTTAAAGTAGATTAAATCTTGGGGACAATAACGTAAGTGTTATTAGGTTAGGTTCTAATACGTTAGGAAAACAAATGTGGACAATTTTCTCCTCTAGTGCAAAATACCTCCTCAGCAGATAAAATTGAAGACTGAATAAAGGTGTTTTACTGATTAGTAACTCACAGAAGGTTAAAATGTTAAGCCACCTTAATTTTAGAAAATTTGCTAATTATCATATGTATAAAACATTTTATCCTAAGGGCAGAAAGTTGATTTATTATTGATTGCTTAACATATACTGAAGCAACACAGAATGAAAATTGATTACCTAATCAAGTAGCAACAGAAGAGTAAACTAAGGATGAAGACAAATATAGCAGTGCCAAAAACCACAATATATATGTTGAGTGGCAGATTCTGGAATCCAATATTAGGCATCCTGAAGTTGTAATGTGGGAAATCCGAGCTCATGGATGAACTGTGGGGAAAGAAAAGAATGGGAAAAAATTAGGTTATAAAGACTAAAAACCAAGATAGCATTATCTTTGTGCATGTACAAAGGCAAATTTTTCCTTAAGGCTTGAAACAAATATGATAGACAGGGTTAATATCCGTGCCATTAATTCATTAATCATGCCACAAATATTTATTCAGTACTTATTATGTACCTGGCACTACTCCAGAAGCTTGAGATCCTACCTAAAAAGCTTTACAAAAAGGTATTCACAGAGAGGTACTGGCATTATTTCACTGAAATAATGCCAATAATCAATAAACATCAATAAATGAAAATGTTCAACGTCAAAGAAGTAAAAAGGAAAAAAAATGTTAAGATTTTAAAAACTCTTTAAACTTTAAAGTAATAATATTTATAATGGTAAAATATTGGCAATAACTTAGATGTCTCACAAGGAGATAATGATTAAATAATTATATAGAGTCATATGTTACAATATTATTTGGTCAAGAAAACCTGTTTTCAATAAATTTTAAATTTTAATAAAGATATATGGGAAAATTAAGCAGGATATAAATTGTATATAAAATATGATCCCGATTTTGCAAAGGGTTAAAAAAAAGGTGGATTATATATGGAAATATATGTGTACATGTAGGTGTGTGTGTGTGTGTGTGTGTGTTTGTGTGTATGTGTGTGTGTAGCAGAAAAAAGCCTGAAAGCCCACATATCAAAATGTTAATAATGACTTGTGGTTTACTAGCCATTTTGATTTTCTTCTTTTTTTTTTTTTAAAAAACACTTTATTAAATCAGACTCAGGCGAATTCCCTGGCGGTCCAGTGGTTAAGACTCTGTGCTTCCATTGCCGGGGGCAGGGGTTCAATACCTAGTCAGGGAACTGAGATCTTGCAAGCTGCGTGGCACGGCCAAAAAAAAAAAAAAAATCAGGCCTTGTTCTAAGCATTTTACTGGCTTTATTTTATTTAATTCTTACATAAAATTTCTATAGGTACCATAACATCTCCCCCATTTTATAGATAAGGAAACCAAAACTTAGAGTTTTGGTCACATAGCCATGACTGACCAAGTATGTGTGGGAGTCAAGGCCTCTCCAACTCCAAAGCCAGTGCCCTTGGCTCATATGCTCTAGTCTTTATAATAAAAAAACAGCAAATATTGTTTAAACACTAAAAAGGGGACTATTTTTGTCAATTAGATTGCTACTACCTACTGATCACTACACAGTTAAAATTCCACGCATGGAGGTTGCCCCGTTCTTTAGGTGATGAGCTATAGTAATAAAGTGGCTCATCATACCTTCATGCTTGAACTTTCCTTGTCATTTTGATTCATTACAAAATAAAGAGCAACTACCAGTCTTGATTATCAAGACCACATAATGGTAACTGGATTACAACTATGACTACTGCCAAAATCAAAACAAAACTAAACTCCTCCAAACAAAATGCTTCTACTTTTATTTATACAAGGTACATTACAAATGTGTTTGCAGATCTTTCGTGTCCTTGTTGGTTCCTGGAAGAGTATACTTATATTATAGACAACATTGAGATACTGACTGGTTGTATCTGAAGCCTCAGTGTTATTATTACTTTAATTTCCAACTTCTAATAACTTATACCAGGAACTGTAAAGACCTACTTCATCCCATGGAAACGCCTAAGGAATTCCAAGCATAAATAATGGATAATATTTAGTTTTGAACATTCAACCATTTTCTGCAAGTGCTTTTATTCAAATATATAATTTCCTTTTTCTTACACTCAGATATTCTTGGAAGAGAAGGAAGGAGTTAAGCAGTACTTTACTAAATATATCTAGCACATATATTGTACAGCTATAAGAAAATTACAGCTGCCAAAATATAACTCTTCCATACTGCTGACAGGGCTTCACTTAATGACTCTTCCTACAGTCAAGACTTAGATGACTATCCTTCAGTCCTTTAGAAATACCCCTCACCAGACAAATTTGGCTTGGTAAAGTAACTCTCACCTTAGGAAATAAGAGATTAAATGTACATCCTGGGAGGGCTAATAGAGAAGAAATAGGCAAACAGATGGAAACTTTTATGGTGGAAAAAGGGACTGGTTTGCAGTCAGCAACTTTCTGTGTTGTTCCCAGGATGTCACTAGCTAGATGTCAGTACTTGGTCCATCTGTCCCATTATCAATGGGACAATTCTTATCCTATCTTCAAGGGATTCCTGGAAGGATAAAATGAGATGATAGATACTGAAGTGTCTGAAAACTCTAAGAGGGCAAAATACTAAGGCTATAATGTGTGTGTGTGTGTGTGTGTGTGTGCATTTGGCGAGGGGTCGGGGAGAGGGATGACATTAAAAAAATTAGTAGATAACATAAAAGATGCCCTAGCAAAGATCAAGTCTCTGTAGAGGATTCTACCAAACCAAATGCTCCTTCCTCAGGAGCTCCTCTGCACACACTGCTAAGCTTTGTGTCAAGTGACCTGCCAACCTGGCCACCAGAGGCAGGAAACCTATCTTGGCCAAAGGCAACTATCAATATAGGCCAGCTGGGAGTGAGCCAGTGGTGTGAGAATGCTACACTGTAGGGGTCCTTGTACTGGGTGGCACCACCAACAAACTCTGGGGGTATTCTGAACAGAGACACAGACATGGAGTATTAGAGGTAGTACTGTCATCAGAAGGAAGAGACATCTGCCTCAGTGCTCCTGGGGTCTGACTGCTGACAAGAGTGAGTCCACTCTTCTTGTTAGGGCCTTACAACCCATTACCAGAAGAATGGGAGTTGGCAGGGGATATGCTGATACAGAACACATTTTAGGAATTTCCCCCCTTTCTTTTGGTAAATGGAATTGCTTAGCTACAACTGATATGTTGTCCCAACAGTCTAAGTAGATGGTGTATTATTGCAAGATATTAATCCTGGTCTAGTGATATATTAATTTTATAATATTTTCATTATAATATCTGTTCAGCATGAGTATGAATAATCTTTTAAAGTAAGACAACCTTTAAAAAGAAAGCTACTATTCAACACCATCATAATGAGCATTCTTTGCTATTTAGGTATTACAAATGTAAAAGTTGGGGCTTCCCTGGTGGCGCAGTGGTTGAGAGTCCGCCTGCCGATGCAGGGGACACGGGTTCGTGCCCCGGTCCAGGAAGATCCCACATGTCACGGAGCAGCTGGGCCCGTGAGCCATGGCCGCTGAGCCTGCGCGTCCGAAGCCTGTGCTCTGCAACGGGAGAGGCCACAACAGTGAGAGGCCCGCGTACCGCAAAAAGAAAAAAAAAAAAAAGAAATAGACAAATATCTGAGTTTTTTTTTTTTTTTTTTTTATCAGCAATGGGATTTTTCACCAAGATACAAAAGGGACAGAGATTTGGCCCCACAGAGGACCAGAGCTTCACACAGTACACCACAGTTAGATGGGCTGCAGCAGTGTTTCTTTTTTTTGTTTTAAATAAATGTATTTATTTTAATTTATTTGTTTATTTTTTTGGCTGCATTGGGCCTTCATTGCTGCGTGCAGGCTTTCTCTAGGTCCAGCAAGCAAGGGCTGCTCTTTGTTGTGGTGTGTGGGCTTCTCCTTGCAGTGGCTTCTCTTGTTGCAGAGCACAGGCTTTAGGCACGCGGGCTTCAGTAGTTGTGGCACGCAGCCTCAGTAGCTGTGGCTCGCAGGCTCTAGAATACAGGCTCAGTAGTTGTGGCACACAGGCTTAGTTGCTCTGTGGCATGTGGGATCTTCCCGGACCAGGGATCGAACCTGTGTCCCCTGCATTGGCAGGCGGATCCTTAACCATGCAGCAGTGTTTCTTGAAGTGTGTTTGGTGGCCTCATTCTTCTTAGACCAGTTCCTGCTCCCTGGACAATACATCAGCATCTTCCCTGTAGTTAGTATTCTACTTTTGCTTCAAAAATGCTCAGAAAACGAGACACCAGTAATTAGACTGCTGTGTTTTATAATTTGTGGTTCACAAACCATTAAAAACCATATATTTCTTATTAATACAAGACATCCAAGAAAAATTTTCTAAGAAAAAATTATCTTAGACTTTGTTAATCTTTTTTAAAAAACTGAGACATAAATTTACATTAAAAATGCACCCATGTGTATAGGTCAAAGAGTTTGGACAAATGAATATACACTTGTTACCACCATCCTAATCAAGATATAGAACATTTCTTTATCCCCAGAGAATTCCCTGTACCCCTTTGCAGTTAATCACCACTCCTAACCACTGATCTGATTTCCATCATTACAGATAAATCTTCCTTATTCTAGAATTTCATATTCAAATGGAATCACACAGTATGTACTCTTTTGTGTTTAGCTTTTAGTCTCTCAGTAGGTGAGAGACTCTTAAACAGCTATATAGATTCACGTTATATTCCTAGCTTGTCCTAGTTATTCTATTATCTACAGCTGGTGTCTCCTAAAGATCATTAACTTCATCTTTGAATATATCAATTTTATGGTTAATTTTTGGATACTTCTTTCTACACAAAATTCCTGGTTATCCTATTCAGGTGTTGTTATTGTTTTCATGGAAGAACATTTCACCATGTCCTGGGTGTTCCTTTCCATTTTTAAGTCTTTCTTCAGTGGAACACTTTCTACCTATTATTTTTTTAAAGCCTTCAGCAGAGGAAACGTGTAGCTTGATTCACTCACCATATTTTGCCCCAGTCAAAATCTAAGGGAAAGCAGGAACTCCAAGGTGCTCAAGACTGGAGTGGTGGGACTTCCCTGGTGGCTCAGTGGTTAAGAATCCGCCTGCCAATGCAGGGCACACAGGTTCAAGCCCTGGTCCGGGAAGATCCCACATGCCGCAGAGCAACTAAGCTCATGCACCACAACTACTGAGCCCGCGCTCTAGAGCCTGCGAGCCACAACTACTGAGCCCATGCGCCACAACTACTGAAGCCTGTGCACCTACAGCCCGTGCTCTGCCACAAGAGAAGCCACCACAATGAGAAGCCTGTGCACCGCAACGAAGAGCAGCCCCCGCTTGCCGCAAAACTAGAGAAAGCCTGCGCGCAGCAGCGAAGACTCAACACAGCCAAAAATAAATAAACAAATTTATATACATATAAAACACAGACTGGGGTTTCCCAGGTGGCGCAGTGGTTGAGAGTCCGCCTGCCGATGCAGGGGACACGGGTTCGTGCCCCGGTCCGGGAAGATCCCACATGCCGCAGAGCGGCTGGGCCCGTGAGCTATGGCCGCTGAGCCTGCACATCCAGAGCCTGTGCTCCGCAACGGAAGAGGCCACAACAGTGAGAGGCCCGCGTATCGAAAAAAAACAAAAACAAAAACACAGACTGGAGTGGTGAAGCCCCTTTTATGGTGAGACATCTGCTGATATGTGCCAGTCCTCTTGGGCCAAGGAAACACAAGTCCAAGCTCACAGCCTAGCCCAGGTGGGTTCCTACATTAAGCCAGGAGGGAAGATAAAGCAAGTGGATACACACGGCCTCTTTCATTCACACCATTGTTCTTTTTTTATTTTCACCTTTTACTTTCATATAATCATGGAAAAAACCCTCTGTGTCTACTGTCCTATACATCTGTTCATTGGAAACATGTATAACTAACATACACATAACATGATCAATACCTGGAACCTGTTTAACCATTCTCATTCATTTATCTGGCTTCTTTTATTTCATTCCCTATTAAAAATTTTTTCTTCTCTTCAAGTATATTCTGTGAATTCTCAACTTATCCTCCATTTTTGTATCTTTAACATTATTTCCCTCTTTCTTAGAGCTTTATGCTTTATTTTGTTACTTCATCCAACTTCTCTGGAATACTTTTCAGATCTCTTAAAACGTGACTTCTGCTCTTACATTATCTATGTGATGCTGCCCGCAAATGCTCACAGCATGTATATTACTGTCTGTTTTTTCATCTGCAATCTTCTATGTTCCTCTTTTAAGTTGATGTATTTACTCTAGGAGGGAGGCAGTCCATACAGAACACACCAAGAAGAGGCCTGACAGGGCAAATTCATCTCCCTTCCTGGTTAGCATCATCTACTGGAAGAGGTTGTTGGCCACATTACATCAAGCACACCACTGTGCACTTCAGTCTAATTCAACAAGGCACTGGGTGCCAGGTCTGTAGTAAAGAAAGAAACAAGAAAAATGTGTTCAGAGAAGGGGAGAAATCTCACATGACATGCTCACTTCAGAATTCTGCCTAGGTTTGGAATTTTCCCAGAAAAATGGAGAAAATTCTTTTTTTTCTTTTCCACTTCTATCTTCTGTATAAGTACATATATATATATATATATATATATAAATGTATACACATATATACTTTTTCATATTCTTTTCCATTATGGTTTATTATAGGATATTAAATGTAGTTCCCTGTGTTATACAGTAGGACCTTGTTGTTTATCTATTTTATATATAATAGTTTTTATCTGCTAGTTCCAAACTCCTAATTTATCCCTCCCTCACCCCCTTTCTCCTTGGGTAACCATAAGTTTGTTTTCTACATCTGTGAGTCTGTTGTTTTGTAAGTAAATTCATTTGTATCATATTTTAGATTCCACATATAAGTAACATCATATGGTATTTGTCTTCCTCTTTCTGGCTTACTTCACTTAGTATGATAATCTCTAGGTCCATGCACATTGCTGAAAATGGCATTATTTCACTCCTTTTTTATGGCTGAGTACTATTCCACTGTATATATGTACCACATCTTCTTTATCCATTCCTCTGTTGATGGACATTTAGGTTGGTTCCATGTCTTGGCTATTGTAAATAGTGCTGCAATGAACATTGGGGTGCATGTGTCTTTTTGAATTAGCGTTTTCTCCAGATATATGCTCAGGAGTGGGATTGCTGGATCATACAGTAGTTCTATTTTTAGTTTTTTGAGGACCCTCTCATAGTTCCTGCACCAATTTACATTCTGGCCATCAGTGTAGGAGGGTTCTCTTTTCTCCACAACCTCTCCAGCTTTTGTTATTGTAGACTTTTGATTTTTTAAAAAACTATTTATTTATTTTTGGCTGCATCAGGTCTTAGTTGCAGCACATGGGCTCTTTTGTTGTGGCACGTGGGCTCTTCATTGCGGCACGCGAGCTTCTCTCTAGTTGGGCTGCGCGGGCTCTAGAGCGCGTGGGCTCTGTAGTTGTGGCATGTGGGCTCAGTTGCCCTGTGGCATGTGGGATCTTAGCTCCCCAACCAGGGATCAAACCCAAGTCCCTTGCATTGGAAGGTGGATTCTTAACCACTGGACCACCAGGGAAGTCCCCGTAGACTTTTTAATGATGGCTATTCTGACTGCTGAGAGGAGATACCTCACTGTACTTTTGATTTGTATTTCTCTAATAATTAGTGATGCTGAACATCTTTTCACGTACTTGTGGCCATCTGTACGTCTTCTTTGGAGAAATGTCTGTTTAGGTCTTCTGCCCATTTTTTGATTTGGTTGTTTGTGTTTCTGATATTGAGTTGCATGAACTGTGTATATTTTGGAACTTAAGCCCTTGTCGGTTGTATAGTTTGTAAGTGTTTTCTCCCATTCCGTTAGGTTGTCTTTTCATTTTCTTTATGGTTTCCTTTGCTGTGCAAAAGCTTATAAGTTTGATTAGGTGCCATTTGTTTATTTTTGCTTTTATTTCTATTGCCTTGGGAGTTTGACCTAAGAAAACATGTAAGGCCTTTCTTCAAGGTTCACCTATAATAAAAATAGGCTGCTGTGGCTTGCCCTATGTCAGATCCAGGAACTTAACAACCATTTCAAAATTATATGTATATAGAGGGATGCACTCTGGGTTTCTAAAAGCAAACTTGGGAAACATACAGTTAGAACTGGGCACATTAATGGGAATTCCCTGGTGGTTTAGTGGTTAGGACTCAGCTCTTTCACTGCCGTGGGCCCAGGTTCAATCCCTAGTCGGGGAACTAAGATCCCACAAGCCACACAGTGAGGCCAAAAAAAAAAAGAACTGCGCACATTAACAAATTTGGGAACTTTCTAATGTCCAGCTTATTTTAAAAAGTTTTACCCTTAGTTCTATTAAAAAAGAAAAAAAGATTTGTCAAATCAAAACCTCTGCTTATGAGAGACCTTCAAGATGGTGGAGGAGTAAGACGTGGAGATCACCTTCCTTTCCACAAATACATCAGAAATACATCTACATGTGGAACAACTCCTACAGAACACCTACTGAATGCTGGCAGAAGACCTGACTTCCCCAAAGGCAAGAAACTCCCCACATACCTGGGTAGGGCAAAGGAAAAAAGAAAAAACAGAGAAAAGAATAGGGACAGGACCTGCACCCCTGGGAGGGAGCTGTGAAGGAGGAAAAGTTTCCACACACTAGGAAGCTCCTTCACTGGCGGAGACAGGGGATGGCAGGGGAAGGCTTCGGAGCCACGGAGGAGAGCACAGCAATAGCGGTGCAGAGGGCAAAGTGGAGAGATTTCCACACAGAGGATTGGTGCTGACCAGCACTCACCAGCCTGAGAGACTTGTATGCTCACCTGCCGGGATGGGTGGGGCGTGGGAGCTGAGGCTTGGGCTTCAGAGGTCGGATCCCAGGGAGAGGACTGGAGTTGGCTGCGTGAACACAGCCTGAAGGGGGCTAGTGCGCCACAGCTAGCCGGGAGGGAGTCCAGGAAAAAGTCTGGAACTGCCTAAGAGGCAAGAGACCATTCTTTCGGGGTACAGAAGGAGAGGGGATTCAGAACACCACCTAAACGAGCTCCAGAGACGGGCGCAAGCTGCGGCTATCAGAGCGGACACCAGAGACGGGCATGAAACGCTAAGGCTGCTGCTGCCGCCACCAAGAAGCCTGTGTGCGAGCACAGGTCACTACCCACACCTCCCCTCCTGGGAGCCTGTGCAGCCCGCCACTGCCAGGGTTCCATGATCCAGGGACAACTTCCCCAGGAGAACACACAGCACGGCTCAGGCTGTTGCAACGTCATGCCAGCCTCTGCCACCGCAGGCTCACCCCGCATTCCATACCCCTCCCACCCTCTGGCCTGAGTAAGCCAGAGCCCCCCTAATCAGCTGCTACTTTAACCCCGTCCTGTAACAGGTGACCTACACGCAGAGGCAGGGCCAGATCCAAAGCTGAACCCCAGGAGCTGTGTGAACAAAGAAGAGAAAGGGAAATCTCTCCCAACAGCCTCAGGAGTAGTGGATTAAATCTCCACAATCAACTTGATGTACCCTGCACCTCTGGAATACTTGAATAGACAACGAATCTTCCCAAAATTGAGGCAGTGGATTTTGGGAGCAATTGTAGACTTGGGGTTTGCCTTCTGTATCTAATCTGTTCCTGGATTTATGTTTATCTTAGTTTAGTATTTAGACTTTATTATCATTGGTAGATTTATTGATTTGGTTGCTCTCTTCCATTTTTAAAATATATACATATATATATATATATATATAATGTTTTCCTTTTTCTCTTTTTGTGAGTGTGTATGTGTATGCTTCTTTGTGTGATTCTGTCTGTATAGCTTTGCTTTTACCATTTGTCCTAGGGTTCTGTCTGTCTGGTATTTTTTTTGTAGAGTTTTTAGCACTTGTTATCATTGGTAGATTTGTTTTTCGGTTGGGTTGCTCTCTTTTTTCTTTTTTTTCCTTTTTTATTACTTTTTAATATTATTTTTAAATTTTAATAATGTTATTTTATTTTATTATTACTTTCCTTCATTCCTTCCTTTTCTTTCCTTCATTCTCTCTCTCCCTCCCTCCCTCCTTCCTCCCCCCCTTTCTTTCTTTCTTTTTCTCCATTATTTCTGAGCTGTGTAGCTGACAGGCTCTTGGTGCTCCAGCCAGGTGTCATGCTTGTGCCTCTGAGTTGGGAGAACCAGGTTCAGGACATTGGTCTAACAGAGACCTCCCAGCTCCATGTAATATCAAATGGCAAAAGCTCCCCCAGAGATCTCCATCTCAACGCTAAGACCCAGCTCCACTCAATGACCAGCAAGCTACAGTGATGGACACCCTATGCCAAACAACTAGCAAGACAGGAACACAACCCCACCTATTAGCAGAGAGGCTGCCTAAAATCATAATAAAGTCACAGACACCCCAAAACACACCACCAGACGCAGTCCTGCCCACCAGAAAGACAAGATCCAGCCTTATCCACCAGAACACAGGCACCAGTCTCCTCCATCAGAAAGCCTACACAACCCACTGAAACAACCTTAGCCACTGGGGGCAGACACCAAAAACAACGGGAACTAAGAACATGCACGCTGCGAAAAGGAGACCCCAAACACAGTAAGGTAAGCAAAATGAGAAGACAGAGAAACACACAGCAGTGGAAGGAGCAAGGTAAAAACCCACCAGACCAAACAAATGAAAAGGAAGTAGGCAGTCTACCTGAAAAAAAATTCAGAGTAATGATAGTAAAGATGATACAAAATCTTGGAAACAGAATGGAGAAAATACAAGAAATGATTAATAAGGACCTAGAGGAACTAAAGAGCAAACAAACAATGATGAACAACCTAATAAATGAAATTAAAAATTTTGTAGAAGGAATCAATAGCAGAATACCTGAGGCAGTAGAATGGATAAGTGACCTGGAAGATAAAATAGTGGAAATAACTACTGCAGAGCAGAATAAAAAAAAAGAATGAAAAGAATTGAGGATAGTCTCAGAGACCTCTGGGACAACATTAAACACACCAACATTCTAATTATAGGGGTCCCAGAAGAAGAAGAGAAAAAGAAAGGGACTGAGAAAATATTTGAAGAGATTATAGTTGAAAACTTCCCTAATATGGGAAAGGAAATAGTCAATCAAGTCCAGGAAGTGCAGAGAGTCCCATACAGGATAAATCCAAGGAGAAACATGCCACGACACATATTAATCGAACTATCAAAAATTAAATACAAAGAAAAAATACTAAAAGCAGCAAAAGAAAAGCAACAAATAACATACAAGGGAATCCCCAAAAGGTTAACAGCTGATCTTTCAGCACAAACTCTGCAAGCCAGAAGGGAGTGGCAGGACATATTTAAAGTGATGAAAGGGAAACACCTACAACCAAGATTACTCTACCCAGCAAGGATCTCATTCAGATTCGACAGAGAAATTAAAACCTCTATAGACAAGCAAAAGCTAAGAGAATTCAGCACCACCAAGCCAGCTTTAAAACAAATGCTAAAGGAACTTTTTTAGGCAGGAAACTCAAGAAAAGGAAAAGACCTACAATAACAAACACAAAACAATTAAAATGGTAATAGGAACATACATATCGATAACACCTTAAATGTAAATGGATTAAATGCTCCAACCAAAAGACATAGACTGGCTGAATGGATACAAAAACAAGACCTGTATATATGCTGTCTACAAGAGACCCACTTCAGACCTAGGGACACATACACACTGAAAGTGAGGGGATGGAAAAAGTTATTCCATTCAAATGGAAATCAAAAGAAAGCTGGAGTAGCAATTCTCATATCAGACAAAATAGACTTTAAAATAAAGACTATTACAAGAGACAAAGAAGGACACCACATAATCATCAAGGGATCAGTCCAAGAAGAAGATACAACAATTGTAAATATTTATGCACCCAACACAGGAGCACCTCAATACATAAGGCAAATGCTAACAGCCATAAAAGGGGAAATTGACAGTAACACATTCTCCAG
Source organism: Globicephala melas (assembly GCF_963455315.2). Lineage (NCBI taxonomy): Eukaryota > Metazoa > Chordata > Mammalia > Artiodactyla > Delphinidae > Globicephala > Globicephala melas. The sequence goes on along the minus strand of NC_083328.1, from coordinate 56,234,613 downwards.
GATAGATCATATCTTGGGTCACAAATCAAGCCTTGGTAAATTTAATAAAATTGAAATCGTATCAAGTATCTTGTCTGACCACAACGCTATGAGACTAGATATCAATTACAGGAAAAAATCTGTAAAAAATAAACACATGGAGGCTAAACAACACTACTAAATAACCAAGAGCTCACTGAAGAAATCAAAGAGGAAATCAAAAAATACCTAGAAACAAATGACAATGGAGACACGACGACTCAAAACCTATGGGATGCAGCAAAAGCAGTTCTAAGAGCGAAGTTTATAGCAATACAATCCTACCTCAAGAAACAAGAAACATCTCGAATAAACAACCTAATCTTAAACCCAAAGCAATTAGAGAATGAAGAAGAAAAAACCCCTAAAGTTAGCAGAAGGAAATAAATCATAAAGATCAGATCAAAAATAAATTAAAAAGAAATGAAAGAAACAACAGCAAAGATCAATAAAACTAAAAGCTGGTCCTTTGAGAAGATAAACGAAATTGGTAAACCATTAGCCACACTCACCAAGAAAAAAAAGGAGAAGACTCAAACTAATAGAATTAGAAATGAAAAAGGAGAAGTAACAACTGACACTGCAGAAATACAAATGATAAGGAGAGATTACTGCAAGCAACTGTATGCCAATAAAATGGACAACCTGGAAGAAATGGACAAATTCTTAGAAAAGCATAACCTTCCAAGACTGAACCAGGAAGAAATAGAAAATATAAACAGACCAATCACAAGCACTGAAATTGAGACTGTGATTAAAAATCTTCCAACAAACAAAAGCCCAGGACCAGATGGCTTCACAGATGAATTCTAACAAACAGTTAGAAAAGAGCTAACACCTATCCTTCTCAAACTCTTCCAGAATATAGCACTTCCAAACTCATTCTACAAGGCCACCATCACCCTGATACCAAAACTAGACAAAGATGTTACACAGAAAGAAAACTACAGGCCAATATAACTGATGAACATAGATGCAAAAATCCTCAACAAAATACTAGGAAACAGAATCCAACAGCACATTAAAAGGATCATACACCATGATCAAGTGGGATTTATCCCAGGATGCAAGGATTCTTTAATATACGCAAATCAATCAATGTGATAAACCATATTAACAAATTGAATAAAAACCATATGATCATCTCAATAGATGCAGAAAAAGCTTTCGACAAAATTCAACACCCATTTATGATAAAAACCCTCCAGAAAGTAGGCATAGAGGGAACTTACCTGAACATAATAAAGGCCATATGACAAACCCACAGCCAACATCATTCTCAATGGTGAAAAACGGAAACCATTTCCTCTAAGATCAGGAAAAAGACAAGGTTGTCCATTCTCACCACTATTATTCAACATAGTTTGGAAGTTTTAGCCATGGCAATCAGAGAAGAAAAAGAAATAAAAGGAATACAAATCGGAAAAGACGTAAAGCTGTCACTGTTTGGAGATGACATGATAGTAGACATAGAGAATCCTAAAGATGCTACCAGAAAACTACAAGAGCTAATCAATGAATATGGTAAAGTAGCAGGATGCAAAATTATGCACAGAAATCTCTTGCATTCCTATACACTAATGATGAAAAATCTGAAAGAGAAATTAAGGAAACAATCCCATTTACCACTGCAACAAAAAGAATAAAATACCTAGGAATAAACCTACCTAAGGAGAAAAAAGACCTGTATGCAGAAAACTATAAGACACTGATGAAAGAAATTAAAGATGATACAGATTGAGAGATATACCATGTTCTTGGACTAGAAGAATCAACATTGTGAAAATGACTATACTACCCAAAGCAATCTACAGATTCAAGGCAATCCCTATCAAACTAACCACCAATGGCATTTTTCACAGAACTAGAACAAAAAATTTCAATTTGTATGAAAACACAAAAGACCCAGAATAGCCAAAGCAATCTTGAGAAAGAAAAATGGAGCTGGAGGAATCAGGCTCCCAGACTTCAGACTATACTACAAAGCTACAGTAATCAAGAGAGTATGGTGCTGGCACAAAAACAGAAATATAGATCAATGGAACAGGATAGAAAGCCCAGAGATAAACCCATGCACATATGGTCAGCTTATTTTTGATAAAGGAGGCAAGAATATACAATGGAGAAAAGACAGCTTCTTCAATAATTGGTGCTGTGAAAATTGGACAGCTATATGTAAAAGAATGAAATTAGAAAACTCCCTAACACCATACACAAAAATAAACTCAGAATGGATTAAAGACCTAAATGTAAGGCCAGACACTATCAAACTCTTTGAGGAGAACACAGGCAGAACACTCTATGACATAAATCACAGCAAGATCCTTTCTGACCCACCTCCTAGAGAAATGGAAATAAAAACAAAAATAAACAAATGGGACCTAATTAAACTTAAAAGCTTTTCCACAGCAAAGGAAAACGTAAACAAGATGAAAAGACAACCCTCAGAATGGGAGAAAATATTTGCAAATGAAGCAACTGTCAAAGGATTTATCTCCAAAATTTCCAAGCAGCTCATGCAGCTCAATAACAAAAAAACAAACAACCCAATCCAAAAATGGGCGGAAGACCTACATAGACATTTCTCCAAAGAAGATATACAGGTTGCCAACAAATACATGAAAGGATGCTCAGCATCACTAATCATTAGAGAAATGCAAATCAAAACTACAATGAGGTATCACCGCACACCAGTGAGAATGGCCATCATCAAAAAATCTACAAGCAATAAATGCTGGAGAGGGTGTGGAGAAAAGGGAACCCTCTTGCACTGTTGGTGGGAATGTAAATTGTTACAGCCACTATGGAGAACAGTATGGAGGTTCCTTAGAAAACTAAAAATAGAACTACCATACGACCCAGCAATCCCACTACTGGCATATACCCTGAAAACCATAATTGAAAAGGAGTCAGGTACCACGATGTTCATTGCAACTCTATTTACAATAGGCAGTACATGGAAGCAACCTAAGTGCCCACTGACAGATGAATGGATAAAGAAAATGTGGCACATATATACAATGGAATATTACTCAGCCATAAAAAAACCGAAATTGAGTTATTTATAGTGAGGTGGATGGACCTAGAGTCTGTCATACAGAGTGAAGTAAGTCAGAAAGAGAGAAACAAATACCGTATGCTAATACATATATATGCAATCTAAAAAAAAAAAAAGGTTCTGAGGAACCTAGGGGCAGGATAGGAATAAAGACGCAGATGTAGAGAGTGGATTTGAGGACACGGGGAGGGGGATGGGTAAGCTGGGGGAAGTGAGAGAGTGGCATGGACATATATACACTACCAAATGTAAAACAGATAGGTAGTGGGAAGCAATCGCATAGCACAGGGAGATCAACTCGGTGTTTGTGACCACCTAGAGGGGTGGGATAGGGAGGGTGACGCAAGGAGATATGGGCATGTATGTATACGTATAGCTGATTTACTTTGTTATAAAGCAGAAACTAACACAGCATTGTGAAGCAATTATACTCCAACAAAGATGAAACAACCAAACAGAGTCCATCAGCGTCGCGTGGAGAGGAGGTCGCCGCTGCTGCCACCGCCACCGCCGGACCCCAGGCCCCCACGACCCCGCCCGCCGCGTCGCCATGGCCTGACGGCTGCGAAGTCCCCCGGGTGCGGAAGCCGCTGTGACGGCGACGACAGCCAGCCACCCGCCACGAGATGGAGCCTGGGACGCAAGCACACGACCAAGGGGAGGCACTGGAAGTCCGAGGACGCCTAGGGCCCCCCCGAGGCCGCCGGGCGACCGCAGACCTGATAGCTTTACCACTCCCAAAGGCCCTAAGCCCCATTCTAGATGTTCAGACTGGGCAAGTGCAGTCGAAGAAGATGAAATGAGGACTAGAGTTAACAACGAAATTTCAAGATATAAAAGGAAACTCCTCATAAATGACTTTGGAAGGGAGAGAAAATCATCATTAGGAAGTTCGGATTCAAAGGAGTCTACGTCAGCATTGCCAGCTGACTTGGAGACCGATGAAAGTGTCCTGATGAGAAGACAGAAGCAGATCGACTATGGGAAGAACACCATCGCCTACGATCGCTATATTAAAGTCCCAAGGCACCTTCAACAGCCTGGCATTCATCCCAAAACACCCAACAAATTCAAGAAGTATAGTCCACGATCGTGGGACCAGCAGATCAAACTCTGGAAGGTGGCTCTGCATTTTTGGAATCCTCCAGCGGAAGAAGGATGTGATTTGCAAGAAATACGTCCTGTTGACCTCGGGGAGATGGAGATGGAATCCGCGGAGAGCAGCTCTGAGTCCCAGACGAGCTCTCAGGATAACTTCGACATGTACTGTGGCACACCCACGAAAGTTAGAAACGTGGACTGCCAGGCAGAGGACAAGTTTGACTTTAAAGCCTGTTTAACTGAACCCTTGAAAGACTTCTCAGCCATGAGCTAACTGTCGCCACCTGGAGGCCACTGGGAGCAGCGCTGCCTCCCCAGGTGGGAAGTGGCCTGCCAAGCATGCATCCTGCGTTTGTAACTGGAGGTTTCTAATAGTGTACAGTCTCATGGTGAATTGTTGTTCTTGCCTTATTTTCTTAAGAAACGTTAATTTTATGTAGAGGGAGTGTATTCTGCATATTTTAAACTGTAAAATGGAACTAAAATTCCAATTCCGAGGAAAATTGAACTCGAAGCAATCTTGCAACAATCTTAATCGCTTAATCTCCCGCATCCTTGAAGTCAACCTGACAAGTGTCAGTGTCAGTGTCCTCATAATCAGATACCTTTAATATCTTTATGGAAAGGGTTAGGGTTTGGGCTGTTTGTTAATATGTCAAGATTTGCTTTTTTCTTCATACAGAGAACTGAATAGTGAGATATTAAATTGAGCTGGTAAATTAATGGGGTTTATGTAAGTTATACAGTCTTAATTTGTTATTTGTAAATAGCACTAAGTAGGCCTTCTATCTATACTGTTTCCAAGAGTTTAGAAAGCAGAAAGATTTAGAAAGAACATTTTTTTTACAGTCAGTTAACTTACCATGTAAAATTGTTGTGAATGATAATGTGTACAGATTTTCTGTTCAAATATTCAATTGTAAACTTCTTGTTAAGACTGTTGTGTTTCTATTGCTTTTGTATAGAATGACATTGCAAAAATAAAAAGGACCTTCTTTAACTACGTTGCCAAAAAAAAAATTAAAAAAAAGAAAAAAAAAAGAAAAATCCTTTAATGCAGGTTAGCCAATCCAAAAAAAAAAACACCCCTCATTATCAAAGGTTGTAATTAAAATTTTAATTATGATTTTATTGTGTTTTTCATCTCAACTATATAACAGAAACTCCGAGATGACAGAATCTGTGATGTTTTGATCATTATGGCATTCCCAGCATCTAGGATGTGCTGAGAATACATTTATTAAATGAAAGATTAAGTAGCAATATAAACTTACCAAGTATATACACGATCAAATGAAAACTTCTCTCAAAAAACACATTTCAAACAAATATCATATATTAACGCATAAATGTGGAATCTAGAAAAATGGTACAGATGAACCGGTTTGCAGGGCAGAAATAGAGACACAGATGTAGAGAAGAAACGTATGGACACCAAGGGGGGAAAGTGGGGGTGGTGGTGGTGGTGTGATGAATTGGGAGATTGGGATTGACATATATACACTAATATGTATAAAATAGATAACTAATAAGAACCTGCTGTATAAAAAATAAATAAAATTCAACCCCCCCCCCAAAAACCACATTTCAGTGCGTTATATTGTCCCAAATGCCATGTTCTTGAGGCTCTGCAGAAGCCTTCTTGCAATAATCTAGAAGTTTCAGTTTCCGGTATCTTCCCATTCCCTTTTTTGTTCCTATTAGCTTTTTTGAGATATAATTTATGTACCTAAAATTCATTTTCAGTGTACCTTAAGTGTAATTCAATGATTTTTAGTAAATTTTGAGTTGTGCAATCATCACCATAATCCACTTCCAGATCATTTTTATCATCCCCAAAAGGAAACTGTACTCATTAGCTGTCATTCCCTATTCCAACCCCTAGCCCGAGGCAACTACTAATCCACTTCGTCTCTAAAGATTTGCCTTTTCTGGACATTTTATGTACGTGGAATCACAATATATGGTATTTTGTGTCTGGCTTCTTTCATTTAGCATAATGTCTTCAGTGTTCATCCACATTATAGCCTATATTAGTACTTTGTTTCCTTTTATTGACAAATAGTATTCCATTTTAAGGATAAACTGTATTTTCTTTATTCACTTACCAGTTGCCTGGACACTTGGATTGTTTCCATTAGTTGGCTATTATAAATAATACAGTTATAATAATGCTCAGCTGCTATGAACATTCATGTGAAACTTTTTGTGTGGACATATTTTTCACTTCTCTTGGCTATATAACTAGGAGTGAAGTTGCTGGGTCATATGGCAACTTAATGTTTAACCTTTTGAGGAACTGCCAGACTGTTTTCTAAAGTGGCTGCACAATTTTACAATCTCAGAGGCAGTGTATGAGGGTTTGAATTTCTCCACATCCTCTCCAAACTTATCTTTTTGATTTCAGCCATCCTAGTCAATGTGAAGTGGTACCTCACTGTGGTTTTTAATTTGCATTTCATTAATGATTAGTGATACTGAGCATCTTTTCATGTGCATACTGGCCATTTGCATATTATCTTTGTTGAAATATACGAATCCTTTGCCCAATTTTATTTCATTTTAAAAAATATTTTATTTATTTATTTAGTCATTGTTGGCTGCGTTGAGTCTTAGTTGTGGCATGCAGGATCTTTTATTGCAGCATGCGGGCCCTTCATTGTGGTGTGCAGGCTCAAGAGCACGTGGGCTCTGTAGTTTGCAGCACAGCAGGCTTTCTAGTTGAAGTGTGCAGGCTTAGTTGCCCCATGGCATGTGGGATCTTAGTTCCCCGACCAGGGAATCGAACCCGTATCCCCTGCATTGGAAGGTGGATTCTTTACCACTGGACCACCAGCGAACTCCCTGCCCAATTTTATTTTTAAAATTTTTTTGAATTTTATTTATATTTTTATACAGCAGTTTCTTATTAGTTATCTATTTTATACATATTAGTGTATGTATGTCAATCCCAATCTCCCAATTTATCCCACCACCACCACCACCCCCAGCCACTTTCCCCCCTTAGTGTCCCTACGTTTGTTCTCTACATCTGTGTCTCTATCTCTGCCCTGCAAACCGGTTCCTCTGTACCATTTTTCTAGGTTCCACATATACCTGTTAATACACGATATTTGTTTTTCTCTTTCTGACTTACTTCACTCTGTATGACAGTCTTTAGATCCATCCATGTCTCTACAAATGACCCAATTTCGTTCCTTTTTATGGCTGAGTAATATTCCATTGTATATATGTAACACAACTTCTTTATCCATTTGTCTGTTGATGGGCATTTAGGTTGCTTCCATGACCTGGCTATTGTAAATAGTGCTGCAATAAACATTGGGTGCATGTGTCTTTTTGAATTATGGTTTTCTCCAGGTATATGCCCAGTAGTGGCTTGCTGGATCATATGGTAATTCTATTTTTAGTTCTTTAAGGAACCTCCATACTGTTCTCCATAGTGGCTGTAACAATTTACATTCCCACCAACAGTGCAAGAGGGTTCCCTTCATCCATACCCTCTCCAGCATTTGTTGTTTGTAGATTTTGATGATGCCCATTCTAACTGGTGTGAGGTGATACCTCATTGTAGTTTTGATTTGCATTTCTCTAATAATTAGTGATGTTGAGCAGCTTTTCATGTGCTTCTTGGCCATCTGTATATCTTCTTTGGAGACATGTCTATTTAGGTCTTCTGCCCATTTTTGGATTGGGTTGTTTGTTTTTTTTTAATATTGAGCTGCATGAGCTGTTCATGTATTTTGGAGATTAATCCTTTGTCCGTTGATTCGTTTGCAAATATTTTCTCCCATTCTGAGGGTTGTCTTTTTGTCTTGTTTGTAGTTTCCTTTGCTTGGCAAAGTTTAAGTTTCATTAGGTCCCATTTGTTTTTTGTTTTTATTTCCATTACTGTTAGGAGGTGGATCAAACAAGATCTTGCTGTGATTTATGTCAAAGAGCGTTCTGCCTATGTTTTCCTCTAAGAGTTTTATAGTGTCTGGCCTTACATTTAGGTCTTTAAATGCAAAAAATGTAAAAAATAAACTCCATTTTGAGTTTATTTTTGTGTATGGTGTTAGGGAGTGTTCTAATTTCATTCTTTTACATGTAGCTGTCCACTTTTCCTAGCACCACTTATTGAAGAGACTGTTTTTTCTCCATTTTATGTCCTTGCCGCCTTTGTCATTGATTAGTTGACCATAGGTGCTTTCTATTCTGTTCCATTGAACTATATTTCTGTTTCTGTGCCAGTACCATATTGTCTTGATTACTGTAGCTTTGTAGTATAGTCTGAAGTCAGGGAGTCTGATTCCTCCAGCTCTGTCTTTTTCCCTCAAGACTGCATTGCCTATTTGGGGTCTTTTGTGCCTCCATACAAATTTTAAGATTTTTTGTCCTAGTTCTGTAAAAAATGCCACTGGTAATTTGATAGGGATTGCATTGATCTGTAGATTGCTTTGGGTAGTACAGTCATTTTCACAATATTGATTCTTCCAATCAAGAACATGATATATCTCTCCATCTGTTTAGCTCATCTTTGATCTCTTTCATCAGTGTCTTATAGTTTTCCGAGTACAGGTCTTTTACCTCGTAGGTATTCTATTCCTTTTTGGGGCAATGGTGAATGGGATTGTTTCCTTAATTTCTCTTTCTGATCTTTCGTTGTTAGTGTATAGGAATGCAAGAGATTTCTGTGCATTAATTCTGTATCCTGCAACTTTACCAATTTCATTGATTAGCTCTAGTAGTTTTCTGGTGGCATTTTTAGGATTCTCTATGTATAGTATCATGTCATCTGCAGTGACAGTTTTACTTCTTCTTTTCCAATTTGGATTCCTTTCATTTCTTTTTCTTCTCTGATTGCCGTGGCTAGGACTTCCAAAACTATGTCAAATAGTAGTGGCAAGAGTGGACATCCTTGTCTTGTTCCTGATCTTACAGAAATGCTTTCAGTTTTTCACCATTGAGAATGATGTTTGCTGTGGGTTTGTCATATATGGTCTTTATTATGTTGAGGTAAGTTCCCTGTATGCCCACTTTCTGGAGAGTTTTTATCATAAATGGGTGTTGAATTTTGTCAAAAGCTTTTTCTGCATCTATTGAGATGATCATATGGTTTTTCTCCTTCAATTTGTTAATATGGTTTATCACATCAATTGATTTGCATATATAGAAGAATCCTTGCATTCCTGGTATAAATCCCACTTGATCATAGTGAATGATCCTTTTACTGTGTTGTTGGATTCTGTTTGCTAGTATTTTGTTGAGGATTTTTGCATCTAGATTCATCAGTGATACTGGTCTGTAATTTTCTTTTTCTGGAGCATCTTTGTCTGGTTTTGGTATCAGGGTGATGTTGGCCTCATAGAATGAGTTTGGGTGTCCCTTCCTCTGCAATTTTTTGGAAGACTTTGAGAAGAATGGTGTTAGCTCCTCTCTAAATGTTTGATAGAATTCACCTGTGAAGCCATCTGGTCCTGGACTTTTGTTTATTGGAAAATTTTAATCACAGTTTCAATTTCATTATTTGTGATTGGTCTGTTCATATTTTCTATTTCTTCCTGGTTTAGTCTTGGAAGGTTGTACCTTTCTAAGAATTTGTCCATTTCTTCCAGGTTGTCCATTTTATTGGCATAGAGTTGCTTGTAGCTTGTAGTAGTCTCTTAGGATGCTTTGTATTTCTGTGGTGTCCACTGTAACTTCTCCTTTTTCATTTCTAATTGTATTGATATGAGTTCTCTCTTTTTCTTGATGAGTCTGGCTAAAGGTTTATCAATTTTAACTTCTCAAAGAACCAGCTTTTAATTTTATTGATCTTTGCTATTGTTTTCTTTGTTTCTATTTCATTTATTTCTGCTCTGATCTTTATGATTTCTTTCCTTCTACTAACTTTGGATTTTGTTTGTTCTTTTTCTAGTTCCTTTGGGTGTAAGATTAGATTGTTTATTTGAGATTTTTCTTGTTTCTTGAGGTAGGATTGTATTGCTGTAAACTTCCCTCTTAGAACTGCTTTTGCTGCATCCTATAGGTTTTGGATAGTCGTGTTTTTGTTGTCATTTGTCTCTAGGTATTTTTTGATTTCCTCTTTGATTTCTTCAGTGATCTTTTGGTTATTTAGTAACTTACTTTTTAGTCTCCATGCGTTTGTGTTATTATTTTTTCCCTGTTGATTTCTAATCTCATAGCATTGTGGTTGGAAAAGATGCTTGATATGATTTCATTTTTCTTAAAATTTACCGAGGCTTGATTTGTGACACAAAACATGATCAATCCTGGAGAATGTTCCATGTGCACTTGAGAAGAAAGTGTAATCTGTTGTTTTTGGATGGAATGTCCTATAAATGTCAATTAAATGTATCTGGTGTATTATGTCATTTAAAGCTTGTGTTTCCTTATTAATTTTCTGTCTGGATGATCTGTCCATTGGTGTAAGTGAGGTGTTAAAGTCCCCCACTATTATTGTGTTACTGTCAACTCCCTCTTTATAGGTGTTAGCATTTGCCTTATGTATTGAGGTGTTCGTATGTTGGGTGCATAAATAATTACAATTGTTATATCTTCTTCTTGGATTGATCCCTTGATGATTATGTGGTATCCTTCTTTGTCTCTTGTAATAATCTTTATTTAAAGTCTATTTTGTCTGATATGAGAATTTCTACTCCGGCTTTCTTTTTTTTTTTTTTGCAGTACACGAGCCTCTCACTGTTGTGGTCTCTCCCGTTGCGGAGCACAGGCTCCAGACGCGCAGGCTCAGCGGCCATGGGTCACAGGCCTAGCTGCTCCGTGGCATGTGGGATCTTCTTGGACTGGGACACGAACCTGTGTCCCCTGCATCGGCAGGCGGACTCTCAACCACTGCACCACCAGGGAAGTCCTCAAGTGGGTCTCTTGTAGACAGCATATATACCGGTCTTGTTTTTGTATCCATTCAGCCAGTTTATGTCTTTTGGTTGGAGTATTTAATCCATTTACATTTAAGGTAGTTATCAATGTGTATGTTCCTATTACCATTTTCTTAATTTTTATGGGTTTGTTTTTGTAGGTCCTTTTCTCCTCTTGTTTTTCCCACTTAGAGAAGTTCCTTTAGCATTTGTTGTAGAGCCGGATTGGTGGTGCTGAATTCTCTTAGCTTTTGCTTGTCTGTAAAGCTTTTGACTTCTCCATCGAATCTGAATGAGATCCTTGCTGGGTAGAGTAATCTTGGTTGTAGGTTCTTCCCTTTCATCACTTTAAATATATTGTGCCACTCCCTTCTGGCTTGTAGAGTTTCCACTGAGAAATCAGCTGTTAACCTTGTGAGAGTTCCCTTGTATGTTATTTGTCGTTTTTCCCTTGTTGCTTTCAATAATTTCTCTGTCTTTAATTTTTGTCAATTTGATTACTATGTGTCTCGGCATGTTTCTCCTTGGGTTTATCCTTCCTGGAACTCTCTGCGCTTCCTGGACTTGGGTGGTTATTTCCTCTCCCATGTTAGGGAAGTTTTTGTCATTTTTCCTTTGTTGCTTTCAATAATTTCTGTGTCTTTAATTTTTGTCAATTTGATTACTATGTGTCTCGGTGTGTTTCTCCTGCCTGGTACTCTCTGCACTTCCTGGACTTGGGTGGCTATTTCCCCCCCATGTTAGGGAAGTTTTTGACTATAATCTATTCAAATATCTTCTTAGGTCCTTTCTCTCTCTCTTCTCCTTCTGGGACCCCTATAATGAGAATGTTGTTGCGTTTAATGTTGTCCCAGAGTTCTCTTAGGCTGTCTTCATTTCTTTTCATTCTTTTTTCTTTATTCTGTTCCATGGCAGTGAATTCTACCATTTTGTCTTCTAGGTCACTTATCCATTCTTCTGCCTCAGTTATTCTGTTACTGATTCCTTCTAGTGTATTTTTCATTGCAGTTATTGTGTTGTTCATCTCTGTTTGTTCTTTAATTCTTCTAGGTCTTTGTTAAACATTTCTTGCATCTTCTCAATCTTTGCCTCCATTCTTTTTCCGAGGTCCTGGATCATCTTCACTATCATTATTCCGAATTCTTTTTCTGGAAGGTTGCCTATCTCCACTTCATTTAGTTATTTTTCTGGGGTTTTATCTTGTTCCTTCATCTGGTACAAAGTCCTCTGCCTTTTCATTTTGTCTGTTTTTCTGTGAATGTGGTTGTCCTTCCCCAGGCTGTAGAATTGTAGTTCTTGCTTCTGCTATCTGCCCTCTGGTGGATGAGGCTATCTAAGAGGCTTGTGCAAGCTTCCTGGTTGGAGGGACTGGTGGTGGGTAGAGCTGGGTGTTGCTCTGATGGGCAGAGCTCAGTAAAACTTTAATGCACTTGTTTGCTGATGGATGGGGCTGGGTTCCCTCCCTATTGGTTGTTTGGCCTGAGGTGACCTAGCACTGGAGGCTACCCATGTCTTTGGTGGGGTTAATGGCAGACTCTGGGAGGGCTCATGCCAAGGAGTACCTCCCAGAACTTCTGCTGCCAGGGTCGTTGTCCCCAGAGTGAGCCACAGCCACCGCCCGCCTCTGCAGGAGACCCTCCAACACCAGCAGGTATGTGTGCTTTGGTCTCCTATGTGGTCACTGCTCCTTCCCCTGGGTCCTGATTCGCACACTACTTTATGTGTGCCCTCCAAGAGTGGAGTCTCTGTTTCCTCCAGTCCTGTCAAAGTCCTGCAGTCAAATCCCACTAGCATTCAAAGTCTGATTCTCTAGGGATTCCTCCTCCCATTGCTGGACCCCCAGGTTGGGAAGCCTGACGTAGGGCTCAAAACCTTCACTCCAGTGGGTGGACCTCTGTGGTATAAGCGTTCTCCAGTTTGTGAGTCATGTACCCAGCAGTAATGGGATTTGATTTTATGTGATTGCACCCCCCTACTATCTCATTGTGGCTTCTCCTTTGTCTTTGGATGTGGGGTATCTTTCTTGGTGAGTTCCAGTGTCTTCCTGTCAATGATTGTTCAGCAGTTAGTTGTGATTCCGGTTCTCTTGCAAGAGTGAGCACATGTCCTTCTACTCCGCCATCTTGACTCTCCCTGCCCAATTTTAAACTGGGTTATTTGTTTTGTTTCCTTTTTCCTTTTTTTAAAAAAATATTTATTTATTTATTTTTGGCTGTGTTGAATCTTTGTTGCTGTGCACGGGCCTTCTCTAGTTGTGGTGAGTGGGGGTTACTCTTCTTTGTGGTGCACAGGGTTCTCATTGTGGTGAGCAGGCTTCTCATTGCAGTGGTTCTTCTTGTTGCAGAGGACGGGCTCTAGGCACGTGGGCTTCAGTGGTTGTGGCACGCGGGGTCAGCAGCTGTGGTCATGGGCTTAGGTGCTCCGTGGCATGTGGGATCTTCCCAGACCAGGGATTGAACCCATGTCCCTTATATTGGCAGGTGGATTCTTAACCACTGCACTCCAGGGAAGTCCCTATTTGTTTTGTTTTCTTTTTTTTAAGGATTAAAAAAATAAATTTATTTATTTTATTTATTTTTGGCTGTGCTGGGTCTTCATAGCTGTGCAGTCTTTCTTTAGTTGCGGCGAGCAGGGGCTACTCTTTGTTGTGGTGCGCAGTTTTCTCATTGCAGTGGCTTCTCGTTGTAGAGCATGTGCTCTAGGCAGGCGGGGTTCAGTAATTGTGGCATGCTGTCTCAGTAGTTGTGGCTCAAGGGTCCTAGAGCGCAGGCTCAGTAGTTCTGGCGCATGGGCTTAGTTGCTCTGTGGCATGTGGGATCTTCCCGGACCAGGGCTCAAACCCGTGTCCCTTGCATTGGCAGGTGGATTCTTAACTGTTGTGCCACCAGGCAAGCTCTCCCTATTTGTTTTCTTATTATTAAGTAATAAACGTTCTTTATATATTCTGCATACATGTGCTTTATTAGATATATAATTTGCAAATCTCTTCTCCCAGTTTTAGGCTTGTCTTTTCACTTTAATGGTATCTTTTGAATCATAAAAGTTTTAAATTTTGATGAAGTTCATCTTATCAATTTTGTCTTTATTTTTTATTTTTCATTTTTTTTTTTTTGCGGTATGCGGGCCTCTCACTGCTGTGGCCTCTCTCGTTGCGGAGCACAGGCTCTGGATGCGCAGGCTCAGCGGCCATGGCTCACGGGCCCAGCCACTCCGCGGCATGTGGGATCTTCCCGGACCAGGGCACGAACCCGTGTCCCCTGCATCGGCAGGTGGACTCAACCACTGCGCCACCAGGGAAGCCCCAATTTTGTCTTTATTGCTTGTACTTTTGGTGCTGTATCTAAGAAATGTTTGTCTAACTCAAGGTCATAAAGATTTACTTGTATGTTTTCTTTTAAGAGTTTTACAGTTTTAGCTATGTAATCTATAGCTCTATGATCTATTTTGAGTTAATTTATGTAGATTGAGCAAGACAAAGGTTCATCTCTCCACCCTGATTAGTATTATCTACTGGAAGAGGTTGTCGGTCACTTTACATTAAGCACACCATTGTGAACTTTAGTCTAATTCAACAAGGCAGGATTTCCCTGGTGGTGCAGTGGTTAAGAATCCTCCTGCCATAACAGGGGACACGGGTTCAAGCCCTGGTCCAGGAAGATCCCACATGCTGCGGAGCAACTAAGTCCATGTGCCACAACTACTGAGCCTGTGCTCTAGAGCCCGTGAGCCACAACTACTGAAGCCCGTGCACCTAGAGGCCGTGCTCCGCAACAAGAGAAGCCACCGCAATGAGAAGCCTGCAGACCACAATGAAGAGTAGTCCCCGCTCACCGCAACTAGTGAAAGCCCGTGTGCAGCAATGAAGACCCAACGCAGCCAAAAATAAAAAATAAATAAATTCAAAAACAGAAATATAAATGCTTCTAAATATGAAAAATAAATGAGAATTTAGTTGACAACTTCTAAAAACAAAAAACAAAAAACTAATTCAAGAAGGCACTGTGTGCCAGGTCTGTAGTAAAGAAAGGAATAAGAAAAATGTGTTCAGAGAAGGGGAGAAGTTCATCATTTTGCATAGCTTAATAGAAAGTCAAATGACCATAAATGTAAGAATTTATTTCTGGACTCTGGATTCTATTACGCTGAGCTATATGTCTAACTTTTTAAAATTTGACTGCACAGGGTCTTAGTTATGGCAGGCAGGCTCCTTAGTTGTGGCAGGAGGGCTCCTTAGCTCTGGCATGCAAACTCTTAGTTGCAGCATGCATGTGGGATCTAGTTCCCTGACCAGGGATTGAAGCTGGGCCCCCTGCATTGGGAGCTCAGAGTCCCAGCCACTGCACCACCAGGGAAGTCCCTCATTGAGCTATATGTCTATCTTTATGCCAGTATCACACTGTCTTGATTATGATAACTTTATAGTAAGTTTTAAAATCAAGAATTGTTAAGTCCTCCAACTTTGTTCTTTTTCACATTGTTTTGGCTTTTTGGGGTCTGTCATTTCATATAAATTTTAGGATCAGCTTGCTAATTTCTGCAAAAGATTCAACTGGGATTTTTGAAGGAAATTGCTTTGAATCTATAGATAAATTTGGGAAGAATTGCCATGTTAATAATGTTGTCTTCAAATCCATGAATATGGAATTTCCATTTATTTAGATACTCTTTAAGGTTTACAGCAATGTTTTGTAGTTTTCAGTGTACAAGTCTTGAACTTTTTTGTTAAATGTATTCCAAAGTTTTTTACTCTTTTTAATGCTATTGTGAATGAAATTATTTTGGATTGTCCATTCCTAATATATAGAAATAAAATTGATTTTTTGGTATAATGATCCTGTATCCTGTGACCTTACTGAATTCATTTATTAGTTCTAGTTGTGTGTGTGTGTGTGTGTGTGTGTGTGTGTGAATTCCTTGGCATTCTCTACATGCAGAATCATTTCATCTGTAAAGAAAGACAGCTTTCCGTCTTCCTTTCTAATCTGAATGCGTTTTATTTTTCTTTCCTGACTATATTGGTTAGAACCTCCAGTGCAATGTTGAAAAGAGGTGGTGAATGAAGATATCTTTGTCTTGTTCCCAATCTTAGAGAGAAAGTGTCTAGGCTTTCACCATTAATTATGATGTTAGCTGTAAGTTGTTTTTTTTTTTTTTTTTTTTTGCGGTATGCGGGCCTCTCACTGTTGTGGCCTCTCCCGTTGTGGAGCACAGGCTCCGGACACGCAGGCTCAGTGGCCATGGCTCATGAGCCTAGCCGCTCCATGGCATGTGGGATCTTCCCGGATTGGGGCACGAACCCATGTCCCCTGCATCAGCAGGCGGACTCTGAACCACTGTGCCACCAGGGAAGCCCAGCTATAAGTTTTTATACAGTAGTTTCATGTAGAAGATTCTTCTATTCTTAGTTTGTTGAGAGTTTTTAATCATAACAGTGAGTCTATTACGTTAATTGGTTTTCTCATGTTAAACTAACCTTGTATAGGTATAAACCTCACTTGGTCAGAATCATTTTTATATGTTCCTAGGATCAGTTTATTAATATTTTGTAGATGATTAAAAAAATAAATCTATTTATTTATTTATTTTTGGCTGCGTTGCATCTTTGTTGCGGTGCATGGGCTTCTCATTGTGGTGGCTTCTCTGATTGCAGAGCATGGGCTCTAGGCATGCACTCTTCAGTAGTTGTGCTCAGTAGTTGTGGCTTGCGGGCTCTAGAGCATAGGTTCAGTAGTTGTGGTGCACAGGCTTAATTGCTCCATGGCATGTAGGATCTTCCTGGAATAGGGCTCAAACCTGTGTCCCCTGCACTGACAGGCGGACTCTTAACCACTGCACCACCAGCATAGTCCCTGTAGATGACTTTTGAAGCTATAGTCATAAGGGATATTGGTCTGTTGGCATGAAGTTGTTCATAGCTCAGGGGTTAGTAAAGTATGACCCATAGCCCATTTTCACATGGCCCCCAAATTAGGAATGGTTTTTAATTTTAAAAGGTGTGTTAAAAAGCAAACAAACAAGACTATATGACAGAAACTATATGTGGCCCTCAAAGCCTAAAATATTTACTATCTGGCCCTTTATAGAAAAAAAAATTGCCCACTCCTGGTCTAGCTAAAGGCTTCTCAATTTTGTTGTTCTTTTCAAAGAACCACCTTCTGATTTCATTTGATTTTCTTTCCTCTATGGTTTTTCTGTTTTGTATTTCACTGATTTCTACTCTAATTTTTATTATATCCAGCTTCTACTTGCTTTGGGTTTAGTTTGCTCTTCTTTTTCTAGTTTCTTATAGTGGAAGCTTAGGTTATTGATATGAATTATTTACTCTTGTCTAATATAGGTATTTACAGCTATAAATGTCCCTCTAGTTTCTGCTTTAACTATGTACCATTAATTTTTTATAATCACCAATGATCTAATTTTTTGAGCAATGATTTAATGAAAGTAATTTATTAAAGAACAAATTTATAAAAACTCTAGTAGCAAATGATTATTACAAAAGTGATACCTTTGATTATAAATTTCAAAATTTTGGTTTACCACAACTTCTCAAGAGCATATACCCTACATATGCTTAAAAATTTTGAGGTGAAATTTACATAACATAAAATTAACCATTTTAAAGTGAGCAAATTCAGTGACATTTACTGCCTTCACAATGCTGTGCAACCACCAACTTTACCTAAGTCCAAAACATTTCATTACTCTAAGTTCAATAAAATCCTGTACCCATGAAGCAGTTACTCCCTAAATCTTCCCTCTCCACAGCCCTGGTAACTGCCAAACTACTTTCTATTACTATGGATTTATCTATTCTGTATATTTCATATATGGAATCATACAATATAGGACACTTTGTATTTGGCTTTTTTCACTTAGCATAATGTTTTTGAGGATCACATCCATGTTGTAGTGCATATCAGTACTTTTTTATGGCTGAATATATTCCATTATCTGTATATATCACAATTAAAAATTAATTTTAATTACTATTTTATATTGGAATATAGTTGATTTACAATGTTGTGTTATCTGCAGGTGTACAGCAAAGTGATTCAGTTATATATATACACATATCTATTCTTTTTCAGATTCTCTTCCTATATATGTTATTACATAATATTGAGTAGAGTTCCCTGTGCTATACAGTAGATCCTGTTGATTATCTATTTTATATACAGTAGTGTGTATATGTTAATCCCAAACTCCTAATTTATCCCTCCCCCTCATTTTTCCCCTTTGCTAACCATAAATTTGTTTTTGAAATCTGTGAGTCTATTTCTGTTTTGTAAATGAGTTCATTTGTATGATTTTTTTTTAGATTCCACATATGAGTGATATCATAGGATATTTGTCTGTCTCTGTCTGACTTACTTCCCTTAGTATGATAATCTCTAAATCCATCCATGTTGCTGCAAATGGCATTTTCATTCTTTTTTATGGCTGAGTAATATTCCATTGTATATATGTACCACATCTTCTTTATCCATTCCTCTGCTGATGGACATGTAGGTTGCTTCCATGTCTTGGCTATTGTAAAAGGTGCTGCAATGAACATTGGGGTGCATGTATCTATTTGAATTATGTTTTTTTCCAGGTATATGCCCAGGAGTGGGATTGTTGGATGATATGTCAGCTCTAGTTTTAGTTTTTTAAGGAACCTCCATACTGTTCTCCATAGTGGTTGTACCAATTTACATTGCCACCAACAGTATAGGAGGGTTCTCTTTTCTCCACACCCTCTCCAGCATTTATTGTTTGTAGATTTTTTGATGATGGCCATTCTGACTGGTGTGAGGTGATACCTCACTGTAGTTTTGATTTGCATTTCTCTAATAATTAGTGATGTTGAGCATTTTTTCATGTGCTTTTTGGCCATCTGTATGTCTTCTTTGGAGAAATGTCTATTTAGATCTGTCCATTTTTTGATTGGGTTGTTTTTTTGATATTGAGCTGCATGAGCTGTTTGTATATTTTGGAGATTAATCCCTTGTTGGTCACTTTGCAAATATTTTCTCCCATTCTGTGGGTTGTCTTTTTGTTTTGTTTATGGTTTCCTTTGCTGTGCAAAAGCTTTGACGTTTCATTAGGTCCCACTTGTTTTTGTTTTTATTTTCATTACTCTAAGAGGTGGATCCAAAAATATACTGCTGCTATTTATGTCAAAGAGTGTTCTGCCTATGTTTTCCTCTAAGAGTTTTATAGTGTCTGGCCTTACATTTAGGTCTTTAATCCAGTTTGAGTTTATTTTTGTGCATGGTGTTAGGGAGTGTTCTAATTTCACTCTTTTACATATTAGAAGAGTGTTCTAATTTCACTCTTTTACATATAAAACTGTCCAGTTTTCCCAGCACCACTTATTGAAGAGACTGTCTTTTCTCCATTGTATGTTCTTGCCTTCTTTGTTGTAGATTAATTGACCATAGATGCGTGGGTTTATTTCTGGACTTTTATCCTGTTCCATTGATCTATGTTTCTGAATTTTGTGCTAGTACCATACTGTTTTGATGACTGTAGCTTTGTAGTATAGCCTGAAGTCAGGGAGCCTGATTACTCCAGCTCCATTTTTCTTTCTCAGGATTGCTTTGGCTATTCAGGGTCTTTTGTGTTTATGTATAAATTAAAAAAAAATTTGTTCTAATTCTGTGAAAAATGCTGTTGGTAAAGAAAATATTTTCAAGAGGCCATATTCAATAAGGAACAAATAAGTGACTTACTTCTTTTTTAAAAAATTTTATTTTTGGCTGCAGTGGGTCTTCATTCAAGCCCAGTGTGTGGGTGAGCAGGGGCTGCTCTTCATTGCGGTATGCAGGCTTCTCATTGCGGTGGCTTCTCTTCTTGCAGAGCATGGGCTCTAGGTATGTGGGCTTCAATAGTTGTGGCACACAGGCTTAGTAGTTGTGGCTTGCGGGCTCTAGAGTGCAGGCTCAGTAGTTGTGGCGCATGGGCTTAGGTGTTCCATGGCATGTGGGATCCTCCCGGACCAGGGATCAAACCCATGTCCCCTGCAATGGCAGGTGGATTCTTAACCACCGCGCCACCAGGGCAGGGTAAGTCCCTAAGTAACTTACTTATAATTTGCCAAAAACTTTATTTATTTATTTATTTATTTGCAGTACATGGGCCTCTCTCACTGTTGTGGCCTCTCCCATTGCGGAGCAACAGGCTCCAGACGTGCAGGCTCAGCATCCATGGCTCATGGGCCTAGCCGCTCCGCGGCATGTGGGATCTTCCTGGACTAGGTCACGAACCTGTATCCCCTGTATTGGCAGGCGGACTCTCAACTACTGTGCCACCAGGGAAGCCCAAAAACTTTCTTTTTTTAATGAACAAGTTAGAGAAAAAAAAAATATAAGCAACATGATTAAGCTGTGAGGAGCTGCTTGGACCTTAAGACTTTTAGTTCTGACTTGTATGACACTGGAAGGCTTGCTGAAACAGAGCTTTTGGTGTAAAGAAAAGTGAGGTGATCAAGAAAAGTGAGCTATCATATCATAGTCAACATCCCCTGTTGTTGTTCCTTTTAATTATTTCAAAAAGTAAAAGACAACTGCATAAAACAAGAATTATTAAAACGTATCACTCTGCTTATAGCATATAATGATGTAACCTAAATGACAATAATATCACAAAAATAAGGGGAGAGAATGGAGCTATATCAGATCAAGGAAATAATACCAGATAGTAACTTGAATCCACAGGGAGAATAAAGTACTGGTAACAATAAATATGTGGGTGAATATAAAAGATTCTATAAATACATTTTCTCCTTTCTTAATTATCTTTTAAAGATATAAAATTGTATAAAGCAATAATTGTGATGCTGTTATCATTGGGCTTATATGATATACAACACATAATATATATGAAAATAATATCACAAAAGAGTGGGGAAGGAATGGAACTATGTTGGAGCAAAACTCTTTCTTTATTTTACTGGAGGTAAATTAATATTACTCTGAAGTGTATTGTGATAAGATACATATTGTAATCCCTAGAATAATCACTAAGAAAAAAAATAAAAGATATGTAGTTTAAAAATCAACAAAGCTCTCCTGGGCATTTATCCCAAGGAACGAAAACTTAACATTCACACAAAAACCTGTACCCAAATATGCATAGTAGCTTTTTTGGTAACAGCCCAGAACTGGAAACAACCCAGATGTACTTCAGCAGATGAACAGATAAATAAACTGGTACACACATAACCTGGAATACTACTCAGCAATAAAAAGGAACAAACTATTGATATATGCAGCATCCTGGATGAATCTCCAGAGAATTATGCTGAGTAAAACAAGCTAACTCCAAAAAGTTATATACTTCATGATTCCATTTACATATCATTTTTGAAATGACAACAGTTTAGACATGGAGGACAGACTGGTCATCACCAGAGGTTAGGTAATGTGCAGCTATAAGAGGGTAACACTAGGGGTCTTCATGGTGTTGGAACTGTTCAGTATCTTGTCTGTGGTGGTAGATAAACACACATGCACACATACACAAATGAGTGAAACTGGGGAAATCTGAGGAAGATTGGTCATATCAACATCCACCCCTTGTCTGTGATATGTTATAGTAACATAAATATAGCTAACATATAGTTTTGATTTTATATGGTAAAACGTTAGTTACTATCGTGGAAAAGTTGGCAAAGTATACAAGTGATTTCTGTACTATTTCTTGCAAATGCCTATGAATCTACAATTATCTCAATAAAATATCAGTTAAGAAAAAATGTTTCAAAATTCAAAAAAGGAATTAAAATGGAAAATGTCCATTTAATACAAAAAAGTCAGAAAAAGGACATGAAACACATAGGAAACAAATGGCAAATAGCACATAAATCAAGCATAGTAATAATAACATTGAATGTGAATAGATTGCTCCAATTAAAGGCAGACATTGGCTGAATGGATTTAAAAAACCCAAAAAACAAAAAACAAGCTTTGTGGTGTTTTTTTGTAATCAAGAAACACACTATATTCAAAGACATAGGATGATGTGAAAAGATACATCTTGCAAAGAATATGCATAAGAGACCTACAGTGGGACTTCCCTGGTGGCGCAGTGGCTATGAATCCGCCTGCCAATGCAGGGGACACGGGTTTGGGCCCTGGTCTGGGAAGATCACACATGCCGTGGAGCAACTAAGCCCATGTGCCACAACTACTGAGCCTGCGCTCTAGAGCCCACGAGCCACAACTACTGAGGCCGCGTGCCACAACTACTGAAGCCCGCATGCCTAGAGCCTGTGCTCTGCAACAAGAGAAGCCACCGCAGTGAGAAGTCTGCGCACTCCAACGAAGAGTAGCCCCCGCTCGCTGCAGCTAGAGAAAGCCCACACTCAGCAACAAAGACCCAACACAGCCAAAAATAAATAAATAAATTTATATTAAGAAAAAAAAGAGAGAGCTAGAGTGGCTATGCCAGTATCAGACAAAATATACTTTAAGCCAAAAAAAATTTTACTAGCGACAAAGTAAGATGTTTTACAATAAAATGGTCAATTCATCAGGAAGATACGTCAACCTAAGAGCTGACCCAAAATACATAAGGCAAAACTGAGAAAATTAAAGAGGAAAATAGATAATTCAACAATAATAGTTGAAAACTTCAATATCTCACTCATAATAATGTGTAGAACAATTACACCAAAAATCACCAAAGATAACATAAGAGTTAAATAACACGAATGACCAACGTGACCTGACACTTAAAGAACCTTCTACCTAATAAGCAGAATACACATTCTTCTTAAGCACAATTGGAACAGTCATAGACCTTATGGTAGGCCAGAGGTTGGTAAAAAAGTTTCTTAAAGGCCCACATAGTAAATATTTTAGGCTTGTTGCCTATATAGTCTCTGTCACAGCTACTCAACTGCTATTTTAACTCAAAAGCAGCCACAGACAACACTTTAATGAATGGGTATGACTGTGTCCCACTAAACTCTATTTACAAAAACAAGCAGGCCATGCATAGTTTGCCAACCCCTGCGCTAGGTCATAAAACAAGTTTCAATAAATTTAAAAGGATTGAAACTCAACGAAGTATGTCCTCTGACCATGATGGAATTAAATTAGAAGTCATCAAAAGGAGGAAATTTGGGATACCCACAAATATTTGGAAAGTAAACATTACATTTGTAAGCAGCCTATATGTTAAAGGAGAAAACAAAAGGAAAATTAGAAAACATTTTGAGCTGGATGAAAATAAAAATACAACAAACCAAAATAATGGGATGACTGACTGCCCAAAGCAATCTGCAGGTTCAGCACAATCACTACCAAAATTCCAAGCATAATTTTGCAGAAATGGAAAAGCAGACCTCAAATTCTTAGGGAATTGCAAGCGGCCCTGAATAGCCAAAACAATTTTGAGACTTACACTCTTCCCAATTTCAAAACTTACTACAAAGCTACAGTAGTTAAAACTCTGTGGTATTCACATAAAGACAGACATATAGACCAATGGAATAGACTTGAGAATCCAGAAATAAGCTCCAAACATCTAGGACCAGTTGATTTTTGACAAGAACATGAAGACCATTCAATGGGGAAAAAATAGTCTAACAAATGGTACTGGAACAACTGGATATTCACATGCAAACAAATAAATTTGGACCCCCTTCCTCATATCCTGTACAAAAGTTAACTCAAAATCAACTAATTACCTAAACAGAAAAGCTAAAACTAGAAAACTCTTAAAAGAAAACTTAGAAGTAAATATCCATGACCTTGGATTTGGCAATGGATTCTTAGATTTGACATCAAAAGCATGAGCCACAAAAGAAAAAAAGCAAATAAAGATAAATTAGACTTCATCAGAATTTAACATTTTTGTGCACGAAAGGACATTAACAAGAAAGTGAAAATACAAACTACAAAATGGGAGAAAATGTTTGTAAATCATATATCTCATAAGCATTTAGTATCCAGATTACATAAAGAACTTTTGCAACTTAACAACAAGAAGACAGCCCAGTTTAAAAATGGGCAAATGTCTTAAATAGCCATGTCTCCAAACAAGATATACAAATGAAATAAGCACATAAAAGGATGCTCCACATCGTTAGTCATTAGAGAAATGCAAACCAAAACCATAATGAAATACCACTTCACACCCACAAGGATGGGTATTTTGAAAACAGCACAGAAAATAACAAGCATTAGTGAAGATATGAAGAAATTTGAACCCTCGTGCACTGCTGTTAGGAATGTAAAATTGTATAGCCACTGTGGAAAACATTTTGGTGGTTCTTCAAGAAGTTAAACATAGAATTATCATATGGCCCAGCAGTTCCACTCCTAGGAATATACCCAAAAGAACTGAAAACAGGTACTCAAGCAAATCTTTGTACATGAATGTTCTTTTTTTTTAAAATTTTTAATTTATTTTTGGCTGTGTTGGGTCTTCATTGCTGTGCCTGGGCTTTCTCTAGTTGTGGAGAGCGGGGGCTACTCTTGTTGCAGAGCACGGGCCCTAGGTGCACAGGCCTCAGTAGTTGTGGCATGGGGGCTTCGGTAGTTGTGGCTTGCCGGCTCTAGAGCGCAGGCTCAGTAGTTGTGGCACACGGGCTTAGTTGCTCTGTGGCATGTGGGATCTTCCTGGACCAGGGCTTGAACCTGCGTCCCCTGCATTGGCAGGCAGTTTCTCAACCACTGTGCCTCCAGGGAAGTCCCCATGAATGTTCTTAACGGCACTATTCACAATAACCAAAATATGGAAAGAACCCAATGTCCATCAATGGATGAATGGATAAAGAAATTGTGGTACACCATGAGGGTTTTCACAGAATTAGAATAAATAATCCAAAAATTTATATGGAACCATAAAAGACCCAGAATTGCCTGAGAAAAAAGAATAAAGAGGAAGCATAACCCTCCCAGACTTCGGACAACAGTACAAAACTACAGTAATCAAAACAGCATGGTATTGGCACAAAAACAGACATATGGATCAAAGGAAGAGAATAGAGAGCCCAGAAATAAACCCACACACCTATGGTCAATTAATCTTTGACAAAGGAGACAAGAATATACAATGGGAAAAAGACAATCTCTTTAGCTAGTGGTGTTGGGAAAGTTGGACAGCTGCATGTAAATCAATGAAGTTAGAACACACCCTCATGCCATACACAAAAGTAAACTCAAAATGGCCTAAGACTTAAATATAAGACATGACACCATAAAACTCCTAGAAGAGAACATAGGCAAAACATTCTCTGACATAAACTGTATCAATGTTTTCTTAGGTCAGTCTCCCAAGGCAATAGAAATAAAAGCAAAAATAAACAAATGGGGGGACTTCCCTGGTGGTGCAGTGTTTAAGACTCCATGCTCCCAATGCAGGCGGCCTGGGTTCGATCCCTGGTCAGGGAGCTAGATCCCACATGCATGCTTCAACTAAGAGTTTGCATGCCGCAACTAAGGAGCCCACCTGCCACAACTAAGACCTGGCACAACCAAATAAATAAATAAATATTAGGGGCTTCCCTGGTGGTGCAGTGGTTGAGAGTCTGCCTGCCGATGCAGGGGACACGGGTTCGTGCCCCGGTCCGGGAAGATCCTACATGCCGTGGAGCGGACAGGCCCGTGAGCCATGGCCGCTAGGCCTGCGCGTCCGGAGCCTGTGCTCCGCAAGGGGAGAGGCCACATCAGTGAGAGGCCCGCATACCACCAAAAAAAAAAAAAAATTAAACAAACAAAAACAAATGGGACCTAATCAAACTTACAAGCTTTTGCACAGCAAAGGAAACCACGAACAAGATGTAAAGACAACCTATGGACTGGGAGAAAATATTTGCAAATAATGAGACTGACAAGGGCTTAATTTCCAAAATATACAAAGAGCTCATGCAACTCAACAACAACAAAAATCCAAACAACCCAACTGAAAAATGGGCAGAAGGCCTAAACAGACATTTTTCCAAAGAAGACACACAGATGGCCAACAGGCACATGAAAAGATGTTCATCACTGCTAATTATTAGAGAAATGAAAATCAAAACTACAATGAGATACCACCTCACATCAGTCAGAATGGCCATCATTAAAAAGGCTACAAATAACAAATACTAGAGGGGATGTGGAGAAATGGAAACCCTCCTACACTGTTGGTGGGAATGTAAGTTGGTGCAGCCACTATGAAAAACAGTACAGAGATTCCTCAAAAAACTAAAAATAGAGTTGCCATATGATCCAGCAATCTCACTCCTGGGCATATATCCTGACAAAACTCTAATTTGAAAACACACATGCACCTCTATGTTTATAGCAGTACTATTTACAGGAGCCAGGACATGGAAACAACCTGAATGTCCATCGATAGATGAATGGATAAAGATGTGGTATATGTATATGTATATATATATATACACACACACACATATATATATGTGTATATACACACACACATATATATACACAATAGAATACTGCTCAGCCATAAAAAAGAATGAAATAATGCCATTTGCAGCAACATGGATGGACCTAGAGACTACCATACTAAGTGAAGTAAGTCAGAAAAAGACAAATACTATATGATATGACTTATATGTGGAATCTAAAATATGGCACAAATGATCTTATCTATGAAACAGAAACAGACTCATAGAGAACAGACTTGTGGTTGCCAAGGGGGATGGGGGTTGGGGGAGGGATGGAGTGAGAGTTTGGGGTTAGCAGATGCAAACTAGTATATATAGAATGGATAAACAACAAGGTCCTACTGTATAGCCCAGGGAACTATATTCAATATCCTGTGATAAACCATAATGGAAAAGATTATGAAAAAGAATATATATATGTATAACTGAATCACTTTACTGTACAGCAGAAATGAACACAACATTGTAAATCAACTATACTTCAATTAAAAAAATTGTGGTACATCAAGGAAAATAAAGAAAGATCACAGCAAAGGAAACCATCAACAAAACAAAAAGACAACCTACTGAATGGGAAAAATATTTGCAAATGATATGACCAATAAAAGATTAATATCCAAAATATATAAACAGCTCATACAACTCAACATCAAAAAAACAAACAATCCAATTAAAAAATAAGCAAAAGATCTGAATAGACATTTTTTCAAAGAAGACATATAGATGGCCAACAGGCACATGAAAAGATGCTCAACACTGTTAATCATCAGAAAAATGCAAATTAAAACCACAATGAGGTATCATCACACACCTGTCAGAATGGCTATCATCAAAAAGAACACAAATAACAAATGTTGGCAAGGATGTGGAAAAAAGGGAACCCTTGTACACTGCTGGTGGGAATGTAAACTGGTGCAGCCACTATAGAAAACAGTATGGAGGTGTCTCCAAAAGCTAAAAATAGAACTACCATGTGACCCAGAAATTTCACTCCTGGGTCTTTATCAACAAAAACATGAATTTGAAAAGATTCATGCACCCCAGTGTTCATATCAGCATTATATACAATTGCCAAGATACGGAAGTAACCTAAGTGTCCATCAACAGATGAATGGATAAAGATGTGTTTCCATCAACAGATGAATAGATAAAGATGTGTGGTGTGTGTGTGTGTGTATACACACATACATACATACAATGGAATACTACTCAGCCATAAAAAAGAAGGAAATTTTGCCATTTGCAGTAACACGGATGGACTTTGTGGCTATTATGCTGAGTGAAATAAGTCAGACAGAAAAGATGAATACTGTATGATACCACTTATATGTGGAATCTAAAAAATAAAATTAGTGAATACAACAAAACAGAAACAGACTTGAGATGTAGAGAACAAATGAGAGGTTACCAGTGGGGAGAGGGAAGGAGGGAGGGGTAAGATAGCAGTAGGGGAATAAGAGGTACAAACTACTATGTATAAGATAAATAAGCTACAAGGATATATAGTTAATAACTGTAAATGGAATATAATGTTTAAAATTTGTGAATCATTATGTTGTACACCTGAAATGTATATATTTTACACCAACTATACCTAAATAAAAAAATTGTGGTATATACACGCCTCTGAGGCTGGCGATCTGTGAAGCTCCCACCTTCCCTTAGAGTTCTCTGCAGCTGCCCTGCCCTGCGCCCTCCAGAGACTGGGATGGGACCATGATGTGGACACACTGGCTCACACTCATGCTGGTGGCGGTTGCCTGGATCCACACTGAGTTTAGGACTGAGGACAAGACAGTGGAGTTAAAGGACTTGAGCTCACCTCCTCTCACAAAAACACCAAAATCACAACCAACTATTGAACAGCCATCAACAAAAAACACTGGAACCTACCGAAAAAGATATTTTGCACCCAAAGACAAAGAAGAAGCCACAACAAGACGGTAGGAGGGGAGCTTTCACGATATAATCAAATCTCATACCTGCCATATGGGTGACCCACAAACTGGAAAATAATTATAGCATAGAGGTTCTCCCACAAGAATGAGAGTTCAGAGCCCCACGTCAGGCTCCCCAGCCTGGGGGTCTATCATTAGGAGGAGGAACCCTCAGAGCATTTGGCTTTGAAGGCCAGTGAGGCTTGAGTGGAGGAGCTCTACAGGACTCGGGGAAACAGAGACTACACTCTTGGAGGGCACATACAAGGTTTCATGTGCACTGAGACCCAGGGCAAAGCAGTGACTCCATAGGAGTCTCGGCCTGACCTACCTGCAGGTCTTGGAGGGTCTCCTGGGGAGGCAGGCATTAGCTGTGGCTCTCTGTGGGACAAGGATACTTGTGGTGGAGGTCCCAGGGAATATTCATCTGTGTGAGCTCTTCTGGAGGTCACCATTTTGGCACTGAGACCTGGCCCCACCCAACAGCCTGAAGGCTCTAGGGCTGGGACGCCTCAGGCAAAACAACCAACAGAGTGGGAACACAGTTCCACCCAGCAACAAACAGGCTGCCTAACGTCATCTTGAGTCCATGGCTGCCTCTAAACGCACCCCTTGCCACGGCCCTGCCCACCAGAGGGACAAGACCCAGCTTCACCCACCAGTGGGCAGGCATCAGTTCCATCCACCAGGAAGCCTACACAAGCCCCTGGACAAACCTCACCCACCAGGGGGCAGACACCAGAAGCAAGAAGAACTACAAACCTGCAGCCTGAGAAACGGAGAGCACAAACACGGAAAGTTAGACAAAATGAGATGGCAGAGAAATACGTTCCAGATGAAAGAACAAGCTAAAACCCCAGAATAACGACTAAGTGAAGTGGAGATAGGCAATCTACCTGAAAAAGAATTCAGAGTAATGATAGTAAAGATGATCCAAAATGTCAGAAATTGAATGGAAGCATGGATGGAGAAAAAACAAGAAATGTTAACAAGAACCTATAAGAACTAAAGAACAAACAAACAGTGAGGAACAACACAATAACTGAAATGAAAAATACACTAGAAGGAATCAATAGAATAAATGAGGCAGAAAAACGAATAAGTAAGCTGGAAGACAGGCTGCTGGAAATCACTGCCACAGAACAGTAAAATGAAAAAAGAATGAAAAGAAATGAGGACAGCCTAAGGGACCCCTGGGACACCATTAAACACACCAACAT